>NC_140511.1:40869412-42244412 GCF_964339955.1 Pipistrellus hanaki | reverse complement strand
GAAGTGGTGCCACTGAGCAGAGCACATTTGTATATCGTCCTTGGAGAACTATTTATCCACATTTCTCTTGCACCACGCTTCTATTTTAAGACTATACATTTTGAGGAAATTTATCATTGTGCTGTGTGATTGCTTTGAAAAGAGAAGTATTTTTTCTTTCTTTCTGTTGTTCACAAGGGTGCTTGTCATAAACTCTAGTGAACACTATTAAATGAAAAGTGGGCGTTGCTGGAGTGGCTCAGTCGGTTGAGCCTTGCCCTGTGCCCTGAAAAGTTGCTGGTTCCATTCCCGGGCAGGGCACATAATCAGTTTGTGGGTTCCATACCCATCAGAGAACGTTCAATTTCTCAATCTCTCCCTCCCTCCTTCCCTTCCTCCCTTCCTGTCTTGGGTGAGGACTGAAAGAAAGGAAGAGAAAGAGAGAGAGAGAGAGAGAGAGAGAGAGAGAGAGAGAGAGAGAGAGAGAGAGAGGGAGAGAGAGAGAGGGAGAGAGAGAGAGGAGGGAGAGAGAATGAATGCAAAGGAAGGAAGAGAAGTGCTGGTTAAGTATTTAAAAAGAAATAAAAAGAGGAATGTCCTTCTCCCTTTCCATGTGGGACGCGGAAAAAGGAGAAGCACCCCACTGCAGAAGAAAGTACTAAAAAAATGGAAAGGAAGTTACTATCTTGCAAGCAATTTTCTACTTTCAGCATTCTTACATAAAATGTCTAGGCAAGAGGATATAAGTAATAAAAAGTGGTTTATCTTTGTGGGGTTGGGAGTGACCAGGGAGGAGTTGTTGGGGGAAAAGGGAGACATAATAATGCTTTAAACTAGGGGTGTCAAGCTGGCTATTTCACATTCATTATACCTTTATTCCCAATAGGGGCTTCTTACGGTGTTTTTTAAAAACACATGAATAGATGATATACCATCCCCAGAAGATTGTCCTCTCACCTAGGAGGCACTTGAAAAAAGTTTCTTAAATAAAAATCAATAGGGAGGAGAATCCAAGATGGCTGCTCGGGTAGACACCTAGCCGCAGCCGCACGCAACAATTTCAATAAAATACAACTAAAATATAAAATGGACATTACCCAGAACTACAGGAAAGTCAACTGACTGGAAATTCTACAACGAGAAGCAAGGAGAAAACCAGAAGGAAGCATGGAGGAGCTGTAAAAGCCCAAGGTACGGAGACACGCGGCGCGCGCGGAGAGGACGGAGCCGGAGAGGAGGGAGGCCGAGTGCCTGGCTGGCGTTCCCTAGCGGGAAGGAGATAAACACTCGGACTGTGCTGGGCCCCCAACTGCTCTGAACCCCCGTTCTAGGCCAGACCCCGGGGACCCAGGCTCATCCAGAGGGAGCTGGGCTGTAAGGCGGTACTCGGGGAAGCAGCGAAAGGAGGTCCCGGAGGCGCACACAGCGCGCAGAGAAGGGCCGGCCGGCTGTGCCGTAGGACTGCCCTGGCGGGAAGGAGACAGGCTCCAGACTGCTCTGAACGCCACCTCCAACTCCACTTCCAACTGAACTGAACCCCAGTTTCGGGCCCATTGCGGGAGAGCTTACACTGTTTGGTAGCAGGCGAAAATCGAGGGCACCTTTCTCTCAGAGGCGCTTGCAACAAGTACTGAAGGACCCTGAGTCTCAGGAGTCGCATAGGGCGGGGCTGACGGAAGCCAAGGCTGTAGGCTCCACCCTCAAACTCCGCCCCATCAGAAAAGCTGCCTGCGAAAATGCCTAAACCAAATAGATCACAAACGAAAGAAATGGAGGACAAAAAGCGACTGGATATAGAGTTCAAAACCACACTTATAGGGTTTTTCAAGAGACTCCTAGAAAAGGCCGATAAAATAAATGAGACCTATGAGGATATGAAAAGGGATCAACTAGAATTAATAAGGAATCAACAAGAAATGATAAGGGATCAACAAGAAATAAAGAATACATTGTCTGAAATAAAAAATATTATACAGAGTCCTAAAAACAGAATAGAAGATCGCAAGAATCAAGTCAAAGATTTGGAACATAAAGAGCCAGAAGACACTCCTCTGCAGAAGCTAGAAGGCAAGAGAATCCAGAAAATTGAAGATGATGTAAGAAACCTCTGGGACAACTTCAAACGATCCAACATCAGAATCATGGGGGTCCCAGAAGATGAGAGAGAGCAAGATATCGAAAACATACTGAAAGAAATAGTGACAGAAAACTTCCCCCACCTGGGGAAAGAATTGGACTTACAAGTCCAGGAAGCACACAGAACTCCAAATAAGAGGAATCCAAAGAGGACCACACCAAGACAAATCATAATTAAGATTCCAAGAGCAAAGGACAAAGAGAGAATATTAAAAGCAGCAAGAGCTAAGCAGGTGGTTACCTATAAAGGAGCACCTATACGATTGTCAGCTGATTTCTCAACAGAAACCATGCAGGCCAGATGGGAATGGCAAGAAATATTCAAGGTGATGAATAGCAAGAACCTACAGCCAAAAATAATCTACCCAGCAAAGCTATCACTCAGAATCGAAGGCCAGATAAAGAGCTTCACTAATAAAAAAAAGCTAAAGGAGTTCATCACCACCAAACCAGAATTATATGAATTGCTGAAGGGGGTTCTTTCAGAAGAGAAAGTAAATAAAGATAAAAATTATGAACAACAAATACGTAACTATCAACAAGTGAATCTAAAAACCAAGGAAATTAAAAAAACAAATCTGATGAACAATATTAACTGTTGAATATAATATTGTAGAATCAGAGGTATGGAAGGGGAGTGAACTGATGATTCTTGGGGAAAAGGGGAGAGGGGAATGTGGGAAGAGACTGAACATATAAACTGTGCACCTATGGATGAGGACAATGGGGAGTGGGGAAAGGGCAGAGGGTGGGGTGGGAAGGGGGGGGGGAAAGGAACACTTGTAATAATATGAACAATAAAAATTTATTAAAAAAAAAAATAATAAAAAATAAATAAATAAACTAGGGGTGTCGAACTCAATCAGAGAAGGGGCCAAAATCTAAAATCCAGCCTAAATCGCGGGCCGAATGGTTTACTGAACAGTCATAAACTGACAATGTCATAAACTGACAGCGGAGTGCAGTGATGACAGCGCGGTGCAGGCCACATTGCAAGGCCTGGCGGGCTGGATTTGGCCCGCGGGCCTTGTGTTTGACACATGTGCTTTAAACAATAAAAAAAAAAGTATGGCCGAAACCGATTTGGCTCAGTGGTAGAGCTTTGGTCTGAGGACTGAGGGGTCCCAGGTTCAATTCCGGTCAAGGGCATGTACATTGGTTGCAGGCGCATCCCCGGTGGGGGGTGTGCAGGAGGCAGCTGGTCGATGATTCTCTCTCATTGACGTTTCTGGCTCTCTATCTCTCTCCCTTCCTCCTCTCTGTAAAATATCAATAAAATATATTTTTAAAAAATAGTATGCCAACAAATAAAAAAACCCACGTGAAAAAAAAAGTGCTTATCTTTGTTTAAGGGGGGAAGGATGCAGAGCGCACGTGGGATTAGAGCGAGGCAAGACACAGAACCTAGGGTGCAATATCTAAAGAGGCACCACCTTTCAGGTTTGTGGAAGTGCAGGATTGGCTCCTGAGAGTGACTACCTTATTATAGTTTTAAAACAGTTTTATTGAAATATAATTCACATACCAAACAATTCACATATTTCATGTATACATTTTATTTTTATTACACAGAGTCACAAATATGTGCAAACATCACCACAGTCAATGTTAGAACTTTTCATCACCTCAAAAAAACCTTGTGCCTTTTAACTATCAGCCCCTTATTGCCC
Organism: Pipistrellus hanaki; assembly: GCF_964339955.1. Taxonomy (NCBI): domain Eukaryota; kingdom Metazoa; phylum Chordata; class Mammalia; order Chiroptera; family Vespertilionidae; genus Pipistrellus; species Pipistrellus hanaki. The sequence goes on along the minus strand of NC_140511.1, from coordinate 42,240,627 downwards.
TATTTCCCACTTCAAGGCCTAAGCAACAACGAATTTACTTTCTATCTCTATAGATTTCCCTGTTCTGAACATCTTATATAAATGGAATCATAAATATGTGATCTTTTGAGAATAGCTTCTTTCACTTAGCGATAATGCTTCCAAGGTTCTTCCACATTATAGCATGCCTCAGTATTTCATTCATTCTTTTAGTTTAATAATATTCAATGTATGGGTGTAGTACATTTTATTCATCTATTTGTCCATTGATGGACATTTGGGTTGTTTCTACCTTTTGGCTATTACGAATAATGCTGCTATAAACATTCAAGTACAGTTTTTGTGAGGAATATGTGTTCATTTCTCTTAGGTATACGTCTAAGAGTACAGATTTGCTGGATCTTGCTTAATCATTTGAGGAACTGCAACACTATGATTCCCAAACGGCTGCAGTGTATGAGGGTTCAAAATGTTCCACAGATTTCCCAACACTTGTTACTATTTCACTTTTTGATTCTAGTCATTTTAGTGAATATAAAGTGGTATCTCGGGGTTTTGATTTGTATTTCCCTAAAACTAATAATGTTGAACTTCTATTCATGTGCTTGTTGGCCATTTGTATATCGTTCTTGGAGAACTATTTATTCACATTCGCTAAAATTAATTTTTTTTTATTGAGTTGTAATATTTCTCTCTTTAATAAAATATTTTTATTGATTTCAAAGAGGAAGGGAGAGGGAGAAAGACAGAGAATCATCGCTGATGAGAGAAAATCATTGATTAACTGCCTCCTGCATGCCCCCAACTGGAGACTAAGCCTGCAACCCGGGCATGTGGCCAGACTGGGAATCTAACTGTGACATCCTGTTTCACAGGTCAAAACTCAGCCACTGAGCCATGCCATAAGATTTCTAGATATAAGCCTCTAATACAAATCAGATATATTATTTGCAAATATAATATTTCCCCACATTCTGTGTGTTGTCTTTCACATTCTTAATGGTGTTATTTGCAACACAAGTTTTTAGTTTTGAGGAAGTCTAGTTTGTTTTTTTTTTCTTTTGTGGTTCATACTTTTGGTGTCATATCTAAGAATCCTTAACCAAATCTAAGATCATGGAGATTTCCCTTTGTTTTCTTCTAAGAGTTTTATAATTCTAGCTCTTAGATTTAGGTCTTTGCTCCCTTTTGAGTTAATTTTTGTATATGGTGTGAGGGAAGGAGCTAACGTTTATCTACATGTGGCTATCCAGTTGTTGATGCACCATTTTGTTGAAAACGCTATTCTTTCCCTGTTGGATGGTCTTGGTATTCTTTTGTTTTTTTTTAATATATATATTTTATTGAATTTTTACAGAGAGGAAAGGAGAGAGATAGAGAGTTAGAAACATCGATGAGAGAGAGTCATCGATCAGCTGCCTCTTGCGCGCCCCCCACTGGGGATGTGCCCACAACCAAGGTACATGCCCTTGACCGGAATCGAACCTGGGACCTTTGAGTCCACAGGCTGACGCTCTATCCACTGAGCCACACCGGTTTCGGCAGTCTTGGTATTCTTATTGAAAATTAATTGACTATAGACATATAGGTTTATTTCTGGCCTTTCAACTGTATTTCATTGATCTGTGTGCCTGTCCTTGTGCTAGTACCACAATGTCTAGATTACTGTTACTTTGTAGTACATTTTTAAATCAGGACATATGACTACTACTTTGTTCTGCTTCTTCAAGACTGTTTGACTATTCTAGGTCCCTTACAATTCCATATAAATTTTACAGAAATCTTATCAATGAAATATTTTTCTAATTATAGATCTTGTTTAATATCTTTCAACAATGTTTGTGCTCTTCAAAGTATAGGTTTTGCACTTCTTTTGTTAAATTTATTTGTAAATATTTTATTCTTTATTATAAATGTAACTAGAGGCCATGGGTAGGGGTGTGTGTTCCTTAGCCCAGCCTGCACCCTCTCCAGTCTGGGACATCCCTCTCACAATCCAGGACTGCTGGCTCCCAACTGTCTGCCTGTCTGCCTTCCTTCTGATTGCCCCTAACAGATTCTGCCTGCCAGCCTGATCACCCCCTAACCACTCCCCTGCCAGCCTGATTAATGCCTAATTGCTCCCCTGCCAGCCTGTTTGCCTCTAACTGCCCTTCCTTGCAGGCCTGGTCCCTCCCAACTGCCCATCCCTGCTCGCCATCTTGTGGTGGCCATCTTGTGTCCACATGGGGGCAGTCATTTTTGATCACATGGAGGCAGCCATCTTGTGTGTTGGAATGACTGTCAATTTGCATATTATTCTTTTTTTTTTTTTTTTTTTTTTTCAAATCAATCTTTATTGTTCATATTATTACAAAGGTTCCTCATTTCTTCCCCCCTCCACCAGGTTCCCACCCCACCCTCCGCCCCCTCCCCATCCCCCATTGTCCTCATCCATAGGTGCACAGTTTATGTTCAGTCTCTTCCTCCCTCCCTTTCCCCGATAGTAAATCCCTTTTCAGATAGTAAATCTGTTACTTAGCATTATCTCATATCAATAATACCTCCACATGCCCAATGATACACTTCACACAAAAGACATTTCCAAATAGGTCAACCAGCCTCATCCAGGCCCCACCCAAGGCACTTACAGATCAACACCCCAGCGCTATACTAACTCAACACATCCAGATCTAAGCCTTCATCACTTGATTCAGCAGACCCTCAAGTTCCCGCAAAAGTTTCCAGCCATGTCTGAGAGGCAGCCGTGGGCAGGTACAGGCGAGGAGCGAGCTGTTTCGGGCCTGGCTGCTCCGGGCCTGGCCTCTGTTGCTCTGGTTCGTTCCACAACCAGCTGCTCCGGGTCTGGTCACTGCCGCTCCCGACCTAGTTGCTCTGGACTTGGCTGTTGCTGCTACAGGCCTGGCCGCACCCGACCCGGCTGCTCTGGGACCGGTTGCTCCGGTCCCGGCCGCTCCGGGCCTGGCCGCTCCCAGCCTGACAGCCGCTGCTCCGGGCCTGGCTGCTCCCAGCCTGGCAGCCATTGCTCCTGGCCTGGCCGCACCAGACCCGGCTGCTCCGGGCCTGGCCGCTCCCAGCCTGGCAGCCGCTGCTCCTGGCCTGGCCGCACCAGACCCGGCTGCTCCGGGCCTGGCCGCTCCCAGCCTGGCAGCGGCTGCTCCGGGCCTGGCCGCACCAGACCCGGCTGCTCCGGGCCTGGCCGCTCCCAGCCTGGCCGCCGCTGCTCCGGGCCTGGCCGCACCAGACCCGGCTGCTCCGGGCCTGGCCGCTCCCAGCCTGGCAGCCGCTTCTCCAGGCCTGGCCACTCCCAGCCTGGCAGCCACTGCTCCGGGCCTGGCCGCACCAGACCCGGCTGCTCTGGGCCTGGCCGCTCCCAGCCTGGCAGCCACTGCTCCGGGCCTGGCCGCACAAGACCCGGCTGCTCCGGGCCTGGCCGCTCCCAGCCTGGCAGCCACTGCTCCTGGCCTAGCCGCACCAGACCCGGCTGCTCCGGGCCTGGCCGCTCCCAGCCTGGCAGCCGCTGCTCCTGGCCTGGCCGCACCAGACCCGGCTGCTCCGGGCCTGGCCGCTCCCAGCCTGGCAGCTGCTGCTCCGGGCCTGGCCGCTCCCAGCCTGGCAGCCGCTGCTCCGGGCCTGGCCGCACCAGACCCGGCTGCTCCGGGCCTGGCCGCTCCCAGCCTGGCAGCCGCTGCTCCGGGCCTGGCCGCACCAGACCCGGCTGCTCCGGGCCTGGCCGCTCCCAGCCTGGCAGCTGCTGCTCCGGGCCTGGCCGCTCCCAGCCTGGCAGCCGCTGCTCCGGGCCTGGCCACACCAGACCTGCATATTATTCTTTTATTGGATAGGATTAGATAGGACAGAGGCCTGGTGCATGGGTGGGGGCCAGTTGGTTTGCCCTGAAGGGTGTCCTGGATCAGGGTGGGGTTCCCTTGGGGCATGGGGTGGCCTGAGTGAGGGGCCTGTGGTGGTTTGCAGGCTGGCCACATACCCCTGGCGATCCAAGCAGAGGCCCTGGCATCTGGGATTTATTTATTTTCTATAATTGAAACTTTGTAGCCTTAAGCGGAGGCCATGGTAGGCCAGGACTGTGGAAAGCTTGGCTTCCTCCATTGCCAGGGAAACCCAAGCCTACTGCTCTTTGTGGGAACCTCTGTTCTTAGGCTACCAAACTTAATCACGTGGTCAGAAGTAACCACCTGAACTTGCAATTGACATTCTGAGTTGGAGGGAGTTGTTGGGACCTTCAATCTGGACCCAATATGAACTTGTGACTGGCATCTGAAAGGGGGTGGGTAGTCTTATAGGACTGAACCCTTTGTCTGTGAACTTAATATTGTCTCTAGGTAGATAGTGTGAGAATTAAGTTGAATTGAATTCTTGGACATCCTTCTCTTGTCTGAGAATTGCTTAATGTTATATTTGGAGAAGTCTCCCCTAAAAAGGAGTTAGACAACAACACACACACACACACACACACACACACACAGAAATTGGGTCCACGAACCCAATTTAGAAGCACAGACAAATAACACATTATTGAAATACACTGTTATAAACGCTTTGATGCCAGTAGTATAGAATACTATGAGAGTAGAGGAGAGAGACAATCCAGACTGGAGGGCTATGGAAGGTATCCTAGGGAAAGGGAATAGCTATGCATAGTAAGTCTTGAAGTTAGGAAGCCTAAGTTCTCCAACGTTGTCCTTACATTTCAAGATTCTTTGATTTTTTAAGGTCCTTTGCATCTCCTTATAAATATAAAAATAAGCTTGTTAATTTCTACAAAAGAAAAAAATGCCTGCTGAGATTATGATTGGGAACATGTTAAATCTCTAGGTCAATTTGAGGATCATTGACATTTTAACTTGATAGTTGAGTTTTCCAATCCGTGAAAATGGTATATCTCTATTTTTAAAGAGTTTCTTTAATTTCTCTCAGCAGTGTTATGTAATTTTCAGTGTAGAAATTTTATAATTCTTTTTTAAAAATTAATTTTAGAGAGGAAAGGGTGGGGAGAGAGAGATTAAAACATCAATGATGAGAGAAAATCATTGATTTTCTGCCTCCTGCATGACTCTCAGTGGGGATCAAGTCCATAACTCACACATGTGCCCTGATCAGGAATTGAACCATAACCTCCTTATTCATAGGTCGATGCTCAACTACTGAGCCACATCAGCTGGGCATAAGTCTCAAACATATTTCTAAATATTTTGGCTTTATGCAAATATGAATGGTTTCATTTTATAGCATAATATGAAACTGAAGAGTAAAAAGGAGTTAGGCAGGGAAAGAGCATATGGCTTGGCATTTCATCAAAGGAAATTGAGCCAGTTGATATATATGTGCCATTCTAAACTTTAAAAATTATGAAGTATTTTATACTTCAATTCTTAAGTACTTTAGTTCTAAACCTTGATTTCCCTGTTTTTGTTCATTTTCATTTCCTGTATACTTGATAGCTCATTTTCAAATAAGATATTGTTTTGCTTTCTTTTATAACAAGTCTTTGTGCTTGTGGATGCCAGAAGACTACAAAATGTGTGGGACCTTATTTTTCTATAATTCTTTTTTCTTAGTGTTCTATTTGTTCAGTGAAAAAACTCATAACCTGTAGTGCATTTCATATCCTTAACAGTGTTTCATTTCCTAATGAAATTCAAGATATACCTTTTGTTATAATATGTAAGACAGTGTAGTATATTGTAGACAAAGGGAAATTGAATCCCATGGAGTCAGCTTTGGGCTTTGATAGAGAAAGCTATGATTTTATGATGGTGTAATGCCCTCAGCCTCATGTATCATGGAAATTTCAAGAATTGGGGGGGGAAATTACACATTCTGGACTCAAAGCAACAGAGGAGAAAAATCCACAGATCCAAGTAGCTCGGAGAACATCAACTAGGATAAATACCCCTCACCCCCCAAAAAAGAGAACCCTGTATAATATTCAAAATGCTGAAAATATAAGATAAAGAAAAGATCCTGAAAGAACCCAGAGTTAAAAAACAGCTACTTAATATGCTAAGTGTCCAACCATTTGACTGGTCGCTATGACATTCACTGACCACCACTCAACTATCAAGTTAAAATGTGAACCATCCTCAAATTGACCTAGAGATTTAACATGTTCCCAACATAACACTCAGCAATTCTCAACGCAGGAGCTGTTGGGACAAGAACTGGCCATTTACAGAGAAATGGCACTGCAGGCCTGGCGACCACAAAGCAACACTCAGCTTCCCCCAAGTGGGACACAGGTCCTGCCACAACCCTGGAGCGACAGCCCACCAAATTGCAGCCAATGATGCTGAGACCCCATGTTGCAAACTGTGGCCCACAGCCCAGCCCAGCCCGGAAATGGTGGATGTGGGCACTGGGTATAATGTCACATAACAACTCTGGGCTTCCTCTCCCTAGCAACAAGCCATTTAACAATAAACGGCACCACAGACCTGGTGCCCACAAAGCAACAACACTCAGCTTCCCCCAAGTGGGACATAGGCTCTGCCACCACCCCAGGGTGACAGCCCACCAAATCGCAGCCAATGCTGCCAACCCCATGGCGCAGTGTGGCCCACAGCCCAGCCCAGCCCAGCCCAGCCCAGCACCTATCACTGTGGGTGCTGGGTAATGACATCACGTACCAATGCCCGGATTCCTCTCCCTAGTGACTAGCCTCCTTGGAGTTTCTTAAGCCCAGGAACACAGGTGTAAATATTTTACACTTCAACCAAATGTCTGTGAAGCGTTTTCCCGCTTTTCATCTCATTTGATCCTCCCAGAAGTCCTGGAGTGGGTAGATAGGAGACTTGGTGGCATTCTCTTTTCTTGTCATTAGCCAGAAAACAGAGATTTAGAAAGTTTAGAAACTTGACCCAACTGAAAAGAAGTAAGAAATGGTGGACCTTGAAAATGACTTCAGGTTTTCTCACTGTGCAGGATATAGTCAAACACACTGCAGTTAATATGTTACCATTTGTTCTTCCTGTGTGATCTATGATAATAATCTGCTTTGTTGATATTTACTGCTGTGTTGCTGACAGTTACCTGAAAGAGAAGTTGGGTGCTTCACTGGGCTGCAAAAGTTTAGCTATATCAGAAAGCAGGTCTAATTAAGCAAGTTTATTCTATATCTATAAAAGGCTAAATTGATTTGGGCATGCGCAATACATAAGATAAAGAAAAGCTCTTGCTGGCACCAATCGCATGCGTGTGTTTCTATCTGTCATTGTCGATCGTGAATTTGGTTGACACTTCTATTATAGAAAAAGGGCGAATAGCAATATTGAGATATTTCTTCTAATCAATCTTTCAATGTGCAGGAATTCATGCACTGGGCCACTAGTATACATATAAAGATAAGAATTAAAATGTTTTTTCAAAAACCATGCAAGCAGGAAGAGTGAAGTAAAATATTTAAAGTTTTGAGAGGAAAAGTACCAACCTAGAATTCTGTTCCTTGCACATGGATCTTTCAAGCATGAAGATGAGCTCAGCTGGTGTGGCTCAGTGGTTGAGTGTCAACCCAGAAACCAAGAGGTTGCTGGTCTGATTCCCAGTCAAGGCACATGATCAATGATGTTCCTCTCTCACTGATATTTTTATTTCATGATCCCTCCCCCTTTCTTTCTCCCTAAAAAGAAAATAAATAAAAACAGATTTTTTTTTTTTTTTTAAAAAGTGAAGATGAAATACTTTCTCAGACAAATAAAAATTAAAGGAATTGTTGCCAGTAGACCTGCCTGCTGGTAATGTTATAAGAAGGTGTTATTTAGAAAGAAGGAAAATGATACAGTTCAGAAACTTAGATGTACATAAAGAAAATAAGAACATTGGAATAAATGAAAGTAAAATAAAACTTTTAATTTTTCTTAATTGAACTCACAGCTAACAGTTTGTTCAAAATAATAATACTAACAGTATATTTGATTACATATGCACATATATGGATGCAGAAGTGAAACGAATATCAGCAATGATACGATGAAAGGGAGGGAGGAATTAGAATTATTTTGTTATAACGTATTTATACTGCCTGCAAAGCAGGATAAAACTATTTATTTATTTAATTTGTTAATCCTCACTTGAGGATATATTTTCCATTGATTTTTTAGAGAGATGGGAGGAGGGATGGTTAGAGAGAAACATCAATGTGAGAGACACATTGATTAGTTGCATTCCTCATGTGCCTTTGACTGGGAATTGAACTTGAAGCCCTACAGTGTGAGGTCTGACACTGTACCAGTGTGTACTACTGAACAACACTGGCCAGGGCAGAATAAGATTATTTTAAGTGGACTTAGATAGTTGTAAATATATACTGCAAACTCTAGGGCAAGCAACCATTATAAATAATTTTAAAAAAGTATAATTGATGCTTAGAAAGGAGAAGAAAGGTGATCATATAGTAGGTTTAATTAAATAACAAAAGGTGGAAAAAGTAGAAGACAAAAATTAAAACCAAGAACAAGGACAACAAATAGAAAACAGTAACAAATAGGTTAGGGTGAGTTAATTAATTTTTTGACAAATTTAGCAGGCTAATTTTTAAGTTGATATTTTCCTATGGCCTGAGAATGATGTTATATAATAAATATCCAAGTGGCCTTGGCAGAAAAAACGGTTCCCCATCTCTGACATAGTTGAAGTCAGCAATACCATCAATAAACTGGATGTAATTGACATCTATAGAATACTTCATATAACAATAGCAGAATACACTTTCTTCTCAAGCTCATATGGAACATTCACCAAGATAGACTACATTTTGGGCTATAAAACACACATTACACATATAAAAGAATGTCTGCTTTCAGTGGAATTAAACCAGAGATCAGCCGAAACCGGTTTGGCTCAGTGGATAGAGCATTGGCCTGGGGACTGAAAGGTCCCAGGTTCGATTCCGGTCATGGGCATGTACCTTGGTTGCTGGCACATCCCCAGTGGGGGTGTGTAAGAGGCAGCTGATCGATAGTTCTCTCTCATCAATGTGTCTAACTCTCTATCCCTCTCTCTTCCTCTCTGTAAAAATCAATAAAGTATATTTTTAAAAAATAATCCTCTTAAAAAACAAAACAAAACAAACAAACAAACAAACAAACAAAAAAAAAACAGAGATCAGTAACAGAAAGATAATTGGAAAATCCCCAAATATTTGGATATTAAACAACATACTTCCAAATAACACATGGGGATGTGAGGGCGATCTGGCTGCGACATCTGTCACCCCATTCATTGATCGCCAGGGTTGATTCGGCTGATCTGGCTGGCTAGGCGGGTGTCCCCCTCCTCCCTCACCGATCCATGTGCGTCCCTCCCGAAGCTGCGCGCTCGGTCGAAGAGGACGACTTTCCCCCAAGAGGAGAGGACTGGTCTTCGGTCAAGGGTATACGAGTAGCTGCGCTCCCCTGCTAGAACCTCCAAACAAGCTCTCAAGGTCCAAATAACACATGGGTCAAAAAAGAAATCTCAAGAGAAATTTTTAAAAATATTTTTTTATTGATTTCAGAGAGAAAGGGAGAAGGAGAGAGAGAATCATTGATTGCTGCCTCCTGCACTCCCCTTACTAGGGATCGAGCCTGAAATGTAGGCATGTGCCTTTGACTGGAATCAAACCCAGGACCCTTCAGTTGCAGGCTGACACTCTATCCATTGAGCAAAACCAGCTAGGGCTCAGGAGAAATTTTTAAATATTTCAAACTAAAATTAAATGAAAATGCAACTTATCAAAATTTGTGGTATGCAGTGAAGGCAGTCCTTAGAGAGAAATTTATAGCATCGACTGCACATATTAGAAAAGAAGAAAGATATAAAACCAGTAATCTAAATTTCTATCTTAGGAAACTAGAAAAGAAGAGTAAATTAAATCCAATGTAATCAGAATTAAAATAATAAGAATTAGAGCAGGAATCAATGTAATTGAAAACAGGAAACATTAAGGAAAAAATCAACAATTCCAAAAGCTGGGTTTTTAATAAAAAATTAATTGAATTAATAAGCCACGACCACACTAAGAAAGAAAATAGAGAAAATTTACTAATATCAGAAATGAGAGGATATATCTATAGATTCTGTGGACAATAAAAATATAATGAAGTGCCCAGCCTGGCTGGCATGGCTCAGTGGTTGAGTATCAACCTATGAAACTAGAAAGTCACGGTTCTATTCTTGGTCAGGGCGCATGCCAAGGATTGTGGGCTTGACCCCCCAGTACAGGGCATGCAGGAGGCAATTGATCAATGATTGTCTCTCTATCCCTCTCCCTTTCTCTCTCTCTAAATTAATAAAAACATATTTTTTAATATTTTTTATTAATTACCTATTTTTAAAATATATTTTTTATTGATTTTTTACAGAGAGGAAGAGAGAGGGACAGAGAGTTAGAAACATTGATGAGAGAGAATCATTGATCAGCTGCCTCCTGCACACCCCCCGCTGGGGATGTGCCCGCAACCGGAATCGAACCTGGGACCCTTCCGACGCTCTATCCACAGCCCGATGCTCTATCCAGTGAGCCAACTGGTTTCAGCAATAAAAATATATTTTAAATAGTATAATAAAGAAAACTATGAAGAAATCTATGCCTGCCATTTGATAACCTGATTAAATGGACCAATTCCTTGAGAGACAAAAATCTGCCATAGACAAGAAGAAATAGACTATCTGAATAGCACCATATCTATTAAAGAAATGAATCATAATTAAAACCTTTAAAAACAAAAAGCACCAGGCCCAGATGGGTTAATGACTTTTCTAAGACGTTTAAGGAAGAAATTGTAGCAATTCTCTACCATTTTTTCTAGAGATGGAATATGTCCTAACTTATTCTATGAGCCCAGCATTTCCCTATTACCAAAAACAAAAATATAACAAGAAACAAAAACTATAGATTAATATCTCTCATGAATCTAAAAATTTTGTAAAAATGTTCAAGAAATATTAGCAAATCCAATCCAACAATGTATAAACATACAATACACATGACCAAGTGGGATTTATCCCAGGTATTCAAGGCTGGTTCAACATTCAAAAATCAAATCAATGTGGGGGTGCTGGTCAGAATGTTGGAGTAGGCGGAAGCTGCACTAACATCCTCCATGACTTCCTTCTTTTCAAAAGTACAAGTAAATTATAGGACAGTCAACCTGGATAACCATTTGAAGAATGGCAGAATGAAGTTCTATAACTAAGGATATACAGAAGCCCTGTCCAGACTGGTAGAAGGGGCAGAGATACAAAATTTGCTGGCCCCACACCCACATATGGCGATTGAGAATCTGGAGGGATTATGGCAGCTGAAGAGGTACCCCCACCCTTGAGGAGCAAGGGATCTCAGCCCCCAGCAGACTCCCCACGATGGAACATCAGTGCTGGGAAGAGGAACCCACATAATATCTGGCTGTGAAAATCAGTGGGGGTTTTGTCCACCTGGGTTAGATGGAAGGCTGAAAGCCCAAATGTCCAGTTAAAAGGACAGTACGGCTGGCACCGGTTTGGCTCAGTGGATAGAGCGTCGGCCTGCGGACTGAAAGGTCCCGGGTTCGATTCTGGTCGGGGGCATGTACCTTGGTTGTGGGCACATCCCCAGTAGGGGGTGTGCAAGAGGCAGCTGGTGGATGATTCTCTCTCATCGATGTTTCTAACTCTCTATCCCTCTCTCTTCCTCTCTGTGAAAAATCAATAAAATATATTAAAAAAAAAAAAAAAAAAAAAAAAGGACAGTACGCAAACTCTCCCTTCAGGCACTCGCCCTGGGTTCCAGCAGAGGGATGGCTATGGGGGTGAGAGGTTAGAATCACATAGGGAGAGACTGAGTAGTGTGGTTTCCATTAAGAAATCAGCTGACAATTTTATGGGAGCTCTCTTGTAGGTAACCGTCTTTCTCTTGCTGCTTTTACAATTTTTTTTGTTCTTAACTTTTCAATTTTAATTATGATGTGTTTTGGTGTGGGCCTCTTTGGGTTCATCTTGTTTGGGATTCTCTGTTGTTCCCAAGTTGGATCTGGCCTAATTTGGTAAACATTGGTCAAGACTGTTTCCTCTTGGCAATAGTTCAGTCTGTTCTCTTCCCCCCGGGCACAGTTACCTCTTAGGCTCCAGCTGCCACAGAGACAATTTCTAGTTTCTATCCATCTCAATGAAAAAATCGCCCCCTCATTTTTTTTATTTAAAATTTTGTCAAATGTGAATCCAAGATGGCTGATCGGGTAGGCACCTAGCCGCAGATGCACGCAACAATTTCAATAAAATACAACTAAAATATAAAATGGACATTACCCAGAACTACAGGAAAGTCGACTGACTGGAAATTCTACAACAAGAAGCAAGGAGATAACCAGAAGGAAGAGCGGAGGAGCTGTAAGAGCCTAAGGTATGGAGACACGCAGTGAGTGAGGAGAGATCAGAGTAGGAGAGGAGGGAGGCTGAGTGCCTGGCTGGCGTTCCCTCTGGGAAGGAGATAAACGCTCTGACTGTGCTGGGCCCAGCTCCAACCGCTCTGAACCCCAGTCCTAGGCCAGACCCTTGGGACCCAGGCTCACACAGGGGGAGCTGGGCTGTAAGGCGGAACCCGGGGGAGCTGCGAAAGGTGGTCCCGGAGGCACGCACATTGCACGCAGAGAAGGGACGGCCCGCTGTGCTGCGGGATTGCCCTGACGGGAAGGAGACAGGGGCTCCAGACTGCTCTGAACGCCACCTCCAACTCCACTTCCAACTGAACTGAACCCCAGTTTCGGGCCCATTGGGGGAGAGACTGGACTGTTTGGTAGCAGGCGATCGCAGGCACCTTTCTCTCAGAGGCGCTTGCAACGAGTACTGAAGGACCTGCATAGGGCGGGGCTGACAGAAGCCAAGGCTGTAGGCCTCCACCCTGAAACCCCGCCCCATCAGGAAAGCTGCCTGCGAAAATGCCTAAACCAAATAGATCACAAACGAAAGAAATGGAGGACAAAAAGCGACTGGATATAGAGTTCAAAACCACACTTATAAGGTTTTTCAAGAGTTTCCTAGAAAAGGCCGATAAAATAAATGAGACCTATGAGGATATGAAAAGGGATCAACAAGAAATAAAGAATACATTGTCTGAAATAAAAAATATTATACAGAGTCCTAAAAACAGAATAGAAGATCGCAAGAATCAAGTCAAAGATTTGGAACATAAAGAGCCAGAAGACACTCCTCTGCAGAAGCTAGAAGGCAAGAGAATCCAGAAAATTGAAGATGATGTAAGAAACCTCTGGGACAACTTCAAACGATCCAACATCAGAATTATGGGGGTCCCAGAAGATGAGAAAGAGCAAGATATCGAAAACATACTGAAAGAAATAGTGACAGAGAAATTATGGGAGAGAGAGGATCCAAGATGGCTGCGCCCAGGTGAACACCTAGCCGCAGCCGCACACAACAATTTCAATAAAATACAACTAAAATATAAAACGGACATTGCCCAGAACTACAGGAAGGTTGACTGATTGGAAATTCTACAGCGAGAAGCAAGGAGAAAACCAGAAGGAGGCGCGGAGGAGCTGGAAAAGCCCAAGGTACAGAGACGCAGCTCGCGGAGAGGACGGAGCCAGAGAGGAGGGGGAGACGGAGTGCCTGGCGGGCGTTCCCAAGCGGAAAGGAGATAAAACTCTGACTGTGCTGGGCCCCCGACTGCTCTGAACCCCAGTTCCCCAGACCCCGGGGACCCAGGCTCATCCAGAGGGAGCCAGGCTGTAAGACGGGACCCCGGGGAAGCGGCGGCGAAAGGAAGTCCCGGCGGCGCACACACTGCACGCAGAGAAGGGACGGTCGGCTGTGCCGCGGGATTGCCCTGGCCGGAAGGAGACTGGGGCTCCAGACCGCCACCTCCAACTCCACTTCCAACTGAACTGAACCCCAATACCGGGCTCATTGGGGGAGAGCATAGACTGTTTGGCAGCTGGCGAAAATCGAGGGCACCTTTCTCTCAGAGGTGCTGGCAGCGAGTACTGAAGGACACGCATAGGGCGGGGCTGACGGAAGCCAAAGCTGCAGGCTCCACCCTGAAACCCCCTCCCATCTGTAACTGTGAAATGCGACAACAAAATAAATCACAAACGAAAGAAATGGAGGACAAAAAGCGTCTGGATATAGAGTTCAAATCTATGCTTATAAGGTTTTTCAAGAATTTCCTAGAAAAGATGGATAAGACCTATGAGGATATGAAAAGAGATCAACTAGAATTAATAAGGAGTCATCAAGAAATGATAAGGGAACAACAAGAAATAAAGAATACATTGTCTGAAATAAAACATATTTTACAGAGTCCTAAAAACAGAAGGGAAGATCGCAAGAATCAAGTCAAAGATTTGGAACATAAAGAGCCAGAAGACACTCCTCCACAGAAGCTAGAAGGCAAGAGAATCCAGAAAATTGAAAATAATGTAAGAAACCTCTGGGACAACTTCAAGCAAACCAACATCAGAATTATGGGGGTCCCAGAAGATGAGAGAGAGCAAGATATCGAAAACATACTGAAAGAAATAGTGACAGAAAACTTCCCCCACCTGATGAAAGAATTAGACTTACAAGTCCAGGAAGCGCACAGAACTCCAAACGAAAGGAATCCAAAGAGGACCACACCAAGACACCTCATAATTAAAATTCCAAGAGCAAAAGACAAAGAGAGAATATTAAAAGAAGCAAGAGCAAAGAAGGTAGTTACATATAAAGGAGCACCTATACGATTGTCAGCTGACTTCTCAACAGAAACCATGCAGGCCAGAAGGGAATGGCAAGAAATATTCAAGGTGATGAATAGTAAGAACCTACAGCCAAAGATAATCTATCCAGCAAAGCTATCACTCAGAATCGAAGGTCAGATAAAGAGCTTCACTAATAAAAAAAAGCTAAAGGAGTTCATCACCACCAAACCAGAATTATATGAATTGCTGAAGGGGGTTCTTTCAGAAGAGAAAGTAAACAAAGATAAAAATTATGAACAACAAATACGTAATTATCAACAAGTGAATCTAAAAACCAAGGAAATTAAAAAAAAAATCTGATGAACAATAGTAACTATTGAATATAATAGAATCAGAGGTATGGAAGGGGAGTGAACTGATGATTCTTGGGGAAAAGGGGAGAGGGGGGCGTGGGAAGAGACTGAACATAAACTGTGCACCTATGGATGAGGACAATGGGGAGTGGGGAAAGGGCAGAGGGTGGGGTGGGAACCTGGTGGAGGAGAGCAATGGTGGTGGGGGGGGGGGAAGGAACATTTGTAATATGAACAATAAAAACTTATTAAAAAAAAAAGAAAAAAAAAGAAATAGTGACAGAAAACTTCCCCCACCTGGTGAAAGAATTGGACTTACAAGTCCAGGAAGCACACAGAACTCCAAACAAAAGGAATCCAAAGAGGACCACACCAAGACACATCATAATTAAGATTCCAAGAGCAAAAGACAAAGAGAGAATATTAAAAGCAGCAAGAGCTAAGCAGGTAGTTACCTATAAAGGAGCACCTATACGATTGTCAGCTGATTTCTCAACAGAAACCATGCAGGCCAGACGGGAATGGCAAGAAATATTCAAGGTGATGAATAGTAAGAACCTACAGCCAAAGATAATCTATCCAGCAAAGCTATCACTCAGAATCGAAGGTCAGATAAAGAGCTTCACTAATAAAAAAAAGCTAAAGGAGTTCATCACCACCAAACCAGAATTATATGAATTGCTGAAGGGGGTTCTTTCAGAAGAGAAAGTAAATAAAGATAAAAACTATGAACAACAAATACGTAACTATCAACAAGTGAATCTAAAAACCAAGGGAATTAAAAAATCTGATGAACAATAGTAACTGTTGAATATAATAGAATCAGAGGTATGGAAGGGGAGTGAACTGACGATTCTTGGGGAAAAGGGGAGAGGGGGATGTGGGAAGAGACTGAACATAAACTGTGCACCTATGGATGAGGACAATGGGGGGTGGGGAAAGGGCAAAGGGTGGGGTGGGAAGGAACATTTGTAATAATATGAACAATAAAAATTTATTTAAGAAAAAAAAATAAAATTTTGTCAAATGTGTTTTAAAAATACATTTTATATTTTTATTTATTACTTTTTACTTGTTGCAGTACTGATTCCAAGTAGGGGTAGAGCAATGTACTTGTTCCCCAAAAATAAGAATTGGAAACTTTTACTGATGATCCTTAATGAGTCATTTGACCATCAGGAACTATTTCCTAATGAATCTTTGACTTGAATTATGTCACATCTTTATTCTAAGTCTGCATTTTGTGTTACTTCCTCTATTTCCCTGACCTCTTGTTGGTGAAAAGAGAGTTTGGTGATGTATCAACTGAAAAGTATATTCATTGGGGCTCTTAGCACCATGTTATTTGAGCATTATAATCCTGGCTTTTTATTATCTTTCTTTTCCACTTGTTCTCAGTTTTTATTCCTGAATGTTCTGCAGTCTCTCTTGCTGGAATTATAAGTACACATACAAGACATGCCTTTTATTACATGCTAAAGCTGTGTCCCAGATTTATAAATAATAGCATTGGGGAAATATTTTATTTCAAAAAGATTGAATAGGTTTTATATTAGAAGAATTCTAGTTAATTAAAGTTAGGGTGATGGAAAGCCTAAAAAGTAATTCTTTGACCCTATAGTATTTTTATTTAGTTATTAATTAAACATGTTTTCATTGTGTTTATATCCTTACTAATACTTTGTTTTCAAGTAGTCTAACAAAAATGGATGTGCATGCTGGGCTGCCTTTACTGTATTTCATTATTTCTTTTAGCTACATTATAACTATTAAAAATGAGTTCAGCCAAAACCGGTTTGGCTCAGTGGATAGAGCGTCGGCCTGCGGACTGAAAGGTCCCAGGTTCGATTCTGGTCAAGAGCATGTACCTTGGTTGCAGGCACATCCCCAGTAGGGGGTGTGTAGGAGGCAGCTAGTCGATGTCTCTCACCGATGTTTCTAGCTCTCTATCTCTCTCCCTTCCTCTCTGTAAAAAATCAATAAAATATATTTTTAATAAATAAATAAATAAATAAAATGATTTCATCTTGGCTGATAAACTTTTGATGATTCACATGTGTTGCACAATTAATATGAGGTATATTTTGCATCTTTGAGTAGCAACTTGGTCATTTTTTCTCCTACCTCCTCCCTGCAGGCCATGTGCTTTCTCATAAAAACTCTATTGCTTATATACTCCACACCCTGCCTTGGACAAAATTGTATTTATTCATTTACCAAATATCTGATATATCCAAGGTACAATTGTACACATTGCGGGAAATGTAAAAAAATGACATTACACTGTGTACTTTTTTACATTACAAACCATGTTTTACAGTGTGAGGTGGGTGGGAAGGAGTCCGGGAGGAGGCAGGATTGTCTCTCTCATCTTATTCTGCCCTTTTCATCTAGAGTAGGGGTGTCGAACTCAATCAGAGAAGGGGCCAAAATCTAAAATCCAGCCTAAATCGCGGGCCGAATGGTTTACTGAACAGTCATAAACTGACAATGTTAACCAGAAATGTGAATTTAAAATGAGTGGAACAATCTTTTCCTTAACAGTGCTGTTAACCAACTCACATGCTATCAAGCAAAACAGTAATATTGGTATCAAGCAAAACAGTAATATTGGAATGTACCTAAAATGCTCATTGTTTTGTTTTCTGGCTAGATGTCTGACACCGTTTTCCCCGGATCAATGAGTCAATGTTCGGTTTTATTTCTTGGGCTGTAGCAACCCGCAAAACAGCATGGAGGTTGTCATCGGTAATGCGTGATCTGTGCTTGTTTTTGTTCAGATTCATTATTGAAAACATCTGTTCACAAAGATAGGTGCTCCCGAACATGGATAGAATACAGGCAGCATGAAGTTGGAGCTCTGGCATTGAGTCAGGGGGCAGTAGAGGGTAGAAGTCCTCAATTTCAACATCCTGAAACCTTGATTTCAGGCCACTGTCAGACTGAAGCTCGATTATCTCCATCTGAAGGTGATGGGGCACATTGTTGACATCAACTGTAAAAGGATTGGCAAAGATGTCAAAGCCTGAGTGCTGTGTTCTAAAGTCAGAGAAGCGCCGCTCAAATTCACTTAGTAAACGGCTAACTTTGGTAGCCAGCCGACTGCAAGGAAAAGTACCAGAAATAGTGGTTGAGATACTCAAACGAACGGGAAAGTGGGCAAGATTGTCCTGTTCCAGTTGGGACTTCCATAGTTGAAGTTTACGCTGGAATGCTGTGATCATGTCAGACATCTTCGTGATGACTTGTTTGCGTCCCTGCAGCTTCAGATTCAGTTGGGCGAGATGCTCGCATATGTCACACATCATAGCAAAATCACATAGCCAGGCGGGATCCGACAGTTCAGGCAAGGGCTTTCCTTTACTTTCCATGAAAAGAGCAATTTGTTCTCTGAGCTCAAAAAATCTTTTGAGGACTGCGCTCTTGCTCAGCCATCTTACTTCTGTGTGGTATGGCACGTCTCCATGCTCTGCACCCACCTCCTGTAAAAACTGCTGGAACTGGCGATGATTCAGGCCACGTGCCCACATAAAGTTAATAGTTTTAATGACTGTGGTCATTATGTCATTCATGTCCAGAACTTTTCCACACATAGCCTCTTGGTGGATAATGCAATGATAAATAATCAAGGGTGTGTGGCAGTGACTTTTTTGCATTCTTTCCTTCATTAGTCCAACCAAGCCTTTCTTTTCTCCGCTCATTGAAGGTGCGCCATTGGTAGTTAGCCCCACCAACTTTTCCCAGGGTAATTTAAAATTATTTATAGATTTCTCCACAGCCTCAAATATATCTCTACCAGTCGTTGTCCATGCATGGCAGCTACATCCAAAAGTTCCTCAGTGACAGAGAGGTCGGTCTTCATAGCACGTATAAAGATGGACAGCTGCGCTGTATCAGTGTTGTCTGTGCTTTCATCGATAGCAAGTGAAAAAGCGAGATAACTGCATGCCTGTTCGGCCAGCTGTGATGATAGATTTCCTGAGAGTTCTTGAACTCTATCTACAATGGTGTTTCTTGACAAACTGACATTTTGAAAACTCTGTATCTGGTCTGGGCATACTTGCTCACACACTTTTAGCATGCATTGCTTCAAAAAGGCACCCTCTGAAAAACACCTTGAAGTACGGGCAATTTCTTCAGCCACTATAAAGCTTGCTTTCACTGCAGCATCATTTTTTGCTGTAGCCTTTGTAAACATTTGCTGCTGTGATTGTAGTTTGCCTTTTAGTTCTTTAACAATTTTATGCTTTTCTTCCAAAGTATATTTGCCATACTTAACATTATGTTTGGTGTCAAAATGACGACGTATATTGTACTCTTTCATCACCGACACTGTCTCATAACACAATATACACACTGGTTTGCCCTCTCTAAGCACAAACATGTATTCATTTTCCCATTTGTCATTAAATTGTCTGCCTTCACCGTCAACTTTTCTTTTCCTGGACATTTTGGGATCAATATTGGCAGTAAAAGATGTAGTTTATTGGAAATCTGCGTTAGAAGGAAAAAGTTGAAAACTGCACAGGGATAGCTTGATTTGGCAGATGGAGTGGAGAAAAAAAAAGTCAGTCAATAAATGCCTGGCTGGGTACAGATAGCAGATTCTGTTGCGATTTTTATGCCTGCACTTTATGCCAGGAACTGGCAGCTTCTGCTGTGTATTTTTTATGCCCGCTCACACTCACTCTCTCCTCTGCTCTGCCACCCGCACAACCACATCGGATGCCGGACTATAGGTCACGCCTCCTGAATCTCACGTGACTTGTTATCTATGCGCATGCGTAATAGATAGCAAGTACGGCAGCGGGCGAGGGGCGAGATCACAAGCCTCCTATGTCACCGCGCATCATTGTGATGGAACGCAGCGGAGTGCAGTGATGACAGCGCGGTGCGGGCCACATTGCAAGGCCTGGCGGGCCGGATTTGGCCCGCGGGCCTTGTGTTTGACATGTGTGATCTAGAGCTTGCTTCTGGCGTGCCTCCCTCTTCCTTACACAAACTCCTTACAGCAGTTTATTCATTGCTGTATATTCAGCACCAATAATTTCTGACACATGTAGATGCTAAGTAGGGTTAGTTTTTGAATAAAGTAAATGTATGAATGAACTGATAATTATCTGTAACATTTAGGGTCTCTCATCTAAGATGTCAATTAGTTCATTTTTTCCCCCCCTTTAAACCTTGGCCAATACAATTTATTGTTAAACTTTTACAAAGTTTTAAATTTTAATTTATGTATTTTAAAGTGAGTGAGATTGTAATAATATGTATTAGATATTTGCAGCCATTTTTTAGTTATTGTTATTAACTTCTGTTTGTGTCTTTTCCAATTTTTATGTAGATTGCCTCTTATTGATTTGTAAGAGCTCTTTTATATTAATTTTTTTGTCTGTCATATGTCTAGTAAATATTTTCTCCAGCTTGTCATTTATCTTTTGACTTTATTTATTGTATTGTTTACTGTACATTATTTTTAAGTTTTATGTAGTCTTCTATGTAAACATTTTGTTTTCTGAGATTCTCCTTGATTTTTTTTTATTAAATTATTATCTGTGTACATGTTTTAACATTACCCCCCCCATACATACCCTCCCTCCCCAGAGTTTTGTGTCCATTGGTTGTACTTATATGAATGTATACAAGTCCTTCGGTTGATCTCTTATCTTCCCCAGATCTCCCTACTTTCCCCGCTGTAATTTGACAGTCTGCTTGTTACTTTACTGTCTTTATATCTGACTTTTGGTTTGTCAGTTTATAGTGTTCTTTAATATCCATAAATGAGTGAAGCCATGTGGTATTTCTCTTTCATTGACTGGCTTATTTCACTCAGCATGATGTTCTCTAGTTCTATCCAGGTTGCTGCAAATGATGAGAATTCCTTCTTTTTTATGGCAGCATAGTATTGTGTAGATGTACCATAGTTTTTGGATCCAATCATCTGCTGACGGGCACCTAGGCTGTTTCCAGATTCTAGCTATTGTAGATTGTGCTGCTATGAACATAGGGGTGCATATATCCTTTCTGATTGGTGTTTCTAGTTTCTTGGGATATATTCCTAGGAGTGGGATTACTGGGTCAAATGGGAGTTCCATTTTCAGTTTTTTGAGGAAACTCCACACTGTTCTCCACAGTGATTGCACCAGTCTGCATTCCCACCAGCAGTGCACGAGGGTTCCTTTTTCTCTGCAACCTCGCCAACACTTGTCGTTTGTTGATTTGTTGATGTTGGCCATTCTGACAGGTGTGAGATGGTACCGCATTGTTGTTTTGATTTGCATCTCTTGGATAATTAGTGACTTTGAGCATGTTTTCATGTGCCTTTTGGCCTTCCTTCTGTCTTCTTTTGAAAATATTCTATTTAGGTCCATTGCCCATTTTTTAATTGGATCATTCATCTTCCTTTTATTTAGTTGTATAAGCTGTTTGTAGATGTTGGAGATTAAACCTTTATCAGTGATTTGATTTTTTTTTTTTAATTACCCCATGCTTTCTTCTCACACTTATTTGGCTTTTTTGACTTACAGATATCTTTGATCTATTTAGGGTAGACAATCTTAATTAGATCCATCCTTTTTGTCAGTGATTTGAAATTCCATCATAGTAGATACTCAATTTTCATATTTATTTTGATCCGTAACTGGTGTTTTTTTTTTCATTTCATTGATTATTTTGTCCATTCATGTGTCTTTACCAACATGCTTAGAATACTGTATCTTTATAATGCGCTGTTTTGTGGTGTGTGTGTGTGTGTGTTTGCACATGCTCATGTGTGCGTGCACACGCACATATGCATAGGTCTAACAATTTTATCCCATGTTGTATATTTGTGTAATAACTACCATATTCACACACAGAACTGTCCCATAAACACAAAGGAACTCCCTAGTGTTACCCTTTTATATATATATATTTTTTTTTTTAATATATTTTATTGATTTTTTACAGAAAGGAAGGGAGAGAGATAGAGAGCTAGAAACGTCGATGAGAGAGAAACATCGACCAGCTGCCTCTTGCACACCCCCTACCGGGGATGTGCCCGCAACCAACGTACATGCCCCTGACCGGAATCAAACCCCGGACCCTTTAGTCCGAAGGCCGACGCTCCTCCACTGAGCCAAACCGGTTTTGGCAACCCTTTTATATTTTCAACCCATCCTGTTATGCTGGCAGCCACTAATTTGTTCTCCACATCTATAGTTATGTTATTTCAAGAATGTCTTTAAATGGAGTCAATGCAACAAATAGTCTTTTGAAATTAGTTTTTTTCACTAAGCATAATGTCTTTGGTATATATCCATGTTATTGTGCTTATCACTAGTTTGCTTCTTCTTATTGTTGAGTAGTATTCCACTGCATGGATGTTATTTGGGTTGGACATTTGGGTGATTTTCAGGTTTTTTTCTCCATCATACTAAAGTTGTTATGAATATATTTCTTTTTAAAAAATATATATTTTTATTGATTTTTTACAGAGAGGAAGAGAGAGGGATAGAGAGTTAGAAACATCGATGAGAGAGAATCATCGACCAGCTGCCTCTTGTACACCCCCTACTGGGGATGTGCCCGCAACCAAGGTACATGCCCTTGACCGGAATCGAACCCGAAACCTTTCAGTCTGCAGGCCGACGCTCTATCCACTGAGCCAAACCGGTTTCGGCTAAATATATTTCTTGGTGAAGAATGTTCTTGTTCTTAAGTAGAGAGTATTGAGTTAAATATAAATCCTCAGTTTATGATACACTATCATCATTGATGCAGTGCAGAACCCTGTTATTAAAATATTTATTTTCATTTATTTATCTGCACTAATAAAAGTAACACCCATGAACTTTCTGCCTAAGCTAAGAACAAATAACTTACATCTTCCTATGTTCTCCATCCCTGTTCCCCTCAGAAACACTCGTTCTATTGAGTTTTGTTTTGATCTTTACTTAAAAGGAAGTGGATGTTTTATCACATGTATTGTTTGTCTTACTTATTTTTTATTTTCATAAAAAGACTTTAATAGTCTATGTTATCTGCTGGGATTTTCTATTTACTAAATTTTTTGTCACTTAATTTTCATTCCTGATTAATATTCCATTGCGAGCCCAGGCCAGGTGACTCAGTTGGCTGGAATGTCATCACAACCACAAATTGTGAGTTCTATTCCCAATCAGGGCACATATCTGGTTCGATCCGCAGTCGGGGGGTATATGGGAGGCAGCTGATCAATGTTTCTCTCATCTCTCTCTCTCTCTCCTTTACTCTTTCTCTAAAAATTAATAAAAACATATCCTTTGGTGAGGATTAAATAATAATAATAAAATATTCTATTGTAAGAGCATAACATGAAAATTTAGGTTTTTCATTTTTGCTGTATGCGCAGGGTCCTGCTTCTAATTATTAAGCTATAATATTATCATAATAACTAGAGGCCCGTTGCACGAAATTCATGCACGAGGTCCCTCAGCCCAACCTACACCCTCTACAATCCTGGAGCTTTCAGGGGATGTCCTACTGATGGCTTACGGCCCACTCCTCATGGTTCTCTGTTCTCTGTGGGCCTGAAGGTTTTGCTACAGCCATGGAGATGAAGCCCCCATGCCCTGCTCTCTGCTCTCTGCCTGCCTCTGCCATGCGCCATGCGAAGGAAGCCCCAATGCCCTGCAGTGTGCTCTGTCTGCCAGGCCTGGGGGCTTTGCGGACACCGACACACTAAGGAAGCCCCCATGCCCTGTTGTCCTGGCTCTGTCTGTGGGGCCTGAGGGTTCCCCTTCTCCCCCCCCCACCACCACCACCTTGCTAAGGAAGCCCCCAAGCCCTGCTGTCTGGGCTCTTTTTGCTGGGCCTGGGGCTTCCCTCGCTGCCGCTCTGACTGCCATGTCTGGGAGCAGATTAAAACCCCTCCGGAGGCAGATCCAGCCTCGCTGCTCCTGCAGACAGGCTGGACACTCCAGCAGCGGGATCTGCCATCTTGTGGCTATGGGGGCCTCTATTTTATCCTGGGGGGATGCTTAATTTGCATATTACTCTACTATTAGATAGGATGCTTTGTTTTAACCATAATAAAACAATTCTATCATAATAAAAATAATAATGTTTTTGCCTATCATAACACTGCTACATTGATGTGAGATGCTTTTTGATAGCCCTATTCTTGTATATAACGTCATAAATTAAAAAGGTCAGTGGAAAATCTGGTAAGATCTGAATATTCTGCCAATTCATGGTCTCCCTGATATACTCTTCCAAGATCAACTGTATAAAGTATTTGTTAGGAGTTAAGAAATTATTTATATGTTTATACAGTTGGTTCAAGAAGTGAGCCACTGTACCAAATAGGACCAGGATCCTTTTCCTGGTGCTGACATTCAGATGCCTTGGAAAATGAATGCTCTCATTCTGCAGAGGTTGCCCATTTAGTGTACTGGATGTCTTCCACACATTGCTCTAAATCAGGGGTCTTCAAACTTTTTAAAGTGGGGGCCAGATCACGGTCCCTCAGAGAGCTGGAGGGCCGGACTATATGAACTACTAATTCCTACTGTAACACCTTGGCTGCGCTCACTGCCCAAAAAACCTGGTGGGCAGGATCAGACTCCCCTGGGGGCTGCATGTGACCCACGGGCCGTAGTTTGAAGACCCCTGCAAATCTACCCTCTACCCTTCTGCAGCCCACTCTGTGCCTCCGGAGGGTGACCTGTATGTGGTACATCCACAGGCTTTCTTCTCTCCTGCTTCCAGTCTAGTTGGCCATTGAAGAACCCAGCAGGTAACTCAAGGAAGGAGGAGAATGAAGTTGGAATGCAATCCGATTTATCCCTTGTCACAATTCATGCCGGAACCCTCTCCACACAGCCCTTTGGGTCTCTGGTTCCAGGGGAAGTGCTACTTCCCCTCATCCCCTCAGACTCCAGAGAGGCAACAGCTCCCTACCAGGCTGTTTCTAGCCCTGGGGCATTCCATTAGCCTTTGTGGTATTTCCTCTCATAACGTTATACATAACTTCTTTATTAAACTCTCCTCAGATTACTCGATCTGAGAGGCCTCTCTTCCTGTCAGCATGCTCACTGATACAATAAGGTGACAGGTGATCATTTACTTGTCACCTAGTGGAAAAGGTGTGTCTGTCATTGAAGAGACTGAGAATGAAAGTACAAGATTGAGAAGGAAGTCCTGGTGCCACAGAAGCCCTCGGGTCTGCAGCTCTTCTTTCCATTTCTTTAGTTACCTTAGGATACTCCATGGCCAATAGGCCAGTAACGGGAAACCCTTAGTGTCTAGTTGAGTTAAGTTTTCTGTTATTTGCCATGAAATATACTAAGGTAACTCGTGGCTTAGTTAACTGCCAAATCCAGAGATAGGCTGTGCTTCAGATGTAGTTGATTTAGTAGTTTAGCAATGTTATCAAAAACCCTGTTTGCCATCCGAAGTGTCAACTTCATCCTAAAGCTGGTTTTCAACATGGTTGTAAAATGGCAGTTGTATCCATTCTCCTCATATCTGGTGGGAGACAGTTGACTTCAGATATTTTTCCAGAAAATTTAGGAGATTCTTTCCCTGAAACGCTGAGCACTCCTCTCCTTGCTTCTCACTGGTCCATTTAATGTCACATGCCCATTTTTGAACCAATAACTGTGGCTGGAGGTGGGATTATGCTGAGAAGTGTAAAGATAAGTATAAATCCTTCTCTTTGAAGCAGTGTGGGTCAGTTTCTCCAAAAGCTTGTGGGCTCCACAATGGGGAAGGAGGTGGGAGTGGATAATGAACAACAAATAGGAGAGATACCAAGAGAAAAGTAAAAGATACTGGGGAGATAATCATAATATCTTCTATACTTTCCAGCTTTTGTATAAGCCTAAAGTTTATTTCCTGCTTAAAGTATTTTAAGTTTTTTTTTCTTCTTTCTTATCGTGAAAAAGCCCTGGTTAATACAATTAGGAAATTCTAGCTCTGCCATTTCCTAGTTGTGTGACTTTGGGTATGTCACACAAGCCTTCTAAGCCTTAGCTTCTGCTTCGGTAAAATTAAGATGAATAATATTTGCCTGATAAGTTTGCTGGGAACTGAAATGAGGTGAGAGATATAAAAGCACTCTGTAACCTACAAAAGGCTAAGCAAATGTGAGGGTTCTTTATTAGCAGTAGCTTTGTTTTTACCATACCCTGGAGATCATGTTGCTCTCTTTAGTGAGCAAATTAAACACTCTCACCTGACTCGGAAATGCTAAATTGCTAACAACCTCCCTAAGGTTTATCATCTCTTTCCATGAGAGACTTTTGAGTTACCAAGAGCCAGAGTTGGATTAAATTAAGGGTTTTCTCCACTGCCCTGGAAAAGAACCAAGATGTATAGATCTTTCTAGTCAATCCAAAAGTACTTACTAAGCACCTTCAGGTGGCTCCTACTGTACTAGGTAGAAATATAACCATAACAAAGTAATTGTATGAATTATCATGGAGAGAGCAGCCCCCTGTGCAGCCGGAAATTAGTCAAGCAGCAAACACTTATTGTGCTATTTTCCAGACATTATTCAAATTCTTATCAGTGTCAGAGTTTTTACGAATTGATGGTGATAAGGAGGAAAGCATCAAAGGAAAGATGATATGGCTAGGAATTTGGCGAGGCGGGTTTTGTTAAGTAGACTGTAGAGAGCGTAGGTTGCCTATAAACCTGTTTTTTCTATAGTCCCGTGGTGATGAGAACTCTACTTTGAGAAAACAGTTCCTGTCTACGGCCATACCACCCTGAACGCGCCCGATCTCGTCTGATCTTGGAAGCTAAGCAGGGTCGGGCCTGGTTAGTACTTGGATGGGAGAAAACAGTTCCTGGGTTCAGTTTAATAAAAATAGCTCTGGTAATGAGAGTAGTCATGGAAATATGGAGAAAGATGCTTTCTCTCTGCAATGGTACAAGCTAAGTACACTGGATAATCTCAGAGTCTAATGCTGTAGTGATTCTCATCGGGAAAATGTTTTCAAAATACATTTCACTTGCCCTCCCATACTAGAGTATCTCAGTTAGTGAGGGAAAGGAAGAATCAGGCCTGTGTGTTTTGATAAAAAGTGATCACCCCCACCTTTGAGTCTCACTAGTCAAAGATAATGAGTTCTGAAGAGGGGTCCGCACCCTCACCCAATGTTTCCTCCCATTGTACCAGAGAAGTGTAGTCCAGAACCCCAGAGCCAGCACATAAGCTTCTAAATTCACTTTTCTTTTCCACTGTGTGGACATAAATCTAAACAGGAAGCATTTGGGAAATATGAATTACTCTTTTATTATGCTTAGTGCACTATGATAGAACTACAAGACACATTAAATGTATATGCATATATTTATATATGTGTGTCTATATATCAAAGTCCCTGGTTTTTATTAGTATTTTTCATCTAGTTTGGAAGACAGGACATATTCTTTAAAAGATCTAAAAATAAAGACGCATGTTCTTAATGCCAAATGAGTGATTAAGTCCAGGGAAGCATTACAAGTAATTTGTTGCTAATAAGCAAATTTTGCAAATGTTTTACCTTTATAAAATAAATTAGAGCAGATTATAAGGATAATAAGGACATTCTTATTCATATTTCAGAATGCTTTCTTGAGGAGAGAGGGATAGAATTATATGCAACTAGTCAAAAATTATAAATTGTGCATAACAACAAATTATTTTACAGGCAACTTAATCTACTAAGTTGTTCTTTGGGGATTTGTTAAGTAGACTGTAGAGAGCGTAGGTTGCCTATAAACCTGTTTTTTCTATAGTCCCGTGGTGATGAGAACTCTACTTTGAGAAAACAGTTCCTGTCTACGGCCATACCACCCTGAACGCGCCCGATCTCGTCTGATCTTGGAAGAAGTTAGTATCTCACTAACTGAGATACTCTAGTATGGGAGGGCAAGTGAGATGTATTTTGAAAACATTTTCCCGATGAGAATCACTACAGCATTAGACTCTGAGATTATCCAGTGTACTTAGCTTGTACCATTGCAGAGAGAAAGCATCTTTCTCCATATTTCCATGACTACTCTCATTACCAGAGCTATTTTTATTAAACTGAACCCAGGAACTGTTTTCTCCCTTCCTTCTTTGTTCCTACTAAGTTGTTCTTTGGGGATGGAGAAAAGGCTGAGAACAGTTAATTTATACACAAAAATTGAAATTTCTGAATATAGACAAATATTGAAGGCTACTGATTGTGGACATTTTTGTAAAGAAGATGAGACTAGGGCTGCACTTTGATTGAAGAATGATATTTCAGCAGACTGTAGAGAGATTATGGGGTGTGGGTGGAAGAATCATTCCAGGCCCTAGAAATGTCAAGTAACTATATGACTTGGAGCAAGGAAAACTAACTCTGGATAAACAGTTATATGAAAGGGAATGTGTTAGGTACTTAACTATATTATCTCATTTAATAATTATAAGAATGCAAGATGATTGGGATTACTTTTTTTCAATATTCCACATAAGGAAATTGATCTCAGGAGAGAAAAAGTCAATTGCTTAGCCAACCAGCTAGGAAGTGAGCTAGATTAAATATGGCCACAAATTCTTTTCAGCTCCCCTCACTAAGTCCACCATACTAGAAAGCTTCCCCAGCAAAGCCAGACATATGAGATAATGGAGAACCTTCTAGCCCCTCAGACCCTCCAGCTCAGTGCAGCCCCATGAGTGAGTTAATTTGAAGCTATCATAGGAACTTCCCAGCTGACCCATGTAATCATGAGAAATAATGAATTGCTATTGATCTAACTGTTAATTTATGGAATGGTTTGTTACATGCACAGCCATAGATAACTGAAACAAGCTTTAAATTTAGGCCTTCTTTGTTCCTAAACTGGTATTCTACAAAATAACCTATGACTCTTTCTAATTTTTAATAGAATTATATTCCATATGCATGGAGTTCAAAAAGCCCAATATGTGTTTGGGTATTAGGAGAAGACTAAGTGAGGTGGAAGGTTGTTGTAGAAAGCAGAGTCTAATAGTACAGTAATTAAAAGTAAGAGCTGGGTAGCTTAACTGGTTTGGCTCAGTGGATAGAGCGTCAGTCTGCAGACGGAAAGGTCCCAGGTTTGATTTTGGTCAAGGGCATGTACTTTGGTTGCGGGCATAACCCTAGTAGGAGGTGGGCTGAATGATGTTTCTCTCTCATTGATGTTTCTAACTATATCCCTCTCCCTTCCTCTCAGTAAAAAAATCAATAAAAAAAATATTTTTTTAAAAAGAGTAAGAGCTGGGTTTGAATCCTAGCTCCATCACTTGAGTTTTGTGATTTAGGGCAAATCATATAACCTTTGGGTCTCGGTTTTCCCATCATTAAAATGCAATAAAAATAGACATTTCCTCAAGGGTTGTTGCAAGATTGAAATGAGATAATGCATGCAAAAACTTAGAATATAGACGGATTCACAGTGAACACTCAGTCAATATATGGACACCAACTAGACTGAGGAAGAGAACAGAGGCAAGGAGTCCAGCCTGCCCTTGAGGTATGGGTACTGTCACAAAGGCAGTGCTTGAGTCTGATGATGATATTTGCCTATGGCAGGGCATCTCTAACATTTAAGTCTTGGGAACTCTTGTGGTTAGACTGCTAAATTTTTAATTATTTATTTTTGCATCTCCATGTCAGAAACAGGAAATTTTTATTGTAGTGAGAGCTGGCTTAATTAATGTTGTTGTTTTTTTTAACGTAATACATCCTTAACATCTATGTAATATGTTCAACTATATAGTACTTATGTCTTTTTGTCACTTGATCACTACTGTGCATTTAATTAGGAATCATGGAGTCAGAGTTCTAGTCACCCATTCAGTAGGTATTTATGTAACATCTGCCATGTGTGGGGCTCTTGGCTGGGTCCTAGAGGAAATAATGCTACAGGGAAACAGGAATCGTCTCTGTTTTCATAGAAGTTACAGTAGAGTTGGGAATAGAGACAAAGTGAGAGGCAATTACTGTCCAGGGGATTAATGTTTGTTGGGGAAATGTGGATGCTTATAGGAGTGTTCCTTACCCCAATGTTTCCCAAACTTCTCTCATGATGAGAATCACCTGGTGGAGTTGTTAAAATACAGATTCCTGAATCCCAACTAAGAAGTGCTAAACTCTAAGCTTAGAGCACTAGTTAAGTATACAATTTTACCTATATGTTCCCAAAAATTCTAGGTTAGCACTTCTTAGTTGGGATTCAGGAATCTGTAGTTTAACAACTCCACCAGGTGATTCTCGTTATGAGAGAAATTTGGGAAACACTGCCTTACCCAGACTGGGGAGACAGACCAAGTAAAGTATATTTCATTTCCTGAAATAATGTGATCTAAATGGATATCTAAGAGTTAAATAGAAGTTAGCCAAGATGATGCCTGAAATTTTGCCATGAATCAAGATAGTTCATTCGAGGAGCAGTGAAAGAACACTGCGTAATTAGGGTGTGTGTGTCTCCAGTATCAGAATTTTGTTCCTGACAGGATAAGACAACAGGTAGTTGACTGGGACCTAGAGGTGACTAAACAGTAAAACTGTAAAACTGACCTAAATAAGTCATCTCAATAGATGACCCAGGGAGACAAAAGAAGGGAGAGAAGGTGAGATTAAGAGATAGCTCATCTTTCAGGTCATAAATATGCAGAAAAATAAAGGCTGTTACAATGGGAAAAACAAGTGTCAGATGACACAGAGTCTGATCTTGGTCTGGCCATTAACTTTTAGTTTGTGGTATTGGATAAGAAATATTCCCTCTCTGATACTGGCTTCTCCATCTGTAAACACTGTGGGTTAGTCTATTTGAAAGGAAACAAGAAATGAACTCAACAGAATAGAAAGTGAAAGTGGTCAGGCTAGTCCATATCAAGTAACATAGTTATCTGAGCCACAACCTGGCCATTGCACAGGGGATTTTAGGATCTGATGCTAAAGGGGAAGTCAGTAGTCATCAGATCTAGAAAGGGAACTTACCTTTCTAGGTTTGTGGCTCTCTTCTCTAATTATTTATTAAAGGTTTGCAGAGGAAAGTGGACTGATTTTTATTTGGTTGCCTGTCCCTCTCTCTGCTCTTGTCACCCTTCTGCTCTCCTGCTTTAATTATAGGGAACTCAGAAAGGTATTGGACTGCCTCAGGATATGTTGCTTATTTGTTCAACAAATACCATTGAGCTTGTGCTAGGGCCAAGTACCATTCTCAGACCCAGTGTTGAACAAAACACAGTCTCTGCCTTCACAACACTGATAATCCAGTGTGAATACAGACAAGCAAGTAGGCAATCAGAATAAATTGTAAATGTGATGGTGGGAAGAGGACAGGGTCGTTCTGAAGCAGGTAAGACAGGACCAAACCTGATTGAGTCAGGAAAGGCTTCTCAGCAGGACCATTGCTAGTTCATATAGTACTACTTTATGAATCAGAAAAATAAATAAATAAATGTGCTTTTCCCTCAAAACACTTAACTGCCAACTGCTGAAAAATTATCATAAGAATATGTAAATTTTTAATATCTATGTTGCCATTGGCATACCCTAAGTGTGTGCAGTGTGCAACCGGCATAACTGTGTGGCACCCTGCTTCCCAGAAGAAATAATATTTAAGCTGAGATCCAAAGGGTGATAGTGAGTTAGCAGATTCCCTACCTGAAGGCCCCAGGCATGTCTGAGGATTGGGTCTGCTGCCCAGTGTGCCATTAATTATTCAGGCAGCACAGCCCTCCTGTGGCTCCTCTTGTGTCTTCACGGATGCCACATCCTTTCCCCTCACTTCAGTCTGGTCTCCCAGGAAGCTCAGCGCACTCTTTCCCTGTGGGTCATTTAATCTCCCTGGACCTGTTTGTCTACCATAGACTAAGATAAGGGCTTGTGTTTCCAGACCTTCGCCCTTGTGGTGCTTTATTAAAAAAGGAAGAAACCCCAAGAGAAAACCTGATCCTTTCTGGGAGGGGCTAGCCTAGAAGGTACAATATCAAATGCCTGGGGATTGTGGACCTTCTCCTATTGGCTGCTAATGATGCCATTCCTTTTTTTTTTTTTTTTAATTTTGGTATTTTATTAACTCAAATAAGAGATATAATTGAGAAGGGGGCATGGAACCCTGTTGTTCTTAGAATCCTAAAATATTAGCTCTGGAAAAATCCTATGATATGCTTTCTCCTCCCAGCATTTTTATCTAGGTGAAAATTAACAGCAAATGCAGGCTTCCAGGGGAACAGAAAAGGTTTGTCTTTACCAGAGAAAACTTGAGAAAGGGTTCAGAAAAGGACAGGAACAGTTCCATCTTCTTTGCTTTAGTAACATTGAGGGTTCGTTGTAGATGGGATATATATGAATCTCAGACGTTTTAGGGCCAGCTGACAGGTGGAACTACTTTCCTTCCCGGATCATCTGCACCTCTATATAAAGATAGAACAGAGTCACATTTAGATGCCCTGGATGTCTCCATCATGAAATGAGCTCCATATTCCCACACTCTAGTACAGGGGTGGGGAACCTTTATTCTGCCAAGGGCCATTTGGGTATTTATAACACCATTCGAGGGCCACGCAAAATTACCAACTTAAAAATTAGCCTGCTATTTGGTCAAATGTTTAATTAACCCATGCCTAATCCCTTGGCAGGGCCAGAGCTAATGATTTTGAGGATGTTCCCCACCCCTGCTCTAATGCCTGTGTTAGGTTGTGTTATGTTATGTTATGTTATGTTATGTTATGTTATGTTATGTTATGTTGTGTTATGTTGTATTATGTGTGTTATATGACATTATGTTATATTATCCATGTGCTCACTGGAAAATATTTTTATCCCACACTCACTATCTTCCATGCCTCTCTGCAGGCTCTAAAAAATTATTTTAAGGGAGCTGCTAGAATCTTCGACTGTTCAAATGGAAGAACTTTAAAGAGTGTCTGTTCTAGCTCTTCAGACTACAGTCAAGGAGCACAGGCCCAGAGGGGCAACGAGTGACAAAGGTCAGCCAGGGAGTTAGAAGCCAAGCTCAGGTATCATGCCCAGTGTTCTTTCTGCCACTGACACTCTCCTTTGCCAGGTGATTAGGTTGGGACGAATTTTGGCATGGCTCTAAAAAAAATCCTGCTGTCTTATCTCTCTGTCTACAACTCCTTCTTTCCCAGTTTTCTTCCTCTTCCCTCCTTTCTCCCTCTCAAATTTTGACTCTGATCCAGGAGCCACAACAGGTGTTAGGCCTGCTTCTCAGCAAATCCTGAAGTCTGGCTGGCAGGGTCCTGGGGGTGGAGCATGTCCTTGTGCCACCCATTCGGCTAGCAGATCAGTTTCAAGGTCTCTCTGGTTACCTCCAAGGCCACGTCTTCTAAAAGGATCCTTCCTCCTGCATGTCCAGTGATTAGCATGAAGAAAATCTACAATAGTCTCCTCTGAGCTCTCCAACTACGGAAGAATATTTTATTACAGACTCACCTTGAGCTCCCTAAGGATTGTTCTCTTTTGTACTAAGCTTGTCACAGTATTAATATACAACAGAGGCTATTAAAACATGCCTATTGTTGACAATAGTGGTAATAAAACACCCGATTATCTGAAACCTTCTTAGACTCAGTCATTCCACTGAAGAGGGTGGAGCTGCTGTAGTGCCAAGTACAATACCTTTTACAGGCTCCATAAGCATTTGTAATAAATATGCACTCGACTTGAGCTTAAATTATGTCCACTTTTTGAATTTACACAGGTGTGGGCATATCCAGTGTGTCAGGCATGGTGCGTGCGCTGCTCAGATCTCCCACACGGAGAGCCTGCTGGGAGCAGAGGAGTTAGCAGATGCCTCTCGCAGAAGCACCTTTGGAATCTACTGCAGTGTTTACATCACAGACATGCTCTTCCTGTCCTTCTCCCTGCCAATGCCTGAGCACTATGGACATGCTACAGCCAGGCCATTCCTGCCCAACATGGGGCTCTTCTAATGGGCAATCTTTGCTCTGCTCCTCCCCATTGGCCCGTCTGAGGCTTTTCCAGAGGCTGCACTAAAGTCCTAGCCTCCTCCTGCTCAATCCTCCTTCCTTCCCCCTCTTCTTTCCCAGGTGTCGGGATTGCATTGCAAGCTGAGGCTTTCCCACCTTCTCCTGTTCCCTCCCTTCTTTATCCTTCACAGGTGTTTCCTCTAGTAAATCTCTTGCCCTTTTTACTCTGTTTTGGCATCTGCTTCCTGGAGGACCCAAACAGGTGCTTCCAACCTAGTAGACACAACTCACCAAATGTCTATTTTTTTAAAAAAAATTTTGTGTGTGAGGGCTTTAGTTCTCTCCTGGAAGGGAACTCATCTTAAAGAAAGTGAGAAGATAGTCAATTTAGGTCCAGTAAAAGAATCTTCAAAATCAAAGAGCAGTGAGTCTAAGTACAATATTAGGTTTCTCATGCAGATTTGTTTCCTGGCCTTGATGCAGCCCTACTCCTAACCCCCACCATTGGCTCACCTTTAGCAATTTTTGGAGGGGAGTGGGGATCGGGAAGAATCAGAAAAATATAGAAGAGCTGCTTTACTAACAACTCTTGAGTCAAAGGATTTAAATAATACCTATTGAAAGCCCATGTGACAAAATAAAGCATGATAAGGGGAGAAAGTATAGTATCCTCCCCTTTGCACAATCCATATCATGGGCATTGTGTACTGGGCACTCCAGAAGGGTCAGTGTCACCCGGCATCTCAACAGCACAGCATGTGAGAATCACTCTCTGGGACTCCCAGAAGTTCAAGGAGCATTTCTCAAGGAGCTAAGGTCCTTTATTAATGTGGAGGCAAGAGCTTGCAAGACTAGATACAAATTGGAATCTCAGACTATCAGAGCTGAACGGAGTCATCTAGTCTACTGGTTCTTACACTGTGTTCCATAGATATTCGCAGGGTCCTGGGTAGGAGTGCTGCAGATGAAATATAAACGTCTGTAGTTCAAATAAGGAGAGGTTAATTTGATGCAAGAGGATTTCCAGTAAAAGTAAAGGGATGAGCAGACGAATTAACCAGTTGAGGCCAAATGGCTAATAAATGGAGGAGCTAAAATGAAAATCATGATTTCCTGGCTTCTTGTGTGCCTTTGTATGTATGGGACTTTCGCTGCTACTTTTGTAATGTGGTGGCTGTAAGCAAGTTACTCAGACTGGAAAGAATTGGGGGTCATAGTCATGTTTTTCTCTATATTTCTGTTCTTGGGAGAGGGTAGATTGCATTCCCCTTTGGATGCAACTGAATGAATCTAAACAAGTATGTTTTTCCTGTAGTCTGGTTTTTATTATTTTTTATCCTCAGGCTAGCAAGTCAACCGGGGCAGAGATTCCGACAGAAAGGCCTAATGGAAGGAATATGTTTGCTTCTAATTTAGAATAAGAACAACCACACCCCGTAGATCAAAACCCATGGAAACTTCCACTGCCCTGCAGCAGTGTACAGAGCAGCATTTCTGAGCAAGTTCTGAGAGATTCTTAATGTGCTCCTGAGAAAGGATTCCATACCAATACTCTGCCGATGTTCCATGTTCTGTCTTGGAGGGTCATGTTGCACATAGGAAAGTCTCTGAAGAGCTCTGCAAAAGATGTCTATTTAATCTTAATCTAATGTTTTGCAAACTTGCTTGTTTGTGGGAACTTTTGTACATGGAATATCTATTATTATTGTATAGAACACACTTGGGAAATGTTGAGGTAAAGACTACTAACTGGGAACAGAAGAGTATGGGCTGTGGTCCTGGCTCTGCCGCCAAGTTGAATTTTTCTCTCTTCATTGGACTTCATTTTCCTCATATGCAAAGAGGGTTAAAATCAATGACCTGAAGAGAAACAGGGACTACCTTTTTTGCATACTTCTTCTGTGCCAGGTATTGATATACTATCAGGACCCCATGTTTAAAAGGGCTCCATACTTGGTTTAATCCTCTGCTGTCACCATTTTGAAATTTTTAATAATTTTTAAACAAGAAGTCCTGGATTTTTATTTTGTACTGGATCCCCCCGCCCCCAATTACGTAACTGGTTTTGTATAGATAGATAGATATATGATAGGTAAATACTATCTCTAATGTTAGCTATAATTTTCACATCAGTCTAATGAGAATGTATGTGCATTATTATTTGTGATACACAATATAGAAGTTGATAATAAAAGAGGTTAAATAAATTGCTCAAGGTCCCTTAGGTAGCAAAGAACAGAGCCATTATTCCAATCTAGTCAATTTGGCTCTAAAATTTTTGCTCTTCTTCACTAGACTAGCTGCCAGTGCAAACGTCCTATGATTCTAAGTGTCTTTTGTTCTTCAAACTACTACTAGACCTATATCACTGTTCAATAAATGTATTAATCCCGTTCACTAACCTGAGTGAATATTTGGCTAAATGAGTTAGTGATTGATGAACTAGATGTCAATGAATGAATGGCTATAGAATGTAGAGGGCCTCCTGGGAAGGCACATGGACATTCTTTAAATTGTCAGCTGAGCCCGAGGCACTGGCAGAGTCGGTGTCCCAGTTACACCTCCCCCTTCTCTCCCCCCTCCTCCCCCACTGAAGGGGGGCGTTGTTATTCAGTTTCTGACTTACCTTTGTTCAGGTGTCATCAGGGGCAGGCCTAGATATGTAAATCCAGTAATGCTAGGGCCTAGTTAAGAATGCAAATAAGCTCCCTTGACTCTATAAAATAAACCTGCTGTGTGGCTCTGGTTGCTTGCTGCCTCTCCATCAGAGAGGATGGCGCCCACCTAGTGCCCAGCTTGATGAATCTATTTCTGCCTCTTGGTCTCTTTCTTTCTTTAATTTCTTAATCCCCAGCTCCTCCACTCAGGAGCCTTAATATTTCCTTTTCTGTGATGGAGATGGACACGGAAAACAGAGAAACAGCCCCCCCCGCCCCCCCCCCCCCCTGCAATAGAAGTTGGACATGGAGTCCAACACACTTGATTCTGACATTTACTAACCATGTGACCTGGGTGACCCTCTTGACTTCCCTGTCTCGGTCTACCTCATAGGTGTGTTGTGAGGATTACGTGAAATAATACATTGCCTAACACGTGATAATACTTCAAAACATTATTACTGTTATTTTATTAATGTGGCCAGGTTAAATTTACTATTGTGATATGAGAGCTTCATTAGAACCATTTGATTTGTTCAAAAACAAGTATAAGAACATTCAATTTCTTTACTGTTTTTTTTTTTTGTTTGTTTTGTTTTTAAATAAAATCAAATTTAACTTTACCCCTGCCTGCCAGGTTGGTGAGCGATCCAATTTCAGAACTTTTGTAGGGATGCAAAAACCCCAGGGTGTACCCAGTCTGGAAAATCTGAGGAACTGTCTTCAATCCATTGTAGTGGTGGCTCATTGTCCAAGGCGGTGTGTTCCAGTCAGATGTATCTGGGCCAGTTGCTTAAGGCATTTACTTCTTCCATTCTAAATCTGGCCACCAACAATTCCTACATTGGCTCCCAAAGTCACAGCTTGGCGTTGATTCCCTAGGTGTCCTTGTAGTCATCACTGCCAGAGATACTGGGGGAGAGCCAAGTGCAGGTTCCCACCACTTGGTTTTTCAGAATTCAACTATTCTCCCCTTTAGTCTTCAGAGCTTTATCCGCTCAAATGATCCAGCTCTGTCCCATCAAGAATGTATGTGTTGGAAACAGAGACCTCTAAATGTTTTCCTCCTGAAGCAAAGAAAGACTTCCAACTCACAAAACACTGTCCTTCCAAAAGGGTACAGAGAAAAACCAAATTTCATCTTTTTACCAAGTGCATAATAGAAAAATTTAATTGATTTAATTCACTCAGTTATACAATGTTCTCAAGCTTTTTCATGTTCTGTGAAGACTCCCATGACCTCTTTCTCCCTTGGCCACTAGAGTTCCCATCTAAGCCTGCATGTCTTATCTTTACCACAAACTAGGGAAGCGAAGGGGCATGGGGAAAGTGATAGGACTGGACAGATTATATTGCTGATTCTCTCCATTTTGTGCAAGAATCATCACAACCAATCGTTTGGAATTTCACATTTCTCATCTTCAGAACCCATTGGGAACAAAGAGAGCAGTTGATGATGAAAACCCGCAGTTTTTGAAAGCCTTGGCTTTTGAAAACACATTGATGTGTAATGGCACTGAGGGCTTGGTGACAGGGTGTTGGAACAGGATAGGACACTCATGTCCATGGCATAGGTAAAAGAGAAGAAAGTGTTGGGCCAATAATATTTCCCCCTCACCCCCAATGCAGACAATTATTCTGGTGTTTGCCAGGTCAAAGGCAAAATTGAGAATTCTGCTCAGAAGTAGCAGCTAAACTGTGGATCTGTAGTGCTAGGCCCTCTAGTGGCTACTTCTTATTCAATGACCATAACTGGCTGTTTTCTGCATGGCGAGACTCTACCTCGTCTTCTTTTGGTTTTGTTAGAACTAACTGCCTCCATCCATATTCTGTAATTCCATTCTTATATTATTACCGACCCCAACTTTGGAACAGTACTAGTACAAGGGCACAGTTCTTGAGGAAGAAATTGATTGTCTTGGAAACAGACTGAGATGGAGAGTTGCATGCAGGGTTTTTTGCGGAGTGCTCTTAGGAGATACACCAGTAGGAAAGTGGGGAAAGTAGAATTGGGCAGAGGGGAAGCTAACTCTCAATGTGATTGTAACTGAAGCCTCAGCTGATCCTATGGGGAGTTCAGGAGCTGAGGTGGCCACTCAGGGTTGTCCCAAATCGAGGCCATGAAAACAGACCTTTGTAGTTCTGCACCACTCTGTCATTGTGAGCTGTCCTCTGGAGGGGTATAACCGGGAGTAAAATAGTTCCCTGTGGCCCAGGGTAATGCGCAGTGAGGGATGCAGCTGTGAGCTGTCGGCAGCTCATGTTCCCAGCAGCTGGGTAATAGATGCAATGGCCCCAAGTATCTGAGCAAAGCACCACTGTCTTCACTCCTGGGAGTTTGCAATCACTTTGTGGGCTCCCAGAATGCTTTTTTATTTTATTATTATTTTAAAACCAGAGGTTCAGTGCATGAAATTCATGCAATGGCGGGGGGGGGGGGGTATCCCTCACCCCTCTCACAATCCGGAACTCCTGGCTCTTAACAACTCGCCTGCCTGCCTGCTGCTGCCCCTAACCACTTCTGCCTGCCAGACTGTTAGCCCCCTAACCACTCCCCTGCAGGCTTAGTTGATGCTTAACCATTCCCCTGCTGGCATGATTTACACCTAACTGCTTCCCTACCAGCCCGATTGCCCCCCAACTGCCCTCCCCTGCAGGCCTGGTCACCTCCAACTGCCCTCTCCTGCCATCTTGTGACAACATGGGGGTGGCCATCTTGTGATGATGTGGGGGTGGCCACCTTGTGGCAGCTATCTTGTAATGACTTGGAGGTGGCCATCTTCTGATGATGTGGAGCGGCCACCTTGTGACGACATGGGGTGGCCACCTTGTGGTGGCCATATTGCGATGACATGGGGCAGCCATCTTGTGACAATGTGGGACGTGGGGGTGCCCATCTTGTGACAATGTGGGGGCAGCCATTTTGTGATGACATGGGGGCAGCTATCTTGTGACATGAGGGTGTGAGGGTCAATTTGTATATTACCTCTTTATTATAAAGGATATATTTTTATTGATTTCAGAGAGGGAGGGAGAGGGAAAGAAAGAAACATTCATGATAAGAGAGAATTATTGATCGGCTGCCTCCTGCACACTGGGGACTGAGCCTGCAGCCCAGGCATGTGCCCCAACCGGGAATCGAACCTCGGCCTCCTGGTTCATAGGTCAATGCTCAACCACTGAGCACACCAGCCAGGCTTACATCCACTTTTAATTGAATCCACTGGACCAGACTCTCTAAATCAAATGAAATAATGGAGACAGAAATACTTTGAAGGGATGGAAGCACAATACACATATGAGAGATTATGTTGCACAATACTTACAATGACATTGGTTCATTCTACTGATCTTAATTAAGCATCCACTTTGTGTCAAATCTTATCCTCCTGGATGGGGGCATAGAGATGCATTAGACATGGTCCCTGCCTGTACTCTTACACTGTTTCTAGGAAGGAGAAAAGATCTGCTCAAAGGGTATAATGTGATATAAATTATCATGGAATTATAAACAGGGTAGTAATTTGAATGAAGGAAGCCTCTTTCACATAGAGGCTCACGGGGGATGGGGGAGGAAGGCACAGCAACATAAAGCTTTATAGAAGTTGAATATTTTTATAAGTGGATAAACCGAAGTTGGTGAGGCAATCCTTGCCCTATGAAGGCAGGGGCTGTGCCTGTCTTGTTTTCTTTCATATCCTTAGAGCCAAGCCAATTGCCTGACATCTAGGTACTTTAATGAGTATCTGTTGAATGAATGAATGAATGAATGAATAGTAAATCAAGAACAGAACTGTAAGCTTGAAACTACCCCTCAGAGCTTTTATGAGTTGAATTTAAATAATCTCTCCCCAATTGAGGAAGATGAACCAATAATTCATATTAGAACCTTTCTAGAGAGTAAACCTTCCCAGCAAATTTTGTGGTTGGCCTCTTTGTTCCTTTTGTTTCCAATGTTGAGAGTTGGTGCTGTAGGGACTCAGGGACCCTCCCCTAAGAGGTGTGCCAATTAGTTTACCATTCCCATAAGTATTGTGACAATGCCACCTTTTTAAATCTTTTATTTTTATTTTTATTTTTTATGGCAGCTGGCTGGGGGTTGAAGGAGCTAGGCAAGGATGAGATTCTGACTACTCTACGTGGAAGAGAGGCCAGCCACAAAGTCTGCTGGGGAAAAGGCTCAAATGTGACTCTCAAAGCTCTAGTGGGAAGAACACGGACTTTGAATTTAGGCAAGTTTGTGTTAAAAATCTAGAGAGATTCACGTATTAAGTGAATGTTAAGCTGTTTCACTTCTGAGCTTCTGTTTCTTCATCTATAAAATGGGGATCTAAAATAATTATCTCAAGAGTTTTTAAAAGTATGAAATAAGGTAACATACAAATTCCCAGCACAGTGCCTGGCAGAGATTGATTGCTTGTCAAATATTAGTTTTTCTTCCCTTTTTCTTTCCTGCTCACTAACTTCGGACTCTCCTGCTCCCAGGAGCCCATTCTCTGTCAGTGTAACCACGGCCACAGATGCGTTCTCTGATTTCACGCAGGCAGATCACGTTCTTGGTTTCTCAGTGGCACCTGAAAGAGGAGTCTTTTTCCTAAACAAGGCTGGCTGAAAGCCTTGCTTTGTCTATTCCTCCCATACCCAGACCAGTGTCTTAGACATTACCAATGAGAGGAGAAACCAGTGCCAGGAAAAAAAAAATGAGTAAAAGCCACACTCCCAGAACAGGTTTAGTTATATCCACAAGATCCGCCCCCTCCTCACCCCCACCCGCCAAAAACACACACCAACCAAAACAAACCAAAAGGCCGAATCAGAGTAGCAGCACTTCTTCCTTGTTGGCAGGGCTGTGCATTTTTCTGTCATGACCAAGCTTGGGGGAAGGGTGAGAAGGATGAGGTGAAGACTACTAGCTGTCCATGAAAATCCATTAGTTCCTTCCATAGTAACGGAGATTTGGCTGGAACATGACTGCCCAGATTGGAGCCTCATTCGCAGCCAGTTGTAGCCATGTTACTAAACTCTCTCATCAATGGGGGTGGGCAGGCTTTATGCAGCTTTTGCTTTGCTTGTTTAAGAGTAAATCTCTGGTGCTGGACTTCTGTTCTTTCTCTCTCCTCACTAATTAGAAAAGCTTACACTGCCCAGCTGGTTTGACTCAGTGTATAGAGCATCGGCCTGCAGACTGAAGGGTTCTGGGTTCGATTCTGATCAAGGGCACATGCCCAGGTTGTGGGCTCGATCCCTAGTGGGGGGAGTGCAGGAGGTGGCTGATCAATGATTCTCTCTCATCATTGATGCTTCTATCTTTCTCTTCCTCTCTGAAATCAATAGAAATATAAGGGGGGAAAAGAGAGAGAGAGAGAGAAAGAAATGCCTACATTTGGAAGCTACAAGTTGAGGACAGTAATCATTATTCTGAGTCCCTGAATGACTGAATAGAGCATCCTACTCAAATCCTACCAGTTTTTAAAAAATATGTTTTTATTGATTAGGTGTTATCTTGTGTGTGTGTGTGTGTGTGTGTGTGTGTGCGAGTGCGCGCGCCTCTTGTCTCTTAAACCAGAAGGAACTCTAAGATGTGACACTCCTGCTTCTGCTCGTTTTCCCCAAAGCACAGCTGTAGTGCATGCTGACAGCCCCACGCAGACCCATTTCCCCAGCTGCTGTGAGTTTTGGTTGCCCTCAGCTCAGAGATGCCCCTTCTCCAAAGACTTGGCCTCAGTGAGCCTCCTAGAGCCCTAGAACAGTGGTAGGCAAACTGCGACTCGAGAGCCACATGAGGCTCTTTGGCCCCTTGAGTTTTTAGCAAAGGCCAGCTTAGGAGTACCTTAATTAAATTAATAACAATGTACCTACCTATATAGTTTAAGTTTAACAAATTTGGCTCTCAACAGAAATTTCAATCGTTGTCCTGTTGATATTTGGTTCTGTTGACTAATGAGTTTGCTGACCACTGCCCTAGGAGGTTAATGGCTTCCTCTGGCAGCCAGCAGCCCATGATGACTGACATGGGGTAGAAGAAGATAGTCACAAAAGGTGGGGCCAGTTCTGTGATGGAAATTGAGCTTTAGAACCTTCCTGAAGAACCGGGCTGTTGTTAATCTCCAGTCAGGACAACTTCCTTGCTTAGCTTTCTCCCACTGCTCTAGCCTGCACTCGCTCACAGGTTCCACCCTTCTCCAGAAAACCACCCTCAGCTGATGGAACCTCCTCACAACTCTCCGCTTGTCCTTGCTCCCTGCATGGATGGGCCTCCACCAATGACTGACTGCTATGGGGGCATCA
The DNA here is from genome assembly GCF_964339955.1 of Pipistrellus hanaki. NCBI lineage: Eukaryota > Metazoa > Chordata > Mammalia > Chiroptera > Vespertilionidae > Pipistrellus > Pipistrellus hanaki. Next base: position 42,197,777 of record NC_140511.1, on the reverse strand, counting down.
AAGGCCGGCCCCCTTAACTCAAGGGGGTGTAATCCTGTCATGTGATTTATGCCCCAGCCAGGTTTAGCAGTTCCCTGTCCATCAGGCCAGGGCTAGTCATAACCTGAGACACACCTTGTTTGGCTTTCCCCCTGTCCTTTCTACCTCTCTCTCCTCCCTGCAGGTTCTCCATGAAAAGTGCTCCCTCAATAAATGCCTATCTCAGTCTCTGCTTCCAACTTGTCTGCCTGTGCCAATACTCTGCCATCGTTTCCCCAAATCACTTTCCCATTCTTTTCTGGGACTGTTCAGGTCCACGCTCTGGGCTGGGTGTGCCAATGTGTGGATACTGGGTTGAAGGTACTGAAGGGGCAGGATGAAGAACAAGTGGGTTTTATTGAAGTAATTGTAAGGAATCTACTAAATAGGGTTGTTACGAAGGTTTTAAAAGTTAAGCGAGTTAATGTGTGTGAAATGTTTAGATCACTGTCTAACAGGTAGAAAATGCTCTTATCTATTGGGTGGAAGTTTCTTTGATCTTTTTTCTTTACTTATGTATTCCATGTGTGCCTAAATGAGCGCTTGGCACATAGCAGGCATTCAGTATCTTATCTGTTGAATGAGTGATTACTGAAATTTGGCTTTGAGGGCTCAAAGTGGTTTGCTGGATCTGGCCAGCAGAGGGCAGACCGAGTGCAGACAAAAGAGCCTGTGGGCTGAGGGAAGAATGGGATAGCACTCCCAGACAATTGGAATAGAGGGAGGGAGGAGGGCTGAGGGGACTAGCTATATCATAGACTATTAGAGTGTTTACATTATACCACCTTAAAATCCTAGAATTTTATTTGGTCCAACCCTGGGAGTGTGAGATATATTGAGCCCCTATTTTGTGAATTCAGACAAGTAAGTAGTTTTAGGACAGGAGATCCCTGGAGTTGCCCTACTGTCTGCAGCCTCTCTTTGAACTTATGACTACCCCCTAACTCCTCTTAATATATCCTCCTTTGTGATTTTGCTAATCTATATTGGGTTTCTGCAACTTTCAAGAGACTTTGTATTATTTTATTAAGCTCTGTGAGTATAAAGACTGTGTGAAGGGGAGACTCCTCCCTGGATGGGGACACTGAAATTCAGAGCAGCCACACTGGGCCTGCTTTCTCTCTTCAGAGGTGGTCTTCCCCATTTCTGTCTCCACGCTTCCCTTGTCTTATTCCCTTCACTCACTCTGCCCTATCTTTCAAAGCCTAGTTCAAATTCTACCTTTCTCTGACTCCTAGAGCTACTCAATCTCATTTTTCAAAACTCTTTAAGCATCTATCACCTGCCCATTCAGTCTTACTCTTGACTGCCTTTCCATACTTTATTGGGATTTGGGTCTGGGTGGTCTTTAAAGTCCCATCCAGCTACAGACTTTGAGTCTGTTGTTTTCCCATCTGCCATACCTTCTCCAGCAGGTCTCCTCCTTCTCCCTCAAGAAGAGATAAGGAAAGGTTTGAGCACATATGGGTTTAGCACAGATTTTTCAGGGAGTGAACATAATTGCTCAAGGCAGCAAACATGTTCTGTGATCCTCCATGCAAGAAACACATAGGCATTAATATACATGCATATATGCATAGCCCGTGGACACTGACAACAATGTGGTGAAGGGTGTGGTGAAAGGTGGAGAGGGAGAAAGAGGGAAAAATAGGGATATCTGTAATAGTGTCAACAATAAAAAAGAGAAACACATAGGCATTTATTTTTACTTTTTAAAAATAGAAGGAGCCCCTCCCCCTTATTATACAAGTAACATACTTATAATCAAATAAAACAAATAGTACATAACATTTTAAAGTAGAAAGGGAACATCACCCATAATCCTTCTCCTCAAAGAAAACTGATATCAAAATAGTCTTTCAGGTTTTTGCTATACATGAAAACATATGCTTCAATAGGGCCTTTTGGAGACCCCCCTCGAGATTTCTTAAATAGAAATCAAACCAAACAGTGGGAAGTTCTAGCCTGTGGTTTGTAGCTTGTAAAGTGTTCACCTGCTGATATTCGGCTGTTTTTGGCTCACAATCACAGCAGTTTTATATGGTTCAACCTACTGTACATGAAGCCTAGAATGTCAGACCTGGTTTAGAGACTTTCAAGTCTAACAGCTTCACTGTGCTGAAGAGGAAAAAGGATCAGAGAGAGAAGAGTCTAGACAGTGTCACATGTCACATTAGTGGTAGAATCAGGGCTGGCTCTCTTTCCACTGAACCAGGTACCTGCCTTGCACACCCTGCTGCTTTTAATAGAATAGCCGTCCAGGTATGATGATAATCTTGTAGAAGCAGATTTCAGCTTGGTATCAGAAAATTTCTCACATAACTTAATCAAAATGGAAGAGGCTGTATTAGAGGTCATGAAATCTCAATGCTGGAGTTGTGGCTGGGAAGGGCACCCCAAGACGTGGCTGGAGAGTCACATGAACCATGGAGCTCATGAAGCTTAACATTCAGAGCCCTGTACACACATGGCTCCTCAGGTCTTAGGAGGGGTCCTAGGAATGTATTAACATCCTATATAATAAAAGGCTAATATGCAAATCTACCGAACAGCAGAACGACTGGTCTCTGTGACACACACTGATCACCAAGGGGCAGAGGCTCAATATAAGAGCTGCCCTCTGGTGATCAGTGCCCTTCCACAGGGGGAGCGCTGCTCATCCAGAAGCTGGGCTCCTGGCTGGTGAGTGCGGCAGTGGTGGCGGGAGCCTCTTCCCCTCTGTGGTAGGGCTAAGGATGTCTGACTGCCGACTTAGGCTGGCTTCCATGGGGAGTGGGCTTAAGCTGTCAGTTAGACATTCCCTGATGGCTCCTGGACTGCGAGAGGGCATGAACTTCATGCACTGGGCCTCTAGTGGTAATATACTTTTGTAATAATTGCATAAATTAGGATATTTTTAAATTCTTTTTAAGGAGGGCCCCCAGAATTGTATGACTTTTAGACTTTGATCCACTCCTGTGCAGGACAGTGCTTTGAAAAGCACTGGGCAAGGAGATCAGAGTTTCTGACTTGCACTCATGGCACTGCTCTGGCCCAAATGGACAGCATGGCACTTGCCCTGCTTCCCTTACAGGGGGGTAAAATCGCAAATGTTAAATGGGTTGAAAAACATAAAATAGGAACAAAAATAAGTAAGTAACATTGTATTACCTGTAATATGGGATAATAATCGCTGCTTCTCATGGTCACTGAAGATAACACACACACAAATGTGTCCTCAGTACATCTTGTTTTATTTCCCTCTGTTGCAACTTCCTTTTCTCCTTCCTCAGGTCCAAACCCCCAGCCCTCAATACTCCAGCCACAGGACCAGTCATTGGTTATTATCTTTTACTTCTTCTCTATGATTTTTCAGTTCCCACTATCAACTCTATCTTTGATGGAAAGAAGTCCTGTTCCACAAGGCCCCTCTCCTCCCAGCCCAATGATGGCATTCCCCTAGCACTGTTTCTTGTTGATCTTACAGAAAGGAACAGAGGCCCGATGAGATCCATGGCTGAATTCTGGAGGCCCTAGAAAATAGTCCTCAGCTGTCTTGATCTTCAGCACCCAAGTTCCTACCATCAGATCATAGATACGCGGTTCTTGATGTACATGTGGTAGGGGTCACTGCGCTTGTCCACTTTGCGGGAGCGGGTGTATCCCAGGATGAGACTGCCCACAGTGGCAGCAAACAGGAACATGACAAAGAGAATATACATGTAGGAGTTGTCATGGCGGCCAGGAAGGTTAGCCCGCTGCTCCTCCGTCAGGTTGTCTGGCCCTGTCCGGCAGAGCAAGTTGCTGTGAAGAGTGGCATTTAGAGCCTTCAGGACAGCGTGCAGACTGTGATACCAGGGCTCAGTCCCATTGGTGGTCTCCATAGCAACAGGGATTTAGGTGGGGAAGACTTGGAGGACACTCTGGTGGCACAGAAAGAGGAAGGATAGTTTCCATTACCTGCAGCTTGACTGATCTCACTCCTTCAGATCCAGCTAAAATCCCACCATCACAGTTTTATTCTACTTGTTTACTTGTCTGTTTCATCAGTAGACTGCAAGCTCCATGAAGGCAGGGACTATGTTTTACTCACTGCTATGTATAAGCCTTCATGACAGCACTCAATAGATGCTCAGTAAGTACCTGTGGAATAAAGCCTTCCTTGGCCATTGTAACCCATATATCTTTTTAAAAAAATTTTTATTCTATAAATCACTGAGCTTTAGGCTAGAAGAAATTTAGGGGTTATTTAATCTAACTCCGTCATACATACATACAGGGAAACAGAGAGCATAAGTGGCTTGACCATGATCCCAGAGAATATTCAGAGGCAGAGTTTAGACTGAGTCCTGCTTTTTGATGGCTAGTTCAGAGTTTCTCGACTCTCATGCCAGCTCTTGACAGGACCATGTGGCATTATTGGAAGTATTCCCCAGGACTCTCCTTCAGCACCATTCTTTTTTTTTTTTTTTTTTTTTTTTTAAATATATTTTATTGATTTTTTTACAGAGAGGAGGAGAGAGGGATAGAGAGCTAGAAACGTCAATGAGAGAGAAACATTGACCAGCTGCCTCTTGCACACCCCCTACCAGGGACGTGCCCGTAACCAATGTACATGCCTTTGACCGGAATTGAACCTGGGACCTTTCAGTCCGCAGACCGACGCTCTACCACTGAGCCAAACCAGTTTCAGCCAGCACCGTCCTTTTTTTTTTTTTTTTTTTTTTTACCTCATAGATACCACTGAGATGTTTGGAGATGGCTTAGATTTCACCTTACCTAGAACCCGAAGCTAGGCCATTTGACCTCTCAAGCATCCTATGCTGCAACCACTCTAGGTATTCCTACCTATTTAGGATTTTGCTGAGAAGGATTCTGTAGAAAATTGTATTGGAAAGGAATGGCTGGGGAAGCAGGGAGAGACTGATAACCCCTGCAGGCACTGGAGAAGAGAACAGGGATGGGCTGGAGGATGGGGAGTGACAGGGGCACTAGGTCTGGTTTGGGGTTTTACCTGCCCCCCAAGAGAGAAGACTCAGCACCTCAACTATCCTGCCTTCTGACACAGTCACGGCATATCTGGCATATGATAGGTGATGCTAAATGTTCCTTTTCCTTCTTTTGGAGACCCTTAGTCTATAATATAGAAAACCATCCTAGCCTTGTGTCCTAGTCTCTAAAAACCATGTCATTCCCTTCAAACAAGACTCTACACCCACTTCCTTCTGGAAACCTTCACTGAGTATTCCCTACCCCTTAACCATACTCCACAAGCTTTATTATCACAGCCTTCCCTTGGCCCAGCACTTACACATAAGGCTTTGTGTGGCTGTTCTCTTGTTATTGATAAAGATATCAGCAGACCACATGCTTCTGGTCAGCAGAGCTGGGTCTCACCCCTGCATCTATAAGGCTATCCTGAGATTGGCTGGGAATTCTCCTTCCCTGGTGCTCTAACCTGAGACTGGCTGGGTGCTCTCTATTCCTCAATAGTCTTGAGTAAATATGGCAACCAGAAAAGACTGGTTCTAAAGCCCTCCTTTATCTAGGTAGAGCTGTCAACCAATCAAAGATAACAAACTTGTTTATTAACTATAAGGTCTCTTTCCCAGATGACGGTTAGTTATGACTATGATAAAATTCATAAAGAACTCTAAGAATGCAGAAGTTGGGGGGTGGGGAAAGAATCTAAATAATACAGTCCAGGACTGGCCCACATTTCCTACAAGGCCTTTGGGGCCCCATGCTATATGGCACTTAGGCTACCTTATCTGGATGGAGAAGGGGAAAAGAAAAAGGGCTTGCTGAGTTAAGACCCAGGAGGTGTAAATTCTCATCTACTACCCCTCTTGTCAGGCAACAAATCTGTGCCTTTTCCCCTCATAGAGGCCAATGGAAATCAGGAACAGCACAAGGAAATTAATGGCTCAACCAATGATTCAACCAGTCATCATTTATGAGGGCTAACTCTTGGGTAGGCTCAGACCCAGCCCCTGTACTGTGGGCACATTGCCAGCTCGTCTATAATATCAGGGGACAAGCCAGCTTCTACAGGGGCTTAAGAAAGAAGAGATGGATTTTTATTAGGACTTAGAAAGTGTTCACAGTGCTGGAGGCATTCCAGTGGACCTTGAAGGTTTTCCAGGAAGCAGAAAAGGCAAGAAAAGGAAACAGATGAACAAAGGCATGACAACAAGCAAGCACATAAAATGTTTAAAGGAATGGAAAGGAGCATTAGGAGGTTAGAGTATAGGATGTATGGAGGGCTATGATAAGATGTGAGATGGAGATACTGGTTGAACCTGATCATGGAGGGTCGGGAGTGCCAAACTGCAGATGTAGAACTTTATATGTAGTTGGGGGAGAGCCATGAAACAGTGCTTAAAAGGGGGGTGCAAGGACCAGATCTGTGCTTGGAGAGGACACTCTGGCTGCTATGTGGACTGAATTGAGGGCAAGATTTAAGGCAGAAAACCCAGTGACAAGGGTCCTTTGGAAGACTCACCAAATACCAGGCAAATTCCTCTGGTTCCGAGTTGGCTTCAGGAGTCTCCTTCTGAGTGCCCTAAACCTCCTCAGCGCCTCACCCTCTCTAGGATGTCTCTGGACACATTTGTGGTCTCAGTATTCGCTTCGGGAGTTGGGAGGCCCAGAACTGGAAAGCAGGAGAGGGGGCAGGAAAGGAAGGAAGCAGACAAAGAAAGACCTTCAGAACCTGGGTGAATCACCCAAGGCTGGGCCCCAAGGGTTGTGCAATAGCCTTGCTGTGGGCTTTGACCCCCCTTCTTCTCCTCCTCTTCCTGCAGCAGCTGGGCCAGGCCAGTCTAGGAACTGTACGGTGGCCAAGGGACATCTGATTGCTGTTCCCCAACTCCAGGCCCACAATATTTCAATTGGGTGACTTCATGAAGAACCTCAGTTTAACATGTAAACTACTCAGGGACCAGCCTAGAACATTCCCTTTCTCAAGGGTACTGGTGTCTTAGCGGGAGCCTCTGAAAGGCTGAAAGGGCTGGAGAGCCAAGGGAATGATACAAGTGGTAGAATGGCAGTTGGCAGTTGGGTTGATATTTTACATAGGAACAAAGGATATTCACAATAGCTTATTTGGATATACTGGCTATAAGCATGGTGACAGCATCAACACTACCTGTAGCATAGCTCACTGTGAAAATTAAAGAAGAAAATTACTTAGTGTCTGGCACCAGACATTCCACAGACATGGTGGTAGTTTTATTTTTGTGGAACAAAGGTTGGCAGGGCCCTCAGAGTCCATCCAGTCTAACTTCCCTCGTTTTACAGGGAAGGAAATGGAAACCCAAGGAGCTGTCTTGGTTCAGCTATTACGTGTGTGAGTTTGGGCATGTGACTTCCCTTTTCTGGGCCCCAAGCTTCTGTCTGCATCTATAAATTGAAGGGGGTTTATTATAGGTTCTGGCCAGCTCTAATATCCCAAGAGGGTACAAATCACAAAACCGATTAGATAGGCTGGTGGGAAAAGCATTTAGGGGACTTTGTAGAGCCTCTCAAATCATAAGATAGAGAAGGTTGAAGACTTTTTCCTCTCAAGTTAACATTCTGAGCCCTGGGACCAAGTTATACTTGCTATTCCAGCCTAGAAAAACTGAGAACCAAATTGCTTGACTTATTCATTTTTCCTCTTAACAGGAGGAGACAGGGTCTATGCAGAAAGTGGGGATAGGGGAATAGGATAGGCTCTGAGGTAAGATTCAGTGAGAGGACTTCTCTGTGTAGACCTGGATGCTTGTAGTCTGATGGGAAAAGAAAAGAAGCCACAGTTACTGATTTTTCTGTGCTGCATTGGGGTGGGAGAGAGGGTCTGGGTGTAAGGACATTTATCAGACAGCTGATAAAGGGACAGGTTGGTTCTTTTTGACCTGCCTCTGGGTCCCAGGTTGGTGATCTGGCAGTTGGCAACATTTGGAGTTTTGTTCCTCTTTATGAGCTCCTTGGCTTCAAGATAGTCACTGATTATGAAGTTCATAATGATAAGGGAGACAGCTATTACCCTGCAGAGTCTTTAACTTAAAATAGGAGATAAGCCAGTTAGGAAGGAAATGACCAAGCTGAAAGAGATTTTAAAGATCATTTAGCCCTGGCTGGTGTTGCTAGGTGGTTAAAGCATCAGCCCACACATCCAAGGATCATGGGTTCAATTTCCAATCAAGGGCATGAACCTGGGTTGCAGGTTTGATCCCTGGGGCACATGCAGGGGACAATCAATTAATGTCTCTCTCACATCAATGTTTCTCTCTCTCTTCCCCCCATTCTTTCTCCATCCCTCCCTTCCATTCTCTCTAAAAAAATCAAAGGGGGGCCCTAGCCTGCTTGGCTTAATGGATAAAGCATTGATTCCGGTCAAGGGCATATGTCCAGGTTGTGGGCTTGATCCCCAGTAGGTGGTGTGCAGGAGGCAGCCAATCAATGATTCTCTCTCATCATTGATGTTTCTATCTCTCCCTTCCTCTCCCTTAATCTATGAAATCAATAAAAATATAAAATAAAATAAAAAGCAAAGGGGGAAAAATCCTTGGGTGAGGATTAACAACAACCACCAAAAGATCATTCAGTATCTAGATTCTAGGCCAACCCATTCATTTTGTAGAGGGGGAAACTGAAGCTCAGTAGGTAAAGTGACCCATGGAATGCTGTTCGGTGCTCTTTTTTGCTACTAATGACAGAATTCCTTGACATATGAGCTGCATATCACACCAAACACAGCCTGCTTGTGTTCTGGGCATCATCTCCTCTAACTCCATGACCACAGATTCCTGCCCATCTTAATTGAGGATCCAGTAAGGGGGCAAAGGTGGTAAGTTTTGGAGGAGTTAACCTTCCTAGAGTCTCCTCTCTCATGGCCCTTTCTGCTCCAGACCTACTCCTGGTCCCTGAAAAAGCCAGACACACTTTCTTCCTCCACAGACTTTATGATTTATCAGTTTATTCCCTAAATATTCTGTAGTTGAACTCACCCGACCTCTAACTTGGAGATGGAGGCATACAGCTGTGATCTAAAGTATTAAGTGGGTATCTTATTGACATTTTCTTTCAGATTTTTCTGGGGGAAAGTGAACCACTACTATTGTTTTTTTTTTTTTTTTTTTTTTTTTTTTTTTTTTTGGTTTACCCATTGCTCTATTTTAGCTACACTTTTTAAAAAATATTTTAATTGAACCAAAACCGGTTTGGCTCAGTGGTAGAGCGTCGGTCTGCGGACTGAAAGATCCCAGGTTTGATTCCAGTCAAGGGCATGAACATTGGTTGTGGGCACATCCCCGGTAGGGGGTGTGCAAGAGGCAGCTGGTCGATGTTTCTCTCTCATTGACGTTTCTAGCTCTCTATCCCTCTCTCCTCCTCTCTGTAAAAAAATCAATAGAGTATATAAAAAAAAAAGAGGAAAAAATATTTTTATTGATTTCAGAGAGGAAGGGAGAGGGGGAGAGAGATAGAAACATCAATGGTGATTGAGACTCATTGATTGGTTGCCTCCTGCATGCCCCTTCTGGGTATCAAGCCCACAACCCAGGCATGTACCCTGACTGGGAATTGAACCCAGGACCTCTTGATCCATGGGACAATGCTCAATCCACTGAGCCACCACAGCTGGGCTCAGCTACTCTTAAAAATGAGTGTCTTTAGTGCCTGGAAATGTGATAGAGGCAGAGTGCAGGGAATACAGAGATAACTCCTGGAATGCACAGTTTTTCCACTGGTCCTTCTGGAGATTTTGTCACCACCGTGGATTAGGGAGCCAATGGATAAAAGAAGAGTTGCAGGAATGGATCTTGTCATATAGTTGGAAGGAGATGCAGGAATAAATTCTGAACTAGAAGGGATCTTAAAAATCATGTCATTGCTGCAACCCCCTCATTCAACCAGTGTGAAGGGGGCTCCCCAGAGAGGAAATCACTTAATGTCTCATAACCTAGGAGGGGTGGAGCTGGGACCAGAAATAGTATCCAGTCCACAAATCTTTCCACTATAAGTTCTCTGTTATCTATAGAACAGTCTGATCTTCTCTACTTACCATTTAAGTTCCTTTGAATGTGACCCTGTCTCTAATCCCATCTTACCACAGCTTCCCCAGTGTCCTGTAGCCCATGGTACTGAGCTACGGGCCATTCTCAAAACATGCCTTGCACTTGTACACCTCTCTCCTTTGCTCATGCTGTTTTCATAGGCAGGAATGCCCTTCCTCTTTTTATCTACACAGTGAACAATATCCTTTAAGAGATAGCTCCAATGTCATCTATGTAAACTCTCTCCTGAGACACCCCTTCCTACTCTCTAGCTAGTTATTCACTCCTTCTTGTTCGTTCCTATTAGAGCATTATGCTGTACTGAAATTATATGTCTGAGTATCTATATAGAATCTATCTATTCATGGTGAGGTATGAGGACAGGTACCTATCATACATTTCTTTTCATTTTTAATTTTAAATTTTTATTGACTTTAGAGAGAGAAAGGGAGGAAGAAAGAGAGAGAGAGAGAGAGAGAGAGAGAGAGAGAGAGAGAGAGAGACTGAGAGACTGCTTCCTACATGCATCCAGACCAGGGATCAAACCCACAACCCGGGTATGCGCCTGACAGAATCAAACTGCCACCTTTCGGTGGATGCTCCAACCAACTTAGCCACAGGGACCAGGGCTGTCATACATTTCTTTATTCCCTGGGCTTGAGCACATAGCAGGCATTGAAGAATAAATTAATCAATGCCTTTTCTTATTAGACCATCCCTCTCCAGTACACCCATGCACATTCATGCAAACAGCTTACATTACTTAAGAAACAACTTCAAGGGCAGGCCAAAACAGATTCCATTTGGTCTGGAAAAGGGGAGGCTCAAAGGAAAGAAACCATATCAGTCTGGTGGGGAAGTGAGTCAGGGCTTTGAAACCCAGACATTCCCTGACCTGGACCCCATTCAATCCAAAGGGCAAACATTCTTGGCCCCCAAACACCGGCGTGGCTTTGTAACCCTCTTTCCCGTGTACCTGCCCAGGGTGTGCCATACACACACACCCACCGCGCTCACGCAACTCTGTCACTCAGCCGGTGATCTTGGCTTTCAAGTGTTCCTTTCATGGTCCTAATCTTGGCTTCATGCTCGGCTAAGTGACCTTGAGCACTGCACTTACGTTCTCTGAAACTCATCTAAGGGATGGGGATAATTACCCCTGATTACCTCCCATGGGAACTCGGGGAGGCATTAGTGGGGAAGGTGTTTTAGAAAGTGCAAAGTATTATTTAAACATAAGAGATAATGATTGGGCAGTCTGGTCACCCTATTTCTTTACCCACCCAGGTATCTCAGTATTACCAAGAACAGCCATCCCTGTGTCCTCTATGAGCCCAGAGGTTCATATTATTCCCCGTGGTTCTTCAGAAGCCTTCCTTGTTTTTCATCCTCTCTGATCAGTCCTGTAGTCTCTTTCCATTTAGGGGTACCATTCTACAGTCCTGCCAGTGATGGAGAACACACTAGAGTGGGAATCAAAAGACCTGCCCCTGTTTGCCAATGTGTCTAGCCGTGTGTCCTGGTTAAGTCACTTCTCCACTCTGGGCTTCATTTCCCCCATCAGCAAGAGGGGGTTTCTCGTGTTGCCTAACTCTCGGAAGGTATTTTGAGCATCTACCCATTCAGTATGGATAGAACTGTGTCCTGAGAAGTGTGGAGTGAGTGAGGATGAAGAAGGTTGTTGGTTATTATCTCAAGGAGTCAAGAAAATGCAAAAGCAGTTTCCATGGTGCCAGCATCAGGCCCCTTCCATTTGGAGAAGAGCAGCTGGGTGCCAGGAGGAGCTGACACATTTGCAAGGCACCCGCGTAGGTGAAGTGGAGAAAGCCCTGGCAGAGGAATGAGGAGACTTGGGTTCTTTCTGTCCCCTGGTGTGACCCTGGGCCAGTCATCTCCCCCTGGGCCTCGGTTTCCACATAGAAAATTGGTGAGGAATAGGTTGTGAGAAGGAGATACTCTCCATGGGCCATCACACAGGGTCTGAACTCATCATCTCCCTTCTAGAAAAGGGAGTCCTAGGTCTAGACCCCTAACCCCTCATGTCACATGGAGTGCCTGGGCAGCGGGGCCCAGAGGTCCGTTTTATGGGTGGTGACCCAGGGAAAGAAAGCACAAGGCATAGACCAGGTGAGCGACTGGCACAGATTTAAAACCCATAAACTAGAACTTGGCTCCGGGCTCCCAGCCTAGACCTATGTTATTAGCAGCAGGAGACGCTTTGGGGGAACCTCCGGGCATTTCCCAGGACTGGGGCGCATATAGGGAGTAGCCAGGAGGCACATCAACTCTTGCAGAGCAAGCGGCTCCGACCAAGCAAGAAGGCCACTCGGGGTCCTGGAGTGCCGTTTCCCCGGGGCTCTCGCTGCTGGCCCGCGGGTGTTCGCTTGCAAATCTGTGCATGTGGGAGAAGCCTTCTGCGCCCTCCACAGGCCCCTCACGGTGTCTGGGCGGGGAGAGCCAGGAGCCCAGCTCAGCACTCCCACCTGCGCCCGGGAACCCCGCTGCGCTGTCCTGGGGCGCATCAGCCTAGATTCTGAGCCGACCCCCCTCCTTGGCTCCATGGTCTCAAGAGAGGAGAAAATACCTCATTTCTACCCATCTCCCCGCCAGCTCAGCCTTCCCAGCCCTGCGGGTGCGCTTTACCTGTCTCTCCCGCAGGGTCCAAGGCTCCGAGGGGCGTGGGCCGGCTTGTGGGACACCGCGCCCTGTGCTGGAGGCTGCGCCGCTCTGCACCCTTCGTTCAGACGGTCCTTCTGTGTGCAGCCCCTGCCCAACACCGCCCCGAGCCCCCTCGGCTTTGCTAACCGACCAGCACTTGGCTCCCTTTTTCCTTCCTTAGGGCGTCCCCTCCTCCGGCCCCGCCCGCCCCCAGCACACCCCCTTCTCCCCGCGCTGGCTTCGGGCGCCTCCGCCCAGCTGCACGGCCTCACCCCACTGTGGGCGCCTACCCTTCCGTCCCCCGCAGCGCTGCTTCCTGGACCTGCGGCGGAAAGCCTCCCGCTTAGCTGAGCTCGCCCAGCCTGAGGCCAGTCTCCAGAAAACGGAGCTGAACACTGGGTGCTGGTGTTAGCAGGCTTTGCTCCTAGTGGCTGCGTGGTGGTGGGCAAGTCACTGTTTCTCACGGGGTCTTGGCTTCCTTGCCATTAAATAGCTACAATCCTGCATGCATGCTTCACAGGGTGGTGGTTAGGGTCAGATGAGATTTTAGAATCCAAAGTATTAAAGCCAAAAGGTCACTGATTCTAACATAGAGGCCCAGTTGAGGAGACAATGGCCCAGGTTCACCAAGAAAGTTGTGGCAGCACTTAGACTCAGAGTCCAGGCAGCACTTTCTCTCTCTCCTTCACCCCAACTGATGTCTCCTTCCTCCAAGACTCAGTGACTCCTCTCAGTCCAGACAACTGGTGTCCAGCCACACACCTCACTGGTCCCTGACTCAGAGCACCCTTCACTTTCTGGCCACCAGGCTCACTCAAACTACTGTCTGGTGGTGACTCTGCAGGCTCCAGAAAAGAGAAGCAGCTAGGGACAGCTGGGAAATGGGACGGGGGGGGGGGGGGGGGGGGGGGACACGGGGGTCCAGGGCAGAGGAGTGGACAGTGGCTGGGAGCAGCCTCTCAGGGACTCTGTGGGAGTCCTTATCAGTTTCCTCTTTATCAGCCTATGGCCTTGGGATAATTAATAACAAACAGGCCAGCTCTTGCTCCCTTGCAAAGACCTGTTCTGGGACATCTAAGGCACATATCCTCAATCACAGAATCACAGACTACATCTAGGAAGTGCTATCATTTTAGAAAGACCTACCACATGGAGGGCGTGTTGAATCTTCATCAAAACATGTTACTTCCGTTTCATCTCTGTGTATTTTGACCCAGCTACAACTTTAAGTCTGGAAATCACCACTCAGAGGGAAGTCCTCTTGAGCCTGATCTCAAATTTCATTCTGCCTAAAACTCACCTTGGAGCTTATTTTAGGAAAATAGACTTTTGGGTTCTACTCCATAGGCTCTGATTTGGAATGTAGCCCAGAAATTAACTTTTTTTTTTTAAGATGCCTAAATGATTCTGGTGCAAAGTGGTTCTTGAGAACAGTTTTGAGGAAACAGCCCTGGCTCAGTTAGGATTCCTTGCCACATCCTGCTCAGGGCCTTCAGTTTAATCCATAGGAATATTTATTATATTAGGTCGGCAACTAAGTAATTGCGGGTTTCCCACATATATGGCTTCAGTTGAATTTTTAGGTTTGCAGACATAGTACAAATGTAAAACACATTTTGTTATTTGATAGTTGGCTATTCAGCTGTTAATCAGTAAAAAAAGTTTTTTGATCTGTTTTGTAGTTTTCGTTTGGCATTCGTTAAAAAATGGAAAGTCAAAAGGAACATTTTCGTCATATTTTGCTTTTTTATTTCCGCAAAGGGAAAAACGCATCGCAAGCTCATAAAAAGTTATGTGCTGTTTATGGTGACGAAGCCTTAAAAGAACGGCAGTGTCAAAATTGGTTTGCCAAATTTCGTTCTGGTGATTTTTCACTCAAAGATGAAAAACGCTCTGGTCGTCCAGTTGAAGTTGATGACGCCCTAATCAAAGCAATAATCAATTCGGACTGTCACAGTACAACACGTGAGATTGCAGAGAAGCTTCATGTATCACATACATGCATTGAAAATCACTTAAAACAACTTGGCTATGTTCAAAAACTCGATACATGGGTTCCTCACAAACTGAAAGAATCACAGTTAACGCAACGCATTAGCAGCTGCGATTTGCTAAATAAAGTTATTTAGTTCCATGAAAAAATTGTCTTTGATTTTCTTTTTAAAACCCGCAATTACTTAGTTGCCGACCCAATAGTTATCAAAAGTAACTATTTTCCCACCTCATCTGGTAGGTTGTGAATTCTTTTAATATAGGGATTATCTCTTGTTCTAATAAAATGCTAGTATTAGAATCATAATCTTAGACTCACACATCTGAAGAGTTCTAGAATTATTTAGTGATAGAACCTAGGTTGGAAGAACTTGGAGTCATCTAGTCAAATCCTTTCCTTAAGAATCCTCTCTATCCATTTTGATGTGAAATTATGCAGTTTCTTTTGCACTCCTCTAGTGACGAGAATCTCATTGCCTCGGAGGCAGCTAAGGTTCTGATTATTAGGATAGTGGTCTCACGTTGTGACAAAAACTGCCTCATATTGACTTCTACCTTTTGGTGCCTGTGCCTTTTGGAGACAATGTACGTGCCTAATCTTTGTTCCTTCCCCTTTTCAGTTCTTCAGAAACTTAAGATATTCCCTACTTCCCCTTCTCTGGAGGGAGGATGGGGCAGGAACCCTCCCTGTTAGGGAAGGCAGCTGGCCAAGGGGCCATTGGAAAGTGACAGCTTCTGTTGTTATTAGATGACAAAAGCTAAGATGAAAAACACTTCCTGTCTGGAGGAGACCATAGTGAGAGAAGAACCTTCAGGGAATTCTCAAATTCAGGGCCTGACCTCAGGACAAGGAGGAGGAGGAGAGGTGGGGACTCATTGAAGGGGTCAGTGGAAGAGTCACCTAGAGATATAACTTCTTTAAGTCTTTGCTTTAGAGCCACCTTCTCTGTGCAGCCTTCCCTGACCATCCTACTTACAAATGCAAATCCTTCCCTTTTCTGTCCTCCCTAACCACCTTCCCTGCCATGTTATTCCATAACACCTAACATCATTTTATATATTCAATGTATTTAAAAATCTTTTGCTGTTGTTGCTCTTGCTGCATCCGTCAGCTGAAGCTCGCAAGTCCAGTCTGTCAGTCTAAGCTCAATCCTCTGCTATTCTCGAACTCTGGATTCCTACAGCCACCCTCTTTTTCCTCCCTTTGAGGACTGGGGAGGTAATAATGCCCAAATGTTTCAAGCCCCAGGGGACTTCACCACCCCTTCTGGTTGCCCTATTCTCTGCCCACCTTTTTGAATTCAGCCTCCTCCAAACACGTTGACATGAGATGGCCATCTGCTTCCTGGACCTGGCTGATAAGAGGCCCATTCTCCTATAGCCCCTTCTTGCTGTTCCCTTGACAACCACACTTACCATTCTGTTTGTTGACACCATACCTGGAACATAAGCTTCTTGAGGGCATTAAGCCAACACGAATCCAACACAGAGTAAATCTTACTGAGAAATTGTTGAATGAATGAATGAGTGCCATAAAAAAAATCACTCGGGAAAGCTTCCAAGGAGAGAGAGATCTGAAAAAGCCTGAAAGGATAACAGGATGCTTTTGTAGGCTCTAGACCAGACCTCTCCTCTGAGCACTAGACTACCATATCTAGTTAACATACTTTCCATCTCTGTTGGGATAATGTATTGGGGTTGAAACTCGACTTCCTTCCCTGGCTCCCCTCAGCCTTCTCTCAGTAAATAGAACCATCATTCATTCAGTTCTGATTTCTTCATAGATCTCCACGCAGTCATCCTCTTCTCTGTGTACAGATTTAGGGTCTGCCTTTGCCATTACACTGTAAGCACTGTGAGAACAAGGTGTGACTTTTCACCATAGACTAACCCAATGTCTGTCTAGTAGGTGGGGGAGAAGGATTGAGGTAGGGTGAGCATGGATGGTGTCTGTCCAGAGTCTCAGAAACTTGGGTCACTGGGGGAAATACAGCGTGAATCACAGAGGAAGTTTAACGATCACATCAAGTTATTTTATTCCATTACTCATCAGGAGCCCGAGTTAGTGCTTCCGTGATCTTGTCTCCTGTTGGTCTGTCAGTTGTGACCCTCAGGACGCTTTGTCTTACCATTCTGTGCTTCACCCTTCTCCTGCCCTGCAGGCAGCACAGGTGGGCCATGGGTAGGACGGTGTGGTGTCAGGGGACAAGATCTTGGTGACCTCTTCTCCTGATGCTACATCTTTCTCACTTCACAATCACACATGCTGTGTCCTGTGAGGCAAGGTGACACAGTGGTCCAGAACACAGTCTCTTGGTTCTCACAGAGCTGTATTTGAATCCTAGCCCTGCCACTTATTGGCTGTGAGAGCTTAACCTCTCTGAGTCTTAGTTTATTTATCTGTAGAATGGGATAAAAAATACCTACGTTTTCTGGTTGTGTGGATTACAGCAGATATTATATGTAAAGTGCTTCACTTGGTTACTGGCACATAGCTGGTGCTCCGTAAAGAATAACTATTAATGAGGGCGTGTGTGTTCATGGTTGTGTAAATATGGACTTTTGATTCTTATGGTTTGAATAATAAAGAGCTATGGGAATGCAGAAGAAAGCGGAGTCAGAGAAGACTAGGGTTTGCAGAAGAAGTAAGTATTATCAGTCAGGAATCTTAGTTGCAACAGAAGAAAACCCAACTCAACCTGACTTAGGTAGAAAAACATTTATTGGCTCATGTAATTACAAAATCCAGAGGTATTGGCTTCCGGCATGGCTGGATCCAGGAGCTCAGAGAGTGTCTGCAGGAAGCTGGTTTTTTTGTTGTTGTTTGCTTGCTTGCTTTTTTTTGGGGGGGTGGGGGGGGGGTGGGGGGGGAGTTTGCATCTTTGGGCTTTGCTTTTCAGACTTGTTGCTTCATTCTCAGGCAGGATTCCACTTTGTGGTGACAAAAATGGCTGAGTTCTAGGTATATTTTTTCTGTTAGTAAATCCAACAGAAAAAGCTTCTTTCCCCACAATCCTCCCAACAGTAGTTCTGGTCAGACTCTTGTCCTGAAATAGGCCCAGTGCCCGTCCCTGCATTAATCACAGAAGTCAGGGGGAAAAGATGGCAGGACACGGTCTCTATTCAAACCACATAAACTTGGGTCAGAGAAATGGGTGAAGGTGGCAAACCTTCCAGTTTAAAAAAAAAAAGGCCTGGGAGATAATGTACAACACAGTGACCAGGTGACTGTAGTTAATGATACTGTGTTGCAAATTTGCAAGTTGCTAAGAGAGATCTTAAAAGTTCCATCACAAGGAAAAAAAACTTTTTTGTGAGTCTATGGTGACGGATGTTGATTAGACTTATTGTGGTAATCACTTTGCAATATATAAAATGTCAAATCATTATGTTGTGCACCTGAAATTAATATAATGTTATATATCAATTACACCTCAATTAAAAACAAACAAACTCGAAATGGGTGGTGGGGGGCATGATTCCCTGAGGAAAATTTGGGTGCTATTATAGAAATAGGGTGAGCACAGGCTGAAACAAGTACCCTCTGAGTGGGCCTTGGAAAACAGATATGATTTGGGCAGACAGCGAGGAGGGAGGAAGACACCCCAGAGATTCCCTGCCAAGCGAAAGGGAGAAGAGGGGAATAATGTGCTGAGAGCAGGACTCACACCTCTGAGGCAGAGGGCGCAGGCTCGTTCTGTGCAGTCCTGGAGAGAAGACCTGGGACCGAGTGGGCTTGGGGCTGGGGGAGTCACAGGATCCGGATCTCCGCTCACAGGCTGTCTCTGGCGGGAATGGGCTTCTTTGTAAGAGTGACCATCAGGGAAGCAGTCTAGATGGGCTCTGAGACCCTTTGCATTCCCCAAATCTGAAATCCTATAGCCAGAAAATCAGCTCTCCCTGCCCCCATCCTGGTTCCTACCCCTTCTCTCTCTTAAACTCTTCTCTAAGGGAGATGCTACATCTTTTTCACTGATAATGTTTATGGGTGTCTGAGACTGTCTGGATTTTAATCCTGGCTCCTACAGCAGACATGGGACCTTAAAGGAACCGCTTATCCTGCCAGCTCTGCCAAAGACTCCCCAGGAGGGATAGGACACACCCAAGTCCTCAGGCCACCCAGGTGTGTTGGCTCTCAGGGTCTCAAAAGCACCTTCACACTTGCTGTCTCATTTGAGCCTTTCTCTTGACCTGTGGGGAAAGCAGAGCGGGAGTCTGTTTAATGCACAGCTTTGTGGCGCGTTGTCTAATGCACAAGACTCTGAACCCAGAGTTCAAAGCCATGGACCTGCCTCTAACTATATGAACTTGGGCAAATCTTCACCTGAGCTGATTTCCTCTTCTGGAAATATAGTCAGTAATTCAACCTTGTAGGTTTGTTATTTGCTGTGAAGATTAAATAATGTACGTAAAGCACTTAGAACCGCTGTGTACCCTCGTGAGTTGGGCTGGAGAGGGGTGAGTGTGGTGGAGTTGAGAGTTAAGCTGAATAAGAGAAGCTCCCAGCAAGCCCCCTGCGTTTCACAGGGCATAGCACACCCAGTCCAGCTTCTGCCTGAAGGATAGGGCCTTGTGTCAGCCATGGTTCTGATTGGAAGCAGGTGACATCTAGAATCTGGGAAATTTGAAGAAAGTGTAGAGGAGGGTTTAGGAAACCAACAAGGAAAAGTGCTGGTATGCCAGGCCGGCATCAGTGGGGAGGGAAACTACCTCTAGGCTGAGAGGGAAAGGGGTGAAGCGGTTATTTTGGAACCAAGGAGAGGCAAGGACCCTAATAGAGTCAGTCATTGGTCAAGGCTGTTCCCCAGCGACACTAGTCCCTCAGCACAACCAGCCTGATAAATGGGTGAACATTTCCAACTCTTCCCCCCACATAAAATCTTCAGATAGAAGGCACAGTTGCTGGTAGCTGGAAGTAGGTTTATAGCACTGAAATGGTGTGATATTGTGATTTATAATAAGAAATATACACTGAGTGGCCAGATTATTTTGATCTCTGAATGCATAATAATCTGGCCACTCAGTGTATATTTGTTCTTCACCTGTTCCTGGCACAGAGCTCCTAAAGCCTTGGGATTTTCCTAAGTGACAAAGGTGTCTTTTATTATCTTAAAGAGGTGACTTTTGGAAAGCACCCGCCTGAGATTTGGTTGCCAGGGGAGCCAACCATGTGGTTAGAATAGTGGTCAGCAAACCGCGGCTCTCAAGCCACATGCGGCTCTTTGGCCCCTTGAGTGTGACTCTTTCACAAAATACCCCAACCTCGATGAGTCTATTTTGAAGAAGTGGCGTTAGAAGAAGTTTAAGTTTAAAAAATTTGGCTCTCAAAAGAAATTTCACTCGTTGTACTGTTGATATTTGGCTCTGTTGACTAATGAGTTTGCCGACCATTGGGTTAGAAGGTTAGAACTTTTAGTCTAATCCCCTCTTCATCTCCACCCCCTCCAACCTCCAACAAAACCATACCTGGGTCAGACCAAGCATGAGAATCTACCTTTCAATCTACAGCAAATATAGGAGAAAACGATCTTTAAAAACATGGAGAGGAAACCTACAGATGAAAAGAGACTATGAGGTATTTCTAAGACACATGAACCAAACGCAGTGTGCAGACCTTGTTTGGATCCTGATTTAAATAAATCAACTGTAAAAAAAAAATGGAGGACTATGAATATTAACTGAATATTTGTTGATATCAAATAAACATTTTTTCTGTGTGATAATGACATTATGATTATGCTTTTTATTTTTTATTCTTACCCAAGGATATTTTTCTCTTTGATTTTTTAAGAGAGAGAGGGAGAGTAAGGGAGGAAGAGAGGGAAGGAGAGAGAGAGAGAGAGAGAGAGAGAGAGAGAGAGAGAGAGAGAGAGAGAGAGAGAGAGAGAGAGAGAGAGAGGAAGAGAGAAAAAGAAGAGAGAAATATTGATGAGAAAGAGAAGCATTGACTGGTTGTCTCCCATAAGCACCCCCATTGGCATCTGTGCTCTGACGGGGAATTGGATCCGCAATCTTTTGGTTTATAGGAGGATGTTTCAACCAACTGAGCCACCTGACCAGGGTCTATTTTAAAAAACAAGCAGCCCTGGCCGGTGTGTTCTGTGGTTAGAGCATTGGCCCTAACTGAAGGCTTGTGGGTTTGATTCCAGGTCAAGGGCATGCATCTGGGTTGCAGGTTTGATTCCTGGCTGTGGTCAGGGTGCATGCAGGAGGCAACCAATCAATATGTCTCTCTCACATCAGTATTTCTCTCTCTCTCTCTCTCTCTCTCTCTCTCTCTCTCTCTCTCTCTCTCTCTCTCCTCCTTTCCTTCCACTCTCTCTAAAAAGCAATGGGAAAAATATCCTCTAGTGAGGATTAACAAAAATAATAAAATAAAATAAATGAAAATAAATAGTCCTTATCTTTTGGGAATACATATTGAAATACTTATTAATGAAATAATGTGGTATCTGTGATTTGCTTCACAATAATCCAGAGAGGAAGTAGGAAGTGGTACCGGTTTAGATAAATGAAGATTGACCATGAGTTGATGATTGTTTTAGCCACATGACTGATACACAGGGGTTCATTGTTACAGTTAAAAGATTTTTACCTTGAGCCGAAACCGGTTTGGCTCAATGGATAGAGCGTCGGCTTGGAGACTGAAGGGTCCCCGGTTCGATTCCGGTCATGTACCTTGGTTGCGGGCATATCCCCAGTAGGGGGTATGCAAGAGGCAGCTGATCGATGACTCTCTCTCATCGATGTTTCTAACTCTCTATCTCTCTCCCTTCCTCTCTGTACAAAATCAATAAAATATTTAAAAAAAAAAAAAAAAAAAAAAAAAAAAAAGGAGAAGATGTGACTTTGAGTGGTGGGCATAGAGTGCAATATACAGGCTTATAACGTAGAAACCCACACCTGAACTCTATATATTCATGTTGATCAATGTCATCCCAATAAATTTAATATAAAATGAAATAGAGTTTCATTAAAGTTAAAAATGTATTTATAATAAAAAAAAACTTTTAAAATGAAAAAACAACACTAAGATGTGGGAATATTAAAATCCAGGCATCTTCCCTATAGATTCCTGATGGGTGTATAAATTGGAATAACTTGTATGGTAGGCAATATGACACTATCTAAATAAAAATGCACATACCCTTTAACTCAGAAAATCACTTCTAGAAATGCAATCTTTGTACTCACTGTGTATCATAGAACACACACACACATGCACATACACATATATCTATATATGAATCCTTATTGCAGCCTTCTTTGAAAAAGGGAAAGATTAGTAGTAACCTAAATGTCCTCAACAGGGTACTAGCTAAATAAGTCAGGGTAAATTCACTGAATGGAATACTCCACAGTCATTTTTTTAAAATGAGGATGCTCTTTACATACCGATCTGAAACTATCTCCAAAGTGCAGTGCTGTCTGTATAGTAGGCAACTATATAAAAAGGAATATACAGTCCTGGCTGGTTAGCGCATCCACCCATGGACTGAAGGGTCATGGGTTCGATTCCTGGCCAAAGGCACATTCCTCAGTTGAAGGTTCCTCCACATGTGGGAGGCAACCAATGGATGTATCTCTCTCACGTTGATGTTTCTCTTTCTCTCCCTCTTCCCTCCCTCCCACTTTCTCTAGAAATCAGTGAGGATTAAAAAGTATATACATATATAATCTTGTATGCTTATATATGCATAAACTATCTCTCTAATGTATATGAAAAAGACATTTACTATCATTTAGGCCTCCAGGAAAGGGAAGTGGGTTTACAGGAGGAAGGGATAGGAACAGGACTTAGATTTCAATGCTACTGTTTTGTATCTTCTTAATTTTATCCCATGTACATGCATTACCCAAATAAAAAACACACAATCTAAATTTTAAAAGAAATAAAAATTAACATATTAAAAATATAGTAAAGACTATATGGGAAAATATCTATAACATGTATGCTTTAAAGAGTATATAAAATTTTGCCCACATGATAATTAAATATACATACAATATGTCTGCTCATGAACAACAACTAGATACACACACAAATGAAAGGGATGTATTGTTATTTGGGAGTACAAATGCTGTTTTATAAAAAACTTATAGATGTTATAATGGGATATGTTAATAATGAATGGTAAATTACAACTTGGTAAAAAGAAAAATCAGATTTAGATCACAAACATCTAATTTCCTTAGGGTTTTCAGAGAGAGGCTTTTTCTACGAAGCGAAGTGCACCTGGCCCCACTGCCAGAGCTGGTTCTGTTTGGTTTCCTGCGCGCCTCGCTGAGGAACAAGATGCTGGGCCGGTCCCTGCGGTTGGTGACACCCTCACACTCAGCACTGGTTCACCTGACCCTGGACAATCTGTCTATTTATGGAGACAAGGCTCTGCACAAACAAGAGGCTTTCTGGAGGAGGGAAAGCCAGAGTGTTCAATATCCTCCTTCCGATGTCAGCTTCCTTCCTGAAGTGAGGGCTCCCGTGGGAAACCGGAGGTGGGCTCTCCCCAGGCAGGAAGAGGAGTCAGCCAAACCCCGGCCTTCTGCTCTGCATCCTCCCTGCCCTGCCAACGCATGCTCCACCTGTTTTTGGAGGCATGTCTCTTCCAGGATGCCTGCCCCGCTCACCCTTCACAGGCAGCTGTGGGAGAGTGGAGAGACCCAGATTGGGAGTCAGGGATCGACTTTGCCCCTAAGTGCATGACCTCATACAAGTCACTTAGCCTCCGTGAGCCTCAGTTTTCTCATCCATAAAATAATCCTACTATCTCACCATGCTGCCAGAGAGTAACTGAGATTGTCATGTTGTTTTTTTCTAGGCCTCACGTTACTTTTCTGCCTACTGTTTCTCAGTCTCCTTGGCCTGCTCCTCCTCAGATTGTACGTCACATTTATCAGTCCTCTGCCTTCTCTCTCCTTGGGCTCCCAAACGTAACCCATCACTCACACATGCCCATGCTCCATACCCACACACCCAGCTGATCCTCTCCACTTGTAACTCCCACAAGCATCTTAACCTTATCTAAACGTAAACTCTCTTCCTCTCCAAACTTGGTCCTTATCCAGGGTTCTCCATCCCAGCAATCCTTGTAGCATCCACTCAATTGCTTAAGCCAGCAACCGAGGGATATTTCTTGTCTCTATGCCAACACTCATGGATAACAGCAGCAGCACCCATCTTCCACCATGTCGCCTAGGAAACAGAAAACTAATGGAAGCAAGAAAAAATGAAGCAAACACACCAAGAAGCCTGGCAGAGATTAGGAGAGAAAAGATTATCAGGGTTCATAAAAGGATACACGCTCTAATTCTGTTATTGAGTCTTTGCCTAAGTTAGTTGGAGATGGGTTTCTACATGTGCAAATACAAGAGACTTAACTAATATAAACATTGCCAACCAGAATAGGCGAGGTTATGCTGTGGTGATGAACAACCCCGCCATTTTGGTGGCTTAATTCCACTACATATCTATCAGCAGCAGGTAACTCTGCTCATTGCAGTCCCCTGGAAAGAAGCCACCATCTTGAATGTTGCTGGTCAGTTTCAGAAAGAAACTATAAGGGGTCTGATACCAGCAATTCACTGTTCCAGTTCAGAGGTGGCATGTCACCTCCATTCCTAACTCATTGACCAGAACAAGTTACCTGGCCACAAAGCACAATCCTGCCGTGTACCTGAACTATTTGGTGAATTACCTTAATAGCTACCATGTAATTCCTGGGAGAAGCCAGTTGTTGGGTCATGAGGATATTTCAGTGGCCATTATGGAGTGGCCCACATGGTGAATAACTGAGGCTTCCTACCAACAGCTAGCACCAACCAACCAAGTGAGTGAACCACCTTGGAAGCTGATCCTTCAGCCCATCGAGCCTTCAGATGACAGCAGCCCCAGATGACATCTTGACTACAACCCATGAGAGACCTTGATCCAGAACCACCCAGCTAAGTTTCCCCCAAATTCCTGACCTAGAGACTATATATGAGATAATGTCTAATGATGTTATGTTTTGGGGCATTGTGTTATACAACAATAAATAATACACAGCTTTGTATAATTAAGAGATCTCATATAGGCAATCTTCTTTCTTTGGGAAATGTTCTCTTCCCCCAGACTTTGGCCTAGTTTAGGTTACCTAACTAAAAATAGCTGTCAGGCTTGGGGAGTCTAACCCAGGCAGACAGGGTCCTATTCTTTTAGAGGTTTCCCTTTATTGCAGAAAGCACCACATCACATCATTTTCCCCTGGGTCAACCAGAGACATGACTCCTACACAATCAAAGGAACTGGAAGCCTAGAATTGCCCAATTAAATACAGTGTTGAGGAAGCAATAATTGAGAAATGACACTGTAAGCTTAGAAAGTGGTATTAATAATAGTGCTAATGCACTGTATTTATTTTTAAAATATATTTTTATTTCAGAGAGGAATGAAGGAGATAGAAACATCAATAATGAGAATCATTGATCAGCTGCCTCCTGCATGCCCCACACTGGGGATCCATCACCTCCCGGTTCACAGGTCAACCCTCAACCACTGAGCCACGCAGGCTGGGCTAATACATTGTACTGAATAAGCATGTGTTACTTTTCAAGTTTCCATTTCTATATCTGAGGTAGGTGGGGAAGTTATAAATAAACCAGATTACGTATGAAAACAATGGCTAAGAGCTCCTGATTGGCCCACAGTCTCATGGTGAGTGAATGACAGGACTACATCCAGAATCTGGGTTTCCGTGTCCCCACGTCAGGCTTGGTGCTTTCTAAAGCAGGAACCTCCTGGCTGGTTACATGAATGCCTTTCAGTTAGAACTGTCCTCTGAGATCAAGGTGCACTTGTAGGTCTCCTTGAAGGCCTCCAGGAAAGGCGGTATGACTTCGTCCACCGTGAGGTGCCTCTGGAGCTCCTTGCTCAGGGAAGTGACGCTTGTCCCAACCAGCCCACAGGGCACAATGTGCTCAAACCAGGTGAGATCTGTACAGCAGTTCAGGGCCAGGCCGTGGGACGTGATGTGCCTTCCACAGCGGACTCCTGCAAGACAAGCCGAAGGCTGTTAGAGGCCACACACTCCCTCCCCGGGCTGCAGAATCCCACTCAGTTTGTCTAGGGAACTGGACTGCATCACTGATTTTCCAACTGTGCCTGGAGCAAGCACCCAAGGGGGTGTGTGCACAGGTCAGAGAGGGGTGCAAAGTGAGGGAAGCAGTGGTATGCTACACTTATTATGGCGACTTCAGAAAATGTCTTCAACATGGAGATTGTTGCTTTAAAAAAATAAAAGTGCCAAAACCAGTTTGGCTCAGTAGATAGAGCGTCAGCCTGTGGACTGAAAAGTCCCGGGTTCGATTCCAGTCAAGGGCATGCACCTTGGTTGAGCGCACACAGTGGGGAGGTGTGCAAGAGGCAGCTGATCCATGATTCTCTCTCATCGATGTTTCTCTCTATCCCTCTCTCCTCCTCTGTAAAAAATCAATAAAATATATTTAAAAAAATAAAAAATAAAGCGTGATAAGTACTGAAGTGCCCTTACTGTCAATGGGCAATTCACTTCTCGTGTCTCTCTCCATTTGGAAAGTTGTACAAGATTAAGGTGACCAGCCGAAACCGGTTTGGTTCAGTGGATAGAGCGTTGGCCTGCCGATTGAAAGGTCCCAGGTTTGATTCTAGTCCAGGGCATGTACCTTGGTTACGGGCACATCCCCAGTAAGGGGTGTGCAAGAGGCAGCTGATCAATGACTCTCTCTCATTGACGTTTCTAATTCTCTATCCCTCTCTCTTCCTCTCTGTAAAAAAATCAATAAAATGTTATGTAAAAAAAAAAAATTAAGGTGACCTGACGTCCCGATTTTTAACAATTTGTCCCGCCAAAAGCAGGACGTCTGGTCACCTTATACAAGATGACTTCTAATCTAAGGGCCCTTCTGGCTCTGAATACATCAGTAAAGAGGCGTAAAAACTCGTCAGCGAAACTCCAGCTACGCCTCCACGGGCCCCGCCCCGCCAGGTCCGGCCCGGGACGCTCACCGATGGCGCAGATCTTGCGCTCCCCGAGCCACACGCCGGTGTAGGGCGGCGGCCGCGCGCAGGCGCCCCGCAGGCCCTGCAGCCCGCACAGGCGCACGGCGCACGCCTCCAGCGCCGCCACGTGGGCGCGCAGGCGCAGGCGCAGGCGCCGCAGGTCGAGCAGCGGGTGGCAGAGCAGCTGGCCGGGGCCGTGGAAGGTGGCCAGGCCGCCGCGGCCCGTGCTGTGCACCTCGGCGCCCAAGGCCCGCAGCCGCGCCGCCTCCTCCGGCGTCAGGCCGCCGCGCAGCCCGACCGTGTACACGGGCCCCGCGGGCTCGCAGAGCAGGAGCGCGCCCGCCTCCACCTCCGCCTCCGTCCTCGACGGCGGGTCCTCGGCGCCCGGCTCCGCCTGCAGCCGCTGCAGCCAGCGCTCCTGCAGCGCCAGGAACTCGGAATACGGCACCCGGCCCGGCCGCACCAGCCGGACGGCGGGGAGCAGCATGGTGCCCGCCAGCGCCCGCGCCGCCCCGCCTCTCGCCTGGGTGCGGGGGCGTGCCCGGGGGCGGGGCCTAGGGAGCGTGCGGAGCTGCAGCTCCAAAGTGCTGGAAACAGGCTCTTGAGAGGCTGTGATCCCAAGATCCATCCAGTAAGGTGTGTGTCTTCCATTCATTCATAACAACATGATATAACAACAACAAAAACATGATATAAAAACAATAAAAACAACATTGATAAAGACAATGTCTGATAAATTGATTAAACTTATTCTAATATCTCCCTGTATACATGCGATTGGCACCAGTGAGAGCTTTATATGTATTGCGCATGTGTGAGTTAATTTTTTTTTTTAATTGCCAGTGCACCTCGTGTACCAGCCAGCCAGACGGTCAGTCACTTAGCCTTTTATAGATATAGATATAGATATAGATATAGATATAGATATAGATATAGATATAGATATAGATATAGATATGCATAGCCCAGGGACACAGACAAGTGTCTGGCAAAGGTTTGGGAGGGGCGGGGGCAAGGTGGAGGGAATCAATGGGGAAAAAAACACACACCAAAAACAGAGGTGACATCTATAATATTATCAACAATAAAGAGCCCTAACTGGTTTGGCTCAGCGGATAGAATGTCAGCCTGCGAACTAAAGGGTCCCAGGTTCAATTCCAGTCAAGGGCATGTACCTTGGTTGCAGGCACATCCCCAGTAGTGGGTGTGCAGGAGGCAGCTGATCGATGTTTCTCTCTCATCAACGTTTCTAAATCTCTATCCCTCTCTCTTCCTCTCTGTAAAAAATCAATAATATATATATATATATATATATATATATATATATATATATATATATATATATATATAAAAGTATAGAGGGCTTTTATTATTTGTAACATAGGCACAATTATTTAAAGTTAATAAACTTTCATTTATTTAAGGAATTTCACATGTTCTGAGTTCTTCCATTGCCTTAGTTCCTCTTGAGTTTGAGTCTTAATCATCTTACTCCCTTTTTTGCTCAATCCTGATGTCATTTCAGTCAGTCCTACGTAACAGGAATAGAGATTATCATGATCACAAGCTGTATAGTACTGAAAGGATTTAGCTAGACAAAGGACATCAAGGCCCTAGGCATCTAAGATGGCTATCATCAAATCTCACTGATTACCAACGGCTATTACAAAAACCTCCTATAGCTTATGTTAGATTTATAGTGGACAGTGATCTGGCAATGTAAATTGAGGTTGGTAAAATGTTCCCAGTAGGCTGAATGCTATGCTATCAACATAGAAAAAAAACCTATTGGGGAAATGTTTTGTGGTCATGTCCACGGCAAATGAGAAACTGCATTCTAAAAACTTTGGTAATGACCATTTCTCATTGATGTTTCTGTATCCCTCTTGCTTCCTCTCTGTAAAAATTAATAAAATATATTTTAAAAACATTTAAGATACATTAAAAACATTTTAAACAAGTCATCACCAAACTAAAAAAAAAAAAAAAAGAGCTGTTTATAGTATTTACTTATTAACCTCTCTTTTTAAAAATTTTTTTTTATTGATTAAGGTATCACATTTTTGTCCTCAACCCCCATTCCAATCCCCCACCCATCCCTATTCATGCCCCCGCCCCCCTATTGTCCTTGACCACTGGTTAGGCTCATAAGTATGCACATAAGTCCTTTGGTTTATCTCTCCTTTTTATCCTCACCCTCCCTCTGAGGTCTAACAGTCTGACCCACGGCTTCTTATCTCTGGGTCTGTTTTATTCATCAGTCTGTGTTGTTCATCATTTCCCCTTTATTATCCTCTTGATGTTTACATTGTCTGTAGCAATGTCCTTTTTGTTATTCCTGATGTTGTTTATTTTTTATCTCTCTCTTTGTCTTTTTTTAAAAAAAAATACATATATATATTTTATTGATTTTTTTTACAGAGAGAAAGGTAGAGGGATAGAGAGTTAGAAACATCAATGAGAGAGAAATATTGATCAGCTGCCTCCTTCACGCTCCCTACTGGAGATGTGCCCGCAACCAAGGTACATGCCCTTGACCGAAATCAAACCCAGGACCTTTCAATCCACAGGCCAACGCTCTATCCACTGAGCCAAATCCATCAGGGCTCTCTGTCAGTCTTGCTAGAGGTTTGTCAATTTTTTAAATTTTCTTCAAAGAATCAGTTCTTTGTTTCATTGTTCCTCTTGTTTTAATGTTTTTTAATTTCTGCTCCTATCTTTATTTCCTTCCTTCTGCTTGCTTTGAATTTATTTTGTTTTTCTTTATCTATGTTTTATAAGTGGCAGCTTAGATAATTGATTTGCAGTATTTCCTCTTTGCTATTGTATATATTTAGTGCCATAAAAATTTCCTGTTCAGTATGACCTTATCTATATACCACAAAGTTTGATATGTTCTGAGTTTACACTTAATTAATGTATTTTTTATTTCCCTCAAGATTTCCTCTTTGACCCTTGGATTATTTTTAAGTATGTTGTAATTTTTATTTCAAACTGATTTCTAGTTTGAAAATACAGTCTGTTTATTTTCAATTCTCTTAAAAAAAATTTAATGGCAGAGTATATGGTTCATCTTGGTATATGTACAGTGAATACTTTATATTTCTTATTGATTTTAGAGAGAAGAAGGGAGAGGGATAGAGAGCTAGAAACATGGATGAGAAACATTGATCAGCTGTCTCCTGCACGCCGTCACTGGGGATCGAGCCCCCAACCTGGGCATGTGCACTGACTGGGAATCAAAAGGGGAACCTCTTGGTTCATGGGTCAGTGCTCAACCACCGAGCCACACTGGCTGGACTGTGAACACTTTAAAAGAATGTGTATTCTGCTGTTGTTTGGTGCAGTGTTCAAGAAATGCTAATTAGAATATGCCGGTTGATGGTGTTGGTGAGTTCTACATACTTGCTGATTTTCTCACTAGTTGTTTTACCAATTGTTCATAGAAGGGAAGTTGTTGAGGTCTCTAACCATAATTGTGGATTTTGCTATTTCTCCTTTAAGTTCTATCAGTTTTTGCTTCGCATATTTTGCAGCTCTTTGTTTGGTACATATCTGTTAGTTCCCAACAAGACTGTCCTCACTTCAGATGCCACCTGAACTTTGGGGGGTCCCCTGGCCACCTGAATTTCTGTCAACATGGCTACAAATTCCTGGGTTCCCATGATCCCTTGGGTTCAATGATTTTCTAGAACTCAGGAAATCATTATATTTATTGTACAATTACTGTGTTATTATAAAGAATATACATCAGGACCAGTTATACGAAGAGACTCACTGTTGGGATCTGGCAGGGTTCTGGGTGCAGAGCTTCCTTGGCCTCTCCCTGTAAAATCAGGGTGTATCACCCTCTGGCCCAGCAGATGTCTCTTCCAACCAGGAAGCTCTACTGAATATTGGTGTCCAGAGTTTCTATTGGGATTTAATCAAATAGGTATGATTGATTGAATCATTAGCCATGTTATTGAACTCAGCCTCTAGTCCTCCTCTCCCTGAAGGTCAGGCTGGCTCAAAGCCCCAACCCTCTAATTGTGGGGTTGGTCTTTCTGGTGACCAGTCCCTATCCTTAGCAGAAATTCATGTTTATGATGTAAATAGCACACGATAACAAAGACACTCCTATTATTTGGGAAAGTCTAAGGATTTAAATTCACCCTCCCACGAATCAGGGACAAAATCCAGTAAAATTCTTTATTACATAAGAAATATGTATTATTATTACTCTGTTTGACAGTAAGAAGACTTCTACAGAGGCTGCTCAAAGTCACACAACCAGTAGCTAGCAGATTGAGGACTCAGATCTAGGTATGTCTGACACAATCTTGATACTCTTCTCCACTCTATATACTATCTGAAAGTAATTGCTCGCTATTTACTGGATGAATAAGTTACTAGGAAAATGTCAAGAGATGATTCTGAAATTTCTATCTTGGGGGATGAAGAATGATCAAGATGTTTCTAAGAATTTCTTGACTTTAGATATGTATATTTTATAGGTCCTATCCAATATTAGGATGTTTCCATATCCATATCAACTATTATTTCTCTGCTAAAATATTGGAAAGGGTTTTCTTTTATTCTTGCCTGAGGATATGCTTATTGATTTGAGAGAGAGAAAGAGAGAGAGAGAGAGAGAGAGAGAGAGAGAGAGAGAGAGAGAGAAATAGATTGGTTGCCTCCTGTATGCACCCCAACCAGGAATCAAACCCACAACCTAGGTATGGGCCCTGACCAGGAATTGAACCTGCAACCTTTTGGTGTACAGGACTATGCTCCAACCAACTGAGCCACCTGGCCATGGCTGGAAAGGATTTTTAAAAAATTTACTTTGAAATAATTTGGCTATGTCTACATAAATTATGGCAGCATTTAATTTCTTGGCAATCACAATCTGTACATATCATGTTTACAAAGTGAGAAAAATCAAACTCACAGATTATTTCTAATTGTGGTAAAATGTTTATGGATACCAGCTCTAGCTCTGTCTTGAGGTCTGCATCACAGCTAGGGGCAGGGCCACCACATCACATTGCACAATGGCAGGGAGCACTGTTCACCTAGATTACAATTCAGGTGTGCTCCCTGGAGTTATCCAGTGCAATAGCCCTTCCCAGTGAGCAAGGGCAAAGAAGAAGAGTCTATATTCACTGCACAACCAGGAGCAGCAGGTGTCACGTGTACTCACATCCCATGTCTAGAATTTAGGCATACGACCACATCTAGCTCATGAGGGGTTGTGAAGTGTAGTCTTGTGTCTAATTAAAACTCAGGTGATCCATTAATAAAGTAAGAAAACGATATGTGGTAGTCACAGTTGCAGTTAAAATAAATAACTAATGACATTGGTATAAATTTACATTGGAAGACATTTGGTTAGATACTTACTGATTTCTGTAGCTTTCTTTTTGTTTTTGATCTTGTAAAAAAAAAAAAAAAAAAAGGAGGAAGATACTTTCAAAGATTTTTTTCTAGGCCCTTGAAAGGCCTGTCAGTTCCAGAGTGAGTCCTGTGGTGCAAGACCTCTGAGGATCGTTAAGGCCACCACTAACAGAGAGGAAACAGGGATAAGTAATCTCTCTCTGAGTGCACGGTTCACAGCAGATTACCTAGGTAAGAAGGTAGCCTCTCATAGGGTGTGTGGCCAGATTCAGTAGAAAGTTGGGAGTTTAGACACTCAAACATAAATATCAACTAATCCTTATGCACCTCAGTACATGAGGTGGAGGAAGAGGAAGCAGGAATGAGAGAAGAAGACAGGTGGTAATAACAACCAGAACGAGGCTCGCCAGGAAATTGGTACGGGAGACAAAATTACATGGACAGGCATATACAATGGTAGGTTTCAGAGCAGATTACCAAAGTCATTGTGAATCATCAATGGCAGTGCTGTTGTTTAAAAATAAATGTAGCATTTAGATAGCTCCAGGCCCTGGGGGGAAAACAGAGGTTGGATTACATAAGGCCTTGCCCAAGGTTACCTACAGTCTATAAATGCATGCCTATGAGAGGAAGAAAGTAATTGTTGGGAAAGCCACTGCTGCCCTAAGTCCCTTGCTCCCTTCCCTTTTTCCAATCTCCAGCTGCCTAGACTTTCCCCTGGGATCCTCAGATCCTCCAACTCTCCAGCAACTAAAGGTTAAAACCTGACACAGTGCTGATCCCAAAGCCTGGGGACCTGTTTGTGTTTGCGCCCTAAATATTTTGAATATCATTGCTGGTGGGATTGGGCAAGAAAGCATGTCAGTCAGGGTTCATTTTGGAAAGTACAAAGTTTGAGATGACTGTAAGACATCCAAGGAGAATTGTCAACATACTATTACATATATAGATAGAAGCTGAGAGGACAGGTCTGGGCTAGTGATGGAGATGGAGACTGTTGGCTTGAAAAGGCAGGGCAGCCGAGACCTGTTTGGCTCAGTGGACCCTGAAGGGTCCCAGGTTCGATTCCAGTTAAGGGCATGTGCCTTGGTTGTGGGCACGTCCCCAGTGGGGGGTATGCGGGAGGTGGCTGATCGATGATTCTCTCTCATTGATGTTTCTAACTCTCTATCCCTCTCTCTTCCTCTCTGTAAAAAAAAAATCATATATATATATTTGATTTTTATATATATATATAAATCAAATATATATGATTTATATATACCCTTATATATATATAAAAGAAAAGAAAAAGAAAGGGCAGGGCAGGGCAAGGCTAACTCCTGACTCCATTTTGTATTGTGGGGCAGGGCAGAGCTATCCTCCATTTTATGTAACTGGACCCTAGCCCTCACCCAACCAATCAGGGTCAGCCAAAGCAGTGACAACACCACCCTTATAAAACCCCTTGACCTGTTGAAGTTCGGCCTCTCTTCCGCCCTGCTTTCGGCGTGAGTGGCTACAGAGCCCATGCTAGCATGGAAGAGGCTCTTTTGTTTATTGCAGCGGCCTCGGCTCCCTGGTGGTCCTTGGGGATCACGAAGTCTGGGCATAACAGGCTCCCCATTGCCTGCAGAATAAAGTCCGAACTCCCTTGGTTGGCTGTCAGGCCTTTACCAGCCAGCCCCCAACTGGGCTGTAAGCTCCTCCCAATCAGGATCGTCTCTGGTAGCTCTCTGGCCCAGCAGATAGATGCCCTTAGATGGAAGAATTTTCCAGGAAACATTGAAGGAACGGATGGTAAAATACAGAGTCTGACTGTGTTTACCACATCACCCATCCTCTTGTGCTTGTGGAGTCGCGCGTTTAGACAAACTAAACTTGGTCTTCCTGAAGGAACAGGCTCTTAAAGGCAAAGGCCACTCCTTCCACATCACTTCGCACGGCCTCCCAGCCTGAGGAAAGAGTAAAGGAGCCTGGCCGGACAGAACTGAGTCTCCGCGGGGCCTGAGCTGAGTGATGTGTGTGAAAGTGCTCCCTGGGTACAAGGGGCTGGGAGGAGGGGGAGAGGAAGTTATTAGCGGGTACAGAGGTTCAGTTTGGTATGATACGGTTTTTGAAATGATAGTGGTGATGGTTGTGCAACAATTTACATGTGCTTAATGCCACTGAACTGTACACTTAAAAATTGGTAAAAAGGTAAAATTTGTTATATGTATTTTACCACAATAAAAATAAATAATTATTCTGAGTAAAAAAACAAAAACAAAACAAGCTCCTCCCCACCACACACAAAAAAGCCTGGTCCCAGGTTCACAGTGGATGAGCCTCATGTCTGAGTTCCCTTTTTTCTTCCCTAAGGATTTCTCTATACCTGGGGTCTGGGGCCTTGGCCAAGAGGCAGGATGAGGGAGAACAGGATGGGTGTCGAAAGGGGAAGTGATTAAATGTTGAAAGACGACCTGGTGGTTGCGGGGTCAAAGCCAGGCCAGCCAGCTGGGAAGGCCAGGCATGAGGAGGTGGGCTGCCTCCCTGTCTGGAAGGAAGAAGGATGTCCGGGGTCAGGGGTGACAGGAGTGTGTTTGGCCATGGGAAAGACGTGAGGAAAAGGGGTGGGAGTTGCAGGATGTCCATATTGCAAAAATAAATGCTTCTGGAGTAAATACATACGTAAATAAATACCAATTTTTTTTTTAAAGCCCTCAAGTCCACTTTCTTGGTCCACTTTACTAAGGACAATAATAAGCTGAGAAGGGAGACAAAGAGATTTTAGATTCTGGCTGCTATGGGGAAATTACAAATGAGGTCTGATGCTATCTCTGTTTCTTTTTCATTATGAAAAACACCTTGCCTGACATGGGCACTCTGCCACCATTGGGAGAACCGTGAGAATCCAATTTGTTCCCAAAACACTGCCATGGGGAGGGGAGGTCACAGGGAACTAGCTTTTCCCCAAGACAGCCCTAGCCAAAAATGAAGAAACGATAAATAAATAACGTCCTGAAAGAAACCCTGAAATGGGAATCAGACAGAGCACATGGCCTCTGGTCTGGTGTTTTCACATCCTAGCTGGGTACCCTGGGGCAAGTCAGTTCCCCTCTCTGCATGCTAATTGTAGTCTTCACATAGGGCTCTTCTCTCTCTCATATGAGTCTAGGCTGTCCTTTTTTTCAAGCCCTTGTAGAGAGCAACAGTGGGAGTTGTAGAGAGGAAAGAAAATGCTGATCTGGATGGTGGAGCTGAATATCCCAGACTTAGAAGAGAGGCCACCTAACTTTATTCATCCATCCATCCATCCATCCATCCGGAATTCTTTGAGCAAATACCTGGTGTCTGGCCTTATGTTGGGAAGTGAGGACCAGAAACAGATCAGACTCAGTTCCTACCTTCCCCGAGCTTGCAGTCTAAGGGGTAGAGGGGATAATCTGGAGTGAGATAAGAGAGTAAATGGATGATTTTACTCTCCAGGCTATAGGGCTGGGGACTGAGTGTACAGGGCATAGTAGGGGTGTAGAGTAGATGAGACATGCTTAGCTTGCAGAGGCCAGTAAGGCTTCCAGAGGAAGAATTCACTCAAAGGACGAGTAGAAAGCCACCAGGCAGATAAAGGGGGATCAGAAGAGCAGCCTATGCACAAATGTTCGACCCAGTCGTTCCAGTCCAAGGAGATGATGTTCCTGTGCCAAGTGGAAGTCAGGTGGAGCCTTGATGCCCTGCCAACGTGGTTTTCCAGGAGTGTGACCAGAGAAGAGTGGTGGGACTGCCTGCTGTACACAGAGCTGAACGGTGCCCTGGTCAGGTTCCAAATGTGACCGCTTGTCACATTAAATTGAAGTCTTATTGGAACTTATAGGTTTAGTGGTTTTGCTTATTTTCTGTTTGTCTTGGCTTAGAGTTGTAGAAGAGCTGTAAGTACAGGAGTTTTTTTTTGCTGAGTTTTGCGCTTATAAATATGTAAAGGATATTAAAATTAAAATAATTCAAGTCAACTTTGGTGTGCGTCTGGGAATTTTAAATGGGGGCCCATCTATTACTTGATTTTGAGAAATATTCTGTTAGCTACTTGGAACCATTCTCATTAAGAATTTCTTCTTTGTTGCAGAAAGTGGTTTGGCTTAGTGGATAGAGTGTCGGCCTGTGGACTGAAGAGTCCCAGATTCGATTCCGGTCAAGGGCATGTACCTTGGTTGCAGGCACATCCCCGTAGGGGGTGTGCAGGAGGCAGCTGGTTGATGTTTCTCTCTCATCGACGTTTCTAGCTCTCTATCCCTCTCCCTTCCTCTCTGTGGAAAATCAATAATATATATATAAAAAAGGAATTTCTTCTTTGAGAGGGGGGCAATAGGGCAATAAGAACACATATGTAATATCTGAATCAAAAAAATAAAAAAATAAAACAAAATGTAGGATGATTTCATAAAAAAATTAAAAGAAAGAAAGAAAGAAGCTCAGAGAGGTGCATGGAATTTACTCAAATGACTAAGCTGGAATTCAAACCTAACTCTCAACCATGCAATGGCTTTTGCTTGTGACCATTACCCCAAATACTCACACGCTAACAGCTCCACCTATGGAAATCCTGCTTGCCTTTTAACAATTCTTACCGGAATTAAACTCTCCTCCTGAGTGTTTGGCCACTTTTGCTTGGCCTCATGGATTGCAGGAATTTAATCTAGCTTTGTATGGTACAGGGTCAGTTTAAGCAGGACACACCCACTGGGGTGTGGGATGGGGACAGATTATCTGGGGTCTGGGAACAATCAAATGTTCTCTGGCTCTCAGCTCACACCCAGTGAAGTCACCTCCATCCAGAGTCCCTTCCTAGAAAACCCCACCACTCCTTTTCCGTGGCCGGGCTCCCAGGGGCTCGCTGAAGTGTTTATCCTATTGAATGGAATTGAATGGAGTCACGAGAGTTGGGCTCCAGGCCCTGTCCTACCACGACAGAGTCCTGTTTGGACAAGTCATTTCAACTATCTGGGCCTCACTCTCTGTAAGAGGGGGTTGCGATGTGTGGAAGGTGCTTGGTGGAATCCTACCTACCTTTAACATTCTGTGCTTCTACAGTGGTAGCCGGAATATTGACATGAGACCTGTGGCTGGATTAAGTTTCTCGGAGCAGGGCATCTCCCAAGATTATATTTATTGTATTATGTCTTCGTGAATTAAAGCAAGAGGGGGAAAATATGGACATTGAAGACAAAACTTCCCATAGTCGTGTTTGCCTTCTAGTGAGTGCTATATTCATCATTAGAGACAAGACTTTATTTGTTGGCAAACTGCGGCTCGCGAGCCACATGCGGCTCTTTGGCCCCTTGAGTGTGGCTCTTCCACAAATTACCACGGCCTGGGTGAGTCTATTTTGAAGAAGTGGCATTAGAAGAAGTTTAAGTTTAAAAAATGTGGCTCTCAAAAGAAATTTCAATCGTTGTACTGTCGATATTTGGCTCTGCTGACGAATGAGTTTGCCAACCACTGGGATCAGCCTTTTTGGATGTGAAAGGTAAACCTTTCTTTCATGCCCCTTGAATGGGTATGATCTGGAGGTGGAGGGCAAAACAAAGAAAGGCACACTGAGAAATAATGTTTACCTTTCTTTGTTTTGCCCTCCCCCTCATTAGTCAACAGAGCCAAATATCAACAGAGAATAGTGAGAGTCTAGGTATCCTTGATGTGAGCTTGATCAACTAGAAGGTAAGAAGCTTAAGAACAGAGAGTGGAGAGTTATATAATTTTTAAAGAGGGAGAAAGATGTAGTCAGTCGGGGAATCTTTCTGACAGGAGGTGGCTAATAAATCTTTAAGAAAGGAATACTCGACATTGCATTTCTTTCTTGTTTGTGATGCAATCACTCTCCCTCACCTGCACCTCTTCAGTAATAGCCTTGTGTTAGTGCCACTTTGGGAAAAAGGAGGATAGAGGTGGGGGGCGGGCAGTGGGGAGCTGGGTGTGGTGTCCAGAGAGGAGCAAAGGGGGCCAGGAACAGAGTACAGCAGGGACCAAGGCAATGGTCAGAGCTGCTGCAACAATTCAGTGCAACCTGGATTGGCTAGAAGTAGGTAAATACCTTCTGAACCCTTAGAGATATTGGGGAGGGCTCAGAATTGTTCATTTTATTCTTTAATGCTTTATTGTTTTAATTCTTTAATGCTCAGAATTGTTCTTTTATTCTTTAATGCTTTGTTGAGGTATAATTGACGCACAATAAACTGTGAGTACACCTGTGAAACCATCATTGCAATCATGATAATGAACACTGCTGTTACCCCCAATAGTTTCCTTATTGTGGCTACAGTGTTTGGACAGGTTCAACCCCTGGACTGATGAGAGGGCACAGTCCTCTCAAGGCCACGTGCAAGTCCCAGCTTGGAGGGCAGAGCCCTCCCAGCACAATTATAGCCAATAGCTGTAGCTGTAAGCTTGAACCTATGGTCTGAACATGTGACCCCACGTGTCTGAGTGATGTGGGCTTGATAGAGTTCAGGGGCATGTAATTGAGTAGGATCAAAACCCACGAGAATGTTGTAAACATCTTGACCACACCTTTACTTTGCCTCGTGGCATCTGGCTGTAAAATAAAGACACAGCTTGTAGTCCTTGGTGCTGTCACTAGCTCTCCATCAGAGAGGACAGCATCCCACTAAGACCCAGTTTTCATTCTCTTGTCTGTCTTTTCTCCATCCTTCATCGCCCTAACTCAGGTACACCCTTGGCCATGCTGGCGCGGCACAATTCCCAAGCAAACACTAACCAGCTTTCTATAGCTTAGTTTGCATTCCCAAGAATTGTATATAGACGGATTCATGTAGTATGTATGATTTTTGTGTGGCTTTTTTCACTCCTGTGGCAGGACTCAGGGGAAGGTACACTGTAATGGGCAGCTCCCACCAGCACTACATGGTGGGCAGAAAAGAGAGGCAACCAAATAAAACAATATAGGTGTGCTAAGTGCTGTGACATAGGGAAAATCTAGGGGCTGCTCTCTCAAAGGAGATCCCTAATCCAGTTGGGAGAGTCAAAACATGACTTCTTTCAAAGGAGATAATTCTTTAAAAAATGTTTTTATTGATTTCAGAGAGTGGAAGGGAGAGGGAGAGAGAGGGAGAATCATCAATCAGCTGCCTCCTGCACGCCCCCCACTGAGGAACGATCCTACAATCGGGGCATGTGCCTTGACTAGGAATAGAACTGTGACCACTGAGCTACACTGGCTGGGCCAAAGGAGGTGATTCTCGAACTGAGTCTTTAAAGACGTGGAACCTTAAGCAGTGGGAAAAGGCTGGAGGCTAATAACATCATGGAGCTTAAAATGCAAAGTACTGAGAAAGCCAGGGGAGGTATAAACTAAGAAAGTAAAAATAATGTGGCTACACACATGTGCTCTGGTGTTGAAATACTTTATAATGCAGACAATAGTGAACTGATTCTCAAAGCTGACTGTGTGTGTGCTAGTAGTGTGAAATGGGCTGTTGAAGGAATATGTATAATTGAAATCAGCTAAACTACAAACGATGGCTTTCTCCCCCCTTAGAGATGAGTTAAACTTTAACCAGTACCACTGGTCCCAGGATAGAAAGACCTGAAGATGACTATTATATTTTTTCCTGATGTTCTTTCATGGAGGCTGAAGACTTTTTTTTTTTTTTTAAGGTTTCTTTTACATATTCTGTTTCAGGCCTTGAATTATTTTCCCTCCAACTGCCATGCGTTCATTCGTTTCACAAACCTGTCTATATGGTGCCACGCTTGTGCTGAGTTATTTAGCTATGACACCACCAAAAATCACTGCGCCTGCTTTCAGCTAATCCCAGGAACCCACGGCCAATGCCCGTTTCTTGTCTAGACTTTGCAGAGCATTTTATTAGGAACTAAAGTAGGCAGATTGCTATCAGGAAAGAAAGATTCCTTACCCTGTGAGATC
The DNA here is from genome assembly GCF_964339955.1 of Pipistrellus hanaki. Classification (NCBI taxonomy): domain Eukaryota; kingdom Metazoa; phylum Chordata; class Mammalia; order Chiroptera; family Vespertilionidae; genus Pipistrellus; species Pipistrellus hanaki. Next base: position 42,157,795 of record NC_140511.1, on the reverse strand, counting down.
GTTTTAAAAATAATAATTCATTAACATCGATGGAGTCATAGCTGGCTCCAGGGCAACTCCTGTCTGACTCCCACAGGAAATTACAATAGATGTTGGCAAAGGTTCCCAGGTCCTGTAGTGAGTCCATGTATAACCGTCCTCCTACTAGAAGCTTTTGTTCCCTGCAGTGGTGTGTTCACAGACTAGCTTCACTATCAACCATTATTTATCGAAGTCCGCACTGAACGAACCCTGCTAAAGTGACTGAGACCCATTTCCTGCCTTCGAGGAGAGTCAGAACCTGCTCATAAATATATAAAGAAAAAGCAAAAACAATAAGAATGACACTCACATTATAAAACCATAGGAGTGGGAGGAACTATTTGATGCCTCCATTCTGTGTGTTGAGTTTTCACTTCCTTGATAATGTCCTTTGAAGCACAGGCATTTTAAAAAAATATATTTTATTGATTTTTTTACAGAGAGGTAGGGAGAGGGACAGAGAGTTAGAAACATCGATGAGAGAGAAACACCGGATCAGCTGCCTCCTGCACACCCCTCACTGGGGATATGCTCGAAACCAAGGTAGTACATGCCCTTACCGGAATCAAACCTGGGACCTTTCATTCCACAGGCCGACGCTCTATCCACTGAGCCAAACCAGTTAGGGCTTTTTTTTTTTTTTTTTTTTTTTTTTTTTAAATATAAGAGATTTATTATTTATTAAAGCTGGAGATAGTGAACCAAAGAAGGGCTGGAGAAATGAGCTGAGGCTGGGCTGCTTGGGCTCACTAAGAAGTTAGAGAAAAGGGGCCTTTGGTTTGGAGAGTGTGTCTGGGATGAACTACCATTGCCCATTACTGTCCTGGTTGCCAGCCTTGTGGGGTCCCTGAGGTTTAGGAGGTGCATGCCTGTGGGAGAAGAAGATGTGGAGAGGGGAGAATCCAAGCACAGGCATTTTTAATTTTGATGATGGCCAGTTTATTTTTCCTTTTGTTTTTTAGCTTTCATGTCTTATCTAAGAAATATGAGTATTGCTTTATACAATTGCTTTTAAAATCAATTATAAGAGGTAACAATTACCTTTACTAGTGCTCTTTGTTTTTGTTTGTTTGTTTGTTTTGGTCTTTTTTTTTTTTTTTTTTTTTTTTAAGTGGATTCGAATTACCATCTGGGTGAGAGTTGCTTTCAACCTAAAGAATTTACTTGAGAATTTCTTGTAAGGTGGCTCTGCTAGTTAAAATTTCTCTCAGCTTTTATTTCTCTGGGAATGTTTCTATTTTACCTTCATTTACAAAAGATAGTTCTTCTGGATATAAGTTCCTGGTAGACAGTTTTTTACTTTTAGCCCTTTGAATAGACCATCATCAAATCTTACGAGGAGTCAACTGTTAATCTTCCCAGGATCTTTTTGTCTTTTAGCATTTTTTCCCCCATGGTAAACCTGAGTGTGGATCTCTCTCTATTTGCCCTTCTTAGGATTCACTTGGGCTACTTGGAAGTGTAGATGAATGTTTTTGATCTAATATGTGATATTTTCAGCCATTATTTCTTCAAATATTTTTTTTTCTCTTTTCTCTCCTCTGGTACTCCATAAATGTTGGTGTACATAATAGTGTCCCACATTTCTCTGAAGATCTGTTCACTTTTCCTTATTCTTCTTTCTCTCTGTCCTTCAAATTGCATAATCCTTTAAATCAGTCATTCCTGTGTCCAGTCAAATCTACTGTTGAGCCACTGTCATAAACTTTTCATTTCATTTATTGTACTTTTCAACCCAGGAATTTCCATTTGGTTATTTTTTTATAATTTCTGTCTCTTTATTAGCATTTTCTACGTGATGAGACTGTCATTGCTCTTCCTTTGCTTCTTTAAGCATGTTTCTTTTGAGATCTTTGAATTTTGAATGCTGAACTTGGAGTCCATGCAACGTAAGAGCTTCTTTGAAGTCTTGTTATATATGACATGTAGACCTCCTCAGAGGCAATTTCTGTTGGCTGCTTTAAAAATAAAACAGTGTATAAACTACACTTTCCTGTTTCTTTGCAGGTTTCATAATTTTTTTGTTGAAGTATAATGATATACCTCCACCAGCAATGTGTAATGATATCCATTTCTTTACTTGTTAACAAGGGCTGGATATTGTCAAACATTTATTTTATTGTCAGACACATTATTGACAAACTGTCCTTTTTAAAAAAATTTGCATTTTCCTGACAAATAATTGAGCATTCTTTCATATGTTTATTGTTCATTTGCATTTCCTCTTCTATGAATTGCCTGTTTGCATTATTGTCATTTGTCCATTTTTGTCTGTAGGTACTTGGTCTTGTATACATTCCACACTGCAACTGAAGCGGTCAGTGAAGAAATAGGACTACAATCCCATCTCCCAATTTCCAGTCTGGGAATTCCTCTCCTAGGGCTAATTCCTAAACAATTATTTTCTGTCATTATGCTGTGGAATTATGTTATTGTATTTGTACCCCCTCTGTTACAATGTAAGTATACGTAACTATTATAGTTTGTTGAATGACCTGGGCTCATACTGTTGCAGGTAGATACCTTATTTTTCCTATCAGTTTCTAAAATTCAAATTACTAAATAGGACTTTCCTTGCCACTAGATGAAGTCTTGGGCAAATTTCCTAAGTTTCTGTCTGTTTATTTTATTTGTTTTATTGTTCAGTTAATGAAATTTCTCCAATTCCTGTTAAGTGTTAAAAAGAAGGTAAAGTCAGAGAGATGTACTCTATCTGGTCTGGAAGAAAGCAAACATTTTGTTAGGAACTGAATGGGGAGGGACTTAGTCCTCTCAAGCTGTCTTAGAAAAATACCACAGACTGAAGTGCTCACACACAGAAGTTTATTTTCTTATTGATTTGGAAGCTGGAAGTCTGAGATCAGGGTGTCAGCATGGTCAATTTTGGGTGAGAACTCTCTTTGTGGCTTTCTGATGACTACTTTCTCTCTATGCTCACATGGCTCACAGAGCATGCTAAGATGTTTCTTCTTATAAGGATGCTAGAGGCCTGGTCCCTGAAGGCCAGGCCAAGGGACCCCATCAGTGCAGGAATCTGTGCATCGGGCCTCTAGCATGCATATAAGATCTTTGGTTAATCTCTTCCCTCCCTCCCCCCTCCCCCCTTTCCTCTGAGATTCACCAGTCTGTTCCATGTTTCCAGCCTGTGCTTTGAGCATCTTCCCCCTGGTGGTTAGTGCATGTCATAGCTACTGGTTGAACAGTTGAATGGTTTCTTAAGCTTTTATATATATATAGACTACTCCTGTTGTATCAGGGTCCCCACCTTTATGACCTCACTTAACCTTAATTATAACTTCCAAAGGACCCATTTCCAAATACCATTCACATTGGGGGATAGGGCTTCAACATATAAATTTGGAGAGAGTGGGACACAAATATTCAGTCTATAACAAGAGGCCATATGGCAAAGTATTGTGAGTGGTCTATGGGAGCCTAGAGGGGGCTTCAGCTGATAGCCAGTTGGAAAATAGGGACCTCCAACCCACACCCACAAGGAACTGAATTCTGCCAATAACCAGTGAGTTTGAAAGAAGACCCTGAGCCCCAGACCAGCCTCGAGAGACCCTGACAGAGACTTGAGTAATGCCATGTCCAGACTTAAGATCCCAGGTCACCTCCCTTCTTGCAGGTCCACACCAGCCCCTGGGCCACGTCCATATTTGCCCTCTGGCCAGTGGGAGAACAGTTGTTCCACAGCACAATCATCTCTCTCTTTGTCCTACAAAATTTTATCAGTCTCTCATCCTGAAGTTCCTCCAACGTGTGTCAAGCTCTGTGTCTATGATCCCCAAACTTCAAGGGGAAGTGACATGTCGAGCTCTCTGAGTGGTTTTCTAGAAGTCCCCTAATCTCCTTTGCACTGATTGACACCCAGTTCAAAGAACATTGGTGTGGAATTCAGCTCTCACCTGGGCTCTGATACTAACTCAGTGTGTCCTTGGATACTTCCTTTTCCATTCTGGCCTTTCTTCCCTGGCTCGGTTAAATGAAAGTGCTGGACTAGATTCACTCGTTTATTGCGTAAATGTTTACTGAGCCTCTATCATGTGTCATTAACTGTTCTGAGCACTGGGAATCTGTAGAGAACAAACTAGAACTCTGAGGTACCTTCCAACTTCACATTCTCTGATGTTTTCTCCCCTACATAGTTACCATTCACCTCACCCCCATAATAGATAGTCACATGACCATCTTTTTGACCCCAGCAGTGTGCATAGCCTCCTCCTGCTGGGACCTTTGGTGGAACTAGGGATGAGCCACCTCTGCAGGCTGTTATTGCGGCCTTTCTCTCTTACTGCCCGTTTCCTGGTCTGTCAGGCTGAAAGGACTGCCTCACCAACGACAACGGAAAGGTTTATTTGTTGAGGTCAGGAAGTTCCCCATGACCTCTCTCCATCCACCTCTGGGACAGGAAGCCCCAGGAGGAAAAAACAAAAGATGAAATGCTGGCGGACTTCCCAGCTTCCAAGCGTTCAGCAAGACTCTGGTCTGGAGGATTCCGTCTGCCCAGTGGACAGTGACCTCCCTCAGCATCTCCTCCCTTGTCATTGGGCCCCAGGCCCTCGGTTCCTTTCCAGGGAACCCAGAAGGCCTCGGGTGACGTCAAAGGGGTAAAGAAATGAAGACTGACTCTCTGGGAAAGGATGCATGATGTCTTGTCCTAAGCTAAGCCTCTGTGTCCGGGAGGGAGGGAGGGAGGATTCACAGAGTGGGGGAAATATTCTCAGAGGGTAAGGAAGCAAGTGACTCACCTGCTCTGACCTTCATCTGTGCCTTCCCATGGCCAGGGTGATAGCCACGCGTGGGTGGTGATGGGAGAGATGTTCAGGCTTCCATTTTTGCTTCCTGGGTCGTATGGGTATCTTAACAGTTTAGCTAACCCGCCTGGAAGAAAATGAACATCAAGAGGATATGACCTGGGAACATGCCGAGGGCCCTGTGCTGAGAAGGGTCTCATGCTTAATGCTCTGCTGTGGCCATCTTGAAAGTCTTGGTAATTTCCGAACAGAAAGCCCACATGTTTAGTTTACACTGGGCCCTGTGAATTTACATAGCTGGTCCTGATTTAGAGTGTCCCAGGCATTAGGATGTAAGCCAGGTACTTGACATACTTGTGTCGTTCCTGCCTCTAACTGTGCTGAGCTAGGAACTAATAGGTCTTTGTTACCATTGATGAGAACTAGGTGTAGGTAAATAACTTGCTGAAGGTCCCATACCCAGTACAGAAATGGGGCCAGGATTCAAGCCCAAGTCTAACCCTAGTTGTGGCGCTCATTCCAGCCTACAATGCTGTCTCACCAAGTGAGATGCTCCTACTTCCCACTCGATGGGAGAGCTGAGTCTGGGAAAGCCATTCAGGAGAGTCAGGCAAGGCTGGGGTGAAGGGTTTACCAGGGCTGGAATTCTAAGCCATGCCCTGAGTTGTATGTGTTTATGAGAGCTACCTACAAGCACATTCACAGTCACACACACTTACACTCACATTCACACACACACACACACACACACACACACACACACACACACTCTTTCAGATAGTCACATCCACTCACACACTCCACTTAGCCTTGAGGCTGCCCTCAGAAGCAGTTCAATTGTGTGTGTCATTACAGGGTCTAGATAAGAACCCCTAGGGAAGCACCTAATCTGATCATCTGATTCCTTCGTTGGACAAGAGAAAACTGAGGCTCAGAGATGAAAGATACTTGTGTAGGTCACGGGCCAAACACCAGCCTCCTGACTCTCTCAATTCAACAGTACAACATAAAGATGAATTGACAGACGATTAGATGAGGCAACTGCAGGTTTATCTGAGCAGAAAGGAAGCTCGATCCCAAGGTTAAGAGACTTTAATCTCTCCTTCCACCTTGCCTTTGCAACCCAAGCAAATCGTATCCATCAGTGTCTGAGAAATACTTTTGTTTCTGACGCTGATTGGGCACAGATTTCCCCCCATTTCCCCAACACCTCTGGATGAATATTTATAAGTAATGCTATCGTTCAGGACCCAAAAACACCCGATTTAAGGAGTCAAACAATTTTATATATATATATTGATTTCAGAGAGGAAGCAAGAGGGAGAGATAGAAACATCAATGATGCGAGAGAATCATGGATTGGCTGCCTCCTGCACGCCCCCTACTGGGGATTGAGCCCACAACCCAAACTGTGCCCTTGACTGGAATTGAACCTGGGACGATTCAGTCCTCAGACCAAGGCACCATCCACTGAGCCAAACCAGCTAAGGTGAGATAAGCAATTTGAATTAGGGAGGCTGAATTGTTCTTTCATTGATAAGAAAAACAAAACACAAAGGCAAAATATAAACAGGTTGAGGCATGAGAGTTTAATGACCTTATAGAAACAGGAGAGTTTCTGTGAAGAAACAAAACAAAGTACCAAGATCTGCCAGGGACCGCGCTGGAGGGGTAGGTGACCGGGGGCTGGGCTCAGCTTTGGGCTTCTCTGGACAATCTCCCAATGCCAGCCAGCCACTAAGACCAAACTGGGCTTGAGATCTGAATCACGTGGCTAAAGATAGCAGTGTTTTGATACTCTCCAGGCTTCATTTGAAAGATTCTGTTCTCCCCACGTTCCCTCCTAGACAGACCTGAGCTCAGACTTTGACTGTATACCTTACTAAATATGATTTTGAACATGTTGCACAATCTCTCTAAGCCTCAGTTTCCTCATCTGTAAAATGGGTATGATACTCAAACCAATGTTCAGGTCTGGGCTATGGGACTTTAAGCGCTAAACATAGGAGAGTCCTGGGCAGACTGGAAAAGTTGGTCACTTTAGACTCGTGGTCGGCAAACTTGTTAGTCAACAGAGCCAAATATGAACAGTACAACTATAGAAATTTCTTTTGAGAGCCAAAAACCAACTTCTGCGCATGGGCCACGAAGTTTCAGAAGAGCCGCATGTGGCTCCCGAGCTGCAGTTTGCCGACCACTGCTTTAGACTATTAGGAAAATAATGTTGGTAAAGCATTTATCATGATGGTTGACACCGTAAGTGCTCCAAAAATAATGGTTATTCCTTTTCTCTTACTTCAAACATTGAAAGAGCACCTGTTCTCTCATTTAATCTCTACAACAGCCGCAGGAGCGCTCTCCATCGTCACTGCTACCGCCCTGGCTCTCTTCTGCCCCCTAATGTCGCACCATGGCAGCAGCCCACTAACTGGCCTTTGCCAGCCTCTCCTCCAGTCCATCCCTACACAGCATCAAAGCAATGTTTCAAAAACAGCATATCCTTTCATAGCTTTCTGTTAGAAAGAGGGAAGGCCACACTGGTCTGAGCGAGGCAGCCCTGCATGGTCTGGCCCCGGTGACCTCTCCAGCCCTGTTTTGCTGTGCCCCAGCTCACACCAGTGCCGCCCTAGTTCCCCCCACTGCACGTAGCTGGTCACGCCCCTGCTTTCTCCCTCTGCCTAGCAAAGCACCAACGCTCCTGGTGAGATTCTCCTCAGTCATCTTCTCTGTGAAGACTTCTGTTCTTCTCCCCAAGGAGAATTGGCCAGTCCTTTGCTTGTGCCTCTTTTTACTCCTTATACTTTTAGCCTTGGATCCAAAACGCTCTTTTTGCTTTTTTTCTCCCTCTCACTGTGAGCTCGAGTGTTCTGCTTCCGACTCCCTGGGGCTTACTTAGCACAGGCCTGGCAGAGAGTTTTCAGGTACTTAAAGAGCTTACAGTGATTTCAGACCTACATGACTGGATGGGCGTTGGAAAGACAGGTTAATCTGAAATATTTGCATTTTAACTGGAGTTACAGTACACATGCATAAAGACCAGGGTTTTTGTTGTTGTTGTTGTTGTTGTTGCTTGGTTGATTTGCTCACTTTCCCAATCTCTAAACCACTGTCTTATAACTGGAGAATTCTCCACCATATGAGTCTCGGAGGGAGGCAGATCTTGTCTTCCATATAGAAGTGAAAGGGCCAGATATTTGCTTTTCCAGCCCTCCCTTGCAGCTCGGGTATGCACATATGATCCTGGCTCTATCCATCAGGTACATTCTCCCAGGATCCGAATATGACACATGTGTTGCAAACAAGCAGGGACAATGGAAAGGGTTTACTTTGGCAGTGGTAGGGAGGAGGCTGTAACACCTCGGTTTCTTGGCAGCAGTGCCAGCAAAGTGAGGGTGGCCTCTGGGTCTGGGGGTCAGGGCAGGGGTAGAGGTGGCGGGGGTGTAATTATTGAACTGGTTCTGTAGCATGATTTGGGCCGGGGTTATACCTGCCGTGCCTCCCTTTGTTTCTGCCAGTTTTTTTTTAAAAAAATATATATTTTATTGATTTTGTACAGAGAGGAAGGGAGAGAGATAGAGAGCCAGAAACATCGATGAGAGAGAGTCATCGATCAGCTGCCTCTTGCACACCCTCTACTGGGGATGTGCCCGCAACCAAGGTACATGCCCTTGACCGGAGTTGAACCCGGGACCCTTCGGTCCCCAAGCCGACGCTCTATCCATTGAACCAAACCGGTCCCGGCTGTTTCTGCCAGTTTTTAAAGCCGCTTTGCACATTGCAATCTATAATTCACACACCATACAATTCACCCACTTAAAACATACAATTCACTTTTTAGTATATTTATCGGGATGTGCAATCATCACCAGGGTCCATTTTAGAACATTTTTATTGTCTTAAAAAGAAACCTTATACCTTTATTATTCCCCCACCTCCTCACCCCTCCCTAGTCCTGGGAAAACAACTAATCTACTTTCTGGCTATACATTGATCTGTTCTGGACTTACATATGACTAGAATCATATAGTATGTAATCATTAGTAACTGGATTATTACATTCAGTATAATGTTTTCAAGGTTCCTCTATATTGCAGCTTGTGTCAGTACATCATTCCTTTTTATGGCCAGATAACAGTCCATTGTTTATCAAATTTTGTTTCCCCATTTGTCTGTTGGTGGGCATTTGGGTGTCTTCCACATTTTTCCTATTATGACTAATACTGTTATAACATTTGTGTATAAGTGTGTGGATAAATGCTTTCACTTTCTGCCCACTTTAAAATGGGCTTTCTGGTGACTTGATGAGATACAGAGGATAACAGACTTATTTCTTTTTTCATTTTTTAAATTAAATTATTATATGTGCAGATTTATTTCTTATTCAAATCAGCCCAAACTGATTTCTGTTCTTTATAACCTTGAGGTCTTCTCACCTTTCCCTTGGGGCCAAGTTCTTCACCCCAGAACAAAAGGCCTATAATTGGCTAATGTGAGAAACTTTCCAGTTAACCTTCAAAATCTTGAGTTTTGCTTTCTCCCTACTTTGATGTTCAGAATGAGATCCAGAGAGGATAAGTGACTTGCCCAAGGTCACACAGCCAGTCAGAGGTACAGCGAGGACTAGAATCTAGGACTCTCCATCACAATTTAATATTCTTTCTCCTACACTATACTTCCTTTCATCAACTGAACTTACTGTTTGTCAAGCTCCTTGTCCTCTGTGTGTATGGATAAGCAGAGGATACAGTGTGAGACAGTAACAGGTACAAATGGTGTTATTGTTTCATCTGTTCTATTCTATTCATTTATAATTTATTCCATTAAATTATAGTTTATAACAGAAACATTTGTGTTCAAAAGAATACTTTCTGTTGAGATTTTAATCCTTTCTTTCATGTTGTTGCTTTTTCATCTCACATCTTTCCATAGTCGTCTTCTTAGTTCTTACTGTGCTTGCTTTTCATAATGGCTTATTAGGTTGTGTTGTTTCAACAGTCAAAAGATGGGTTCTTCTTCCCTTCCTTTTTTAAAAAAACTTGTGGTCCTGCCGAAACCGGTTTGGCTCAGTGGATAGAGTGTTGGCCTGCTGATTGAAGGGTCCCAGGTTCAATTCCGGTCAAGGGCATGTACCTTTGTTGCAGGCACATCCCCTGTAGGGGATGTGCGAGAGGCAGCTGATCCATGATTCTCTCTCAGCAATGTTTCTAACTCTCTATCCATCTCCCTTCCTCTCTGTAAAAAAAATTAATAAAATATATATTTTTAAAAACAACTTGTGGTCCTCTCAATCTAGCTTCCTCCTTTTGTTTTGAAGACAAGGTCAAGAAATATTTCACCTACAAGAAAAAGGTTTAAGAAAAATAACAGTATGACTACTTTGACCAGTGGCAAAACACTCCTGGCCTAAGTATTGGGGAGACCATAGGGGGTGATAAGGACTAAAGTCCGCAGTATAGCACATGTCTTAGCAAAAGATAACAGCTAGATGTTGGATTAGTAAATAAAGCCTGAAGTGTGACCTTAATGTGAAACCCCCTATCAATTCAATTGATGTTGGGTTGAGAAAGTGTTTTTTATTGGTTGTTGAGGTCCTATGTTCATTGCTATTCTGCCTGTGAGAAGGAGCACCAGCAGCTAACGGGAGATGACAAAAGGAGAGGCGACTCTGCCCTCTGCTGCTCATTGATGGTATATACCTGCCAATCATTTCTTAGGGTTCAGGCGCCATCCTCTGTCATTTTATGGATGAGGTGTCTGTCTGACACATGGAAATCTTTCATCCCAATACCCAGAAGCCATCCAGCCAGCTGCTGGGTAGAGCCCATGAGCAAATATGTCCTCCGGTGAGCATCAGAAATGTGCTGGCCCAAAGCCCAAAGTGTGCCTGGAAAGGGTGTGGGGAGAAGAGAAAGGATTGGCATGGGAGACACCAAAGGAGGTTGGAGGCTGTTGCAGAGCTCCAGGAGTGTGGCAAAGGCTAAGGTAAGAAAATGCAGAGAAAAGAGTCAGCCAGAGACTGTCCGTCACTAAATACGGGAGGGAGGCCATGCTGGTCATCCAGCCACTACCCAACTTGATAGCTGGCCATAGACTCATGAGGGACCCAGGGTAGGTCAGCTGAATTGGCCAACAGTAGACAACCCACAGAATGGTGAGCGAAGGTGTGAGAAACAGTAGAGAAAGACAACAGACTTGGGGAGACCTGGGAGCCAGAGATTGAAGGAGTGGAACTTCCAGTGCCTGCCAATGAGCTGTACTTTGTGCTGCCAGATAAATCTTGATAAAACTTCAGTTTGATCATTTATTAACCCCAGCCTATTTTGGCTTCATACTGAGACCAGACATGAGGCAATCTGTTACCAGGCGGGCATTGAATGCCCCTCCCCACCCACAGCCAGTCTCCCCTACTATTCTATTAGGAATCTTAGACTGAATAGGGGTCAAGAAGTTCCAGTGAGAGCCCCAAGTTCAGTCTTTTCTTGACATGTGTAGTAGTGGTGATGGTGGTGGGGGTAGGGGGGCAGATCAGGGAGACAGGAGGTCACTAAACTTCTGGGAGTTCACTTTATTCATCAGAACAATGGCTCCCTGCATGAAGCAGTTCTGCTGAGCCAAACAGCATATGAGCTAATTTCTAACATCTACCCATTGCCCCCGTTATTTAGATGAGGACACTGAAATTCAGAAAGATGGAATAGCTTGCCCAAAGCCACACAACTACCGTGTATCCCCGAAAATAAGGCATCCTCCGAAAATAAGACCTACTTACAGTTTTCCTTTTGAGTGAAATAGAAGGCATCCCCCGAAAATAAGAGCCCCCCTAGGCTAAACATGAGAGATTTGGTCCACTGATTCTGAAAGAAATGGAGTCAAAGAAATTCACCAGGAAATTCAGGAATTGGATTGTTATGATAATGTTCTAGAACACACATGTCAAACACAAGGCCCGCGGGCCAAATCCGGCCCGCCAGGCCTTGCAATGTGGCCCGCACCGCGCTGTCATCACTGCACTCCGCTGCGTTCCATCACAATGATGCGCGGTGACATAGGAGGCTTGTGATCTCGCCGGCTGCAGTACTTGCTATCTATTACGCATGCGCATAGATAACAAGTCACGCGAGATTCAGGAGGCGTGACCTATAGTCCGGCATCCGATGTGGTTGTGCGGGTGGCAGAGCAGAGGAGAGAGTGAGTGTGCGGGCATAAAAAATACACAGCAGAAGCTGCCAGTTCCTGGCATAAAGTGCAGGCATAAAAATCGCAACAGAATCTGCTATCTGTACCCAGCCAGGCATTTATTGACTGACTTTTTTTTTCTCCACTCCATCTGCCAAATCAAGCTATCCCTGTGCAGTTTTCAACTTTTTCCTTCTAACGCAGATTTCCAATAAACTACATCTTTTACTGCCAATATTGATCCCAAAATGTCCAGGAAAAGAAAAGTTGACGGTGAAGGCAGACAATTTAATGACAAATGGGAAAATGAATACATGTTTGTGCTTAGAGAGGGCAAACCAGTGTGTATATTGTGTTATGAGACAGTGTCGGTGATGAAAGAGTACAATATACGTCGTCATTTTGACACCAAACATAATGTTAAGTATGGCAAATATACTTTGGAAGAAAAGCATAAAATTGTTAAAGAACTAAAAGGCAAACTACAATCACAGCAGCAAATGTTTACAAAGGCTACAGCGAAAAATGATGCTGCAGTGAAAGCAAGCTTTATAGTGGCTGAAGAAATTGCCCGTACTTCAAGGTGTTTTTCAGAGGGTGCCTTTTTGAAGCAATGCATGCTAAAAGTGTGTGAGCAAGTATGCCCAGACCAGATACAGAGTTTTCAAAATGTCAGTTTGTCAAGAAACACCATTGCAGATAGAGTTCAAGAACTCTAAGGAAATCTATCATCACAGCTGGCCGAACAGGCATGCAGTTATCTCGCTTTTTCACTTGCTATCAATGAAAGCACAGACAACACTGATACAGCGCAGCTGTCCATCTTTATACGTGCTACGAAGACCGACCTCTCTGTCACTGAGGAACTTTTGGATGTAGCTGCCATGCATGGACAACGACTGGTAGAGATATATTTGAGGCTGTGGAGAAATCTATAAATAATTTTAAATTACCCTGGGAAAAGTTGGTGGGGCTAACTACCAATGGCGCACCTTCAATGTGCGGAGAAAAGAAAGGCTTGGTTGGACTAATGAAGGAAAGAATGCAAAAAAGTCACTGCCACACACCCTTGATTATTTATCATTGCATTATCCACCAAGAGGCTATGTGTGGAAAAGTTCTGGACATGAATGACATAATGACCACAGTCATTAAAACTATTAACTTTATGTGGGCACGTGGCCTGAATCATCGCCAGTTCCAGCAGTTTTTACAGGAGGTGGGTGCAGAGCATGGAGACGTGCCATACCACACAGAAGTAAGATGGCTGAGCAAGAGCGCAGTCCTCAAAAGATTTTTTGAGCTCAGAGAACAAATTGCTCTTTTCATGGAAAGTAAAGGAAAGCCCTTGCCTGAACTGTCGGATCCCGCCTGGCTATGTGATTTTGCTATGATGTGTGACATATGCGAGCATCTCGCCCAACTGAATCTGAAGCTGCAGGGACGCAAACAAGTCATCACGAAGATGTCTGACATGATCACAGCATTCCAGCGTAAACTTCAACTATGGAAGTCCCAACTGGAACAGGACAATCTTGCCCACTTTCCCATTCGTTTGAGTATCTCAACCACTATTTCTGGTACTTTTCCTTGCAGTCGGCTGGCTACCAAAGTTAGCCGTTTACTAAGTGAATTTGAGCGGCGCTTCTCTGACTTTAGAACACAGCACTCAGGCTTTGACATCTTTGCCAATCCTTTTACAGTTGATGTCAACAATGTGCCCCATCACCTTCAGATGGAGATAATCGAGCTTCAGTCTGACAGTGGCCTGAAATCAAGGTTTCAGGATGTTGAAATTGAGGACTTCTACCCTCTACTGCCCCCTGACTCAATGCCAGAGCTCCGACTTCATGCTGCCTGTATTCTATCCATGTTCGGGAGCACCTATCTTTGTGAACAGATGTTTTCAATAATGAATCTGAACAAAAACAAGCACAGATCACGCATTACCGATGACAACCTCCATGCTGTTTTGCGGGTTGCTACAGCCCAAGAAATAAAACCGAACATTGACTCATTGATCCGGGGAAAACGGTGTCAGACATCTAGCCAGAAAACAAAACAATGAGCATTTTAGGTACATTCCAATATTACTGTTTTGCTTGATACCAATATTACTGTTTTGCTTGATAGCGTGTGAGTTGGTTAACAGCACTGTTAAGGAAAAGATTGTTCCACTCATTTTAAATTCACATTTCTGGTTAACATTGTCAGTTTATGACTGTTCAGTAAACCATTCGGCCCGCGATTTAGGCTGGATTTTAGATTTTGGCCCCTTCTCTGATTGAGTTCGACACCCCTATTCTAGAAGATGATGACATAATTGTCATTGAATAAATGAGTAAATTATTGATACTGTAGGATTCTCCGTTTGTCTGGTTTGTGTTGACAACTACCGTACTACCGTACCGTATACAGGTAATAAATTTCCTTTATTTTTATTTAACAATAAATGTGTACCGTATTCTTCTTCATGGAAAAATAAGACATCCCCTGAAAATAAGACCTAGCGCATCTTTGGGAGCAAAAATTAATATAAGACACTGTCTTATTTTCGGAGAAACAGGGTAGTAAGTGACAGAGCTGGGTTTAAACCTCAGTCTGCTCAGCTACAGAGCTTTACTACTCTGGCTCTTTGTATCAGTAAACTTTTGCTATGAAATGACTCACCTTTAAACATAGTCTCTTAAAACAATGGTCATTTTATTTAGCTTATAATTCTATAGGTTGTCTAATCTTGGCCAGCTCAGCCGACCTACTCTGGGGTCCATCATGGGTCTGTGGTCAGCCATGGAGTCAGGTGGTGGCTGGGTGACCGAGGCTGGCCTTCCTCCCGTATTTGGGGATGGGCAGTCACTGGCTGACTGCTGTCTGGGCACCGTGGTTCTCCTCCACGTGGCCTCTTGTCCTCCAGCAGCCTAGCTAAGGCTTATTCACACGGTGGTCTCAGGATTCCAAGTGCAACAAGAGAAGGCAAGCCCCCACACTTAAACATATTTCTTCTAGTCCAAGCCAAACCAGAGTCAGTTTGGAAGGACACTTTCAAAAGGGGTAGACAGAAGGAAGGGGATAATTTCTGGTCATTTTTACAAGCTGTTAAACTACAATCCCTGTTTATTTATCTCACAGAGTTGAGAAAAGGATGTAAAACCAGCTCTACAAACTTCTGTCCAGATGAGAGGTGTTGTTTAATTATTAGCACTACTTTCCACTAGGACTTCATATATCTATTTTTATCTCCGCTTTGCAGATGTGGAAACTAAGGTCAGAAGGACGTACAGCAAGAATCAGAACAGAGATCCGCGTGTCCAGTGTTCTTCAGCAGCTTCATCCTTTGCTACTTTCTCTCTAATCAGTTTTCCTCAGTAGATCTGGTTTCTCCAACTTACAATTCCTTGAATACTTCATACATATCTTTTACTTCTTTTGTGGCCCCCGTAGTGGGTAGCATTTTACTAAACACATGGTCAGCTCAGTCGTTTAATAAGTCTGAACTTATTAAATGACTGAGCCATTCATTCAGTTATTCACTCGAAACATATACTGAAACCAACTATATCATAACCATCACTCCATCCCTTCCCTGAAGAACTCTTCTCTTAGTAAAAGAAACAGTCAGACTGACATTACAATCTCATTTGATTGAGAGAAGCTTTAAGGTTATGGGAGTGAAGAGAAAGAGTCCTAAACTGTCCTTGGAGTCAGAAAAAATACCCTCCCTCCCTCCCTCCCTCCCTCCCTCCCTCCCTCCCTCCCTCCCTCCCTCCCTCCCTCCCTCCCTCCCTCCCTCCCTCCCTCCTTTCTTTCTTTCTTTCTTTCTTTCTTTCTTTCTTTCTTTCTTTCTTTCTCATTTAGTGGGTAAAGTACAGAGGTAGGAAAGGTAATTCCTAAGAAACGGGCTTAGTGAGTAAGTTCTAGAGGTAAAGGAAGGGCCCTTGGAGCTTGGGAGTGAGGAAGCTAATGGTAATGTGCCGGGGAGGGGGGGGGGGGGATGGGGGGGAGGCGGGGAGGGAGAAGGGAAAGAAACTTGGAGAAGAAAGAGAAAGGCATGGGTGTGCTCCCTGGAGGCCCTCCATCCTAAGGGTTTTAAGGGCAGACATTTTAGGAGAGATCCCAGGGAAATGCCTTGATAGGATAATCAGTTTTCCAGGTGTGTCCATTCAGGCTTGTGGTTCCTAGTGACTGACTGGCTGGCACCAGGGTAAGAGGTCATTATCCAGTGCAACTCCTGGGCTGTGGTTTGAGTGGAAGGTAACATCATCACATCTTTTAGAAACGCCATCCTGGAACTGGTATTAGAGATGAATGGTGTGGGGTGGAGGCAGCGAACTGGAACAGAGAAGATAAGGGCATGAATTTCCTTTATAAGAAGAAAAATGTTTTGGTTTTTTTGTAGTTTTATTTTTAAGACTGCTAATGAGCATCTGAAATAGGGCAAGTAGGGAGTGATCAGGGGTGTGGCTAAGGCATCTCTTTGTGGGTCTGAGAAAGGGGAAGTGAAAAGAATTGGTTTAGAGGAAGTCTACCATCTGATTTCATCTTTTACTCTAAAGTCTTAGAAGAAAATATTCAAAGTTAAGATAATTCAAATGAGTCAAATGCACGGAGTGTTTACAACTAAAATACTGAGTATGAAGGTTGTGCATGTAGGGATGGCTGAAGCCTTCCTTTGGAGTTTCCAGCAACAGTGCTCTTTGCCTCTCTCAAGTCTGTTTAGGACCTGGGCTTGGTCTGAACTTTTATCTATAAAAGGTCCCCCGTGTCCTCCTATAATCACTTTGCCTTTGAAGATAGCTGTGTTTCCCTAGTTTAGCTTATCATCACTGCTCACGCTGATAACAGACTATGTGACAAGCTCAGTGGTGGAATGAAAGGTGGACAACACCTTCCACAAACACTGTTCTGTAGATCAACAAAAGGG
This sequence comes from Pipistrellus hanaki, assembly GCF_964339955.1. Taxonomy (NCBI): domain Eukaryota; kingdom Metazoa; phylum Chordata; class Mammalia; order Chiroptera; family Vespertilionidae; genus Pipistrellus; species Pipistrellus hanaki. The sequence continues at coordinate 42,140,917 of NC_140511.1, read as the reverse complement.
ATTATAGAGCAGGACAAAATTTAATTTATATTCATCCATCCGTTCATTCAGTGTATTCAGCCATTCAGTTATTCAGTCAACAAATATTTGCCAAGGGCCTACCCATCCATGCCAGCTATGGCCACAATGGGAGCTGGGAATCTTTGAAGAACTTCCATTCCCTGGGAACGGAGGGTCTGCTACACATGCCCTCCCCCTGCAGAGGCTGGCCCGCAGTTTCTGATGCATCCCCGATTGAGGACATTCTCCATGGAAAAGACCCCAATGGCTGTCAGACTGTTTTTTTTTTTTCTTTTTTTAAAAAATATATTTTATTGATTTTTTTACAGAGAGGAAGGGAGAGAGATAGAGAGTTAGAAACATCGATGAGAGAGAGAGTCATCGATCAGCTGCCTCCTGCACACCCCCTACTGGGGATGTGCCTGCAACCAAGGTACATGCCCTTGACCGGAATGGAATCCGGGACCCTTCAGTCCCCAAGCCGACGCTCTAGCCATTGAGCCAAACCGGCATTGGCTGTCAGACTGTTTTCAAAAACCGACTGCCCTCATCACCTCCCACCCCTATGACTTAGGTTGTGAAGGTCATGACCACCCTCTCCGCCACCCACTTCTCCATTTCCACATAATTTGCCAGCATGGGGCTCTACCCTTTATTTTCAGTTCCTCTTCGCATTCTTCCTTACTCCTTAACGCACTGCAGTCTGGTGTTTATACCTCTCTCTCCTCAGGCCAGTGTCACCAGAGGCCTCCCAATTGCCACATTCAATGCATTTCTCCCGATCCCTACCCAACACTATTTTAGGGAAGCATTTTCCACGTCCATAACTCCCTCCTTGAAACTTGCTTCTCCTTTTGTTTCCACACCAGCCCCTCCCAGTGCTGCTGCTTCCTCTCAGTTCCCTGTTTTGGCCTTTCCTTTGGTGCTTGTCCTTTAACTTGTGTGTTCCCTGGGGTCCTGCCTTCAACTCTGTCCCTGCGTGACCTGGTCTTCTCTTCCAATGGCCTCGGTGACCATCTGTATGTTGTGGACACCCAATCAAACTCTGCATCTGAGCACAGACACTTGCCACAACCTACTGGACATCTCTAGTGGGTGCATCTTGTGATAACATGATCGTGTAACTGTGAACTTACCTGTTTCTAATCAGCACCACAGGTATCCTAATTTCCTGTGTCTCACATATATAGTGAGTGAGTAAAAGGAACTCCATGAACAATGAATGAATGAAAGAGCACCTGCCTATGAGAAACCTGCCCACTGGCTGCTCAGTATGCTGAAGTAGGTATTCACAGTCTGAGATTTAAAAAGCCAAAAACCCGAGATAAGCTGAGCAAATCAGGTGCAACCGTTTAGGAATTTCAAAATGAGGAATTATTAAGACAATCTGCAGTGACAGGGCAAAAGACAGAAGTAATGGTAGAGATGAGCCATGGCAGCCTGTGACAGGTTTTAAACTAAAATTATGAAGAAGTTGGAACTATGATTAAGACAGAAGAAAACAGAATAGTCCCAGAGGTACAGTAGAGAGACAATGAGGCAAAAAGAGCAGCCCGCTCCATCAAGACTGTGCCTGGCAGGGCCTCTGCCCCTTCCTCACAGGATACTAAACCTGAGGCCACATGCCATTTTCTTGGGAGTCTTCACGACCAGCAGGGCTGGCAGCCAGAGAGCAATGGTCTCTGAGCAAAGGACTGTATGCTTCTTTCCAGCCCTGAATGCCAGCACCTCAAATCCCAACCCTCAGTGTTAATAACTCAGAAGTTGTGTGCTTGCTTAAGATAAAACTTATTGTGACCAATTTCCAATTATCTTCACTTTTCCCCTCACCCCTCCAAAACACCCTTCCAGCCCCCAAGGGAATGGAGAGAGGAGAACACTGTACAAAACAACTGCAAGACAGGCGAGGCCACTGCTCTTTTTCTGAATGTCCAAGGCAGCGAAGGTAGCAGTGTGCACCTCTGTGATTGAGCTGAGGAATAGACAGGCTGGGGTGTGAGGGTGAGCGTGGGTGGCAGTGGGGTGGCAGTGGGTAGGAAACGGGAAGCAGTGTCTGTGTGCTCTCCTGGCCCACCCACTTGGTTTCGGTAACTGTTTTGTACTAATGTTTATAGAATTGATAAGGTGTTTTAGAACAGTGCCTGGAGGCTTATCTCAACTTTCCTTGGACTCCTGCCTCCCCAGCTGTCAGGAAGGTTGACATGTCCTGGTCTTGGTGGCTGTACATTCTATAAGATAGTGTGCCTTGTGTCTACAAGTGTCTGTACAGGTACACATGTTCTCATACAACAGCTTTATTTATTTAATTTACTAATTTATTAATTTATTAAATATATTTTATAGATTTTTTACAGAGAGAAAGGAAGAGGGATAGAGAGTTAGAAACATCAATGAGAGGGAAACATCGATCAGCTGCCTCCTGCACACCCCGCACTGGGGATGTGCCCGCAACCAAGGTACATGCCCTTGACCGGAATTGAACCTGGGACCCTTTAGTCCACAGGCTCATGCTCTATCCACGGAGCCAAACCGGTTAGGGCTCATACAACAGCTAAAAAACAAAAAAAAACAAAAAAAAAACAAAAACAAAAAACCAAAAAGAGGAAATAGTGACATGTGTGCTGTGTACTTTGTCATATATTTTGCATAAAGTGAAAGAAGGGAATACATGGAACCTAACCCTGGAGAACCTGGGTCCAATTCCCTCCACGTTTCCTCTGATCCTCAAGCCGGTTGCCTCTGTTAGGTTCCCATGTACTCTGCGCTTCCCTCACACCGTGTTGCTGTTGACTCCACACAGACAAAATTCCCATGCATGAAAACCATGCTGTGCTCCCCATGGTTGGTCATGTAGGGTCTGGTAGACAAGAGAGAGGCCTTGAGTAATGTTTGATGAATGAATGTCTGAATGATATAGTGCTAAACACCACTTCACAAGTCTGGAGATCCTGACTGCATAGAGGTTGATCTCACTCTTTCCCCAATATTGAGTTCCATCCATATTTTCCATCCCATGCCCTGTCAGAATGATTAGACTCTCTGATGTCAGTTACTTCTGGGATGTCAGCCTTCTGCTTCTTTTTAAAAAAATATATTTTTTATTGGTTTCAGAGAGAGGAAGGAAGAGGGAGAAAGGGATAGAAACATCAATGATGAGAGAGAATCATTAATCCGCTGCCTCCTGCATGGCTTCTCCTGGGGATCGAGCCCACAACCTAGGCCTGTGCCCTGACCGGGAATCGAACTGTGACCCCCCGGGTTCATAGGTTGACGCTGAATACTGGGCCACACCGGCCGGTCTAAACACATTCTTTCTAACACTTGTACCAATTTTCTTGGTTTAAGAAGGCTTGGCACAATAGTTAATATTATTTAACTACTTAAACTTCTTATGGGTGTGAATATACATACAGAAAACTACAGTTGTCAGAGTGTACTGTTAAAGTCATTTTCACAAACTCAACATACCATGAGCCCAGCAACCAGATCGAGAACCAGAATGTTATCCTTTTCTCAGAAGCCTTTCAGCTTCTACCCTCCCAAGGGTAACCACTAATCTGGCCTCTAGAAATCATGTAATTTTTAAAATAGTGGTGATTTAGAACCAAGTTGGACCAGGTACTCTCTACTGCATTATCTGCTTCTGTTGATGTGGGGATAGTATTGAGACTCTGGTCAGTTAACTTGACTTACTAGTATACCCCACTCCTGTGGAGCAATGACAGGAAATGAGTTTCAGTCCCAGCATTACCGCATTAGCCCATGACTTAAAAAAAATCCATGTCTCCTCTCTTAAACCGTGGCAAACTAGTTTATGAAATATGGACAAACACAATCCATTTGCAGAGTTGCTATGAAGATTAAATGAAATTTAACTCTCAAAGCACCTGGTGCAGAGTGCATGGCTATAGCAATGTATAGCCAGTTGTTATTGATTTTTATTGTGTGCAGTCATGATGTGAAAGTTTTATGTATATTATCTTGTTTACTAGAGGTGCGGTGCACAAAATTTGTGCGGGGGGGGGGGGGGGGGCTTCCCCTCAGCCCAGTCTGCACCCTCTCCAATCTGGTACCCCTCAGTGGATGTCTGACTGCTGGCTTTGGCCCAATTCCGCGGATGGGGCCAAAACCGGCAGTTGGACATCTCTCTCACAATTCCGGATCGCTGGCTCCTAATTACTCACCTGTCTGCCTACCCACCTGCCTGCCTGGTCGCCCCTAACTGACCCCAGCTGCCAGCCAGGTCACCCCAAGTGCCCCTCCCTTGCTTGCCTGGTCACTCCTAACTGCCCCCCTTCTCCCACCGGCCTAGTTGCTTCTCACTGCCCCCTACTGCCAGCCTAATTGACCCCAACTGCCCCCTCCCTGTCAGCCTGGTCACCCCCAATAGCCCCCCCCTCCCTTGCTGGCATTTGGTTGTCCTTTACTAACTCCTCTGTTGGTCTGGTTGCCCCACAGCAGGCGTCTGTCTCCCAAATCTCATTTCTTCTCATTGGTCTCTTCTGCCAACATTTCAATCATTAATGATCTCTTTTCTCTTCCCAACAAATATGCCTGCCTCTAGGAACCACTGCCCCTCCCACCCACTCTGGAAAACCCTTCCCTAATTTTGCAATTCTTAGGGATTATAACAAGCAGTGCTTTATGCCAGCTGACATCACTCTACTAAAATTACTTGTTTATTTCCTTATTGTTCACTGCTCTGTCCCCATTGCCTAAGACAGTGGTCGGCAAACTGTGGCTCGAGTGCCACATGCAGCTCTTTGGCCTCTTGAGTGTGGCTCTTCCACAAAATACCACGTGCGGGCACGCACATTCAGTGCGATTGAAATTTCGTGGCCACGTGCAGAAATCGGTTTTCAGCTCTCAAAAAAGAAATTTCAATCGTTGTACTGCTGATATTTGGCTCTGTTGACTACTGAGTTTGCCCACCACTGGCCTAAGACGTGCCCGGAATAGAATAGGTAACTTGACAAATATTTGTTTAATAAAGATATGAAAGGTCAAGGATTATTTTGCCAATTTATAGGTAGAGAGACTGTGGCTTCTGGAGGTAAGGCGTTTTGCCCTGGGTCAGTCACTAAGTGACCCAGGTGAGATTGGAAACCAGGGCTCCACCCACAAACCCTCCGGACCACGCCCATGTTCCTAGCTCCTCCCCTCCGCCCGCTCCCTCTGGCCCCGCCCACTTCTCCTGCGCCGCCTTCGGGACTAATTTGGCCCTCGGCCGGCCACCGTAGCGCGTCGCCCCGGTTGCCCGGGGAAACGACCGGGATCCGCCGGCTGGGAGGAAAGACGTTTCCCGCCGGCGGGAGCTGCGGTAGTGGCGGCGGCGTTGGGGAGCTCCAGACCATGGCGGACCAGCTTTATCTGGAAAACATAGACGAGTTCGTCACGGACCAGAACAAGATCGTGAGCAGCTGGGGCTGGGGGACGCGGGCGGGCGCGCGCCTGGGGTCCTGGGCCCCGCGAGGGCGGCGGCGGGACCTGGCTCCCTCCCTCGGCGTGGGTTCTCGTGGGGGGCGGGACAGGGGAGACAGGTCCCCAAGCTGGTGCCCCCCGGAGAGCGAGAGCTCGCGGGGAGGTCTCGGGGTCCGCCCGCAGGTCCTCGCCCCTCGGGTGGGCCGCGGAGGGCGGGGCGTTGGTGGTTGATGTTTCTAAGGCGTCCCCACACCTGTCTGAGAAGGTGGTGGGCGTTTAAAGTCAGACTTGTATGTTTTGCATAAAGTGAAAAAAGGTATTAGGTTACCATCTGTATGTTGGTAACCTACCATCTGTAGGTTACCATCTCATCCACTACATTTGGCTGTATATTGCTATAGTCCACTGCAGTTGAGGAGATTGTAACTGGGTTTAAGTGGTAAGTTGTATAAGCCTCGGACAGTCGGTTTCCTCTTACTGGAAATTTGGTATTGAATCCGGCTTGACCTGTCTCCCAGGGAAGGGAGGAGGAAAGATCAAGTGAGACAATGTATGTATGTGCATGCACTGCGGATCCTCATATCATTGCGTTTATGGGCAGTGACCCACCCACAGGTCGGTAGAAAAGGCAGTGGAAGCAGACCGAGGGGCCGAATAACTCTTTTATTTGTGGTTGGTCAAGGACGGGCAGTTTCCCAATTTAGCAAGAAGTCTGTCTCTTGCTCATGTTTTCTCTCATCTACTTCACACTGCCTTTGCCTAACCTGTGTAACACTTTTAATTATTGGAAGCTCAGCATGTAGAACTGGAAGACTTTGCGAGAGAAGAGTAACAGGAGAGTCCAAGGAAGGGTGGAAGGAAGAGCTGGTCTGAGGCCAGGAGTTCCCAATCTAATCTCCACCTCATTCATTCCCTGGCCCCGGTACCACCTGTGCCCGTTAATGCTTGTTTGTAAGGCTGCAGCTGTCCTTAGAGGTCCTGCTGAGTCCTGCACTTCAAAGCAATCTAGCTTCTGAGTGGGTTTTGGTATAGTTTTAGGTGGTGGTCCTCAGAAAGGACAGAATATGGAAAGGGCCTTCATAAAACAAGGAGTGTGAGGAAAACGAGAGCTTTTTTCCTTGCTGTACATTCAGCATTTCTTTTTATATCCTTTGCGTTAATTGGTCTGTGGAACAAACTTCGTAGTATTTGTAAGATATATATCTCCGTCCTGCCTGCCCAGATGGATGGTTCTTGGCAAAACTGGGGTGGCATTAATTATAATTGATAAGGCATAATCATCTAAGACTAGGAATCTTTAGGAGCTTTTAGCCCTCTGGAGTTACTTAAATGCTTAAAAAAGTCCTTCTCTTTGCAGGTGACATACAAATGGCTGAGCTATACACTAGGAGTTCATGTTAACCAGGCTAAACAGTAAGTCCAGTTAACTACTAATTTTAATCATGTTGGAGTTTTTTGTTTGTTTTTTTCTTTTTTTGTTTTGTTTATAGCCTCATAGATAGCCTCTAGGTCAGAACTATTTTTTCCCTGGAAAATGGGAAAGAATACTGTTTTTACTACTTTTGCCTATTATTTAGGAGACAGGTATACCTGTATACAAATGTGTAGTAATAAATTTACTGAATTTATTCATAGTCTTACTCTCTGATTAATGTCACTTCATTATTTCAGATTTATTAAGTGGGCTAGCTAATTCTGTTTACCTCTCAGATTTATATATCTGTTATCTTACATCTTCATTACAATTTCACACATGCTCCTTAGGCCCATCCCTGGGTGTTATTGAAATACCTCCAGAATGAGGTCAGCAGGTGTTTGACACAGCTGTCTAACAGTATAAGACGGGGAGAACCTTTAAGGGAAACCAGAACAGAAATGTTTAGAGTGGCACAGAGCAGTGCCCTTCTTGAATTTTGCTGTTTTATCTTTCCTTGCTGAAAAGGAAAAGAACAAGCTTTTGAATTAACTTCAAAACGTTTTGACTTGCCAATGTTGTCTATGACCCACTTCATCCCACACCACCCTCTACATCTCACACTTTAGCCATATGGCCTTTCTGCTCCTCAAATATGCCAAGCCCATTCTCACCCTGGACATTTCACCATTCCCTCTGTCTGGAATGCACTGCTCCCAGTTGCCATCATCCTTCAGGTTTCAGCTCACATTTCTTTCTTTTTAAAAAAATATATTTTACTGATTTTTTATAGAGAGGAAGAGAGAGGGATAGAGAGTTAGAAACATCGATGAAAGAGAATCATCCATCAGCTGCCTCTTGCACACCCTCTACTGGGGATGTGCCCGCAACCAAGGTACATGCCCTTGACTGGAATCGAACCCGGGACCTTTCAGTCCACAGGCCGACACTCTAGCCACTGAGCCATACCGGTTTTGGCCTCAGCTCACATTTCACACATTACTTCTTGGGACAGCTCTCCCCTAATGCTGTATTTCAGGTATCCCCACCCCTCTCTCTCCCTCTCTGTCATATGTATTTATTTTGTACTTTTTAAAAACACTCGAACTTTATTGAGATAGAATTCACATGCCATACAATTCATCCACTGAAAATATATAATTTAGTGGTTTTTAGTATATCCGAAGAGTTGTACAGTTAATTTTAGAACATTTTCATCAGCTCCAAAAGGAATCTTGTATTCATTTAGCAGTCACTCACCATTTCCCTGCAATTTTGCCTGCCTCCTCTACCCCAGTTCTAAGCAACTACTAATATATGTACTATATATTTCTGTCTGTAGATTTGCTTATTTGCATTTCATATAAGTGAAACCATGTAATATGTAAACTTGTGTACTTGGTTTCTTTCACTTAGCATAATGCTTTCAAGGTCTGACCGTGTTGTAGCATATCAGGACCGTAAGTCCTCACTTAACATCATCTGAAACGGCTTCTAAGGAAACTAGTTTCACCATAGGCTAAATGATATAATAAACAAGAGTTAAGTTCCTCCAGTATGTCATCAAACTGATAATTAAATGACCTTAGTAGATTGAAGACCTGCTGTACTTCATTCCTTTTTATGGCTGAATTATTCCATTATGTGGTGTTACTAGTTTCTTAGGGCTGCTATAACAAAAGCACTACAAACTTGGTGGTTTAAAATCACAGGATTATGTTGTCCCACAAGTTCTGGAGGCTAGAATTTAGATGTCAGCAGGGCCACACTCCCTCTGAAGCCTGTAGGGAAGGATCCTTCCTTGCCTCTTTCTAGCTTTTGGTGGCTTGCTCGCAGTGTTTAGCATTCTTGGCTGCATGACCCCAGCCTCTGCCTTTATGTCACATGGCATTTGTTGTCCCTCTGTGTTTGTTTCTTCACATGGTCAGTTTATAACAATACCACTCCACCCTCCTCTGGAATGACCTCATCTTAACTGATTATAAGTGCAAAGATCCCATTTTCAAGTAAGGTCACATTTTGAGGTTCTGATGGTTAGGAGGTCGACATAACTTTTTTTGGGAACACACTTCAACCCAGAATATATGGATGAACCATATTTTGTTTATCCATTCATCAGATGATGTGCATTTAGGCTGTTTCCACATTTGGGTGTTACAAATAATGTGACCATAAACATTTAAGTATAAGTTTTTGTGGAGACATGTATTCTCAGTCTCCTAGGATTGGAATTCCTGGATCAGATGACAAATCTATATTTAACATTTTGAAGAACTACCTGATTGTTTCCAAAGTGGTTATGCTATTTAATAATTTCACCAGCAATGTTTGAGGGTTCCAATTTCTCCATATTCTTTTCAACTCTTGATGATCTGTCTTTTTTAGTCATTCTAATGGGTGTGATGCGGCATCATGGTTTTGATTTGCAATTCCCTAATGACTAATGGTGTTGATCATCTTTTCATGTTCTTAGCCATTGGTATATCTTTGGAGAAATATTTATTCTGATCCTTTGGGTTTTTCATTGGGTTATTTGTGGTTGTTTTTATTTTTTATTGTTGAGTTGTAAGAGTTTTTTTATATATATATTCTGGATACTAGACCCTGATCAGACACATGATTTGCAAAAAATTTCTTCCATTCTATGGGTTGTCTTTGTACTATGTTGATGGTGTTCTTTGAAACACTAAAGTTTTTATTGTTGAAGAAGTCCAATATATTTCTTTCTGTTGCTTGTGTTTTCTTATAGTGTCAAAGAAGGCTTTACCTAACACAAGGTCAAGAAGATTTACTTCTGTTTTATTCGAAGAGTTTAGTAGTTTTAGTTCTTACACCAATAATTATCACTATATTTAAGGTTTTTGTGTATCAAGTGCTTGTTAACATGTTAAAAGTGCATCAGTCCTCACAATAAGGCTACTCTGTCATTTTCAAGTTAGGTGGTGTACAGTGAGAATAACTTATCTCTGCTCCGTGATGTCTGGTGCCTCAGCTGAGAATCCTCAGTGTCTGGAGCTCTGACATCTGTAGGCTTCTTTGTGCCTCGAGTTGATGCTGGCCTTTGGCTGAGGCTGTTGACCAGACATCGCATGTGGTCTGTTTATGTGGCCCGGGCTTCCATCACAGCATGGTGGCTCTGGGTAGTTGGACTTCTTACACAGCAGCTTGGGACTGTAAAAGCTAGTATTCCAGCACAGGGCAGATGCTAACTGTCTCAAGGGTCAAGAGTTTCATGTCCACTTTATTCTTTTGGTTGAAATGAATCACTAGCCCTCTCAGATTCAAGAGGAGGGGATGGAGTCCACCTCTTTGGGTGGACATAGAAGAGCATGTGGGATGGGCGACATTGTTGTAGACATTTTTGGAAAAAACAGTATGCCACATTGTACCTTTAGTGCTTGGCACATAATAGGCACTAATAGATATTTGTTGAATATTAAGAATTATGCTAGATATTTTCACAAATATTTATCTCACATAATCTCATTTACAATCCAATGTAATGAATGTTATCAATCTCTCTTTACAGTTGAGAAAATTGAGACTTGAGTGTCCTGTCACCTTTTCTTATTTTACCTATAAGTAGTTATTTTATTTTTAAATGTATTTTATTGATTTTTTACAGAGAGGAGGAGAGAGGGATAGAGAGTTAGAAATGTCGATGAGTGAGAAACATCGACCAGCTGCCTCTTGCATACCCCCTACCAGGGATGTGCCCGCAACCAATGTACATGCCCTTGACCAGAATCGAACCTGGGACCTTTCAGTCCCCAGACCGATGCTCTACCACTGATCCAAACTGGTTTCTGCATAAGTAGTTATTTTTAACATTTGAAATATTCTCATTTTATTTTTTAAATTTTTATTGAATTTATTGTAATTACATTGATTAATAAGATGATATAGGTTTCAGGTGTACATTGTATTGTGTGTTCACCACCCAAAGTCAAGTTTCCTATTACTATTTATCCCCCCCTTTATCCTCTGCTACCTCCTCCTCTTCCCCATGGAAATGATCATACCGTTGTCTGTGTCTTTAATTTTTTGTGGTTTGTTTTTTGCTTAATCCCTTCGCTTTTTTTCACCTAATCCTCAACTCCCCTCCTCTCTGAGCTGCCAGTCTATTCTCTGTATCTATGAGTCTATTTCTATTTTGCTTGTTATTTTATTTGGTTCATTAGATTCCACATATGAGGGAAATACTGTATTTGTCTTTCTCTGATTGGCTTTTTCTATAGTGGAAGCATGTAAAGTATCATTGCTGGCACTGAAGGCAGTGATTGGGCCTGATTGGTACTGATTTGCTTGGATTTATTAAGAAGTTTTTTTTTTTTTTTCCAGTTCTTACTATTTATTTAGTATTATTTTAGGCTCTGTCATAAAACAGCAAACCTGATAGACAAGGTCCTTTTCATCATTGATATATAATATACAAGATAATTTCAAGTTGTAAAAATACTGTGAAGGAATTCAATAGGGTTAGGGGAGGCAGTATCCCTATACACTGTAATTGTCCTGGGAAAAATTATGGGTGAAACTAATCAGGAGGGAAATTAATAAATTAAAATGAGATGGTAGTTAATCATATTTGTAGGAAGGGCATCTTATAAGAATTCATATATATTTGCACTCATTTAAGATTATTTTGCGTATTTTGTTTAATCAAATTAGATAAACATGTTTTAGAGACGGTCTGCAGAATGACATTTTTCAAAAAGGGTTTTTGCAGTTTTGACCTCCCTGTTAAAGACCTGGAGTTGATTTGGAGAGAGAAATACTTAGAGGATGTTTGTGATGATAGAGTTGTAGATAAAAGATTTAGTCAGCAAGTTTGAGAGCATATTGGGCATGGTACCTGTCTATCATTTCTTCTATTAGATGGTCCTAACTACCATAAGTAAACCAAAATATTAATGAATTTGTGTTACCTTATTTTCTCTAATGCACTTGCTGCATGGAAGGAAACACTAAAGAGAACAAAATAGAGCGATCAATAAAAATGCTAACTATGGTACAATTTTGTCCTTAAGGAGCTTGTAGCCTACTAGGGGTGGCAGATATATAAACAATTAGAAAACAGTGGGGTGAGTGCTTTAATAGCAGATATGGGATAGACTCTGTCAGAGCTTAGATGGAGGGGTGTCCTGCTGGCCTGGGTTTTAGGGAAGGCTTCACATAGGAGGTGAGGATTGAGCTGCTGTCTGGATAAGGAATTAGGTAGGTGAGGCCTGGGCAGAGCATTCCGGCAGAAGAAAGGGAATACAAAGGAGCAGTGGGAACTGCAGAATGTTTCATGATGTTACCAGGCAGGGGACCTGGCCCGGAACATGTCTGCCTGCCTAGGGCCAGTCTGTAGTGTGTGGGTTCTTGACTTCGTGCAGTAAAAATTTCACAGCATGAGTTCAGGTACATTTGTTAAAGCTGAGAACAGTGAACTAAGGAAGAGCTTAGCATAGAAAAAGCAAAGGAGAGCCTAGGCTGGGCTGCTCTAGCTCACTGGGAGGTCAGAGAAAAGGGGGCTTTGGAGACAGGCTCAGGGGTTAGCCATTTCCCATTACTTACCTGGTTGCAAGTCCTTTGGGGACCCTTAGAGTTTAGGAGATGCGTGCCTCTTGGGGAAGAGGAGGAGAATGGGGAAGGCGAGGGCGTGCTCCCCAAAGGGGGGAGCATGAGCTGGGTCCTTTGCCTTGAGGGTTTTTCTCTATTGTAGGTGGGAATCTTAGGAGAGGTCTCAGGAGAGGGTTTTAGTAGAATATTCACTAATTTTCTAGGTGTGCTTCATCAGGGTCACGTTCTTACTGATTGGTCAGTACCAGGGCAGGCGGTTGTTAGTCATTACAATTGGTCCTGATGTCATCCACCTGATTTTGCTGCTTTCTAGGCTTGGAGCTGAAATACACCTGAGGCCTAGGAAGGTGACCTTCTGTATCTGGCTGTAAATTGCTTTCCCAGTTTGTTCAGCTATCTGCCTCAGTTTACCCACTCTACTTGCCAAGGAATCTTCCTAGCTCCTTACTGTGCTGCCTCAGTAAGGCTGACAATAGTGTGAGTGTGAGAGATTGGTGAGAGAGATGGGGGTCCAGAACAAGAATCGTCTTGCTAGGGAGTTGGAGTTGATGTAGAGCTACTGAAAAATTTTGATGAAAGTATAATACTAAAGGCAAGAATACCAACTACTTTTTCAACATCATGTAATGACTAACCCCCATCTGAGACTTAACAAGCCCCAAAAGCTAACTCCTGTTTTCTGCCTCCAACATTTACTTCTGCTTTTCTACATCTCGGAGAATGACAACTTTATTCTTTGAGCTAGTTAGTTCAATCATTCATAACTACTTTTTCTCTTATACCCATCAGGAAATACTGTTGTTTTCCCCTTTATGTTCTCCCAGAATTTTCCCACTAATTTACTACTTTCATTGAGGCCACCCTCATCTGAGCCGCCATCATCTCTAGCCAGGGTTACTGCAGTAGCCTCCAGACTCGTCTCCCTGCTTCCTTCCTTACCCATCACCAGTGTGTTCACCAGTGTATTTTATACACAGCAGTCAGAGTGGACCCTTCTTAAAAGTGAGGTCATAGTATTTCTGCTCTAAACCTTCTGATGACTTCCTTGCTTCCATTTCTACATAGGGCCACAAAGCCCTGGCACTTGGCTGTCTGTGCCACCACTGTTCTTCCTCATTCTGCTTCAGCACACTTGCCTCCTTTCTGTTCTTCCGACCTTGCCTACACTCTTGCCTCAGAACCTTTGTATATGCTGTTCTCTCTGCCTGGAACATTATTCCCCAAGATATCCACAGTGGTGGCTCCCTCACTCCCTGCAGGGCTCTGCTCACGAGGCCTTTCTTAATCACCTTATATAATACTAGAGGCCCGATGCACGAAGATTCGTGCAGGAATGGGCCTTCCTTTCCCTGGCTGCTGGCACCGCCTTCGCTCTGGCCGGAGCCGCCTTTTTGCTCCCGCCGGGAGCCACCTTTCTGCCTTCCCATGCTGCCCAGAGGCCAGGAGCGGCTGGGGTGGTGCAGAACAGCTGCGACATAAGTGTCCCACCCCTGGCCACTCGGTGCCTGTGTATGCAAATTAACCTGCCATCTTTGCTGGGTTTATTTGCATACTCCTGATTGGCCGGTAGGTGTCGCAAAGGTACAGTCATTTAGCATGTTGCTCTTTTATTAGTGTAGATAGCAGAAGTTCTTCTCAGGCACTCTCTAATCTTACTTTTCCCTCTATAGATTTGCTACCATTCAATATATATTTACTTATTTGTTTGTCTCTCTTTTCTGCAGTGTAAGGTCTAAAAGGTTAGGAACTTTGCTTTGTTATTGCTCTCTCCCTAAGGCACAGAACATGAACTGGCCACTCAGTAAAATTTTGTTAACCTAATGACTTGATTTGCATTTTCCTGTGGCAGCCTTGTGGATAATGAAGGGGAAGGGGTGCAGAATTGACACTTGGGCCGAAACCGGTTTGGCTTAGTGCAGGGGTCTTCAAACTACGGCCCACGGGCCACATGCGGCCCGCAGAGGAGTCTGATCCGGCCTGCCAGGTTTTTTGGGCAGTGAGCGCAGCCGAGGTGTTACAGTAGGAATTAGTAGTTCATATAGTCCGGCCCTCCAGCTCTCTGAGGGACCGTGATCTGGCCCCCACTTTAAAAAGTTTGAGGACCCCTGGCTTAGTGGATAGAGCGTCGGCCTGCGGACTGAAGGGTCCTGGGTTCGATTCCGGTCAGGGGCACATACCTTGGTTGTGGGCACATCCCCCGTGGGGGGTGTGCAAGAGGCAGCTGATCGATGATTCTCTCTCATCGATGTTTCTAACTCTCTATCCCTCTCTCTTCCTCTCTGTGAAAAATCAATAAAATATATTAAAAAAAAAAAAAAAAAAGAATTGATACTTGGAATTGAAATAGTCCAGTCAAGAGATTTAAAGGGCATGGAATCAAGAATTACTTGGGAAGGAGAATTGACTAGATTTGGCAACTCACTGGAAAGGGAGAAGTGAAGGATAATGACTCCCAGATTTCTGGCTTGGGTGGCTTAGGCAGATGTTGTTGTCAGGAATTAGTGAAGCCATGGGGATGAATGAAATAGACCAATCATCCTGGTTGGCCCAGGACTGTTGATTTTAGCACCAGAAGTCTATGCCTCAGGAAACCTCTCAAATCCAGGCAAACCCAGATGATTGGTCACTAATATACAGAGTAAAAAGATAGCCAAAGACAGAGCTTTGACTATTACGGAAAAGGAGGAGGTAATTAAGTCTGTGCGGGAAATGGAGCAGGGCAGTTTGAGGGGTGGGTAGCAGGGGACTCATTGGGGCACAGGATTAGGGAAGCTAAGAGAGCAGATGCTTGAAGAAGAGAGTGGTCAACAGGATAGGGTTGAGTTTCCCTTGGAATTTTTGAGTTTGAGTTTCTAGCTGTTCTTGGCAGAAGTATGACATATTATAGAGAATCTGTATATATTTCTTGAAATAAAAGATAGAAATGATATATCTCTTTTGTTGTTTTTGTTAATCTGTGAGTTACTGAGGGGAGCCAACCTCTGATACGTGTTGGATCATAAGGATAAAGTGAATTTAGGGATGTTACTGAAAGCAACATTATTTCTACAGCAAGCTTTGACAGTCTCGGTTTAATGGATACTCTGAGCACTGGGCAGTGGGAGTAAGCTGTTCATTCTGCAGTTCTGAAAGAGCATTGAATCAATGATTATAAAACTGGAATTTCAAAGCTGGACATTCGTGATCAGCGGTTCTTAATGTTTTAGGACCCTCTTGAGAAACTTTTGAGAACCCTGAACTGTCTCCCTGCATAGAGGCACATTTTACCTCCCAGTTTGAGGGGTGGAGGGTTATAGATGGCCATGGAATCCCATGGTGAAAGAATCACTAATCTGTCTAGTACCCTCCTGTTTATACCTCAGGATATTAACCTGTTAACCGAGCAGGACCTATAAATACGTCAAACGTAAACAATATCGGGAACGGGTAGGACGTATGAATATGTCCTTGAAATACTATATGTTGCGCCCCGAGAGGGACGGTACATATTTTTTGTAATTTTTAAAAAAAAAATATTTTATTGATTTTTTACAGAGAGGAAGGAAAGGGGAGGGATAGAGAGTTAGAAATATCAATGAGATGAGAGAGAAACATCCATCAGCTGCCTCTTGCACACCCCCCACTGGGGATGTGCTGGCAACCAAGGTACATGCCCTTGACCAGAATCGAACCCGGGACCTTTAGGTCCGAAGGCCGACGCTCTATCCACTGAGCCAAATCGGTTTCAGCTATTTTTTGTAATCTTTATCATTGTTTGTAAAATTTATAATTTTTTAATTCGACGTATCCATTTTTTTTGTCGGTATTCTTTTCTATTTTTTTTGTAATTTTGTATTTTCCTTTGTGCTTTATATATATAAATAAACGAATATATATATATTTCATTTATTTTCATTAAGTATAAATAAAAAAACAATATGAAATTACGTCCTCCGGGCGTGACGTACTGACACGTCCTAGTGAAAGAGTACGCGCCTGTTACAGGTTGCGTCATTAAAAAGGGAACTCCCCAGTTAACAGGTTAAGAGGCCTAGAAAAATTAACTTATCCAGAATCACATAGTGACTGAACTTATTCTTGGTTGAGTGTTCTGTTCATTATATGTCATCGGTTTATTGCAGGTTCACTCTCTCTGGGCCTACTACTAGATTTCTTTTATTTCAGTATGAACTGGGTCACTGTGCCAACTCAGTAAGTGACCCCAGTCTAACTCTCTTTCCATAGACTGAGCAAAAATTCTGTAGAAAATTTGATGAACTGCCAGATTTAATATACCTAACTTTCAAGTCACAAATTAAAAGTTGATGAGGTAAAAAAAAGCTCTTACTAATGGCTTTATTGTGCCTTTTGTTTGGAACAGGATGCTGTATGATTATGTTGAAAGGAAGCGAAAGGAAAATTCAGGAGCCCAACTGCATGTCACCTATTTAGTGTCTGGCAGTCTTGTTCAGAACGGACATGTGGTAAGTTCTCAGAATCTTATAATGAGCTTAAATATGTTTGAGCTATCAACGTTAAATAACATGGAGTGGGGGAAAGGGGAACACATTTTTAGTATTATGGAAGTTTTGAAAAGCTACCTGTAGGTGATTATTTTGAATTTTAGACTAAACTTAAAATTCTGAGAAGTTTTGGTTATATCTTGGCTGTGATGCAAAGGCTATAACATTATTAGCAGTTTTTCTAGGCAGCAAGACATTAGGAGACTGCTTCTGTTACTTCTCTTTTTTCCTGTTGAAGATGTATTAGGGCAGTGGTCGGCAAACCGCGGCTCTGGCCCCTTGAGTGTTCTAAAGCCACTTCTTCAAAATAGACTCGCCCAGGCTGAAAACCGACTTCTGCGCGTGGGCCACGGAGTTCCATTTGCACTGTACGTGCGCACCTGCACGTGGTATTCTGTGGAAGAGCCACACTCACGGGGCCAAAGAGCCACATGTGGCTCATGAGCCGCGGTTTGCCGACCACTGTCTTAGGGAAAAATTCTAAGTGTTCACATATCTTCTGGAGCAGAATATAAGGTTAAGAATTTATGTTTTAAGATCAAGTTTTAGATTTTTATTCTAAGACACTTAAGCAGAGGTTCTTAGTTGGGAACTTTGCACGGTCTTTGGGATTCAGGAGATGCCTGGAAAAAGCCCTGAAAGTGCATTTACTAGTAGATTGTGTTCCTCAGTGCATTTTTTGAGGCCATTTTTCAAAATGATGTGTAACCGATATCAGTTAAAAAACTTCTATGCTGTGGCTTGCTTATAAAGGCCTTTTATTTTTAAATTTAAGATGGAATTTAAG
Source organism: Pipistrellus hanaki (assembly GCF_964339955.1). NCBI lineage: Eukaryota > Metazoa > Chordata > Mammalia > Chiroptera > Vespertilionidae > Pipistrellus > Pipistrellus hanaki. The sequence goes on along the minus strand of NC_140511.1, from coordinate 42,123,225 downwards.
TTCTGCCAATATTTCTTTTTAAGCAGCAGAATGCTTCCAAATGAAATCTTTAGAATCCTAATATAAAAAATACTCTGAGAGTAGGGTGCCGTAGTTGAAGTGACTGTGAGGATTTTGAAGCCCTGTATTCACCCCCCTCAGCCCCACAGGGCAGCTCTGTGGAACCCTTAGAATGATCATGTGTGGATGATGTTACCCTTTTTTTTCCTAAAGAGAGCCTTCCTATGGGAAGGCAGAATATTAAGCATAATTTTCAGGTTTTGTTCTTTTTCATTTCTTCTTTAAGTTTTAAGTGTTTCTAGAAAGAAAAAGATACGTTAGAGACTTTGTATGGATTTTTAACAATACTGCTTATTTTTCCAGTGACTGTGATTATTGTAAAAAATGTTTAATGAGCCAAAACCGGTTTGGCTCAGTGGAGAGAGTTTTGGCCTGCGGACTGAAAGGACCCGGGTTTGATTCCGGTCAAGGGCATGTACCTGGGTTGCAGGCACATCCCCAGTAGGGGGTGTGCAGGAGGCAGCTGATTGATGATTCTCTCTCATCAATGTTTCTAAATCTCTATCTCTCTCCTTTCCTCTCTGTAAAAAATCAATAAAATATATTTTTAAAAAATGTTTAATGATACATAGAAAGTAAAAGCCTCCCTGTAATCTCATGCCCGAGAGTCTCCTAAAGAACTATTTGCAGATTTCAGTGGGACATTTGGTTGGTTCTTTTTGTGTTGTTAGAGGTTGTCACCCTGATCTATCCTTTATGAAATTCCCTACCAGCTTTTTTCATCTAATGATTTTTCCTGAGATTGGATTTTTATTATTGCCTAGATCATTAATTCACAAAATGGTGGTACTCTACTTCTGTCATTCTTTCTGCATGCTGGAATTTTTCTATAAAGAAGAACTTGTTCTCACTAACCAGCCATATTTTTCCTTTTTTCTAACTGCAAAAAAGCAAGGGGGCTTACCCTCAGCCAGGCTCTGGGTTTGTGCATACTGAACTTACTCCTGTGTCCTCCTTTTAATGGGAACCAACTGAATTGGAGCTCTAGTCTGGTGTGTGTTGTTTTAGCATCTGAAAGCTAGTATTTCCACTGAGTTGTTTTTATGCATTTTTTAATTTTTATTTTTTCATTTTTTTTTTTATTTTTTAAATATATCTTATTGATTTTTTACAGAGAGGAAGGGAAAGAGATAGAGAGCTAGAAACGTCGATGAGAGAGAAACATCCACCAGCTGCCTCTTGCACACCCCCTACCGGGGATATGCCCGCAACCAAGGTACATGCCCTTGACCGGAATCGAACTCGGGACCTTTCAGTCCGCAGACGGATGCTTTGCCACTGAACCAAACAGGTTTCGGCGTTTATGCATTTTTAATATCCCAAGAAGCAGCAGATAGTCACACTGAGCTCCCTGGGTTGTCCAAATTTTTTCCTGAGGATAGAAATTATCTTAGGGCTCTTACTACAAAGTTGCATAGGTTTGAGTGGTTAGTTCCTAATGCTTTTTTTTCTCTTATGCTCTGTAATTTTTATTATACAGCTTTGCAGAATATGTCATTTTTAAGAATGCCTGTTTTGTTCAGATTTACAATTACATTTTTTAAAAGAAGGCTATTTGATTTTATATTGCTCTTTTATGATGTGAATTTTGGTGGTTCTTATAGTAACATAAATATGTGTCTGCTTTAGCTAAATATGTATGATTTAGAAAAGCAAAACCGATATTTTTAGTAACAATATAATTACTGAAAATGGTTTCACTTCTTTGTAGTCGTTTTTGTCTGTAGTATATCCTATTGGAGATAAACAATCAGTCTGTTTCAGAATCACTTGAAATAATTTCTCTCTGTAGTTAAACCACCAACTAGTTATATTCATATTACCCTCCTTTTTAAAATAATTTTCATACATTACATTGTATCTTGCACTTTGCTTTTTTTACTTAATAGTAGATCCTGAGCGTCACTCCATAATAGTTACAGAAATATTCTGCATTCTTTTTATAGCCACATGATCCTACATCCTATATAATAAAAGCCTAATATGCAAATTGTCCCCTCGACCAGAGTTCAACCAGGGGGTGGGGTCAGCAGCCCTGGTGGCAGGCAGCCAGGGGAAGGGAGACCCCCACCCCTGCCGGCAGCCACTAGGGACCCTACCCTTGCACAGATTTTGTGTACTGGGCCTCTAGTTAATAGACATTCCTTAGTTCAGTGGTTGGCAAACTCATTTGTCAACAGAGCCAAATATCAACAGTACAACGATTGAAATTTCTTTTGAGAGCCAAATTTTTTAAACTTAAACTTCTTCTAATGCCACTTCTTCAAAATAAACTCACCCAGGCCGTGGTATTTTGTGAAAGAGCCACACCCAAGGGGCCAAAGAGCCGCATGTGGCTCACGAGCCGCAGTTTGCCGACCATGGCCCTAGTTTATTCAGCTGTCCCTTATTGATAGTTCTTTGAGTTATTTATAATCTGGCTATTACTAATAGTGCTATAGTGAATAGCTCAGTGTGTATGTGTTCTCTATATTTTTTGCCAGTGTGTTTAAAGGTTACATTCCTAGAAGTAGGATGTTTTGTACTTTGTTGGGTATTGCCAAATACCTCTCTATTCCTAGCAGCAGTGTTACGTGAATGCCTGTTTCCACACAGCACTTGTCATATGTTTCGGGGTTATTTGCATTTCTTTTTCTGTGAACTGTCTGTTCATACATCTTGCTCATTTTTTAAAGGCTTACTAGTGTTTGTTTTCTCTATTTTAGAAGCCATATATTAACCCTTTGTGATGTAACAGACATTTTTTTCTACGTTATCATTTGTCTTTGTACTTTGGTTAAAGTTTTTATTTATTTATTGTTTTTATCTAAAAGTTGTCAGTTTTTATGGATTATTTTCATTATTTTTGAATTTTGAGTTGTAGTTAGGAAACTTCTCCATTCTCAGATTGTATTAGTTTATTGAAGAATTCACTCATATTTTCTTCTAGTGCTTATATAATTTCATTCATTCGTTTGTTTTTAATCCTCAGCCAACGATATTTTTCCATTGATTTTGTTAGAGTGGGAGAGAGAGGGAAAGACACAGAGAAATATCGATGTGAGAGAAACACATTGATTAGTTGCCTGGACCGGGGAAGAGTCTGCAACCTAGGTACATGCCCTTAACTGGAATCGAACCCCAGATCCTTCGGTCTGCAAGCTGACGCTCTATCCACTAAGCCAAACTGTCTAGGGCTGGTTTCATTCTTTATATTTAGATCTCAGATCCATTACGAATTTATTGTTTGTTTGGTGTGAGAGACATCCAATTTTTATTGGGTTCTATGTGATTAAACTAATTCTCATTACATTATCAGTTAAAAAGTTCTCTTTTCTTTGCACTGATTTGCGATGTTGTGGGTTTAAAAAAATTGTATTGATAATTATATTCTATCACTCTTCTTAACCTCATTGAGAAGTTTTAATATAAGCAAGTTAAAATGAGTATAACTATTAAACTGTAACAATATATTTTCAGGGATACTTAATGTTCCTAATTTTATATTCAAGTGCAATTGAATTTTTGGCTAGGAAACTTTAAAATTGCAAGTTACACTTAACATTAATGAAGTGTTATTTCCTTATAGTGCCACAAGGTTGCAGTAGTGAGAGAAGATAAATTGGAAGGTAAGTGTTTTAGCAATTTAGAAAGTTTTTACTCTTATGGCATCAATATAGGTACACTAAAAAGAAAAAAATCTGCCTCTAACATTTGCATACAATATAGTTAGCTATTTAACTGAAGATCTGTATATGCTTTTTATAAGTAGTTTCTGAAACTTTAAAATATACAACATCTGCCTAACTTCCCTCTTTTAAGGTCAATAGCTGCTAACATTTATAAAGCACTTTAATCACAGGATTTCAAAACTCGTGACAGATATACAAAAAACTTTCATGAATACCATATGGAGCACCTCATCAACTGTAAAAAAACAGTAGTCTCTAAATGCGTTGTGTTCTATAACAGTTTTATTGATAGAAAAAATATCTTTTCTAAAATCAGAAAGACTTAATATAATTTCTAAATTAAATTTGTCTACCTGTTTCAAAACTATGCTATTGTTCTATTTTTAAAAAACTCAATTCAGAGGAATTGTATAATAGTCAATGGGCTCCACATGATCTTGGACTTATGCCTCAAGACAAAAGCAGCATTATTGTACTTTTAAAAAAATTATTATTTTAAAAAAATCGGTACTCAAGAATATTTTTTCAGTTGATTTTTAGAGTAAAAGGAAGGGTGGAGGAGGAGGGAGAGAGGAAAGGAGTGGAAAGATAGAGGAGGAGAAAGGGAGGAGGGAAGGAGGGACAGAGAGAGAAAAAAAGAAACATCAATGTGAGAGAGACCATTGATTGGTTGCCTCCCACATAGGCCCAGATCGGGGGTGGGGAGGGAACCCACAGCAGAGGTACATGCTTTTGATATGGAATTGAACCCTCAACACTTAGGTCCTCCAACCACAGAGCCAAACCAGCCAGGGCTACACAATTATACTTTATAAAATAAGACTCATTCTGATAGAGTCGTTTTATTACAAATTAATATGATGTATTCAGGGTGGTGGAGTTGGCTACTTCTTTCTTTCTGAGTTCCCACATTGGTAGGCAAAGCAAGATCCATTCAGTTGATACATAGTGAGTGTATACTCTGTATCAAGCTCTGGGCCAGTCACTAGAGAGTTGGAACAAGTTAGGCATAGTCCCTTCCTTTATGGGACCTCAAATTTGTTCCTATGATTTTCTTTTGTGTTTTTCCCTTGCATACTTGCTAAGTATTTGTTATAGAGTTGCTTTCTCGTTATATGCTAGAGTGTAAGACTCTTTCCTGGCTGAAAAAAAAAATCACGGTCATCATCAATCATTCATTAGTATTTACTAAGTGTCCACTGGATGAGTGATACCCTCACAGGTGCTGTGCTTACAACTGACTCACCACCACCACCTACCTTGTCATAATGTCCCTGTTGGAGACAGAAGAGGTGATGTTATACTGTATACTAGTATGTGGCTATTTGGCTTTTTACAGCTTTTTGGACCACCACAGATTGTAAATGGTTTTAATGCAGAAGGGTTTCTTGTTAAAGTTCCCACATGCTATGAAGGTTGTGTGTTAACAGTCTGCTTTTCCTGTTGACTTGTAGCAGTGAAGTCCAAGCTAGCTGTGACTGCCAGCGTCCATGTGTACAGCATCCAGAAAGCCATGCTAAAGGACAGTGGGCCTCTGTTCAATACCGACTATGACATCCTTAAAAGCAACTTGCAGAACTGCAGCAAGTGAGCTCCTTAATGTTCCTTGTGGGCTTCTTTACGAATTGATTTTGTAAGATGTTTACACAGTGGCTGCCTCTTAAGAGTGAATGCCAAGTCTAGTAAAACCCCATTTATCTTGCAGTAAGACACATGCCTGGTTTTATTAGTACATCATAAGGTGAAAAATAGCAGCCACAACCCATATTGAAAACCCCAGTGGACTTCCCATAAATCTATTTCTCATGTATTTATCCTGTCACTGTCACCAGAAATGTTTGTTGTGCCCCCTCATTACTCCTTTACCCTCGTCTCTGCTGGTCTAAATTCTGCCCATCTTTTAAGAACCAGTTCAAACTTCAAAAAACTATTCCTAATTTGATATCCCCCTACCTTCCATCCAAGAGCAATTGATCCTCCATAGCCAGTATTGATCTTGTTCATCCTCAATATCCTTCGTAGCACAGGGAAGTGATGGACTACAATGCATGTGGGTTTTGAGAATTGCTGGTCCTGAGCTTCAGTTGTGGCTTTGCTGCTTCATACTCCTCCATGGCTTTGGACAAATTACTTAAACGCTTTGAGATTTGGTTTCTTCATCTTTAAATTAGATATAGTAATTTAAATTAGATATAGTAATGCCTACTTTGTGGGGTTATATTGAAGGTTCAGGTCAGTTCCCCAGATACATGTTGAATGCCTACTACTTGGATAGATGCTAAGAAAGATAACTTAAATTCATTCAATGAAGATCTGATGTGTACCTACAACATGCTCCACTCTACAGAGTGAATATGGCCCAGTGCCTGCTTAATGCTCTGGTCAAATGGGATGAAGATAGAGATTTTGGAATCAGAGAAAATAGGTAATTAATTGGGTAGACATAGTCACACAGAGAATGCATAGAATGAAAGAAGGACAGAAAGTAAAACTCTAGGTCATAATTACTAGCTGTGTTAACCTTGGGCACTTTAACCTCTGTGCTTCAGTTTCCTCATCAGCAAAATGAAGCTAACCAACCTGACAGGGCTGTAGAGCATGAAATGAATTAATGTATGTACAGTGCTTAGTACTGTGCTTGGCACATAGTAAGCACTTTTTAAGTGATAGCCATTTTTAACGGATTCTCAGAAAAAAAGGGGGCCTGAGAGGGAGCAGCTAGAGATAAGAGGAAAATTACAAGAGTACATGGAATTCTAAAGGCTAAGGAAAGAGTTTCAAGAAGGAGGGACTGGTTGATAATATCAAACCTTGCTGAGAAGCTAAGTAAAATAGGAACTGAAAAATGTCCACTGGATTTAGTGATGGTCTTGGAAAGAGCATTTTCAGTGAAGTGACCAGATTCTGGTCAGCTGAGTCAATATAGATAACTCTTTCTAGAAAACATGACTACCAGTATAAAATGGGAAAAGAGGGAGGTAGCTAAGGAGGAATTGAGACTAAGGAAAGACATACACAGTTTTAAAGTTGAGAGTGCCTTGAACTTGTATTGTTAGGAAAGAGCCATAAAAGAGGAAATGGTTGAAAATACTAGGGAGATGAGATAACTGATAGAGGACAAATAGAGATAGAATTGCCAAACACAATTTCTGTAAGTTCTGTGAAAATCAAGAATGTGTTTATTTTGTTAACCACTCTCTACCCACAATGGTGCCTGGCAGATGATAAGCATTCAATAAATAATTGTTGAATGAACTAATGTTTAAACATTAGTTCTTTTACTTTAGTTTAGAACCTTCAGTGTAATAGGCATACAAATATGTGCTAAATATGTAACTGAAGAACAATAATTTATAAGTCTGTGTCTTCTAGGGAAAGATTATAGGAAAAAAATACCTGATATATTTATGTAAATTATATTAGATTTCAAAAATAGTCTATTAAAATTCAGTCATGGTATGTCAAGCTTTAAAAATTATTTCTTCTGTTGTATTTAGCAAGTAAGCAAACAAGAATAAAGGTGACTCAAATGTTCAAAAAAATTGCACAGGGACCTCTAAAATAAAGATGGCAAGTAGAAATGTGGTAATAGCAAGCACTTTAATGAAACTTTACTTCAATACTTAAAGTAGCTTTGGTAAAAATGTGAAGAATTTATCTCCAATAAAGAAGTTTAGTATTTGGTCCTGAGAATTATGGGCCAACTGAGATCTGACTCATTGTTTCATGTGTTTTTAAGAAGTGCTGTGACAGGAAGAAAGTTGAAATTTTAGGATTGAGCAGATTCTTCTCTCTTCGGACAAGTTCCCAGCTTAGTTTGGTCTCTTCCTCTTTGCCAATTCCTGGTCCTGACCCTAAGGTGTGGAATGCAGACCAAATGGAGAAAGATTGTCTTGGGGCCAACTTTAGATGTTGACGGTGAAATAAAACATTGCTCTTTTCCTTGTACATGGAAGCACTGCAAGGCCAGAGACGTAGAGTTGTGGGTGAAAGGAAATGATTTCCGTCTGTTCATAATTCTGATGCACAAAATATTTGTGTTAATGTAGGATTTACTAACGTGGACCACAATAAATCAGTGGAAGATTTTTGGAACTGTAAATTCTAGCTTTGGGGCTGTTCAATCTGAAGTTACTTTTGAAATTAAATGATTTATCAGGGTTGTTTCTCCCGCGCGCAAATCTGTGCCTGGTTGATCTCTAAGATAATTGCTTTCATCACATAGTTTAACCTCCATCTTCTCCCATCCCAACTTGAAGTGAAGACGGGAGAGAAGCCAGAAGCCTCACTTTCAGTGGCTTAAATAATCATTCTTTCAGTATATATTTCCTGACACTTTTATATGCCAGGTCTTGTGCTGAGTACCTGAAATACAAATGATGAATAGTACGTTTCCCTAACTTCAAGGAACTCTTACATACCCACAGTAAGCAAAAGACTGGGAAATAAAATGTTCTTTGTTAGGAAAAGTTGGGGAACTTTGCTTTTTAAGTGTAGCCATTTGAGAAGGCTAGATCAGTTATCCATTCACAATGTGGAATATTACATTATGGATTTGTGTGAAACAGGCATTTCTACAATGAATGTTCCCTTTTAATATCCATTCAAACAGTTCCAAATTTATGCACTTGGCTTTGGACATACTTTTCTGGTGCTGTTAGTTGGTATTATTAGAAATTATTAACAACCAATTGTTAAGGACCACAGGTCATAAGAGGCAATGGCTGTGTGTTCCCAGCTTCTTCCATGTTTTATTTTTATTAAAAAATTTTTTTTGTTTATTGATTTTAGAGAGAGAGAGGCAGGGGGATTTGTTGTTCCATCTATTGGTGCATTCATTGGTTGTGGTTGCTTCTTATGTGTGCCCCGACCAGAGATCAAACCCATACCTTAGCGAATCTGGATGATGTTCCAAATAATTGAATGATGTGGGCAGGTGCTTCTTTCATAATTTTCCCCTTAGTATATTTTTATTGGTTTCAGAAAGGAAGGGAGACAGAGAGAGAAACATCAATGATAAGAGAATCATTGATTGACTGCCTTCTGCACACTCCCTACTGGGGATCAAACCAGCTGTGGCTTCTTACATGTTTTAATCATGACCCACTCTGGCCAGGAGAGTTGCCAAGAAATTTGTTAATATTTGGAGCTCTTAATTTTGAATCAGTCAATATTTATTTCATGCAGTAAATAATTAAAAACGAGGGTTATTATAATTTGGTTTCCCAAGTATGGTGAAACTACTAATCTTTTATTATTGTTTGATATATTCTTACTATTTAGAATTAGGATGCTTTTTCTTTTAAAAAAAATATATTGATTTTTTTACAGAGAGGAAGGGAGAGGGATAGAGAGCCAGAAACATCGATGAGAGAGAAACATCGACCAGTTGCCTCCTGCACATCCCCTACTGGGGATGTGCCCGCAACCAAGGTACATGCTCTTGAATGGAATCGAACCTGGGACCTTTCAGTCCACAGGCCGATGCTCTATCCACTGAGCCAAACTGGTTTCGGCAGGATGCTTTTTTCAAAAGAAGAATATTTAATGCTAGATTCCATATCCTAGGGTTTTTTGTTTTGTTTTGATTTTTATAAGAATTTATTTGAACCAAATTGACAACATGCTGAGAAGCAAGATCTCAAATCCTCCCCTATTCTACTTTTGATTCCAAACCTAGTCTTGTTACCAGCTAGATATGTAATCTAAGACAGGTCCCTGGCTTCTCTCTGATATTTATCTGAATGAGTGTTCTGCTCAAAATAATTCCTAAAATTCATTCTAGTTCTCATATTTTCTCCTTTAATAGTGTTAAGCTTAAAAAGTATTACACTGAAGAAGCAAGAGTTTGAAAGTAAGGTTTGATATTGACATTAACATAACATTTCTGTCTCAGGTTTAGTGCCATACAGTGTGCAGCTGCAGTTCCTAGAGCTTCTGAAACTTCGTCTTCTGAAAAGTTTGAGCAGTCAAATCTTCAGATATCAAGTGAAACACAAGCCACTAGTGAGTTGACTGCCAACGGTCATGGCCCACCTACTTCCAAACAGATTTCCCACCAACCTAAAGGAATTATGGGAATGTTTGCCTCTAAAGCTGCTTCTAAAAGCCAAGATACCAACAAGGAAACCAAAACGGAAGCTAAAGAGGTAACAAATGTAAGTCTTCTATAAAGGTATGCCTTTCAACTCAGATGGGTAACCAGAAAAGCAATTGTATTGTAGTTCCAGTGGTAGTAGTTTGATTATATAAGGGTCTGATATTTAGTTCTACTTTTTATACTTCAGCTTGAATCCTTAATTCATGATATTTTCATATGAAACAGTCTTTTTCTTTTGATAATGCTTCTCACTAAGCCTTGAGCTACTAAGTGGTGGAACCAGCATCAAATTCACTTGTGATGATTACAAATGTAATGTTTTGCAGGTTTTTCCCTATCATGTATCATACAGTCTCTGACCTATCTTAATTTTGTCAAACTAAGTAGCTTTTAAATTCAGTCAAAATTTTAGAAACATTTATGGTTAATCCTGTCTAATAAAGAGGAAATATGCTAATTGATTCTTATGTTGTCACAAGGATGGCGGCGCCCACAGCCACTAAGGAGGGAATATGCTAATTGACTGTCCCGCCCTCAAAGATGGCTGGGCCCAGTCCCCTCAGCCCCACTGGGGTGGCAGGTGTGCAGCAAGGCTGGGCCCCCCCTCAGGCAGGCCCGGCTGCTCCATGTGCCTGCCTCTGGAGTCCCCCAGTCCCCTCAGCTGCCCAGCCCCTGAGGCACAGGCAAGCCTCGGATGTCAGCTGCCCAGCCGCCTAGGGCCAGCTTGAGGCACAGGCAAGCCTTGGATGGCAGCTGCACAGCTTCCCAGGGCTGGCCCGAGGTGCAGGCAAGCCTTGAATGGCAGCTGCCAGAGCCACCCGAGGCTCAGGTAACCAGGGCCGGCTGAGGCTTGCGCTGCCACCAGTGGCAGCAGCAGAGGTGTGATGGGGGGCATCACCTCCTGATCACCAGGTCGCCTCCTGCCCCTGAGGGCTCTCAGAACTGTGAGAGGGTCAGGCCGGGCTGAGGGAACCCCACTGTAGTGCATGAATTTTCATGTACTGGGCCTCTAGTAATTTTATAAGAACTGTGAGAACCTAAGCTTTGGAGATTAATACTGATATTGGTGGGTCTGGATTTATTCTTATATCTAATGCATACACTTTTGGCATGATTATATAGACTGAACCATCATGACAGTGTGCTCTGCTGTTGAAGAAAGTTTATTGGAGACACATTTTGAAGAGCAGCCTAAAAACTAAGAAAAAAATTGTGTTTTCTCTTTCTATACTTTTAGGCATCTTCAACAAGCAACAAGGCACCAGGGAAAGGGACTGTGATGAGCAATTTTTTTGGAAAAGCTGCTATGAGTAAGCATGTTCTTACCTTCTTTTTGAATACTAATATATTAGTCCTATATAATAAAGATGTAATTTGCAGATGTTTGTTACGCTATAAAGCGTAATGACTGACTGCATAATGACCAGATCATGGATCAGCAGGAGAGTAGGTCAGTGAGCTATCAATACAAGCGGGCAGCAGAGAGCAACAGGAGGGGGCCGGTTAGCAAGCTAAGAGGGGGAGGCCAGGGGGGGCAGAGGGAGCTACAGAGGGCAGCGGAGAGCTACAGGAGGAGGCAGGGCAGCAAGCTATGAGGGGAGGCCAGTGGGGGCGGGGGTGTGTGTGTGGCAGCTACAGGAGGGCGGGGGTGCAGGCAGAGAGCTACTGGAGGGCGTCAGTGAGCTACTGGTGCACATATTTGTGCACAGGGCTATAAGTCTGTCTCTCTCTCTCGCTCTCATCTATCTGTCTATCTATCTATCTATCTATCTATCTATCTATCTATCTATCTGTATATGCCTAAGCCACTATCGCAACCTAATGGATGACTGAACAAGCTTTGTGAGGCGACTAGATTGGTAGGGGGGTTAGTGAGGGGCGACCAAACGACCGAGCAGCAGGCTGCATGGGGGGGGGGGGGGAAGTTGGGGGTGACCAAGCTAGCGGGGGGAGGAGGCTGTAAGGGCAACTAGGCCAGCAGGGGTGGGGGGGCAGTTGGGGGCAACTAGGTCAGCTGGGGCAGGGGGAGGGCAGTTAGGGGCGATCAGGCAGTCAGGCAGGTGAGCAGTTAGGAGCCAGTGGTCCCAGGCAGTCAGACATCCCCCTTGGGGTCCCAGATTGCAGAGGGTGCAAGCTGGGCTGAAGTGACCTTCCCTTTTACTACCCCCCCCCCGCCCGCACAAATTTCGTTTACTGTGCCTCTAGTATTTATAAAAATAACTTACAACCTATCTGCGATGAAAGCCTGCTTTACCCATCTGGGACACTACCATGTAGCATTCCTGGATCTTAGCATCAGTTTTCAATATATTAATGAAGTTAACCCAACTGGAATAGTGGATTTTATGAGTGAGTTTGGTTCAGTTTAGATTCTTCGGAGCAGTGGTCGCCAACCTTTCGGACCTACGGACCATCAGTTGGCGACTGCTGGTTTGGAGTGTAGTTTACTATTCCTATTTTTACCTCCTGCCTTGAAAAGAAAAAGATATTGTTTTATAGAGCTCTTGTAAATGGGAATTAAAACAAAAGGGAGGCTTGCTGGTTAAGTAGTACAGTGTTGAGGTTAATATCTTGGATGCTGGGTACAGTTTGCCTGGTGTGACCATTACTATCCCTATCTCCCACGGGGCTGCACAAACAAAGCTTTAGCCTTTCTTTAGTTATTTTTGCAGATTAGACTTCAGTGTGAATTAGAAGTGCTCAGATAGGATCTAAAGTGGCCATTTAAAATTTTCTCCTTTATTAAATTAAAAAACAACAATTTCTTTCATATGGAAGGAACCAATAGTCCCATATTTTCATACTTATGTCAAGTAAACATCCCCTGAGGGTATGTGGCAAAATATCAGGAAGAATGTAGGAGTTGCAGGATAATTATAGCACACTTTTTTGGAGTGTCAGTTTTATAAAGATTTTGTGGAGAAGCATTTTATTAGAGGCCTATGCAAGCAAAATTAGAATTCTGCTTTTCTGTGATGGTCAAATTGGTGGTTGGGAGAGGGGTTGGTATGATAGTTTTTTATTTGTCATAAAAGCTATCCAAGAACATTTTTGTGTTCTGAAAGCATATGGAAAATTTGATACTTTTAGGATATTGGGAAGCACAATTGTATTCTTGCAAGTACAGTGAACAAGGAGGGCTACCTACTTCTATGAAGACACATCGTGCTAATGTCATTAGCTGGTACAACTGGTACTGCTCTGCCCACTGTACCCAATTAGATTGTGTGGTTTCTTGGCAACCTCAATGAAGTTCACATGTTTGCTTTTTATGCGTCTTAACCTTAATAACCAGTGAATTTTTTAAATACCTATTTTTATTTATTTTAGAGAAGAAGGGAGAGGGAAAAAGAGATAGAAACATCAATGATGAGAGAGAATCATTGATTGGCTGCCTCCTGCACGCCCTCCTCTGGGGACTGAGCCCGAAACCCAGGCCTATGCCCTGACCTCCTCATTCATAGGTTGACACTCATCCACTGAGCCACACTGGCGGGGTGAATTTTTAAATTATTTTTAAAATACGTAAGATGTGAATATTTGCTAATTGTAAAAAAATAAAATAAAAATCAGCTGCCTCTTCGAGAAAACACCAAATAGCAGATGACACTGCTGCTTTGGAAAGACCTGAAAGTGGGGAAATCAAACTAAATAGAAGTATACATTTATTTATTCATGTGTGTCATTTAGCAAGTATTTACTGACATCTACTATTGGCACTATTATGCATTGGTACTACAATGATCAAAACATATGCAAACAAGATTCCTGCCCTCGTGGCCCTTATATTCATTCTCATGGCAGAGACACAAATAAATATAAAAATAATAAAGTAGTTAATGATTGTAATTGTTAGGCAGAGAGTAAAGGGTGTTATAATGGGATATAGTAGAAAGAGGAGTAAAACCTAAATAAAATAAAATAATTCAATATCCTAAATAATAAAGGGGTAATATGCAAATCAGCCAAATGGTGGAATGACCAATTGCTATGATACACACTGACCACCAGGGGGCAGAAGCTTAACATAGGAGCTTCTCCCTGGTGGTCAGTGCACTCCCACAAGGGGAATGCCACTTGGCCAGAAGCCCTGATCTGGGCTCGTGGCTAGCAAGCACAGTGGCAGTGGCAGGAGCCTCTCCCACCTCCTCAGCAGTTGGACATCCTCCGAGGACTCCTGGACTGTAAGAGGGCACAGGCTCGGCTGAGGAACACCACCACACCCCCCACAGTGCACAAATTTTGTGCACTGGGCCTCCAGTTTACCTAATAAAAAGAATGGCTTACAAAGTTGATTATTTAACATTTTTTTCAAGAATGTTTAGAGTTAAATTATGAATATTTTTATTATATTTAACACATTTTCATTGCAATGAAAATGAAGCTTGAGAGTTAGATGAAGAGAGGTGACTGTGGGAACTTGAACCTTTACAACTTAATGCTGGACAGGCATTGGCAAAGATGTGGAGAAATTGAACTCTCATTCATTGCTGTGGGCAATGAAAAATGGTGTGCTCATTTTAAAAAAGAGTATGGCAATACTACAAAAAAATTAAATCTAAAGGTATCCTGCAGTTCCACTGCCAGGTATCTACACAAGAATTAAAACTGTATGTCCATACAAAACTTGTACACAAATGTTCACAGAAGTATTATTCATAATAGCTAAAAAGTGGAAACAACCCAAAAGTCCATAATTTGATGAATGGATATACTGCATTGGCTTACCCACACAGTGGAATATTATTCAGTCAAAAAAGAATGAAGTACTGATACATGCTACAACATGGATGAACTTGAAATATGAGAAATGAAAGGAGCCAAAAATAAAAGGCCTCGTATTATTTGATTCCAGAATAGGCAAATCTGTAGAGACAGGAAGTAGATTAGTGCTTATCAAGGTCTGGGAGTGATGAAAAGTTTCTAAAATTGGATACTGGTGGTGGTTACACAAATAAAAGACACTGAATTATACACTTTAAAAGGGTAAATTTTATGATGTGTGATTTATATCTCAATAACAAAAAAATTAATGCCTTTTATGTTAAAACAATTGCAGCTTTGATGACAGTCATTATGTTACTTTTCTTTGCTTGAAAAGTGGTTTTATATTCTCTTGAGTATTTTTATATGAGTTGCTTTTAATTAATCAAGATGATACTAGTAACTTGACCATTCAGGTAATGAGGAAATGTGATTAAATTTTTCTTAACAGTTGCCTGAAATTGTTACAATAAACTGCCTCTTTACCAGCTAATTGGCCAATTATAATTTTATATGTGCACTGAATTTGTCCACTCGGGGGGGAGGGGGTCCTTTAGCCTGGCCTGCACTCTCTCGCAGTCTGGGAGCCCCATGATTAATTGTCCCGCAGAGGGAGGCTCTGCCCACCAGGCAGGCAGGTAGGTGAGCGATTAGGAGCCAGCAGTCTAGGATTGTGAGTGGGATGTCCTGCTGATTTAGGCCCGATCCCCCGGGATCTGGCCTAAACCAACAGTTGGATATCCCCCATGGGGTCCCAGATTGGAGAGGGTGCAGGCTGGGCTGAGGGGACCCCCCCTCCCCATACACGAATTTCATGCACTGGGCCTCTAGTAGAAAATAAGATCTTAGTACAAATTTCTCTTGTCACTATTTGTAAGCTGTGTACTCTTGGGGAACATTTTAAGTCCTCTGACTCTTTAATTCCTCTGAGCTAGTTTCCTCATCTAGCTAATGAGAATAATGATATCTCATTTCTTTCCTAAGCCTTGCTTTTACTATCACTTGCCCTGGGGGCTGTGATATTAAGAGGGATTAGCTGGAGGCAGAAAAGAGAAGAGTAATACCCTGATTCCCCGAAAATAAGACAGTGTCTTATATTAATTTTTTCTCCCAAAGTTGCGCTAGGTCTTATTTTCAGGGGATGTCTTATCTTTCCATGCGCTAGGTCTTATTTTCGGGGAAACACGGTAGCTAGAGTAGTAGTTGGAAAGGAGAAATGTTTTCTGACTAGACCACGGGCTCTGTTAGGACAGGGACTGTATTTTTCCCCCTTAGCCTCTCCTCCTAACAAGTTACCTGGCACTTAATAGGCTGTCAAAGGAATGATAGATTGTTATTGCACAATGGGATTGTACATTGTCTGCTATACTTTATTTGTAGATAAACTGAAAGTCAACTTGGATTCAGAACAAGAAGTGAAAGAAGAAAAAGTAGTGGAACAACCTCTACTGTCTGTCACTGAACCAAAGCTGGCAGCCCCTGCAGGTCTGAAGAAATCCAGCAAAAAAGCAGAGCCTGTTAAGATGCAGCAGAAAGAGAAAAAAAAGTAGGAAAATATTGTCACTTTTGGGGAAAGAGTGTTTCTTCTGGGGTTGACAAGGTCTGTCTGGGCTTATTGACAGCAGGCAGTTTTCAGTTGAGCACTAAATCCTATTTAATGCCGTCAGGATACAGCTAATAACCAAAGTGAGGGGGGAAGTTCAATATCTTATCTAGCGAAGTAGACCTAGAATCTGCATTTTAGATCATTTAAAGCCCAAAGTGTATTTTTTGGACTCCATTGGCCTAAATCAATTGTTTTTTCTCCTTTATTTTGAATTTATAGACATGGCATAAGTGTGCCTGATGGTGTGTCTGTTTTTCACTTCAAATTGCAAATGAAAGGTTACCCTTTCCAGTCAAATTTAAGAGAAAAAGTTCTTTGTTTTCTTTTTATATCAATGAGTTTATTTTTCAAGTGGTAAAATGTAATTAGAAAAGAAAATAAAAGCACACAAGCTGTTAAAAATGGATCCAGGAATTTGAGACACTACCTCATAGTTGGTAGGAATTAGTCTGTTGAAATTCTAAAGGACACTGTCAGCACTGATAGGCCCAGAAATACTTGACTTTTGTGGCAAGGTTGGGGATACTCTAATAGAAAACATCAACAAAATGCTAAAGTTTCAGAGGGTCCAGGCTCTGTCCAGTTGGCCTCACCTCCTAGGATTAAAATGTCTCGGCATGGGTACATTTGTTGTTGATGGTTATTGACAGGATTGCATTCAGTATTTCAGCACTAAATATAATGTTAACTGTATATTTTTAATAGGTGTCCTGAATTAGATGGAAGACATTCTGTTCCTAGTTTGCTGGGAGGTTTTATTATGAATGGGTGTTGACAGATGGTTTTTCTGCATTTATTGAAATGATCATACAGTGTTTCTGTTAATGTAGTGTATTACATTGATTGGTTTTCAAATGTTAAACCAACCTTGCATTCTTGGGATAAATCCCAACTTGGTCATGGTCTACTAGTCTTTTTACATATTGTTGGATTCTACTTAATATTATAAGGATTTTTTGTCCCTACATTTATAGGGATCTTTTCTAATAACATTAATCACATTTTAGTATTAGTGTTACGCTGACTTCTTAAAATTAGTTGGGAGGAGTTAGTATTCCTCTGTTTTCTATTTGTATATGATATGTATTTCTCTCTTCAAAGTTTGATAAAATTCTCAAGTGAATCTGGGCCTGGAGTTTTCTTTTTGGGAATTTTTTTTTAAGAAATGAATTTTATTTCTTTAAATAGAGCTCTTCAAATTTTTTTGTTCTTTTTGAATCAGTTTGGTTGTGTTTCTAAAGGAATTTATTTCATCTAAGTTGTTGAGCTTATTGGGTTAAAAGTTGTTCATAATATATCCTTATTCTTTGAGTATCTGTAGTTACTACTACAGATTCCTTCATTCTTTATAGTTTTTGTCTTTTTTTTTATCAGTCTTGTAAAAGGCTTTTTAATTTTATAAAATTTCCCCCCCAAAATAATGACTTTTATCTGTGTTAACTTTCTTTACTTCATTGATTTCTGCTCTTACATTTATTATTTCCTTCTATTTATTTTGGGTTTAATTTGTCTTTTTTGTATCTTAAGATAGAAAAATAAGTTGATACTTAAAGTTACATAAGAAATAAAATAGTTGTAGATAAAAATTATGTCTCTAACACACAGTGGGCTCTTGAATGAATGAGTAATGTGACGGAGTATCCAGAGGAGCTAAATAATGTCAGGAAAGGATGGAGTATAAGTTTTTTATTGTTATTAGAATCACCTTGAGCTCTTATGCTTTTGCTCATATTGGTTTTTTTTTTTTTCCCCCTCTATAAAATATGTTTCCCTTTTCTATCTGATGAACTTATACTTTTAAAGTTTTCAAGTAAGACTCATGTCCCATAACATTTGTCTGGAAAAATGATCACATTGTATTATAGTAGTGTTTATATCAGTCTTTCCAGTTAAGGCTCCTTTGAGAACAATATTTTCTTGATCTTTATAGCCTCATTGTTTAGCAAAGTGCCTCATATATGTAGGTAGTAGCTGCTTATTAAATGCTTGTTCACTTATTGAAAGGCCAATAGGGGCAGTAAGAATTTAGAAGATGCTCAATAATCTGGTAGTAGTTTCCAGTGGTCTTCAGAGAGCTAGAGAAATTTTTTATTCTGGTCATCCCATGAAGTAACCTAGTTGCGGTCAGTTAGCCTTAAAAATAATTCTTACTGACTTTTCTGTCCTCTGGAATTAAGACCATGAGTTATGAAGCAAGACCCATAGTAGCATATGAATACTTATAATTTTATTCCTGTGTAACATGCTTAAATTTTTCCTGGATGGCCACAGGGGAAAGCGAGTGGAGTTCTCTGATGATGAGACAAAAGAAACTGTAAACATGAAGAAAAAGAGGAGAAGACTTAAACTTCCCGAGTCTGATAGCAGTGAAGATGAAGGTGGGTATTGCTAATAATTTTTGGCTAGTAGGATTGTCTGTCAGTTCAGCCTGTTATAACAAAAATACCGTAGAGTGGGTGGCTTACACAACGGAAATTTATTCCTCACAGTTTTGTAGGCTGAGAAGTCCAAAATGAGGATACTGGCTCATTCAGTTCCTAATGAGAAAGCTCTTCCCGGTTTGCAGAGGAACACCTTTTTTGCTCTGTCCTTACATGGCAGGAAGAGAAATCCTCTTATGTCTCTAGTAAAGGCACTAATCTCATTCATTCGGCCCCATTTGCTTGATTCAGTTACTTCCCAAAATCCTATTAAGGATTGGGGCTTCAACATAGGAATTTGGGGGAAACATAAACATTTAGTCCATAGAAGGGGTGAGTTCGTATTATGATGCTCAAGGAGCTAAAAAGTAATTTAGTATGGGTCACAACTACTCTAGTAATCCTAGCATTCAGACACATATTTCTGTTTAAAATCTACTTTAGCCTTTTTACCAGAACTACCATTTTCTTGTAATTTGCCAAAATAACAGATACAAAGGAAAAGAAAATAAGGACTATTAACATATATCATCAAAAACCTTTTCTTTTTATTTATTTTTAAATTTAAATTTCTTTTTCAATTGCAGTTTACATTTAGTATTATTCTGTATTAGTTTTAGATGTGCAGCATAGTGGTTAGATTACAATATACTTTACAAAGTGGTCCCCTGGTATTTCAAGTACCCACTTAGAACTGTGCATAGTTATTACAATAATGCTATGTTCCCTGTGCTGTACTTATATCTCCAGGACATTTTTGTAACTACCAATTTGTAATTATGAATCCCTTCACCTTTTTCACCCAGCCCCACAAACACCACTGCCGCCACCACCCTTGCACTGTCCCCCCATCTGTTTATTTTCTGTATCTGTGAGTCTGTTTCTATTTTGTTTGTTCATTTATTTTGCCCTATAGATTCCACATATAAGTGAAATCATATAGTACTTGTCTTTCTTTGACTTATTTCACTTAGCATAATACCTTCCAGGTCCATCCATGCTATTGCAAATGGTAGAATTTCATTCTTTTTTATGGCCAAATAATATTCCATTGTATATATGTACCAACGCTTTTTTTATCCACTCATCTGTTGATGAGCACATATCTTTGCTATCTATGTATATAAAAGGCTAATATGCTAAGTGTCTGTCCAGGTAATGACATCACATAGCAATGTCTGGCTTCCTTTCCCTAGTGACAACTAGCTGCCTTGCAATTTCTTCAGCCCAGGAACACAACTTGTTTTATAGCCAGGTGGAAACATTTTACACTGTAACCAAATGTCTGTGAAGCGTTTTCCCGTGCCTCATCTCATTTGATCCTCACAGAAGTCCTGGAGTTGGTAGATAGGAGACTCGGTGGAATCCTATTTTCTTTTCATGAGCTGGAAAATGGAGATTTAGAAAGCTTAGAAATTTGACCCTACTGAAAAGAAATGGTGGACCTTGAAAATAACTTAAGGTTTTCTCACTGCACAGAATATAGTCAAATACTGCTGCAGTTAAATATTTTATCCTTTGTTCTCCCTGCGTGATCTACCCATTTTTTAAATTGAATTGTTTGGGGTTTTTGGGGGGTGTTGTATGAGTCCCTCTGGCCTCTAGTGTTATATTTTGAGAAATCAGTGGATAGACTTATGGGAGCTCACTTGTAGTTAATTAACTATCTTTCTCTTGCAGTTTATAATACTTCTCTTTGTCTTTAACCTTTGCCATTTTAATTATGAAGTGTGATGGGACTCTTTGGTTCTTTTTGTTTGAGATTCTCTGGACTTCCTGACATGTGTGCCTTTTTTCTTCTTCAAGTTAGGAACATAGTTTTCAGTTATTATTTCTTCAAATAGGTTCTCAATTTCTGTCTCTTTTCCTCCATTATTCCTATGATGCAGATGATATAATGCTTGATGTTGTCCCATAGGCCCCTTAAACTCATTTTTTTTTCTTTTTGCTGTTCTGAATGTGTGTCTTCTGTTACGTTGTCTTCCAAATGGCCAATTTGACTCACTACTACATCTAATCTGCTGCTCATTCCTTCTAGTGTAGTATTCATTTCAGTTATTGTATTATTCATTTTTGACTGGCTCCTTTTTATGGTTTCTATATTATTTGTTTATGCTTACTACCTCTTTATTACAGTTTTCACTGAGTTCCTCCCTTCATTCCCTAAGTTCCTTGAGCATCCTAGCCTCACTGATACATCTGAGTACACTCGTGTTTCTGCATCTGAACATTGCTGACTAGTCACGGGTTAACTTGTGTTTTCTTCCCAAATTGCATTGACTGGTCACAGATAACTCGTGTCTACACTTACATTAATTTAAGATCTGAAAGCAATGTAGAGTTTTAAAAGAGAGATCTAGACTTTTTTCTTAGTTATCTTTGTTTAGGCTCAGATTATAAGAGGTGTGAGATATGAGCCACTTCATCACTTGGCACTTTTTTGGCCGTTCCTCGTTTTCCTCTTCATTATGTGTCCCTAGTTTTCCTCTTAATTTTTCTCAACTCATGAGTCAGTATTTCAAGAGATGTGACAAGCAATACATCTAATTCTTTCCATCCATCTTTTATTATGGCAAAAGTTTTTAAAAAGACATGTCACAACAGAGAAGAACTTTTGAACAAATTATGTACAGACACTATTTGATTGGTCAAGTGACTTTGGTGGTCAGTTGGAAGACAGTAGTATTTTGTTGGAAGATAGTAATGAGCCTGATATTAGACCATCACAAAGATAAAAGAGAAATGTGATAATATCTGACAGCGAAAGTGATTCTGAAGAAGTATGGACAGAAAAAGACATTTACCAGCTTTGGAAGTTTATATAAGTATTTCAGGCATAACTGTTCAATTTGAAGATCCATGAAGTATAAGTGAAGTAACCAATTTATTTTTTATAAAGAATTTTTCAATCTTCTTCTCAAACCAATTTCATCATCAAATGGAAATATACCACAAAACCTCTGCTAAAACTTCACTATGGATGGACATTACTTATATGGATATAAACAAGTTTCTTGGTTTAATATTATTGATGGGACTAATGAAGAAGCCAGAATGGGAAGATCCTTTACTTGAATCAACCATATTTCCAAAACTCATCAGGGGTTTGAGTATATACTTACACTCTTTCATCTGAACGACAATTCACAAACGGCATGTAACAGACCATCTTTACAAAGTTAGACCGTTTTTGAAATTTATATTTTACGTATGCCAAAACAGCAGTTACCACTCATTGAAGCATTAACTCTATGGAGAGGACTCTGGTGCAGGTCAGTGTTGGACACTGCCTGTGACTGGCACTGGGCTCCCAGTTAGGAGCTACAAAGTGATCCACAGTTGGTAGCCACCTCTGCTGGTCCAAGGTGCATGTGGGAAGGGCCACGCTTCATACTGAGGCCTGCCTCCACCAGTACCCAGCCTGGGGTAGGTCATCAAAAGGCTCAGAGTACTCCTGGGTCCGGCTCCACCTGCTGGCTGTCTATCGGGTTTAGTTACTAAAAGAGCCTGTAGTGGTACATGAATTACTTAAAGCAGGTTCTCAATGAGTCACACCAGGTCGGGGCATGGTGTTCACACCAGGATGATAAACATTCAAACTTGGCATCAGTAGGTCTGAGGCCACTCAGCAAAAGTCTCAGGGTACCATCTGAAGATCTTCTCTTTTCCAAAAAATAAACCGGAGATGTTCATTCATGTGAATCTTTAAAAACAGGTTATATTGTAGGCATCAAGGGTGTTGGTGACGTTCCACACTATATAAGTAAAACCATGCTAAAATGAAGAATCTATAGTGTCATCATTGAAAGAGAATGATGTCATGGGCCCATCCAGTATTAAGATATAGACACTTTTGTAAGATAAACAATAAGGGCGAGATTCTCACCTAGAAAATTAATGTAAATTGAATTAATTCATTCCAGACCCCAAATGATTCTGTTTTAATCTTCTATATACAGTACTAAGGGCCAAGTGCACAAATTCATGCACCTTGAAAGGAACTGTGGGCTGCAAGCTGTGGTGGGCACAGGGGCAGGTCTTGGCCCATCCTCCATGCCCCCACCTGGCCCCTCCCACCGCAGGCCCCTGTCTGCTGGCAGCCCTGCTCCTCCCATCGCCCCTCACTGCCCCCTCTGCCAGCCTGGTCGCCCCTCACTGCCCCTCTGCCACCCCATGCCATCCTGGTTGCCCCTCAACTGCCCCCCTCTGCTGGCCTGGTCGCCCCACACAGCCTGCTGTTCCATTTATTTGGTCGCCCCTCACTGTTCTCCCACCCCCTCCACCCCGCCCTGTGCTGGCCTGGTCACTCCACACAGCCTGCTGTTGCGTGAGGGCATCCTGACCAATTTGCACATTACCCTTTTATTAGTATAGATTCTCCATGAATTCTTGCCATAATGGGTATAAAACATTTGAGGTAATGGGAGGGAAGAGGAATACTAGTCCAAAGGAATTCAGTATCATGTAAAGGTACATAGACAAAAACAAACAAACTGATGCTAAGAGATATTAAAGAAGAAAAATGAGTGGGGAAATAAAAAAAAAGGAACCTGCTATGCTGTTGAAGGACAAAACTAAACTTGTTAGATTCTACTTTTAGAAACTATAAGAACTGGAAATGATAACATAAGTTCTCCAAAAGGGGATATTAGCTCAAGCATGCCTCCTGTTCTTGAGTGGGGGGAAAAAAGTATATATTGATGACAATAATGCAAAAGAAAGGAATAGATCTAAGAAACTGTACAAAAGGTTGAATCTGGCTATGACAGGAGGTACATCTTTTGACGCTTCCATGGGTTTAGATCTTCCCAGTCGTGCTTACATGTTCAAGTTTTTGGAACAGTGAGAGGTACAGTGCGTAACAGAGCCATGGTTTTTTAATGAATCCTTGGAATGGGTAGGGAGAATGCATTATGGGCATCCCAGAGGGGTTTGCTATATACTTATTCTGTGGCATTTATCAAAAATGCTTTGACTACGACTACTTAAAGGAAAACTCCCAAGTGTGTAGATGAAACAGCAATCAAGGAACATTCTGAATAGTTAAGAATTGAGAAAATAGAGGCGATTCTCTACAGACACATGGGAAAATAATTAGGAACTTAGGGATATATATTAATTGGAACAGTCTTCCCTGTTTTCAACCAGGAAAAGAACTTGGGGAAGATTCTGTAAAAGTCTTTGAAGCCATGAGCCTAATGTATATTAGAAGGGAAACTAGATACTCTAGTATTATTAGTAAAGGAGTCAGCCTCTAAGTCAAGGAATTACTGTGGTTGGTTGAGCACTCATTACATACTTTTGAAATAATCTCTGTGAGTCTGACCCTTAGCCCACAACAATTATACCCATGGGTGATACGGAATATGAGTGGGGTTATTTGGTTTGGAAATGAGTGAGAAGAAATGTGATAGAAATGTACAACCTATAGTAAGATATGATGTAAAGCAGAGACTCTCAGATTTTTACTCTGGCAAAAATAATTTTTGGCATCTGAATAAATTTATAAACCATGGCCATTTTACTTCTAAATTTCTTTGTCTCAAAGCCAGTGGGATTTTATTTTAAACCTTTCCACAGTCTCTAACCTATTGTTGTATTTCTGTTACCCTGAATATGTGCCGTTTAGTATGCTGTTCTAAGCTCACAGTTAGCACATTGCAGCAGGAGTGGACTTCCTGGGGACTTTGGAGTCAGACAGTCTGCGTTTAAATCTTACCTCACCACTTACTGTGTGACCCTTTAGACAGATTATCAACTTCTTCAATTCCTTGTTTTCTCATCTCTAAAATGGAGATATTATTAGAAACCTTGTAGGCTTTTTATGAACATCAAATAAAATAATGTGTCGAAAGTGCCAGGAGAGCCTGACAGGTGTGGCAGTTGAAGGATGACTCAGGAACAAGAGATCCTCTGGCCAATTCCCTGTCAGGGCTCATGCCTGGGTTGTGGGACTCTATTCCCAGTAGGGAGCGTGCAGGAGAAAGCTGATCAATGATGTTTCTATCTCTCTCTCTCCCTTTCTAAAAAATCAAAAAACATACTAAAATAAAAAAAGAAAGGATAAAAATAATGCCAGGAGAGTGCTTGACACAGACTAGGTTTTCTTCTTATCCCCCCACTTTTCCTGTTGAGGTGATTAGTAATTAACAGTAGTAATAAGTAATATATTCATCCTCCTCCTCTCAGGAAGTTCCCACCTCCATATCCTTAAGAAGCTCTTCCTTTCTTCTCTCCCTGGCAGTCGGCACTTTTCGCAGTTACTCTCTTCAAGTAAGAGAAGGCTGAATACAGAAAGGAGTAACATTAAGAACTACGGTGCTAGGAAATAGTTTTAACCAATATGTTTGTCTTTGCTAAACATTTTCAGTCCTTCCAGATTGCTTATGGAGAATGTTAAG
Organism: Pipistrellus hanaki; assembly: GCF_964339955.1. NCBI lineage: Eukaryota > Metazoa > Chordata > Mammalia > Chiroptera > Vespertilionidae > Pipistrellus > Pipistrellus hanaki. Next base: position 42,098,203 of record NC_140511.1, on the reverse strand, counting down.
CAAATGACCCCCTTTGGAAGGTTAAGATGGGTAGAAAAAAAATTTCCTAGGAAGCTATGATTTCCGGGAATTCTAATTACCAGTCACTGCCAGAAAATTCTGATCAACAGTGGTTACTTTGCTGGATCCCTAAAATCCATTTTATTACAGTCTTGTTCTGTTCTCAGCAAAGGGTGCTTTCTTTTGTTGAGAGCAGTGTAAGTGATGTTTCACTACTTGTGTGCTTTTTATCCGAAACACTGCAAATTTGTTAGTTATACAGGATGGGGCAAAAGTAGGTTTACAATTGTTTGTATAGAAAATAATACAATAATTATTGAATAATATAAGAATAAACTCGGCCTAGCCAAACTAGCTAGGGCATGTTTGTTTTTTTGTTGTTTTGTTTTGTTTTAATGTCTTTGAATGAAACCTTAGTTTAAAACAAATAATAATTACTTTGTGGGGTTATTATGAGAATGAATGATTGTAAAGTCCAGAAAATTTTAGTTGTTTTTCCCTGTCATTTCTTCCTGAAAATATTTTCATTAAAAATGTTTTTAAAGTTAATACCTATATACAATTTCAAAAATCAGATCAAATGTAAGTTTTATAATATACAGTAACCTCTTCTATCTGACTCTTCAACTGCTTGGTGCTTCTTTTGTCAACCTTCTGTCAGCCATTGCCTTCTGTCTTCCAGGGATTTGTTGAAATTTCGTACTCATTAAGAGCACTTGGCTCCTCTTTTGTTCTCTTCCTTGGCATGAGGTGGGGTATTTATATCTTCATTCCTTTATCATTACAATGTTTTTCTCTGGGGTGAGTGGAGAGGGAGGTATATGCTGAATCTTCCTTGACAGAGAAGCCCCCCATCTCAGATTTAGTTCAGAAAATGATTTTCTGTATTTAAAAATAAGGTGTGGTTGCTGTGTGTTCAGTGCCAGTGAAGTCATGGTACCTATGCCTCTGGAGCTTAGAGTCTGGAGGGGGGTCTGCATTAACAGTTTCAGACATTGCAGTGAAAAGGGGTCTTAGAAGGTGCCACCAGCATTAAGTGTTTTCCTTGCTTAAGTCAGGTAGGTAACCGAACTGTAAACAGAGTAAGTACTCCCGAGTTTATTACTGTGAGTCCTCAGAATCCCTTTTTTTTTGGCTCCCTTACTGCATAAACTTTTCTCCTGCTACGGTAACACATTGGGACAGTTTTCTTAATAGTGATAGGTCAGAAAAAATGGGTGCTCTGTGGTTTAACTTTCCTTTTGCTTGTTTGAGCACCCCTCAGGTTCTAGCCTCCCAGAGCTGGGATAATAGCTGGACCACTTTCTTTTTACGTGTCTCTCTTGTGTCCCAGAGCCTATAAAGTTTGGGGGCCCATTTCATACTTGAAGTGTATATTTATTGTTTTGTTCCGGCTCTCATTCTGCTTCATCTCTTTAGGTCATTTGGCCTTAGACCCTCCACTGTCATAATTTTCAACACTGACCTAATCATTTGGGAGGATTTCAGATCCAAGACTTGTGCTAAGAATTTGGATACAGCCAGGCCATTCAGGGAGCAGGTGTGGCTAAGCAGCTACCCAGGCCCTTGACCAGCAGTTTCTTTGTGGTGATTAAGCAATAGGTCAGCTGAGGATTTCCACTTCCCCTCTCATGGGCCTTCTACTAAGACCACTGTTTGGAAAGGATGGGATCCTCCTGGTGGCGCTCTCTTCTCGGTGATATCACTTCTTTAGCAAGGTTTCTTTCAGAAAAGTGTTCTTAGATTATAGCAAAACAGGCCTCGTCAGTGGGGCCATCACTAGAAATAGTTCCCATACAGCAGGAGTGGGGCACCCCCCCACCCCCCTCAAGGACCCGTTGGATATTTATAACATAATTTGTGGGCCATATAAAATTATCAACTTAAAAATCAGCCTGCTATCTTGGGTCAAACATTAAATTAACTCACCCCTATTACCTTGGCAGGGCCAGACCAATGATTTTGCAGGCCTGATAGAGCTTGTGGGTCAGGTGTTCCCCATGCCTGCCTTACAGCATAATAAACAGGTCTTAGTTGTTAGAGCTCCAACTGTGATAATTTCAAAGGGGCCCCAAGTTTATGCTTTTAACATCAGCTGGAAAGTTTCAGTCTAACAAACATCTCACGTGATTGCAAAGAATCCTCAGACCACAGTCACAAAGACTCTGTCATGGGACAGATGGTATAATCTGAGATTATCTCCATTTTCTTGATTTTAAGAGAAAATGTCTGGTCCTGAATGGTAAGGCAGCATGGGATAGTTGGAGTAAGGTTGAGAAATCAGATGGACTTACTTTAAAACCTGCCTCAGTTGCAAGTTCTGTGACCTTGTCTAACTAACCTCTCTGAACCTCTGTTTACTCAATTCTAATGTGTGAATAATAATTGTCTCTTAGGATTGTTGTGAGGATAAAGTGAAACAATGTATGTGATATCCATGACTCAGTAGGTGATCAGTGGATATTTATAAAACAACTTCATACATGACATATTTGTAAAATAAGATTAGCTAAGATCATCTCTAAGGTACATTCCACCTCTAATAATTGATTGTCTAATTTTCTTTGTATAAAATTAATATGTATATTTTAAAGATATATTTGTGTAGAGAGATATTAACTACAGAGTCCTTGGTTGTCATGAATTACTGTCTGCAAAATGTCCTTTGCTGGATCTGGAAACTGAGCCAGTGGAGAAGACGATGTACCAGATAGTGCCTGTAGTTCTCTTATCTAAGCTGTTTCATAATTTCAGTCGTACCAGATTCTCCTGGGATTTATGAGGCTGAGTCACCATCCCCACCTCCTCCTGCGTCTCCACCTCCTGAACCAGCGACGAAGACTGAGCCAGAGCCTCCTTCTGTCAAGGTACAACTTTACTGGGACGGCTGCCTTTCCGTGTGCTCTTTTTCACCCAAGGACCTAAAGCTGTTCTCTGCTGTATACTTCACAAATGCCAGTAGATGGCTCTTGTCTCATTCTCTCCTATAAGTGGTAAGAAGACACGGTTGACATTCCCTGTCTTCTCACTTGACGTGAGATTTCAGCTGTAGGTCGAAGTCTCAGAGGGAGCTCTGTTTTCCCTGATCTCCAGCATCAGGGCTGCTGTGCTACCCAACTCCCTTTGGAATTGTGCAAAATGAGGTCTTGCCTGCATCAGAGCAAAGTGTGTGAAAAATAGAGCACAAACAGCTTATGCATGTTGGCTACTCTTCTGGAAAAGGGCTGGATGAGAAAAGCTGGCAACAAATGGGGAAATGCAGTTTTGAGTGATCTCTAGCTGCACCTTGTCTATAGCTGTTAGTGTAAATAATGAAGAGTTGAGAAGAAAGGTGCTGACAGGTTTCTTTTTCCTTTTTGTCTGTCATTTTTCCTGAATTCATTGTATTAAAGACTGTCATTTAAATTTTGCATTGATTTCTTCATTAGCTGAAGAGCATATGGGATTAAAGACCAGTGGAGATAAAGTAAAATATCAGTTTCAGATTAAATTAGATGGGCCTATCTTGCAGTGTCAAGGCTGAAATAGCCAGTATCTACAGCAGGGGCAGATGTCGTGGAAACCTCTGGTCTGTTTAGGGGCCTTCCCTGTGTGCTCCCATAATCCCTCCCTAGGCTCTCCAGTAGCGGCCTGTCTTCTCCATTAAGGTTCTTGTCCTATTGGTCTTTTTAACCCATGGTGCCCGCACTGCTCAACAAAGTATGTTGCTGAATGAACACAGATGTTTGCTCAATATGTTACTTTTCTTCTCATAAACAATGAAACATCAAGCTGGCACATGCAATGACCATAACTTGTCTGTGTGGTAGGTCTGGTCCTCTAAAAGGAAATGTATTGAATTCCTTTTTCAGCTTACCATCATGGAGTATTGGAGATTGCTTGTTATAAATTAAACTTCTATTTTTCTTTGTAGTTTTATTGGTCACCTTAATGTTATCTCTGGTCTTTCAGAGCTTAAGTGGAGAAAACAAAAGAAAACGAAAGCGGGTGCTGAAATCTAAAACCTTTGTGGATGAGGACGGCTGCATAGGTAAGAAAAATTTGGGATTCCAAATTCAGAGATAGTTATTACCTCAGAGAGGCACCATGGTCCTTTATAGAGCAGCGTGCATGTGTCCCCACCCCGACCCCCGGCGGTGCCTTGCTGCCTGTCTTGGCGCACACTTGAATAGATGGTAGGAGACCACTACAACTACAGGTAAACACCTGCTCTTGTCTGGTCCACGCACTACAGAAGTAAGCTTTGAGATCCCGGATGAAAATTGTCACCTCTGGTGGGGAATTTGATCTATGGAATGGAGCTAAATTTCCTTATTTTGCCTACATGTGGGTTGTTGTGAAGATTCAGGTGAGGTAATATATCTAAAAACACTTTAAAGATGGAAATGACAATACCAGCTTAAGATGTTATCATTGACCCAAAACCAAAATATTGGGGTTTTTTTTAGAATTGTTGTTTTATACATTTGAACAGTGGAAAAGGAGCTCCTACAGATGATTAGACTGAGGAGAGAGTCATGAGTCTTTGGTATTTTGTTCCATTTGTTCTTCATAGAGGTTTGACTCTTCCAAATCACTTCTTTAATTAATTTCCTATTTGTAAGCCATGTTAGGTAAATGGATGTGCTTTTTAAGGAGGCCTAGAGGGGAACAGAATTTAGGCTTTGAAACAACCTAAGTATCCATTGACAGATGATTGAATGAATGAATGAATGAATGAAGAAGTTGGGGTGTGTGTGTACAGAATATTATTCAACCATATGAAGCCCTAGCTTGTTTGGCTCAGTGGGTAGAGTGTCAGCCTGCGGACTGAACAGTCAAAGGCACATGCCCGGGTTTGTGGGCTCAATCCCCAGTCCAGGGCCTCTAGGAGGGAGCCGATCAATGATTCATCTTTGGTGTTTCTGTCTCTCTCTCCTCTGCCTTCCTCTCTGAAATCAAAATGTATATAAATGAAGAAATCCTGCCATGTGTGACAACATGGGTAGACCTTGAGGGTCAAACCATAAATCAGACAGAGAAAGACAAATACTGTGTGATCTCTTTTACATGTGGAACCTAAAAAAGCAACTCATAGACAAAGCAGTCAGATTTGTGGTTACCAGAGGCAGGGGGAATAGGAAAAAGTTGGTTAAAAGGTACAAACTTCTACTTACAAGGTAAGTAAGTACTAGGGATGTATGTACAACATGATGATATTGTTAACACTGCTCTATGATGTATATGGAAGTAAAGAATGTATCTGAAGTTTTCATGAAGAAAAAACTTTTGCTTTTGCTTTTTGTTTACCTATATGAGATAATAGACGTTACCTACTAACTAAACCAGGGGTCTTTAAACTACGGCCCACGGGCCACATGCGGCCTGCAGAGGAGTCTGATCCTGCCCGCCAGGTATTTTGGGCAGTGAGCGCAGCCGAGGTGTAACAGTAGGGATTAGTAGTTCATATAGTCCGGCCCTCCAGCTCTCTGAGGGACCGTGATCTGGCCCCCACTTTAAAAAGTTTGAGGACCCCTGAAACCTACAGCGGTTATCATTTCACAATATACAGTGGTATACTTCAATTTTAAGAAAAGAATTCAGGCTTTGAGTCATTGGCTTATTCTTCGGCCACGTTTTAGCTTGTTGTGCCTTTTCCACAAACGAACCGGACTTCTGTGGGGCTCTCAGGCTTGGCCTGATGGGATGCTCAGATCCTAGCACTGTGTGTCTGTGTTTAAACCTGCTGTTAATTAGATTAGCCCGTAATTGTTTCTTTTCTCCTGTGGCACCTGCCGCAGCTTGGTTCTCCTAGAGAAGTATTTTTTCCCTTTTCTTGTTCAAATTTTTGTCTTAAAAATATTGACTGAAGAGTCAGTTTTTCCCGGCATTGTGGTTGTTAAAACTAGTGAAGACATAAATTGTGAACCTGGTCCCATTATTTCCCACCTCCCATTCCTTTGAAAAGGTCTCTGGCATTTTAATTGTAGCATGTGATTGGGGAATAAAATTCCTTACATGTGGAAATTCTGTCTTTGCAATGCCAGGTTTATTGTGAGCCTATGAATTCTGAACTTTGAGTAGTAGTCTTTTTTGTTTTGAGGTTTGACAGTTGGTAGTAATATATGTATTTTCTGTTAAATTTCTTATTCTTTCTTTTAACTATAAGAGGACAAAAGCTCCAGTGCTAGTTTCTTCCTCCTCCTACTCCAAAATAAAAGTGTCACATAAATCTTTGTGAGCGTTCATTGGGAATTTGTGGCTTTACGTTTGGCCAGGTGTGGGATGCGGACCTTTTTGCAGTCCCGTCTTCAGACAGGACTTTAAGAGCCTTGGATGCAACAATGAAAACTATGCTCACATACCAGTTTGGTGTGTTTTTTAAAGCTTTTTAGTCCAAGTTCAACCTAATGAATCTTGGCTTCCATTACCGACAAAGGAGCTCGGCTTTCCTCTCTCTGCTCAGACTGTTCCAGATGTATCGGCACAGTGGCTGCCCTGTCCTGTGCTGGACCAGAGCTGGTCTCTGGGTTTACTGCAGGGACTGATAAGTTTGTGGTGGACTTCTGGACAAGGTGAATTTCTAAAGCAAAACAGTTGGTTGAAAAGGATTCTGATGTTTTACCCATGCAAAATGGGCCTTTTTATCTTTTTCAAACCGGGACTTTTAAAATGGTATCTGAGAAAAGTGGCCTGTTATTCAGCTAAAATAAAGATCCTATATTTTTAACTTAAAATCCCTTTTGGCCTGTAGTTTGAAGGAGCTACAGCTTTTAGTATAGAAAATGTTCCTTTTAGCTAGTAAGGTATACTCAGTGTGCTGCCCTGACTGTTTTTTAAAAACCCCCCCACCCCACCCCCACCCCCGAGCAATCTCTTGTGCAAATTTGGCAATGAGACAACCAGTGGTTTCATTAGTAAGTAATGAAATAATGAGCTAATTGATGCTGGAGTTTAATATTATAGACATGCTGCCATTTGAATACAGAATGTAGCTTATGAAGGAGCAATTAGTAAGTTTTCTTTTCTCTGTATAGATGCTCTTCAGACTTTGAGATACTGAGTAAATAACAGCTCTTAATTTTGTTCCAGTAATCTAGTTACATAATGCTTTTGAAGTTGTGTACAAGATGGGGATGGTCTTATGGGATTGTAACTGCTGAACTAATAGGTATACCAAGGAAATTCCCTAAGTATTTTAGAGCAATGTTTCTCAAACTTTGAGTAGATGCATGACTTGAAACCTTGCTAACATTCAGATTTTGATTCAGTAGAACCTGAGATTCTGCATTTCTAATGAGCTCATGGGAGTTTTAATGGCCTCTCGTCTGTGGAACAAAGTTGAGTAGGAAGCCTTTGAGAACACTTAATACATATTTAACGCTTATCAGTGTTTTTAGCCTCTAAGTTGGCAGGAGTCAGCAAAGTAAATTCTGGGCTCTTGAAAGTAATGACACATCCTGGCAGCTCTTGGGGAGGGGACTGTTAATTATGCAACCTTAATGACATCAGAGGGAATGAAGCGAAGGAGTAGCCAGTTGACCGCCAGCGTAGCCCATTGCGAGGGAGAAAGTAGCATTGAAGGATGCTTGCCAAAGATTACTACGTGCATCTGTGTGTTCTGTGAGGCAGTGTAATTCCCACTTAATGGAAGGCAAGGGAAGCGACTCTCACAACGAGGTCCCAGACCTACTGGATGTGAACTCTGGACATGGAGTCCCGCAGCCTGGGTTCTAATGAGCCCTCCAGGTGATTCTGATGCACGGCAAAGTTTGAAATTGTATAAATGGCAGACCAGGGATTAGAACACAGATATACTGATTCCAATGCTTATGCCTATAGAACCATTGCCTATAGAACCATTTGACTAATATATTTTATTAGAAATGATCAGTAATTATGAGCTTAAAACTATGCTTGTTCTTAAATGGGGGAAAAAATACCTTTCACTTTAATCATCTGAGTTTTTATTATGTATATTGGGTAATTCTGTTCAGCTAAGAAAAGATGTTTTTTTACCATCATTCGCTGCAACCAGGAAGCCTGAGGGAGAAGTTAGATGACATTGGTTATACAGCTGCTTCAGCTCTCTCAAGTCACAGGAAGGTGGCAGTTCCGTTTCTTGTATTGGCACATGCATTGCAATAATATCAGTTCTGTGACATGGTCTGTGCCCTTTGGGTCTTTCTCATAATGTCTGTTCACTAGTATAATGCTTTACATTAGGCATGTTTCAGTGAGTTTTATTGGCTGATATGGAGTAAGAGAATTAGTAACTATGCTTCTCATTGTATCATGATCATTCCTTGAAACTATCAAGTTTGTCATCTGATAGAATTTGCTTGGGACAGTTCTCTTTATGACATAAACTTAGACCACGTAAATCTTGGGTTAATTAGCATTCATTCAAAACCAAGAACTGAACAATTGAGTATCTAATGTCCAATTCTCTATACTTAGGATGTGCGGAGAGTGAGTGACATCAGGATAGAGCTAGTCAGAGAGTCCACGGCAGGGAGCCTGGCTAGACAGGATCAAAACTGCCAATAGAGCAGAGATTAAGACCAGGAAAATGATCAGTGGAAATAGGCAGGCACTACTAGAGCTCAGGAAATTAACTAGCATAGAGCAAGACCCAAAAGCAGGATTAGGGCAGTCAAATGATAAAGGCCTGGGACAGCCCCGCCTGGCTCAGGGGTTGAAAAGGCCTATGAACCAGGAGGTCGCCATTTGATTCATGGTCGGGCACTTGCCTGGGTTGTCGGCTTGATCCCCAGAGGGGGACGTGCAGGAGGCAGCCAATCAATGATTCTCTTTCATTGATGTTTCTCTCTCTCCCTTCCTCTCTAAAATCAATAAAAATATATTTAAAATAAAGGTATGGGACATAGCAATGAGGGAATAAGGGTGAGTGTTGATTCTGAACCCCAACTAGAGGCTGTGATCTCAAGATGCCACATACTTCCTACCTGAGGCTGGATCTGATCTGCCAGGGGGAGATGAGCACACCTTCCTTATCGGAGTGTCCGAGGGGATCTGGGAGGACAAGACTTCTCATTCTTTTGATGGAATAGTATTCTAAATGACTCAGGCCACTCATGTTCCATTTTCCCCTTATTCTACCAGTGACTGAGAAAGTCTACGAGAGTGAATCCTGCACAGACAGTGAAGAGGAGCTTAAGATGAAGACGTCTACACACAGACCCCCAGCAGTGACTGTGAAAAAAGAGCCCAAAGAGGAACGAAAGGGCCCCAAGAAAGGGACTGCTGCTCTGGGCAAAGCCAATAGGCAGGTGTCCATCACTGGCTTCTTCCAGAGGAAATGAGCTGCGTCTCTGGAGGGCAGCGATGGGGAGTGGTCAGGGAGACGACCAAGACATACAGACTCTCACTTACTGTGTAAGTTCACCCAGCGCCTCACCTCACCTGTCAGAAGACTGTTCTTCCATCTTGAAGGGTTTGTACTGCTGGCTTTTAACCAAAAAGAAATCACCTGGAAGCAAGAGGCAAATGAATATTTAAAAAACTGTTACCTTCTAATGACATTTTTAAAGCACAATCTTTGACCTGTCCAGGAGAAGATTTTCTCAACAAAAAATTAGAACAGGTTTCAGAATTATTATTACTGAAGCAGTTTAGTGGCTAATCCATTGCACCCTACCTACCTTGTGCCCTGATGGCTCAGGGAGTATTCTTCTGTGTTCCTTTGTATTCCATGGACTTGTGTGGGTATTTTTTATCCCTCGGACTTGTGTGGGTATTTTTTTATCCCTCAATTTTACTGGATGTGTTTACCATTCCCCTTATCATCCCTTCCCCACTAACACAGTTCTGTGTGAAGCCATGTTCTGTAAGTCTTAAATCTGGGTTGGACTGAGGCTGCAACAGAAATCTTCCTGTAATCCTCTCCTCCCTTATAAAGTGCACTGACACCTGGCTACCTACCAGCGCACCTCTGTGTTCTACCCCTTTCACAAAAGCGCTCTAGACCTTCATTCAAAATTCGTGGTTAGGGCAAAACCTCAGGTGGAACGCAAATAGAAGTGTAATGATGTATTCAACTCCACCAGAATCACCGAGAGTCAGCACTGACGGCCTTAGAGGATGGCTCATGCTGCTGACACAGCGCGCACTTTACACCGTTCCTGTGATTTTTGTCTCCTCCCCGTTCCTGTGATTTTTGTCTCCTCCCCTCTCCCCTTTCCCCCTGTCAGTACCTGAAAGTGAAACCCATACAATGAAATGAAGGCGAAAAGGAGAATCTTTTCCTACATGCAGTACGTAACAGTTAATAAAATTTCTTCTTGAGGAAACTGTTCAGAAACAAGAATTTTCTAAGAAGGTCATGCGGAAGAGAGAAAAGCACACGTTTACTATACAGATGTTGCTCCTCTGTATTTTTAACCCTCCCATTTGCCTAAAAGTCCAGCTCCCCAAAAAGAGATGGAGAGATGGAGTTGTTAGGACTAAACTGCTATTAAATAAAATATTGTCATTTGTTACTTAAGGAAAGTCATCTATTGCAGTGATAACTTTTAACAACTTCCATTCTGGCTGCACAGTGAGCTCAGTGTATGGAGGGGGTGTGGCAGTGGCTACACTGGGCTCTGGGGATGGGAGCACAGGCTTGGCTGCCGGTGTGACTCATTACGAACAGACAAGGGATGTCTGACTTCTTTCCATCTTATCCTGGTGTATGTCCTAAGTCAGTGGTCGGCAAACTCATTAGTCAACAGAGCCAAGTATCAGCAGTACGACGATTGAAATTTCTTTTGAGAGCCAAATTTTTTAAACTTAAATTTCTTCCAATACCACTTCAAAATAGACTCACCCAGGCCGTGGTATTCTGTGGAAGAACCATACTCAAGGGGCCAAAGAGCCGCATGTGGCTCGCAAGCCGCAGTTTGCAGACCACAGTTCTACGTGATACAGTCAGCCATCTACTGTTCAAAGCCAGTATTGTGACGGACCTTGGGTTAAGAGCAGTCTCTTGAGCAGCAGTCACCGAGGGCTCTCTAGCCAGGCACCCATGGACTTGATTAAGCCCAGAGGTTTGGGGGGTGAGTCCTGGCATTACACCTAGGTCTTGTAAAGGCAGAGGCTTTGTGTAGCAAGCCGAGTACAGGATGACATATTCCAACCTCGTCTTTTTTAAATCTGGAAGGATGGAGAAAAAGATGGAAAGCCTGAACTTAAAAAACTTAAAAAAGCCTGGACCTTTACGAAACATTTCTGGAGAGGGATCCCTTTTAAATGGTTATTTTTGTCATTGCCTCTGGTCATTTTTCTAAATTGAAAAAAAAAAAAATCAACTCAGTCTCTTTTTTTAAACATTGTTATGCTGAGGTCTCCAGTAAGCTAAATTTAGAATTGGAAACCTTCGGTGCTGGTTGAAAGGAAAATGCAGATTCTGTGATAGTGATCCTGTGATTACTATGCCCAATATGCTGCCTAAACTCCGAGCTGTCTGCAAGATTTAGTAAGTGGTGGCTTTTTTTTTTTTCTTTACACAAAACTCTACCATATTATCCCATGAGTTCAATAAATTTGAGAAGTTGTTTTGAAATAGTTCAAACTGAAGGTCTGATGAGTCTGTTATTTGACAGGATGGCAACAGCATGTGCGTTATTTAAACTGAACAGGAACAAGGCTGTTTTTCAGTTTATGTTGTTAAAATTGCATACCCATAGTCTGAGATGGACAAGTTATTTGCTGCCTTCATCATTTTTTCAGCCCTGTGGGAAATCTTAGTTCCAGCCAAACTCATTTTTTTTAGTTCATTTAGAAGAAAATTTAGTCCTGATCTTGCACATTGTGTTAGTTTGGCTTCCTCACTTGCTAGCTGTGTGACCTTGGGCAAATTCCTAAGCCTCAGGTTCTTTACCAAAAAAGCTAAAAAGACTTCCCATGAATTGTCAAGACTGAAGTAATGGACAGCATAAACTTAGTGTACAATGGCAGCACATAGGTGCTCTACAAATGGTGGCTTCCTTCCTGATGTCATAAATGATGCACTTAGCTCCTAACTCTCAAATGTTATCAAGGATATGACCCATATGTTACAAAGTCATCATTCTGGCTATAAATGTAGTCAAAGGGGGAAGACAATGGTCTGTTTTTAGAAAGGTTTTAGAGAGATTGGATATTTTCCAGTTGAAAGAAAGTGAGATTTATAGATAGCGGGTATTTACTTTTCATTAAAACATTTATTTTGTGTCTACTCTGTGTCAGGCCTCTGACCTGGCTACTAGCGGATATAATAGGATCCTAGATTTTCCCTGTCCTCATGATCCTAGTGGAAAAGAAAAGCCAGTAAAACAAAAGAATGTGGTGAGTGCAGCAACAAGCAGCACATGATCCTCTGAGAGCTCATAGGAGAGGTGTGGAGGAAGTCCTCCTAGGGAAGAGAAGCCAGGCGGTTTTTTTGAAGATGAGAAGGATTTTACCAAGCAAAGGACCTAAAGGAGTTCTCGGGCAGAGGAGCATGGCTTTGGGGGGAAATGGTCTGTTGAATTTAGGAACAGGGAGAAAACCGATTGAGAAATGAAGTTGGGGTTCCTGCTAAGGAGTCTGGATTTCATTTGAAGAACATGAGGTCCAAGTGAAGAATTTTACGAAGAGGAGTAACAAGTTGATTCTCATTTAAGAGTGACAACTGGGACAGTTACAGGGTGGTGGTGGCATAGGAGGACACTTGCTCCCTCACGAGTACCTGAAATGTACACCTATATAAAGAGCAGTTCTTCCTGAGAGGCAACTGAAGGCTGACTGAACACCTTCTGCACAACAGATGAATTAAGAGACCAAGTAGAGGAGGCTGGGTAACCACTGGAGCTCTAGAGGATTGGAGCTGGTAAGTGCCATTGTTACCATCCTCCACCTTGGTAGAGTGAGCAGGAACTCTATGCAGGTGCTCTGGCATACCTGCACGATAGCTGTAGCACGTTCCCAACCACACTGCCCAGAATCCATCTGGCCCAAACAGGGAGCAAGCAGGATCGACCAGGTGTCACCACATAGCACCTGGCCTCTCTGCCTGGAGCTGCTCCTATTGGGCAAGCCAGCACCCAGGCGCACAGTAAGCATCTGCCTGGCTGCAACCAGCCTGCCATAACTACCTGGCACACAGTCCACACAGATGTTGCTTCTACACAAGATCACTTCCTTCACAACAGAGTCGCCTTATAGAGAAGACCTGGAAGATGTAATTTTCCAGGATCTGTGGAAATTTTTCACTATCCAAAGTGCTGGTGAACATCATTACTTACTTTTTCTCTACTTCCATAGAGTGAGCAGGAGCTCTCTCCAGGTACGATAGCCCTGTAAGACTGCCACAGTGCATTCCCAGCCACATTGTCCAAACACTTTTGTCTCTGAACAAAGGGAACAAGCAGAATCAATAGAGAATTACTACATGCACCATCTGGAGCCACTCCCACCCAATAGGCTGGTGCACCAGTAGCATAGGCCCCCCTCTTGGCTCCAACCTGCCTGTCAAAACTACTGTCATGTACAGAGATCACTTCTACACAAGGCCAGTTTTTTTAAGATGGAAAGATAGCTATTTCATTTAAGTGACAGAAATAAATAAGTCAAACAAAATGAGAAGATACTGTGTTTCCCCGAAAATAAGACATCTCTGAAAATAAGACCTACTTACAGGTTTCCTTCTGACTGAAATATAAGGCATCCCCCGAAAATAAGGCCCCCCTAGGCTAAACATGAGAGATTTGGTCTACTGATTCTGAAAGAAATGGAGTCACAAGAAATTCACCAGGAAATTCAGGAATTGGATTGTTATGATGATGTTCCAGAAGATGATGACATGATTGTCATTGAATAAATGAGTAAATTCTTGATACTGTAGGATTCACAGTTTGTCTGGTTTGTGTTGACAACTACCGTACTACCGTACCGTATACAGGTAATAAATTTCCTTTATTTTCATTTAACAATAAATGTGTACTATATTCTTCTTCATGGAAAAATAAGACATCCCCTGAAAATAAGACCTAGTGCATCTTTGGAAGCAAAAATTAATATAAGACACTCTTATTTTCAGGGAAGCAGGGTAGTTCTCAAGTGAAAAAATAGGAAAAATCCCCAGGGTAAGATGGACGGGAGCAGGGAAACCTTAATGAAATGGAAATAATTTGCCTGACAACCACTTAAAGGAAATGATTATGAGAATGCTTACCAAACTTGATAGGAATAGAGGAATTTAGTGAGAGCAACCGAGTTAATACAAAAAAGAACCAAGCAGACCTAAAGAATGCAGTAATTGAAATGAAAAATACTCTAGAAGGAATCAATAGCAGATTAGCTAATACAGATAAAAGGATATGTTACTTGGAATACAGACTAATGGAAATCAATTAAATCAGCAAAATATAAGTACTTTTTTCTTTTCAAAAAATGATAATTTAAGTAAGCTCTGGGACAACATCAAACACACAAACACTTGCATTTATAGGGAACCCAGAAGGAGATGAAAGATAAAGAAGCAGGAAATTGATTTGAAGAAAAAATGGCTGGAAACTTTTCTAACCTGGGGAAGGAAACAGACATCCAGGTCCAGGAAGCATGGAGAGTTCCAAGTAGATGAATCCAAAGATTACACCAAGACATATTGTAGTAAAAGTTAAAGATAAATAGACAATTTCTAGTGAAGTTGGTGGAGTAGGTAAATGCTGTGTTTTCCTCCAATAACTACATCAAAATTACAACTAAATTATAGAACACCATTGAGAACTACCTAAATACTAGCTGAACAGAATTTCTATAAGGATATAAGGAAGAGGCCATGTAAAGGCTAGTAGGAGGGGCAGAGACATGAAATAGGCCGGTCCCATACCTATGGTGTGGTGGCTAAGAAGCAGGAGGTATATCTCAGCTGTGGAGATCCCCCCAGAAGAGCAAGGGTTCCCGTTCCCAGATCTGTCTCCCTAGACCACAACTCTGCCAGGAAGAGAAGTCCCCACAAAAATGGCTGTGAAAATCAGCAAGGATTGTGGCTGAGTGAGATAGAGAGCTGCTGGAGACCAAGCTGTAACAAGAGACAATGAAGAGGATTTCATAATGATAAAGAGATCAACAAGAGGATATAACTTGTAAACATTTATGCACACAATGTAGGAGCACTTAAATATATAAAGCAAATATTGACAGACATGAAGGGATTGACAATAATAGGGGACTTTAACACCCCATCGACATCAATGGATAGATCTTCTAGACAGAAAATCAACAAGGAAAGAGCAGCCTTAAATGACACACTAGACCAGATGAATTTAATTGATATTTTTAGAGCATTTCACACAAAGCAGCAGAGTATATATTCTTTTCAAGTGCACATGGAACATTTTTCAGGATAGACCACATATTAGGACAGAAAACAAATCTCAGTAAAGAAGATTGAAATGATATCAAGCATATTCTCTGATCATAATGGCATAAAACTAGAAATCATTTTTTCAGAAAATTAGAAAACACACAATGCGGATGCTAAAAAACATGCTACTAAATAATGAATGTGTTAACAAGAGATCAAGGAAGAAATCGAAAGACACCTTGAGACAAATGAAAGCAAAAACACAGTGACTCAAAAAATCTATGGGATATGGCCAAAACAGTTTAAGAGGAAAAATCATAGCAGGCTTACCTCAAGAAATAACAACAAAAACCTCAAACAATCTAACCTTAAAGGAAACTAAAAATAGAAGAAAAAGCTCAAAGGAAGTATTAGGAAGGAAATAATAAATATAAAAGTGGAAAATAGAGTTTAAAAAAAACAACAATAAAAAAGATCAATAAAACCAAGAGCTGGTTCTTTGAAAAGAGAAACAAAATTGATAAACATTTAGCCACACTCAACAAGAAAAAAAGGGGTCCAAATAAACTCAGAAATGAAAGCGAAGAAATGACAACTGACACCACAGAAATACAAAGGATAAGAAAATACTTTGAACAATGTTATGTCAACAATTAGGACAACAAGAAATGGACATGAATGAATTCCTAAACATACAATCTTCCACGACTAATTCAGGAAGAAACGGAGAATCTGAAAAGATCAATAGCTACTAATGGAATTGAATCAGTGAAAATAAAACGCACACACAAAACTCTCAACAAGCAAGTCTTGGACCAGATGGCTTCACAGGTAAATTTTACCA
Organism: Pipistrellus hanaki; assembly: GCF_964339955.1. Classification (NCBI taxonomy): domain Eukaryota; kingdom Metazoa; phylum Chordata; class Mammalia; order Chiroptera; family Vespertilionidae; genus Pipistrellus; species Pipistrellus hanaki. The sequence goes on along the minus strand of NC_140511.1, from coordinate 42,082,049 downwards.
AATTTTCAAAGAAGACTTAATTTCTGTTCTTCCTAAACTATTTCAAAAACTTGAAGGGTGCTAAGGCTACCAAACTCATTTTATGAGGCCAATTATTACCCTGATTCCAAAACCAGACCAAGGCATTATGATAAAAGAAAATTATAGGCCAATATTCTTAATGTACATAGATGCATAAATTCTCAACAAAATATTAGCAAACTGGATTTAACAACACATTAAAAGGATTATATACCACGACCACGTGGAATTTATTCCAGGGACACAGAATGGTTCAACATCTGATATAAATCAACATGATACATCAAATCAAAATGGAGGATAGAAATTATATAATCATCTTAATAGAGGCAGAAAAAAACTTGTGACATAATTCAAAATCCTTTTATGATAAAAACTCTTAACAAGGTAGTTATAGAGTTATACCTCAACAGAATAAAGGCTATATATGACACACACAGCTAATATATTCAATGGTGAAAACTGAAAGCTTCTCTAAGGCCAGGAACAGACCAGGCATACCCACTATCACCACTTCTATTCAACGTAGTTTTGGATGTACTAGCCACAGCAATCAGACAATAAATAAAGAACTAAGTTTAAGTAAGTAAGTTAATCATCTCCAAATTGGAAAGGAAGAAGTAAAACTGTCATAATTTTCAGATAAGATGATTATATATATAGAACAGACTCCACCAATAAACTATTAGGACTGATAAATTCAGTAAAGCAGCAGGATATAAAATTAATATTCAGAAACCAGTTACATTTTTATACAGCAATACCAATGATCAGAAGAAGAAATTAAGAAAAAGTCCCATTTACAACTGCATCAAAAATTATAAAATACCTAGGAGTAAATTAAACCAAAGAGATGAAAGACATAAGATACTGAAAAAGAAATTGAAGAGGATACATATAAATGGAAGGCTATACCATGCTCATGGATAGGAAGGATTAATATTGTTAAAATATTTTTATTACCTAAAGCAAAGTACAGATACGATGCAATCCCTACTAAAATACCAATGGCTTTCTTCTCATAACTAGAACAACCAATCTTAAAATGCACAGTACATAGAACCACAAAAGGCCTGTACAGGCAAAGAAAACTTAAGAATAAAGTGGGAGGTATCACGCTCCGATTCCAAACTACAAAGCTACAATAATCAAAACATATCCAGTATGGTACTGCAATAAAAACAGACATATAGATCAATGGAATAGACTATAGACCTATACTAACAGAACTGATGCCATCTTGAAGCTAATCTACCAGCTTAATTTCTGAGTGAGTGAACCAGTTTCTTTGAACCCCTCCACGTCCCCTGGGTGGACTCTGGAATCTGTACAGAGGCTTTGGGCTAATCACGGAATTTCCACTGATGCTTCCTCTGGGCCAAGATGCCCCTGAAGTTAGCTAACTCTTAGCTCACCTTGGTGCTAGAGCCTCCCAGTATCCACTCTGTTTCCCTTGATCACCTACACATTCCTTTCCTAGCTCGTAGGTTCATGTCTGAGTGGGAATAAAAGTGGGTGGTCTAGGGGGGAAAAGATGGGGAGATATGAAAGACTTGCTGCTACCCAGGACTCCATTTCTGTAAGTAAGTTTCTATTAACTCTAACCAACAAGCTGAGCTTCTCTGCCTCATTCTTGGTCTCTTGGCTCCTTTGGCATTTAGAGGCCATGTTGTATATACAACCTTTTCATGGAACTAGAGCTCAGGAAAAAAAATCCATTTGGTCATCTAATCTAAGACAAGAGGTAAGGATATACAATGGGGTAAAAACAGGCTCTTCAATAAGTGGTGTTGGGAAACGACAGATCCATGTAAAAAAGAAAGAAAATGGACCATTTTCTTACACCTTATACAAGAATAAACTCAAAATGGATTAAAGGCTTAACTATAAGACCTGAAACATAAAACTCCTAGAAGAAAACATAGGCAGGGAACTCTTTTACACTGGTCTTAGCAGTATCTTTTTGGATATGTCTCCTCTCAAAAGCACAAATAAACAAATGAGATTACATCAAACTAAAATTTTTTTGCACAACAAAGGAAACCATCAACAAAAACAAAAGACAACCTACTGAATGGAAGAAGATATTATCCAATGAAAATTCGATAAGGGGTTAATATCCAAAGTATATAAGGAACTCGTGCAGTTTAACACCAAAAAAATCCAATTGTAAAATGAGTAGAGGTCCTGAGTAGACATTTCTCCAGAGAGGACATACAGATGGCGAACAGACATATGAAAAAATGTTCAAAATCAAGATGGCTATCAGAATGGCTATAATAGCCCTAACCGGTTTGGCTCAGTGGATAGAGCGTCGGCCTGCAGACTCAAGGGTCCCAGGTTTGATTCCAGTCAAGGGCATGTACCTTGGTTGTGGGCACATCCCCAGTGGGAAGTGTGCAGGAGGCAGCTGATCAATGTTTCTAACTCTCTATCCCTCTCCTTTCCTCTCTAAAAAAATCAATATATTTTTTATATATATATAAAAAAAGAATGGCTATAATAAAAAAAATCAACAAATAAATACTGGTGAAGATATAGAGGAAAGGGAATCCTTATTCACTGCTAGTGGGACTGTAACTTGGCACAGCCACTTTGGGAAACAGTATGAAGATTCTTCAAAAAATTAAAAATAGAGCCGTCATGTGATCCAACAATTCCACGTCTGGGTATTCATTTGAAGAAAACAAACAAACAAACAAAAAACCACGTTAATTCAAAAAGATATATGCACCCCTATGTTCATTGCAGCATCATTTCCAATAGCTGAAATCTGGAAGCAACCTACGTGTCCACTGATAGATGGATAGGTAAATAAGATATGGTACACATATACAACGGAATACTACTCAACAATACAAAACAATGAAATTTTGCCATTTGCAACACGGTGGGCCTAAAAAATATTATGCTAAGTGAAATAAGCCAGACAAAGACAGACAAACCTCACATACCCCTTACAGGTGGGATCTAAAACAAAACAAAACAAATGAACATACAAACCAGAAAGAAACCCATAAATACAGAGAACAAGCTGATGGTTGCCAAAAGGGAGGGGGTGGGAAGATGGGTAAAAACAAACAAAATTTTTTTAAAGAGTGACAGCTGGCATTGTGACTGTGTGTGCTATAGAGTGAGTGTTTACCCACGCACGCACATTGGATCTTAGTTCCAGTAGTACTAAAATGAAAGTTCAAATGGGATTAAAGCAAAATGTCACGGTTAAAATAAGGCTGCTTCATCCTGGCAGCCAGTTTAGACAATTGCAGTATTTGCTTTGTCCCCCCCCCCCCCATCCACATAGACTTCTCCAGCAGAAATAATATGTTTTTAAAAAGTGTAGTTCTCTGCACTCTCAACTCACCTCCCTGGAATACAGGGGAGGAGAGGGAGCGAGTGGAACAGCTCTATTCTTTCTCTCTCTCTGTCTCCCCGAGAAGGCATTCGTTATTGTACAGGAGCGGGCTGAGGAGAAATAAGCCAGACAAAGACAGACAAACTGAGGAGAAGGGCCATATAAGGAAATGAAATCCTCTCCCCAGGACCTGCGTAGAATGAGGGCATAATCACGCATTTGCCAGAAACGTACTCTGTGTCAAGACTCGTTTTGGTAAACTTGTCTCCCTTCATTGGTCCCGGGATCTCGCTGTGCCTCAGAGCAGCTTTTTACCGCCCGGAGACCTTGTGGGGCCTCGTGCTGTTGTGAGGAGGCAGCGCTGCCCTCTGAGTTGCTGCCCTGGCGGCTCCGTGAATCAGCCCCCGCTGTCGCCGTGCCCTCTCCGGAGGGCACCCTGTACCCAAACGACTGCACTCCGCATGGACGCCTGCCACCGCCTGCGGAGTGACACCTCTCGCCACTTGTGTCCGTGGCCAGTTTGTGTTTTCTGCTGTTGTTGTTCTTAAGTGTGGGCCACCCACAGGCTGCCACCCAGGCACTGACTGCAGCCAGAGACGCCTGGCCAGGCTTCTGATCCAAACCCACCTTCACTCTGCACTCCGCTCCCATTTCAAACACTAAATGTTGTCTAGCTGCCTCATCCCCTCCCCTCCTTTTTCTCCTTTGCTCTTGCCAGACTCCTTGTTTCTTGAGGCTTCACCTTGGCTTCTCCTCTCCAACTCCCTCTCCCCCGCCACCCCCACCCCCCTTATTTTTTTTTTAACTAAAGTTCTTCATGGCTAGTCCTTAAACTTCTCTCTTCGGTCTTTGAGGCTTTCTTTCTCGAGATTCTTGTTTCGTGTCTTTTACTGGAATGCTCTTGAAGAATGGAAAAACCACGTAGCTGAGGATCTGCTTTGGATCACACAAATCCGAAGTGTCAAGCGGTTGTTGAAAGCTCGCTATGTTTAGTCCCGGGTAAGACACTGTGGGGACTGCGCGAGCCCAGAGGTTACCGCTTTGGAGGGACGAGGCGTGCACACTAACGAGCGCTGAGACGACGCTCAGATAAGCGGTAGGCGAGGGACTTCATTTTTCAGGGAAGAACGGGGACGAGAAGGATGGGCACAGACGTTACAGTCCTGCACAAAGAACAACAGAGGATTTAAAAGGAGACACAGGCTGAGGGAGGCCCAGCCTCTGAGCGCGCTTTATTTAGCTGTTGGAGTGTCACTCACCATTTACACAATCATGGTGTGAGTAAACCGTGACTGAGGGAGCCCTTAATGATTGATATCCTTCCTTAAGAATGCAGGTATTGACACAAACACACACACACACACACACACACACACAAAACACAACACAACAACACACAAACAAAACAACCACAAACAAAAAGAAAAACCCCACAAACAATAACAACAAGCAGGTACCGAGGATTACCCTAAAGGGTACCTCATGGGCCATATTGGCTCAGCATGAATTCAGCTCCTATGTGTACACCCTCCAGCTGTGGCACCCTGGGGAGGCAGGGTGCTCTGATGGAAACACAGGGTTGGGGTACAGGAGGCCCTGGATGCAAACCCTTAAGCACTCGAGAACCCCAGGTTCTTCACCTACCTCCCAGGGTTGTTTGAAGGCTTTATTGGAACACGGCGTGGGAAGCCCCTAGCGTTTTGACATGCGGTAAGTTAAAACAGAGCAGAATAGCTCGCATTTTTTGCTCACCAACTATGTCCCCGGCACTGTTCCACGTCTGTTAGATGTGTAACTCCTAATCCTCACAACAACCCTGTAAGATAGGTTCTTTCATTCCCATTTCACACATGAGGAAACTGAGGCCAAGAAGGAACTTGTTCAAGGTCACAGAGTTAGCAGGCGGCAGCGCCAGGGAGATATAAATCTTGACCATTTGGCTCCAGTGCCTGCGATAGTGCTCTCGGCCGTGTGAGTTCACACGTCCATATTGCTCAATGGTGATTCATGTCTGTGTTTATAAGCACAAGTACAACCAGTTGTTCAGATCTCAGTGTCAGACCTGAAAGCAATCTTAATATTTATCTAACTCGACCACTCATCTGCTCGTCTTCTCCACAGCACCCCTGCCAAGTGGTCTTGAAATCTATAAACAAAGACTCAATTATGTTCAGTATACCATACTTAGTATATTTCCAAGCTAGGTAAGTAGACTCATAAATGTTAAGAAGAATTTAAAGAGAGGCTAGAATAAAATAGAGGCTAAAGTGATTAATTTTCTGTCATCAGGAAATGCTTCTAAATAGAGCATAGTTTCCATTTAATTGGTTTTAATTTAAATCAAGAACAATGTTTTTTCCTTGGAAAAACTCCAGTTCTTGTGCTTGTCTTTGACTCAATCTTTGTAAGAAAAGCAGGAGGAAATTTGGCTTTCCCCCCCCCCCCCCCTTATTTAAGCCATCCTGCAGGCTCGCAAAATAAGGCGTAACTCAAAAGGTAGTGATGCTTTGCTTTTAATTTTAAAATTGACTTTAGAGAGGGGAAGGGGAGGAGAGAGAGAGAGAAAAAAAAATGTGAGAGAGAAACATCCATTAGTTGCCTCCCACATGCCAGGGATCGAACCTGCAACCTGGGTATATGCCCAGACCGGGAATTGAACCCACTACCTTTTGGTGTGTGGGATGACACTCCAACCAACTGAGCCACACTGGCCAGGGCTGCCCTACCTCTACTTGCAGATGCTTTACTTCATCCTATTTGATCCCATAGGAATTTCCCATCGCCCATTTCTCACAACACTAGTCTAGCTTGTTTAACCCAGTACCTCACAGTAAGGAAGTGAGCCAGGGCCAGATCCTAGGTCTCCAGGTTTCGTTCACACCATGTGACTTTCCCTCTGATCAGCAGCTCCCATGGAAGGGAGATGCTGGCCCACTCGTAAGCTGCTTTGAATGAATGCTTACCCATTTGCCCAGGAACCTCGCTGGCTGCTGTGAAAGCTATAAGAGAAGCAACAAGTCCTCGCCTTCCAGGGACGGACGGTCACGTGCATGTTTGTGTGTGAAAGGTGTTTTATTAAGTTTGCCATGTACTCAGCACTGTTGTGTTAGATGCTGGGGATACAGAGATGGACTTCTTGTCTTTGAGGAATTTGCTGTCTGGTGGAGGGAAGACATAGACAAATAATTACAAATGCTTCAGCAGTAATATGATAGTTATGGATGCTTACCGTGGGCCAAAATGAGTGCCAGATATCTAAATACATTTTCTCTAAACGTCACATGTTTCACGTACAAATGAAAACGGGGAGGGTCAGAGAGTTTAAATGATTTACCCAAAGGTGAGATGCGTTTGTTTTCAATAATACATTTATAACAAAAAACTGGCGGAGATAGAGTAACGGAATGATGATGGTTAGCAAATCTGTAAAGGAAGCCGACTCCCCGTCTGATGGGTTTGTAATCAAACATGGAAGTTGGAACAAGAGTGAAATGAATTGCGCATTTAAAATTGCCTATCCAGATAGGGACGATCTTGCCAGGGGCTCAGATCCTGAATCTTTGGGCTGTGACCCCCTTCACATAGAGGAAGCCACGCCAGTGGCCGGGGAATAAGGCTTTCCTCTGGCTGGTGTTCCTGCCGGCCTGGAGGGAGAGCCAGGGTTTGAATGCCAGGCTTTCTGACTGAAGCCTGTATTGGTATTCCTCTGTTGTACCCTGTCCTTCCTCCTCTGAGAGAGGAGGTATGGACCCACAAGTCAGCGTGGGCCCAGGGAAGAGTTGTCTGCAACTGCCTTGGGGATGAAGGACTCACAGAGGAGGACGTGCCTAAACTCGGGTCTTGAACACAGGAACCTGCCACATGGCAAAGTGAGGGTAATCCCAGGCAGACGGAGTGGGACATACAACCTAAGAGGCACCAGAGAAATCATGGGGTGTTTAGAGTTAGAAGCCGTTGGGTGAGAGGTAGAACACTGGGTTATGAGGCCAAATAGGTAGGTAGGGCCCAGATGACAGAGGTCTTAGTTAAGTAGCTTAGCAAGCATGTCAAACTCACGGCTGGCAGGCCATATGTCATGTTTAAATAAACAAAGCATGCGGCCCACCGGCCACGAGTTTGACATGCTTGCTAGGAAGCCACTGAAGAATTGCAACGTCAGGTCTGTACATTTGAAAAACCACCCTTTGTAGCCTGGAGTTGGGTATGAGGTAGGTTGTAAGTCCCCAGGAGTCCGGTTGTCCCTGCGTCTTGAGCTGGAGCAGGCAGAAGAGAGAAACGTGGAGTTGGATTTCGTTCAGGGTGAGGCAAACGATTCCTTGGATTCCCTCGGAAACGCAGGATGTCTGCGGGGTCATCTCACGCCTGGGAGGCCTCCGGCTCCTGCCTGGGCCACGGTCCTCGTTAAACCATGGAGATGGGATTGGTTCCACAGCTCCCCGAGGACGCGTCCAGGCCACCCTCTGACGCACAGACCCCCCTGACTTAGCCCTGGAGCTGACCGCATCTCCCTGGAATTCTCCGGGCTGACAGGACCCACAGGCCCAGCCCGGCCAACTAACTAAACTCACCCCAAGCCATGCTTCGTGTACACCTCGTCCATGCCAGGTGCCTTCGTGTGCTTCACGTCACTCAATCTTAACCGTTTTGTGAGGTGGAGCGGTCAGCCGGATCTTGTGAACTAGGAGGCTGGCTGGCAGAGCGGCCGCCCCACGTGATAGAGCTCAGACTGAAGGGGCAGATGGTGAGTGTCCGGTCGTCATCTGTTCTTGACATGGGTGCTTTCCCACTGGTGTGGAGGGCAGTCAGCAGCCTGGCATGGCAGCATCAGGGTGCACCTCAGGCCCTCACTATGCAGCCATTACACCTGGAGCTGTACCATGACATGCTTCTCAGGCAGTAGGTTTTTTGCTGCAAAAAGCTCACCCCTGAAATCAGGGAACCACTGTCCCACATCTCCTACATGAAGCCCCCAGCCCTTCCACAAAGCTGCGTGTAGCTCTCAGGAGGGCTGGCTGGCCTCCCAGCCTATAAAGCATGAGAAGAGGCCGAGCAGCCAGGGGCAGTCCCTGTTTGCTATCAGGTGAGTGGTTGCCGTTTCTTGGTTTTGTAGAAAGTCCTTGGACTTCAGAGTTGGACAGCCTGGCGGCCGGTGCCCGTTTACTACAAGTGTGACACCCTCAGGCTGCCCATCCGTAAGAAGATGACTGTGAGGATTAGAGATAATAATGTGCCCAGCCAAAACCAGTTTGGGCTCAGTGGATAGAGCGTCGGCCTGCGGACTGAAAGGTCCCCGGTTCGATTCCGGTCAAGGGCATGTGCCTTGGTTGAGGGCACATCCCCAGTAGGGGGTGTGCAAGAGGCAGCTGATCGATGATTCTCTCTCATTGATGTTTCTAACTCTCTATCCCTCTCTCTTCCTCTCTGTAAAAAATAAATAAATAAATAAATAAAATAAAAAAATAACGTGCTCAGTTCAGAGTGACGGGTCAGTAAATAATATTACGATTTTTCAAAGCAGTTCCTTGGGCTTTAATCTTACCCATGTGAGAAGAATGAGTTGTCATCCTTCATTTATTATTTTTTGCAAGTATTCTTCATCAGAGTGTTCACTTTATGTGACAGACAGCACCCTAGACTGTTACAGCTGTTCTATGACAAGGTGAGGGGGGGGTGCTAATGGACCCAGGGTCTCGGGGCCATCGGTGTGACTCTGCTCACCCGGCCAGTTCAGGACGCCCCCTCGGACCCACCAGCACGTCCCTCTCGGGCGGGCTGCTGTGTCGTTGTGCACACGTTCTGCACTCCGGTTTCAACCATGTTTCTACTTCCAGCCGTTCAGAAGGAAGCCAGTGGTCTGAGAGGACATTCTGTTTCTCTGCGTACAGGCGTCAGAGGGCGCCTTCAGAAACGCAAAGCAAACAAACAGATCTCCAGCAGCGAAGAGCCTCCTCGCCCCTCCCAGGGGTGTCCGGGGGCTGAGGCGCAGGTCACGCCTGCAGTGTGAGCTCGTCTGTTTTCTCCTGTCGCCTCCCGAGTGCCGGCCCCCTGTGGTTTGCATCATCCCCAGAGGCCGGCCAACGCCCGCGCTCCTCGGTTTGCTCGGTCAATAGCCGTCTTATTGAAACACACTCCCTCGCTCTGTGGGCGCCAGATGTGAAGTTTCAAGAGAGCAGAGGCCGGGCTGGCGAGCGCCGTGACACCTGCTTTCGCGGGGAAGCCAGTCAGCTGCTGCTGCGGCTGATGTTGGCCCCTTTTCACGGACAGCATGAGGGTGTCACCCCACCAAGCACACACACACACACACACACACACACACAGGCAGCTGAGGGAGCCTCATAAATTATGGTTTTGTTTGTTTACTCAGGGCAGGAGCGTGGTGTAGTGGAAAGAGCCTTGCGCTTTGAAGCAGAAAACACGGGTAGGAGTCCTCCCTGGTTGTGTGTTTGGTCTTCAGAACACCGCTGTCTTCACAGACATGTGGTGTCCGGGGCAGTGATAGTGCTCCTGGGCCATCTCCACCGCAGTGTGAGTGCTAGGAGGTCAGGCCCATCATGTTAGCTCCAGAGGCTATACCCAGACAGTGCCTGGAGCATAGGAGATGCTTAGAAAATATTTAATGAGTGAATGAATGAATGAATTCTAGAACAGTTTCTTCTACTGACTGGCCATGTGGTCATGGAAAAGTCATTTCTCCACTCCGAGCCTCCGCTTCGTCAGCTGTGAGATGCAGGCTTTGCATCATCTTTATCGCTGACACTCTCAGAGGAGAACGTTCATTCGTTTCACACGTTACCTCATGTCTCTGCACGGGGCACTCCGCCAAGCCCGGAAAATACAGCCAGGGACAAGGCAGACACAGAACCTGCCCTCATGGGGCTTTGGAAGGGAGAGGCAACCAAGTAAGGGATGGCGAGGAAAGGTGTTTAAGGGCCCCTGGGATGGGCCTTCCCGGGGATGTGCAGAGGCCCCGAGAGAGGGGGGAGGAAGGAGGCCTCACCAGGCCGGGAACCTTGTGGCTGTGGTAAGGATTCTGCCGTTCTGTCAGTAAAGGCCACGGGGAGCCAATGAAGACGGGTCCTGTCGTCACAGAGAGCTCACAGCACAGACAGAGGGGAAGCGGGAGCCCCTCTTTACACGCCTGTCTGTCCGAGGCGGATCGCCCAGATTCACCCCCTTTTTGGGGGAGAAAGCAGGAGGTCAGAGGAGTTACCGCCACCGCATGGCGGGAAGCTTGGTCTTTGAAGTTGTAGGCCACGCCTCTCTCAACACCCCACTACAGAGTTGAGAGTTTTCCCTCCAAAAACCTTCAAATGCCTAACATTTGGAGCTGAACCCCTTGTCATAAAAACTCCCATCTGAAAACTGAGTGTCTTGTAAGCAACGTTTAGGCAAATCTCGAGAAAGACAAGTTTCTCCTGAACATGATGCTTGCATTGCGGGCAACCACAACCAAACCTTTGATGTATTTTTTTGAGTTTATCTTTAGGATAGATTCCTAGGAATAGAATTACTTTGTCAAAGGATATATATTTTTTAGAAATTCTTGACACATATTGCCCAGTTGCCCTCCTTCAGCTTGTCCCAATTTTTACGCTTATCATCAGTGCATACCAATAACCTTCCTACTGCTTCCGGTGACGGAGACCAGTGTCATTGAACTTGAGCAAAACAGAATAAAGCCGATACACTTACTTTGTTCCCCCAGAGTCAGGAAACACAACGAGGTTCTGACAATTTTAACCGAGGAGAGAAGAGGAAGCTACAGACACCACGTCCAGCCAAGCGAGGGAGAAGCTCCCCGCGGCCCCCGGGGAAGCCAGAGGTGCCTGGGGCTCTGCTCGCTCACAGGGAGGCGCTGGCGTGTGCGGCTGCTGCTGCTCAGAGCTGGTGCGGTTCCCGGGGACCCAAGCGGGGTCCGTGGAGCGGACAGAACTCTGAAGCGGGGCCTTAGAAGTCCCGAGAAGGAGGGAAGCTCTTTTCCAGCAGAAGCTGCACTGGGAGAGCAGCAGTGAGCTCGCCCCGCCAGCAGCACCGAGAGAGGAGCAGCCTGGGCTTCTTATCTCAGCAGGTGGGACCCCGGGCCCAAGCCTCCGAGGTCTCAGGGTTGTCGCCCTCGCTTGGGCGAATGGGATGGGCCCATATCTTTATTTCCCACAGTGTTCTGCACACAGTAGGTGCTCTGGGTATGATGCAGAGCCAAGCGAGCTTCCAGTGATTTGCCAATAATTCAACAAATATTAAGAAGTATTTGCCAATAATTCAACAAATACTAATAATTCAGTGATTTGCCAATAATTCAACAAATACTAATAATTCAGTGATTTGCCAATAATTCAACAAATACTAATAATTCAGTGATTTGCCAATAATTCAACAAATACTAATAATTCAGTGATTTGCCAATAATTCAACAAATACTAATAATTCAACAAATACTAGAAGTTAAGTGACTTGCCCCAGCGGTCCCCAACCTTTCAGACCCCACGGACCCCCAGGGTCCGCGGACCACCCGTTGGCGACCGCTGTGCCAGACAGTGGAAGTAAAGTGAAAATTAGGACAACATGGTTCATGTCGCCACAGAGCTTACAACTGAGTGAGGGTTAAGGATAGGTGACACAGAATTGTAATATGTCAAGAGAAGGGCTATGAGATAAGTACAGGGAACCATGGCAGTACACAGTGGGGAGTCCCAAGTCCAGATGTGGATGATGTGATTAGGCTACAAGGTGCGTTCCGATGAGGACAGAGACAGGTACACCCTGTTCACTGCTGTATCCCAGCACCCGCTGCATGACGGGTTCCTCATAAACATTTGCTGAACAAATGAACAGAAGAATGAAGGAAGTGATGTCTAAATCGCTAAGCCACGCTGAGGATGGGGATAAGATTCCATGGAGAGATAAAGGCAGTGCGAAGGCCTGGGTAGATTAAGGAAGTAGTTAAATGCCGCTGAAACAAAGTCAAGGGAGCACAGAGAGGCAAGATTCAAGGCTGGAAAGGTAAAAGAGGATCAGGACCTGGAGGGTCTTATAAGCCATATTGAGGAGTTCTGATTATTTTTTTTTTAAGGGGAATAAAACTAAGGAAAGTTATTAAGATAGGAAGTCATATAATCAGATGATAAAGAGAATAGTAGTAGTTAGTTATCATATGACAGTTATATACCAGAGACTTTACATAGTGTATTTCTTATTTTAAAAGGTCCATATCATTCCCTATGTCATACATGAAATGATGTGGCTTATGTAAGGTCAAATAACAGATCTGGGATTGAACTCCAGGCCTGTCTGACTCCGAGGCCTGTATATTCTTTCCACTGTATCCCAGGGGGCCCTGTGCCTGACGCTCTCACTCAGCGGCCTTTACCTGGTCCTTGGCTACAAGAACACCAGCCTTCGCCAGGCCAGTCAGCAGCTGGCGAGGATGACCCGAGACCACAGGCGGAGTCACTGCTGCTGAATTTTTGCTGTGTAGGATGGTGAGAGGCTGTGGCTTCAGCTATGATTCTTCGCCTGACAGTGTTGCTCTCAGGTCAGTCTTTCCTTTTTAAAATATATTTTATCTATTTATTTATTTTTTTCAGAGAGGAAGGGAGAAAGGTAGAGAGAGTTAGAAACATTGATGAGAGAGAAACATTGATCACCTGCCTCCTGCACACTCCCCACTGGGGATGTGCCCGCAACCAAGGTACATGCCCTTGACCGGAATCGAACCTGGGACCCTTCAGTCCGCAGGCCGACACTCTATCCACTGAGCCAAACTGGTCAGGGCAGGTCAGCTTTTTCAATTGCATCTGCCCAGTATAGATCTTAACACACTGTAACATAACCACAGTAGTGAACATTGCTCATTTGGGAGCTTCTGCAAATGCTCAGGCACTATCAGGAATATTTTGAAGTAGCGATTATGAGTCTGATTTTGACATGAAAAAACTGATGCTGAGAGAAGTTAAGTGACTTGCCCCAGATGACACAGTTGGAACAGTGATGGAGGGCTATCTGCTTCTGGTCATGCAGAGCCACCGGTACTGAATTAGCCCTCCCACCATAACAACTCTAATGCTGACAACAACTTATGAAATAATTGTTTTCAGACATTACACAACAGGCAGAATAAAAATGTGGTCCCTAACAGAAAGGAAGCAGATGCAATAAGCCTCATCATCACCTAATTTAGAGGCATTTTCTAGAACTGAATTCAGGGAAGGAGAAGCCAAACAAAACATTTGCTAAGATGAGGAGATTCAGAGGTCAGGGCTACCGAGGCAGCTGAAATTTGTAAGGCAGGGTTTGAGAGAGAATGGAGCTGCGCAGAAAGGAGCTCTAGAAACATTCAGGGGAGTCCGCTCCACATTCATAGGCCCCTGTAGTTCACAGTCCCCCACACTCCACAGGCGAGGCAGAGAATTACTGGAGATAAGCAATTACCACTGCATGCAGAGAACTGAGATACAGTTGAATTATAATTAGTCAGATAGTTGAAATCTCATTACATACTCCGAATAATCAGTAAAGCTTTCAGAAAGGCCACGCCTTGAGGCTGATCTGGTCCTAGAGTAGGGGTGTCGAACTCAATCAGAGAAGGGGCCAAAATCTAAAATCCAGCCTAAATCGCGGGCCGAATGGTTTACTGAACAGTCATAAACTGACAATGTCATAAACTGACAGCGGAGTGCAGTGATGACAGCGCGGTGCGGGCCACATTGCAAGGCCTGGCGGGCTGGATTTGGCCTGCGGGCCTTGTGTTTGACACATGTGTCCTAGAGTAAAGACTATTCTAGATGCACCCTAACAAAGCTTTCGAACCTGCCTCAAAAAGATCAAGCTTATCCACAAGTAAACTATCTGCCCGCCAGAGCCAAAATCAACGCCCCACTGAGGGAGACAACACAATTCAGACACTCCCAACAATGTAGTATCCACAATGTCCAGCATAAAATAAAATATTAGTAGACATGCAGATTATTTTCAAAAGAATCAATAGAGCCGAAACCGGTTTGGCTCAGTGGATAGAGCGTCGGCCTGGGGACTGAAGGGTCCTGGGTTCGATTCCTGTCAAGGGCATGTACCTTGGTTGCGGGCACATCCCCAGTAGGGGGTGTGCAAGAGGCAACTGATTGATGATTCTCTCTCATCAATGTTTCTGACTCTCTATCCCTTTCTCTTCCTCTCTGTGAAAAATCAATAAAATATATATTTAAAAAAATAAAAAATAAAACAAAAAAAGAATCAATAGAAATTAAAAAACTGAAAAATACAAAAATTTTCTTTAAAATGTACCACTTGATCTATAGATTCAATGAAATCCCAATAAAAATCCAGGAAGTTATCTTGTGGACATGGACAAACTGATTATAAAGTGTATATAGAGAGGTAAAAGATCCAGAATATTCAAAACACCACTGAAGGAGAAGAACAAAGCTCAGAGTAACTGCCTGACTTCAAGACTTACTATAACATTATAGTCATCAAGATAGTGGGATGTTGGTGAAAGAATAAATAAATCAGTGTAACAGAATACAGAACCCAGAAGTTGACTCATATAAATATATCAACCGATCTTTGACAACAAATGGTGCAGAAATAACTGGATATTCACACACACACACACACACACACACACACACACACAAAGAATGAACTCATAGATCATAGACCTAAATATGAAGCATAAAACTATAAAACTACTAGAAGCAAACATATAAAAAAAATCTAGATTACTGTGGGTATGGCAATGACTTCTTAGATATAACATCAAAAACATGATCCATGCCGAAACCGGTTTGGCTCAGTGGATAGAGCGTCGGCCTCCGGATCGAAAGGTCCCGGGTTTGATTCCGGTCAAGGGCATGTACCTTGGTTGCAGGCACATCCCCAGTAGGGGGTGTGCAAAAGGCAGCTGATCGATGATTCTCTCTCATCGATGTTTCTAGCTTTCTATCCCTCTCTCATCCTCTCTGTAAAAACTCAATAAAATATATTTAAAAACAAACAAAAAACAAACATGATCCATGAAAGAAAGAATTGATAAAAAATACAATTAATTTAATTTTAATTTGTTTAATTAAAATTAATTTTAACTTATTAAAATTAAGAGTTTCTCTTCTGTGAAAATACTATTAAGAGAATGAAAAACAATGAACAGACTGGGAGAAAATATTTGCAGTTGCTATATCTGATATAAGACTGTTATCTGAAATATACAAAGAACTCTTAAAATTCAATAATAAGAGAACAAACAACCCAATTTTAAAAAGGGGCAAAAGACCTCACCTAGAAAACACAGTAAAGCCTCACAGTAAGTCATTGGTATGTTCTGAGAAACATGACCTTAAGCAAAATAATGTAGAGCAAAGCCAATTTTACCATAGGCTAATTGATATAAGTAAGAATTAGGTTCGTACAGCATACTTCCAGTCACAAAACATCACCAAACTTCTAAATAAAAACCCCAAACACTTCTAATATTAAACACAGAAATAAATGTGACATGTACATTTAAGAGAGATTAAGAAAAACAAATACGATAATTATTTTCCCATCCACGTATTCCAATTCAGGGTTGCAGGTGGTTGAGCCTATCCCAGCAGGAACCAACCCTGGACAGAACGCCATCCCATCATAGGGCCACTCACAATCACACACACTCACACACACACACTCACACACACACACTCACACACACACACAATCACACACACACACAATCACACACACACAATCACACACACACACAATCACACACACACAATCACACACACACACAATCACACACACACAATCACACACACTCACAATCACACACACACACTCACAATCACACACACACACACACACACACACTCACACACACACACACACTCACAATCACACACATACACACACACACACAGACTCAGACTAGTACAATCCAGACAGGCCAATTAACCTCACATGCATGTCTTTGGCATGTGGAAAGGAACTGGAATACCCACAGATGCAGACATGAGGAGAACATGCAAACTCCACACAGACTATAGCCCTGGCCCTCAATTGTTTTGTGTTTTTTTTTTTCTTTTCTTATCAACATTATATAATGAAATAACATTGAACAAAAAGATGTTATTCAAAGGCCTGCTATATACACATGGCTCCATATCATATATTATTTGGGAACTACAGATTAAAACAACATTGAGGTATCACTACACACCTATTAGAAAGGCCAAAATCCAAAACACCGACAGCACCAACTGCTGACAAGGATGTGGAGCAGTAAGAACCCTCATTTATCGCTGGCAGGAATGCAGACTGGTACAGCCACTTTGGAAGACAGTCTGGCAGTTTCTTATAAAATTAAACAGTTTTACCATCTGATCCAGTGATGGTGCTTTTTGATATTTACACAAATGAGTTCAAAACTTATGTCCACATATAAAATCCTATACATGGATTTTTGGCACTGCTTTAGTCACACATGAAGCAAAAGCTAACAGAACTGAAAAAAACAAAGAAGTAGACACATTCACAATTTAGAAGGATATGGAACGATGAGGGCAGGACTTCTGGAACAACAGAGTAAGGAGCTAAAAAAAAATCCTCATTAAAAAAAACACACAAAAAACTAAAAACCAAAATGTTAAAACTGGACAAAATTATCAAAAATAAAAGTTACTAAAGGCTCATAATAAACTGAAAAGCATGTATTCATGAAAAACTACCGAATATCTTGTAAGAACAGTGGCAGTCTGTGACATCTGAGCCTGTGGCTGCTCTTCGCCCTTTCCCCTCGCCCCACCGCCCCAGCTCAGTCACCATGGCAATGGTGCTACAGAGAGAGGCGAGCCACGAAAAACTGCAGCTTTGCTTCGGAATAGGATCACTTGATTTGGAGCAGAGCTTGGACAATACCATGCCCAGGGACATTGAAAGAAACAGCAACAACCTCAGGGATAAAACAAAAAATCAGGAAGGCCAACAATTCAGCGAGCTTAAGGTTGAAATCCCAGTGGGGACAAACAAGGGACCAGAAAGTCAGCAGGATATGCAGGGAATGGGAACGCCATATTGGGCTTGATGAGCTCCCATCCCTCTGGCCAGGCATACGAGCGGGAAAGACCAGAGTGCCCTGGCTGTCGCATACTCCGGTATAACCTGAGATCATGCAAACAGGTAAGGGAACAGGAAAGTGCCCAAGAGGAAGCAAAAGCGTGGGCAGGCTTGTAAACAGCCTACGTTTTGAATGCACCATCTAACCCAAGCAAAGGACCTAGGACAGAGCCACTGAAGAAGGTGGAAGTGTTACGGGCTCAATGTGTTTAAGCACAACCGCTGACTCAATCATTGACTGAATACTTAGCGATACTGACACAGAGGCAATCCTTAGGAAGAAAAGCTTAAAAATAAAGATAAGAGCTGAAACCGGTTTGGCTCAGTGGTAGAGCGTCGGTCTGCGGACTGAAAGGTCCCGGGTTCGATTCCGGTCAGGGGCATGTACGTTGGTTGCGGGCACATCCCCAGTAAGGGGTGTGCAAGAGGCAGCTGGTCGATGTTTCTCTCTCATCGATGTTTCTAGCTCTCTATCCCTCTCCCTTCCTCTCTGTAAAAAACCAATAAAATATATTTAAAAAAAAATAAAGACAAGAACTAAAGTAAACAAACAAACAAAAAAGACACCAGTGGCTACACACTACAGGCTCCACAAATTTAGTCCAGAAAAATTATTATACAACCAAAAGCAACAACCCCCGTAGGGGGGAGGTGGGGGGGGGGGGGGGGAGGGGTAGCAGATATCAGAATAGCTAGAATGTATATTCACTCCATGTTATTCCTCGAGCTTCCAGCCAATGCAATAAGATAAGAATATTAAGTACAAGGCATATAAATAGAAAAGGAACAAGTAAAATTATTTTTACTTTCAAAGAACATGATTATATACATAGAATAACTTTTAAAAGCTACAAAAAAATCTCCTGAAGCCAATAAATAAATTTACTAATGTGACAGGATACCAGGTCAACATTTAAGAATCAATTGTATTGCCCTAACTGGTTTGGCTCAGTGGATAGAGCGTCAGCCTGCAGACTGAAAGGTCCCAGGTTTGATTCCGGTCAAGGGCACGTACCTTGGTTGCCAACACATCCCCAGTAGAGGTTGCGCAGGAGGCAGCGGATCAATGTTTCTTTCTCATCAATGTTTCTAACTCTCTATCGCTCTCCCTTCCTCTCTGTAAAAGGACAGTAAAATTTTTTTTTTTTTAAAGAATCAATTGTATTTACAAATACCAGCAAAATTGGAAAATGAAACATTTAAAATACCATTTATAATAACACTGAAAACAAAGTATTTCAAGGTAAATATAATAAAATATGTGCAAGACCTCTACACTAAAAACTACAAAACACTGAAGAGAAAAATTAAAAAAAACTTAAAACTAATAGAGAAATATACCATGTTCATGGATCAAATGAATGCAATATTGTTAACTTGTCAATGTTCTCCAAATTGATCAACAGGTTCAAAACAATACAAATAAAACTTCTAGCAGTTATTTTTAAAGAAATTGGTTCTAAATGTTATATGGAAATACAAAAAATATAAAAGATCTAGAACAAGGCAGTCTTGTAATTAGACAAAGGTAAAGAATTTACCTTACCTTATATCAAGGCTTACAATAAGTTGCTTTAATTTTTCTCTTCAGTGGTATTGGCATAAAGATAGAAAAAAATAAAATAAAGTTCCATGGGGCAGGATAGTTAGTCTAAAATAGTGAATGGTTGAATTTTATCCAAGGGGCAAAGTATCTCGGTGTGGAGTGTAAAGTTTGTTCAACAAAAATTTCTAAAAACACTGGCTATGACAGAGATTATTTTCAAGTGCAATTATTTTCATGATCTTTGGATAGGCAAGTATTTCTTAGCCAGGACCCAGAGCATAATAACCATAAAAATCAATACGATGAAATTAATCAAAATTCAAAGTTTAATTTAAGGTTTCTGCTGCTCAAAAGACACTTAAGAAAATGAGTAGGGAAGTCATAGAGTAAATATTCTCTATATATCTTCAGTCAATCTGACTGCCTATTTATCTTTTTGACAAAGAACTTCTATCCAGAATTTTTTTTTTTAAGTTTATGATTTTTTTACAGAGCGGAAGGGAGAGGAATAGAGAGCTAGAAACATTGATGAGAGAGAAACATCGACAAGCTGCCTCCTGCACACCCCCCACCGGGGACGTACCCGCAACCAATGTACATGCCCTTGACTGGAATCGAACCTGGGACCTTTCAGTCCACAGACCAACGCTCTATCCACTGAGCCAAACTGGTTTCGGCTCTATCCAGAATTTATTAAAAACTCCTAAAACTCAGTAGTAAGAAGATCCAATTAAAGTCCTTAAAAAAAAAAAAAAAGATACAGACTCTGAACAAAAGAGGATATACAAATGGCCAGTAAACACATGAACATGTCATTATTCATCAGCAAAATATAAATGAAACAAATCTGCAAAATCACAATGTTCCCACAGAATGGCTAAAATTTAAAAGACTGGTAACACCTAATTTGGTGAGGATCTGAAGCAAAACCATTTCTGGTGGGAGTGTGAAGTGCAGTGATGCAACCACTTTGATAATTACCCTGGAACTTTCTTGTAAAGTTAACGTGCACCTACCAAATAACTCAGAAATTCCACTTGGAGATGTTTGCCCAAGAAAATGAAAACATATGTCCATATAAAGATTTGTTCATAGCAGCTTTATCCCAAAACTGAAAACAGCCCAAATATCTATCAACAGGTGAATGAATAAAAAATTGTGCTATCTGTATATATAAAAGCCTAAGCAACCGTTCGGCCAGTAGCTATGACGCACACTGACCACCAGGGGGCAGATGCTCAACACACAGGTGTGGAAACATGGAACAGACTGATGACATTTCAGAGTGGGGGGGGGGGGGGGACGGAGAGGAGGAGAGAAGAGATTAACCAAAGATCTTATGTGCATACTAGAGGCCCAGTACATGGATTCGTGCACAAGTGGGGTCCCCTGGCCTGGCCTGTGAGGATCGAGCTGAAACTGGCTGTCTGACATCCCTTGAGGGGTCCTGGGTTGCGAGAGTGCACAGGCCAGGCCCAGGGAACCCACTAGTGCACGAATCCATGCTTCAGGCCTCTAGTGTTTATGTAATAGACTACAACTCAGCAAAAAAAGGCTCACCAAACATGTAAAGAAAATTTACTACCAATTCTTCACATTCTTACACAAATTATTAGAGAGAAAAAAATACTTTAACTCATTCTATGATGTTACTAGAGGCCCACTGCATGAAATGTGTGCATGGGGGGTGGGGGGGAGAGAGTTTCCTCAGCCCAGCCTGCACCTTCTCCAATCTGGGACTCCTTGGGTGGGGGATGTCCCCCTCACAATCCTAACTGCTCACCTGCCTGCCTGTCTGATTGCCCCTAACTGCTCCCCCCCTGCCAGGCTGATCACCCCTAACCACCTCTGCCTGTCAGCCTGATTGCCCCCAACTGCCCCACTCTGCCTGCCTGTCTGATTGCCCCTAACTGCCCCCTCTTTCCCCCCTCCCCTCCTGCCAGCCTGATCACCCCTAATCACCTCTGCCTGCTGGCCTGATTGCCCCCAATTGCCCCCTCTGCCTGGTCGCCTCTTATTGCCCCCCCCCTGCTGGCCTAGTTGCCCCCAACTATCCTCCCCTGTTAGCCTAGTTGCCCCTTACTGCCCCCCTCTGCCAGCCTGGTCACCCCCAATTGTCCTCCTTTGCTGGCCTAGTTGTCCCTTACTGCCCCCCTTCTGCTGGCCTGGTCACCCCCTCACTGTACCCCCTCTCCCCCCCACTGGTCTGGTTGTCCCACACTGCCTCCCCTGCTGGCCTGGTCACCCCCAACTAATCCCCTGCCGGCCTGGTCACCCCCGACTGTCCCCACCCCACTGACCTGGTCGCCCACACAGCCTGTTGTTCAGTTGTTTGGTTGTCCCTCACTAACCTTCCTGCTGGCCTGGTCGCCCCACACAGCCTACTGTTCGGTCGTCTGTCCAGTTGTTTTGGTTCTGACAGCCCCTGGCTTTTTATATATTAGGATTGTTACTCTGATACTAGACAAAGACTTCAGAAGAAAATAAAACTACAGACTAATATCTCTTGTGAATATAGATGCAAAAAATATCAACACAATATTACCAAACTGAATCTAGCAACACATAAAAAGGATTATTCACCATGGCCAAATAAAATTTATTCCTAGGAATGTATGGTTGGTTTAACATCTGAAAATTACATAATGTCACACACATAACCAACAGAACAAAGGACAAACCCACATGATCAGCTTATTAGTCAGAAAAAGCATTTGACAAAATTCAACACCATTTTATAATTTTTAAAAACCCACTAAAAAAATTAAGAATAGAAAGGAACTTTCTCAACCTGATAAAGGGCATCTATGAAAACCCACAGTTAACAACATACTTAATGGTGAAAAACTAAAAGCTTTCCACATATGTTCAAGAACAAGACAAAGGGTATATGCATTTACCACTTCTATTCAATATTTAATACAGTACTGCAAGTTCTAGATAGGGCAATTAGTCAAGAAAAAGCAATAGAAGGGACCTATATTGGAAAGAAAGAGGTAAAACTATGTCTATAGTCAGATGACATGATCTATATATAAAATCCCAAGGAATCCACTAAAAAAACTATTAGACCTGCTAAACAAGTTCAGCATGATTTAGGATACAAGGTTAATATACAAAATCCAATAATATTGCTATAAACTATTATAGTAATGAACAAATTGAAAATGAAATTAGAATTACTCAGAAATAAATTTAATAAAAGTATAAAAATTATAAACTGAAACACACAAAACATTGTTGAAAGAAATTTATTTATTTATTTATTTATTTATTTATTTATTTATTTTAAATATATTTTATTGATTTTGTACAGAGAGGAAGGGAGAGAGATAGAGAGTTAGAAACATCGATGAGAGAGAGTCATCGATCAGCTGCCTCTTGCATATTCCCTACTGGGGATATGCCCGCAACCAAGGTACATGCCCTTGACCGGAATCGAACCCGGGACCTTTCAGTCCCTAAGCCGACGCTCTATCCATTGAGCCAAACCGGTTTGGGCTGTTGAAAGAAATTTAAGAAGACTTAAATAAATGGAAAGACATCTCATGTTTATGAATCAAAAAACTTAATGGTGGTGTTAATATGGTGATAGTTACTACATTGATCTACAGATTCAATGCAATAGCTATCAAAATCCCAACTGGATTTTTTTTTTCCCCCCAAAAATTGACAAGTTAATCCTGAAATTCATAGAGATATGCAAGGAACAAAATTTGTCAAAACAACCTTAATAGGAAGAACAAAATAGAATTACTCATACTTTTTGTTTTCAATATTTACTGCAAAAATACAGTGCTCAAGATAGTCTGATACAAGCATATGGATGGACATACAGATCAATGGAACAGAGTTAACAGTCTAAAATTTAACTCTTATATTTATAGTCAACTAGAGGCTCGGTGCATGAAATTTATGTACCTGGTAGGATTGGGCCTAAACGGGCAGTCAGACATCCCGCTCACAATCCACAGGACTGCTGGCTCCCAACTGCTCGCCTGCCTGCCTGCCTGCCTGCCTGATTGTCCCTAACTGCTTCTTCCTGCCAGCCTGATCACCCCCTAACCACTCCCCTACCAGCCTAATTGATGCTTAACTGCTTCCCTGCAGGCCTGGTCACCTCCAACTTCCCTCCTCTGTCAGCCTGGTCACCCCTAACTGCCTTCCCCTGCTGGCCTGATCTCCCAAAACTGCCCTCCCTTGCAGGCCTGGTCCCTCCCAACTACCCTCCTCTGCTGGCCATCTTGTGGCAGCCAATTTGTGTCCACATGGGTCAGCCATCTTTGACCACATGGGGGCAGCCATCTTGCGTTGGAGTGATGGTCAATTTGCATATTACTCTTTTATTAGATAGGATTGCTGTTCAACAAGAAAGCCAAGACAATTCATGGGAAAAGAATAGTTTTTTCAATAATGGTAGTGGAACAACTTGATTTTCACATGCAAGAGAATAAAGTTGGTCCCTTTCTTATACATAAAAATTAGCTCAACAGGGCCTGAGGGTAAAAGGAAATGGGGAGTTCTTCAAGTATCCAGTTTCAATTTTGCAAGATTATAAGTTCTGGAGATTGGTTGCATAACAATATAAATGTGCTTAACACTACTGAACTTCAACATTGTTAAGATGGTGGATTTTATGTTATATTTTACCACAAATTAAAAATTTTAATAAAAATATTTAACTCAACATGGATCATAGGAAAAAAAAACAAAACAGGGGTAAATCTTTGTAATGTTGGGTCAAAGCCTTCTTAAACATCAAAATCGTAAGTGACAAAAGGAAAAAGAATTAAATTGGACTTCAAAGACAGCCTCAAATAATGAAGATACCACCTACAGAATTTACAAATCATTTATCTAACAAGCGAATTGTATCCAGAATATATGAAGAACTATTACAGCCCAACTGAAAAATAGGCAAAGGACCTGAACAGACATTTCTCTAAATAATATATACAGTTCTAGCCGGTTTGGCTCAGTGGATAGAGATAGGCCCTCAGACTGAAGGGTCGCAGGTTCCATTACAGTTAAGATCATGTACCTGGGTTGCAGGCTTGAACCCTGGCCCCAATAGGGGTGCATGCTGCATGCGGGAGGCAACCCATTGGTGTGTCTCTCTCACATAGGTCTTCCTCTATCTCCTTGTTTCTGCCCCTCCCCTACTCTCTCTAAAAATCAATGGGAAAAATATCCTCGGGTGAGGATTTTAATATATGTATACTAGTACACACACACACACACACACACACACACACAAGTGACTAATAGACACATGAAAAATTGCTCAGTGTCATTAGTCATCAGGGAAATGCAAATCAAAATTACATTGAGAAACCACTTCATACCTACTGAAATGGCCACAGTAAAAAAGACAGACAGTAACAAGTGTTGAGGAGGACATGGATGAATTGGAACCCTCATATCTTGCTGGTGGGAATGTATTGATAAAATGGTGCAGCCGTTTCGGAAAACTATTTGGAAGTTCTTCAAAATGCTAAATCTATTGTATAACTACCCTGGGACCCAGAGATAGCCTTAAAAGGTATATACTTAAAAGAAACAAAGCATATGCCCACTCAAAAACCTGTTCACAGACTTTCATAACAGCCTTATGCATAACAGCCAAAAAGGAGAAACAACCCAATGTCCGTCAACTGATGAGAAGATACATAAAATGTGGTACATCCATACAACGGAATATTATTCAGCCAGACAAAGGGATGAGGTGCTGATGCTACACGATGAATGAACCTTAAAACATCACACTGAGGAAAGGCAGCCAGACACACAGACTGCCCCTGACGTCACAGCGGGAGGCAGAGCGGACGGGTAAGGAGGAGCACGCAGTCAGTATGTGCTGGAGGAGTAAGCGAATCCAATGAAACGCCCAGGACTTGGCCACGTGGGTTTTAAAGGTGTGAGAGAAATGAAACGGAGGTAAGGCTGAGTTTCCCACGCTGGACGAGTGAGGGGCAGGTCTCCCCTGCTTCTCTCAGGGGCCTCAGAGAAGCAGGGGAGACCCTGAAGCTCTCAGGGCCCAGAGGGGAGCGCAGGTGTAAGTCATCGGCTTAGAGGCCATTTCCGCTCAGCGCAGGGAAAACATTCAGAAACGAAAAGAACAGAGTCAGGGCCAGCTGAGCCCCTTGCCCTTCCGTGTTTTTAGAAGAAGGTGTCCGAGACCCGGGGCGTGTAAGTGGCACGAGGGGTGCGTGGGGCAGGGGGAGAGAACCGAGGCCTGGAGTCAGAGGACCCAGGTTCGAGGCGTTAGCTTCGCCCTGCTCCATCACCTCGGGCGGCGGGTCTTACTGAGGGAGGCTGACTGTCCTCACCTGTAACCGGGGGGCGATCACGCCAGTCCTCTCTCTCCCCCAAAACCGTTCCATGGAACAAAAGGGAGAATGCATAAGAAAGTGCTTTGTAAGCTGCAAAGACTCACCAAAGGCAAGGGATTATTATGACCGCAGTGGGAAATTCAGAAGGCCAATAAAGTGGATTTGCTTGCAGTAAGCACAGGGCTTACTTTCTGCTTCTAAAAAAAAAAAAAAAAAAAAAAAAAGGAGAGAAAAGAAAACCCAGCAGCAGCAAGGACTGCCAGGTGCACAGAGTAGTTTTTCCAACTTTGAAAAGCAAATAGCAGAGGGGCCAACTGGCTCATCCCGGGAGGCCTGTCTTCACCAATTGCATCTGAATTCATGACCCGGGGAATGGCTGCGGGCGCCGGCCCAGGACAGCCGGCCCGGCCTGGCAGGGTGGGACCCGGGAGTGCGGGGCCAGCAGAGGTTGTCCTTGGACCCCGGCAGCTGGGAGCTCCCCGCAGCCAGATGTGCTCCGTGGGGTCCCAGGTGGCCCGTGAAGGGTGCTGCCCAGCCCGCGGGCCCCGCTCAGGAGGATCACCTCGGGGTTTGTGGTTTCAAAAGAGGCCGGGCTGGGTCTCCATGGCTCTTCAGGGGGCCGGCTTCAGGAGACCCGGGGCCACCTTGGGCTGCCAGATGGTGGGAGAAGGTCCAGGGCAGGAGGCTAGGGGAAGCTGCTTCTAGTTCTCTCCAGGCCCAGAGACACATCCCCCTACCCCCCTCCAGTGCGTGGCTAGATGTGAGCCCCCCTGCAAGGAGGGTGCCAGCCTGGAGACAGGCCTCTCATGGCCCTCGGAGGCGGCCACATGCTTCTCCAACCTGCGTGGCCAGGACGAGAGAGGATCCTGACCCTCCAGGCAGCCCGCCCACCTCCATTTTCAGTGAAGAATCGGAGGCCCGGGGAGTCAAGAACATCCGGAAAGGTCAGATCAGGGGAGGTTCTCTGAGGCCGCACAACGGCACCAACGAGAGCAGAAAGCAGGCCCCCGGCCTTCCAGCTGTCCATCCCTGCCCTCCCTCCTTTCCCCGTGCCTGGCATTTTCCAGGTTCCGTCCCCGGGGGCCACTGCCCTCTCACCTCTCTCTGAGCTTCCTGGCCGGCCCTGCCACCCGAGCTCTCCACCTGAGGCTCAGATCCTGCTTCCCGCATCTGCTCGGCACTGGCCAGTGCCCTGCGGCCCTGAGCGGCCCCCCAGGGACCTCCTGGGACAGGGGGGCTGGCGCGCACGGGGAGGGGGGGAGGGGGGAGGTGAAGGGGAGGTCAGGCACTTAGCACCAGGCCCGGTTCTGCTGCTAATGAGCATGAGCAGCAGAGAGAGAAGGCCACCCTTTGAAAAAACGACTCTCCCATCAAGACCTGTGTTGGATGGAGCTTCCACTATCCCTCCTAGGCCACCTCCAGGAGCATCCAACGCTCATTCTTCCTTCCCTGAAACCTTGCCGGGAACCTAGGCTCAGCGCCCAGCACAGGTCAGGGCACGGGACACAGACACACTTACCAGCTCAGGCCTGCCCTCGGCGGGCCCTGTCGGGTGGAGGAGACAGCCCAGCAGCGGAGAGAAGGAAGCGCAGGGCCCAGAGGCCCGGCCGCGGCCGCTCAGAGGAGGCCTGGAGCTCGCCCGGAGCCTCAGAAGACATTTTCTGGGCAAACGGGGTGGGGAAGGACCCAGGGAAGCCCACACGACAGGGAGAAGGGGAGGAGGGTGACAGACCTGGAAGACAGGACCAGACTGGGTGGTCTGAACCCCAGGCTGTGCAGGAGTGAGGCTGGGTGAGACGGGGGTCGGCAGAGGCCACGGGGGAAGGGTGCGGGAGGGAGGTCCGGGGACGTGCGTTGTCCACCACCACCAAGCAATGAGCGGAATGCCGACGCTACAATAGTCACCAGGTGCCGCAGGTTAAGGGCTCGGTCCTACAGCACGGCCCCCACCTGTGCCTCTGACCCTGCAGAAGCTGTGGGTTTGGTTCCGGATCACCGCGATAGAGGGAGTCGGGAGCTTTTCGCTGGCCTACCATTTGTAGAAATGCAACACCTGGGCAGCGCACAAAGCAAAGCACAAGCAAACGAAATAAACTGGAAATAAACTGGAGGGTCCCCTGACCTCCTCCCTGGGCTCAATTAATTTGCTAGCGTGGCTCACAGAAGGCAGAGAAAGGCTTACTTGCACTTGCCTGTTTATTGGAAAGGGTAGTATAAGAGAAACAGATGAATAGACAAATAAAGAGGTTCAAAGAGTGACGTCCAGTCCAACCCTCCCTTTTCCCTCTTGCCCTGGGCCTCCTGAGTGATCCAGCCAGGCCCAAGGAGCCCGCATTGTGTGTGTGTGTGTGTGTGTGTGTGTGTGTGTGGCGTGCCAGGCCTGGTAATTCTTTTCCTTACCGAGCCCTAGGCTTCCCATCCAGCCATGGAGCTTTCTAAATGACAAACACACGGGCCCCATCCCACCTTCCTAAGTCATCCTTTTCGTCCGCAAATATGGGTTGAGCACACTCGGCGTGCTGCACGCCGTTCTAGGCCTGTGGTCGGCAAACCACAGCTCACAAGCCACAGGCGGCTCTGTGGCCCCTTGAGTGTGGCTCTTCCACAAAATACCACGGCCTGGGCGAGTCTATTTTGAAGAAGTGGCATTAGAAGACGTTTAACAAATTTGGCTCTCAGAAGAAATTTCGATCTTTGTACTGTTGATATTTGGCTCTGTTGACTAATGAGTTTGCCGACCACCACTGGGCCAGGCAGTAGGGAGACAGCACTGGGCAAAGCCCCTTCCCACCCCCCCCCCACCCCCCCTGGAGCTTCCCCTCAGAAGCCCTGGGACCCAGGCATCTACATTTAGAAAATCTCCCCTGGTGATTTTAAAACCCGGTGTTAGGGGCTGGATTGTGTCCCCCTCAGAATTCATGTATGGAAGCCCCACCACCGGACCTCAGAGTGTGACTGTATTTGGGGGAGGTCAGGGGCGAGCCTAATCCAGTGTGACTGGTAAGTTCTTCTAAGAGGAGATTAGGGCACAGACACAGAGGCAAGATCAGGGGAAGACACAGGGAGGAGGCTGCCATCTACAAGCCAAGGAGAGGGCCCTCGGAAGAAACCAGCCCTTGCCAACACCTTGATTTTATTTTTTATTTATTTTTTTTAAAATATATTTTATTGATTTTTTACAGAGAGGAAGGGAGAGAGATAGAGAGTTAGAAACATTGATGGAAGAGAAAAATCGACCAGCTGCCTCCTGCACACCTCCCACTGGGGATGTGCCCGCAACCAATATACATGCCCTTGACCGGAATCGAACCTGGGACCTTTCAGTCTGCAGGCTGATGCTCTACCCACTGAAGCCAAACCGGTTTCGGCAACACCTTGATTTTAGACCTCTGTCCTCTAAATGGTGAGGAAATACGTTACAGTGGCTGAAGCCACCCAGTCTATGGTATTCAGTAATGGTATCCCTAGCAAGCGAATGCACCCAGCCTCACCCAGTAACCACTGCTCAAAGGAACTGGCAGAGGGTGCTGCATGCAAAGGGAGGCACCTCCGGCCTTTGGGAGCTCAGCGGCACAAAGTTTGGAGATTTCTCTGTGACAGAAACCACAGTTCTGTTGCCTGCTGCCACGAACACTGGCCAGATGGGTGCTGGTGAAAAAGAGAGAGTCAGCCGCTGAGGAGATGGGGGTCTCTTGTCCAAAGCCCATCTCTCCATCTCAGGCAGGCAGAAGTTTTTACACGGAGGGAGAGGCAAAGCAGAACAAAGAGATCAAGGGTGTGTGTGTGTGTGTGTGTGTGTGTGTGTGAGAGAGAGAGAGAGAGAGAGAGAGAGGGAGAGAGGGAGAAGCTCTCTATGTGCAGACCGGCACAGTCCATTCTGATAAGGACCCCGAAACTGGCCAGATCTGCTGAGGGTCATCCTGGCCTCCGCCTTCCTCGTTCTGTGGTTGAAGTCAGCAGTTCTCCTAGCGCTGGATGACTGGAAGTCAGAGTTTACATCTCCCAAAATTAGTCCCTAGGATTCTCATACAAGCTACCTATGAGCCAGAGGCAGCGTTTACAGAAACAATGGCGAAGGAAGGTGGGGTGGGGTGGGGTACAGTTCCCCACTGTTACCTCTCTGTATGCTTGGCCCTCATCCAAGGGAATGCCCGGAAGAGCCCCGAGGTCCTTGCCCTCCGCACAGAGGCTCCGGTGGGAGCAGCTCTCAGGAATGGCACCAAGAACCCACGCTGCCCAGAGAGACCCAGAACGGGCAAGGACCTGGCCTGCGGTCACACAGCACCCCAGCTGGAGTCTCCCCCCTTTCTGGTCCCAGCTGCTTTGTCCTCCAGCCCTGGCACCTTGCCCGAACCTGCTGCCACCCACTCTGCGTTCCCACCCTCCCCTCGCCACCTCTCCGCCTCCGACTGAGGCCGGGAGCATGGTTTCAGGATGAGGAAACGCGCTCCTGAGGTCACGCCGGCCTCTCTGCAGAGGCTGTAATTTTGCACGGCCCCGTCTTCCTCCCCGGCCCCCCTGGTCGGCCGGGGAAGCTGCCAGGCCTTTGGCACACGTCTGGGGGAAATGAGGCAAACAGAAGATATCACTTTAAGCCAGCCTGAGAGGATTTGTACATGACGAACCATCTCCGGACCCAGCTCTGGTCTGAGAGACACCCAGGCCGATTACATGAGCTTATGCTCACGTCATGCCTTCGCTTATCATCCTACTTAATCCTCACCGCGTCCTCTTTACGCTCAGGCTTTCCAACGGATGCTACCGAGCCACTTGGATCTCTGTCCCCAGGCTGTGCTGACGTACACCTCTGGGGTCTTGCTTCTGCTGAGTCCTCTGCCTGAATTGTTCTTTCCTCCTTTTCCCGTGTCCCCTTGTCTGCGTTGCCTGGCTATTCCTACTCATCCTTTAAGGCCCCGCTCTGGTTCACCTTTTCCGGGAAGCCTTCCCTAGGCATCTCCCCAGCCCCAGCAGGTGGCCTATACTTCGCTCTGCACTCTCATCATACTCCATCTGTGTGCTCCTCATGAATTCAAACTACCTGCTGACATGGCTGCCTGTATCCCTATCCAGAATGGAAGCTTCTCACGAGCAGGGGTGGAGCTGGGACGAGGTTGGATTCATCTTAATGTCCCAGCCCCAGTGCAGAGCCAGCATAGAACGAATCACCGAATGTTGGACAAGCCTCCCCACCCCCCACAAGGAGAGATGAGGCAGGGAGTGTTGGCTCCCATTTTACGGAGAGAGAAAACTGAGGCTCAAAGGACCTGTTCAAGGCCCCAGGGTGAGTTAGGATGAGAGCAGGGACTAGAACCCAGCTCTCCTGGAGCTTAGGGGAGTTCTCTTACACTCCAAGGAGAACCTCCGTGGAGCAGTCAGCTAAAAAAGACCCGCTGAGCCAAAATGGATGTATTAGTTTCCGATTGCTGCTCTGACAAACCACTACAAACTGGGTGGCTTAAAACAATGCATATTTATTCTCTTACAGTCCTGGAGGGCAGAAGCTCAAAACGGATCTCGCCGAAACCGGTTTGGCTCAGTGGATAGAGTAGGGGTGTCGAACTCAATCAGAGAAGGGGCCAAAATCTAAAATCCAGCCTAAATCGCGGGCCGAATGGTTTACTGAACAGTCATAAACTGACAATGTCATAAACTGACAGCGGAGTGCAGTGATGACAGCGCGGTGCGGGCCACATTGCAAGGCCTGGCGGGCTGGATTTGGCCTGCGGGCCTTGTGTTTGACACATGTGGGATAGAGTGTCGGTCTGCGGACTGAAAGGTCCCAGGTTCGATTCCGGTCAAGGGCATGTACATTGGTTGCGGGTACATCCCTGGTAGGGGGGTGTGCAGGAGGCAGCTGGTCGATGTTTCTCTCTCATCAACGTTTCTAGCTCTCTATCCCTCTCCTTTCCTCTCTGTGGAAAACCAATAAAATATATTAAAAACAAAAAAAACAAAAAACACCAAACAAACAAAAAAACGGATCTCACTGGGCAGAAATCAAGACATTAGCAGGTCTGAAGCTTCCTTCTGGAGACTTCAGGAAAGAATCCATTTCTTGCTCTTTCCAGCTCCTAGGAGCTGCCCGCATTCCTTGGCTCATGGCCCCCTGCCATCTCTAAAGCCAACACTGGCTGGTCAGGTCTCTCTGACATGGAACTACTCTGACACGGCCTCTTCTACGTCCCGTGTTAATTTACTATGATCCTGTGATTACATTGTGCTCACCCAGATAATCCAGGACAGCCTGCCCCCCTCAAGGTCAGCTGATCTGCCACCTGAATTCCTTTTGCCATGTGATCGAGCATGTCCTCAGGTCCCAGGGGTTAGGACGTGGCTGTCTTTTGGGGGGAGAGACATTATGCTGTCCACCACACAAGTGTGCAAGGACGTAAGGATCTGTGTGGGGCAGAGTCACCAGACGTGGCAGTGTGCCCACACTGTCCTGGCGTAGACCTGTCATCCTGAGGTGATTGATAGCACCTCCTTTCTCCCTCAGAGGTACTCTGGTTTGAAGGACAGATGAGATGGTTACCCCAGTCACAGACTATTTGAGCAGGAAATCCAAGCCTACATTTTGCAGACGAGGAAACTGAGGCACCTAGAGGGGAAGGGACTTGCCTTCCTTGTCATATGGTTCGTGGCAGAGTTGAGACTGGCATTCTGATTTTTTTTTTTTTTTTTTTTTGCCAGGAGGAGGCAGTGAACTTGGTGCCCGATTCAGACAGAAATATTTCACTCATCAAGTGGAGAAGGTTTCCTAGGGGAAGGCGTAGGCAGTCGCCCATGGCAACGGCATTGAAGATAATGATGACAATTGATTAACTATTTCCTATGTTCCAGGCACTGTTAGTGCGGAATGCTTTGTATGTATTATCTCATTGGGTCCTCACACAAATCTCTCTCTTAAAAAAAAAAAAAAAAAAAAAAAATATATATATATATATATATATATATATATATATACACACACACACACACACACACACACATACACACACACACACACACACACACACACACACACATATATATATATATATATATATATATATATATATATGTATATGTATTCATTTCAGAGAGGAAGGGAGAGGGAGAGAGAAACATCAATGATGAGAGGGAATTGTTGATTGACTGCCTGCCTACCTGGGATCAAGCCCACAACCCAGGCATGGGTCCTTGGCTGGAATTGAACTCGGGACCCTTCAGTCCACCAGCTGCCACTCTATCCACTGAGCCAAACCGTCCAGAGTTAAAAAAAATCTTGGGTCATTTTACAAATAGGAAAGCAGATTTAGAGTGTTTAAGAGGCCAACGAGGAGGTATTAAAGCTAAGTTTATTATAAACCTCTACTTAGCAAGTTGCTGGGCTGGGGAACGAAGAGGACTGGAAGCATTACTCTGGAGATTCATTAGCTTTAGAATAGAGACGGTGAGTGATGGAGAGGGCTGCCGACTTACTGAGCCTGTGACTCTGTGAGGAGGAGGTGGCTCAAGCAGATATGTCTAATTTCCATGGAAGATTGAAATGTTGGTCCTACAAAGAGGAGTTTTTACCTACAGAAGGCTTCATTCGTTTCTCCACATCTGCTCAATGTAGAATGTTTGGAAAATACCAGCAGCAAAAAGAAGATTCTCGTGAGAATTCCATACTTCCAAAGAATCACTGTTAAGATTTTGGCCAATTTCCTTATTACAAGAATTTTTTTTTGAAACAATGATTTCAGCATATGAAAAAGTATAACTATAATATCAACACTCATGTACCTAACCCTCCCTCCAGGTCAAGAAGTAACCTGTTACACCTGTAACGGAGGTCTGAGGCACCCATTTCCACCTGATTGCCTGCCAAGAGGTCCTTCCATGCTTGTCTCTGTGCATATTGCTTTTTCTTGGATGATGTCACTGTGATTTTACAGTTTTATCCCAGAAGAGGTCAGGAAAGACATCAGAAAGTCCCTAACATTCCCACAAACAGGGTTTCCAATTTTTTTTTTCTCTCTTGATAAACAGAAAGCAGCTTAGGCCTGGCTCTCCCTTCACACATCTGGCTCTCGGTGCCCCAGGGGTGTCACTCTACCCTTGGTGGTTCCTGCCCCAGGAGTGCAGCGGTGGCCCTGCTTCAGGGCCCCTCCCCCACCATGTCCGACCTGTGTGCTCTCCATCCCCCTCTCTGTCTCCATCTCTCCCCCTTCTCCCCTCGCAGCTCACTGCCTTCTCCTGTCAGTCCCTTCCCGGGGGTCCCTGTGTCCTTCCTGGGGCCCCTGTCCTCCTGGAGGTCCCTGCCCTTCCCTGTATGCTGCTCAGCCAGGCCACGCAGCTGCCCAGATGGAGAAAGCAGTTCTGCTTCCCGCCTGGGGCCCTGCTGCCCAAAGGTAGATAGGACGCCCTCCCCATCTTCCCCACGGATGCCCGGAATGCCTCTGCTTCAGCTAACTCCCCAGTTATCAGGGCGGCAAGCACCCTTCCCTACCCCTTCTCCCCATTATTCTGTGGCCCTGAAATGGGCTGAAGGAGGTCACTCGGCACAGTGGACAACAGAGGAGAACCAGGGTGTGGGGGTCCTGCCTCTCAGTCCGTGCTCCTGAGACCCCTCCCCCTGGATCTCTCCCCCCGGGCTGGGCCCCTCCCGAAGCCTGCTTCCGGGACTGGTGTGCTGTGTGCCGGGCGGGTTGGTGGGTGCTGTCCTGTCTGGAGCAAGAGCACCTGCGCAGGGATACGAGCGGGTGCGTGAGGGCCTGGCAGCTGCGTCCTCTCAGGAGCGATCAGAGCTGGTGAGGTCTCCGCGATCACCAGCGCCTGGCTCCTTCCAGGCGAGAGGGAGGTGGAGCTCGGAGAGACTGGGCTTGGACCAGGGTGACATGCACCGGCTGTGGCTTTCAGTCGCCTGACTCAGTGTCTGCCCACACCAGCATGCCGCGGGGAGAAGGAGACCGCCGGCCAGAGGAGAGCTGGCCTCCCCGCCCGCCCGTGTTCATGTTGCCCCTGTTTCTAGTTTCCTGAGACACCTTCCTCTCTCCCTCCCCTCCCGGCTCTCCTCCTCCTCAGGGCCCGCTGGCCAGCCCTTATGTGCGCAGGATGGGGAGGAGCAGGGCGCGCTGTCCTGGTGGCAAAGGATAAGAACAGGTGCGGGTGGGGAGGAACAGGCCTGCTTCGGTGCAGGGAGGCGTGAGGCCTGTCTGGTGGATGGTTCTGAGATCAGCCTGCGAGAAGCGTTGAATGCTGGGAATTTGATCTTTACCCAAAGGCTGCTGTGGGATGCAGGGAGTCGAGAGGCAGGATGGAGGCTCAGCCCCATCACTTAGCAGTTGAACGGCCTTGGGCAAGTTGCTCAACTGCTCTGAGCCTCCCTGTCTTCGTTTGTAAAACTGGATGACGATAAAATGTAATGCGCAGACGAAATAGGATAATTCAGAGTAGGTACCCAGCATGGAGCCTGACACAATAGATAGAGCCTGGCTCAATAGGTAGAGCATCGGCCTGTGGACTGAGGAGTCCCAGGTTTGATTCCGGTCGGGGTCATATACCTCGGTTGTGGGTACATCCCCAGTGTGTGTGTGTGTGTGTGTGTGTGGGGGGGGGGGTGTAGGAGGCAGCTGATGGATGTTTCTCTCTCATCGATGTTCCTAACTCTCTATCCCTTTCCCTTCCACTCTGTAAAAAAAAAAATCAATAAAAAATATATATTTTTAAAAAAAGACCTTTAGCTGCATGCAATTCCTTAGACCTTGCGAAGGCCCCCACCAAGGACTTGACCCCATAGAGAGACAAAGGTGAGGGGGATTTATTCTCTCTAACCCAGCGGTAGTCTCTAACCTGTCACATGTAGAGTTCACAGTCTTCCCTGGAAGCCAGGTGTGTGCACACAGGAGCTGCCATTCTTCCTGGTGAAGGGTCGACATACTAGGGAAGGGGTGGGTGCCCTGGGAGGGGAGGGTCTGAGAAGCAGTTCTGGCCACACCGTGTGTTCTTCAGAGG
Source organism: Pipistrellus hanaki (assembly GCF_964339955.1). Lineage (NCBI taxonomy): Eukaryota > Metazoa > Chordata > Mammalia > Chiroptera > Vespertilionidae > Pipistrellus > Pipistrellus hanaki. The sequence goes on along the minus strand of NC_140511.1, from coordinate 42,046,729 downwards.
CGAGAGCTCAGGCCTGTGTGTAGATGTCAGCGCCCGGCACAGGGCCGGGCAAGAGCAGACTTCGGGCGTGATGGGGGACAGCCCTGCCTGGTGCAGCCAGGCCCCGCTCCACAGCGTCCCCAGGCCGCCAGGCCTCAGAGGTCGCTCCTGCTGGGCTCCAGCCCAGTGCTACTCACTGTGTGACGTGAAACCAGCCTCCCACAGCTCCCTGAGCCTCAGGTTCCTCGTGTTCAGACTGAGGCCGGCAGCGCCCACCTGATGGGCTTCCCAGTCAGTGGGTTGTCACGTGGAGAGCACACTGCACAGCATGGCACAGAGGAGGCGCTTCTGAAAATGGCAGCGAGTCTGCTCTGTGTGAGACTCATCTTCCCAGACAGACCGTGATGGGAGCCCTCGGAGGGCCGCCTTGCTGAGGTCTCTTTCTCTCCTGCTCCCCAGACCCAAGGGGTGCCAGGCCCCCAAGTGGGCTTGTTCTGTATTCATCTGCTAACCTAGGCCGGGCTGGGGGGTAGGGGGGTGGTGGAGGGAGAAGGCAGAGGATTTGCCATTTGGTGTTTTCAAGCTGGTGAGGTCATAGATGATGAATCACATGTAACTGGATGCTGAGTCTCGGTGTGGCTTCCAATTGGTGATCTCATTTCGTTCGTACCACCCCTCCCCCTGCCGGCATCATGTCTAGTGGGAGGATAGGGACAGACTGGGATCGGCCTCCCCAATTTCCAGATGAGAACATTGAGCTTGGGGGAGGCTGAGGGACATGTCTGGGCCACCGAGCAGTTGGTGCCCTGGCTGGGGCGCCTCCCTCCCAGCTCTCGGGTTTTTGCGGGAGGCCCGTGGGTACGGTGGGGTTGCTCAGGTCACAAGGGACAGGGACCCGCTGAGGCACTGTGAGGACACGTGGGGATGGCGAGGGAGCACAGAAGGATGTCTCCTGGGCAAGCCTTTTCCAGATCAGTCTGTAAATGCAGCTCCGCGGGCCCAGCCTCCGCTCCAGAGGCCCCCGGGGGCGCCTTCTCAGCTCCAGCCTTAGCCACTCCCGGCCCCATCACTCTGGGCCTCCCATGCAAACCCCCGAGAGACAGAATCTATCAGCTGGACAGGCATGCTGGTTGAAAGAAGCACCGGCTCTCTCTCAGGCCATCTTAGGAATCCTTTTTTTTTTGGGGGGGGGGGCGGGGGGGGAGGGCACTTGGTCTGAAACTGGGAGGGTCCCAAACAACAAGACAGCCCTCCGCACACTGCATCCTCCTCTGCTCTCCCTGCCCGGTGCTTTGGGGGCCTCCGGCCGGCCCCCTGGCTGGAGCGCCCAGGGAGGCCGAACTCTTCACCACTGGCCAGCTTATCACCTCACCGCGCCCACTCTGCCCAGAGGCCACACTGGGGGCCTAGGGACCTGTGAGCTGGTGCGCCCTGCCTCTGGTCCCACCAGCGGCCTTCCCTGGGCAGCCCCTGCCCAGTCGCTTCCTTAGAGGAGGGTGTGGGCCCAGCGGCGTGGCTCAGTGGTTGAGCGGCAACATTTGAACCAGGAGGGCACATGCTGGGGTTGTGGGCTCAATCCCCAGTAGGGGGCATGCAGGAGGTACCTGATCAATGATTCCCTCTCACCATTGATCTTTCTTTCTTTCTTTCTTTCCTTTTCTTTTTTCTTTTTTCTTTTTTTTTTTTTAAATATTTTTATTGATTTCAGAGAGGAAGAGGGAGGGAGAGATAGAAACATCAGTGATGAGAGAGAATCATTGATTGGCTGCCTCCTGCATGCCCCCCACTGGGGATTGAGCCAGGCATGTGCCTTTGACCAAAATCAAACCTGGACTCCTCAGTCCACAGGCCAACGCTCTATTCATTAGCCAAACTGGCAAGGGCATTATTGATGTTTCTCTCTCTCTTTCCATCTCCTTTCCTCTCTGAAATCAATAATTTATATATATATATATATATATATATATATATATATATATATATATATATATTTAAAGAGGGTATGGAAGTATAGTTGCCAGAAGGAATTGTTGGGCAGGGAAGGCCTTCAGAATGGGTTTGCCTCTACTTACCCCGGAGCGCCCTGGCGGGCAGTATGCCAGAGCCCGGCCATCTATAGGCCACCATTCTCTCTCAGGTCCAGCCTAGAGATGGGCACCTCTGTTTCAGGTGTGGCTGGGGTGGAAGGGCAATGGAACTCAACACTGGCAGTTTGTGTGTCCAGAGCAGCCATTTGGCTCAGACAATGCTGTGTGGGTAGCAGACTCTCCGAGGCAGGGGACGCCTTGCTGGTGGAAGCGGATCCCAGAGCAGAGTGGGACAGCCAGTGAGCACCTGGGTCCACGGTCAGGGCCCTGCCAGCCCACACGGTGTGTAACATATGGGGACTCAAGGCAAGCATTGCACAGCATGGCGTTCTGGAAAGTTCTAGGCAGCAAGTGGGAAGGTGCAGATGTAAGTTAGACGGTGCCCCAGTGGGCGTGGGGGAGTGGTTGAATGTGCAGGCCTCGGAGGAGCTCACCTGGAATGAGCCCATCGCAGAGCAGAATGCACTGTGGACTCAAAAGAGAAAGAAGCTGAAACAGGTTTGGCTCAGTGGATAGAGTGTCGGCCTGCGGACTGAAAGGTCCTGGGTTTGATTCCCATCAAGGGCATGTACCTTGATTGCGGGCACATCCCCATTGAGGGGTGTGCAGGAGGCAGCTGATGGATGCTTCTCTCTCGTCGATGTTTTTAGCTTTCTATCCCTCTCTCTTCCTCTCTGTAAAAACTCAATAAAATATATTTAAAAAAGAAAAAAAAGAGAAAGAAATGTACACAGGTCCCTGCCCCGGGTGAGCCCAGGGATCTAGAGACCACAGGGGGGCGATGGCCAGGGCTGTTGTGAGGGACCCCGCCCAGCAAGTCCCCCCTGCCCAGAGCGAGGTCACGTGCCTTCACAGCTGCTGACCGCCCCCCTCAGAACCTGAATGGGGCCTGGTGAGGGCCAGGAAGATGACAGCGCTGACTTGACTCTCCCGTCCCAGGAATGGGCATTCGTGTCTGGGTGGATTGGTCCAGGGGAGGGCTTGGGAGAGCAGGTAGCAGCTGCCTGGTAGGGAGCAGCCAGGCTTCCCGAGGGCTCTCTGAGGGCCAGGATCTATGAACGTAATGTGTCCCAGAGAAGTCAATGAATCCAACCGAAAGCCATCTGTGGGGCGGTTTGGCCATGGGGCCTCCCCGGGCCTCTTACCCTCATCCATGGGGCCACCCAGAGCAGGAGGCTTCCGGGCGCAAGTGCTGGCCTCCTCCGAGCCCCCCTCACTGGTTTAGCAGGAACCTGAGGCCCTGGGGCAGCCTGAGGAAGCTGGAGTCCCAGCTTTTCCCGGGTGACCTTGGACAAGGGACTGCCTGAGCCTGAGCCGAGCTGCCTCGGCTGTAACCTGGGAAACACAATGCATGCTCTGTTGTGGGAGTTCAGGTGGCAGCGCCTCGGGCCAGCAGAGCTCTGAGCACACCTGAGCAGTTCTTGACGTTTGATGGCAATGGAACTCACCAGAAGTCAGGAGCCTGTCTGTCCAGTTCACTTCCGTGCACCCAGTGTCCAGCACACAGCAGATGCTCCGCCAATCTGTTCTAAAGAAACCAGCAATAAAAAGAGGGCGCTTTGAGACTCATTTTTTTTTTTAAAGTTCTTTATTGATTAAGGTATCACATATTTGTCCTCAAGCCCCATTCCAATCCCCCACCCCTCCCCACTCATGCCCCCGCCCCCCTATTGTCCTTGACCACTGGTTAGGCTCATATGTGTGCACATAAGTCCTTTGGTTGATCTCTCCCTTTTATCCCCACCCTCCCTTTGAGGTCGGACAGCCTGACCCATGGCTCCTTATCTCTGGGTCTGTTCTTGTTCATCAGTCTATGTTGTTCACCATTTCCCCTAGATGAGTGAGATCATGTCCTACTGGAAACATACTTATAAGAATAAAAAATGAGACAAGCAATAATCGTTATGCTGAAAGGCATATGAATCAGTCTGTAGTGAGCTTCTTTCTGGGCCACCAGTTCTTTTGAGACCCAATTTCAATGTCAAACAGTTCCTATGTGTACATGTCAGCCATGATATTTCAGTTCTGGATGGTGGGCAAATGGTGGTAACACAGGTCCAACCCTGAGACTCATTATTTATGACGGCCATCCCATCAGCCGGCAGAGAGGGAGGCCGAGGGGCCTGCTGGGAAGGGCATTCGGCCGGCCCCTGGCCTGCTGGGGAGCCTGGGGCAGGTCACGTCACCCGTCCGGGCCACACTTCATCACTCGCTCGGTGACAGGCTTGGGTGAGGGGAGCGCTCAGCTGGCTTCTTGGCTGTCTGGTCCTGAGGATGACCCTCCCCCGTCTGGGTCCATGAGGGCCATGGCACCGCTCTCCGGCCCTGCCTCCCTCCCTTCGTGTTTTCTTCCTTCGTCCTCTTGGCACTTTTTTTTTTCCTCTTTCTCTGATTGGGCTATTTTCACTTTCAGGACTTTAAACCCTGCTTTGGTCTCTTTGTACACGTGTCTCCTCCCCCTCCCCCATCTAGGAGTCCCCTATGGGCTACGCTGTGTTCCCTCTCCGCCCGCACGTCCCAGGCCCTCCTGGGAGGGGGACAGTCCTCATCTTCTCTCTGGGGCTCTCCTCTGGACTGGGCTCCTGGCTGTGGCCGCCCTCATGTTGGGTGGGGGTGAGGGGGAGGCAGAGTGACACACTTGCTGACAGACCGAGGCGGCGCTCCGAGGGGACCGGGCCAGCAGCCGCAAAGGTGCAGCCTGTGCCAGGTGGGGCTTGCCAGCGGAGCTATTTTTAGAAGCCATGTTTGCAAATTTTGTGTTAATAGTGTCTCTGTCCAAGCTCTGGCTCTCAGGGCTCAGGGAGGGGGAGAGTCTGAGAAGCCCTCCCTCCCTCCCTGTTCTCCTCCTTCGAGTCCTCCTCGCAAGTGGCTGGGGTTAGCGGGAGATCCCATCCAGGTCGGATCCCTTCCCAGCTATCAGCCTGCGGACAGGGAACACAGGGGGTGGGAGAAGCTGGAGAGGCTCAGAGTGAGGGCTGCTAGAGGCCCAGGGTCAGAGGGGCGGCGGGATGTGCAGCCACAGACATCTCAGCATGCATGTCACGGCATGAGAGAGAGAGCCTGGTCTGTCACCGCCTTAGGCGGTGACATGGGTCCCCAACCGAGGTTCTCTGTCTGTGACGATGCCTACCCTCACCCCAAGTCCCCCCGCCAGGCCTTCACGGAGCCTACCTCCAACCCGAGGAAATACTGCCCAGTGCGTCTTCCCCGCCCAATTCATCAAGAGGGTCCTGGTGGCAAAGGTGAGCAAGACCCGACCAGGGCCCAAACCTGGCAGGGAAGGCAGCCACCGTGAACAGGTCACTGCCCCTGTGACAGCTACTCCCAAGGTCGCACGGTGGGTGCTGAGAAGAGTCCCGCCGGTTCCGGGCTGGCATCTGCAGCGGGAGTAGAAGCCAGGTGAGAAGCGGGCGGGAGAGAGGTCCACATGGCGGGAACACGTTCTCCTCAGAGAGTGTAAGGCCCCCCGCGGGAGCCTAAGTGATTCTGTGACCACCGAGGTCAGGGGAATCCCACCACCAACCATGGGGGCTCCCAAAGAGGAGGCTCCCATCTTTCCCGGGTTCCCATCATCCTGGCAGACCTGCACCCCACCCACCCCACCCCAACTCCCACGCAGCCCAAGACACAGAGCAGTGCCACTGTGGTGAGCCGGGATCTCAGAGACCTGGGCTGGGGGCTCACTCCAACGAGCAGCCTGAGAGGTAATGAGCAGTCTGCCATCAGGAAAATTTTTTTCAGCTGAAACCCACCGTCCTGTGCGCCCCCACCTGGCCCCCACCTGCTCTCCCGCTAAGAGGCAGCCCTTGGTAGTGTCTGATGTGATGGTCTTGGAGCCCAGGCCCAGCTCTCTCCTTTAGGACTGTGTGCCCTGGGGCAAGGCGCCCAGCCTCTCCGGCCTGCAGCTCCCAAACTGGGATGCAAAGAGTTGGGAGGATTCAATACCAGTGGGACAAGCCTTAGCCCAGGACACAGACTCCAGGAAGCGCAATAAATAGTGGATAGAGCCACGGCCTGCGGACTGAAAGGTCCCAGGTTTGATTCCAGTCAAGGGCATGTGCCTTGGTTGCGGGCACATCCCCAGTAGAAGGTGTGCAGAAGGCAGCTGAATCGGTCTCTCTCCCATCGATGTTTCTAGCTCTCTATCCCTCTCCCTTCCTCTCTGTAAAAAAATCAATAAAATATATTTATTAAAAAAAAAATACGATGTCTTGGCAATACTCTCCTGTTGCCATCCTGACCATGGAACACGCAGGGAAACCGAGGCCCCGCGCGGGAAGGCCGGGCGGGCGGGGGCGGCGCCGTGGCCTCAGGGGCCCTCTCCCGGCTCGGCCCCCCTCGCCGCCCGGGCACCGCTGGGCCGCGGCGCTTTACGAGCAAAAACAAACACGGCCACAAGCGGCCCCTGTGCCCCCGCTCAAAGCCGGCTTTGTGCCCGCGCCGCCGCCCCCGCGGCCCCGGCGGCTTTAATGAGCGTCTGGGTCTGCGCCGGGGCGCGAATCAAAGCCCCGTTCTTCCCGCGCCCCCGCCCCGCCCGCTCCGCGCACCCCTGCCGGCGGCCGCGGGAAGCGGCGTCGGCCCGCCCGCCCGCCCGCCCCGGGTTCGAGTCTCCCCGGGCACAGCGCGGGGACCTGCCTGGGGCGCGCCTGGACGCTCTGAGGCTCCGCTGCCTCGTCTTAGTCCCTCGTGACAGCGCCTAGCGGAGCCCACCAGCCCTGGGAATGCCCCGGAGGGCGGAGGCGGCCCCCAGAGGCATGGGGAGGAGGACAGGTGTGGGGGCTGCTTCCTGGGCAGCGCAACCAGATTTGGACCCTTGTGCTCTTAAGGGTGTCTGACAGGGCAGCCTGGTCCTTCCAGTCCGCTTGGGGTGCTTGTTTTAAATGCCAATACCTGCCGAAACCGGTTTGGCTCAGTGAATAGAGCATTGGCCTGCGGACTGAAGGGTTCCAGGTTCGATTCCCGTCAGGGGTATGTACGTTGGTTGCAGGCACATCCCCGGTGGGGGGTGTGCAAGAGGCAGCTGGTCGATGTTTCCCTCTCATCGATGTTTCTGACTCTCTATCCCTCTCCCTTCCTCTCTGTAAAAAAAAATCAATAAAATATATTTAAAAATAAAATAAAATAAAATGCCAATATGACCTGCCCAATCAGAACCTTTGGGTTCCCAGAATGGACATTTCAAACAACTCTCCTGTTGATTCTGGTGCAAAGGAGGAATGAGCCATAGACCATGGGGGGGGGGGGGGGGGACATTCCTCCAGTACCATGACTGAAATGCGACATTTGACCCTCACTACCGAGCCTCCTTCCTCTCATACACCATGATGCCTTTCAGGGGACCTCAGTGTGCTTGGCCATAAAACGGGCACAGCTTTGCTCATCCTCCCTCCCTCTTAGGGCTCTGGGAGAACCAGCGGTGCCCTGGAACGGCCTTCGGAGGCAGAAAAACTCTATTATCAGTCCCCTCTCCGGCACCTGACAGTCACTCCTCTAGATCAGTGTTTTTCAACCTTTTTTGGGCAAAGGCACACTTGTTTCATGAAAAAAATCACGAGGCACACCACCATTAGAAAATGTTAAAAAATTTAACTCTGTGCCTATATTGACTATATATAAAGTAATTCTCTTGAATAGGAATCAAATAAACACAAAGAAAGTATTTTATAATTACTTTATTATGAAATATTAAGTAAACAAAATAGTGAAAAATTATAAAATTCTTGTCTTGTCTGCACCTACGGCACACCAGGCAACATCTCGCGGCACACTAGTGTGCCGCGGAACAGCGGTTGAAAAACGCTGCTCTAAAGGTCTTTTCGTGTATGGCTGCTACTGCGGCTGCTCAACATCCTTCTGTGGCTCCCAACTGCCCTCAAATAAAGCTCTGGCTCTTCATTCTGGGGTCCCCCAAAAGTCATCCCCACCAATCTGACCCCAGCAGGAAGACCCGCTTTGGACTGGGGTGAATGGGGAGACTTCATTCAGTGAAAACAGCTCAGACATGGAAGAGCACCACCGTGAGACAGGGGTTGTTGCAGCTGCAGCCAAAGACACAGTCTTCAATGGAAACTGAGAGCACGCTCCCTCCTGGCAGAGGGGAAGCTGGCCTGATAGAGACGGGAGCCTGCTTCTGGTCCCCCATGGTCCCGTTTCTATGCAAACGAGGGTTCCAAGCTCTCACAGCTTGATTGGTCCAAATAGCACCATCTGATTGGCCTGTGAGGATGCCAATGAAGGTATAGCTGCCCAGTTCCTATTGGATAGGGCAGGTCTCAGACTCAGTGATGGAATGGTGAGCCTAGGAGGGGGTTTATAAAGGTGCAGGTACAGGCGCGCAGTGCAGGAGGCTTGGCAGGCCCTCTGTGGCTTTTCCCCGAGTGGCAGCCTGCGTGAAGAGATGCAGCGTGTGTGAGGGGCCTCTGTAAACCATGTCTGCTAGATTCTGGTTATGAATCTGAGCCCAGTTAACCCACGAGGAGGCCTGTGGGGCAGACAGATTCTTCTCGGGGTCAACACCGGTGTTCCACATCGGACCCAGGTCATCTCTGCAGCCTCCTTTCTCACAGCCCCCCATCTTGGTCTGAAACAGACTTCCTTCCCAACCCCATCCCAAGCACGTGTGCTTTTCCGCTTCCTTGCCTTCGCCCAAGCTGTCCCCTCCTTGGACATATGCTGTCCCCCTCTCCCCGCACCCCATTTTCAAATAGCCAGATTCTGTTCTTTCTCTGTGACCCTGTTGGAAGGCCGCCTCCTCCGCGCCTGCCCACCTGCCCCGCTAGCGATGTTCTCTGTGTCCTAGGAACTCCTCCAGCACTCCATGCCTCTGGTAAAGGACTGATTGCTTTCTACGCTGGTTAAAATCTTGGGTTTGGGCCGAAACCGGTTTGGCTCAGTGGATAGAGCGTCAGCTTGCGGACTGAAAGTTCCCAGGTTCAATTCCGGTCAAGGGCATGTACCTTAGTTGTGGGCACATCCCCAGTAGGGGGTGTGTAAGAGGCAGCTGATCACTGATTCTTTCTCATCGATATTTCTAACTCTCTATCCCTCTCTCTTCTCTCTGTAAAAAAAATCAATTAAAAAAAATCTTGGGTTTGGGAGTTTGATAAACCTGACTTGTTGTCTGACACTGCCACTGTGAGACCTTGGGCAAGTCCCTTAACCTCTGTGAGCCTCCATTTCCCCCTCTCGGTAACATACAAAGGGGAATGTCCTTGGGGCGGTGTGTGGTCAGTGCAGGGTCACAGTTAAGAGATCAGTCTCAGGACTAGCGTGCATGGGCTGGAAGCCATAGTCTACCTCTTCTCATTAGTGAATGGCTTTGGGTAGGATTACTAAACCCTCCTTTGCCTCTGGTTCTTCAACTCTACCATATGGGTAACACTAGGGTGGTAGACAGTCCCAGGTGGCCCCATGATGTCCATGCCCTGTATAATCCCTCTCTTTGAGTGAGGGAGGGAGACCTGTGATTTGTTTCTGGCCAGTGGAATACGGCAATAGTGAAGTGATTTTTTCAGATGTGATTAAGGTCCCAAATCAGTTGACTCGAATTACTTTAAAAGGAGAGAAGGAGAGTGTCCCGGGTATGGATTTAATAATGTAAAGCGCTTTAAAAAGGATTTGGACCTTCCCTGGAGCCAGAGATTCTCTGTTTCTGACTTGGAGGAAGTAAACTGTGCGGTGAGAGGGCCCATGAAGAGACCATATGGTGGGGTCTAGGAACCAGAACGCCAGCTAGCAAGAAAGCAGGGACCTCGTTCTCTCTGTAAGCACAGCAGGCGGGTTTTCCAATAACCCAAGGGAGTTTGGAAGTGGATCTTTCCCCCAGTTGAGTCTCTGATGACCTACACCCCTGCTAATACCTAGACTGCGGGCTGATGAGACCCTAAATCAGAGATCCCAGCGAAACTGTGCCCAGACTTCGGACCTATATAAACCGTAAAATAATTAAGCTGCCAAATTTGTGGTTGTTTACCGTGTTGCTCCTCAGCATAGAACACTAATGTAAGTACAATAGTATCCACCTTGTACAGTTGGTAAAAATTAAATGAAGTCACTGAGGTAAAGCCTTAGCCTGGTGCTTGGCTCATGGGAGATGCTCTCAGTAATTGGAAGGAATGAACTGGCATGGTTATTATGTTTAGAATATGGCACTTGACATAAATGTTTTTAATCATCAGCTTATGAAGTAGCGTGTTTAAAAGAACCATAGGCTTTGCAGGCAGGAAAAGCTATGTTTGAGCAAACTTGCTAGGAGACCTTCCCCTCACTCTGCTATGTCTGTAAGGATGCTTTAGGCTGCGAGTACAGAAAACCTGGCTAACGGTGGCTGTCTGGGGTTGGGATTCCTAGAAGCAGAACTTGAAGTAAGGAGTCACGTGAAAGCAATGTATTAGGAAGTGTTCCCAAGACAAACCAGTGGTGGGGAAGTGGGGCAGGGTGGGGGAGTCTGATATCAAGCCACATCCCATAAAGGGGAACTTGGGCTCCATCCTACAGAGAGGGTCTAGGGACGGCGCGGACCACTCCTCAGAGCTGTGCAGACCAGTGCAAGGCAGCTGGAGGACTGACACCTCCGGATCCATCTCTGGTGAAGGGGCACCCTTAGGGGGTGGGGTGTGAATTCCCAGGCCCCTCTGGGATTTCGTGCTCACAGGCAAAGTGGGACCCAGCAGCTCGAGGGTGGTCCTGTGACAAAGAGAAGCAGGTGCTGGCTGCAGGGAGGGAAGGCGCTGGGCGGGGAGCCGGTGTGTGAGCATGGTGAAGCGATGAGAGGGCCATTGGCAGGGCTGCACAGTGGCACACGCTATAAGGACATCTGTTGTTTTCTTATCAAGAAACGTAGGCTGGCCCCTGACCAGAGTGGCTCTGTTGGTGGGATCCTGTCCGGTGCACCAGAAGGCCGGGGTTCAATTACCAGCAACGGCACATGCCTAGGTTGTGGGTTTGGTTCCCACTCGGGGCATGTACAGGAGGCAACAGATGGATGCATCTTTCCCATCACTCACTCTCTCTCTCTCTCTCTCTCTCTCTCTCTCTCTCTCTCTCTCTCTCTCTCTCTCTCACACACACACACACACACACACACACACACACTCTGTCTCTCTCTCCTTCCTCCCTCTCTAAATAACAACAGCAACAACAGCAAAAAACCGTAGGTGGCTCCCAGATTGGTTATTAACATCACTGAGGCCTCAACTCCTTACAGCCTTCTGCAGCATGACCGGCTTTCAGAATCCTCACCCTCACGGTCACAAGATGGATGTCAGAGGTCCATGCCTCATGCCCTTAATCTAAAGTAAGAAGAACAGAGCCCAGCCAATGTGGCTCAGTGGTAGAGTATTGACCTATGAACCAGGAGGTCGCAGTTTGATTCCCAGTCAGGGCACATGCCTGGGTTGCGAGCTCGATCCCCAGTGTGGGGTGTGCAGGAGGCAGCCAGTCAGTGATTCTCTCATCATTGATCTCTCTCTCTCTCTCTCTCTCTCTCTCTCTCTCTCTCTCTCTCTCTTTCTCTGTCTCTCTCTCTCCCCCTTCCTCTCTGAAATCAATAAAAATGTCTTTTAAAAAGTGAAGTAGGAAGAGCAGGGAGGGCAGCAGAAGACGGGTTTTCTCTTCATGTGACTCTCCTATGAGGAGGAACAGCTTCTCTCCCTCCACGCCTCCCCAGGACTGGAGTCTGTCCTGGGCCCTGGACCAGTCACGAGCAGAGGAGAGCTGTCACTAGCAAAGGGTAGCTGTGGCCAGTCATGGTTTGTCTTAAGTGATGAACACTGTTCAACCAGGATTCCATCGGCAAAGAGGAGGCAGGGAAGGACTCCCGTGTGGGCAGGCAACATCGCATTTTCTCAGTTGTGAAATGGGAATATTGTATTTGCCTCTGATATTCGTGCTGAGGACTAAACAGGCTGAGTTTAATTGCCACGTATGTCCATGCTGTCTCTTTGTTGAAGAAGAGGCCATGTCTGACTCGCCCTGGCTCTTGCTGATTCTACCCTCTAAATAGCGCTTCACCATCTTAGCCCAGACGGCCATCACCTCTCGTGGAGACCTGCTACAACGTCTGTATCACTGTGCATCCATTCGTGGCTCCCTCCAAGCCTTTCTTGCACAGAAACCTGAAAATGTTTGTAAAAAATCACAATGTGATTGACTCACCTATCTGCTAAAAAAACTTTCAGGTTCAAAAAAAAGGGGGGGAGGGGGGAAGGGGTAATATTCAGAAAAACTATATACTGGTTTGGACGAGGCACTGGGCAATCAGAAGAGGCGCCAGTATGGACAGCCATGCCTGCGCACTCTCCCTGAACATCACCCCTGTTCGGAGGCCCTGGAAGAGCTGGCTTCTGCACACCTCTCCAGGCTTCTCTCTACTGCCACCCCACTCCCTGCTGCCAGCACCACCCCCCTCCACTTCCCAATCTGTCTCTCTTGCCAGGCTGTCCGGCTTGGACTTCCTCAAATGGATCACTCTTGCTTGTCACCAAGCGTCCGGACACACCATCTCCTAGAACTGGCATAAGATTTCTCCGCTGTCTCGGTTACTTCCTTAAAGTCTCTATCTGGGTGTCCCCATTTCCAGGGTGCTTTCTCTGCCACCCCTTCTCCCCCCCCCGCCCCCCCAAGGTCTCCCACAGCCACCCTCTGCTTTCTCTCTCAGAGCGTTTGTCACTCTCAATGTTTGTTACGTCTCTTTCTTCCTCACCAGACTGTTTGCTGCTGTTGTTGCTGTTTTGTTTTTTGGTTAATCCTCACCTAAGGATATTTTTCCCACTAATTTTTAGAGAGAGTAGAAGAGAGGAATCAGGGAGAAAGAGAGAAACATCAATATGAGAGAGACACACATTGACTGGCTGCTTCCCACATGTGCCCCAACAAAGGCCTGGATTGAAGCTGTAACCCCCTGCATGCCCTTGACCAGGAATCGAACTCAAGACCTTTTGGTGCACAGGCGGATGCTCTAACCATTAAGCACACCAGCCAGGGCTAGACGGTGTGTTTCAAAGGCCCAGTGGGACACAGAGGACAGCTGCATCACTGTGCTGGTAGCAGTAGGTGATTATAGTGGTGGTGTTGACAATGAAGAGCAGGACCACTCAGATCCAGGGAAGAGGGACCCCCACCCTGCGTCTCATTCTGACTTGCTTTCAGCTGCATCCCTACCCATAGCACAAGGAACTGTGGGATCAATTGGATGTGCTCCCCATTCCCCTGCCTTCTATTCTAGACCACGGAACCCAGGATCCCGGAATTCTCTGTCCAAACAGCTCAAGTCTGCTTCCAGGAATGCACAATCTTCTTCCCCAGGTCTGTTCTCTAAACTTGAGGGGCAGTTTGTAGGAGGCAGAGGTGCTTGGATCAAACCTGGGAATTGTTCCAGCTACCATTGCTATCGAACGAATTACTACAAAATTTAGCAGCTTCAAACAGCTGCTTTGTAATGTTCATGACTCCTGTGGGTGAGGAACTTGGAGAGGGCACCATGGGGATGGTTTGTCTCTGATCCACAATGTCAGCTGGGGAGACTCAGAGGCAGGGTCTTCATCTACATATCTGAAGGTTGATGCTGATAGCTGGCTGGGAGCTCAGCTGGGGCTATAGACTGGAGCATCTCTGTGAGGTCTCAGTGTGCTCTGGGCTCCCTCACAATATGGCAGCCTTGGCATAGTTGGACTTCTTACCTAGTTGCCCAGGGTGCCAAGAGTAGCATCTCAGTAGCTGAGCAGTAGCTGCATTGCCTTTCCTGGCCTTGGAAGTCACCTAGCATATTTTCTGCTTCATTCTGTTGGTTACAAACGGCTTACAGCACCGCTAGTTTTAACAGGAAGGGACACACCTCGCAAAGAAAGGAGATAAAAGCATTCGTAGACATATTTTAAAACCACCAAAGACATGCAGACTGGTGTGTTCACATGTGTGCCCCTCACAGAACAGGGAAGAGTTGGAATGAGAGGAGAGTTGGCCAAGAGCTGGGAGGCAGGGACCAAGGGTTGTCTCCCTGCACTTCTATGTTCTAAGAAGAATTCAGAGAAGTGTGAACATTTCAAATTTGGATTTGGCCTTCGAGGTCATTAAGAAGGTGTATTTGTCAAGATAAGAAGATAGATATTTATTTAATAGTTTGTTAGTTTGGTTTATAACTTTTAAATATTTAGGATATGATATGTAGATTCTATTTATATTCCTACCAGGTCCTGCAAATGTGAAGGGTGGTCCTGGTGGTGGAGGTGGCAGTGGTAATGGCAGTGACAATGGTAATGGTGATCATTCGAGGGCTCAACAACTGCTTAGTGAGCACCTACTACATGTCAGTCAACTACATCTCACCTTGGTTGCATTCACCATCAATGTCACTCTTCCACCCTTTATTTCCTTCTTCACTAAGCATGTATTGGATGCCTCCTGTGGGCTAGGGGCCACACTAGAGGATGAAAATACAAGGATGACCACCCTGACTCAAGAAGCTTACTGTGCCCTGGGAGAAAGGCCTAGGGACAGATCATTGCAGCACAAAAGGGTAATTTGATTACAGAAGAGCATACAATGCTGGGGTGACAGAGAGGACCAGGGAGGGCTTCTCTGAGGAGGGAGTACTATAAGTAGAGACAGGGAAAGGCATTCCAGAACGTGGGAACGCTGGTTTAAGAGGACACTTGCTTAAGAAATGCTCTGAAGTTGTAGCTACGGCAGCCTGGGAACAGGGATATCTTTGATGACCATCTATTTGCTGCCAACCCCCATATTTGGGGTCACTTATCCCCTTCCCACTCCAATCACATGATTCTAGTACCTCATCCCTGACCACTGAAGACTGAGTATGATGGGTTGATGGACTGATTAGAGTTGTTTCCCAGAATCTTTCCATTGGAAGTGGAGGGGCAGATTCTTTATCCCTTGTCTGGTTGAGGTCTATTAAGGCACTTGCTGAGCAGTGCATGATGTCTTGTCTGCCCTTTGAAAGAGTAGTTTGGAAAGAAAGTGCTGATATGCAGGGGGCCACAGAGAGAGAATGTCCTGAGGGTGTCCGTCTGTGGTTCAGGTCTTCTTGGAGCCCAGATGCATTCCATCTTGGTCAGAGAGCAGCACTCTGGCCCCTGCGGTGCTGCTGAGAGAGATGGTGAGGGAATTGGGGCTGAAGAGACCACAGGAGCCAAATCCTAAAGGGTCGGGAGAGGGAGCATTGATGTTATCCTGAGGGCGGAGGGAAAGCATTGAAGGGGGGGCCTTAATGAAGGAGAGATAGGGTAAGGTTGGTGTTTTTGAAAGAGTATTCTGGATTGTTAGGCAAGACTTTCTGGGAAGGGGAATAGGAAGGGGTGGAAGGCAGGGTTGCTGGTCAGAAGGCCGATCTCATCCTCGGCCCGGACACCACGGGGTAAAGGCAGGGGACAGACTTTAGAGTCAGACCCTGCAGGTCTCAGTCCAGCCCCAACCTCTGGTTGCTGTTTGACTTTGGGCAAGTTCCATGAGTTCTGTGCTGTGGACAGTGGTGGGACTGGGGTGGGACAGCACATGTCAAGTGTCCATTCAAACAGCCTTGAGCTGTGGGCCAGAGAGTCAGGCCCTCATTCCCATTCTAGAAGGTCTGAGATGATTCCCGGAACATAGATACTCATGCCACCCTACCCCCTTCCAGCCTCAGCCAACTCCCCACAGCACTTTCCATTCATCTCCCATATCTGACCTTGCGTGAAGAGAAGGCAGGCAGAAGGTGGCTTCCAGGGACCAGGTGGGAGGACGGAGGTGACTAGCCCTGCCCTGGAGCTGCTGTTGTGTCTGGTGGGGCCTCGGCCTTCCCTCACCCCCAGGCCAGTCATAAACCACAGGCCCCATCCGACTTCTCAGAAACACTACCATTTCCCAGAGCCCAGGGTTTGTGGGGGGGCGGAGGGAGGTGTCTTCACAGCTGCTGGAGGGAGAGGAGGAAGCCTCCCCAGGAAACCTGGAGGCCAGGCGTGGCGTGATAATAAGATGATCACGTTTCAGGCCAGGAAGCTCCTTGGGAAGGTGAAGTGCAACAGAAGCTCTGAGCCCAGGTCCGCAGTGCCTGCCCCAGCCCAGGACCTGGCCCCGAGGCTCTGAGACACATCAGAACTCCAAATCCCAGACCTTAGCTAGAATCTAACCCTTCATGAGATCTCGTCCCCTCCCTGAGCCTTAATTTTCTCTTTAAAAAACAAACCCATTTTTATTGATTTCAGAAAGGAAGGGAGGGAGACATAAACATCAATGATAAAAGAGAAGCATTGATCGGCTGCCTCCTGCATGCCCCTTTTGGGGATTGAGCCTGCAACCCAAGCATGTGCCTTGACCGGGAATCAAACCGTGACCTCTTAGTTCATATGTCGACACTCAATCACTGAGCAACATGGGCCGGGTAGTTTTCTCATCTCTTAATGCAACAATCCCCACCTCGCTGGGTTGTCCCAGGGACGAGACAGCAGATTAGAATATGCTTTGTTAACTAATGGCCTGGCACGTGGGAGGGGACATGACTACTTTCCTCCAGAGCCTGGTCACCAAGCAGGTCAGTGGGTCCCACAGGACTCCCTGATGGAGGCTCAGGAAGCCCCGTCTGTGGAAAGCTGGGCAGCCCTGGGAGTCCACCCTTTTCCTCTCCCTCCTCCTACTCAGGGGAGACCTATAGCGAGGCAGTAACTGAGGGGAAATGGATTTTAACTTGTCCCTTCTCTTCCTCCAGCCTTCATCCTCAACACCTGCTTTAATCTCCTCTGTCTGCAAAACCCTCTTCTTCCATCCCATGCCCACTGCCAGCCATGGCCCTGCTTCTCTCCCCTTTACCACCAGAGTTCTTCAAAGACGTGTCTGTTTCCTCAGCCCCCAAACCTGCCCGTCTCCCAGCTCTTGACAGCATCCATTGCCCCAGGCACCAGAATCCCCTTGTCCTGCAGACATGTGACCCTTTCCAGGCTCTCAGATACCGCACTCTCCTGGCTTCTCTCTGGCACACACTGTGGTTCCTTTGGTGGGTTCTGTCCTAGGGCCCCTTTTTACTCTACAATCTCTCCCAGGCCAATGTCTATCATCTCCTCACTTTAGTTGCCACCCACAGGCCAACAGCTCCCAAATCCCAATCTCTGGCCCAGGATTGTCTCCAGACCCATAACATACCCGGGGGTGGGGGTGGGGGGTGCCTCTTGAGACTCACTGGGTGCTCAGCTGGACCTGTGGGCTCTCCCCAGTCACCACAGGAAACACCAGCTACCCTCAGCACCCCCTCTCCCTCAGCCCCACGTCCAGTCTGCCATCAGCTCTGCCTTCCCTTCCATCCCATCGCCTCTCCCGCCCAGGCCATTGTCATCCCATTGATTCCCACAACAGCGTCCGACCTGGTCTGTACCTCACTCCAGGTCTGTACCTCACTCCACCACACAGTTCTCCTCCCAGCAGGCAGAGCCAGCTTTCTAAACCTCAAATATGACTCCATGCTGCCCTCAGGATGAAGCCAAAGCTTCCTGGCTGGGGATCAGCCTCCCCTCCTTTGCTTCTCGACTCAAACTTGCTTATCCAGCAAACACCACACTGTTTGATTCAGCCTATAACATGCCATATTTCATCTCCCATGCGTCTCTCTCCCTATGTCATCACCCACTCTCTTCCTGCCCTCCATCTTTTCTTCTAACTCCTGCTCCTCCCTCACAGCCTGCTGCAATGGCCTCCGTCTGAGCAGGGCCATGGCCCTGCAGTCACAGCCCTTAGCGCTCTGGTGTTGGGATGCTTTCTCTCTGTCTCCAGTTAAGACTTGGCTCCCTAAGGACAGGCAGGGCCGTTTTGGTTCCTGACGCTGTCGGTGGCCTAGCATATGTCCTACCCCCGAGTAGCTTGGAGAGTGCTTTATGAATGAATCTGTGGAAGAGACAACCTCAGGTGTAAAATCACGGAGAGCTGCTTAGAGATTCCCTAGGCAAGCCTTGGCGTTTACACCCTCAGAAAGGTCTGGACCAGAGTGAGGAGGTGCTGATGTGCTAAGCATGCCTCCCCTGGTGGAGGAGGTTTGGGGAGAACACCACAAGCTTCGGATGAGCCCACCAGAGAAACCAGGAAGCAGCTGGCCTGCAACACCGGGAAAAGGACACAGGGGAGTCCCTTCTGTCCTGAGGCCCCGGAGCTGCCTTTGATGGCAGAGCCTCCAGCCTCCTCCTCCAGCAGAGGGGAGGGGCCACTGTGCAGGGGGCAGAGGGGATGGGGTGGCTGGGACATCTTCATGAGAAGACATCTGGGCGAGGCTGAAGGATGGCCAGAGTTCACCATGCGAATGGCTGAGTTCTCAGATTCCTAGATATTAAATACAAGAACATATCCCCAGAGTTCCAAGTTAACCCCAGGTGGTGAGCAAGCAAGGCAGGGATGGTGCCTTCTTTAGGAGAGGCAGGCAGAGCCTGTGAGGAGGCTCTTCTAACTCAGAGAACCAGGGGAAGGTCCCAGCCATGTCCCTCAAACCCTAGGCTCAAAGCAGCCCCTCGGACGATTTGGGGAGGGTGACAGCCGTCCCTGCTCAGGGAGGAGAGTATTGGTAGGATGCTTAGTATACTTCCCAGACCTCAGACACACACATACAAGATCAGGCCCCAGAGACAGTAGCCAGGGCACCCTAAGTGGTGCCCACGGTAGAACGCCAGCCAACTGGCCACTTGACACCATCTTTCCATGGGTTCATCCGGCTTGGGGGTAAGAAGAGGGGAGTTGTGGCTGTACTGGGTAGAAGGCAGGGTTCTGGTAGTGAGTAGACCTGGGCTTTAGTCCTGGCTTCTCCATTTATCTCTGTGAGGCTTTGGGTAAGACACTGGCTGATCCTGGACCTCTGTTCTCTCCTCTCTAAGGCCCAAGATGGTGGCAGCTTCCCAAAGGAAGATACTAAACTAGCCCCTCCCATGGGCAAACTCAAATACACACAGGTGTAGAGAGCAGTTATTCCTGAGAGACAACTGAGAGCTGGATGAACAGCTCTGACCAACAAACCAGGGAAAGAGGCCGGAGAGAGGAGGCTGGGAAGCATAAGAGCTGCAAGAACTCTCTGGCCAGAGGAGCCCTTGAGCACCATTGTTTACAGCCCCTCCGTTTCGGTAGGGCAGCTGGGAGCTCACTGGGTGGCTCACTGGGTGACTTTGGCCTTCCTGCAAGGTCACCACAGATTATTTTCAGCTATGATGTTTGCCTCTGAACAAAGGAAGCAAGCACAAAGGCAAAGCAGTGCCCCAGGCGCTGTAACCACCTGCTCAGCTCCAACCAGCTTCCCAAGCTCCCCAGCACATAAAGCCTACACAGAGGCTGCCTCTACTCAGGACCGATTTGGTAACAAACAAGAGAGAGAACGTACAGTGAGGGCTGGAGAGCTGTGGGAGCTCTCTGAGAGCCAGGGAATCAGGCCAGAGAGGCAAGTAAGAATCATTGTTTATAAGCCCCTCCACCTCCATAATGGGGGCAGGGCTCTATCCAGCCTACCTGCAGGTCGCTTCAGCGTCTCTTGGCCGAACTGCCCAAGCCCATTTTGGCCTCACGCTTAAAGAGCAGGCGCCATCAATCAACAGGCCACACCTGGCCTCCCACCTGGCACTGCTCTGAATGCCTTAAAGCAGTGTTTCCCAACCTTCTCTCATGATGAGAATCACCTGGTGGAGTTGTTAAAACACAGATTCCTGAATCCCAACTAAGAAGTGCTAAACTAGGATTTTTGAGAACATATAGGTAAAATTGCATACCTAACTTAGTGCTCTGTATATAACATCTGTCTTAGAGCACTAGTTAAGTATACAATTTTACCTATATGTTCCCAAAAATCCTAGTTTAGCACTTCTTAGTTGGGATTCAGGAATCTGTGTTTTAACAACTCCACCAGGTGATTTTCATCATGAGAGAAGGTTGGGAAACACTGCCTTAAAGCACCCGCTTGTCTTCTACGACCAGCCAAAACCACTGGCACACACAACCCACAGAGAGGCCGCTTCTCAAGGCTGAGAGAATGAAAGAGAAAGAGAGGGAGAAGGAGAGGGAGAGGGAGAGGGAGAGGGAGAGGGAGAGAGGGAGAGAGAGAGAGAGAGAGAGAGAGAGAGAGAGAGAGAGAGAGAGCTCTATTTTGTCTAATTTATATAAACAAATATAGAAAGTCAAACAAAATGAGAAGACAGAATACCTCTCAAATAGAAAAATAAGAAAAATCCCCAGAAAACCCTAAGGAAATGGAGATAAGTAATTTGCCTTATAAAAGACTGAAATAGTCATAGGGTGCTCAGCAAACTTGAGAGGGAAATAGAAGAATTTAGGGAGAACTCCCACAAAGAGTTAGGAAGTAAATGTAGAACTAAGTATAACTGAAGAATATAATAACTAAAATGAAAAACACATTAGAAACAATCAACAGCAGATTAGCTAACACCGAAGAATGGAAAACAGACTAGTGGGAATCAACCAATCACAACAGCAAAAATAAAAAAAATTTTTAATGAGGACAGTTTGAGGGACCTCTGGGATAACATGATGAGCTCAAACATTCACATTATAAGGATCCCAGAAGGAAAAATAGAGAAAGAGAAACTTTATTTAAAGAAATATGGCTGAAAATGTCCCAAACCTGGGAAAAGAAATAGACATCCAGGTCCAAGAAGCAGAGAGACTTCCAAAGAGATGAACCCAAAGGGACCCACACCAAGACGTATTGTAATTAAAATGGAAGAAGTTAAAGATAAAGAGACAATCTTGAAGGGAGAAAAGGAAAACATCAAATTACATACAAAAGAAACACCATAACACCTTCAGCTGATTTCTCAGCAGCTACTTTATAGGACATCTTTAAAGTGCTGACAGAAAGGAACCTACAACCCAGAGTAATTTATCCAGCAAGGTTATTATTCAGAATTGAGGGAGAGATAGTTTCCTGGATAAGCAAAAACTAAAGGAGTCCATCACCAGCTTTACAAGAAATTAAACCAGCTTTACAAGAAAAGTTAAAGGGTCTCCTTTAAGCAGAAAAGGAGAGGCCATAACTATCACCCGAAATAGACAACTATAGATATAGGATAATATACATAAACTTCATAGTAACCATCAATCAAAACCCTAAAAAAGATATATAAAGAACAAAGAGAAAGGAATCCAAACAAAACAAACAAAAAAGCCTAGCAGAACATGGTGGCAAAGGGAAATGGCTATATTCGCTGCCTCCCACAATCACATCAAAATCACAACTAAAATACAGAGCAACCATCATCCAGAACCACTGGCTGAATGGAAGTCCTACAACTAGGTAAGTACAGAAGAAAGCACACTGAGAGTGGGAGGAGGTGCAGAGATATAGGACGGGTGGCCCAGCACCCACCAGTGCTGCTGTTTTAATCTGGAGGGAGATCATCTCTGCAGAGGCCTTCCATGAAGAGCAAGGAGTCCTAGCCCCACACCAGACCTCCAGCCCAGGGCCCAAGAGCTGGGAAAAGAAGTCCCGTCGGGCAATAAGAACTATGGACTATAAAATCCAATGTAGATTGGGGCTCAGTGACACAGAGGCTGCTGGAGACCCAACTGTTCCCCTTAAAAGACCGGCACCACAAATTGAACTTACAAGGTCCTGCTTCCTTTGAGCTCCAGCACCAGGGTGAAGCTCTGGAGAACACAGACACATACAAGGAGGAACTGGATTGTCTGGCATCAGGGCAGGAACTCCCAGTCAAAGGTGCTTGCCGGGATCATTGTTCCTATGCTGGGACCTCCCCAGTCACAGGGCTAACTGGCAGCCATTTCTGTTTGCTCTGCCCTAGTGATTCCCTAAAACCCAGTCTCATCCAATTTATAATCCCACCCAAGCTGGGATCCCACCACTGCATATGAATGGCCTGTCCTTGCTCAGGCTAAAATCTTTCAACAAGCTGCAGTTGGGTCAGGGAAACCTAACTATCAATAAAAGGCCCAAGACCCAGCACCAGCACCAGCCTGCCTTGCTTCACAGTTGGGCCTCATCTGGGCACTTTCAAAGAGGAAGAATCTGCAGATCTCTCAGTAGCTCCTGCTGGGTGACCCCAGGCAGTGCACTTCCCTGGAGACTCAAGAGCCAGTGTATCCAGTGGACAGTGTGAGACCATACCAGATTACAACTCTACGCATCCATAAGTGACACACTCAAGGGGCAGACACAGTGAGCACCAAAGCCCCACAGGAGCAAGTTCTGCTCCATAAGGGTATCTCCTGCACAGCAGTTCTCCCACTGTAGTCCTAGCTGGTCCTCAGAGCCAACTTGCCTGGAGGTCAATTCCTCCCAGTGATACCAGCAGTAATCAAGTCTCAACCACAGCAAGATTGTGCTCACAGCCCACAAAGGGGTGCACCTAGAGTGCCCAGCTCAGGTGACTGGGAAGGCTGAGCCACTGGGCACTATAGGACACCTACTACACAAGGCCACTCTACCAACTCAAGGAGACATAGCAGCTCTACCCAACACATGGAAACAAACACAGGAAAGCAGCCAAAATGCAGAGACAAAGAAACATGTCACAAATGAAAGAAATGGAAGAAAGCAAACCACTGGATATAGAGTTCAAAACCATGGCTATAAAGTTACTCAAAAATCTTCTAGAAACTTAAAAAAAAAAAAAAAAAAAAAAAAAAAAAGGAAAAGGACCAGTCAGAAATTAAGCATACACTGACTGAAATAAAGAATAATATATAGGAATTCAACGGTAAAGGATTCTAAGAATCAAATTAATGATTTGAAATATAAAGAAGCAAAAAACACCCAACCAGAAGAGCAAAAATAAAAAGAATTAAAAAATATGAAGAAAGTGTAAAAAGCCTCTGGGACAACTTCAAGCATATCAACATTTGCATTATGGGGGTGCCAGACGAAGAGAGAGAGCAAGTTATTGAAAACCTATTTAAAGAAATGATAGAAAACTTCCCTTACCTAGTGAAAGAAACAGACTTACAGCCCAGGAAGCACAGAGAGTCCCAAACAAAAGAGGACCACACCAAGACACATCATAATTAAAATGCCAAGGCTAAAGACAAAGAGAGAATCTTAAAAGCAGCAAGAGAAAAGCAGTTAGTTACCTACAAGGGAGTGCCCATACGACTGCCAGTTTCTCAATAGAAACTATGCAGGCCAGAAGGGAATGGTAAGAAATATTCACTGTGATGAATAGCAAGAACCTACACCCAATATTACTCTACCTAGCAAAGCTATCATATAGAATTGATGGTCAGATAAAGAGCTTCACAGACAAGAAAAAGCTAAAGTTCATCACCACCAAACCAGTATTATATGAAATGTTGAAGGGTATTCTTTAAGAAGAGGAAGAAGAAAAAAAGAGAAAAAGATAAAAAATATCAACAACAAAATGGCAACAAATACATAGCTATCAACAATTGAATCTAAAAATCAAAATAAACAAGTAATCTAATAAACAGAATAAACTGGTGAATAAAATAGAATCAGAAGCATGGAAATGGAACAGACTGATATTCCCAGAGGGAAGGAGAGTAGGGATTAGGAAGAGATTAAACAAGGATCTTATATGCATATATGCATTACCTATGGACACAGACAATAGGGTGATGGAGGTCTGGGGCAGGGTGGGAACCGGGTGGAGGGAGGCAATTGGGGGAAGAAAGAGGGACATCTGTAAGAATCTCAACAATAAAGATTTAAAAAAAAAAAAAAAAAAAAAAAAGCTCAGCAAACCACAAGAGATCAAGAGAAGAAGAAAGAAACAGAGAACAACCAACAGTTAACACAATGGCAATAATGACCTAGTTATCAATAATCACTTTAAAATGTAAATGGATTACCAGGCTTGTCTTGCAGTCACTGTGAGAAAACAAACTCAGCAGGCAGAATTGAAGGGTAATGCAACTTATTTATTAATATATAACAACAAAAATAATAAAGCTCATATCTGCAACAGTTTAGGTCTTTGTTATAAGGTCTTGGTCCCTTTGTCCAGACTGGCCATGACCTTCAGCTCCGGCGTCTGGGCTAGGAAGACGTTCCAGTGACCTGCATGGAGGAAAGCAGAAGAGTTGTGTGTGTGGGTAGGTATGTGTGTGCTGGGATATGTGGTGTGTGTGTGTGTGTGTGTGTGTGTGTGTGTACGTGTGCATGTGGCTGGTGGCAAGTGGCTGTGTAGAAAAAAACAGGGCAAGGAGGAGGACTGTGTGGACCTGGGTTCGGATCCCACCGGGAGGAAGGAGGTGGTGTGTCTCCAACATACACCCCCACATCCAGATCAGCTCTGGTACATGACCCCACCTTCAACCAACCAACAAGTGGGGGCTGAGCTTGTTTCCTGATGTTGTTGGCGACACTGCCCTCTGTGACTCCCCCAGCCCCTGAAGCCCACCTGGGTCCAGTCTTGCTCAGGGGAGGGCAGAGCAAACTCAGGGCCTCGGGAGGGTGTGGCTAAGAGATCCCAAGGGGAAATGTCCCCGTAGAGAGGGCAGAGGCAGCACAAGAGTTTGAGGCTCAAACCTCCCTCCTCTCCAGCCCTGTGTCCCCCATCCCAAGACCAAATCCAGGAGGCTCTGCTTTATCCTCCGCTCCTCAGCACCCGAGTTGAGAAATCTCTGGCGCAGACACCCGCTGGATTCCTGTGCCGGGAACTGACGTCTGTGGCTCGCAACCCCCCTCAGGCATCAGCAGCCTGAAACTCCCCGAGAGGCCCTGGCCCCTAGCCAGGCGCTCTTCCCTGGCCCCGTCCCAGCCCCAGGGCCCACCTTCGTGGGTGCCGGTAAGCAGCCGGAAGTTCTGTGCTTCTCTCTGGAAGTCTTGCTTCCTGACTTTCTTGATCTGAATCAAGTGGAAGATTCCTGAGGGCAGAGACAAGGGCATGAGCGGGCAAGGCGGGGGGCTGTGGGTCAGGGAGACGGGGTGACTCGGACTTGGAATGGACCCTGTCACCTCCCTCCCCTCCCCTGTTCTGATCAGCACGCCAAATCCCATGGACTACATTTCCTCAGTGTTGGGAGTCTGTTCTCCTGTCTCCACTGCCACGCTCCCCGTTAGGCCCCTCATGTCTTGCCTGAGTCACTGCACTAGGTTTCTGACCACTTCACTCCCCCTCGAACCTAGGATCCTACCTGCAGTCATTCAAAAGTGTAGTTTCCCTGTCATCCCCCTTCCCTGACCTCTTGTCACCTCTCTGCTGGTCCTGCTCTGGTTTCCATCACTCTCCTGCTCTCATACCACCACATGCCCACAATACAGAAGGGAGGGTTGAAGGAGGGAGGGAGCAAGGGAAGAAGAAGGAAGGAAGGAAGGAAGGAAGGAAGGAAGGAAGGAAGGAAGGAAGGAAGGAAGGAAGGAAGGAAGGAAGGAAGGAAAGATATTGGAAGGAATAATGCATGATAAAAATCAATCGGTGTGCTTATTCAGACACCAAAACACTAACAAGCGTCAGAATTGTAGGCCCCCTTTCAGTACCGTTCACCAGACCCCCCCTCCCCGAGTGGCACTGCCCGTGCTCCAGCCCTAACCAACTACTTGAAGACCCCCGAGGGGCCAGGCCTTTACTATGCCACCCTGCCTGTGGGAGCACCTTCTCTTATCGCCACCAAGTGAACTCCTTCCTACTCATGCTCCACGCCTTGGCTGGAAGTCTTCCTTCGCCCCCCACCCCCACCCCCTGCCAGGTACTTATAACTTCTTCTGCCCTAGAGGAAGTTATAACTACCATAGCTCTTGGCTCCTGCTGATGATTGTACCCATGTCTCACGTGCTATCGTTGTCTATTCTTTTTAAAATATATTTTTATTGATTTCAGAGAGGAAGAGAGATAGAAACATCCATGACAAGAGAGAATCATGGATCGGCTGCCTCCTGCACAGCCCACACCAGGAATTGAGCCTGCGACCCAGGTGTGTGCCTGACTGGGAATCGAACCGCCCAGCTCACAGGTCGATGCTCATGGTGTCACAACTGGAGCCTGGACAAGGCCACGCAGGCCAGGCTCATTGTGTCTAGTCTTGCCTCCCCCACCAGACTGGGAGCTTCTGGGGGGCTTTCCTCTCTGGGCCCCCTGAGTCTGGCCCACATTAGGCATGTAGAATGAATGAATGAATGAATGAATGGAGGGAGGGAGGAAGGGAGGGAGAAAGGGAGGAAGGGAAGGATCAGCACATGCGTGTGTACTCATTCTAGGCCAGGCCCTGAAGGAAGATGAGGTATTTTTCTGGATCTCCTGCTGTTTGCATTCCCCCGGGCCACTGGCACCACATGGTGCTGAAGCCCTGCGTACGTGGGCTGTGAGGTCGCACCAGCTGTTACCGCCAGGGTCAGTGGCCAGAAAGAACAGATGTGACAGCAAGGCCTCTGGTAGGCCAGTCCCACCCTCAAGGAAACCAAGCACTGGCCTCGCTGATGGGAACCTGAGTGGGAGCTCACCAAGGGCAACGGACAGCACGGATTCTGAGATGAAGGTCTCGGAAGCCAGCAATGCCCTTGGGAACCCCAGCCCAGGCGTCAGGGAGCAGGATGTGGGAGAGACTGACTCCAAAGGGCCAGGCCACATCGTGAGCGTGAGATGGGGATGGGTCCTCGTGCTCCAGGCCTGCCCCTGCACCCCCCACCCCCAAAAAACACAAACTGGAGAGGAGGTCACAGGGACGCAGGTGGGGTGGAGGTGGGTGGGCGTGAGTGTCCTAGAGAGCATCCGTGAGACCACAGGGGCCTTCCCTCCTAAGTGGGGGTAGGAACTGGGACCCCTTCTACTCTGGAACCCCAGAATATAAAACACCCTTAACCCTAAGCCAACTCTCTGTTCAGCTTCTGGAGCCTGGGGCTCCCCTGCTGTGGTGTGGCCGCACTTAGCCCAGGTTTCAACGGCTACCTGCTCCCTTTGTCGCCAGGCCCATCATGCATTTCCCACTGACAATCACCCCTCGGGGTGTTTGACTCCCATGGACAGGGAGAGGGAGGCAGTGGGGGGTGGATGGGGCACTCAGGCCACCCAGGAGGTCAGGGCGGGGAGGCTTGTTGGTGACAGCATGGTAGGGCCTGGCGTTGGGAAGGTGAAAAGCCCCCCTCACCATAGCGCCCTGTTTCTTTTCTGGGAGGCCTGGTGGCAATGAGATGGGCCTGGAGCTACAATGTCCCCCTCTGCACCATTCTGGGCACCTCCTGACCTTCCTCAGGCACCTCCCTAAAAGCATTCGTTCACCTCTGTGGAGGCAGCCCTGGGTGGGGACAGTCAGAACTGGGTGTGAGTCTTTACTGCCTAAACTGTATGCCTTTGAGCAAGTTATTTTACTTCTGAGACTCAGTTTACTTATCTGCAAATTGGGGCATTCATACACACCCCTCAGGTTTCCTATGTGGATTAAATGAAGCGCATTGTACGTGGTGCCTGCTGCTCACCAACCACGGAGCACGGGGCATGAAAGTGTGGGCTCTGCAGCAGTCGCCAACCTTTCGGACCTCACGGACCACCACCGGTTGGCGGCCGCTGCTCTAGAGCCAGAGTTCAAGGCCATTGCTACCGCCCTGCCTTTCTAAAACCCGTCCAGCCCCAGGCTCATCTCCTACACCCAAGTCGCCGATAGACTATTCTCTGTGGTCCCAGCATTTGGTGGGCTGAGGGGAGTCCCAGAATAAACACACAGCCAGCACCTGCCCAGGGACGGATGGAATCTCACGGTACAAAAGAATTGTAAGGGCTACTCGCCAGCGGCCGGCAGAATCCCCACCCAGCTCTTGGCAGAGGAGCTTGCTCCCCCCTTCACACAGGAAGGCTCTAAGCATGGGAAAGTTCTTTCTCTATTGGCTGAGACCTGCTTCGCCGCAATTCTGACCGAGTCAGGGAGGTAAGAGGAGAAGGATAGGGACATGGTTAGCACCTGCTATAGGTCAGAGGCTGTACCTACCTTATTTCATTATCCCTCCACCCACCCTTCTCCCCAATTAACAGAAGAGAAAACTGAGGCCCAGAGAGGTCAAGCGAATGAGCCAGGCTACACAGCTAAGAAATGGCAGGAACGGGATTTAAAGCCAGGCCTGATTCTAAAGCCCCTGCGTGTAGACCCCTGTGGTCGGTCAGAGCCAGCGCTCCCTCTGCCGGGAGCAGTCCTTTGGAGCCATGAAGCCAGTGGTCCCGTCCCCCTGAGTCTTCTCTTCTCCAGGCTGCACAGCTCCGCTTTCTTCGTCCGTGCCTCCTACGACAGGGGCCAGGGCAGAGCAGGAAAAGAGCCGCATCTGACGTCACAAGACATGGGCTCTAGCTCCTCCACTTACTGGCTGTGTGGCCTGGAGCCAGGTACTTCACCTCTCTGAGCCTCAGTTTCCTCATCTGTAAAACGGGGATGATAATAATGCCTAACTCTCAGGATCGCTGAGCATCACGTGAGATAATGAACGTGAAAGCACTTTGTAAACTCTAAAGTGCTCCACGATTCGGTTATTATCACATCATTATTCTTATTGTCCCTTTACTGTCCCCTTCTGATTGTCCCCTCTTTTTCCACCCCCCCACCCCCACCCCAGGCAAACCCATCAGGAGTGAAAAGTGACCTTAGAACGAATCACAATTAAAGGGGTTTCGTTTGTTTTACTCTACTCAGGGAATTTATTTTTGTCAAGAGAATCAGAAAACAGAACTTTCGTCAATGTCCTCATCAATTAAAACTTCTCTTGACCTCCATCTGGTGACATGAGTAGCCTGTTGAATAGGGTGGGTTGTCCACGCAATGAGAAATACATTCTGGTTTTAACTTGCGGTGGAGTGATAGAACCAGCCACACAGAAGAGGCTGAATGAGGCTAGCCTCAAGGCCCTCCTGTTTTGAGGCCGCTGTGCGGGGCCCTCCTGCCTGAAAAGATGCTGGAATCCCACTAACAGATGCCTCTTTCATCAGGGTAGGCAGTACTCTGCCCTGACTCCTTGCAAGGTGCAACAACCCCTTCTGCCCAGGAGAGGGAGCACTTCTAGGCCCTGGCAATCTCGGAGTAGGTGAGCTTATCAGAACGGCCGGGGAATCAGACAGAATCAGTGTCTCCCTCTATCCTGGAATCGGGGGCTCAAACCTGGAAGGCCTGCCATAGAGGCAGGGATTCCTGGGCCAAAGGCACCTGATGAACCAAACATGCCCGAAAGGCCCCTAAGGGGCCCGGGAGCCCGGGAGAGGGGACCGGTCAGAGGTGTGCCCGGCTGGGAGGACACCCATGCTCACCTTTCACCAGCCTCCACAGGTAGACGTCCACCTGCTCGGAGGCCTCGCGCTCCAGGGCAAAGCGACGCAGGTTGTCTGGACTCGGGGACACGGACTTGTGCACGAGGACCCGGCCCGGCGCCTTCGGACACCGGGTGGCACTGATCTCGCCGCGGCCGGGGTCTGCCTTGTCCTCTGGGAGACACAAGGAGCTTGTGAATGCTTTGTCTCCCCACCCCTGCAGGCTCAAAAAGAGGGGCCACTGGTCTGAACCCCCCTCAGGGTCTCTTGTGGAACTTCTGGTGCCCTGGGAGGAGAAGGTCTCTGGGGAAGGGAGGGGCATCTCCTCCTTCCACCCCCATTGATTAGCATATCGGCAAACTTCTCCTGTTCAGGGCCCAGATCATTTCCCACCTCCTCCAGGCGGCCCACTGCTTCCTCCCACTCACAGCTTTTAAAATGCCCCATGACTTCCCATGACTCCCCCTCACGCCCTTAATCCCACAATGCCTTGTGGTTGCTTCACTCGGGTGTGTTTTCTCTTTAAAAGAAAAAGGCGAAGGGCGGGAACCATGTCCTTCAAGTCTGCTGAGTCGCTCACACCAAGCACAGGCTCTCAGTGAACACACACAGAATGGAAGGTTCGAGAGGGCTTAGGCGATGACGATGGCGGTGATGAAGGTGATGGTTGTGGTGGTGGAAGAGGTGGTGGAAGAGATCATGATGATGGTGACTGCAGTGGCGGAAGTGGGAGGGTGTGGGGGTGAGGGTGAGATGGTGGGGATGCTGCTAATTTTTTGGTTGGTGCCAAATTGGATACAGTCTTGAAGTTTTGACATGTCGGAATTCCAAGAACATTCTCCAGAGTTCTCCGTGTACCAACATTCCCTGACTATTTTTCAGGGACCAAAGGATATACTAGACTTACTAGTTATGAAGCCCTCAGAGATGTCCAGCTAAGAGCTGGTACAGTCTCAATATTTTCAAAAGGAAATGGCCTGGATGCTGATGCGGGCCCACGACCAGGGATGTGTGTGAAGGAGCTCAGGAGCGAGCCTCAGCCAACCTCAGAGAGAATTCAAGTTGAACCCCCACCCCGCGTGCTCCAGGCACCATCCTGTCGTGCTGCCCCCGAGCCTATTATTCTGATAAATAATAGTTATGCCTTAAGTTTGGATGTTGATTTACGATTCATAAAGCATTTTCATTAACCCTGTGTCTGAAGCTCAGAAAGGTCAAGCAACTTGTCCAAGCTCACAACAGTAAGTTAGGTAAGTCAGTCAGTAAGCAAGCTGACGTAAACACAAATATCCTGACGTGAATGCTGGGGTGGGTGGAGACTTAGGGTAATCGCAGCCACTCGGTTATCTCATTTGTGGAAGTAGCTGAGTTGTGAGAATTAAATGAAACGTATGCAATCACCGGGTGCTAGCAGGTTCCTGATGCATGTTTCCTTCCTCTTTCTCTTCTCCGTTCCTCTCCCTTCAGCTTTTCCAACAAAGCCCTTGAACCAGATGTGGTCAGGGCACAACCTCACCTTGCACCTCCTACCCCCTTGCCTTCTTTCTAGGCTGCAGGGTCTAGGCCTGCCCCTCACATCAGCTACATTGACACGCACAGGCTGTGCTTCTCAATGACATATTCCGACCAAAGTTCCCTTCGGCACATCCCAGGGTCACACGGCATTGTTGAAAAGAACTCAGCCGGCAAGTCTGGAAGCCTGAGTTCTAGTTCAGCTCCACCACCACTTCGCTTGTGACAGGGAAGTCCCTTCTCTTCTCTGGGTCTCGGTGTTCCCATATGTAGAGGAGGGTTGAAGGAAGACAGCAGGGGTCAAAAGTATGGTCTTTGGAGGAAGACAGATGAGGGTTCAAACCCCAGTTCTGTCACTGACCGTCGGTTGTGTGACCTGGGACAGGTATTTATCTCCTCGTTCTGTAAAACAGGGATCCCTGCCTTGTCGGTTGTGGTGGGGGTTACATGAATCCAAGCATGCAGAACACCTGCCTGGCACATGGGGAAGTGCTCAGTAAACGTGGGCTATTTCTCTTAAACGCCCTCCTATCCTAAGGGGCTATGACTTCATCGAGTCCAGAACACTATCTGATTCTACGTACACATGTCTGAGAGCCTCTGACGCTGTCTCTGTCACAGCAGATGGCTCTGCAGATAACACATTGCATGCCTGGCACTTTCTGCCGCTGTGCTCCCAGGATTCTGTGCACCTAAAAACCCAGCCTTCTGTGGCTCGGTGCCCACGCCCCGTCCACGTCAGAGCTGCTCGCTCCGGCTCGTGCCCTCCCTGCCCCCAGCTCCTCTTTGTACCTGGGCAGATCTTGCAGCACTTCCCCGCCACTTTCTCCGGGCGGTGGCAGGGGTACTCCGTGGGGCAGGTCACCCGCTGGCAGTCCTGGCGGCCGTCCTGGCAGGTGCACAGGATGCAGGGCAGGGGTCCGAAGGAGCGGAAGGCTGGATGCCACACCTCCCCATGGGAGTATGTCCTCCCACCATGCACGCAGGCTGGGCCAAGGAGGGCGGAGAGACAGAGGAGGGTCAGGGCCTTGAGCTCCAGCCAGAGCCCAGTAACAGGCAGGGGCGGAGCCTCGGAGAGCCCCTGCTCCACAGCCTTGCGCAGCCACACTGACTGGGAAGTGCAGGCCAGAGTATAAAACCGGCCCCACTTCCCTGACACCTCCCCCATCTCAGCACCCGGGGCTGTGACATGCTCAGTGAGGACTTGCGGAGATGGTGAGTCCTCCTCCCACCCTCACGGGCCCCTGTGGAGGAGCAAGGAGGGCGATGGCCTCACAGGGGGAGATAGGACATCCAGGTCTGTCAAGCTCTGGCAGGTCCCTCCCCCTTCCTCAGCCTCAGTGTCCCCTCTGCACCCACCCCACCCCCCTCAGTCGGGGTAGTGCCTCCCCACTCTGTGGCCATGGCTGCCCTGGTGGCCTCCTTCCCAGCCATCCTGACTGTCCTCCCGCAGCCCAGCTCTGCCCGCTCCTTCCGCTGTCAAGAACGTCCCCTCAGCACTTCCTTAAGTTAGAGTCAGTGATGGACGTGTCTGGAGCCCCTCAAGGACAGGGGCCGTTTTTCATCTCTCTGTTCTGGGCCCCTCAGTTCCCAGGAGAGACATAGCAGATGCTGGTTCTATCTCTGACTCCATACGCTGAACCTCAGTGTCCTGTCTGTCAAAGGAGGGGGGGATCAGACCTTACTACCTTGAAGAACACCTTTGTTTTGGTGTTCTATGCGTCTATAAACTCATCACCAAATTGAGATGGGAGAACCACTGAGTCAGGCTGGAGAAATGGGAGGTAGGAGCAGTCGGGGGGAAAGGGGGTTCCCCTTTCCCCACCTCAGGGGTTGGAGGAGGTTCCCATCCCCACCTTTCTTATGTTTCTCCTTCAGGACAATCTTGACCGTGGTGCTGCCTGCTCCCTTCGGCCGGAAGTGGCGAGGGATGAAGCCCAGAGGGGAGCTGAGGCCAGTGGGGGCTGGGGTGTCCAGGCTTCTCTTTCTCCCGCCGTCTCCTGAGCACGGATCCTGGGAATGTCTCTGCAGATGGCAGGGAGGGTAAAGGTCACCGATAGGCCACCGCCAGAGAAGGAGTGTCGAGGCACGGGCTGCAGCGAGTGGCCTGAGGGTAGACGCCAGCGTGACTTCCCGGTGAAGAAGGGGCCCGAGCTAGGGACAGAGCGATCTAGATGGGGTCTAAGATGTTCTCAGACAACGGGTCTTTGAAAACTCGGAGGGTGCTTTGGAAATCCAGCCTCCAACAAGCCCTTCTTAGGCCTGTCAGAGCCAAGGCCCTGGCACTGGGTGGGCAGAAGGGTTCGGGTCCTTATCTGGGTGACATAAGTGGTCAGGGACCTGGAGAACTTAATGTTTAAGAAGCAGAAGGTGAGAATGCAGTGAGGATGAATGTCAGGAAGTCCTTTGAGAAGCGTTAGGTGCTGGGACAAGGAGACAGGCCTCTGACGATCCCACCAGCACCCCGTGGGGCAAAGACGAGGAGCGGCCCCTTCCGGACACAGAGGGTCCCCAGAGCTCCAGCCCTGACCCCCTTCCTGAGCCCCTGGAATCCAAGGTCCCAAGACTCTCAGCTCCAGACCAGATGGGGAAGCTGGCAGGGACAGCAACAGGCGCGTGGTGAGGGCAGTGTCACGTGGTGAGGCCAGTGTCACGTGGTGAGGCCAGTGTCACGTGGTGAGGGCAGTGTCACGGGGCAGGAGCTTTGCGTAGTTTGGGGACCGGCAGCTCTAGGCCAGGGGAGAGGAGCCAGAAATCTGGGGCAAGTGGCAGAGCTTTACCCCACCTCACTGACCCCCATCACTCCCATTCCTTCTTCTGCAGCCCGTCCTGCTCTGCACAGTCTCAGTGAGCCCACAAGCGCTCCCAAAGCAGAAACCCTACCTAAGGCCCCAGCTCAGGCCCAAGCCCCTAGGAGGCCCCTGGGAAATGCTTGTCAGGTTGAATAGAGGCAAGAAGGGATTGAAGGGCCCAGCCCCCTAGCACACTGCCTTCCAGGGAAAGGATGGGGGGAAAGGGTCCTGGGGCACCGGCACCCAGACCCCACCTGAGAGGGCCCAGCCGAGGCGGGAGGATGAGCTGGCGGAGGAGAGGGGAGAGCTCTTGGCTCGGAGCCCTGGGAAGTCGCAGGGAAGGGAGCCCCACCTCCAGGGGAGCCAGGCAGAAAGAGCAGGTGGAGCTGTTCACATTGTTGGTAGCGCAGATGGCAGAGGCGGGGGCGTGAGCCAGTACAGGAGCCCATTCTCCCACCTCTTCCCTCTGCATCCGGAGAGAGCTGGGCAGTTCAGTGCACTGCAATCTGGACCGAGACTGAGAGGGGCCAAGACAGGAGGGGTAGCCCCAGACAAAGAAGCGGTATCTCAGGAGCCGGGTGGGGAGGGCGGGCCTAAATGAGAGGCCACGCCCCCAGGGAACACGCTGCTCAGAGGTGGCCGGAGTGAGGACAGACACGGGCTCTGGATGGAACAGGGTATAAGGGTTTCCCAGGAGGGACAGCGGTAAGTTTGGGGCCTGCGCCTGCATGGTTGGTGCTTCTTCCTGGCCCCTCCTGGCCCATCAGCCGTGATGGAGGCCATGACAGGAGGCTAAGGTGAGGGGCCGGACATGGTGGGACTCATGGAGCTGACCCAGGGGACAGGACAAATGAGGGTTCCTTGCTCCACCGTCATGGAGACTGGGGCCCTGGCTACCAGCCCACCTCCTCTCTTCTCCCCTCCCTGTCAGCCCATCCGTGTACTCACCGCCCCGCGGTGTGACTGTGCCATGTCCTCTTCGGCTGGCTTCTCACTTGACCCATCTGCAAACCCAGAGGGAAGTCAGATTAGCCTCTGCCTCCTCAGCCTTGCTGGCTGGACCGGCAGGCAGACCTCCACCTCCAGGCTCTGCCCACCTCCAGGGCCTATTGCTACCGTGTTTCCCCGAAAATAAGACATCCTCCGAAAATAAGACCTACTTACAGGTTTCCTTTTGGCTGAAATATAAGGCTTCCCCCCAAAAATAAGCCCCCCCCCCCATAGGCTAAACATGAGAGATTTGGTCCACTGATTCTGAAAGAAATGGAGTCACAAGAAATTCACCAGGAAATTCAGGAATTGGATTGTTATGATGATGTTCCAGAAGATGATGACATGATTGTCATTGAATAAATGAGTAAATTATTGATACTGCAGGATTCACAGTTTGTCTGGTTTGTGTTGACAACTACCGTACTACCGTTCCGTATACAGGTAATAAATTTCCTTTATTTTCATTTAACAATAAATGTGTACCATATTCTTCTTCATGGAAAAATAAGACATCCCCTGAAAATAAGACCTAGCGCACCTTTGGGAGCAAAAGTTAATATAAGACACTGTCTTATTTTCGGGGGAAAGGGTATTTCTGCAGCCCCAAACACCAGCAGGCCCCTCTGCCCCAGCGGGGACTTGTTCCCCCTTCTCATCATGGCGTCTCCTCCCATCGAGTTGCTGCCCCAGTTTTCACGCACGGAACCCCGGGTCAGCATGAGGTCTGAACTGCTGGGCTGGGCCAGAGCTGTGGTTCAGTGCCATCATGGACCGCCCAGAACCCACCCCTGCAGCCGCTTAGTCCCCGTCACTGGGCAGCCGCTGGGCCAGTGGAAGTTCGTGGCTGGGGGACAACCTCTTCCTCTTCCCTCCACAGCCCCAGCCTTTCCCAAGAAGCAGAAGATGACTTAGAGCACAGGTCACACTTGATATCAAGCAGAGGCAGCTCCCCAAGGCATCCCTTACACTGTGTCTCCCCCCTTCCTGCTCCTGGGACGGCAATAAAAATGCACAGCAGCCTCTGCGCAGGCTCAGCCTTCTGGGAGCGCCGGGCTGAGTCCCCGCCCATGAGGATGGAATGGTGTGCTAATGCGGAGTGTCTCTGAGGTTCCCCCTGCTCTAACGGCCCATGGCAGGGGGGTGGGGTGGGCATTGCTATATCTAGGGGCAGACTCACTTTTGCAGGCCTGGCAGCAGGAGCTGGGCAGTGGAAGGGGTGCAGGGCAGCCTGGTTCCGGGCAGGTCATGAGGCCGCAGTAGATCTGGCCCTCCTGACAGACAGAGCAAGCAGGAGTTGGGAGATGAGCTCTGGTGAGGACCGGCCCCTGCCGGGGGAGCACATGGCCTTGAGGTCTCCCCTGAGGTGGGAGAGGGAGGGAGCGGC
This sequence comes from Pipistrellus hanaki, assembly GCF_964339955.1. Classification (NCBI taxonomy): domain Eukaryota; kingdom Metazoa; phylum Chordata; class Mammalia; order Chiroptera; family Vespertilionidae; genus Pipistrellus; species Pipistrellus hanaki. The sequence goes on along the minus strand of NC_140511.1, from coordinate 42,010,824 downwards.
AGAGTGGTGTGGGCAAGGCCCAGCCAGTCCAGAGGAAGGGTCCTCTGTCCCCCCCACTCCCTCTCCGGGCCCTGGAGTGGCATACTCCTCCGGTGGCTAAGGCACTGTCACACCCTGTCTCTCCGTGGGCTCCCACAGCCATTGGGTGAGGGGGGGCCCTTCCTTCCGGCTTACAGTGGGAGAGTCTGCGGGGCGCCTGGCTGCTGAGTCAGAGACACAGCCGGACAGGATGGACTAGAGCCCAGTCTTCCGGCTTTTCCTACCGAAACCAATGTCCTCCCCCCTGGCCTGGGAAGGGGGACCGGGCATCAGGGAGAGACACTGGAGGGGGATGCCTGGGGCTCCCCTTGCTCCCACTAAAAACCCTGCATCTGAAATGTTGGGACTCAGCCCCGAAAGGCAACACAGCCGGGGAAAGGGCCTTCTGGGAATCAGGAGGCCAGGCGACCTCTGACGAGTCACTTCTCTTCTCTGGGCCTCAGTTTCCTCCTCTGTGAGATGGGGGCACACCCATCTGGGCCGTGAAGATCAAATGAGGGGACAGTGGTGAAAATCCTTTCTACAATGTAAGGCATGGAACGGGGGGCAATGGTATATGTACAAAGATAATAATTTAATTTAAAAAAATAAAATGTAAGGCCTTTTTTAAAATGGGAGGAAGTTATATCACCTCAAGTCCTTTCCTTAGTAACATCTTCTCCACCGAGTCTCAAAAGGATTCTGAGCCCTCAGACAAGGCCAGGCGTCAGACCCGTATAAACAGGCATGAGAAGAGGGCAGGGGAGACCCATGTACTCAGGGAGAAGGGAGAAGACCTCTCACGTATGCGTTCCCCGCCCCACCATCATCATCTCTGTCTTTCCCGTAGCCCCCTCCTACAGCAGGCCCTCGTCCCTCCACAGGAGGCGGCGCGATGCAGGAAAAGGAGCGTGGGTTTGGGAGTCACGTGGCCCCGGGTCTGAATTCCGGCTCTGCCCCTTGACAAGCTGGGTGATGCGAGGGAAGTTGCTTGACTGCTCTGAGCTTCCATGTCTTCATCTGAGATCCTTCTCCCAGGGCCTCTGGGAGCTTGTGTACAGACATGAGACATTCCTATGAATCTAGCAGGTGCCATGGAGTACTAACAAAATAACATCGTCCCTGCAAAAACGATCCCTCTCTGCATTGACTTACAAGTAGTCACCCTCCTTTGTAAGTTGTCTGCCCGGCAGCACAGATACTTTGTGGGTCCGAGCCTTACTGAGGAGATGGAGAGGCTGGCCGAGAGAAGGGCCTCGCTCATGACCACACGGGGAGCCGTGGAAGAGCTGGGGCTCCCTCAGGGGTGTCCAACGCTAGTCTAGGCCTCCTCCCTCGCACCTCTACTACATCCGGTGATTATTTTAAACAGGGAGGACACTGGGGACCACCTGGTCAGACTTCGTATGCATGCAAAGGATCTGGGGCCCAGAGAAGTTTGGTGACCTGACAGTAAGGGAGACTGGAGAGCAGGGGTTTCTCCTGACAAGGCCCAGACAAGGAGCTGAGGGGCAGGCTGAAACCCCTGCAAACCCGTGGCAGGGCCACACCGAGAACCCCCAAATGAGGAGGGTGATCAGGCCTTGTTTGGCTTCAGCTGTGGCCCCTGTAACCTGCAGAGTCAGCCTCGCCTGTCCCTAAGCTCAGCTCTGACGACAGCAGGGGGCGTTTAGGCAGCTTCCGATTAAAATCCACTTGCTGCAATCTGGCCCTGTCTCTGTGCCCCAGGACTGATAACTGGTTATTCATTCACTTATTCATTCATTCATTCCCTCATTCATTCATTCATTCATTCATTCACTCATTCATTCAACCATCACTCAAGACATCCTCTGTATGCCAGGCCCTGGGCCAGGAGCAGCGGAAGATAAAGAAACGGATTGGGTACGTTCCCTCCCCTCCAGGAGTGCAAAGTCTACTGGAGGAAACAAAAAAGGAGCCAACGTCGGTCAAGGTGACCCGGGCTGCAACAGGCAGCTCAGGAGGGTGCAGACGCCCAGAGAGAGGGGACATGCTCCTGAGCCCATTCACCCTCACTTCGCTTTGACCGGGGAGAACCACCGCCCGCCCGCCCGGCCCCCACCAGGCCTCTCAGGCCCAGACCGCGGGCCTGGGCCGCGGAGACGGCGGGAGCCTCTTACGGTGCAGCTGCAGAGGACACACTGGTTGGGCAGGCGGGAGGGGAACAGCTCGTGGGCGCTGAACATCTCTCCGTGCTGGTATGTGGTCCCGTTGTGCTGGCAGGACTTTGGGGGGGCCCGGAGCCCAGAGGGCGTGTGAGGTTCTGCGGGTGGGGAGGGGCAGGAGAAAGAAGAAAAATGAGGTTCCATGCAGATCTAAGCACTTTGCCAGAATGAACTGGGCCACTTTTCTGAAGATTTTGGGTTTTAGGTTATTTTGGCATTTAAATTGAGTTCTGGCCTTCTCCCAGACGCCCACCCCCCCCCCCCCCCCCCGCATCAGCTAGCCAAGAAGAGGCCCTGCTGACACCTACATCTGACCTTGTCACTCCCGCCCATGGCTCCTCACCACGCCCTTTCGGCCCCCCAGTGTCTGAGCTGGTCCCGACCAGAGCCTGAGGCCAGGTCAGAAACCTCAGCTCCACCGAGCCCCACTCAGCGGGGACCTGTGGCAGTTCCTGTAACACTCAGCGAGCGTCCATGGGGCACCTCCTAGTGCCAGCGCCGCTCTAGGTGCTGGGGACACAGTAGCGAACAGAACAAGGTCCCTCGTGGGGTGACATCCTCGTGGTCAGCTGGGGTGATCTAGACTGTCCCTGTGCCTGGGGTAAGCTCCTGTCATTCTCTGGTCACCAGAGCCTCCCTCCCCATCACCTACCGGTTAGCCAGTGTCCATCCTGTCAGGAAGAGGGGCAAGCCTCAGCCTCCCATCCTGAGAGAACCTCTCAGACACCGTTACTAAACACCTCTGTATCAGGCACTGGGCTAGGCATTGGGAATGGAGTGCTGACAAGACTCAGCCCCGCCCATCAGGAAACTCACAATCTGATTGGTAGAGAGACATTCCAGAAGCAGTGATGCTGCTGCATGGACAGGGCTGGGGCACTGAGGGGTAGCCACTAACTCAGGCAGGACATGCGGGTGGGGTAGACAGGGGATGATGGTCTGAGCTGAGTCATGAAGAACATGTACAGTCAGGCAGGCAAAGCGGCAGGAGAGAGAGAGAGAAAGAGAGAGAGAAAAAGAGAGAGAGAGGGGGAGAGGGAGAGGGAGGGAGAGAAAGAGAGAGAGAGAGAGAGAGAGAGAGAGAGAGAGAGAGAGAGAGAGAGAGAGAGAGAGGAGCGTGTGAGGAAGAAGGGGCCTGGGCCAAGGCATAGTCAGCAAGGAGCGGTCAGGATTCCAGGAGTCAACCTCAGACAGAAGGAGGCATGCTGCCCCCTCACTAGGCAGGAGGAGGCTCAGAGCTCCTGCTCCCTGAGGGAATCCCGAGCCAAGAATCTCTGTGACCCAAGGCAGAGCCACGGTCAGATCCCACTACAGCCCCACCTGGAAAACGAGCCCCTCTGTCTCCACTCCACACAAGCCCCGAGCTCCCAGGAGAGCCCTGGCTTCAGAGCCTGGACTGGGCTGCAGTGGGGAGCCTCCCTCAGCCCTTCATGGTGCTCTGAGGAGGGATTCTCCTCTCAGCATCTCCCGCCCACACTTCTCAATCGGCCTCCCGCTGGCTGCCTCTCTTTGGCCACTTGCTTATGCCAGGTTCTTTGCTGGCTACCTCTCCTCTCTGTTACCTTTACCTCATAGAATCCCGATCTTAGAGGCTCTTACAATCTTAAACTCGTGGAATCATTGACATTTAGCATCAAGGTACAGAAAGCCCCTGAACCACAGTGCTGGGAAGAATCTCCGAATACACATACTCCAACCCCTCTGGTCACTCCCAGGCCCAGAGCTGTGGTCACGGGGCTCCCTGCAGGGCCTCCAGCCCCAGATCACTCACCTCCACTTGGACAGGCAGGTCCACTCCCTTGGCTCTGGCAGCCGGAGACTGTAGCCCACATGTGCCCTCAACAGGCCATTCACGCCCCTGTTTCCCCCGGCTGCTCCCCACAGTCCCTCCCCGCTCCTGCTAAGCACAGCTGCTTAAGAATGAGCAGCTTGCTGCTGCCCCAGCCCTCACCGGGTATCCAGGTGTTTCTTCCCCTGAGCACTCTGGTGGTGCCCCTCTCATTCCCGGGGCCTCCCTCTGCCGGAGGCTTGCATCGGAGGTGAAATAAGGATCAGGGGGCACAAAGGATGAAGGAGGTTACTTACCCACACACCGGGGACAGCACTGCTGTGGCTCAGTCACAGGCTGGGGGCAGTGGACGGGCGGGCAGTGGAGACGGTAACAATTCACATGGGCATTCTGAAGGGGACACAGAGGTTAGTTATGGTTCCAAAGAGCCATTGCCTCCCACCTGAACCCATCGTCTCCCCAAAACACTCATTTTAAGCCAGAGGTGGGATAAAAACAATAGACTCGTGTGTCCAGTCTCTCCCCTTCCCTTGCTCTCTTGTGTGGCTCGCCCATCCACGTTCCTCTCTGACCATGGAGGAAGGCACAGTGCGCATGGGCCTGTGACCCCTTCCTGGTGTTTGAGACACACCAGGGAAAGCCTTGAGTTATTTCTGCGTTGATCTGACGGTGTTATTTCAACTCCAGGGGTTTGTTCTTTGACCTCTGAGCCTAAACGTCACGAAGGCTAAGAGAGGAACGGGACATATGAGGACAGGTGGCAGGGATGGGAACAAGACTAGAAGCCTGGTGTGGAGCAGGCCCAGGGCTTTGGGATCCACTCCCTCAATCTCTGGGAGGTCCGGTGACCTTGGCACCAGAGAAGGAAGAGCCCGAAGTTCTAATGCTTTTTTCAAGGACAGCAAATGAAAGAGAAGGGAGCAGAGAAACAGGACAGAGAGAGATGAGAAGCTGGAGAGAGAGAAGCCACCACACCTTTTGTCGGTTTCCCCATCCCTAGGCTTCCCACACTGTATCTCCCCTGTTGGGAGGCCCATTGTACTATGTTGTAATGAACCATGTACAATACAACCGTGTCATCTATTCACCACGAATTCCCAAGAACAAGGACCACGTCTCATTCCATTCATCTCTGAATTGTCAGCATAGGGCCTGGCTCCAGGCTAGTACCTGCTGGAGTTTGAATGAAAGTGAGGGAATGAATGAGAGCCAGTAACAGAGGAATTGATGGTCTCTTTTTTAGAGAGATGGAGCCAACTTTGTTCAAATTTTGAAGTTGGCAAGTTTGTTTCCTGTCTCCTTGCACATCTGAGTGCCCGACGGCACTTGTCCCAGAGGTAGCCTCTTCCCCCACGGAAAACCCAGGCCCAGGCCTTAGTCCCTCCGGAGTCACTGCCCCCCAAGGAGTAATCTGGGCTGAGGCACCAGAGTCCACAGAATTGGTCTGAGCTCCATAGGGGGCCTTTAAGAGGCCTGGCACACATAGGGGTGCTTAGCAAATGTCCAGCGGGTGCACTGAGCCCTCAGGTGAGAAGGCAGGGTAGAGTGCGAGGAACTCTGTGGCGTGAAGAGGTAGAATCGATTCTGTCCTTGAAGGATTCCAGGGATGGAGACGATCAGCGACATGCAGCAGGAAGTGAGATGGAGAAAGGCCTGGGGTTGAAAGGGCAGGGGGCCTCGCAGCCAAAGGTGCCCCTCAGAGAAATAATAACTCCTGGGTGGGGGCTTTATGTTAAACAGAAATGCATTATCTCACCTCATCTTCTCAAGAACCCTAGAGGTGGATCCTATTGTCCACACTTTCAAAACGAGAAAAGAGCTTCTGAGAGGCGATGCTGCCTGAGATGCCACAGCAGGTAAACACACCTCCAGGGCCGTGCACTTTCCATGATGCTGAGCTGTCTCTGTGAACAGGGCGGGGACTCACGCATTCACTCAGTAGTCACTGCATGACTACTGTGAGCCAGGGACATAGCAGCGAATGAGACAGACAAGGTTTCTGCTCACATGGAGCTTTCATCCTTGCAGGGGAGAATGAAACAAACAAGTAACCCTAGCCAGTTTGGCTCAGTGGATAGAGCATCGGCCTGCAGACTGAAGGATCCCAGGTCTGATTTTGGTCAAGGGCATGTATCTTGGTCGCAGGCACACACCCAGTAGGGGGTGTGCAGGAGGCAGCTGATCGATGATTCTCTCTCTTCGATGGTTCTTTTTTTTCTTTTTCTTTTTTTAATATATTTTTATTGATTTTTTACAGAGAGGAAGGGAGAGAGATAGAGAGCTAGAAACATCGATGAGAGAGAAACACCGACCAGCTGCCTCTTGCACACCCCCTACTGGGGATGTGCCCACAACCAACGTACATGCCTGACCGGAATCGAACCTGGGACCTTTCAGTCCGCAGACCGATGCTCTACCACTGAGCCAAACCGGTTTCGGCCGATGTTTCTAACTCTCTATCCCTCTCCCTTCTTCTCTGTAAAAAAATATATTTTTTTAAAAACACACACAAAACAAACAAACAAACAAGTAGGAACAAGATCATTTCATGCCTGGCCAGTGTGGTTCAATGGTTGAGCATCGACATATGAACCAAGAGGTCACAGTTCGATTCCCAGTCTGGGCACATGCATGGGTTGCAGGCTCTATCCCTAGTTGGGGGCATGTAGGAGGCAGCAAGTTAATAATTCTCTCTCATCTTTGATGTTTCTATCTGTCTCTTCCTCTCTGAAGTCAATTTTATATATATATATATATATATATATATATATATATATATACACACACATATATATATATATATATTTAAAAGTTCATTTCCTATGTTAAATTGGTGATAATAATCACAGGGTAATGTGACAGAGTTACTAAGGTTAGACTATTTTAGAAGCAGAAGGCCGAGAAGGCCTCATAAGGAGGGAACACTTACGTTATGAACTGAGAGGAGAAGGAACCATTCGTGAGAAGATCCAGGGGAAGAATATTCCAGGTGGAGGAACAAGTAGGAATGGGTTTGGGGTGTTGGTGTGGGTAGGAAAGGAGTTTAGAGAAATAAGGCGAAATAAGATGAAAGTCAGATCACACAGAGACACAGCAGCGGGCAGGGGGAGGAGGGGACGGACGGTTGAATTTTTCTTTAGGTGCACCCTAAAGCTATTGGAGGGTTTCAGGGACTTCAGAATGACATGGTCAGTTTCATTGTCAGCAAAGATGCTTCTTGATCCTAGGTGAGGTATGCGCTTAGAGAAGGGACAGGGATGCATAGCATCCAGGTGAGAGATGAAGATGCTTAGATTAGGGGGAGCAGGATGGTGAGAGAAGTGAAGAGATTCGGGGTATATGTCAGGGGCATCGGCTATAGCTCTTTGGGTTGAGAAAACCGGGCATGTAAACTCTGGGGAGGGAGGAATGAATGAGCTTCCGTGGATCACAAAACTTGGACTTTGTCAACTGGACCACATAATATGTCTGGAATTTTCTGTTTGGGTTTCCTTCCTGTTCTTTGGCTGTATTTCATCAAGTTCTTTTTGAAAAGCTGATTGGCCTCAGATGTGCTAAGGAACACCAAGGGGGGGGGGCAGTCCTGGGGGATTGTGCCCCTGTGGGCGTCAGAGTTCCACCTGGGCCAACATGGTAGAAGTAGGAGGGAGTCAGAGGGAAAGGCCGCAGGAGGAGGGAGACCCCAGTGATCAGAGAGAGGAGAGGGGCTGGCCCACAGACCACCTACTTGCCAGAGTCCCCTCTGATTCCCTTCTCTGCTCTCTCCCTGAGCTGGGGATTGTTTAACAAGGCTCTGACTGGCCTTCTGCACGCCTCTCGTGGCTTTTGAAGGAAAAGAGAGGGCCTAGGGTACCGGCTCCAGCTGGGAGCTAGGTAAACCCTCCCTCCAAGCACCAGCACCAGACAGAGATTGGTGAGGACAGCATGCCAATCAGGCGGGGCTCCAAACAACTAAACTAAACCAAGGAATGTTTTAAGCCTCCTTACTCCTTCCCTCCTTCCCTACCCTTCCCACCTTTACGTGGCCTGAGGATTCTGGACCACGTGGAGGTCTCTTTTATCCCACCCGGTTGATTGTACAAGGAAGGCCTTGTGAAGGCTGCTGGGTTGGGGATGGGTGGCAGGAGAGAAGAGGTGAACAAAAAGACAGGGTCTGCCCCAATCTGTTCAGCCTTCGGCAGGACACCGAAGTGGACAAAGGAGAGCGCCCGGGAAAACCTGCTCTCAGGCTCCACCCAGGAGGGGCAGTAACTGGCAGACACAGTACCTATGATCCTGGCCAACAGGGATCAGGATACAGGGATAGAGAAATGGATGTGGGACCCAGAAGGAGAAAACGCTTGTAGGTGAGGAATCAAGTGAGACTCTTGGTCGAGGTGGCATTTGGCCAAGCCTTGAAGAACAACCCTCTGGACCAGTGGGGTTAGGGGATGCATCCTAAGGCGGGTGGCAAGAGAGGGCTGGAGGAAACAGCATGAGGAAAGGAGGAGAGGGAGGCCTGGTCAGAAAGGTTCTTTTGTGGTACACAGGAAGCGGGGAGGCTGGCCCCGGCGGGGTGGAAAGACAGCTGGGATGAGAGATGGGACAGCCGCATCCCGGCCCAGCCTAGCTGCTAACTCCTTGTGTGACATCTCTGAAAGGGGTGAGCAGTAGTGGCAGGTATTGTGTACTCCCAAGCTCCTAGGTGTTGGAGGCCGGGCGTAAGCTGACAGAGTCCTTGCACCTGAAGGAACTGATAAGATTCAGTCCCCTACCCACACGGTGTTGTTCCCAAGCTTGTTCGGATGGCGATTTCCAATTATCGGCAAAATGAGAGCAACTTTTCATAGCTTACCAAAAAAATCTATAACTATGTACTGAAATGTACTATACCAAAAGTTTGCCTTTCTACTCTGTCTCTCCCCTAAGAGAGTAAGAGAAACTAAGAGTACATTCCTCCTGACAAACCTCCTATTCAAATGTTTATGTATGAAACACATGACACAATTAATAAAGATACTACGGTCTATCGGCGGCTTGCAGCCCTCCCGATCCCGCTTTCCTATCTTTCTTTCTTTTCTCAATTCCCACCTCTCTACCTCAACCCGATTCACCCATCAAACTAGCCCTAACACCTAGGGAGCCTGCTTCCAGAGTGCTCCTGACCTCCAGAGTCCCTGACCTTGACGTCTCCCAGGGTCTCCCAGACATACCTGACACGGGTGGCCCGGGGGCCGGAGGCACCTACCTCGGAACACGTGCAGCGCAGGCAGTACATCAGGCCCTGAGGCTCCAGGTAGGGGTGCCAGCTCTCGCCCGGAGAGTACTTCTTCCCGTGGAAAAGGCAGAACATGTCTGGGCCTGGCAAACCAACCAGCGCTTTGTCAGCCCCAGGAGGCTCCGACCAAAGACCCTGCCTCACCCCTCCTTCTTCTGGCTCCAGGAAGAATGTCATCTGCATCACTCAGGCAGCAGAGAATCCACTGGCCATGCTCTCCCAGGCAGGCGGCCCGAGCACCTGAGCTTGAATCTCAGCTGGACCAAGCTCACTTGCTGTGTGACTCCAGGCACGCCGCTGCCCCTCTCTGAACGTGAACACTTCTCTCATGGGTGAGGTGAGGGATGAAGCAGGGAAAGTGCTTTAAAGATTCAAATTGTGGTATAAATGCTAGTGACCATTAGATGAATGATTTGAGGCCCGGAGAGGATAAATCACACTCCCAAGGTCAGGCAGCAAGCCAGTCACCAAGCAGGGATGACAGCCTCAGTCTAACTGGCTCCGTCTGCCCTCAGAATCACACTTCCTTCCTTTTCCTTTGTCTCACTTTGCTTATTTATTTACTATATCTCTATCCTCCCCTCCCTTGCCCTTTCCTGCTCTCTCTCTCTCTCACCTTCCTTTTGAATAAAGTTACGTACTCAAAGCAGTTTTCTTGATTTCATATAATACTTTGTCCCTGTATCTCAGCCAGCTGTGATGGATAATGCTTGATTTGGGAAAATAAAGTACTGCCTAGTGGAAGGTTAGAAAACTGACTTCACTGTCCTTAAAAATAGACATGATGATTGTGTGTGTGATTGCACATCAATTACTTTTGTCATCTGCATATTCATTGTCAGTGCGGAGATGAATGCTTCTACAAATGTTTGCAATAGTTAGCTCTCCTGTGTGCTAGCCCTCCTGCAATCCTGTTTTCTTCAAATGTCCACCTCTCTCTCACTTCCTGAGGCCAACCATTGGGCTCTTTCTAGAACACACCAGCCCCCACCTCTTATCCTCTCACTGCTTAGCAGCAGGTCAGGGATCCCGGTCAGACTGAAGCTCTTGGCCCCATCCCTCTGCCTCTCGCCCTGTCCTTCTCACTCTCCTCCACTGAGGCACCTGCTGATTTTTACACCCCCAACGAGATGCTGTCATTCCCATAGGCAAGCTCTCCGTTATCTGAAGAACAACCTGAGCTCTTTGAGGGAGGTACCAGGAGACTCAGTACCAGCGAAATGTCCACAGAGCTTTGTTGAATTAAATGAGATGGACATATAGAGAAAGGATCCAACGTTTCTCAGCTAACTTCTCTTTACATACATTACTTACCTCATTAACATTCTGGCTTTGAAAATTAAATGGGTTCATGCTTGTAAAGTGCTTCCGTGGCTCAGTTTCTGACTTAGGATAACCACGGTAACAACAACCCTGCAGGATGGACATTATCATCTTGAATAGACGTGTAAAATTACGGAATCACTGGGTATCGGAAGCGGTGCACTTGTAGGGGGCGCTCACACACAATGCACAATTCCCTCTCAGGGCAGGTCTGGGCTGGCGCTCGGCCCGGCTCAAGGGCCATTCCCACCCAACCTTCAGAAAATGTCCTCTGTGAGAGGCTGAAATCGGCTCCCTCTGGCTCATCGCAATGCTCCGGCTCTGCCTCTTGGGCCTCTCAGAACAAGGGTTTGAGGCCATGGTCATGAGGCCTCAGAGTCTGTGTTTCGATGACCATTGGGGACTGAGGAACACAGGGCTTAGTTCCTTCCTTACCCCTCTTCAGTCCCCCAAAGTAGAAGAGGGGGTCAGACAGATGATCCGGTTCCCAGCAAGGCCCCCGGCTGGCCCGTATCAAATGAGGAGTGTTTATCTCCCAGCCTCCACTGGCAGAGAGGGCGGGACACGGGCCCAGCCGGGATCCTTGTGGGAGCCAGCCCAACTCTCCAAGGATTGAATAATGTCTTTCTTCCCCAGTCCCCTCCTCCGGCAGGGAGGGGCGATTGCAACACGACCTCGGCCTTAGATCTCAGCCGTGTGGCTGAAGGAACCTCGTCCCACCTTCTTTGGGGCAGCCCTGTAGCCGGGCTCCTGTGCCAGTTGGCACGCCCCTCCGCTCACCGCCCGCCCGCACAGAGAGACTGCCTCCGCCCATGGCCAGGCCAGGAGGCCCCGCCCCCACCCACAGACCTGGCCGCAGCTGAGAGCGTGGGGGGCCTGGCAGGCCATCCCTCAACCCCAGGCGGCCAACTGCAGCCTCAGCCCCCACCTCACCATGCCCTCCTGGGTGAGAGGCACAGGGAAGGGTGACAGTGCCTGGAGCTCCCTCTTCCTCTAAGGAGGTGGGTGCCCAAGGCCATGTCAAAACCAGGCAGGAGGGTTACTGCCCGCAGGGGTGGTCTCTCCTCTGTCCCTACAGTCTTGGCACTGGCCCCACCCTGGCACATGGCTGATGGAAGGGGCGACAGGTCCTCATGCTGCCCGTTCACGGGGGCATCGAGGAGGACTCTTCCCTTCTCTGAGTCTCAGCGTCCCATCTGAGACTGTGTGTGTGTGTGTGTGTGTGTGTGTGTTCTACCGTTTTCGGCAGATAGTTCCTAAATCCATGATTTCAAAATTCTAAGACTCCAAGGTTCTAGGCCTCTAAAATTCAAGATTTGAAAATTCCATGTTTCTAAGAGCCTGCATTTCATTGGAATGTGAAGCCTCTAGAATTGTACGGTTTTGTGGTCTAAGATTCTTTTTAAAAATATATATATTTTATTGATTTTTTATAGAGAGGAAGGGAGAGGGATAGAGAGTTAGAAACATCGATGAGAGAGAAACATCAACCAGCTGCCTCCTGCACACCCCCTACTGGGGATGTGCCCGCAACCACTGTACATGCCCTTGACTGGAATCGAACCTGGGAACCTTTAGTCTGCAAACTGATGCTCTATCCACTGAGCCAAACCGGTTTCAGCTAATATTCTATCTTTTGAAGCTTCTATAAGCTAGCACGTGTTTATGATCCCACACACCCAGCCTCTCAGGAGCTCCCAGGGGAGGTGGGACAGGGTTCAGGGAACCAGCAGGCCGTATCCTGAGTGACGTGGGAGGAGGCAAAGTCTGTCTCTCACGTCCCCTCCCTCCTACTCCCTTTAGTCCTCTGTGGCCTCCCACGCCTGCCCTGACCTTGGGCCTGCCCTGCTGTCTCCCCACCCCACCCCCACCTTTCCTCCCCACCCCCTGCACCACATCTTCCTCCAAGTCAGAGGGCCAAGAGGCCTTTTGGAGGCCATGGCCCCTGGCTGTGGTGTCTGATCGGGAAAAGACTGCTGGAGGGGGAAGTTTTCGTTTGAAAAGAGGTACTGACCCTGTTTTAGGCTTCATGGAGACACAGAAGAAGTAAAGTTAAAGAGATCTCATCCCCCTCAAAATCCCTCACTCAGTGGACTCTGGCTTTGGAGTCAGATCGGCCAGTGTTCAGACTGGATTTGGCCTTCATTTGCAGCCTGAGTTTAGACACGTTACTTAGCCATTCCAGGCCTCAGTTTCCACATCCATTAAGTGGGATTAGTAATCATCTCTACTTCTTAGGGTCATTGTAGAATTAAATCAGATAATACATGTAGTATGCCTAGTGCCTGATATACATAGTAGATGCTCAATTAAATGGTTGGTGGACATTCGCTCCCCAAAATTTCTGACCGTCTGTTTCTTACGGTATTTCTTTTATTCCCAGAATCCTATGAGTAGCCGCGGGCAACCTATTAGGGCATGAACATCATGGATCCTGCCACCGAAGTCAAATCTCCTTTTCAACCTCACCAACCTCGTTTCTGGGGGCTGCTGGTATTCTCCTAGCCCGACTCACAAGCCAGACTCTCTCGACCCCACCTGATGTATACACAGACCTCGGGCCTTGGGGTGGGATGCAAGATCAAAGTGGGCCAGAGAAGTTAGAGGAGCGAGCGGGACGGCAGGAGTGAGAGACCAGAGACCAGGCTGGAGAGAGAGGCAGGGACTCAGACAGGCCTTGACAGCCTGGGGGCAAAGGAGAGCCACAGAAAAGCTTTACACCAGGGCATGCCAGGGACCGGGTTTGCATGTTAGGAACAGCACTGTGGCCGTAGGAATGGAGAGTGGATTGGAGGACAAGACGCGAGGCAGAGAGGCCAGGAGGAAGCTGCTGCCGTCGCCTGTTTGGAGATAACGTGGACCTGGACCAAGAAAGAAGCAGTGCCCACAGGCAAGCGTGCAGATCTGAGGAACACTTCCCGGTTACAGTGGGCAGGCTTTGGGACAGACTGGATGCGGGTGGAGAGGGGGAAGGAGCCGTCAGGATGGGACTGAGCCAATAGGGGGTCTGGGGGACCTGGCACCATAAGCAGCGAGTGCTACTATCATTAATAATAGCAACACTACTTCCCGCTATTCACTGAATGAGCTTTTTATGTAGCAAGTTTCAGACATGTCCATGGGCCTGGTACGTGGCAGTAAGACACGGTGCCCGCCCTCCAGGACGGTGTGCAGTTTGACCACCGCTACGACAGTGGGCGCATCGGCTCTTCAGGGAAGGCTTCCTGAGAAGAGGCCTGAGCCGAGTCTCGAGGAGCTAAGAAGGTGCAGGGGGACAGCGGTAGCTTTGTACAAAGGCGCAGGGGTGGGGTGACCATGGCCCCTGCAGGCCACTGTAGGCAACTGGGGTGCCCTGGGTGCCCGTTCCCCCTCCCGTAGGAAGCATCCACTTGGATAAGCCACAGCCAAGGCTCTTTCTCTAGCCGGACACTGACGTACAGTGACTGGACTCAGTTGACCTAGTCTGCATTCAGGGCAGCAGTGTTTACCGGTCAGCGTCCAAATGCTATCAGGCTGCCCAGACTGTCAGAACCTGGCTCCCTCTTGCTTTTCCTGAAAATCGCTCTGTGATAGCCCTGCCAACACTTTCAACCTCATCTCCTCTTGCTGGATTTCTCATTCTTCCACCCTCGCCCCCTCCCCCAGGCTCCTTCACACTTCTGTGTCTTCTCACCTGTGATTCCCCCCCTCCAATGTCTGTCCAACTCCTTCTCATTCTCAAAAGCCTGTGTAGGTGCCATCCTTTCTGTAAAGCTGCCCCAGCCTCCCAGGCCCCCGGCCAATCCTTCCTCGGGGCTCCACAGCCCTCTGTCACTACTCTCATCACACTGGGTTAGAAGTATTTGTTAAACAGGTTCTTCTTCTTTACTCCACCATGAGCTTCTCGAGAGCAAGAAGCAGATCTTGCCCGGCTGGCGTGGCTCAGTGGTTGAACGTCGACCTATGAACCGGGAGGTCGTGGCTCAGTGCCTGGTCAGGGCATATGCCCAGATTGCGGGCTCCACCCCTAGTAGGGGGTGTGCAGGAGACAGCTGGTCAACGATTCTCTCTCACAGATATTCTTATCTCTCTCTCTCTCTCTCCCTCTCCCTTCCTCTCTGAAATCAACAAAAATGTATTTTTTTTCTCTTAAAAAAAGAAGCAGATCTCAATGACTATTTCCGGCGCTCCATGCAGAGCCTACACAGAGGGGGTGCCTTGGAAGTGAATGCGTGAAGAAAGATGGAGTCAACGGAGGGGGTGGCTCTGGAAGAAGTGGTGATTGGTGGCCAATATTCCTTAAAACCGCTTTCTTTAACAAAAAGAGAACTTCACTATGTGATAGGAGAGCCAAATCTCTCTCTCAGCACTTTGGCTTTGCCACCTAACAGAAATTGGCCTTTGACCTCCCTTTTCCAGGTCTCACCATCTGAACTACCAAACCACGCACCATGTACAAAAAGGTCAAGAGCCTGGGCAGCTAGGGGATGAATGAGTCCAGGATATTCACATGGGAGTCAACATTTCCAAACCTCGAAACTCTCGTGCTAAGAGAAAGGGCTCGTAGTGGGCAGTGCGGTTGGGAATTCTTCCACTAGGAAGCAGAAGAGACAACCAGAAAGATGCTTCCGAGCTACAAGGGAGGCTGGAGGGGATCAGGAAGGGCTGGGGTGTGAAGAGAGAGGCCTGGACCTGTGGGTGGCCTGGCCCCAGCCTGCAAGAACTCAGGAGTCCTGCACGAACCAGGCTCCACAGGAGTGCGAGAACGTTTACATCTTATCCCTCGCGCCCACACGGCCATACTCTGTGTATTTATAGTCCCCTTTCTGCCCTAACAGATTGCTCCCCTCTAAGCCATAAGCTGTGAGCACTGGTACCCAATGTGGGAGGCCTCCCAAGGGAACCGGAAGTGAGAACCTCAGTTCCTCCGAGGGTGAGCTCTAGGGAAGGGACCCTCGCTTCTCTGAACCTGACTCCTCTCATCTGGCCCGGGACAGCTGTTCAGAAGCATAGACTGACCTCAGTGCAGAGGATCATTACATCGGGAGAGGGTCATGGGCAGAGATGAGACTGTGTATGTTCCATTCTAGAACATATCACACTTAAATTCACAGGGTCTTAAAACGATGTGGGGACCGAGAGGTGAGGTCCAGTCCTCTAACAGATGTGGAAGTTAAGTCCCAGAGAGGAATCAGGGCTTGCCCAAGACCATCGATGTATGCCAGCACAAACTCCAAAGCCAGTCTTCAGATAGCTGAGGGAGGTGCTTATAGAAAGACCCATCCCCTGAGGAATGGGACCAGAAAAAAATGGCTTTAAATTGCAAACAAAGGAACTCAGGGGAGACATAGGAAGATCCCAACTAGGAGAATGAGTAACGGAAGAAAACTGTGGGACAGCCTTCTCCGGATGGGGTCCTGCCCAGAGGCATGGATGTCTGAACGGATCTCCTCACCCTCCAGGGGCACCCTTTGCACGACTGTCCTCTTATTTGGGAGTCCGAAAGATTCAAGGTCCTCTCCCAGAGCCAGGCGCCGTGGCCAGTGGCTGGGGAACTTGAGAGGCCAGTCCTACAACAGGTGCAACAGCTGGAGCCACTGCGCAGCTGTTGCCCGACTCTGGCTCAGAGGTAAGCAAGCGAGTGAGTGAGGCAGAGCCCTCTACTGGTGGGAGAGAGGAGGTGCAGAACTGCCCAGACAGACCTACAGAGGGCCTGCCTGGAGCCAGATGCCAGGCCTTCACTGAGGCACGCACCCCTTCCCCGTCCTGTACATCTGGACAGGTGGATGGAGATGTGATTAAGCTGAGCAGAAAAGCAGGGTCCCCACTGGTGAGTCTCCCTCACTGCCCCATCCTCTCTAGGAACTCTCTGAGGGTATCTACTCTACTCTTCCCAGGCAGGGCAGGAGGGACCCCCCCCCCCCCCCAACTTCCCCATCCTCACCAAAACTCCCTTCTCTAAAGGTCTGAGGACACTCAGAATCAAGGCAATTGCATCTTTGGATCTTAGCGCCTAAGGGTCACAGGATGTTAAAGCCAGAGTGGTCCTCAGTGATTATCTATTTGGGTCCAACCATCTAGCTTTCTAGTGGGGAAACTGAGGAGCAGAGAAAGGGAGCTTGCCCTGTGTCACAGTTAGACTTGGTGGCAGAACCAGCGCTGGAGCCCTGGCCTTCTGACTCCATAGGAGCCCCCTTCCCACCCCGTCTCTGCTTCTGGGGTTTGGGATGATTCTGTCATCTGGGAACAGAAGCTTCAAGCCCCTCCCACAGCACAATAACCCACGGAGAAAGAATAGAGAGATCAACGTGTCTACTTCTTAACTGACTCTCCTGAAAGCAGGATCGAATTGAGAGAGAGGAGAAGAAGCATGCTGAACCCCTTAGGGGGAGGGGCAATTTAGTAAGGAAAGGGCACAAAAGAGAGGCGCTGATGGGGGGAGGGGATGAGAGCATGGGAGAGGGAGTCAGGATACCAGGCGGGTTCTCCTTCCTTAGAGGGATGAGTGCCCAACGTGACCCCTGTGCGTGCAGGCGACTCCACCCGGGGCTGGAACCAGCACTGCTCAGTGACCAAGTCAAGGGTACGGAATTGGGGTTCAATCTGTGGCCACGGTTTGAGACCCAGTCTGGGTAAAGGACTCAATCTGTGGCTGGGAACTAGAGCTCAGGATAGAATAACCTTTGTCTGAGTAGCTGCCACGTGCGCTCACTGGCCCCTGGCGTTCACAGGGCTGGGCCACGTCACGAGTCCGCAGACGTGAGGATTTCCATCTGTTGGCACCACGTCCGAAGGCACCTGAGAGGTCCCCAAGGGGTTTCTTACCCACAACAGGCCTGCGATCTGACTTAAACCAAGACAAGGACCTTCGTAAGAGACTTCATAGCCACTGACCAGTGACTTCAGGGTGGTTTCCGGATTTACCCATTGTCCCCAGTAGACAAAATGAGGCTCAGAGGGGTGAAGTGATTTGTCCCGATTCATACAACCAATAAAGGACAGGCCAGACATGACCAGCCGGGGCTCTGTTCTTCCCTTTAATCAATTCGCTGTGTGGCTGTGGGCAAGTCACTAACCCATGTTGGGGCTTAGTGTAACTGTAAGGATGGGAAAACTGAGGGGTGGAAGCAGATGATTTTCAAAGGCTATTCCACCTCTGACATCCGGGAATTGGAACACCTCGCCTAACTCAGTAAATCTGCTCTGTTATTTCCTGGGGGGGGGGGAGAGGTGAGGGGGGGCGGCTAAGCTCCAGGCTGCAGCAGAGACTGACCGCTGACAGGTCCCGGTGAGAGGTCCGGACCTGAAGCCAGGGGAAGCACAGGGGAAGGGGGTCGGGGTGGGCCAGGTGGCCAGGGAGGTTTGTAAAAGAGGGATGTATGCCTCAGCAAGGCGAAGGGCTGACAAGACATGGAAGGCCATGGGGAGTGCTGTGGGTTGGACATGAGCAACCCTGCAGGGTGACCTGATGCTGGGGCATCTTTCCAAGGTACAGTAAGGGCGACAATATCTGCAGAGCCACCCCGGGGGCTACGGAGGATGTGCCAAGTGGGCAAGGCAGGCAGGGCGGGCATCCTGTGCTAAATCCCTCTGAGGAACAACAGGGAAGTGCTAGGAGGAAACCTCCGGGGCCCAGGAAGGGGGAGGAGGCAGGACTGAGTGCGGGGCATTGTCCTGAGCCCTTTGGCACAGGCACCTTCTTTATCCTCCCCAGAACCCGTTGGGTTCCAGGTGAGCATGTGCCTTGGGCAGATGAAGAGACGGAGTCTCAGAGAAGTTGTGATTTATGAAAAGACACACCACTGCTAAGGGGCAGAGCCGGGACTTGAACCCAACACTGAGCTCTTTCCATGGCTTGTTCCTGTGGACGGCTAGGAAGCTCATGCCGCTGGGGGCTCAGGGACAGCCGGACACGCAGAGACAAGACTGAAACACCATTCGGCCCCACGGGCTCCAAAAGTCACATGGGAACGACAGGCAGAGATGGGGAGCTGGGCCGTGAGGAGGAAAGGGCGCGAGGTGGGGTACTGGGTCTCCATCCTGGCTCTGCCCTGTCTAAGCTGGAGTAAGTCACTGCCCTCTCGGGCCTCAGCTCCTTCCCCGGTACTGCAGGATTTGAACTAAGTCCCTTCTTTCTCATTAAGAGAATCCTTGGTTCTGTTTTATATCTTCATGGCATTCTAAGAGATTGGCAAGGGATGGGGTGAGAGGTCCACCAGCCTATTCGGGGACAGTGAGGAAACTGAGGTTCAGAGATCATATAGACTGTGTCCAAGTAGAAAAGCCTGAATCGGAGGACTGATATACTGAAAGAACCTACCATAAGCCAATGAGTTGCTTTACACGTTTTTGTGTTTCTAACTTAATCCTCTCATCAGTTCTGGGTTTGTTTTTATTTTATTTTTCTTACTCCCATTGTATAGGTTAAGAAACTGAGGTTCAGGGAGATGCCCTCCCTGCCTGCCTCCCACCAGCGGGTATTCAGCGTGTCTGGGATAGTGAAGACTGGCTTCTCGCGCTGTGCCTGCTGCCTCCCAGGCTCTCACAAGTCCAAAGCAGCTCCTCCCAGGCCCCGGGGGCAGGGGAAGGCACGGGGTTTGGAATTGTGGAGCTCTGGCTTGGATGGCTGGCTAGCTCTGCACACAGAGCGAGTCTCCTCTCTCAGCCTAAGTCTTCTCATTTGTAAAATGCAAATGAGACCCACCTCCTGGGAGTGTTGTGAGGATGAAAAGCGAGAGCAGAAGGGGAAGGTTATCCTAGTTAGCTGTTCTTTCTTCCCACCAGCTCTTTATTTCATTTAAATATATATATATATTATTTGTATTGATTTCAGAGAGGAAGGAAGAGGGAGAAAGATAGAAACATCCGTGATGAGGAAGACTCATTGATTGGCTGCTTCCTGCACGCCCCCTACTGGGGTTGGAGCCTGAAATCCCGGGGAATCGAACCTGGGACCCTTCAGTCCGCAGGCTGATGCTCTACCCACTGGGCCAAACCGGCTAGGGCCCACCAGCTCTCCTTAACTCGCAGAAGCCTTCTCCTCTTCATCACATCAAACACAGGGGACTACGCTAGGAACAAGTGTCCCCCGCCTCCATCCTCCAAACACAACGGCCAGCCCTCTCTCAGGCTGCTCCCAGCCCTCCATTCTCAGATCCAGGACAGCAGCCCCCGCGGCTCTGCCTTTTGCCAAGTCCCCTCTTTCCCTCCCACCCCCACCCCCACCCGCAGGCTCCCAGGCATCAGCCCTTACCTGTCCGCGGAGGAGCGCCACCCCTCCGGCACAGGTGCTGCCCCGGTGCCAGGCACAACCCTTTGGGGTCCCCCCAATCTGGCACTTGCTCCCCGCACATCCCGGGGGCTCGCACCCCTCCTCTGCCCACCGGGTGCCTCCACCCACCCGCTACTTACGGGCTCGAGCGTGGGAGTCCAGGGGGAGCCAGAGCAGCGCGAGTCCCAGCAAGGAGGAGAGGACCCTTCCCTCGGGAACCATCCTTCCTTCCCCCGGGGCCGGGCCGCCAGGTGCGGGGCCGGCGCGGGCGGCGGAGGCGGCGAGAGGAGAGGGACCCCGGGGCACCGGGGCACAGGGGCACCGGGGCACAAAGCGACCGCAGACCCGGCGGGGCTGCCGCTACAGCGGAGAGGCAGACAGGGGTCCCTAAGGGATGCCCAAGGTGGGAATAGGAGGGAGGCGGAGAGAGGAGAGGGGACCCCGGGGCACAAAGCGACCGGCAGACCCGGCGGGAGAGGCAGACAGGGGCGAGGAGGAGACGGCGGGGACCCGGGGGGATGCCCAAGGTGGGAATAGGAGGGAGGCGGAGAGAGGACAGGAGGGCTGGAGGCAGGAGACGGGGAGACGGGGCAGGGATGCCGGAGGGGAAGCGCAGCCCCGGCGGCGGGGAAGGTGAGGCGGAGACGCGGAGGAGAAAGCCGGGAGCGGACCGGGGTCCGCAGGGCGCGCGGCGCGGGGCGAGGCGCGCGGGGCCGGAGGGCTGCCCGGGGCGCGGCGGGGGCGAGGCGGCCGGCGCCCCCCGCTCCGGGGGCTCGGACTCGGGCGGCGGGGCGGCGGGGGCTGGAGGTCGGGCGGCGGGGGGCCGGGGGCCGGCGGGGCAGCGGGGCCGGCGGCGGAGGCGGCGGGCGCGGCGGGCGCGGGGCAGGCTGCGCGGGGCCGGCGGTGCTCGCCAGGGGCGCCAGGCGCCGCGCTCGGGCGCATTTGTACTTTGCCGCGGGAAGCAGCAGCCCGGCCTGGCGCTGGCCTGGCGCTGGCGCCTCCTCCGGGGCACCGCGGGCTCGGTGGATTGGCCGCCCGAGGAACAGGCCCACTTTCTCCCCCTCCCCCCCCTCCTCCCGCGTGCAGGTCTCCCGGACGGAGGACGCTCCAGGCGCGGCGCCGGGAGGAGGCAGGCGAGGGGGCTGGGGAGGGGGAAGGGGCCACCGGGGCCAGGGGCTTTAACCCCTGACTTCCCGCGACGCCCCGAGTGCAGGGGAGCGAAAGGCACGCGGGCTTCTGGTGGAAGAACTTTCGGGGGAGGGAGGCGGGAGGGAGAGAGGCGCTCAGGTGGGCGAGCTCGGTGCGTGCACAGAGCTCGGGCTCTCAGCAGATTCAGTACACTTGCTATTTCTTCTTAATGATGTTTGCAGTACTGTCTGCTCCACCCCAGAGCCTGTTTCCCATCTGCGAACTGGGGATCTTAATAGATGTCATAGTTTAATAGCTTCCCGCAATTGTTTTTGCTCCGTCCGACTCACCATGGCCAACGACCCTGCACTTTACCAACGAAGTGAACTGAGAAAAATGAATGTCACAGCGCTCCCATCTGAAAGAGGAAAGGCCCGAATCCAGGGAGCCTACAATACCCTTACCAGCGAGCTTCCCGCCTCCCCACACAAGTCCTGGCCAGGCTGAACCCAGCACCGCTGGGTCCTCGACACTCCCTCTGGCAGCCCCCTTTGTCCCTATTCCATTCCCAACCCCTCCGGACACTCTGGGGTAACCTCTCCTTCGCCTCCACAAGAAGGCCTGCCCCTCTCCCAGAGTGCTGGCCATGCTCGGCCCTCTTCAGGAAGGGCTGGTTGTCAAAAGTGCTGACTGGCTCACCCCCAACCTGTGGCTGGTGCTTTGTACCTGGTGCTGAAGGAGTACTTGAGTTAGGAGGATCCTAGGAAGAGAACCACCAGCTCCATCCAGACCAGGAGCACGCAGACTCTGAAACCCAAAGGGCAGTGTCCTTACCTGGGTGCTCTCCCTCACTGGCTGGGCCATGTTGGGTATATGCATCCATTCCTGCTTTGGCCCTCAGCTTCCTGCCCAGCTCCTCTGGCAGAGCTGCTGGAGACTCCAGAAATGATAGGGGATGCTGAACCACAACCCACTCCGGTAGGGAATCACATTTCCAGGTTGAAACACTCCTGACTGGCTGCCGGTGAAGATACCTTCCTGTTCTAAGGTCGGGATCCCCCCTCAGAACAGAGACGAGGATGCTAGTCTGCCCCCTCCAGAACAGAGGGCCCTGGGGGCAATCAGTGGCCCCAGAAACAGAGCTTCCTCGGGGCTGTCAGAACCAGGGACAACATGATCTGTCTCCCCAGTGCCCTTCAGGCTTAACTTCTATTCCAATCTGGCCTCTCCATTGAGTATACTGTGTATGCTAGTGGTTGGCACACTCATTAGTCAACAGGGCCAAATATCAACAGTACAACGATTGAAATTTCTTTTGAGAGCCCAGAAACCGACTTCTGCGCATGGGCCATGAAGTTTCAATGGCACAGTACGTCCGTGCCCACACGTGGTGTTTTGTGGAAGAGCCACACTCAAGGGGCCAAAGAGCCACATGTGGCTCATGAGCCGAAGTTTGCCGACCACTGGTGTATACCATCAAGCTCCCCTTTTTGTCTTGTCTTTCAGGGAGTTCAAGAGTTAAATTTAGCCCTGACCTGGTCCAGTCACTCAGGGGTGAGAGCATCAGCCTGCACAAGGAAGGGTCACAGTTGGATTCCAGGTCAAGGGCATGTACCTGGGTTCCAGGTTCCATCAGCATACGGGAGACAACCAACAGATGTGCCTCTCTCACATCAATGCTAATATCTCTCTCTCCTCTTTCCCTCCCTTCTACTCTCTCTAAAAATCAACAGAAACAATATTCTCAGGTGAGGATTAACAACAACAACAGAGTTAAATTTAGGGCTTAATTGCAGAAATAATGTCATCCCAAGGATCTGGGACACAGATCTTTTCCTTTCTCCGGGTTGTTGTCATATCTTCAGTTCTTAGATGTAAGAGGTGGATTAAGATGGGCCTTCCCTACATCCTGCTCATTCTACTGCAGGAAGGGTCTCTGCCCGCCTCTCCATCCTTACTGCCCTAGAGTTCAGGCCATCATCATCCCTTCCTGACTCTCCCAACAGCCTTTTAACATGCCTTCTGCCCCTCGTCTTGGCCCCTCCAATCTATTTTTCTCGCACATGCCATAATAATTATGTTGATCATTTCCGCAGACAAATCTGATCACATCACTTTTCCATCATTGGAAATAAAAAGTAAATAGTATTAAATGCAACGTGGCATCCTGATTGGATTCTGGGACAGTGAAAGGACATCAGTGGGAGAACTGGTGAATGAAGTCTGTATTTTAGTTAATGGTAATGCACCAACGCAGGTATTTTAGTCTTGACACATGTGCCATGGCTATGCAAGATGCTGACTCCGGGGGAAGCAGGCGAAAGATACACAGGGTGGAACAAGAGTAGGTTTTCCGTTGTTCGTATGGAATATAATACAATAATAAATAGTGCAAGAATAGACTGTTTTGCATACTCACAACTGCAAACCTACTTTTACCCCCACCCTGTGTGGTTCTGGGATAAGAACCCTGTACTCTCTTTGCGACTTTCTGTCAATCTAAAACTCTTCCAAAATAAAAATTTTAAGTGAATGAACAGCAGAAGAAAACATCCTCGGCCTGCTATGACTTCCATGTTAGAGGAAAACAGCCTCCCTGGCCACCGTGTGGCTCAGTGGGTTGGAGCATCCCCCCCACCCCCCCCACCAGCACCAAAAGGCTTTGGGTTTGACTCCAGGTCAGGGCTCATACCCAGATTGCCCTGGTCCGGGCAAGTGTGGGGGGCAACCGACTGATCGATTCTCTCTCTCTCTCTCTCTCTCTCTCTCTCTCTCTCTCTCTCTCTCTCTCTCTCTTTCTCTCTCTCTCTCCTCCCTCTCTCTTTTCCCCTTCCTCTCTCTCTAAAAATCAATAAAAGCATGTAAAAAAGCTAACAAACAAAACATCAGCATTGGGTTAAAAATGCACAAATTTGGCTCCTGTTTACCTTCACCACCCATCCTACATTGTACAAGCCATTCACCGCCCCACACGGCATCTCATTTCTGTGCCTCCATAGCTTCCTGTGCTTTCCTTCTGCCTGACTTTCTCCTCCTTCGTTAAGTGAATCCCTTTTTACTCCTCAAAGTCAACTCTCTTCATCCCCCTCCACCCTCCTTCTATTCCACTCTGGCAAAGGGGGTCCAATACAAGGAGCCTAGACTTTGGGTCAGCTCTGCATCGCTTCCCCTCCGAGGCCTTCTCTGGATCCCCTTAGCAAAGTGATTTTTTTTGGTACCATTTTGTATTGTAGCTACTGGAGTGTAAATATTTATTTGCATTTCTACTCTGCACTGTGAGGGCAGGGATCTCTTTCACTTCTATCTATATTTCCAGCACTTAGCAAAGTCCCTGATACACAAAGATACCGAATGAATAATTGCTTCATGAATGAGTGTAGACCTCAGTGGTTTGAAAGATATTATTCTTTCATGGGAGGGCTTACAGCACCCCTATTGCCTTCAGTTTTAATTAATGATTGACGTGAACAAGCACTTGAGGAAGGTTTCTGTGTCTCCTGAAGAATTGCTGTTGAAGATGGTTTTCCACATATTATCTCATAGCCTTTAAGCAATACTATTTGATAAATTCTTCCAAAAAATTTTTATCTATGCATAGCAATTTATTGCACCAGGTTTGTCTGGGACGGCTTGCTTTCCCCTTGGGGAACTCACTCATTGCCTTCCCAGGCAGCCCAGAGCACTGTTGGACAGCTCTGCTAAAAAGTTAGCTGAAATCTGATTCTCTTGGACTCCCCGCCTCTGCCCCAGCTCTGTCCCCAGGGCTGCACACAGCAAGCCAACCCCTTCTGTCTTTTGAGAGCTCTGCAGAGATTTGAGGCAGAGAACCCCTCTTCCGCACTCTGCTCCTTCCCTGTTCTAGTCCTTGGACCCTTCATGCCACATTAAGTTCTCTCTTTCTTCAAATGTGTGAGCTCCTTTGCTTGCACTCATCTACTCTAAAGTGAGTTCCTGGAGAACACAGACTACTGTTTATCTAATATCTCCCCTAGTCTTCAGCACACAGCTTTGCACACGGTAGCTACTAAATAAAGGTTTGTTGAAAAATGTCCTTGTTCCTTCAAATAGTCCTCTTGAGACATGTTATTTGTGGGGAGAATGCCTCCTCGTGGGCTGCAGGCTTGCTTGTGTAACATTGACATGGCAATGGGCTGTGGAGATCAGTGTGGAGGAAAAGACTTCTGAACCCAGCCCACTTAGTTCTGGAAGGTTCTAATAGCAGAGGCACCGCCCGGCCAGTGTGGCTAGGTGGTTGAGCAACGACCTATGAACCAGGATGACACAGTTAGATTCCTAGTCAGGTTGTGGGCTTGGTCCCCAGTGTGGGGCAACTAGGAGGCAGCTGATTTAATAACGCTGTCATCATTCCAGTTTCTATCTCTCCCTCTCCCTTCCTCTCTAAAATCAATTTAAAAATATTTTAAAATGTAAAAACAAAAGCAGATGCACCACAAGAGTTAATCTAATACTACATAATAGAGACTCTCCATCAGTGGTGTGTTTAACAACCAGCTTTCTAAGGGGGAAAAAAGTCCTTGTTTTATAGTAATTGCCAGTTTCCATGGTATAAATACTCCCTCCATGGCCAATTTCAAGCTACCAATGTGACATCATTGGATGTGAAGTTGAGATGTACAGTAGGACTCCACTATGTAGTATTTCCATCATACAAGTACAACAGATGTAAACAATTTCAAGAACATTTGTTATTAAAATATAGTGAAATAATTAGGAGGTGATGAGTTTGACTATTTTGACTTATGGTTTATATAATTTAATATTTAGTAATGATTGTGTTTAACAACCAGCTTGCAAAATTTCTGAAAAAAAATTTTAAAAATATATTTTATTGATTTTTTTACAGAGAGGAAGGGAGAGGGATAGAGAGCTAGAAATATCGATGAGAGAGAAACATCGACCAGCTGCCTCTTGCACACCCCTTACTGGGGATGTGCCTGCAACCAATGTACATGCCCTTGACCGGAATCGAAACCGGGACCTTTCAGTCTGCAGACCGATGCTCTATCCACTGAGCCAAACTGGTTTCGGCAAAATTCCTGAAAATTTAACATTCAACTGTCCCGAGCCTTTACAAACCAGTTTTGGTTATTTTTTTAATGATAAAATTGAGGCCTAATTAATACAAAATTATATTAGTTCATATTTATAGCATAATATATGTATATATTGTGAAATGATCAGCACAATAAGTTTAGTTAACATTTGTCACCACAGAGTTACAGATTTTTTTGTGTGTGTGTGGTAACTTTTTATTTTATTTTTTAATTCTTGACTGAGGATATGATTTTTAAAGTTGATTTTAGAGAGAGGAAGGAGGAATGAGAGAGATAGGGAGATAGAGATAGAGATGTTAAGAGAGAAAAATATGAGAGAGAAACATTGGTTGGATGTCTCCCATAGGGGCCCCAACCAGGGATCAAACCTTTTGGTATGTAGGATGAAGCTCCAACCAATTGAGCCACAGTGGTCAGGGTTCTTGTGATAACTTTAAAGATATAATCTCTTAGCAACATTTAAATATGCAATACACTATTATTAACTACTAGAGGCCTGATGGACGGAGATTTGTGCAAGAATGGGCGTTCCTTCCCCGGGCTGCCGGCACTGCTTTGGCTCTGGCTGGAGCCACCTTTCCTCCTTCCCACACAGCCCAGAGGCCCGGAACAGTTAGGATGGTGTGAAATGCCTGCATCATCATTGCCATGATCAAGCATCCCGCCCCATCCACAGCTGCTCTGTGCCTGCATATGCAAATTAACCCACCATCTTTGCTGGGTTAATTTGCATACCCACTCCTGATTGGCTGGTGGGTGTCAGGAAGGCACGGTCAATTAGCATGTTACTCTTTTATTAGGTAGATAGGTGCCATATACTGCCTTTACTTGACAATGTCCTAAAAGGGGAGATTCTTAGAGCTGGCTCCAATTTAGATACATTAAGAGGAAGGTTTTATTTAAAGGAGCTGTCAAAGTTAATTTATTTGTAAAGTGAACAATCTACATTCTATTCCCAACCTTCAGCCAGGTCAGAGTTACTAAGCCATGTAACAAATACCTATCTATATAAAACCCTAAGCAACCGGTCAACCGTTTGACCAGTCACTATGATGCGCATTGACTGCCAGGGGCAGAGGCTCAATGCAGGAGCTGCCCCCTGGTGGTCAGTGTGCTCCCACAGTGGGAGCACCTCTCAGCTGACCTGACCGACAGGTGCCAGATTCCAGGCTCACGGCTGGCTGGCGAGTTCAGCTGCGCAGAGTGATCCTCTCCCACCTCCTAGTGCGGTGGTGGCTGGTGGCCGCAGGCACAGTAGGGCCAGGATGAGCAGGAGCAATGAGGCACCAGCCAGTGCTCGGGCTCCTCTCCCACTGCCTGTAGCTTCCCGCACTACTATATCCCGTGGAGGATGTCGGGCTGCTGGTTTGGCCTGGCCTGTGGGGATCTGGCCGAAACCAGCAGTCTGACATCCCCTGAGGGATCCCAGATTGCCAGAGGGCACAGGCCAGGTTGAGGGACAGCCTCTAGTTTATTTAAAACATACTATTATTTTAGAACTTCTTCCTTTGGATCTCCAGATATTGGGCATACAGTTGGCCTAAATAAATGTCTGTAGAATAGAATGGAGAATGAGCCTCAGCACCCCCAAGTAACGCCTGGTAAACCGTGGGCACTCAATATCTTTATGAACGACTTAATGGATTTTCTTAAAGCGAGGTTCACTTTAAGAAGATCCTGTATTGATTTGGGTGGGTTCTTCTGTGACTATGTGAATATTCCCAAGCCTTTTCTCTCTCTCAATGGGCCCTCTCTTCCCAGGACAAACTGCACACAGACATTCTGATGGAGGAGGTGTCAGGAACCAGGATGAAGGGACACAGAGCCCTTAATGTCACAGAGCCCCGATGAGGGAAGCTGCGTGGGCATAACGTGTTTTCCGTGGAAGACGTGGAGTGAGATCATCCCTCATCCAGGTCCTAAGCTCTGCCACCAACCAGAGTCTCCTCCACTGCAGGTGTCACCACGAACCCAGCACCGAGAACGGGACTTCGGCTCCCGTTCCTGCTCCTGCCTCCCCCTCACGCAGGGGGACTTCCAAAAGCAGTTTGTCCTCAGAGACTTCTTCCCACGGGTCTGTGAAGATGGAGGTTAGAGTGCCAGAGAACAGTGCCAAATACCTTGGGTCCCA
The DNA here is from genome assembly GCF_964339955.1 of Pipistrellus hanaki. Classification (NCBI taxonomy): domain Eukaryota; kingdom Metazoa; phylum Chordata; class Mammalia; order Chiroptera; family Vespertilionidae; genus Pipistrellus; species Pipistrellus hanaki. The sequence continues at coordinate 41,982,667 of NC_140511.1, read as the reverse complement.
CAGCCTGATGGCGGCAGGTACTACACCCACCCAAAGGTGGGAAAGAAGAGCCACCAGAGTCGGCTTTAAAAATACAAATCAGGCCAAACCAGTTTGGCTCAGTGGATAGAGCGTCGGCCTGTGGACTGAGGTGTCCCAGGTTCGATTCCGGTCAAGGGCATGTACATTGGTTGCGGGCACATCCCCAGGAGGGGGTGTGCAAGAGGCAGCTGATAGATGATTCTCTCATTGATGTTTCTTACTCTATCTCCCTTCCTCTCTGTAAAAAAACCAATAAAATATATATATTTAAAAATAAATAAAATAAAAATCAGATCATGTCACTTCCTTACTTAAAACTTCTCCAAGGTCCCTCCCTTACTTAAAACTTCTCCATTGCACTCAGAATAAAATCCAACCCCTGTGCCACATTTTGTAAAACCCTCCACGACCTGACCTCTGCCTACCCTCAGCCTTTGGCTGTTCTCCTTGTGCCTGCTCTGCTCTAACGCACCAGCCTTCTTTCTGGGGCACCAAGCTGTCTGGATCCTCTACAGGGTCTCTGCTCTTGAGGTTTTTCCTGCTTGCAATGTTCTCTCCCTCAGCCTTTTCCCTGACTGACACTTCATTCAGCTCAAATGCCGCCTCCTTGGTGAGGTGTTGCTGGCCCAACCTATCCCATAATGTCCCCATCACTTTCTACCATATTGCCTTGTGCTTTTTAAAAAGGATTTTTAAAAGTTCATTGATTTTTTTTTTAGAGAGAGGGAGAGCGAGCAGGGATAGAATCAGAAACCTTGGTATATGGGCATGACACTCTAATCAACTGAGCTACCCAGCCAGGACGAGTTGCATTGTTTGATTCCCTTTGTGTCACTTATCATGATCAGAAATGTATTTCTTCACTCGTATGTTACCTGCCTTTCTCATGAACATAAAAGCTCCATGACAGCTTGGACCTTAATTCTTGATCACTGCTATATTACCATTTCCTAGAATAGTGCCTAGCACATAAGGCTTACTTATTTTAAATAAATGAAAATAGAGAACAGAATATTTATCTGGATTATCTGATTTATGTGAGGAAAAAAAACCCTTAAACTCAAGACTCCACATCCTTGGAATCCAATCACAGTGGTATTTTTATAGTTATTATTACAACCTTCATTTTTATTCATCTCACAACCCTCATTTCCAACAGTGGTGCTACATGGCACATGGGGGTACTTGAGTAAATGAATGGATGTCAACTTTATCGCTGACCTCAAACTTCCTTATTTCCTACTCCCTTCCCTACTCCAACTTCTTATGTACACTATGCACCAGCTACTCGGAAGCAATCATTTGCACCTAACACACCATGTTCGTATGTCTCTGTGTTTGGACTGACTCAGCTATTCCTTCTATTTGGAATTCCCAGGCCTTTTTTTTTTTTGCTGAGTTCTCATTTTTCCGTTAGGGCCCAGTTTTGTACCCAGATAGCCAGACACCTCCTCTTCTGTGCTTCCCTACTGCTTTGCTGGCACCACTGTTAAAAACTCCCTTCCTGAATTATAGCTGTCGCTGGCATATCTGTTTTCTCCCCTAGATAGTCACCTCCTTGAGGGCAGGGACAGTACATTTCCATCCACGTGTTCTCAGGAACTATTGCCGGGCTTTCCGCTTAGCAATAGAAAAAAAGTTTCAAAATTATTTGTTGAAATCCTCCATCTGGTATTAGAGCCAGCCATGTGCTAGGTGCTGGAGAAGATGTACAATACAAGTCAAAGCAAGGCCCTTGGTCCTGAGGACTTATAAGTTAATTGTAGCGACCCATCTATTACATAGACAAGATACCGTTACAAACCAGTGTGTTCTAAAATTAAACAGGAGATAGCAGTAGCTAGTGTGATAGAACATGTAGAGGACTGGGGAAGCCAGAAGACTTGGTTACTGGTTCCTACTATGCAGCTTTGACAAATTATTTCCCTCCTGAAGACCTCGGTGTTTTTTTTTCCTTTTCTTTTCTTTTTTCTTTGTAAATGAAGAGCTTTGATCAGAAGCCTTTACAATTTTTCTAAATCCGGTTCAAACTACGACATTCTGAGTGTGGCTCTTTGGAAACTGTGTAGAAGAGACCTTGGGGAGAGCTCAGTAGTGTTAGCTTGCCCCCTGCTGGTCTCTCAGCGACATCACAGTCCTGGGAGCCGCCCATAGGGCTTTTGTCAGGAATGAAGGGAGAGAGCAGAGCCTGGAGGCTAGGAAACAAAAGGAACTGCGGGACAATGGCCGCTGTAGGAGAGATCCAATCGGGTTCCTCACTAGTCACTTGGCATAGGATCCTGTCTTCCTTCAGGACGAAGGAACTTGGGAGGCCGTGCTCTCTGTGCTCAGTCCCCAGCAGAACCCGCCTTCTATCTATTTCCTAACCAGAAGTCAGTCAATCTTTGGGAGGCTGTTTCGTGACCCCCTCCTGATTTGTTCTTCTGACTCCATCCCAGGGCTCTCATCTGAGGCCAATTCTTCATCCTGGTCAGTATAAATATCTATTTATTTATGACCAAGTGGGAGTTTTCTCCCTCCCCTCTCTCCTGGAGTAGGGTCAGGAGCCCTTCCGTCTGGGGCACTGGGCCTAGCTAGGCAAAGCGAAGGGAATAGCATTTCTTTGAGGAGATGGGAAAGAGAGATAGACTCCACTGGAATGAGGCATGCTTTTGACATTGTAACAGGTGGCCAAACTAGCAGAGACAGGTTTGTGTTTTGGCTGTTTCTCTGAAGTGGGTTTAGGGGAGGGCCATTTGCTCATTTATTTCCTCAATCTCTGTGTGTTGAACTCAAAGGACTTTTTTTTTTTTTTTTTTTTTTTGTATAAGTATGATCTTTGAGAACTTAACAACTTCTTAAAGTTACCTCTATTCCTTCAAAAAAAAAAAAAAAAGAGAATCGCGATGTCAACGAAGCAATTATTGGTTGCTTGAAATACTAGGCCAGACAGAGCCTTGAGGAAGAAGGACAGAGACTCTGAGGGTAGGGGGGAGAGGAGGGCCGACCAAGGGGATGGGAGGGAGGTGCAGACAGACAGACAGATTGTAGGTGGGTATATAGTTATCTAGAGGGGACATTGAAAGAAATTAAAGAACTATTTTTCTCCACTAATGTGCTTGTTAAACAGCTTTCTTTTTGGCAATGCACTGTACTTTGGACCTTGCTAGAGGTTAAAGGCATAACTAAGAAGATAACGTTCATTCATCCCACAGCATCTGGAATGTGTCAAACACTGTTCTCAAAGCAGGCTCAGCATCCACATCTTGCCTGCTTTGTTTGCTGCTGAGTTCTCAGCACCCGCCTTATCCTGCAACATGGTAGGTGCTCAATAAATGATTGTTAAATGAATATATTTTTTCCAATGATTGCTCAACTCCATGATAATTATAGGGCTGAGAGCTATTCTTATAAAATTCAAATTCATATGTAACACTTCCTTGGTCCAAATGTTAAAACCTTGTAATGTTCCCCAATATCCCAAGTTTATTTCTCTATAAAATGGAAATAATATGTCAATCTTACAGGGTTATTTTTGGTTTAAATGAGATATATTATTGCTTAGCAGGCACTAGCATATGGTAGTTGCTCAATATATTCTAGTTTCTTTTCTTCCCCAATTTTCTAGCCTCTTGTCCAACTCAGTATTGTAGCCACACTGAATTCCTTACCACGCAGATCCCGAACGGTTCTACCTTTGTGCCTCTGCCCTTGTTTTCCCTCTGCCTGGAGTGCCTTCCCCGGCCTGGTGAATTCCTCCTGCTCATCTTTCCAAACAGAGCTCAGATATCCACTCCTTCATGAACCCTTTCCAACCCCCTCCCCAACTTTCTCCTCTGCTTCCTTAGCACCTTATATGTGTCTTAGTGATAGAGCTTGCAGTTCTGTTACAATTCTTTTTTTAAAAATTTTGTTTTGTTTTGTTTTCTTTTTTAATATATTTTATTGATTTTTTTTTACAGAGTGGAGGAGAGAGGGATAGAGAGCTAGAAACGTCCATGAGAAAGAAACATCGACCAGCTGCCTCTTGCACACCCCCTACTGGGGATGTGCCTGCAACCAATGTACATGCCCTTGACCGGAATCGAACCTGGGACCTTTCAGTCCGCAGACTGAGGCTCTACTGCTGAGCCAAACCAGTTTCGGCTTACAATTCTTCCCCCCCCCCCCCCGTTACAATTATTTATTAATTGTGCCTCTCCATTAAACTGTGCTCTTCAGGGGGCGAGGGATCAAGACTTGCTTGTACTTTTAGAGTGTTGGAGAAGAATCTGGAGGATGCTGGAAAGGTGGCGGGCTAGAAGGTTTAGCATTGCAAAAAGCACTACTTCTTCCTCTGCGACGAAAGGGAAGGAACTGAAGATGAGTAATGGTGTAGCAAGAATCGTGAAAGCAGAAGGGAAGGGGCCACGTCTCCAGGGGAAATCTGAGGACAGGAAGAAGATGCCACCAGAAGAGAAGAGGAAGGAAAAGGAGAGGTGGTGCCGGTGCGGTCTGAGAGACTGAGCCTCCTCCTTCGTAGACGTGTGCGGTCTCCGGATGGACGCAGGGCCCGGTTAGGGAGGAGTGCTTGGGTCCGGGACAGGAGAACGGCCTGTCTTCCTCCTAGGGAGTTTCTCAGTCCAGCAGGGAGAAGCTGGCGCCCCCCGCTGGGGGGAGAGTGGAGGAGGAAGTTTGCGGTGCTGTGAATGAGGGGTGCAGAAGGGAGAGAGGTGGTGTGGACCAGGGAGAGCTGTCTAGGAAGACACGGTGAGAAGGATGGCAGGGAATGTGGGCTGCAGAGCAATCCTCAGGAAGTACGACAGGAGGGGCAGAGCGAAAGCGGCTGGAGCGGAAGCACTGGCAGCGCGGTCGCACTGCCACCTGTTCCAGCTGGCACCCTGGAGGGCGGCGTTACAGTGGGTCCGGGGACCCTCCGTCCACGGTGGCCTGTGGTGCAGGGGAGGCTTCAGAAAGACACAACCCGTGACACGCAGGCTTGTCGGATTGTTTTGTAATTTACAACGTAGCCTTTGCAAGCATTTTCAGGCGACCCTTCAAAAACAACAAGCTGATGGCTCAGGCAGAGTACTTTGATGCCAACAACAAAAAGAATTTGTAATTGAAAAAAAAGGGGGAAATGTACCGAAAGATACAAACTATAGAGGGGAAGGCTGGAGGGTTGGATAGGGAAAGTGGGTGATCACCCGGATGGGCCAGGCAGCAGGCACCACAGCCAAAGTCATACGCCGGAAACAAGTGGACCTGGCCACCATCCTGGGCAGGAACACGGCCTCCGAGGGGCCCACGGTACTTGAGCACTCACTGCCTCTGCCGCTCTGAGTGATTCTGAACTTGTCCGTCTGTCTTTGCAGTTCTCTGAAGATTCAAAGCTCAGAGGGGAGCGGCCGGGCGGCCGAGCCTCGGTCAGATGTCACGTCCTGGCCGCTTCGGGACAAGGAGACCAGTATCTCCCTGCTTCAGCCTCCCTGCTCTCAGCAATAATGCAGAGAATGGGCATTCTCCCAAACAGAAAGAAGGCTTAGGTGCTGATGGAAACAAAACTAAACAAAATGCCGGCCGTGTCCTCCTTTTTTAAGACCGCCTTTCCTTTTTGTGCCAGTTGTCAACGAGGATCACAATCCCAGGCTCCTGGGCCTGACGTGTTAGAACCATCCCCGTCTCCCTCATTTCCACACAGAGCGAATAACTCTCCAGATTTAAAATATATATATATATATATATATATATATATATATATATATATATATATATATTTTATTGATTTTTTTTCAGAGAGAAAGGGAGAGGGATAGAGAGCTAGAAACATCGATGAGAGACAAACATCGATCTGCTGCCTCCTGCACACTCTTCGCTGGGACTATGCCCACAACCAAGGTACATGCCCTTGACGGGAATCGAACCTGGGACCTATGAGTCCAGGCTCCATCCACTGAGCCAAACCGGTTAGGGCTCTCCAGATTTCTTACAGTGGCCTTGTCCTCCTTCACTGCGCCTGCCTTCGTGAGACTCCTTTGGCAGCAGCCATGGAGGAGAGAAGGGACTGGAAACTGGGAGTCAGACTTCTAGAATGCTCGGACAGGAGGAGACCTTTGAATTGATCTGTTGGTGATCTCAGTAGGTCTGAGGTGGGGTTTGGGCGTATGTTAAGGTGATCAGACGTCCCGCTTTTGGTAGGACAGTCCCGATTTTTAACAATTTGTCCTGCGCCCCGTGGCATTTTAAAAAAGTCCAAAAGATTTAAAAGAATCTTTCCAAAAATCAGGACTTTTTAAAAACGCCGTGGGACGCGGGACAAATTGTTAAAAATCGGGACTGTCCTGCCAAAAGCGGGAGGGACGTCTGGTCACCTTAGCGTATGTGTGAGTGTGTGAGTGTGTGTGTGTGTGTCTTTGCGAGGTGCACCCCAGGTTGAGAACTGCTGAATTCCAACAGCCTTGCTTTAGAGATGAGGAGACTGAGGCCAAGAGGTTAAAAAAAAAAGAAAAGTTACCTGTTTGAAATTGCACACAAGGAGGTCATGAAAAGAGTGATGGAGCCAGGACCAACCCCAGATCTCCTGGCTTTTGAGAGAGCGCTGGCCAGACCTCTTGCTTTTTCCCCTCCGCAAAGTGGCACTTCCTGCCTTTATCTGTCTCCGAGAAAGCACGCCACACTTCTGGCTCAGCTCCTCCAGCAGCAAACAGGCTTCGTTCGGGTGAAGAGCCCCCGGCGGTCAGGAGCCGACAGCCCGCCCCAAGGGCCCCGCTTCCAATGGGAGCTGGCTTCATCTCCGGACCACAGGCCTCCCGTCAGAATCTGGGCAGAGTCCTCAGGAACCACAAGTGGGGGGTGAAACAAGGAGGACCCCTGGACAAAGGACAGTGCGGCCGAGGCCATCCTTCTGCGCTTGGCAGGACTCTGACTGTCTGGGCCTCTGTAAACACAAGCCCTGCTTCAATTACTCATTGACCCTTCTTCAATTCTTGACTGTTCTGCAGCCATCTGGTTCTCATCTTGGGAATCCACTTCTTTCTTTCTTTCTTTTTTTTTTTTTTCCTGCTCTCCGCCTTGGATTGGTTTACCACCACCTCGGGCACTGTTTCCGGACAATCCCGTGGAAACCCGGGCCTCCGATGCCTTTCCTTGCAATTGTGTTGCTGCTTTGGACGTTGCTCTCCTTACAAAACTGGTGTTTTCTTATGAAGATTCCCAAAAAGGAAATGCCATTTTCTCAATGCCTTCCTGCTCCAAAATGACTTTAGTGCAAACAAACAAACAACGAAAAAAATAAAAATGAAAAAACACACAAGAGGATGGGAGAATTGCTAGAGCAGAGGTACATCAGAGGAGGGCCGTTCTTTCTCCCATACCCTCTGCATCCGGAATGGGGATTGGCGTCCGATTCTGAGCACCTCACCCGGGAACCAGCCCAGCGAGGGATGATGTGGTCAGAGCTGTCTTTTAGAAAGCAACTCGGAGAGCTGTGGGAGATGGGCTGGAGGAAGAGAGGCTGTGGGCAGGAAGACAACCTATCGAAAGAAATTACTGCCATTGTCTTAGGTGAGAGATGACGAGACCCAGATTGAGCAGTGGGGGAGGCATACAGAGAGGATAAGTGAGAAAATAGCCATGGTGGTGGGAGAACGACAGAACTAAGAAGCGGACAGGCATGGGAGATGGTGGAGAAGTGAAGGTGACTAGGTTTGGAACTTGAGGAACTGGGAGGAGAGTCCCTTTAAGAGAATGAGGAAAAGAAGAAGAGCTGTTTGGAAAGGAGGATGGGGAAAAAAACAACACAGCGACTTCAGCTTTGTAGTCAGAGATGCAGACATCCAGGATGGCATCTCCATCAGGCAGCTGGACATGCAGGGCTGCACTCTGGTCCAGACTGCAAGTAACAATTTGGGAGTTTCAGCTGGAAGAACGTGTGCGCAGGAGGTGGTGGTGGTGGTGGGGGCAGAGTGGGAAGAGGCTGAGGCCTGACCTAGAGGAATACCCACATGTAAGGCCCAAACCAGGGGGGGAGGGGGGGGCGGTGTGTGTGTGTGTGTGTGTGAGACTCAAAGAAAGGAGTCTGAGAAAGAGCTGAGGGAATGAGAAAAACAGAGAAAGTGTTTTTCCAGCCAAAGGAGGGGAGCTCCTGGAAGGACCTGGAGAAGGATATGGAGACGAGGACTGATAAGAAGCTGCTACTTTTGGCCCTTAGTTTCTGGTCACAGCAGGCCTGCTCTGGGCCACAAAGGCTACCCTCCCGTCAAAGGAAGCCCGGGGAGAGACGGGGCTCTGGGTAACTCACATACTCCCCACGCACTTTAGCGTCAGTTAGGAGGCTCTTGCACGATAAATCGGTACACAATGACTTCATAAAGCTTACCATCACTCAGAATTCCCAACAAACCCGCTCAGTTCCCACCTTCCTTTGGTTGCATGAAAGGAAACTGCAAAGACTGCCGAAGGAGGAAGGAGGCTGAAGACAGGCTATAGCAACTACAATAAACTAGAGGCCCGGTGCACACATTTGTGCACGAGTGGGGTCGGGCCAGGCTGGTGGGGGGGGAGGAGCCGCCCTCTCCCCTGGTCAATCCCCCTCCCATTGAACTCCTGGTTGAGGGGGCAATTTGCATATTAGCCTTTTATGATATAGGGTTATCCTATAGGACATTCATGAGGTAGCACATTCATGAAGTCCAGGAAGCGCCTTCTCTGGCCCGACACCCCGCCCCCTCATGAATATGCAGATGAGCCCCCCGCCGCTCCCGCCCCGCCCTCCCCGCCTCTCCCTCGCAGCCGCGGACGCGCCCTCACACGGGAAACAAGATGGCGGCGGCGGGTCCCAGCACCCGGGCCTCTTCCGCGGCGGCCGCGGCGGCGCTGAGTCGGCGGCGGAGCCGGCGGGGCCGCTGCGACGAGATGGCGGCGGCCAAGCCCGGGGCGCAGGGCCGGGCCTCGGGCCCCACACTGCTGGTGCTGCCGCCGCCGACGCTGCTGCCGCCGCCCCCGCCCCCGCCGCCGCCGGAGGAGCCGGGCTGCGCCGGCTGCCGGGAGCCCCCGCGGGAGGCGGCCGCCCTGCCCTGCGGCCACTCGCTGTGCCGAGGCTGCGCGCGCCGCGCCCGCGGCCCGGGCTGGGCCGGCCGTCGGAGCCGCGACGACGGCCAGGCCGGCGCCGAGGTGCGCGCCCGCCGCCCGCCGGAGCGCTGCCGCCCGCGCCGGGACGGGGCCGGGGGCGCGGCCGCCGCGGGGCCCAGGCCGGAGCCGGAGCCGCGCGCGGCGCCCGCGGAACCAGGTGGAGCCCCCCCCCCTCCCTCCTGTCCTCGGGGTCCGGGCGAGGCCGCGCCCCAACCCGGCCCGGCCCGGCCGGCGGGTGGAGGGTCCCAGGCCCCAGGGGCGCGGGGCGCGGAGGAGAGTTCTCCCGCGGTGGGAACGGGGCTTTGCCCCGAGTGCATGATCGGTGTCTGGATCGTGAACTTTGGGGGGAAAAGTAGGGGCGCGATGGACGTGGAGGGGCCCCTGCGCCCTCCGGGAGCCAGAAGTTTGGAGGGAGCCCTCGCCTCCGGGGCACTCGTGAGGGCCAGGCTGGAGCCGCTGCGGGAGGGGGCGCTGGGGGCCAGGGATCTGGGGGGTCCCCAGGGGGGCCCGGTTGGTGTTGGGGGAAGAGCGAGGGGTCGACTGGCTTGTGGAAGAGCTAGGGGTCGACTGTCTGGAGTTAGGGAACAGGTTGGATTTGAGGATGTGATGCGGGCAGCGTTTCAGCCTTGAGATCAGAAGTGAGTTAAGGGAATGAGCCTTGACGCGCAGTTTTCACAAAATGTTTAAAAAATGCATGTTTAGCACAGCCTGGCACAGAGGGAGGAAGCAGGCAGTGACAGGGTTTTACCAGCAATAACGCTAATACTGGAGCCCCGGTGGTACCCAAGGGAGGAAAAAAGAAGCTGGGTGGGGTGTAAAGGCTTGGGAAGCAGATTGGCGGGGGCTGCTTGGGTCTCCATGGCAGTGTAGGTTTCCTGCTGTCATCCAGGCCATCACAAAGTTTTCGTGAGGACTGTTGCCTTCCACTGTGCCCTTCTTACCTCCAGCAGCCTGCCTGCCCGCTCTTGACAGAGCGCCCCGTTTAAAAACATAAAACAAAACAGTTGTAGCTCAGTTTAGGGCTCTGAGACACACCCAGTCGACACATCTGCTTTGATTAAAAAAAAAAAAAAAATGCTTACCTAGGAGATGTTTCAAGAGACATCGTCAGGAAAGGCTGAGATATGTGCGCCTTTTTTTCTTTTTTTTTTTTTCCGTTGGGAGTTCTGCCATGTGTTAATTTTAGGAGCGTCAGAGGTGGCATTGCTTGTGTAAGAAAGTGCGGTCCCCAGAAACTACAGCTCCCAGAATGCAGCTTGTTTTGATTCGAGCCGTCAGACACCTGCCACTCTTTTTATTTCTGCCTCTCGCCTTCCTGTGTTTCCTCTTTTAAACTTCACAACGTCCTTATGAGATAGATACTTTTATTTCCATTTGACAGATGAAATGGAGGCCCAGAGAGGTTAAGTAACTTGCCTAGGAATGAAAACCATATCCATCTGGTTTCCTGCTCAAATCAAGGGTGAAGGACTCCTCAAATGCCAAATAATTTGTGGACGCTGCGTGATGTCCTCATATGCTATTTAATTTGCTTCAAAGTCTGAGATTATGTCCAAATAATAAGACAGTATTTCTCTGGTCCCCTTATTAGTCCTCTTGACTATATGGTCGAATAGGAAAGAAATTTCTATTTTTATTTCTAAAACCTGGACTCCCTTGTGAAATATCCAGTCTGAAATTTGAATCACGAGGAGGAATATGGCTTGATGATTTATGAAAACTGTTCCCCTTGAAGAAATTTATCAAAGTGTATCAGTGATTAAGGAGATTATATAAAACAAGATTCCAAATTAGGATATTTTGAGTCACTTAGTATCCATTGAGTGTCCAATTACTTTATATGTTTATATGAGTACCACAATGAAAAATATTTTTTCCCTTAAATTTTCTCGTTGTTGGGTCATTAAGTGCATATAATTACATGTTTATTAAATTAATGCATTATAGAAAAAAATTGCTGGACAAGAAATTACCTTCTAGCTTCAGCAGGTTGTCTGGACCTCGTTAGGTTATATATAATTTTTTTTATTTAAAAGGCAATGCATTCACATAATTCAAATAATGTAAGGATGTATACAATAAAAGGTTCCTCCTACCCCATCTTTATTTCCCACTTCCTCCATAGATTCTTGTTTATTCTTCCACAATTTCTTTGTTTATACATGAAAATTAAAATATATTTTATATTTTTATCTTTTTACACAAAAGGTTATATAATATGCACACTGTTCTGTAACTTGCTTTTTTCATGTAACAATGATGGAAATTTTTTCATATTAGTACATAGACGATTTCTTCATTCTACTCACAGTTGCAAGGGATTTCATTGAATGGTTAAGTTTACTTAACTGTCTGTTGGTGGACATTGAGGTTGTTTCCAATTTTTTACCATTATAAATAATTGCTTATAAAATTTTTACATAGGTGCATATGTGCATTTTTATGAAGAGGTAGCTTTCCTTAGATTCTCAAGTGCTTGCAGAGAGAAGGTTAAAAGAATCATTGCTTTAACTCAGGTCCCTCATTCTACAGAACAGAGAAATGAAGTGCAGAAAAGAGATTGATCAGCTACAGGCCATCGTGAGTTAGTAACAAATAAACAAGGGCTGACAGGGTAACCCATTGATAAAGGCTAAAATACAGTCTAATTCACAGTTAAGTGCTCGTAATGGCTTTTAATAGGAAAAGCTAAAAATCCCAGTTTCATAAATATTTACGTTGTAATTTTAGGAGTGGAAAACAAACAGAATTAGCAATTTCAGGTGTATTAAGAAGTATTGCTTTTAGTGTTCTTTTGGCACAGTTCAGTCAATTGATAGAAGAAAGGGTAGGCCTGCTTTATATTACTGGAAATGAAATTTTGTAGTAAATACACTGGTGTTAAGTGAAATCCTTATAATTTAAAAATGTTGAAGCCTCATGGCTCTTTTGTATTTGTATCTATTAAAAAAAAAAAAAAGGAAGAGTTTGATTGTTGAAAATTTTGGTTGTACAGGTGACATTTTGTTTTTCTGCCAGCTTCTTGGCAAGCTTTCAAGTTCAGAACCTTAATGATTCCTGTGTAAAAGTTTTTATTCTTATACATGTTGTCAGTTTGCTTTTGCATATAATATCAGTTGATTTGTACAACACTGTGTGTGAAGACTAAGTCAGTGGTCATTGTAAGAGGAACCCAGACTTCAACTTTATGTTCTTTGAGCATCTGCAGCTCATTGTATTTATTGACATACAGAGCATTTGTACCATCTGGAGCAATATCCAGCAAGTATGTAATGAATGCCTGCTCTTTGCCAGGCACTGTTCTAGGTTTTTGGGAGACATTAAAGGTTGAAATATTCAAAGATCTCTCCCTTTTGGAGCTTATACTCTAAATTTAGAGACAGTCCTGATCCATTGATTTTTAAAAAAGAAAATTTACCACACATGTACATAGGTAGGTTTGCAGCTATGTACAACAGTAACAGGCCCCATTGTTAATAATTAACGAATATTAAGAATTCATTTAACCTTGTGATTTGAAATTAAGCATGCTCATTTTAAATTATACTGCCTTTGAACTTGAAACAAGACATTTTTAGGACAGTTCTTTTTCTTCTACCATGGGTAATCATTAAAGAGAAAAGCTAGGCAGAGGATGATGAGTTTTTTTAATTGGCAGTTTAAAATTTGTAACTATTTGCAGCATTAAAAGTGCATTTCAAAAATGGAATAGATTTAAAAAATTGAATAGTACCTCATTTATCCCACCCCAAACTCCTTGTTCACTTCAGATTAGCATTTATACATTTAAGCATTTTTCTCTTTCTGTGAAAAACAAGTGGTTTTGGTTTCTTGCTCATGTGGCAGACAGTGTTTGCTATCTGTGCAGCCTAAATTGCATTTAGGACTAATGAATAATTAAGTCATGTGATTGTAGTGTAAAAGGACAGGAATTCCCCTGGCCTGTATGGATTTGTTTTAAAATGTATAAAAATGACTCAACTTCTTATTCTTACTGACTCATATCCCAGACTTTGAGAGTGTCCTTATGTGTTATACTAATGCAGGAAATATTTGCCATGTACTTGTGTGCTTTGTAAAACTCAGGGTGAGATCACCTCACCAATAAGCATTAATCACCAGAGAAGGGACAGTTCCATTCTGTAGAATTCAGGACTGAGCAGCAGGAAGTTAGGAGGCATTCATTTTTGTTCATTCATATCTCTTGTCTAACTTCCAGTTAATCTCGAAGGAGTTGCCTCCCTTGAATTTGCTCATATCTGAGTTTACTTGCACGTAGGATGTAGGATATGTGTGTCAAATTTCATTTCACTAATTCAGTGAGCATTTTGGATCTTACATTTATGCTGTGTAAGATAATACAATAAAAAGATGATGAATAAAGTATGATCCCTGTTCTTTAAGATTCCACGGTCTGGTTGGGAAAACACACCTGATCAAATAACAATACAAAGTGGTAAGTGAGGTAACTGCCCGGTGCCAACAGTATAGCAGCAATTTTCAACTTTTTTCATCTCGTGGCACACACTAATTACTAAAATTCTGCAGCACACCAAAAAATATATTTTTTGCTAATCTGACAAGATAAATGGTTATAATTTTGATTCATTTATACTGGACAGCTTTGGTTGTGTTGGCTTTTTTTTTTTTTTTTTTTTTTTTTTTTTTTTAACCATTTAAGGGAAAAGAGGCCAGTGCCCCTAACTAAATAGTCAGGTGTTGCATGTTTTAAAAATTCTTGTGGCACACCAGTTGAAAACTGCTGGAGTATATGAATGGGACAGTTGACAGTCGGGAGGAAACCCGATGAAGGCATTTGAGCCGAATGTTGACAAAGGAGTAAGAATTCACCGAGTTAGGACGGAAGGGATGGCCAGGCCAGGCAGAAGACCCTGCATGTGCAGGCACAGGGCACTCGACATATTCAGAGACCGACAGGAAATTAAATATAGATGGAATGGGGAGGAAGAGAGATTTTTTCTTCTGCCATGAAGTTAGGGCATGAAGGGCATGGCATGGCATGCTAAAAGAGTGTGGGACTTTATCCTATAGGAAGTGTTGAGCTCTTAAAGGTTTTTAAGTAGCGAATTACATAATCATAAACGTGCTTTAGAAAGGTACTATTGGTTGGAATGTGAAGGAAAGATGTGAGTAGAAAGTGAAGGAAGGGAGTCCAGACGGGGGGCTGCTTGAGTAGTGCAGGCCAGAGATGGAGAGGGCTGGCCGGAGTGAGGCAGTGGCTGTGGGGCTGTGTCCTTCAGTCATTAATGTAGTGACCATTTGAGGGCCTTCTGTGTGCTAGGCTTGGAGCTACAACTAGAAGCATGATTCTCTCAGAGTCAGTGTCGTTGGGAGGATTGTATATAAACATGCAACGGAAATGTGTTGTAATAAATGCAAGATAAAATTGTAGAAGGGAGTATAGTATAAATAGAGCAAGTTCTGGAGACCGACTGCCTGTGTTCAAATCCCAGCTCCGCCATTTATAACTACGTGCCATTGCTTAATCTCTCTGTACCTTAGTTTCCTTGTTATGAAAATGGTGATGGTAATAATAGCAAAATTGAAAGGTTAATTTTAAAGCTGAATTATTAGAATGCTTAGCTCAAATGTTAGCTGTTTTCGAAAAAAGAGAACCCAGCTGCAGTGAAAGGCAGACACTCGACTATGAAGATTCGGTAAATGGATGATGGCAGGATAAGGGTGAGGGAGAACAGTGCTACATTTAAAAGCATCGGAGTATGAAACAAGGGATTGTGAGGAGTGGTTGAAGTACAGAGTACCTGAGGGAGAGTGGAAGGAAGTGGAATTGGCAGAAATAAGTAGTTACTAGATAATAGTGTTCTTTGGATGCCCAATGCTAAGGAATGAGGACCCGCCCGAGAGTTTTAAAGAGGAGTTCATCTTTGCATTTAGAGAGATCACAACTATGGGTGTAATGTAACAAATGCCTTTAGCAAGATGGCTGAGGTAAGCTGAAGGCTCTTCTGCTACAAATACCAAACAAAAGTTTAAATTCTTTAAAATACGTTCCTGAGCGTGTAGGAGAGAGAGGAAAATCTCCAGGTTCCAGACACAAAAATGAAACCAAAACCCCAAACTTTCGTAAGCCCTGAACGCATGCCGTGTTGCCCTGGAGCAGGGTGAAGGGGCGGAGTGAGGGGTTATTTCTCGTTTTCTGTTTCCAGCTGATTGCGTATTAACCAGGTAGAAGAAGGAACCAAAACCGAGACTTCTGCGTATGTCTGAGCTCTGATGTGTTGCACCCTAGGAGACAGGGTGGGCACAGTCAGTAAAGGAAATCTGTCTTGATTTGCCTGCACTTTATGCAAAGAGGAAATGGAATAAAAGCTTATCTAAGAAATTGAAGCATGAAACCTATGCCTCACTCAAATTTGGGATCTGACTTTATATTACATGGGTCAGGTATCCCCATGTGGAGAAATGAATCTAAAAGCTGGCTCCACGCCCATGGCTCTGTGGTTGATCTATGAACCAGGAGGTCGCGGTTCCATTCCCAATCAGGGCACGTGCCCAGGTTGCGGCCCCCCAGTGTGGTGTGTGTGGGAGGCAACCAATTGGTGATTCTCTCTCATCATTGATAGTTCTATCTCTCCCTCTTCCTTCCTCTCTAAACTCGATAAAAAATGTATTAAAAAAAAAGTAAAAAAGCTGGCTCCAAGCTCGTGATAACCCTGGGTCACCCAGAGAACAGAAAAACAAGACTTCAAGAGGAACTCCCATATCTCAGGCCACAAGGGATTCTTACAGAAGAAATAAGCCCAACTGAAGATGAATTTATAATTTAAAATTACACACATGAAAAAGTTTCTACCACAAATAAGAGCAGATAGAAAAAGATGATTATAGCTCCAAGAATTGGGATCATAGAATGGCAGTTTGAAAGATAATTTAAAAGAGTGTATTTTAAGTGACTGAATATATTAAAGAATTAGTTGGCATCCAAAGAAATGAATATGACTTTATGAAACAGGCACATTTGGAAAAAAAATTAAACAATGAAAAATGCAGGTTAAAAAGCTCAGTGAATAAGTTAAGCATTAGTCTACATAGATGAAAAATTCAGTAGCCCGGGAGGTAGATCTGAAGAAATCCTGAGAATGTAAAACAGTTAAGATGAAGGAAGATATAAAAAAGGTCACGAAGACCCAACATCTAATTCCAGAAGGAGAAAAATAGAATGAGAGAGATGTGGAATGTAAAGAGAGATGACTTGAAAGTATTTTGGAATTAATAAAAAGACACGAATTCTTAGGTTTAAGACTCATGATTCCCTAGCAGAATTTAAATGAGCAAAACAAAACCTCACAGCTAAATACATTGCAATGAACCAAAGACACTATTAAAAGCTACCAGGAAGGAGCAACAGAACGTGAGCAGCCCTCTCTTAACAAGAGAGGCCTGAGAAAAATGGAAGACTATCTTCCAAGTGTTGAGAGAAATTTGAATTTTATACTCAGCTAAGTTATTCAAGAGTGAGGGCAAAATAAAAATATTTTTTATATAAACAAAAATATAGGGAATTTATTACACTTTCTGAGAGAACTATTATACTAAACAAAGTACTTCAGGAAGAAATAAATGTAACTTAGGGGATAGAATAGGATACAAGAATTCCTGGTAAACAAAAATTGGCAGGTAAACTTAGCCAACATTGACTACATAAAACAAAAATAATTATGACAATTTATGGGAGCTAAAACCAAAGTGGAACTAAAATACCAGACAAGGATAAAATGTAAGCTGGGGATTGGTCAGCATTAAAGAGTTCTAACGGTCTATATATAGTTCAGGAGGAGGATAGAGATATTAACTTTAGGCTTTCAGTCAGATGCATATTAAAAATTTAAGGGTAACCACTAAAAGAAAAGAAATATGATATACAACTTGATCTACTGTATACACATAGAACGATACACCTCCCAAATTAGAGAATACTAGTATATATTCTTTTTAAACAAACGTGGGACATTTACATAATTAGGCACAAAGAAAGTTTCAACAAATACTCAAGATTGATATATAAACCATGTTATCTGACTCAATACAGTAATATTAGAAATTAATAACATCTAATCAGTTTTCCCCACCTATAAGTCCTTGTTTGAAAATTAAAAAGCAAACCCCAAGACTTCTAATAAAGTACAAATGAAAAACAAAATCATGGGAATTGGAAAATATTTAGAATTTAATACAGCTGAAACCATACTAAGAGGAAAATTTAAGTGCCTATATCATATTTCATTGACTCTTAAGGTGCACTGGTTTATAAGATGAGCTATTATTTTCCAAACACAGTGTTTTCCTACAGCTTAGACTTTTTAACTTTATACTTAAAATAGAGCTCATACATTTATTTAGATGTAGATTTAATATATCACATGTATATATTTATAAAAGAAAAGGAAGTAATAGAATACTCTTGTGACTTCCTCATATTCAGGATCTGATTCTTCTAAATCATTTTTCGACTGAATCATAGATGTTTTTGTTTTTCTACATAGTATTGCTCAACCATTGAGCCATACTGGTCAAGTGAGACAGCACTTCTTAAAAGTACTTACTCCACAGTTATTTCCAGCATTTTCTTTCAAACTTCTGATTCCCATCAAGTTTTTATATTGATTTTTTACAGAGAAGAAGAGAGAGGGATAGGGAGTTAGAAACATCGATGAGAGAGAATCATCCATCAGCTGCCTCTTAGCACACCCCCTACTGGGTATGTGCCCACTACCAAGGTACATGCCCTTGACTGGAATCGAACCTGGGACCTTTCAGTCAGACACTCTATCCACTGAGCCAAACCAGTTTCGGCTTCCATCAAGTTTTGATGCTAATGCTTTATTGAGCTTGCCAGAAGGTATCCACAAAAGTTTTTTAGGTGAGACTCGAAGCTCTTCCTCAGATGGTCTGTAAAAGTTTTATTGGTTAACATTGAGAGGTTACAATTGTCCAGCCATGCCACCAGGGATAATTGGCAAATCACTATACAGTTTTTTGTAAGCTGCTTCTTTAATTATCTTTTGTTCATAACTGTATAAGCAATGAGAGTGGCATCATCAGTGCTGCTGGCTGGCAATGATTATAAGATTCCAATGGTAGAAGCATCTCAATTTCAGAGATGTAAATATGGAAAAAAAAATGTATGTCCTAGAATCTGTAAGGTACTTGAAGACTGAAAACTATTAAGTGGCTAACTGAAGAAGTTAAAAAACTCACAGCAGATTAAACCTAAAGGAAGTAGAAGATGGAAAGATAACAGAAATCACTGAATAGAAAACAAGATAACTAAAACCAAGTCCAATTGAGGAATTAACAGAACCTTTATGATAGCCAAGTCTCTGGCAAAATTGGTCAAGGAGAAAGAAAAAACAAGAAGGCATATATAATGTTAGGAGTGAAACAAGTAATACATCTCTAGGTAAGATAAAGATTTTTAAAAGCCCATAAATGTAGACTATGGCAAACCTTATGCCCATGGATTTGAAAAATTATATAAAATAGTCAATTTCCTAAAAAAATATAACCTGACTCAGAAATAAGTAGAAAATGTGAATAGAAATGAACAAAAAAATTGAGTAAATAGCAAAATCTACCCACTAAGTAATACATGGATACAATGAGCTAACTTCAGTTTATGCAAACTACAGATGACCCATTTTCTTCCATAAATATGTGAAGAAGAAAAAGCAATAGGAGGGAAATCTGCAGTTTTAAGTGTATGAACTCATTTGAATCCTGATTTAAAAAACTATAAAAACATTTGATTGGAATTGAATATAGGTTGGATTTTTTTTATTATTATTAAAGGTTATTAAGTTTTTGAGTGACAGTAGTTTTCTGATTACATATTTTAAAAGAATCCTTTAAGAGATGCTAAAATGTTTCTGGGTAAGATGATATATCTGGGATTTGTTTCAAAATCATTCAAAGATAGAGGGAGCAGGTAATGATTAAGGGAATAGATTTAATAAGATTGGCAAATGATGGATTTTTTGGACTCTTTAAACTATTATAAATATTAAAACAGGTATTGATGTCAGCATAGTTGAATAACCAGTGTTAAATAATTAGAGTCAAAAAAAAAAAAATAGACTCCAGTAACATGCCGTCATATATATGACAGGTGGCATTACAAGTCATTTGTGGGTGTTAAATTTGTATATTATTATAGCAGAGAGGGAGAAATCAGTGGTGCTATAGAGAATGGGGAAAACTGAATGAGCTACGTTCATGAAGAGGTGAGAGGAATGAGATCTGGAACACCAGAGGGAGATGGATCTTACACTGGAATAGGGATACCTCTCCCATGCTGGTGACTAGGTACTTATTACTCTCTTATTTTTGGACAACTTTAATTGTTTAAAAGTGAAGTTTTCCAGTGAACCAAAATCTGCCTCCCCAGTTTCAATGTTCCGGTATTTATCTATCTATTTATTTATTTATAATTTATTGATTTCAGGGAGAGAGAGAGAGAGAGAGAGAGAGAAACATCAATGATAAGAAGGAGACTGGGCGGCTGCCTCCTGCATGCTCCGTCCTGGGGACTGAGCCCACAGCCAGGCATGTGCCCGACCTGAAATGGAACCGGTCACCTGCTGGTTCATGGTCGCCCCTCAACCACTGCCCCACACAGGCCGAGCCAGTGTTCAAGTATTTGAAGGTCATGATTATTTCTGCCTACAATTTTAGGTTAAAGTTCTCCAATTCATCTCTTTGGTGCTCTTCCTCCCTTTCTTAAGATTGCGGTCAGACCGCATGGAGTTCTTGGAATGGACCATGCCTCCAGAAACCTCTCTGACCTTCTGTCACCGGTGTCACTCTTCCTTCTTACCCCCCGTCAGAGTGTTCGTCTTGTACGCGCAGGTGAAATAGTGCTCTGGGGAGTTTTTCTCATCCCAACATGAGTCACACCATCCTTGGTGCCACCACGTGAGTGTGTGCATCTGCCGTGTCAGTGGGTTTTAGTTCCGAGTTTGTGTGTCTGTCTCCGGCAGTACACTGAACCCTCCGAGGTCAGGGGTGATGCCTTTGTGTAGTCAGCACTTAATGTGGAACCGAGAACGTGTTAGACACTCAGTAAATGTTTAACGAAGGGAAAAGATTCCTAAAAAAGACCTTTACGTTGTTGGTCCTATGTCATAATTTCTTTACCCTTCTGGTTATCTTTAACCATGCCACCCAGAACTGACCCAGATGCTTTCAATAATGGCTGACTAATGCCAGGTATAATGAGGCTTACTGTGCCTTCCTCTGGATGCTAAGTTCTTATTAACACTACCAAAACTGCATTGGCCTTGCTCACACTGAATTTGTAGAAACAAAATTGCTCCCTCCCCTCCTCCCCCGCCCACACGAACTGCTGTTAAGCCAGCTTTCTTCATTATATGTTCGTACAATTAAACTTTTAAGCCTAAGAGAGCATATCCAATCTGGGTTTTTATTTTTCTGAATAACAGAGAACTTATTTTCCTTCAATTTTATAATTTCTCTTTGCTTGTCTAGTGTTTTGTTCTCTAAAATCTATAATAATAAAAGCGTAGTAATATGTTAATTAGACCAGACAGCCGAACGACCTTCCGGACATCCTCTGGACGACCTTCCAAACAATGCTGCGGCTGTGAGGGCCGAGCTCCTGGCACGAATTTTGTGCATTGGGGCTCTAGTCTGTCTGTCTGTCTCTCTCTCTCTCTCTCTCTCTCTCTCTCTCTCTCTCTCTCTATATATATATATATATATATATATACACACACACACACACACACACACACACACACACACTAATTAACCGGGGCGTTGTAACGGGTTGGCTGGACCGGAGGAGGTTGCGGGCACAGGACGGCAGGGGCCTCCGTGCACTGTGCTGGGGCGGGGGGGCTGCTGTGGGGCCCAGAGAGCGAGGCAAGGCCAGACTGGCACCTGGAGGGTGGGCGGCGCTGGGCTCCTATTTATTATAATAAAACCGCAAACCCTGGCCGGTGTGGCTCAGTTGGCTGGAGCGTCGTCCTGGACACTGAAGGGTGTAGTGGGTTCAGTTCCCTGTCAGGGAACATACCTGGGTTGTGGCTTAGATCACTGGGCAACCAATCTCTTGTTCTCTCAAGGTAATGTTTCTCTCTCTTCCCCCACCCCATCCCTCATCCCTCTGAGATTTGTCAGTCTGTTTCATGCTTCTGTGTCCCTGGATCTATTTTCTTCATTAGATTCCATATATGAGTGAGATCATGTGATACTTGTCTCTATGACTGTCTTATTTTGCTTAGTATGATACTCTCAGTCCCTCCATGCAGTGTCAAAGGGTAAGAGATCCTTTTTTACAGCCGCATAGTATCCCGTGGTGTAAATGCACCCAGCTTTTTTATCCACTCATCTGCTGATGGCACTCGGGCTGTTTCCCGATCTTAGCTATTGTAAATTGTGCTGCTGTGATCATAGGGGTGCATACATTCTTTCTGATGAAGTTGCAGGTTTCTTAGGATCTATTCCCAGAAGTGGGATCAGTGGGTCAAATGGCAGTTCCATATTTAATTTTTTGAGGAAATTCCATACTGTTCTCCACAGCGGCTGCACCAGTCTGCATTCCCACCAGCAGTGCGCTAGGGTTCCCTTTTCTCCACATCCTCACCAGCACTTGCCGTTCTGTCAGGTGTGAGGTGTACCTCATTGTTGTTTTAATTTGCATCTCTCCGATGATTCATGACTGAGCATTTTTTCATGTCTCTTGGCCATCCTTATGTCCACTTTGG
This sequence comes from Pipistrellus hanaki, assembly GCF_964339955.1. NCBI lineage: Eukaryota > Metazoa > Chordata > Mammalia > Chiroptera > Vespertilionidae > Pipistrellus > Pipistrellus hanaki. Next base: position 41,960,792 of record NC_140511.1, on the reverse strand, counting down.
AGAAGTGTCTACAAACATTTAGTAATTTTTTTTAATTGTGTTTTTTGTTTGTTTTTTTTTTTGTATCTGGGCTGTAACATTTTGATTAGTTCTTTACCAAAGGATAGTTTTATTTTTTAAATTTACATTTACTGTTGTAAGTATTACAGATGTCCCCTTTTCCCCCATTGGCTCCTTCTAGCCCGCCCTCACCCCCTACCCCAGGCCTTTACCACACTATTGTTTGTGTTCATGGGTTATGCATATATGCACATAAATTAATCTCTTCCCACCCATCCACCTCGCCTGCCCTCTGAGATTCCACAGTCTGTTCCATGCATCTGTCTCTGGACCCAAAGGATAGTTTTAAAAAACAAATAGTGTAAGTTAATGCAGTAGTAATCTGTGGTGTTTATTATGGCACTTACGTAAGCAGTCTTAACATTTGATGTTAATATTTTATTAGCTTTTAACATCTTCTGTGTGTACTTCCTCTTCCTCGCAGGTAAACACTCTTTATATCACCAGCTGTCCCTTGTCACTTGTCTCGGGCACGTGGGTAAATGAGCAGTTGCATCAGTTGAAGACAGTTGGTACTTGGCTGCCACCTGCACTCTTGGAGAGTTAGGGATAAACCAAAAATAGTAAATAAAATAGAAACCACTGTACTTTGATTTTAAAAACACATTTATGGTTCACTCCCTATGTTTCTACCTTTTTACTTCTTCTGGTATGCTTAATTTAACACTCACATTCCTCTTCTTGCGTACTCCATTTGACAGTGGTGGTTTGGAAGATTAGTGAGCAGTATGCGCAGGTCACCTTGAGATGAACACGACGATGGCCCCTTGTTCCCGGCGTGCCCCGCACTTACGCATGTTCTGTCCCTTGGTGCTCTAGGCAGCACTGGGTGTTTGGTTTTACAACTCTTTGACGTTCTTTGTTTCACGCAAATATATTTTTCCTTCCCTAGTAAGATTGTAAGCTTCTTTAGGACTTGGACCATTTATGTTGGGCCTTTATTATATACCTTTCTTGACTTTCTTAAAGGAATACTTTCCACTTTTGTCTTCTTCCTCGTTGCTCATTCCTCTTTAAGTAATGGTTTCTGCTTTCATGATGAGAATTTTATATTCTCCACTGCTTGTGAAGAACGTAGGTTTTGCTTCTGGCTGTGATGGAACAGATTGCAGCAGACCAAAACTACTGCTGAGAATAATTAGAAAAGCCTGGTTTAGAAAAAAAAAAAAATCTATATGGAGGCATTGGTAAGTTGCCAAGGCAGCCAGGACCTTCAGACGTTTGTGGATTCTTGGCAGAGGGAGAGTGCAGCTATTAAGAAGCAGAAAAGCCAGCAGAGCTTTCTTCGTGGAGCTAGAGGTTTAAAAAAAAAAAAAAAATTGTGGTTCAGGGCTGCCAAGGCAACCAGAACCTGAGAGGCCAGATACCAGAGAGAAAGGAGGCGCATCTCCCTCCCGCTGCCCCCTCTCCACCTGCTTTTCTTCTCTCTTGAGGCGTTTGCTGAGTCTTAAACTGCACAGAGTAAACGGCTAAGAGGTTTCACAGAAAGATACTGAAAAGCAAAGCATTTTTTAGCAGCTCCTCGGTGTTGAGGAGAAAAAAAGTTAGGATTGTCGAAGGAAGGTGAGCTTGGTAAACACCACAGACTCACTTGGACCCTGGCAGGACTACGGACCCGGGAAGAATGAGCTTTACAAGCTTCGCAGAGATTGAAGCCAGCCTTGTCAGCTCACGTCCCGCCCCCATTCTAACGGCCAATCAGAGAACATGGTGAATCCTCTGTCTATAGGAATGTAATGTCATCCAGAGCCTCCACAGTCTTTTATACACAACGAATGACATTCTAAGAAAATTACCAGGTAAACCAAGAAACCATGCCAGGCATAACAATAGACAGTATAGACATATATTCATAGTATCCCAGTTATCTGATCATTTATTCAATCAGTCTCCGGTTGAAGGACAGGTTGTTTCCAGTCTGAGTGATTTGCAGTGAACATTCTTACACGTACATCTTTGTACATCTGTATGATATTTATCTTTAAGGTAAAGGATCACCTTGCTAACTCTTGCCTTTATAAAAAATTTTTGTAAAAAAAATATATTTTATTGACTTTTTACAGAGAGGAAGAGAGAAACATCGATGAGAGAGAATCATCGATCAGCTGCCTCTTGCACACCTCCTACTGGGGATGTGCCCGCAACCAAGGTACATGCCCTTGACCGGAATTAAAGCTGGGACCTTTTAGTCCGCAGGCCGACGCTCTATCCACTGAGCCAAACCGATTTCAGCTCAAACATTGTTTTTTAATCTTTGCCTACTGATACATAAAAGCATTTTGGTATAAAAGGTTTTAATATCTTGAAATATGAATGACATTTAACAGATTTTAATATGTTTATAAATATTCTAAAATGTCCTTTGCCCATATGATATGGCTTTAAAAATTATTAGGTCATTAGGCTTTTAAATTATTAAAGAGGTAATAAGACATAGTGCGTAAGAATACAGATTCTAGAGCTAGTGTGCCTGGGTGTAAGTCATAGAGCTCTTTTCCTTACAACAGCGTAGCCTTGGGCAAATTAAGGGCTCTGTGCCTCAGTTTCCTCATTTGTAACCTGGGGTTAATAGTATCTCCCCATCAGATCATTATGAAGATGAAATGAGTTAATAATTATACAGTCCTTAGAAACGGGCTTGTATAATATGATACATACTAACTGCCGGCTATCATAATGATGCTGCTGGTGGTGACAGAGATGGAAATTAGCTAAAGAGATTTTTTTATTGGCCCAGGGGCAAATAGCAGTCAGTGGGAGTATTCCGATAAGGGCACAGGTCACTCTGCTGCGCTGGGAAGTTGAGCCTGCAGAGTAAGAAACTCAGACATAGTTGTCAGGGTAGCATCTTCCCATTGAAGTTCAGGGAGGTCCTTTTTCTAGTTTTGTATTGAGTGTGGATGCTCTGACAATGAATGACACTTCATTCCTGAGGGTTTGGTGCAGTTAGCAAAATGTCTTGTAGTTTGTTTTGTCTGTCTGCCTCTATTACCTCGCCCCAGAGAAGTTCCTTTTTAGGAAGGACCTTCAAGGAAGTGTAGCTGCTCCTAGTTTCCATTACACTGAATGCAATGGTCGGAGAGGGTTACCAGCCACAGGTCTGTGTCATTCTCAAGGCGTCATATTGTTAGAGTTCCCCTTCCTGCTAAACACCATAGTCAGAGGACAGGCATCAAGAAAGTACTTGAGCCACTGGATTTGTTTACAAATACCAAAGCATTCAGCAGACCCATGCCGCCCAAAGAGGGTGAGTGGTTGTGTCTGTGCCACAGAAGCACTTGCAAACCCCTGTAGAAGCTGGTGGAGGGATGGGTGAGATTGGGCTAACTTCTCTGGACTAAGGCTCTTTTCTGGTTCTTTTGGCATCTCGTTGCTCTACTTATTATTATTTTAAAAAATAATTTATTTTATTTATTTTTTTAGATTTTTATTGTTTTTTTACAGAGAGGAAGGGAGAGGGATAGAGTTAGAAACATTGATGAGAGAGAATCATCAGCCAGCTGCCTCTTGCACACCTCCTACTGGGGATGTGCCCGCCACCAAGGTACATGCCCTTGACCGGAATCGAACCTGGGACCTTTCAGTCTGCAGGCCGACGCTCTATCCACTGAGCCAAACCGGTTTTGGCTTGTTTGTTTTTTTACAGCAGTTTTAGTTTCACAACGAAATTGAGAGGAAGGTACAGAGATTTCCCATATACTTCCTGCTCCCATACATACATAGCTCCCCCAGTATCAATATCAGGATGGAAGATTGGTTACCAAGGGTGAACCTACAGTGATGTAAGCACCCGACGTTCATTAAATTCACTTTGAAATGTTTATTAAGAAATAATTCATAAATAAGGCCATGTAGGTGCTCCACATACTGACTGAAATCTTACTATGCCTTGACTTCTTTGAGAGTAACAAAAATGGGCAGAGCTAGGGGAGGAGTATCAATTTACATTCACCAAATACTGCCCGGATGGACGGGGGTGGGCAGCACACGGAGGGTTCGTAGGCAGAGAAGTGCTCTGTACAATATTATAATGATGGACACATGTCACTATACATTTGTCAAAATCCACAGAACGCACAGCACCATTGTACAGTGGGTGAAGGTGATGGAATGTCTTATCTCCCAAACCCAGGGTCTAACAGCTCTCCAGTGCTCGGCAGACCTTTAAGTTACTGTAATTCTACATCTGCGTTCGATGCAATGTTTCTAAGTATCTTCCACTCTTCTAAATAAGAATCTTTGTAAAATAGTTGAGACAACTGAAAAACGAAAGAGTCAACTTTTCTGCAACAAGTATTTATCCAACTCAATGGGATGTAAAGTTATTAGAAAGTCAAAATAAATGCCGATCCAATCACTGAACATATACACAGGGATAGTGTTAGAAGTGTCACGTACACCTAAGGAGTTTGTGTACTTTCCCCCTCCTTTTTTGACAACATTTAGAACTTTTATTCCTATTTGTATAACAAATATGTATTGTGTGCCTCCTATGGCCTGAGTATCTCAGATTCAGAATTTTAGCTAACCCCCCCCCCCAGCATAATAGATTTAAAAAAAATTATATATATATATATATAGTAACTAGGGTCAAGAGACACAGTGCTTTAGAAAGATGGTTATGTGCAGTCTCTGGAGAACCTTGAGTGACATGTTGAAGAGTTTTTGCTTTTTGGCAGATCAAAACCAAAGTTTTGAAGTCTTTGAGGATTAAAAATAAACTGGTTATATACTGGAAACATTTACAGACTGTACAGGAAAACAATCTGGTGGCAGTGTTTAAAAAGAAATAGAAAAATATAGTATTACAGAATACTGTAATAAAATTTTACAGAATAAAACTTTAGCTCATTGAAAATGTTACTTGGTAACATTGAACTAAGACCTTTAAATATAGTTTTTCCTTAAAGTCTTTTAATATGTTAACTTTACCAGCCAGGCCCTTCCAGACCACTCTACGTACAGTAATCTTTTTCTCCCATTTTACAATTGTTTTCTTCCATAGCACTTAGTACCACCAGCTGTATTATATACACACATTTATTTGTTTGTTGACTGTTTCCCTTCACACATTGCAAACTCCATGAGAGCTAGGACCTTATTTGTTCACTGCTTCTCTATAGTGCTCATAACTGTGCCTGGCTTACACCCTTTAATAATTACTTGTTAAATGAATGAATGAATATTCAAGTTAGGATGACCACAACTTTTAATGTAGTTTACAATGTGGGGACAGCAGTAGGATGAGGAGTTGGTTGGTTCCTTCTAGAACGTCCTATTTAAAAAAGCATCTTCTTGTCTGGCCAGTGTGGCTCAATGGTTGAGCCTCTACCCTGTGAACCAGGAGATCACGGTTTGATTCCTGGTCAGAGCATATGCATGGGTTGTGGGTTCAATCCCTGGTGTGGAGCATGCAGGAGGCAGCTGATCAATGATTCTCTCATCATTGATGTTTCTATCTCTCTCCCCCTTTCCCTTCCTCTCTGAAATCAATTTAAAAAAATGTTTTTAAAAATCTTCTTTTCTCTTTCTTCTAGAATTTATATTCAGAACACCAATCAAATTAAGCAAGCCTGGGAAGCTTCGTGAGGAATATGAAAGCCTGAGAAAGGTACAGTATGCATGTTACATTCATTTTTTTTAAGTAAATTAAAATAATGGCATTAAAGAATGCTTAGTGGGAGTTTTGGTTTACCTAGGGGTTTTTTAAATTTACAATACAGAGCCTGTCTTTCTCCACGTTACATTATACCAGCATCGTTAGACGGTAGCTATAATGGAAATAGAGTAAATCTTAACTAAGAGCTTCTTGTAAGCTGTCCTTTCAAAGATGGAAGTGTAGCTCACAGCGCCTGTCACACACCTGCTGTAATAACTGCCACCAATGAGGTGTTCTCGGCATTTCAGTGTTAGTTAAACACTAACGTTCAAGCTTTAATAATAATAGTTTGTATTATTTTTCCTTACCTTGCAAGGTTCTTCTAATTGCATGTAACTGATATTATCTCTCATTGCTTTTACTCCGTTGAGTATTCCAGAATAACGGTAACTTAGGCCAGTCCGAGGGCAATGAAATGATTTCCTGGGGAACCTTGACCCTCGGGAAAGCTTGTACCTGTGTCCACCTCATCTTCTTCTGGATGTTTTCAAGCTCATTGTCTGGGAATCACTTAGAGAATTAAGACTTTAAAAGGGCTAGTAATAAGAAGTATGTTATAGGATCTAGATCACTCTTCCCCAGCCCTCTTCCTGCAGCACCATCTCTTACCCACCTTCATAAATGATTAGATAATCATTCTACCTGTGGATATTTAGTATTTCACAGAGATGAGTAATCCACTTAATCTGTCAGGCATCTTCAAACGCAGAGGTGAGACAGTAAGATTATTTGTAGAATTTTATATTGAATCAAAAAAATCAGTATTAACAAGGCCATGTTTAAAAGACAATAGAAAACTGTTCTTAATTACTATACATTCTTTGGCCCTTTTAAAAAGGAGGATGTCATATGCTGAGTTGGGCTGTCATTCTCCTTTAATATTGGTATTGTGGTATTGTGAGGTTTTTGGGCTTTTTGTGTGTGTGTGTTCTGTGTTTTAAAAAAATCACTTACAAATCTTTTTCAACATAGTAAGAAATTATTCTCAGTGCTACCTCAAAATAACCATAGATTCCTCTTAAATAAAATTCTAGTACCTGCAGATACTTAGTTCTAATGCACCTTTTCAAGAACATGGCCCTGGCTTTGACTCAGTGGTTAGAGCACTGGCCCTCGGACCGAAGGGTCTGGGCTCGATTTCTGGTCAAGGGCGCGTATCTGGGTTGCAGGGATCATGAAGAATATGGGTTAAAGCTATTGGCTTGAAGATAAAAAAACAACAACAAGGAGTTGGAGATAGAAAAAGGAGCTAAAGTAGAAGGCATAGTAAGAGGAGAGGTTTTTATAAGCCTTGAGAGAAAAGAAAGCTTGAGGTACTTTTGTTCCTCTTAGGAGGAGGTGCAGGAAGATGGTTTTAAAAGGGACTGATGGCATAATGTTGAAGGAAGCTATGACATTCTCATCATGTATAAAGTGAATTGTGTTTGAAAAACACCTGTGTTATTTGAATAAATAAAAGTTAACTATAGGTCCTTCTCCCATGGGATCTATACCCAATACCCAAGTTATCCTGCATTCATTGTACAATCTGGAAAATGAAAATTCAAGTCATAAAATCAAAAGTCACTAATGGCACATCCATACAATGGAATACTATTCAGCAATAAAAAAGAATGAATCATTAGGCATCATGGGCCTTTTATATAAGAGATGTTCAGGATAGACAAATGTATAGAGAAAAACAGATTAATGGTTGATTGGAGTGGGGGGGAGAATGGGAATTAACGATAAATGGGTGTGAGTGATTTTATTATAGTAGTGAATATTTCTAAAGCTGATTTATGGTGTGTTCCCCAACTTGAGAAATTTACTAAAAATCATTAAATTATACACTTGAAATGGATGAGTTATATAATATGTAAAATAAAGTTGTAAAAAAATTTCAAGGCACTAGACATTTTATGGAGACCTTGATAGAGAAAAAGATGTCTCAGAATCATATTTTCTGAGAAAAAAGAAATACAGAGTTATCTGGGTGAATCTCTAGGGGGGGAATGTCTTTTCTCTGAAACAAAAGAAATAGAGTTATCTGGGTGAATCTCCAGGGGAGGAATGTCTTTAAAAATCGGTACTGAGCAAGGGATGGTAAGTGGAAATGAACTCTGTAGGACTCCCCCTTACTAATTTGATGTATAGCATATTACTAATATATTTTTTATTTAGTATACTTTATTATTTTGTGTAAGTGGCAGTAAAAACCTTTATATGGGCTATAAAAAGTTAACAAGAAATTTTATTCCCCTAATTCTGGTTCTTTTAAAAGATGTTTCCTTCATAATCATAGATTATCCTACCTGAGGGATAGTTATGCCTACCGAGGTTACTATGGATTTCTAAATTTTATGATTCTATGAATAGATTTATATTTCTAAGTGTGTTTAAAATTTTCTTCCTGTCATATGTCAAAATTCTCTTTTTTTAAATTAAAAAAAATAATGCAGGAATATGCAGTGTATGCTGTAAGGGGCAGATCCTTCTCTAGAATGTTTCTCTTTTCCTTATTTTCCAGTCTCTTCCTAGGTCCTTACACACACACACACACGCACACACTTTAATCTTTTTCAGTATAAATGAAATCATGGTGTGTATTCACTTATTCACCGTGTCCCTACTGTATGCCAGGTGTTGGGTATACAAGTGATAAATAACCTGAGGTCTGAGGGGAAGATAGACAGTAAATAAGCAAACACATACTACACACACACATACATACACACACACACACACACTTGCACAAAGCAGGATAAGAAAAATTAAGGGGAGTGGAAGGGACTGTCTTATTTTTGAATTGTTTTTGTGTGTGTGGACATAGCTGGTCAGTAGATAAGGGCGATCAGGGCGGTCTCTCAGAGAAGACACCATTTAAGCTGAAGCTGAAAGGAGAGAGGGCACCAGCCGAGGGAAGGTATGAGGAAAGTGATTCCAGGCGAAGGGAGCAGCCACTGCAAAGGCCCTGAAACAGAAACGAGTTTGGCTTGTTGGAGGAGTGGTGCGGCCAGAGCTGGGAGGAAGGACAGTGTGGGGATCTGGGAGGACATGAGCCGGGAGAGAGAGAAGAGCCAGATCAAAGAAGGCGGAGTGTACCTGGTAAGGAGCCTACCTTTATTTAAAATCTGATGGGAAGATAGCAATCTGGCTTACGCTTTAAAAAGTTTTCTGGTTGCTTTGTGGGGAGTAAGCTGTAATGGGCCTAAGAAGTTAGGAATTATATTTACTGTAAATAACAGAGTCCACAAAATAATGACTCAAACAAATTCGAAGTTTTATTTTTATTAAGTAACAAAAAACGGTAGCTAGGCAGTCCAAGACTGATATGGCAGCTCCAGAGATTCAGGCTCCTTTTGTCCTCTGTTTGGACATTTTCAAGTGTACCTGTCGCCTTGCGGTGTGAGTGGACAGAGCCTTCTCTAGAATGACATCTAGACAGAAGGCAGAAAGGCTCATGCCGGCGGACTTGGGTCTTTTAAAGAGCCTTCTCCAACGCTCCACCAGTGACTTCACTTTTATTTTATATTCCAGTGGCTGGGCTTCCTGTAATTGCCAGGGGCATCGGCAGCATCATGTTTCACCCGGGTGTGTTAGCTTCCTATGTGGAATCAGGGTCCTCTCATTACGGAAGGAGAGAATGGATATTGGGTGGGCATCCAGCAGTCTGCCTCATGGATCAAGAATGGAAATAAGACCTGTTAGGACATGTTTGGAATACGGAATAGGTTGAGTTTAAGCAGGGTTAGGGTTTTGCCAAAAGTCTGTTGGAGGGAGAGGTGTGGGCACTATCAGGTGTACACAAGGACGTTGTTATAGTTTTTGGACCATAGTTATTTAAGGAGGGAATTGAGATACATGATAGACAGTGAAAGAGCCGTAAGAGCCGTGGGCTGAACGTTTCAGTGGTGGTAAAGAATTGTAAAAGTAAGGCTATTAGCATGCAAGTCAAGCTGGAAGGCTAGGACGTGATGGTCTAACGGGAGAGGCTTAAAAGTGAGATGGGGAAGAGATTTAGTTATGGGACATGACAGGGTGTGGGTATGAGCATTGGAATGTGTAACTGAAGTTCGATGGCAGAAAAGATTTATTAGAAGGAGATGAAGGAACTGAGAGAGTATACTGATAATGAAATCTTCAGGCATGATCACTGAAGCAGTTGGAGAGAAACTTAGATGATAAGTTTTTCTGTGAGTTAGGGGTCTTGACAGAGGTAGGTAGGCGACTACCATAAAGAGGGGTCCTGGGTGTGTCAGTCTGATGGTGAATACTTGAAAGAAGCTTGGATCTTTGATGAATAATATGATCCATTGTTTTTTTCACTAACAATAGGATTTTTTTTTGGGGGGGGGGCAGGTTTTATATAGATACTTTTCATCCTGAATATTTCATAGTATAGATGAGGCGTAATTCACTTAATCATTCCATTGTCTTTGGTCATTTAAATTGTTTCTCATTTTCCCCAATTTAAAAGTTATGCTGCTCTGAACACACATGAACATATATGAGCAAATACTTCTGTTAGGTTAGATTCCTAGAAGTGAAAGTGCAGATTTAAAGGGTATATACACTTTGTATTTTGGTGGATATCAACAAATTACCCTTTAAAAAGACTTTTTCAGCTTACTCTCTCACCAGTAGTAAATGAGAGCTTACCTTTTTTTCAAATCCATGCTCTAAACTGTTATCATGATTTTTAATATTTTGCTAATCTGCTGGATAAAATGTCTCATTGGTTTAATTTACATTTTTTGATTACTAGAGAGTAGGAGCATCTTATGCTTACTGGCCATTTAGATGTTATCTGTGAATTGTTTGTTTATAGTCTTTACTAAAAACCATTTCCATCTTTTGGATATTTGCAATTTTGACTGCCAATAACATGATTTTTTGTTGCTTTTCTGTGCTTTTATAGATGTAGTGTATTAAAAAGTAGTTTTATGACATTTTAAGTGGAGGGAGAATATTAGCATGTGCCCAGTCCTCTATCTTGCTATTGTTTGAGGAATTATTCTATTTAATATTGATTTCATTCTATGTTTCCACTCTATATGAGATTGTTAGGCATTTTTATCTTTTGAAATAATTGACTCATCTCTTTAAATTCTATTTGTTGTATTAAGCTTCTTATTTACCATTAGTAATTCTGTTTGTACAGTGTGTTAGGTGCTTAACTTTGACCACGTGGTTAAATAATCGTTGCTTTATGTTAGCGTTGGGAAACATATGATCCAGCATGCTCTAGTTTGTCTTTGAATCACTGGACTCTGGAAGGTTGAAGGAAGGGAAAAACAGCTTTTGCATAGAGTGCTTATCTCCCTGCTTTCTCTAGTGGGAAAGATGAACTGCTTCTGATAATTCATGGGTCACATGAGTGGTTTAGGCTTTCTCTGACTTGGTTTACTGACCTATCCATTTTCTTTTTCTCCTCCCCCGGTTCTTTTTTGAGGAGTATTTCCTTCCCATTGCTGGCTAAATTATTCAAGTAGTAAGCATGCAGTTCTTAGTCCTTAGCCAGAGTGCAGAGTAATCCGATATGGTCAATGAGTTACTGAAGCGAATAATGTCTTTATAAGGCAGACATTGACTTTTGTGAAGGAATATTTTTAAAGGTAAGTAAACTTTTAGGACCTAATTATCTTTGAACTTATGTATTTTTAACGTCTCTTGTATTATCTTTCTGCCATGAACTATTTTACTAAAACTTAAACATTTCACTTAAATCTACATGGCTATGTAATGATCATTAGTTGAGTGTTCAATTGGCTTTACCCCTGACCCCTCCATTTAAAAATTTTTTACTTGTTTTAAAGAAACTATTGTTTACCTGGTAAATTTAAAATATGTTTTGTCACATCGCAGAAGCAGCAGGTTATTTTCTTGTTTAAAAATATTTTTTTTCCCTATTAGACTGTAAAATCTTTCAATATGGATCTGTCTGTTCAGTCTCTTTAACTCTCCACTGACCTAATATAATACCTTGCACAGAGGCAGTCATCAAATGCTGATTGAATTGAACTGTTGATTAAGTAGTTTCAGAGCCACATCTTCTAAGAGAAATAGCTGTGTAAGGCTGTATAGCTGGTCATGATAGAACTGGTGGTATTTTAAGCTTTCTAGAGTTGTTTTGCTACATTTTTTCTCCCTCTGAAATGTTACGTAATCTCTGAGGAAATGCTTACTTACGGCCTGTGCTGAAATTGTCTCTTTCCGGAGCCAGAAAATAGGTACTGATTCTTCCACATCTGTAAGAGCAGGTAGGTTGTATAGTACCAGGAAGGGAAAAATGCAAAAGAGTAAGTTTCTATTTTGACTGCATGAGGAAAGAACAGTCGTTTTGTAGGATGCTCAAAATCTAAAAATGTTAAACATGGTTGTTTTTTTCCTTTTGCTTCTTACAATTACCCAGATGAGGAAAAACAATTTTATCAAGTGCTTTTTAAAGAAAATGACACATTTGGGAAATTAATAGCATGATTAAAATTAATTAGAATAGCAGGTTATTTAGGCTTTTTCTGCAAGGTGCTGTTTTTCCTTGTCTCTTTTATTTATGAGAGGAGAGGATCAGTAGTTATAAGAATACTGTATCAGTATAATAGTTTTTATGGCTTAGTTTCAAATCATTGCAATGCTAGGTGTAAGCCAAACTGGAGAATTTTCCAGAAGCAGTTGCACCTCTTCTATCTCTAGCACAAAATAAAATATCTTGTTAAAACATTTGATTAGGGAGTGTTTTTGTAAATTAAAATAGCTTTATTTTTCCTGTTTATATCAAAGCAGAATTATAAAATCCTGTGAAAGAATAAATTTAGGTTTGTTAAAAATTTTGACATTCTAACCATTTTAAGTGTAAAATTCAGTAGCCTTAAGTAAATTCACAGTGTTATGCAACCATCACTGCTATCTTTTCCCAAAAGTTTCTGATCACTCCAAACAGAAACTCTGTACCTTTGAATCAATATCTTCCCCCTCCGTTTTCCTCCCAGCCCTGATAACCTCTAACCTGTTTTTTTATTTCTCTAAATTTGTCTACTCTAAATATAGAAGTGAAATCATACAACATTTGTCCTTTTGTGTCTAGCTTATTTCACTTGGCCTAATATTTCCAGGATCCATCCATACTGTAGCATATTTTAGTAATTCATTCTTTTTTATGGAGCTGAATAATACTTGTACAATTTTGTTTATTCATCTCTTGATGGACAGTTGGGTTGTTTTCACTTTTTGGCTGTTGTGAATAATGCTACAATGAACATTGGAATGCACCTGTCTGTCTGAGCCCCTGTTTTTAATTATTTTAGTGTATATCCATGAGTGGAATTGCTGGGTTATACAATAATTGTGTTTAATTTTTTGAGAAGTCTCAAACTGTTTTCCACAGTAGCTGTACCTACCAGCAATGTATGAGGTTCCAGTTTTTCCACATTCTTGCTGGCACTTTTCATTTTTTTTTCTTTTATTTTTTTAAATAGTCATCCAGTGGATATCTCATTATGGTTTTGATTTGCATTTCTCTAATGAACAGTGATGGTGAGCATCTTTTATGTGCTATTGAGCATTTGTATTTCTTCTTTGGAGATGTATCTATTCAAGTCCTTTGTTCAGTTTTGAATTGGGTTGTCTTTATGTTGAATTGTTAAGAGTTCTTCATGTAGTCTGAATATTAAATCTTTATCAGATGTATATATGGTTTGCAAATATTTTCTTATATTCTGTGGGTCTTTTCATTTTTGTTAGCTTTCTGTGATAAAAGTTTTTAGTTTTTTTAATGAAATCTAATATATTTCTTTTTTTGTATTGTTTTGTTGCTTATGCTTTTCTATTTGGCTTGTTCATTCAGTCATAATTATTTTGAAATTCATTCACTTTGTTGTATGTATCGATGGTTTAGTCTTTTTTATTGATGAATAGTATTTCACTGTATGGTTTTGTCAGTTTGTTTATCGATTTGCCTGTTGATAGGCATTTGGGTTGTTTTTAGTTCTTGACTATTATAAAGCTATCTATGAACATTCATGTACACGTTCTTTTATAGATATGTATTTTGTTTTCTCTTAGGTAAATACTTAGGTGTAAAATGGTTAAATTATATGTTAGGTGTAAGTTTAATTTTTTAAAGAAAGTGCCAAACTTTTCCAAAGTGATTTTATAATTTTAATTCCTACTAGTAGTGTATGAAAGTTCTGGTTTCTCTCACTTATCACCAACATTGGTATGGTCAATCTTTATTTTATTTTATTTTATTGATTTTTTTACAGAGAGGAAGGGAGAGGGATAGAGAGCTAGAAACATGGATGAGAGAGAGACATCGATCAGCTGCCTCCTGCACACCCCCCACTGGGGATGTGCCCGCAACCAAGATACATGCCCTTGACCAGAATCGAACCTGGGACCCTTCAGTCCACAGGCCGAAGCTCTACCCACTGGGCCAAATTGGTTTCGGCTATGGTCAATCTTTTTAATTTTAGCAATTCTGATTGGTGTGTAGTGGTATCTCATTTTGGTTTAACTTTACATTTTCCTAATGTCTAGTGATGATGAACATCTTTTCATGTATTTTCTTTGGTTTAATGTTTGTTCATACCTTTTGCTCTTTTTTTAAAAAGTGGGTTGTGTATTTTGAGAGATCTTTATATATTCTGGATACAGGGATATGCTTTGCAAATATTTTTCTCCCAGTGTCATTCTTTTCATTCACTTGTAGTCTTTGGAAGAGTAGAAGTTTTTAACTTTCAGAATTAGAGTGTATAAGTTTACAAATTTTTTCCTAAGAATGTTTTGCTCAGCTCAAAATCAAAATCAAAAAGATTTTCTCCTATGTTTTCCTCTGGAAGTTTCAGAGTTTGAGGCTTTATGTTTAGATCCATAATTCTGAAATTTTAACTTAATTCTAATATCTGGCCTGGGGAATAGATCCAAGTTCCTTTTTGTGCATATGGATGTCTTAGTTGTTCCAGCATCATTTGTTGAAAAGACTCCTTTCTCCACTGGATTTCCTTTTCACCTTTGTTAAAAACCAGCCATCCATATATTTGTGAGTTTAGGCTCTATATCCTATTTGTATTGATCTGTTTGTTTTTACACCAATATTATGCTGTTTTGACTATTATAGCTTATAATAAGTCTGAAATATGGTAGTGTTAATCCTTTTTGCTCTCCTCTTCCAAAGTTATTTTGCTTATTCTTGGTTCTCTGTATATCCATCTGAATTTTAGTATTGACTTGCCAATTTCTACAAAAATGCCTGCTGGGATTTTGATTGTACTTGCATTGAATCAACAGATCAATTTGGGGAGAATTGACATCTAAATAATATTGAATCTTCAGACCCACCAACATGGTATATATATTCTTTTGCACAAATTTTATTTAAGACTCATTTAATTTCAACAATGTTTTGTGGTTTTCAGTTTCCATATCTTTTGTCAAATTTATCTTAAGTGTTTCATATTTTTGTGTTACTATAAATAGCATTTAAAAATTTTAAACTTCTAATTGTTCATGCAAGTATATAAATACAGTTGATTTTTATATTTTTATATCCTATCCTACTGCCTTGCTACACTCATTTAGTAGTTCTAGTAGCCTTTTGTAGGTTCTAGTAGATTTTCTACATGGATTATGTTGTCTGTGATTTGTGGCTGTGTTTTTGGAGGACTTTACTACCAGATTTAAAGACACATATAATGCTAGTCATTGAGATAGTATGATATTGGCATAAGGAAAAGACATATAGATCAGTGGAACAGAATATAGTTCTAACACAAAGCATTGCTAGTGATAGTAAAAAGGCATAACTCATTTTATTACACTACGCTTTTTGTGCTTCACAGTTGTTGCTTTTTTTTTTTTTTTTTTTAATTGAAGGCAAGACTCTCTACCAGGTAAAACATTACAATTTGCTGTATTGTGATACTCACTTCATTGCAGTGGTCTGGAACCAAACCTGCAATCTCTCTGAGGTATGCCAGTGAAGTGGTATAACCACCATGGAAAACATTTTGGCAGTTGCTTTATAAATTTAAACATATACTTACTGTGCGATCTAGCAATTCCATTTGTAGATATTTAGCCAAGCAAAATAGAAACATCTGTCCACAAGACATGACTGTTCATAGCAACTTTATTCATAGTAGCCCAAAATTAAATGCAGTCCACATGTCCAACATTTGAATGGATAAACAAATTATACATTTATACAATGGAATGTAACTCATCCACAAAAGGAATGTCTTAATAATAAATTCAGTATTGTGAATGAATCTTAAAGATATGCTGAGTGAATAAAACCTGATACAAAGGAATATATGCTGTATGATTTTATAATAGGCAAAGCTGATCTGTAGTCATACTCATCAGATTAGGGGATGCCTAGGGCTGAATGAGGTGGGAGACTGATTGCTGTTTGGTTTGAAGGAACTTTCTTGGGTGGTAAAAATGTTCTATAGTGCCCAGCCGGTGTGGCTTAGTGGTTGAGCATCAACCTTATTAACCAGGAGGTCACAGTTCGATTCATGGTCAGACCACATGCCCAGGCTGTGGACTTAATCTCCAGTGAGGGCTGAGCAGGAGGCAGCTGATCAATGATTCTCTCTCATCATTGATGTTTCTGTCTCTCTCTACCTCTCCTTTCTTCACTGAAATCAATGAAAAAGTTTTTTTAAAAATATTTTTAATGTTCTATATCTTGATTAGGGAGATAATTACATGGATACATTCATTTGTCAAAACTCATTGAGGTTTATACATTCTATAAGTGTTCATTTTATTATATGTAGCCTATGCCTTAATGTAGTTGATTTTTTAAAATTAATTCTAAGTTGGTTGTAGATCTAAATGTGAAAGGTCAAATAATAAGCTCCTTAAAGATAACATAGGAGACTTAAAAAAAAAAAAAATATATATATATATATATATATATATATATATATATATATATATTATTGATTTTTTACAGAGAGAAAAGGAGAGGGATAGAGAGTAAGAAACATTGATGAGAGAGAATCATTGATCAGCTGCCTCTTGCACACCTCCTACTGGGGATGTGCCCGAAACTCAGGTACATGCCCTTGACCAGAATCAAACCCGGGACCTTTCAGTTTGCAGGCTGACGCTCTATCCACTGAGCCAAACCGGTTTCAGCTAGGAGACTTTTTTAAAAAGGATATAAAAATACTAATGTTAAACTGCATTAAGACCTGGAACTTCTTGTCTTCAAGAGATTCTACTAAGAGAGGGAAAAAGGCAAGCTGCTGTGTGCGGGGGAAAGGTACATGAACACACACACATCACATCCATTCTCCTGCCTGATGGTACCCCTCACTGGTGGAGGACATGTTCCACGAGCCTCCAGTGGCCACCTGAAACTCAGGTAGTACTGAACCCTGCGCATATTATGGTTTTTTCCATATACACACCCCTATGAAAAAGTTCAATTCATAAATTGGGCACAGTAAGAGATGAACAACAATAACCAGTGTTAAAATAGAGCAGTTATAATAAAATAAGGGTTACCTGAGCACAAACACCATGGTACCATGGCATTCGATCTGATAACCAAGATGGTGGCTACCACGTGACCACCAGGTGGGGAGCATGTACAGCATGGATTTGCTGGACCAAGGGGTGATTCACGTCCTGGGAAGTGTGAGATTTCATTGCGCTTGTCAGCACCACACAGAATTTAAAACTTACGAAATGCATGTTTCTGGAATTTTCCTTTTAATCATTTTAGACCATCATTGCCCGCAGGTAACTGAAACTGTAGAAAGTGAAACTGCAGATAAGGGAGACTACTGTATGTCTATGTCTTTTTTCCCCTTGAAAATTGCCTTCTATCAAAAAATGTATAAATAGCTCCTGTAAGTTACTAGGGGGTGGGGAGGGACCCAGATTCTAAAAGAAAAAAGGGCAACAGTGTGAATAGGCACCGTGTGAAAGGGGATTTCCAAACAGTAAACATATGAAAAACTCCCACATCTCCAGGAGAGAAATGCGAATTGAATTCATCATGCAGTACCAGTGTATATACCTACTGGAATGTCTGAAATAGACAAATAGGCTGAGAGCAACTGTCATTCTGCCTCTCTGCGGAGTAGGAGTGTGATTTGTGCCCTTTTGGACAACCTTGGCTGCATACCCATACCTTATGGGTAAACAGCATCTGTCCTAGAATATACCCCACAGAGCAGGGTGTGTATCAGGATACATATTCAAAAATGTCAGAGAAGTGTAAGTGTAAATAGCCCAAAACTAGTAATTACTCAAATATCCACTAACAGTAGAATAAATTGTTTTGTAGGCAAACAATAGAATACTATAAAACAATGAGAAAGAACAAACTATATGCACCTTATATGGATGAATCTTACAAACAGTGTGTTGACTGAAGAAAGACAGAATTAATGCATATGTGATTCCACTTAATGTAAAATTCAGAAATAGGTAAAATTATTTTCCTTTTTTTTGGTGTTGGAAGCTGGGATTGTGGTTACTTTTGGGTGAGGAACTGGTAATATACCATTTCTTGATCGGGTGATGGTTATGTGGCTATGCGTAGTTAATATAATTCACCACGCCTTACATTTATGATTTGTATACTTTTCTGTGTACTGTATAATACTTTGGTTTGCTAAAGTTTATTTTTAAATGTTAGAGCAAAGTAAAGCCATTTTCAGGAAAATTTTCATGGTATTGTTGGTAGTGTGACTGCGTATGAGGTTAATGGACAAAAGTCAATAGTTTTCCTCTAGTGATTAGCATCTAAAAAAGGAAGCAATGAAAATCATTCCACTCACAGAGTGGGCAGCCTCACTTTGGTGCAGCCTGAGGTCTTGTTCAGGGGCCAGCTGCTTGCTTCTTGCTTTTAGCTCTACGGCTTTTCTCTTGCAGTAGCGGTAGTACCCACCTTGGGCACTTAGGTTGTACAAGCCAACGTGAGGGTTACTTAAACCTGTTAACCTGTTAACCGAGCGGGACGTATAAATACGTCAAACGTAAACAATATCAGGTAGGGTAGGACATATGAATACGTCCTTGAAATATATGTTGCGCCCTGAAACAGGCGGGATGAATATTTCCGAACAACAAAGGTATTAGTCATTCATACATGTCTCGACATGAATTTAAGACACGGAGGGAATCAGTATAATTTCGCTAGTGAGAGTGGTGGACGTGTTCAACAAGAATTGTTTTGGAGTTAACACATGACTTACTGAATAAAGGGTATAGGATTTACTTAGATAATTTCTATAGGTCAATTCATTTGGCTGAACTCTTGTGTCAAAACAATACAGACATTGTTGGAACAATGAGGATAAACAGAGTCGGAATCCCCAGTGAAATAAAAACAAAAAAATTACAGAAAAATGAACATATAGTAAGATTCAAAGACAAACTTATGGTTTTAAAATGGAAGGATAAAAAAGATGTATTGATGCTCAGTTCTATTCATAATGACGAAAAGACAATGATTAAAAAGAGAGGAAGAAGGCAAGAAAAACCGAATGTTGTCCTGGATTATAATAAGAATATGGGCAGCGTAGATTTGGGAGATGGAGTTATGGTGGCCTACACTGCTGCCCGTAATAGGGTAAAAAAATTTTATAAAAAAAATTTCTTTTCTACGATTAATTGATATGTGCTGCTTCAATGCATATATTATATACAAAAAAGATAAAGGTCATTTGGATCGATTACACTTTTTGATAGAGTGTGTAGAGAAATTGGTAGATAACAACATAGTGAAAACCCACCCAAAGACATCAACAAGCAGCTCTACATCTAAACCATCACGCTTAGTTGAAAGGCATTTTCCAGAACAAATGAAAAGCGATATAGGAAAAACTAAATCCAGGAAATGCCATTTGCTACAAAAAAGGTGTTAGGAAAGAATCTAAATACTGGTGTCCGGATTGTAAGGTAGCACTATGTATCAACAATTGTTTTAAAATATATCACACAGAAGTTGAGTTTTGAATTTTTACATCTACATTTTAATTTTTTTAACTCAATATTTCTATTTTATTTGTGTGCTTTTGTTTATTGTTCTGTAATTGTTAACTTTTTTATATTTTTTGTGTATCGAAATAAAAAATATATATATTTTTGTAATCTTTATAATTGTTTGTAAAATTTATAATTTTTTAATTCGATGTTTCCATTTTTTTGTTGGTATTCTTTTCTATTTGTTTGTAATTTTGTATTTTCCTTTCTGCTTTATATATAAATAAATGAAAAAAATATATATTTCATAGTCTTTTCATTTATTTTAAGTATAAAAAAAATAATAATATGAAATTACATCCTCCGGGCGTGATGTACGGACACGTCCTAGTGAAAGAGTGCACACCCGTTCTATGTTGCGTAATTAAAAAGGGAATTCCCCAGTTAACAGGTTAACACTGTGTGGAGCAAACTTTGGTCATTGAGAGGTGGGAGTTAATAGATACAAGTTTCCCTTTTCTAACTTCAGACTGACAGTTTTGAGATACACTGAGTGGCCAGATTATTATGATTTCTGAGCGCATAATAATTTGGCCACTCAGTGTGTGTGTGTGGGGGTGTAATATAATATAAATACAAAATATATATAAAAATATATATATATTTTAGAGGCTCAATGCATGAATTTGTGCATGGGTGGGGTCTGGCCAACCTGGCCAGGGGGAAGAGACATGGGTAGTTGGCCAGCCTGCCTGCTGGTCGAACTCGTGGTCGAGGGGACAATTTGTATATTAGCCTTTTATTATATAGGATATACACTGAGTGGCCAGATTATTATGCGTTCAGAGAACATAATAACCTGGCCACTCAGTGTATAGTTGATAGAATTTCTCATTTTGTCCTCTGTAGCCAACGATTGGGCCAGAATGCATGCATAAACCTTCTTATTAGATTCTGCTCAATACCCCCAGCCCCATAGCAAAGAGTTATTTATTTAGCCCAACATGCCAGTCATGCTGAGGTTGAGACTCTCTGGTACCTAAAACCAATGGTTTACTATAAAATACAAGTTCTTCAATATTCAATCATGGTGACTTTGGGAAATACTGAGTATTACTTTTTTGTGTCTATGAAATGATAATGATATATACAAACAGAGCCCTTAAAGATGAAATGAAGCGAGCTCTATGAACTTAATACCTGGAATGTAGAAGAATTTAATAAACAATAGCTGTTGATTTTTCTTACTCAAGTTTATATGCTGCTTTCTGACACTCTTAGTCATTTTCCCTGAGTATAAAAATTCTTTCCTAGAGACCAAGTTCTCAGTCCTAATAAATTCCACCAAAGGACAAAAAAAAATAACTTCTGCAGAACTCAGCATAGAGAAAACGCCAGCATGATCCATGTGAAGATTTAAATGGGTATATGGTTTTTCAACTGTGTAAATTTTTATTTTTAAAAAAATATATTTTGTTGATTTTTTACAGAGAGGCAGAGAGAGGGATAGAGAGTTAGAAACATCGATGAGAGAGAAACATCAATCAGCTGCCTCTTGCACACCCCCTACTGGGGATGTGCCCGCAACCAAAGTACATGCCCTTCACTGGAATCGAACCTGGGACCCTCAAGTCCACAGGTCAGTGCTCTATCCACTGAGCCAAACTGGTTTCGGCTCAACTGTGTAAATTTTTAGCTTTGCTAAGATGATGCTGTGTTAGCAGAAACTCAGCGCTGCAATGAAAAGGTGGTTTTGACAGCAACACAAGTCTGTTGTCAAAAACTTTGAAAGCAGAGATAAACATTGTTAGGTTGCATAAGGATACATTCTAAAACACACATTTAAAGCCACAGGGCATAGTATGTAAATACCATTATGCACAAAACACATTAATACTAAAATATATTAAAGGAATTTAATATTTAGGTTTTCTTTTTTATTGTAATTTCTGTGTATGTATATATTATTGGGGCTATCCTGTGCATTTAGGATGTCTAGTAGCAACCTCTGGCCTCAAGACACTAGATGACAGCAGCACACACCCTCCACCCCTAAGTTGTAGTAGCCAAAGTGTCTCCAGACAGTGCCAGATATGCCCTGAGAGGTGAAATCATTGGTTGAGAGGCACTGAGATAAACCTCGATTTGAATTCCAGCTCTAGGGCTATGACTCTGAACTCGAACGCATTGCCTAACTCTTATCTTAAACCTTAGCTTTAAGTGAGCTAGCTCAGCACCTGGCGCATAGTTTAGTGAATGATAACAATTGTGATGATGCCAAAACCGGTTCCCTTTTGAGCCACTCCGCCCCTTTATCCTTTTAAAGTAAAATGCCCGTATGTGTGGCCTGTGGTCACATTGTTGAACAAGAATGTCTCACTAAGATCATCAGCACTGATCACTCACATGGCAGTTAGCATCGCTTATGATGCCTTCTCCCTGGCTATGGATTTGCTTCTCTTCCTCTCGTGCTGTTTGACTTTGGAAGAGTTGGGAGTGCATTATTTCATTTGAATCTCCTCCTGATACAACATTGTGTATGGTGTTCTTGTAATATTTATCACCTTGAATTAGACTCAGTGTGTTAAAGACTAGTTCAGACTTGTAGGAATCAGGCCTAAAGAAATGAGAAAGATAAAACTAAATCTTTATTGTTGTTGTTGTTGTTTTAACCCTGAAGTAACAGCCAATGAAAAATATTTACTCTTCAGTTTTATATTTTTTTTGCAAGTATTAAAAATATTAGTACCCTGTAATTGCTTTGATATACATCATCATTTAAGTTTTATTAAAACCCTGGGCAGTAAAAATAGAATAAAAAGGAGATTAGGAAAGGAAACTCTTGATGTACTGTAAGTACACAGCAAGACACATTAAGTACTTTATTCTCATTTACTTCTTAAAATTGTATCTGCCACATAAGTAACATTATCTATTTTTTTAAGAGGATATTTCCCATTGATTTTTAGAGAGAGGGGAAGGGAGAGGTAGAGACACACAGAGAGAAAAATCGATGTGAGAGAGATACATCAATTGGTTGTCTCTTGAACAAACTCCAACCTCTGCTCAGGATTGTGCCTGCAGCCGAGGTGCATGGCCTTGACTGGAATTGAACCCACAGCCCTTCAGTCTGTGTGCTGGTGCTCTAACCAGTGAGAAAAACAGGCCAGGGCAGCATTATCTGTTATGCAGGTGAGCACATGATGGTTCATTTGCCAGAGGTCAGCTGGTAAATAAGTGACAGAACCATCAGAACCCATCTTATCCCAAAGCCCATCTTATTTTCATAATGCCACGCCTCCTTCCTCAAATGAGGAGCTATACCTCTGCCTTAAATTTCTTCGTAGGTCATGAGTCTTGACCTATTCTCTGCACCTGCAGGGTTAATGGTATAAATTGTAGGACATTGGAATCTGTTGCTACGAGGCCTAAAGACGCATTTTGCCTCGCCCAGCTTCTCTGATCCTATGTGGCCTACCTCTCTGTTGTTCTCCTGGTCCAGCACACTTATATCTGGTTATGGGAATAAGAAGGTTTTTATGTTCAGTCTCTTTTTTTACCAAATGATTAAATTGTTTTTGATTGTGTATTAGCTTGTATGGTTTCATATTGCTCAAGAATGCAGAGCAGTTAAATCTTAAGCCATGAAGTGTATGCTTGGCAAGAGTCAAGTAAAAACTAACTTAATTAAAAATTAAGAGGGTTTTGTATCCAATAAGGAAAACAGTCTCACAACTGCCATGTGATGTTTGTTCTAAGAGACTACTGAGGGAGAGATATTTTTAAGTTTACAGTTGCCTAAAATTCTACTGTCTCGGTGTGGTTTGTATTCTTAGCTGAAAGAAGAAAAGTTACAAGAGGAAAAAACTTCCGAGGATCAAATCCACAAGCTGTTACCAGAGGACACGGAAACAGGGAAAAGGAAGATGGACGAACAGAAAAAAAGAGAGGAGCCGTTAGCACTGAAAACAAATCTGGAGCGTGTGAGTAGATCACTATTTTGATGGGCATCTGCCTCAAAATCAGCAATGATCGGAGGTGGCATGGATCTGAAAAGCCTGTGTTGGTGAACTCGTAATAGTCACTGACTGCAGTTTAAGTGTAGTGAGAACTTAGCGTCCGGAGGAGAGCTGGAGAAAGTAATTTGTGAATGGGACAATGAGACTTGTATGGAAAGATTAAGGGGGCGGTGGGAGAGAATGGCGAGAGGAAAAACCTAGTGCAGTAGACTACTTGTGGTAAATTTTGTACAAATATTGTCATTTTGACTTGTGTTATTTCATCTTTGAGTTTTATATGTCTTATATCTTCTACTAGATTTCCTTAAAGCTTGAATTTCCCTTTATTCTTTATTCTAAATAGCACAGTATTAGGAATAAGTTGTTAGATTACTTAGTTTAAATTTAGCCTAATTAGACTTTTAATTGAGCTAAATCTTGCCTGAAATTTTTTCATTACTCATTTACCAAGCAAATTACTGGGAAAGGTTATAAGTGGTATATTTAAAGTACTTTTGCAGGGTCCACTGGTTAGCTCAAATGGGTAATTACAACTGAGTTTTTTCTTTAGTAAGTTTTATTGGATTGGGATTTTATTATGCATATTTTATACCATTTTAGGAATTTGTAGTGCAATAGGCTTATTTTTACCTGAAGGGAAAGAGGAGATGTAAATATTTTCCTCTCTTATGGTTCTAGGTTTTTTGGGTGGAAATATAGAGCGATAGGGGGAGATGCCATCTATCTATATAATTATTTATAATAATGTAAATGTATTTTTCAATAATTAAAAGTAACATAGTGATATTTATTATAATGCTAAAGTTTTTTCTTAAAATATTAGTACTTAATTTGATAAAAATATATCTTTGTTGAGCACTTACTACTTATTAATATACTAACTCCTTTTAACAGTAGATGGAGCATTTATTTTATAGATGAAGAACTGAAGCTCAGAAACATAAACAACTAACCTACAGTGGCCATGATAGCTAAGTAATAGAGCTGGGGTTTGAACATTCTTTTATTTGGTACTGAATTGATTATATAGAAACACCGAAATAGAAATTGCCATTATTTATTCCCTGTCGAGTCTATAGATGTCAAAGCTTTTTTTTTTCCCCCTCAGAGTTGAAAAGAGACTATTATGTAAAATTGTATAATGGTTAGTACTGTTTAAAAGTTTCTCCCGTGAACAGTTTGTACAACAGTTCTTTAAGGAGTTGTACCCTACAAAATTTGAAAAGCGTCCCTGTAATTTGTAATCCTATTTCTCAAAGACTAACTATTAGGAAACAAAACTTATTGTACTAGTATGTATGTATTTGTCAACCTAAAAAAATAACTAAGCATTTCAGGAAGTCAGGGTACTCTGAGCCATAAGATGATGTCTTGCATACCTCTGTCCATAACTCTCATTTTGGTAATCATTTGATCATTAGATAACTGGTTAATCATTAAACGATTACATATGTTTTGTTTACCTGTTCTGCAATGGCATTAGGATTCTTAAAGAAAGAAAAGATGGTCACTTACTCTCAGAGTTTATTGTCTGAAGCAGAAGACAGACACTTAAATAAGAAACCAGAGTTCAGTGAGATTATTTGCTCCCTCTAAAAAGAAGGCTTTCATATTGAATCATGAGGCAAATAAATACTATATATTGTCTGCAAAAGGCATATATAAAAGAAACTTCAAATGCAGATGGAAAGACTCCAAAAAAATATTCCAAAATAAAACGAAGGTAAATGAATGAATATCAACAAGGGGGAAAAGGCTGACTTTAGGGATATTGGGAAGCTGTTTCAGAGAAAGTGACATTTAAGAGCATTTCAGAGGCAGAGCATGTGGAAGGGGAATATTAGGCAGAGGGAACAGCATGTCCAAAAGAATAAGGTTTTGAAAGACTAGAGTGGTACAAGAGGAGAGAAGAAAGCTTGGCTGTCCTAGAATTCAGGGAGTTCCCAGTGTGGGAACTGGCATGAGAAAAACTGTGAAAGAAAGTTGAGTCTAGATTTGAAGACTATTGAAGTATGCTGAGGTGTTCAGACTTTCTCCTGAGGTTACCAGCCATTAAGCAGGATTCTGTGTGCTTGATAGTATGAAGGGGATTAGGAGGAAGGAAGGCTGAAGAGAGTGAGACCAGTAAGTAGAGTATTGCAATAGTCCAGGCAGAAGATGATGAGAATCTAAGGAAAGGCAGTGACAATTGAGTAGTATGCATGGGAAGAGTTCGATGAGAGACGTTTTAGCAGTAGAAGGAAGTTGAGTGGCAATAGCATGGAGGTAGTTTGGAGACAGAGGTCTGGATTTATGAACCAGTGTCAACTACTTATTAACTCTACACTTCCAGGCAGATTAACTACTCTGAACCTCAGTTTTCCATCTGTAAAATACAGCTAATGATACCTTCTCAATAGAGCTGATATAAATAGTAACTGAAATAAAATATTTAGAACTGTTGGGGTACTCAAAACCTCTATACAATTTATTATTTCTTCAAAGAAAGGGAAAGAAAGAGTCATAGATGACATCTAGGCTTCGAGTTGGGTTGGTAGTGTGGGTTAAAGAAGATAGATAGTTTGATGTTGGATATATTAAATTTAAGCTGCATTTGGGATATCCAGATTGGGATCTCCAGGAGGCAGTTGGGAACATAAACACAGATTGGAGCTCAGGTAGACGTGACAGAACGGAGAGATTTGAAACAGTAGCTACGGGAGAATCGATGGGAACCCCTAACGGACACTGAATCTCCCTTCTCTCCCGCCAGTGCCCCGCGCGCCTCTCGGATTCGGAGAATGAAGAGCCTTCCCAAGGCAAGGTGGCACAGACACATCGCTCTGCGTTTGTTTCTAAGAACAGCTCCTACTCCCTGGCTTTCCTGGCAGGGTAAGAGGCTGGTGCTGCATCCGGCCAGGGTTCTTTCTCGTTGGGGTACGGGACAGAAGGGACTGGGGGAGCAAACGTATCTGTGGTAGCCACTTTGGGGGAGTGGGAGTGGGGGAAAGAGGTGGCAACAGGTTTTTAAATACGGTTGAGGGACAAGGGACTGACCTGAATTTTTAAAGAAAGTGAATCTCGCCCATTTCTGGAATCTTCAGGATGAGACTGTGCTCACTGCTGTGCTGCAGAGGGAGAACTTCCCATCCTGCCTCAGCGGACAGTGTGCTCTCTTCTCTCTGTGGGCTCTTCTCTTTAGGAAGTCCAGAGCTGATTTTATTTCCAGTGTCTAGAACTAAAATGTGTCTTGAAAGGTTTCAAGAGAGAAACTGAAAAGTTGTTAAGACTTTGCCAAAGTGACCTCTCAATCCTTTAGATCTCGCAGGCCCGCGGGAGGAAAGGAGGAAGTAATTGAATTGGGTATTGGATGATTGGGGAGTGATGCCTGTTTGGATGGAGGGAGGGAAGAAGGGAAGGAAAGACAGAGGAAACAGGAAGGGAAGAACAAATAGAGGAAGAAGGTAGGAAGGAGTCATTCATTCAGTAGACACTTTGTGAGCAGCTACTACATGCCATGATCTGTTTTAATATAAAGATGATAAAGACAATCATTACCTATTTTGCTATCTCTTTTTGTTGTTGTTGTTGAAAGCTGGCCTTGCTCATCCTTATTTCTAGTCTCTCTCTCATCCTTCCTAGCAACAGTGCGAGGTAGATCTCTCTTGCTACCCCTAGGAATATACACCTGGACCCTTTTTATTTGAAGGCTTTTTCTTGCTAGTCACTAATAAATATGACCCCAAAAGCTACCATATCCTATATAATAACAGGGGAATATGCTAATCATCTGTTACGCCCTGAGGTGTAACGACTGACCGTGTTATGACTGGATCACGGATCAGCAGGAGAGTGGGGCAGTGAGCAACAAGTGGGGGTTGGAGAGCTACAGGAGGGGGCAGGGCAGCAAGCTATGAGAGGGGGTTTGGGGGGGAGGAGGGGCAGGAGGAGCTACAGGAGGGGCAGAGAAGTAGGCGGAGGGTGGCAGCAACCTACTGGTGCACGGTTTTGTGCTCAGGGCTACCAGTTTAAGAATATTATGAGATCTGTACTATTGTGATCGCAGATGTAGTTTTTGTATCTGAATCCTTTTTGTATATATCCTTTTAGAGTCGTCTGGTTTCCTGTTATTTCTGAGAGTACAAGTCACTTCCCCTTCCCCTTCCCATAAATGCCTTTTCTTCTCTAGGTAACGGTAACCCTTTGTTCCAGGAAGGCTCTTTCCTAGAATATTAATTCTCCCATTTATTTGTTGAATGGACACTGTATTGTTGTCACTTAGGCTTGACTGATGTAATCAGGACCCAGGAGGTAGGATGTAAGATGTAAGCCACTGTACTTTACATTTATGATGAGGATGAAACGCATGCTTTGTGAATATGAGTTAACTGTAGATGCCCTCTAAAGTTAAAGATTACTTGACTGAGAGTTGTCAGTTGCTGATTGTATATATGGACCTCCCCACCCCCATTCATAGCAGGCATATCTTTTTTTTTAAATATATATATTTTATTGATTTTTTTACAGAGAGGAAGGGAGAGGGATAGAGAGCTAGAAACATCGATGATAGAGAATCATCGATCAGCTGCCTCTTGCACACCCCCTACTGGGGATGTGCCCTCAACCAAGGTACATGCCCTTGACCAGAATAGAATCTGGGACCTTTCAGTCCGCAGACTGATGCTCTATCCACTGAGCCAAACCGGTTTTAGCCATAACAGGCATATCTTAATGATTATAAGAGGAATCTACTGAAAAGAGATAAAAGTCATGCCATTTTTCCAATCAAGTCACAATAAACACTTCCTGAAACAAATAACTGTTGCTTTAGCCAATCTGATTAATCAGTATCTCATAATTGAGAATGACTTGGAAATGTTTTTGTTAATATCCAAATATGATGCCAAGGCCAAATTGCCCCAATTAATTGGCGAGACTATTAGACGGATGAATTATTTATCACCAGTTCCAGTGTCAACCCTTGTAACTCATTATCTTAAAGCTGGTTGCAGGTTAATATGTCAATACCTAGAAATGCCTATCAAGGAGCTTAGAAAATCCTTCTCTGAAGGGCAACACAAGGCCTATATGGTGGGTGGGCCTCTGAAATATCTGTAATATATCTTCTTTTCCTGCCCTTTGACCCTCCTTATCCTTATCCTTTATCACTGAGCCACAATGGGTCTAATTTATAGGAATATATTCACTTAAAATTTACTGTTAAGAAATGTTTGTGATCAGCCTAAACCGGTTTGGCTCAGTGGATAGAGCATTAGTCTGCGGACTGAAGGGTCCTAGGTTCTATTAAGGTCAAGGGCATGTACCTTGGTTGCGGGCACATCCCCAGTGTGGGGGGCGTGCAGGAGGTAGCTGATCAGTGTTTCTCTCTCATTGATGTTTCTAACTCTCTATCCCTCTCCCTTCCTCTCTGTAAAAAATCAATAAAATATATTTTTTTAAAAACACTCTGTCAATATTACACATTTCTGGATTTCAGTATTCATTTTCTAACAATATCCAAGGTTGTGGGCTAAGTTCAGTTATTAGTATAGTTATTAAAACAGTTGGATTTGGTTGTTAGGAAATAGTTTACTGATGTCATGGAAACCTTAGGGGTTGGAAAATCTATGATGGTAATACTATGGATTGCATCTCTTATTTAGTCAACATGCTTTTGTCCTTAAGAAAATATTGAGTTCCAGTTGCAATATAGAGTTGTTAGTGCTGACAATGAGTTGTAGCATATGGATATATTGAAAAAGAATTACCTAGCTGGTGGTTGCACAACTATGTGACTGTAAACTTAAAATGGTTAAAATGGTGACTTTTATGTTACATATTGGAGGACTGGTGCATGAAATAGTGCGAGGGGGTGAGGGGCTCAGCTTGGCCTGCTCCCTCTCGCAGTCTAGGAGCCCTTGGGGGATGTCCATCAGTCTGTCCATCAGTTGGACATCCCTTAGCACTGCTACTGTGCTCTCCAGCCACGAGCCTGGCTTCTGACTGAGTGGTGCTCCCCCTGTGGGAGCACCCTCACGACTAGGGGGCAGCTCCTGCATTGAGCATCTGCCCCCTGGTGGTCAGTGCGTATCATAGTGACCAGTTGTTCCGGATTGTGAGAGGGCACAAGCCAGGCCAAGAGACCCCACCGGTGCATTGATCAGGGCCAGGGAGGGATTCGGGAGGTTGGCCAGCTGGGGAGAGACTGCAGAAGGGCTCCAGGGCGTGTCCGGCCCGTCTTGCTCAGTTCTGATCAGCCACACCCCAGCAACAAGCTAACCTATTGGTCAGAATGTCTGCCCCCTGGTAGTCAGTGCACATCACAGCGAGCAGTTGAGTGGCCTTAGCATAACATTAGTATATTATGCTTTGATTGGTTGAATGGTCAACTGAATGACTGGACACTTAGCATATTAGGCTTTTATTATATAGGACATTTTACCAGAATTAAAAAATAAAATTACATTGTTAACAGTTTTTGGATATTTGGATATTTTTTCTCTTTGTCAAGCAGCAACGAAAGTTTTTCTCTGCAAGTTCTTTTCCTAAAGAGTATTCATAAGTAAAAGCCTTTAAAGTTTTTACAACTGTATTTAAATCAAATAAGTCTGCATTAGTTTTACTTATCTACTTTATAAACTTTTCTTTCTTGAACCCAAAAGCATAAAGGAGGTAAGCATTAGTAGGTCTGATAGGAGGGTTATGTTGGAAGGAATCCATCGACAAATTCTGGCTGAATATTGCCAACAGCTCGGTCTCTTTTCATTTAAGAAATTAAAAGCCTTAAAGAGGGCTTTGCAGCACTATTAACGAAGTTCTATAACCTTTTGAAAATGAAACTTCTTGTAAATAGGGAGACAGAGTAACTATTTACAATAGTTAAACCTAGGTCACTTCTAAGTTAATCACAAAATATATGTTAATTGAAAAAAATTAACTTGATATACAATTGTAAAGTTAATTTATCTTAAATATCTAAAAAACTGTTTTGTTTGCTTTTAAATTTTATTTCTTTTTACTTCTAATGACCTTTCTTCTCTACTAGAATAATAAAATAAAATAAAATTGGTTGTCCCCATGACCTTCTTAAAGATCCTTATGCTGTTAAAAGTAATGGAATATGGCTAGAAAATGAAAAAAAAAAACTCAAGGAGAAGTGATGTGGAACTTAAGAAGAATGGCAGGTTTTAGAGGTGTCAGTAATACCTCTGATATAATAGGATAGAAATATCATAGTAGTTTAGGAGGGGGGGGGGGCGGGAAAGGGGACCTGGCCAAATGGTGAGGGAGCTAGCTTTTTCCCAGTGCTTCCTGCCATGGTGAGTGTGCTTCATCTCATTTCATTTAATTCTCACATTAAGCCTGCAAAATTTGTAATATTATTCTCATTTCACAGCATCATAGTGACCAGTTGTTCCAGATTGTGAGAGAGCACAAGCCAGGCCAACGGACCCCACCTGTGCATTGATCAGGGCCAGGGAGGGATTCAGGAGGTTGAAAAATGAAGTTCAAGGAAATTAAATAACTCACCCAAGAATGTATCACCTTTACAGAGTGACAGGTGGAATTGGAACTCAGGTCTCTCTCGACTGTAAATCTGTGCTCTTTCCTTCAAACAATTCTTAGAACCTGTGCTAAAAGGCTCTGGGCTTGGATCTTTGCCTTGAAATGATCTACCTTTGTAGGAGAAAGCTGCCTTTCTTCTTTTTGTTGGATAATTTATACCCTGTTTGTTCTAAAAAGATACCAGCTTGCTACAGAGATCTAAGAAGCTGTCCAGTTATCATGCTGTTTGAGGAGACTCAGATCCTTTTGCATTATGCTGTGGAAGCCGTGTTTCTGTCCATCTGCAGATGAATACTAGTGTATGTTCACAACAGGCAGATATGGGGAGACATAGTGGACCAGTGGTTGCTAAGGAGGAGAAGGATGGGGTTTGGGAGTATTAGTTAAAGGGTATGAGATAATGGAGTTATTCTAAAATTGATTGTGGCGATGCTTAGTAACTGTGAATATCTAAAAACATAATTGTACACTTTAAAAAAAAAAGAAAGAATACTGGTATAACCCAGATCATAAACACACAAGGGAAGGATTGTAACGAAATTGCACCCATTTCTAGTTGTATGGCCGCTACAGCTGGGCCTAAGGAAGTGGCCGGTTTCATTCAAATGTGTGTGTATGTTGGGGATTGGGGGTCAGTAAAGGGGGATCACACACCTAGCGTTTGGCTTCTTGGTGATAGTTAGCTCTGCCAGACCTGAGAATGTGATTAAAAGAAACTAATGTGGTTATGGGTGAGAGTGGTGAGCAGTGGAGGGTATGAGCTGTCTAATGTTTTATATCATGGATTAACATTTGAAAATGTTTTAAGCAGTGTTTTATAAGGATTAAATTTTCTAGCTTTCCAGCTGCATGTTTATACTGGCTGTCCCTCCTTTTCTTTGTTTGTAAGTCATTATGGTTATGGGCATGTTTAGCCTAACTAGACATCCCAGAAACCATCTGGCTTGTTGGCAGCAGAAATTTTAAACCCATTGCCTTTCAGACAATGCTGCTTTCTCTTGTTTATTATTTAATGATGTGTTCGGGAGAGAGAGCTTCCTAGATGTGCTGGTTTTGTTCTGTGGCGAAGCAGAGTAGCGTGTAAGGTCAGGCTGCTGTGGTAGAAAGAGCTCAGGCCTGGAATCAGAGAGATGCATGGTGAAACCGTGGCTTCTGCTGTGTAACCTGGGAAGGATCACGCCCCTCAGTTCTTCATAAACTGAGGAGGGTGATCACTATCTCAGCGGGCTTCCGCATGGGTTAAATGAGATACACTACATCTGAAACACCCAGCACAGTGCCTGACAGACAAGATTCCCAATAAATGTTAAAGTTTCCTTTCCTTAAAGAAAAGAGAGGCATTTCTATACAATATTTTCATTCATTTGCAAGAAACTTATTGACTCTATCCACTGTGTGCCCAGCACTGTGTTAGGGTTTGGGGATTCAGAAACTGGTGTATACAAGGGTGGGAGGAGAAGTTACCTCCCTGTTTTTAGTGAAGTTATTGTTGGAGCTCTTTCAGGCCTAAGAATAATATCAAGTTCACTGTCCTTGGCTATTTCCAGCCAGCATTTTGAAGCTTCTTAAGGTGACCAAATACTACAATAATAATATCTATATATTATGTTTATTGTATATTACATTCATGATTTTTGTGATTCTTTGTGTGCCTGTAACAACACAATGGGGGAACAGAGTTCTATATAGGACCAAACTGTTTGTATGCTATTGAAGTTGAGTTCATAGTAATTTGAAATAGGTTGTTATAAATTAAGATGTTAATTGTAATACTCAGGGTGACCACCAAGAAAATAACCTTAAACTTACACAACTTTATAATACAGGGTGGGGCAAAAGTAGGTTTACAGTTATTTATATGGATAATAATACAATTAATAAACAATAATACAAGAATAAACTGTGTTTCATGTACTCAAAACTGTACACCTACTTTTGCCCCACCCTGTATATGTCAGTTATATCTCAGTTAAGCATCTAGATTGCAAAGGAAGAAGTAAATTTACTCTATTTACAAGTGACCTGGTGTCATTCATAGGAAATACTAAAGAATTCATGAAAAACTATTAGAACTAATAAACTAGCCAAGTGGCAGGATACAAAAATCAGTTGAATTTCTATACACTAATAGTGAACAATCTGAAAATATAATTAGGAAAGCAATGCCATTTACAATAGCATCAATAAGAATAGAATAGTTAGGAATAAGTTTAACCCCGGAGATGTAATTCTTGACACTGGAAACTACAAAACATTGCTGAAAGAAATTAAAGAAGACCTCAATAAAGGGAAACACCACTGTGCTTATGGATTAGAAGACTTACTATTGTTATGATGCCAAAATTCCCCAACTGGTTTCACAGATTCATTGCAATAATCTATTAAAATGTCAATCTCCTTTTGTTCCCCCCCCTCACCCCAGAAATGAAAAGCTGATACTAAAATTCACATATGGAATTATAAAGGATCTCAAATAGCCAAAACAATCTTTAAAAAGAACAGAAGTGGAGACTCACACTTTTCTGATTTTAAAACTTACTGCAAAGCTACAACCATCAAAAGAGTGTAGTACTGAAATAAGGATAGAGATATCAATCTTTGGACTAGAATTGAGAGTCCTGAAATAAACTCATTTATCTGTGGTCAGCTGATTTTCAATAAGGGTCCAAGACCATTTGATAGGAGAAAGAAAAGTCTGTTCACATATGGTACTGGGACGGCTGGATATCCACCTGCCAAAGAATAAAGTTGGACCCCCAACCTCACGCCATAGACAAAAATTAAGTCAAATTTAGCTCTTACATTTAGGAACAGACACCCAAATGTAAGAGCTAAAACTATAAAACTCTTAGAAGGTAACTCTTAGAGAGTGTAGCAGTACAAAATACTGCTTTCCTACAGCGCTGTCATGCTATGGTGCGGTGGACTTCCATGACTGACTGCCCTTGTTGGTCAAGGTTACCTTTTTGTCAGTCCGTCTCTAGTGCTTTGCACAGAGTTGGCGCTCAGTAAAGTCTGCTGACCAAATGAATGGAAGAGGCAATGACAATTTAAGTTATACCAAAGCTTACCCAAAAGATTGTAAATGATCAGAAACTGCTCTCAGTGTCTTTCTGGTGTGCTGGAGTGATGCAATTGTGGCTTTCCTTCCTGGGTCTTTTTATTATCTTTACCACAAATCACGTTTAGCGTGTATGTAAAGAGGTCCTCCTTAGCCTGTGTGCTTGCCATTTGTACCTCCGGTAACTTGGGCATGCAGTCAGTGTCTTTACATTTGATTCTGTCACTGATGATGAAATGGATTTATAAACAGTTTTTTTAAATTATATTAAGCTAATTCTTAATTATGGAACGTTTGGATCTTAAAGTATAGGTGTAGCCTCAGTTTGAACACGTAATGACAGGACCTCCTAGGGCTATCACTGAACTGCTCTGACTATTGAAAGTTACAAAGTTCTTTCTTAGGTTGATGAGTGTCTAAGTGTCTACTTCTTTCTCTGATGAAATCATGCCAAACAAGTCATATATTTGAAATAAGAATGCTGTCTTTTCCAGCTCTGTATCCATTCCCCCTGACCCAAAGGACATGTTATTCACTGCAGCATTTAATCTGCAATCCAGTTTACTTCTGGGAGGCTTATAACACTGACAGTTTGTATAAGCTCTGGGAGTACAAATGGATTCCAATATTGGTCTAATATGGGTAAAATACAAGCCAAGCTGACTTCTGAGCTGCCTTTACAGGGTGATGTTGAAGTTTACCACCTGTTCCAAAATAAATCTCACACTAGAGGGTACAACTCTCACGTTGTTTAGGCTCCCTGCTGAATTTCCTTGAAGGGCAGATGTGTAATGCAGGTTGGCCACCACTTTCTCCTGTTGATAACACAGCATAGATTTGTTCATCAGAGTGAAGCCATCTAGAAAGGTGATGTGGTGCTCAGACACAGGATGAGAAGTTTTGAATGGGAGGAATGTCACAGAAATGCTGGAATGGAAGTCAGAGGTAGGACAGGCCTTTGCTAGAAATGCAAGAAGAGGAGAGGTGCCTTGAAAATATACCTCATTACCACCTTTATAAATTTTCTCTGGCATAGTAAAACTTTAAAAGTAAGTTTTTTGCTATAAAAAAGGAGATATGAGCTGAAACCGGTTTGGCTCAGTGGATAGAGCGTCGGCCTGCAGACTGAGGGGTCCCAGGTTCAGTTCCAGTCAGGGGCATGTATCTTGGTTGCGGGCACATCCCCAGTGTGACACCTGTGCAAGAGGCAGCTGATTGATGTCTCTCTCTCATCAATGTTTCTGGCTTTCTATTCCTCTCTCTTCCTCTCTGTAAAGACTCAATAAAATATATATATATTTTAAGTAAAGTTTAAAAAAAAAAAAAAAGGAGATATGATGTGTTCCATTCCAAAGCTAAGTAAAACTGTTTGGAAATAATTTCTCTTTGGAATCATCTGCATGACTGTGTGTCCACCTTGGCTTTTGGCTTTTTCTGCCCTGCTCTCACTCCATCCAAGTCACTAATAGCCCCCTCCTTTATGCCAGCCTGTCTTTCAGGCACACTCTTTTTGTTGTGCCATTTCACTGTACGGTATTGAATTATTTATTTGTATGCCTCACTGGACTCGGACTCCTTGAAGACTTAGACGGTATCTTACTTTGTGTCTTCACTGCCCAGATAATGCTCATCGGTGAGTGGCATTTTGGGTGCTTACATATTTGTAGGTACTTAAATTTTTGTTTCATGGCTGATTTAGATAGTTTGTGGAAACATTTGAAGAGGGAAAATCTGTTGTTTGCAGAGGTGATTGGACAGTGTGTCCACTCCATCAGGAAGGTGAAGTAGCCCCGTGTCTCTCAGAGCATGAGCAGAACAGCCGTTGGTCTTGTTACTGAAGCAGTTCCAGTTTGGAAACAAAAGCTTAAACCAAATGCCCTCTCTGGAGAACTCCTCTTCTTTTGACAGGTTTTATTCTTTGAATGTGTTTTGTTACTAAATTAACTCATTTTCCATTGCAGTTGCCCAAGGAAATTGTCTTTCTTGGTGGGTGGCTTTGAAAGGACAGAAGAGATTTTTATTTTTTTCTCCTTAGCTAGCATTATTGGCTACGCTTGACTATTTGCCTTCTATTTACTCTTTTTCAGGGACCTAAAGGTAGAAAGGAGTCAGAGCTGCAGTGACACTGCTCAGGACAGAACGAGGAGCAGACTCCGAGCAGCCCCGACCAGCAAAGCCAAGGTACACCTCAGACACAGGCCCTGGGCGTCAGTTCCGTCCGCCACCTCCTGTCCGTGGCCAGGAAGGAAACCATTCCATGCGACGAGGCACAGGGTCCTGTGCAGACTGGTTACGCTGGGGAATTTTATAAATAGCCATGATGGGAAGACAGTTTGAATTGGTAGCCAGATGGGTGGCATGAGGATTGGCAGATGAACATTTTTAGAAGTTCTAGATGACTTTTTTCCCTATAGATTTTTAATTGTATTGGTTCAAATTTTAGGAATTTCTGAAAATGTTGTACATTCTAGGTTAAGGATTTTCCCCTTTTCTTAGGCTTATATCACTCTTTATGCCTTTCTTTACCCTTTCCCTCCCTATCCCTCTACCATTATGAAGGAATTATGAAGAAAAAAACACCCGTAAAGATGTACGTAGGTATAATCTTTTTAACCTCTTTCAGGTCACAACTATAACCCCAACCTCCAACCCCATCATTGGTGTCCTCTTGTCCACCCAGAACCACCGCTGCCTCTCCGCCCCCGACCTGGCCATAGAGAAGCGTCTGCCCTTCAGCTCCCTCTCCTCCTTGGCTTCCCTGCATAAGCCCGAGCGCTCCATCAGCCCCGAGAGCAATGACAGCATCTCCGAAGAACTCAACCACTTCAAGCCCATCGTCTGCTCGCCGTGTACTCCTCCCAAGAGACTCCCTGACGGCCGTGTGCTAAGTCCCCTCATCATCAAATCAACGCCCCGCAACCTAACCAGAAGTCTGCAGAAGCAGACATCTTACGAGGCCAGTCCACGGATCCTCAAAAAGTGGGAGCAGATCTTCCAGGAGCGACAGATCAAAAAAACCCTTTCGAAAGCCACCCTCACCTCCTCGGCTCCAGACACAGGGGAAGACGTGCTCGTTTCTGAAGTCATCCATTCTAGCACAGAGAGGCCGCGGCTGGCTTTAAATACAAGACTGTCCTGCGGGCATGTGCTCTCTGAGTGTGTGGGACCTGCCCCCGCTGACCCGGACCATTTCCCCTCTGGTAGCCAAACAAAAGCACAACAGGGCAGTGAGCGTAAAAGGAGCACTGAGGTCCCATTGGAAACCTGCTGCTCTTCAGAACTCAGAGCGGGAGCCAGTGGGACTGCTGTGAGAGAGAAGTTTGAAGGGTCAGGGTCAGCCCCATATGCCAAGCTAGACAAAACTTGTGTAAGCACAGCCATGAAAATCTCGGCGATGAATTCAGTGATACCCAAAAACCATGTTCCAGGCGAGGTCCTCAAAACAAAGAGACAGCTGAAGCCAGTGAATCATTTCGATCTGCCCAATGGCGTTGTGGCAGACGACCTAGGTGAGGAGCCGCCGCCTGCCTTACGTCGGGGCCGGAAAAGACACTGTAAGACCAAGCACTTGGAACAGAATGGGTCCCTCAAGAAGCTGCGACACAGCAGCGGCGAGTCGGGTCCGGCCCCGGCAGACCCGGTCCTGCGAGAGATGGAGCAGAAACTGCAGCAGGAGGAGGAAGACAGGCGGCTGGCCCTGCAGCTGCAGCGCATGTTTGACAGCGAGCGGCGGACTGCCAGCCGGCGGAAAGGGAGCGTGGATCCGTATCTCTTACGGTCCAGCAGCATGGCCGGGGCCAAGTAGCACCTTGCGGACAGCGTCACCCGTCTTTCAGAGCTCTCTGTTCTGGGCGTGGCCATTCATACTGAAGAGCG
This sequence comes from Pipistrellus hanaki, assembly GCF_964339955.1. Classification (NCBI taxonomy): domain Eukaryota; kingdom Metazoa; phylum Chordata; class Mammalia; order Chiroptera; family Vespertilionidae; genus Pipistrellus; species Pipistrellus hanaki. The sequence continues at coordinate 41,922,643 of NC_140511.1, read as the reverse complement.
CAGCGTTCGGACTTGGGGGTTTCCTTTATGGCAGAACACCCCGATGTAGTTCAGAGAGGTTCCAGGGCCTTTGTAGTCTGTACCCAAGGGAACTGTGTCTCTGCCTCCCTGTGACCCAGGCCAGAAGCACTGCCCACCCCCTAGGTGTGACCCAGGCCTGAGGGCTTCGGGCCAAAGCTGGCAGCACCCGCTTGGAATGAGATTCAGGAGCACAACGGCCAGAGGTAGAAATGGTAGCGGAAAGAGGGGATACCTTCTCAAACCGATAGATCTCCTGACTTCTTTTAACTTGAGTGTATTTGTAAATCGACCTTGCAGATAAAAATAAGTTCCATCTTTTCCAAAGAAGTGGAATAATATAATTCCTTGGCAGATTCCAAAAGATCATGTAGCTCTTCTTCTGACCCTTTCCATGAGTAAATATTCCTAATGAGATCAGTGAGTTTACGCTTCTACAAAAGCTAATTAACATTCCCTGTTAAAAGGTGATTAATGCTATAGAGTTGACAGGCCATTTCAGTCATTGTTGAACTTGGTCTTACCAGGAGACCTAACGTGTAAGTGGGATTAACCCCATGTTTAGATGATGAAACTGCAGTGCAGGTAGGTGTTCAGGTTCTCTCAGCTAAGTGGCTTAGCCCAGACTGACCACTGGGTCTCCCCACAACAAATCCCATGGATTTTCCACGCCGACAGGTTTTATACGGACTGCAACCCAAGGTCATTCCGGGGGAGCCTAGGGAAAGCTGACTAGGCGTTGAGTGCCCATTTTGCAGATAATGAGATTGACTGGAACTGTAAACATTTACTGTGCAATTAGTCCCATCCCTACAGCTGACAGCCTCCTTCTCCCCAGGCTGTGAGATAAAAGGCAGTTGGACATCATTATTACTCTCCACGCGGCCAAGGGTTATCTGCAATGTTGATCTAAAGTCCAAAAACTTTGCCCAGAAGTCAGGCAAGAGCAATGCTGAAACTCCATCCTGTGGAAACAAGGTATCTAGCTGGATGCAGCTGGTCAATTCAGTCCCATGGACCTTTGGGGTTTATTTTCCTTAGCAGCTGACACCATGTGTCTTTTGCATCCCTGGTGGTGCTTGGTGCTTCTGCCCATCTGGGCTCATTGAGAATAGGGAGTAAGATGTGATTTTAGGGAATCTCAGGTGGGCTGACATTCCCTGTGCATGTATGAGCTGTTACTATAAAGTCATATGACTGGCACTTAACAAACCTTTCAGAGCTTATATATCCCAATGTATGTTGTCCCCTTTGAGTGGCCCCAACAGGATACTGTGTTTTTCTAATGATGTTGCCATTGGTGGAAATATGTCTGGGCTGTCCTCAAAGTCTAGAGACACCTGGAAACACAGACTCCGAAAAAAGTTAGAACTGGAAGGGACCTGAACGGCCAAATAGTCCAGCTTCTTCCTCTTCTTCGGGCAGAAGCCAAGATCCAGAACAGTGACTCACTCTCACTGATCAGGGTCACTAGAGATTGATCTGTCCCCTTATTTTGCTGCTTCTCAGGAGACTTGTCTCCCTTCTCTGAGAAAATCTGTAATTGTTTAGGGTTATAGGAGAGAGAATTTTAAATTTCAGACTAGTCAGAAGCTATTGAGACCTCTGGAAGAGAAGGCAGGAAAACAAAGAGGCTTGGGATGATAAATGGGGTGCATCTGTAAAGTGCTCAGAGCCATTTCGTGTGCAGCTCATAAACGGTCCCCAGAGATAAGTTCCAGAGATGCCGGAAGCATTTTGGTGATCATTGCGATATGTGGAACCTCCCCAGTGACTACTTTGGTGGGGAGTATCACTCACCTGAATGTATGTGTCCTGTGTTCTCTGTGCGTGCACGCATGCAGATGTGCGTGTAAAAAACACATCAGTCTCATTACTTTATATTCACACCACTTCAGTTCTAGGTCCTACCAGCAACTATGCCCTCCAAAGGCTGCTGGATGGGGGGCACGTTGGTGCCCAGGATAGAAGAGCTGGCACTGGTCTGCAGAAGACAGAGAGGGTGACTTACTAAATGCCCACGGAGAAAACGCCAGTACTGCCGTTTCAGATAGTTCCTTTTGATCTCAGTGTTATTGGGAGGCTGATCTCACTGACGGTAGGGAAGACTTATTTTTCCACTTGCCACCCTTTTCTATGTCTCCAGTAATTAAAAAAATCCTTTTCCGTTGGAACCGATTTTTGTTTTTGGAAAAAAAGATAAATATTTTTAATAGAAGAATATATATTTTAAATATTTCCCCAGAGTAATACTTTCATTTTAAGAAATCACATAGTTGTAGCAACAAGTTATAGCTTCAGGTACAGAGTGAAAAGCTGCTTGTTGGTAAGAGAATTATGGATCCAGCTCACTGACTTTCCCCCTTAGCCCCGAGGTGGTGCCTCCGATGGTATTGACAGTTGCTGTTTCCCATGCTTCCAGCTGAGCAGTAGTACTTCAAATATATGCAAAGCAGTTTAGGTTAGGGAGGGATGAGGCTTAATTTTTAATATGCTTGGCTTCAGAGGAGGCAGAAATCACTAAGGTATTATCTGTATTTTAAGATTCTTCCCATACTTAATAACCAAAACCTGAACACTTTTTCTTTCTGAAAAATTTCCCCTCTCCTGTTGTTTGATTGTGAAGTTGGTCACACATGGAGTTGTTGACATGAATTCTTTGGAGAAAGAGAAAAACAAGGTAGGGAAAATAGAAGAATGGGGAGGGTTTATCAGCTAGAATAAGAGATGCACTATTTCACAAAGCAAATGTATTTATCACAAATCACTGGAATCTGATTCATCATACAAATTTCTCATGTCCTACTATCTTTTGTTTCTTGTGTATATGCATTCTTTGTGGGGTTTTTTTTTTTCCTTATTAAAGGGACAGTTATGAAGGATGGAGGTCATTCTGATGGGAAATGTAAGAAATGTGGTACTCTGAGAAGGGGGAATGACACTGGGGAACACGTTCCTGACTCTGTTGATTGTATCTGTTGGAAGAAGTCATCCGGGCCAGTTGGGTTGGTGTCGAATCAGGGTAGTGTGTATCCAGTCCTTGGCCCCTTTCATGCCATTGCCTCTTTTTAAAAGGTTCATTCTTTTTGGCTGAGGCTTCCCAGGAAAACTTTTTGTAAGTGGCTTCATTTATTTTGTAAATTTAATTTTAAAAATTTTGCCTGGAGAGAGCACTGGTGATGAATGCCTTCTGTGTTTTTTGTTCATTTTCCCTTAAGAGATTAAAGCTGCTTAATTAATTGCTGTATGATTACAAACTGACTAAAATCGGAAGCTGCCACTGTGCTTGGCTGGCGAAGCTGGTGACCGAAGGCTGTGCTGTTGTCCATCCTCTCTGTTCCCTTTGACAGACATTTGCTGAGTTTCGAACGCTGTGCCCACTGTGCTGGGTCGTGGAGATACAACGGCGGAGAGGACAGTCTCTGCTCCGCGGAGCTCAGTGTCTGATGGGATGTATTTGAATGTACATGTGGCCGGAGGGTTTGTTACTGGTCGTATGAAAGGCCACTTCTTCCAGAGAGATGCTCTTGGATGGTGCCATTCAAGATACTGTCTAGCACCAAGCAGGCTGCCTTGAACATTTTAGATATTCCCATCAGTATTTGTGATGTGATTGCAATACTGCTTTCCATTTCCTATGTAATTTTGCCAGAAGAGAATGAATGTTATCCTCCAGTGATCATAGGACAATAAGATCTCTTCAGAAGCTGCTTTTAGCATAAGCATCTATGGCCACATCTCAACTTAGTAACCTCCTAACTTCGTTCCCAATAAGAGCTGCTCACCTGGAGCAGCAACGTGGCATTTATTTCCTTTTTCTTGCCTGGCTTTGCATTCATATGGAGGGCCAGCAGGAGAGGAAGAAAAGAAAAAATGAAGGCTGGATCATAACCATAAAATATCATGTAGCTCGAATAGGCAGGCATGGAAATCAAGTCAAACTCTCGCCCTTGCCATCCCTCTTCTTTTTAAGAAATTAGTAACTTATTGTCCAGCACCCTGTGTCCTAGCCTATCTAGTAAAAGAGTAATATGCAAATTGACCATCTCTCCAAGACACAAGATGGCTATCCCCATCTTGTCAAAAATGGCTACCCCCATGTGGACACAAGATGGCTGCCACAAGATGGCCTCCAGGGGAGGCCAATTGTGGGCAGTTAGGGGTGACTAGGTCAGCAGAGGAGAGCAGTTGGGGGAGACCAGGCCAGCAAGGGAGGGCTGTTGTGGGGGACCCAGGCCTGCAGGGGAGGGCAGTTAGGGGCAATTGGGCTGGCAGGGGAGCAGTTAGGTGTTAATCATACTAGCAGGGGAATGGTTAGGGGGTAATCAGGCTAGCAGGCAGAAGAGGTTAGGTGAAATCAGGCAGGCAGGCAGGTTGGGAGCCAGCAGTCCTAGATTGTGAGAGGCATGTCCAACTGCCCGTTTAGGCCCAATACCATCAGGATCGGGCCTAAATGGGCAGTCGGACATCCCTTAAGGGGTCCCATATTGGAGAGGGTGCAGGCTGTGCTGAGGGACATCCCCCCCACTCCATGCACGAATTTCGTGCACCAAGCCTCTAGTTTTATATTATAGTTTTTTAGGGTCTGAATAAATAGTCCTTTAAGTTTCTCTCTCTCTCTCTTTGGTAATAAGGGGGACAACCAAATGACTTCGGAGGCTTTTTGTTTTAACAGCTTTCTTCCTAATTTTTAAAGTTAGATTTAAAAGGTACCTGTATCCCCCTGAATATACACCCCGGTAGGGAAAATCCCCATAGTGTAAGGTGAATATGGAATCTTGGTAAGTGATACATTTATTGGAACAGTTATTTTAACTACCAAGGGTTAAAACCCAGCCAGCCCTTCATTTTTCTTTAAAAATTGAGAACGTTGGGACTTAAATCTCTCTCAGCCAGCCTTTTCCTTTAATCTATAGAATGGCCTTTGGGCCTGGTTTTTAGAAGTAAGTACAGCTGCTTATAAATTGTGAGGACTCAAAGAGAAAGCAGGTGGTGAGGAGGGAAGGGCAGTGGGATTCTAGGGAAAGAGGTTGCTGAATAGATTTTCCTCCAAAGAGGATCCAGAAATGTATCCTTATATATCAGCGTTATCCACTAAAACTTTCTTATGAGGTTTGTTCTACAGAAAAAGATATATAGAGGTCACCAGTTTAGAGGTTGGTTAAACTGGATGAAGGAAAAGTGCCAAGCCTGTATGTGCACATTGTTCTATGTATTATCAGTATTTTTTTCTTCCTAAGAAAAATATTTACACACTTTGCTTTGAGTGAGTAAATGCTTCCTTAATGCCTTGTCAGTAAGTGTGGGAGGCAACCTCAAACTTGGAGCAGGCTGCCTCTCTACCTTTTCTGGTGTCTTAAATCAAGAACTGGTGGAACAAAGCCAAGGTAAGGCCTTTCTTTTCTCTAACTCAAGAAGGGGTAAAAACAGCAGTGACCCCCCAAAGATCAAGCTGTCACAACCTAAGGAGCTTTTGGGCCCTGGCTACGGAAGGCAACAGTCAGATTCTCCCGCTCACCCTCCAAGCTGTGCCACCAATGGGAGCAGGTGGGGTCATCCCTTAGCCTCCAGCAGGACACTTCAAGTCCTAAGGAGAGAATGGGTAACTGCAAGGAAAACAACAGTTATCATAAATGCGTGTGTGTGTGTGTGTGTGTGTGTGTGTGTGTGTTGTTTGTTCTCAGTTCTTTATACATAAACACAGTTGTCCTTAGGGCCTTTCCCCCTCCCACCTAGAAATAGAAAATGGGTTGGTTTTACTCAACCTGCTGTGTGCGCTAATATTTGACATCAGGTCTGGATTCTTGTGGTCTGCCACTGCTGGCCACCTCTCACATACATAAAGACAAAGATAGAGAACTTAGAACAGGTCATGCCCTGTCAAGGATGCTTCTGCCAACAAGGAAATGGCACGGAATCAAATGGGATGCTGTGTTGTTTATTTAATCAGTACCACAGTGCATTCTTTGATGGATGTTTCCCTTCTCAAGGGGAAGCCCAAGCTGAGAATGTAGTAAAGCAAACTCATGAAAGTAAATGTTCTGTTTCTAGTAAAAAATCTGACCTCTGGAGAGCAATCTCAGGCAAATCTGGGCTAAGCTTAGACTGTGTGATTTTTTAAAAATATATATTTTTTTATTGAGTTCAGACAGGAAGGGACAGAGAGGGAGGGATAGAATCATCAATGATGAAAATCATTGATTGGCTGCTTCCTACACATTCCACACTGGGTATTGAGCTGCAGCCAGGAATCAAACCATGACCTCCTGGTTCATAGGTTGACGCTCAACCACTGAGCCACGCTGGCTGGGTGACTGATTTTTTATGCCGGCTTTGCTTGGGGAGATGCCCTGTGTTGGAATGTCTTGCTTTGGCATTCAGAATTATGGGGGAAATTAAGTAAGATGGAGTTCCTGTAGTGTACAACTATGTCTTCTGAGTTCTAAGGTATTTCCAATTTATGACTGTTATTCTGATATTCAACCACTCTTCTAATGAAACCAAAAAGAACCCGAGGAAAGAACATCCTAATGTATAGGATGACATTTTCCTTGCACATTAGGGCTTTACTCAGAACATCTGATATGCTTTTTAATCCTCACCGGAGTACTTGTTCACTGATTTTAGAGAGAAAGGGAGGGAGGGAGAGAAACATCTATGTGAGAAAGAAATATTGATCTGCTGCCTCCCATATGTGCCCTGACCAGGGATCAAACCTGCAGCCTTTTGGTGTATAGGATAACACTCCAACCAATTGAGCCATCTGGCCAGGGCCAGAACATCTGAATTTTTAAAATACCCTCTTTTGAAATCACTGCTCAGGAACTCATTAAAATCGGCTTGGTGTCAGTTTCTCATCCAACAGAGAACAAATATATCCCTGTTTCATCTAAACTTGTAAAGCCAATTTGAAGAACTGATATACGAGTCAATGCCATACATGGTAGGACCTTTGAAATCATCTGGCCCAACCTCTTGCACAGAGGTTCGTTAAAATGATTTTCAAGAGACAAAGCAGTTGGTCAGTATCTCTGATTGCCTCTTGGCTCCTAAAGCTCTACATACCACACTCATTAATCACCTTGTAGCCTGGTGCTGGGAAAGGGGTGGCCCTCATTTACATGTGCCTGGCCCTGACAGCCTGGAATCTGGGCCCTCTGACTTCGAGTGTCTTAGCCATAGCTGTGTGTAATCCCATTGAGATAGCTAGCCTGAACTATTTTCTATTTCATCCACAAATTCAATCTTATTGAGTATTTTCTGGATACAGACCCTGGCCCTAGCACCAGAGGTATCATTTGGCACTATGCAGTGTGGTGCCCAGTGAGGTCATACTAGGTTAAAAAAAACAAAAACAAAAATGGAAAGCCCAGTTCGGCTTGGAAGGAGAGTTCAGGGACACACCTGAGCTGAGGCTGAAAGGATGAATAGAAACATTAGCTCCAGTGAGTCCTTACTGAGGTCTCTTCCTAGATGAGTAGCAGTCACTGCGTAGCCTCCTAGTAGTCTCCTTCCTGGGAGTTCTACATTGGCACGCTTTGGAAAGGGGGCCAGCTGTCTACACTCATTCGGTAAATAGCCTCCCTGGTGGCAAAGCTAAGAATCAGGAATGTAGAATGATTCTGGCAGCAGGGAACTCCGGGCTGAGACTAAGATGGAGAAATGTAAAAAAAAAATCCTCCATTAGATATCAAAGGCCAACTTCAAGTATAAAAAAAGGAAAGCAGTTCTGATCTTAGCAGTCTACTGATAAAGAATAAAAGCCAAGTGGCCTGGCTGGAGGGACTCAATGGTTGAGCATTGACCTATGAACCAGGAGGGCACTGTTTGATTCCTGGTCAGAACACAAACCCAGGTTGTGGGCTTGATCCTCAATTGGGAGGCCTGGAGGAAGCAGTTGATCAATGATTCTCATCATCAGTGTTTCTCTCCCTCCCCCTTCCTCTCTGAAATCAAGAAAAAAGTATTCTAAATAATTAATTTTAAAAACCAAAGCAGCAATGCCATTGGTTTTAAGAGTGAGCAAAAGCCCTAGCTGGTTCGGTTCAGTGGATAGAGTGTCGGCCTGCAGACTGAATGGTCCCAGGTTCAATTCTGGTCAAGGAAACATGCCTGAGTTGCAAGGCTCAATCCCCAGTAGGGGGCATGCAAGAGGCAGCAATCAATAATTCTCTCTCATCATTGACATTTCTCTCTCTCCCTCTCTGAAATCAATAAAAATATATGTAAAAATAATGAGCAAAAGGCAAATTCTGTATAAAAATATCCAACCCAGAGAAGGGATATACTCTTGGCCAAAGAAAGCAGAGCTAGGGCAACTGAGGGGCTCAGGCAGACAGCCTACCCAATGGCTAGAACTGTCCTATAGATTTCCCAAAAAGGAGGGAGTGAGCTCCCTGTCACTAGATGTGCAGGCAGGAGCTGAATGATCTGTTGTGTTTACAAAAGGCTTCCTGCCTTGAGGTTGGGCTAGGATGTCACAGGAGCTGGTCAGGCCTGAGACCCTATGGTTTGATAGTATTCCTGGCTGAAGGGAGCAGTGCAGTTCTCCCGAACTGGAACTTAGCCAGGTTTGGTGTGAATGATGGAGTGATTCTCCCTCATGACATTAGGGGAAGGGTGGTTTGGGGCCCCAGGAGGTCTAAGGTGATGAGTCAGCATATGCTCCTGCACAGCAATGCTGCTATGGGTAACACTTGAATTACCTGTATCTGCCCAGGTGCCTATGTGAATGAGTGAGAGATGACTGACTTTGAACTTGACATGAATGAGAATGTATCTGGTATGATGAGTATTTAACTGGTCACATGTGAGACTGGTTGAGTACGACAGGATGCAGATATTCTGTGTCCCAACAGAATCTCACACTTGAAATACCGCAGGTACTCTGTGCTTGTCTTGTCAGCTGTGGCTACAAGACTATATTTCTATAATCACTGTAATTACAACTTAGGTTGTGGAAGTTTGTATCTCACTGAGGATCCTTAATTCTTGTGCCCTGCTCCCTGGACCCTGGGAACTGCAGCCTGCTCTTCAGGTCTAAATTACAGGCATTTCCAGGGGAACGGCCTTAGGAGCAATGGATGCCAGCTGACACCCAGCATCTACTTCAAATGCAGTCTCTGGAATTCAGCCCCATGGCCTTCTCCAGACCCTCCTCTGTAGCAGGTGCTGACTGCTGGGCACTCAAAAGAATAGGACAACCCCACCGGCTGCCTTGGCCAGAACTAGTTTACTTACACGAGCCCAGATTGACCCTGCACAGCCCCAGGGTCCATTTTAGAACCGCAGCCCATCACACTTACATGTGGGACTTCAATTTGTGTCCTAGATTAAAGTACCTTGGGAAACTCCATGTAAGCCCTCTCCTAAGCTTGTCCCAATTTTATGGCCTGGCTTGTTCTTATCCGATAAGGGAATTCCCAATCCTCCCTCCCCCACATTTACCCTTACAATAGGAAAAGCTGCCCAACAGAAAAAGTACCATTTCTAGAGCTTGATGGCCTCAATTTTGCTCCCCCCCCCCATGCCCCCAAATACACTTTATTGGCTGTGGGTGAGTTAAATTCTCGGAGCATTAGGTTCTGTGCTACTTCTCTATTCCATCAACTCCATTTTCTATCCTAGCCGTCCATGAAGCTCTGTTGGACACATGTGGCAGGATCTTCCCCCAGTGTGACAGCCTGGTACAGGCTCCAAGAAAGGACGTGGCCTACCTTGCTCTGCACACCCAGTCTTTATTGCTGCTGGGCCAGGCGCCGGGTCCTGCCGGGCCTGGGAAGGGGGGCTCCGCCCTCTGCAGCCAGCCAGCCGGCAAGGCTGGGGTTGGCTCCGAGGCCTGTGTCCAGCCGAGCCAGCCCCAATGTTCCAGCTCCACCAAGGGAACGGAGCCCTCCGGGAGGGCGCGAGGCACGGGGTCAGGGGCACAGGCCGGCTGGCGCACATGGTCCTGGATGCGGCTCTAGCTTTTGGAGTCGCTGGCTGTGGGCTCCGGGTAGAACTCATCCACGAACTGGAGGAAGCGGCTTAACTTAGGGGCGCTCAGGGCCGGGTTGGCCAGGGCCGGCGCCCTGAACACCGACTTCAGCGAGCAGCGCACCATCTCCCGGTAGCGCGCCTGAAACTCCTTCAGCAGCCGCTTGGCCTCCAGGTACTGCTTCTGGTTCGCCAGCCCCCGCCGCTCTGGCCGCTGGCGCAGGATGGCTCCTGCAGGAGGGAAGCCGGGAGGGGCAGCAGGTCGCTCTGGGTCTCACCCAGTCCAAGGTGGGGGTGGGGGATAGGGTGGAAGGAGGCTGGATCCAGGGTTCCGAGAAAGTGGGAGGGGGAAAGAGAAGGGTGTTCCGGGGACTAACTGAACTCAAAATAGCCTCTCCAGCTTGGGGCATTAGGAAGCCAGCAGTCCCCCTCCTGATTCTATCTTAGTCCTTGATACTAGTCTGTATCACGCTCCCTGCTTGTTTTTATTTTTATTTTTATTTAAAAAATATATATATATTATAGATTTTTTACAGAGAGGAAGAGAGAGGGATAGAGAGTTAGAAACATCGACCAGCTGCCTCTTGCACACCCCCCACTGGGGATGTGCCCGCAACCAAGGTACATGCCCTTGACCGGAATCGAACCCGGGACCTTTCAGTCCATAGGCCGACGCTCTATCCACTGAGCCAAACCGGTTTTGGCTCAGGCTTATTTTTCTGTCTGCACATGGGAAGGACTGGGGCACATGCTCCTAAGGGCTCTCCCTGCCTAACACAAGCCCTTTGCCTTGTACCAGCAGAAGAGTGAACCGCTTTAGCTCGGGCTATAGCAGCTGAGGACGGGGTGCCAGGGTCATACCTAGCGGAGCCTCTGTAACGTTCTGAGAATCCCGCATGCGAATGAGGATGTCATCCAGCAGCTGGGCTCGAGTCTTCCGTGGAGGTGGGACGGGGATCCTCTGGGTTTGACAAAAGGAGAGAGGAGAGTGTTAGCCCAGTCCTGTGCTCAGACTTTCCTGGCCTCACCTCCTCACAGTCTCACAGCCATGGGCAGGGAAGTAATTGGGGGCTCTGGGGAAGCATGGCCCTTAGAAGGCCTGGAGTGGCAGCCACCTCTGTCCCCGTGGGCGGGGGGGGGGTTTGTGTGCTCAGTGCGGTGCAGGCTTACCCGTTTCTCCTTGGGGACGTAGTGTTTCTGAGGAGCACCCAGCTTGGGCCTGGTGGAGGCGTACAGGAGTGGGTGCTTCAGCATGTGCTGCAGGGCCTGTGCGTTCTTCTGGATTCCTAGGGCAGGAAGGCGAGGTGGAGCCAGGCCTTCCCCCTCCGCCCACATGCCTCCTCTAATTTTTTAATTCCCCATAGGACAGTGCCCCCGGGTAAAAGGATGTGAAGCCCCACATCTCTCCCGGGTCTGTTGCTGTGTCAGAAGCCCATCATTCATTCAGTGAATGCCAGTCCCCTCTAAGCAAAGATCCCAATGGACAACAGCATTGGGGTGGGGAAAGGGGCTGGTCTTTAATCTCAGAGGGCTTACTCTGCAGGGACGGACACCCAGAGAGCACAGCCGAATGCCGCTTCTTTTGAACATGCCTGAACTAAGGGGCTCAGAGAGGGCACTGCCTCCCTTGCCTCAAACCAAATAGGGAGGATTTTGGAAGTTCAATTTGGGGTTTAACTGGGAGCCTGGCCAGTCTGAGTGTGTGTTCATCACACTCCTGGAGAGACTTTCCAACCAGAGCTGGGCCCGGGCTGGCTGGAAGCTCTGAACAGCTGTGGCTCCCCAAAGCCTAGTGAGCCCCAGGCCGGGGGTCCTGACATGTGGGGCTCCAAACCGGGATCCCCGCAGGGGCCCCTGGACAGACAGAAGATAGAAGACAGCACCCTGGTTTAGAAGAGTCTTGGCACCAGCCTTGGCTTTGCCGACTTGACCTGGGCTATGGAGAGGGCTCCTGCCTCGGAGGCTTTCTCCTCACATACCCTTTGGCTCAATGAAGTCCGGGTCAGGCTTGGCTGTCAGCAGCTCCTCATAGCCACGGTACTTGCCGGAGAGTGTGGCAGATGTAACCTTCCTCCGAGTCTTTTTCACCTCTCTGGGAGCTGAGGCCGGTGGGGATGATCTTTGGTTTTTATCCGCCTCTGAATCATCCCTATGGAGGAGGGAGTACGACAGCCCACTCACCTGTGTCCAAAAAGAAAACACATTTATTCATTTATTCATTCATTCCACTAACATTTATCATCAGCGCTGTGTGTGTCCCCATACGGGGCCCTGTTAAGGACAAGAACCAAGACTTGGGAGAGAAGACACGGACGTGAAAATGGACAGTGACCATGTTCCCTGGTAAATGCTGTAACAGAAGGGAGCAGAGGGCTCCAGGTGAGCCCACAGGAAGCCCTAAGCAGCCTGGGGTGACAAGAAGCTTCCTGGAGGAAGTGATGCCTTAGCCTGAACTAAGTGTTAAAGAACCAGGAGAGCCATTCCCTGGTGGGGCTGCGAGAGATGAGAAAGAAGGGCTGTTGCAAGCAAGAACAGCGTGATACAATCAGCCAGATGCACAGGTAAGACGGCAGGGTGCATCAGGAGAAACCTGACATGGGTATAGTGGAGTGCACCATGAGGAGGTAGGCAGCTAGGCAATAACCAGGGAAGACTGTAAATGCCAAGCCAAGGGTGTTTGTTTTGTCTTTGTGGTTTTTATACTCACTGTGATGCATGGCAATGCGTTTGAAGAGGGTGAGTGAAACTGAGTTCACATTTTAGCCCACCCAACTGGTTTTATATATAATGTGAATTCAGAAACAACTTTATGAAACCTGCATTTCATCTAGGGATGTAGTTATACCCATTTATTAAACTTATGAATTATAGAAAATCTATAATAAGCAAAAAGACTGCATTAGTGATTTTAAAACTTCCCACAAAAAAAAAAACTATGGACCAAATGGCTTCACTAGTGAATTCTACCAAATACTTAAAGAGGAATGGAAAAGATAGCAGAAAACACCCCTTGCTCCTCACAGGCGGCCTTCAAAGAGATGATCTCCCGATTAAAAAAACAAGACAAAACGGCACACTTGGGTGTCAGATGAGTCTATTCTGTGTCTCTGCCCCTCCCACCAGTCTCTTCTTCACTTCTCTAGTTGTAGGACTTCCATTCAGCCATCTTTCAGGCAGTTCTGAGTGATGGTGGTTCTGTATTTCAGTTGTAATTTTGATATGGTTGTGGGAGTCAGCAAGCACCTATGCTGCCATCTTAGCTCCCTCTGTCTATTTTTAAATGTTTATTTGCTTATATTCTACTCCAAAACTGTTATTATAGTTAATAAAGATACTTTTATACTAGCTCAACCAATGTGGCTCAGTGGTTGAGCATTGACCCAGGAACCAAGAGTCAGGGTTTAATTCTCCGTCAGGGCACAATCCTGGGTTGCGGGCTCAGTCCCGCAGGGAGCGCGCTGGAGGCAGCAGATTGATGATGTTTCTCTCTTATCGATGTGTCTATCTATTCTTCTCCCTTCCTCTCTCTCTGAAAATCAATAAAAAATATTTTTAACAAGATACGTTTATACTACATTAACATGTATGCTGCTATAAGTCCTCTGTGGAGTAAGAAATGGATGGATAGAGAATTAGACATAACCATGTGGATAGATGTGCATCTTGAAAAGATCTGTCAGATTGGAGGGGCAAGACTGCAGGTGGGGAGGGCAATGGTACAATAATAAAGTTTAAGGGGGCCCTGCCAACTCTTCCAGCCACTTATGTCCCTTTTCCTACATGGAACCCTTCTGTTGCACTGCCACTGAACCATTCATGGTTCCTGTGCATACCGTCAATTTCCCTCCTCTGTATCCTGCTTCATGCTGCCCTTGCTGCCTACGTCCGCACTATGTTAACTCCCACTCAGTCTGCAAAGCTCATCTCATTCGAACCTCTTCCAGGAAGCCTGCCCTCTTCCTCTAGGCTTCCAGCTCCTGGGTTTCTCACTCTCAACACTGACTGTGTGCATTGTTCCTGTCCATCTCCCCCATTAGACTAAGGACATCTCAAGGGCAAGACCATGTCTCATCCATTTGTATTCCCAGGATTCCGAGGCATCAGAAGTGAGGTGACCTTAAGCAGATGGGCAGAAGCAGCAGCAACCCTTCCTAAAAACTGTTCAGAACCATATCCTAACCCCAGGTGCTGTCTCTACCACGGTACCATGGCTTGTCCCCACAGGTGTCCCTACCAGTACCCCTGGATTAGTCACGGGCAGGCCCTGCTAGGTGCTGACTTCTGGTTTCCAGACCTGCCATGTGCTTGCTTCTGGCTGCCGGTAGCAGTCTAACCATCTAAGGGCTGCACAGGAGCCTGTGGGAACTGGGAACGAGTGGGCAGGGCGGGTGGATCCAGGCACCTGCGTCAAGAAGATGGACTCTGTGCTCTTGGTATCCTCATCTGATGGGTGCTCTGGGCTGAGATGGCCAGCAGTGTCACTCGGGCGAGACGTGGTCTCTTCAGTATGCACGGTGGAGTCAGAGCAGATGGGAGGAAGTGGCACGAAGGGCCGGCGGTACAGGGAGAGGCCCTCTAGGCCCTCAATGGCCATTGCTCGCTTCACAGGAGTGTCCTGGGCAATCGGCAGCACTTCAAGCAGCTGTGGCTCCAATCTCTCCTCCAAGGGAGACTCCGTTGTATCAGGTGGCCGACGGAGCACCAGGGGCTGCTTTGGCACCTTTGGAACTTGGGTTTGTACCTGTCATGGGAGAAGGGCTCTATTGGTTTGCTTCCTAACTGGAGTCTCTCCCATGGATCCTCACCAGCCTAAGACCACTTGGTACAGTGATCGGAGCACTGGGTGAGGGAGGGAGCAAAACCACATTTGCTAGGCACCTCCGATGTGCCCTATGCATGACATAAGTCAAAACTACCCAATGAATAATTATCCTCACTTTATAGGTGAGGAAATGGGCTCAGAGAGGTAAAATGACTTGTCAGCATCACAGAGTTATTCAGTGGCAGAGCTTGTTCTGGGCTCCCGGCCTCATTATAAACCCCTGACCATACCACTGTGGCCTGCAGGAGCCTTAGCCTCCGTCTAAGGTTTAACACAGTTCCCTTGACTTTCCTCAGGGACTCTTAGGAGGTCCTGCTTTTCTGGAAGTGAGCAGCACCAGGCCTGTTCAGGATGCTGCTCCTGCACCTTATACCAAGATCCATAAGGTAGCCCAGCTGGCGTGGCTCAGTGGTTGACCTATGGAGCAGGAGGCCACGGTTCAATTCCCATTCAAGGCACACGCCAACCAATGATTCCCTCTCATCATTGATGTCTCTCTCTCTCCCCCTCTCCCTTCCTCTCTGAAATCAATACAAAATATACTTATAAATAAAAAAGATCCATAAGGTGAATCTCCCTAGGGCTCAGGACCAACGAAGTTACTTCTTTTCTGTTGAACTGCTCAGCTTCCTTAATTAGCAAAAGCCCGTCATCCTTCCCCCTCCTCCTTCACCTCAGCTGCCAGGAGGGAGCCATGTGCTCGGTGCCCTCAGCTGGGCTTAGTTCCTCCTCCCTCCCAAGTTATACGAGGGCTTGATGTTATTCTTAGTCGAAGGTATTTGGGCCACTTAGATCTATACGTTGACAGACAATGTAGGGGAATGGAAAGACCCTAACCACTGTTTTTATAAAAATATGGGCTGGCATGCAGTCCTCCCCTTTGAGCTTCCATCTCCTCCTTGTGAAATGGGAGAACAGCCCCTGCCCTGCCTATGCTGCAGAGTTCTTCCAAATGAGATGACCTACAAACTAAAAAGTGTGAAGACAATGTTTTAAAAACATTTCCTTTTTTAAAATATTTAAAACTTTAGTGTTTAGACTTGAAGCCTAAAGATCCAGGGTCTTTTTTCAGAACCCCTGCTACAGCGCCCGCCACACCCCGTACTGTCATTTGCTGCTGGCAGGAAACATTCCTGTCTCTCTCAGGTCTGTGCCGGAGTGCGGGGTGGGGCTGCGGGGAGAGACGCTCTTTGTCTAGGCCTCCGCCACTTCCCCAGCCCCTTCTCCAGGAAAGACCAGATAATGCAATTGGTCAGAGGCTGACAGTCCCTGGTGAGCTGGACTGGCCAAGGGCAGGCTGTTCTGTCTTCCATTTGTGTCTTGCATGTCAAGAGCTCACACAGCGTCTCGGTTACATGTGGGGTGGGTCTGGGCCTGCTCATTCCCCCAGCTCTGTCCATGCCAGGCCCTGAGGGAGCGCCGACAGACTTTGTCCATGTAACTGAGTGAGTAGAAGGCCCAGAGTCTGCTTGTACATCGGGCCGTCTCTGTGAGCACACTGGGACAGACAGGCAGCTCTAATCCAGCTAAGGCCTAGCCACATTCTCCAGGCTTGTCTGCTTTGGAGGTTAGATGGTGTTTGCCTAGTTTTACAAAGCACTGATTTGCTTCTCATTTGGTCGCTGGATTTGTGTTTATTCTCTATCAGTCAGAACCTTAGAGGTTCCTCTGGACCTGGACACTAAGTACATTGTATCACCTCTCTGAGCCTGCTTCCCTGTCTGTGGGAGGATTATGGGACAGCACACGTGAAGGTGCTCAGCAGAGTACTGGGCTCTGTACATGGGAGAGAGGATTATGGAGTTAGCATTCGACTCACTCTGATTCTGCCTGTCCCAGCTGCTGTTGGGGAAGGAGGTAGTAAGATCCTTAGATTAGGCAACAGATAAGGGGAAGATGATGCAAACCCCTTGAACTTCTTTTTCTAGTTTTAAATGCTACTCTGGTCCGATGAGGGCTCCAGACAAGAAAGAGCTTGGCTGAACGGAGGCAGGCTGTAGAGCGGTGGCAATGGTAAAACTGTACTTAACTTCTGGTACCAGCTTTCGGCTATAGGAAGATGCAAATTCAAGGATGGAGGAGCATTTCACAGAAATTTCTGAAATCCATCAGATGAAAGAGGGATTTAATTTACTTTATGGCATCCCAGAAGGCAAGTCTAAGACCAGTGGCTGGGAAAGTACAGAGGGAGCCGACTGCTCTCAGCATATGGAGATGCTTCTGAGCATTCAGGTAGGAGGTGTGTGTGCTGGGCCTGGCACAGCCTTCGTGATTGCCACAGGCAACTATAACTTGCATTGGTATGGGTTTGGGGGTTTATCGTGTATTTTCCTATCTGTTGCTTCATCCAGTCCCCTCCGCAGCTCTGAGAGGTTTTAGAGTTGAGAAGCTGAAGCTCAGAGAGTGAAACTCTTGCCCAAGTTCAGACAGCTATGGGAAGTGATGGGGCCAGGCTCATACCTGGGTCTTCTGATTCTCCCCACATCTTCACAGCTCCTTCTCTGGGCCTCAGTTTCTCTGTAAAATTGGGGGGCCAGATTCAATGACCTGCAAGGCTCCTCCTGAGTCTGCCTTTGGGTCTCTCTGTCTCTCATCCCTCTTGCGTTTATCTGTATTAATAGAGCAAGGGAAGGAGAAGACACTGCTGCTATTACAAACCTGCTGGAGGGATTCCGGGCATTGTGGGAGAGTGCAGCTCTGTCTCCAGGTCAGTCCACCTGCATTGACATAGGCTCCACTCCCTCTGGGGCAGGGGGCCCCACCTGGGAAGTCTTACCTTCCTTGAAGCCTTCCGAGGCATTAAAATATGATGTTTAGCTTTTGATGTCTTCCTTCGAATTAAGTGGATTCCCAGCCGCTCCTGGAGAAAGCTTTTTAGCAGAGGAGGGATCCCTGGGCCATGATGGGAAAATAAGACTACAGTTAGCTAACCTTTCCTGGGGCTTGCTATGTGCCAGGCACTGTTCAGATGGCAGTGTGTATATTAACTTATTTAAGTCTCACACCAACCCTACGAGGCATATACCCATATTAACTCCATTTGATAGGTGAGAAAACTGAGGCACAGAGAGGTTAAGGAATTTACCTAAGGCAACAAAGACAGTGTGGAGCAGGGATGAGAACTCCACTGTTGTCTCTCCAGTGCCCAGGATTCTAAAAGGCCTTCAGCTGCCTCAGTGTTGACAGGGCATTGCACGGCGGACACAGCATCCCCTGCATTCACTGTGCTCTGGGAGGGGACAGCCCAGCACCTGCACCGTCCTCGACAGGCAGCTGAAGTCACAACAGACCTGTTCCACAAAGCAGGGTGTTGCTTAAATAGCTCATGCCAGATCTAGGTAATACTGTATTCCATTCCCAACTATGCCTCTTTCATGATGTGTGGCCTTGGGCAGGTCACGAACCTCTCTGATTCTCAGTTTCCTCCACTGTGCCCAGGGACAGTAACGCCTGTCTAATGGGGTTACTGTCAGGGTGACACTGAATACCTGTCACCCTGACAGTATTCAGTGTCTGATGTTTTCTCTATCCCCCTGCCCACCCACAGTGTCTGATGTTTTCTCCATCCCCCTGCCCACCCATGATGGAGAGCAGAGCCCGGGGCTTGGCATCAATGAGGTGGGAATGAGGGTGCCCACTATGCTTCCTGGGCACCGGGTTGGAGGGAAGCCTTATATGCACCCTACCTCGTCTGTGGGCCACTAGAGGGTTGTTATGAAAGACGAGCTCATAGAGAGATGGGAAGAGAGCTACTGGCAGGATGGCATCTTCCTTCGCAATCTGTGAGGCATGCAGGAGAGAGCATCAGGTCAGCACCGTTCCTCACCTCTGCCAAGTGCCCCCGGGCCCACACTGCAGGGTTACAAGCTTGCTAGGATTGGGGTGTGGGTGGGGTGATGCTGCTGTGGATGGAACTCATGCTGAGCAGCCTCTATTACTGTAATTTCACCTGCTCACACCCAGAACACCTTGCCCCTTCTGTCCAAAATCCCATCATCACTGTTTTATGTTTGAAAGCTAAGAATTTTTCTCCCTTCTCCATACTGGTTATATAGCCTAGACCAGTGGTTGGCAAACTGTGGCTTGCGAGCCACATGCAGCTTTTTGGTCCCTTGAGTGTGGCTCTTCCACAAAATATCACAGTATGGGCAAATCTATTTTGAAGAAGTGGCATTAGAAGAAGTTTAAGTTTAAAAATTTGGCTCTCAAAAGAAATTTCAACCATTGTACTGTTGGTATTTGGCTAGTTGACTAATGAGTTTGCCGACCACTGGCCTAGACCAAGTATTGAGGATGTTGGTGACAAAATAATAACAAACACATATAGCACTTGTCTTGCAAGGAATCTGGGAGGTAGGCAGAGCATTGACTTTGACTTCAGTATACAATTCGTCTGACACTTCATCTTCCTCAAAGCAACCTCTACACACTCTCTCAATAGTAATCCTGATGGCCTTTTTCACTGTGGCCTGTTCTGGGTACTAATTTGTGGAGGGATTAGGGGACAGGAGGTCAGGGAACCACCTATCTAAGGGATAAGCCCATGGTAAGAGAGACCTCCTGGCTGTATGGGGCCCAGAGGCCGCTCCATCCCTGTGAGGCCAGCCTCTGAAGGGCAAAAAACACACAATTCTTGTTGAGCAGAGTGTCTGGAACATCTGGGGATAACCTTAGGGAGGCAACTATTACCAACAGAACAGTATCAGATCCATCAGTATCACAGGGCCCTGGAGTGGGGTCATGACCTTTCAGATGGCTGGATACACTGAAAGCTGTTAGGTCAGATTTGGGACCCAGAGAAGGTGCTAAGGTCTGAGGGTTGGAAGGAGGAGGGCACTTCAATTTGGCTTCCTCTGGAGCTTCATAGGGTAGCACTACATACCCAATGGACAACTAACCAGTCATTGTCTTTCATTTTTGTTCACTCAGTCAAATATTTACTGAATGCATACATGTGCCAAGCATTGGGCTGGGAATGAGTAAAAGAGAAAAAATAACTCCTGTCATCACGGGGCATGGCCTAGTGGGAAACAAGCATGGAAGAACCAGTAACATAAAAGAGAGTAGATTTATAATTCTGATTAGTGCCATAAAAGAGAAGCATATGAAGTACTAGGGTGATGTGACCTAGTGACTAGTGAGGGAGATAAGGTGATCCTGAGATCTGAAAGGTGGGTAGAAGGTCATTAGTGAATGCAGTGGGGGATAAAGTATGTGGCAGAGAAATCTCTGTTAACAAAAACCATTTCCTCTACTTTCTGAGCACACAGCTAGCCTGTGCATCTTCTTGCCTCCCAGGCAGCCATTCGTGGTCATATGACTCAGTTTTAGCCAATGCAATCTTGGTGGAAGTGGCAAATGCCATTTCCAGGTATAGACTGTTCAAAACCTCTTGCTTGTCCTCTACATCTCTCAACTACCTATCTACCAGAGGCCTAGGATCCAATAAAGTACTCTTATGGCCCTATGGGATGCCAGAGCCAGAGGGACCTGATCTCTGAGTGATCACCAGCCAACCAGTGGATTTTGTAAAAGCAATAAAGAAACTTTTATTGTGTTAAGTCATTAAGATTTTAAAAAGTTTGTTGCAGTAGCTGGTATTACTTACTCTGATTAATGCAGAAAGGAAGTGTTACGTGCAAAGAGAACAATGTGTAAAAGGCCTAACAGCAAGGAGGAAAAAAGCCTATTGGGGGGATTTAAAAAAAGTAGTGTGACTAAAGCAGAGAAAAAGGTTGCTTCTGCAAAATGAGGCCAATGATGGAAATATGAACTGATGCTATTTAAAGAATTTGGTCCTTGGGGAACCCATTAAATGATTTTTTAGAAATATGAGGAACTAAATTTGACAAGATTTGGTAATGGAGGAGATATGATAGGGAGGAGCAATGTAAAGGAGAGAGGAGTATAAGGATGACGACCAACCAGGTTTTAGCTTGAGTAATGGATGATGGAGCTATTCCCTAAGGTATGGAATAACAAAAGAACAACAGATTTGAAGGGAAAGATCATTAATGCACTTGGATACATGTACTTTGGAGGTACCTTTGAGACCTCCAAGTAGATATTCATGTAGGTAGTTTATACTCTGGTTGGAGTACAGAGGAATGGTCCATATGGGAGTTATAAATTTGTGAGTCAGTGGGCCAATGGGTATGTGAAGGCACCCCTAGGAGGATTATGACATGCATCCTCAGAGAGTACAGAGAGAAGAAAAGGAAGTAGGGATGGGCTTTGATCATCTAGATCCTAGACCATGGACGGCAAACCTTTTCAGTCAAGGGCCAAGCAATCAATGTTTTAGGATTTGCAGGTCATTACTATTTACCTTAGCTGTTGTAGCACAAAAGCAGCTATTGACAATTAATGAACAAATAAGTGTGTGACTCTTCCAACAAAACTGCACAGATGTACTCTAAAATTTGAACTTCATATAATTTTAATGTCATGAAGTGTTGTCCTTCTTTTGATTTTTCACAACCATTTAAAAATGTAAGAATCACTTTTAGTTGAAACTAATATAATATTGTATGTCAAGCTGTAATTATTTAAAGTAAAAAAAGTTGAAAGTGATTATTATATTTTTGACACAAAAATTACTAGACTTCTGAGATAATATTATGAGCGTAAGTTTCCATTTCAAGGCAAAATTGGTTTTAAAATTTGTAACTTCAGCATATTGAATATTAATTTCAACACAAGTAGCTCAGTATTCTTTGATCTGATCAAAACATCATTAATTCATCTAACAAACTTACTGAGTATCTATCATGTATCAGGTGCTATTCTAGATAATGGAGATATAGTTGTAAGTAAAACAATGTTTTAGATCTCAAAAAAAAAAAAAAAAAGAAACCCCATCCTACATTCTGGCAGTAGACAACTGGTAGCAAATATATGCATGTTAGGTGGTTACCGCCATAAAGGAAAACATCATTAAAGTCTCCAGTGAGAAAAACACACCTGAATAAATTATATCATAACTTTTCTTGAGTCTAACAGAGAGTTAAAGTCTCAGGGTGATCAAGTGGCCTGAAATCTAAAGTTAGATGGGCGACATGAAGGAGAGATGGGACATAAATACTGGTTTACTTGCAACAGAATACAAGTATCTCACAAGCATTTAAGAATAAATCAGCTAGAGCCGCATGCAGCCAGCACCTGTCCGAGGAGTGGCAGTCACATGAGCAGCCCACCCCCATCCGAGGAGCGGCAGCCCCCGCAAGCAGCCCACCCCTGACCAAGGAGCAGTAGCTGCGCAGAGTCCATTCCCATCTGAGGAGCAGCAGCTGTGCAAGCAGCCCATCCCGTCCTAGGAGTAGCAGCCACATGCAGCCTGCCCCCATCCAAGGAGCAGCAGCCTCATGAGCAGCCCACCCCTGTCCGAGGAGCAGCAGCTGCATAAGCAGCCTGCCCCCACCAGCCAGAGGAGTCACAACTGCTGTGAGCAGCACCCACCAGAGAAGCCACAGCCAACTTAGGAGCAGCCACTGCCATGACTGCCTGAGGAGCAGCCACCACCTAAGGAGCAGCTCCTGAACTACTTGACACCTAGATCCTTCAGTGAGAGCAAAAATAGGGAGACGAAGAAGCCCCCAAAGGAAAGAAAAGGAGGAATTGGCAGAAAAGTAGCTAAGTGAAACAGAGGTATGCAATATGTCAGAAAAGAATAAGGGTCATACAGTTCATAAACTGGATGAATTAAAAAAAAATCAACAACTTATGTAAGAATAAAGAAGAAATAAAGAGTGATATAAGCTGCAATTAAAAAAAAAACACCATAAAAAACACAATAGACTAGGAGAAGCGGAGGACCAAATTAGAAAATTAGATATTTATATTACAATTCATTAACAGTAGCAAAATTACAGTTATGGAGTAGCAACAAAAGTAATTTTATTGTTGGGGGTCACCACAACATAAGGAACTGTATTAAAGGGTCGCGGCATTAGGACGGTTGAGAACCACTGCTTAGACCAGTGTTTCCAAAACTTCTCTCATGATGAGAATCACCTGGTGGAGTTGTTAAACTACAGATTCCTGAATCCCAACTAAGAGGTGCTAAACTAGAATTTTGGGGAGCATATAGGTAAAATTGTATACTTAACTTAGTGCTCTGTACAATTTTACCTATATGCTCCCCAAAATTCTAGTTTAGCACCTCTTAGTTGGGATTCAGGAATCTGTAGTTTAACAACTCCACCAGGTGATTCTCATCATGAGAGAAGTTTGGGAAACACTGGCTTAGACGAATGTAAGCAGAATACCTTAAAAGTTGTCTGCATTTCAGACTTGCGTAGGGTTTACAGGAATTAAAACAGGGCATGGATATTGGTAAAATATATTAACATAAAACATGTTAAGAAAACACATGCTAAATCTGTTCCATGGACTTTATATCTGCTGCTTCTTAGGGCTAGAACATTTCTCTATACTCTACCCTTACTTTTCACCTCATTAAATTCATTGATTCATATCTCAATTTAAATACCACTCTCTCCAGAATCATTCCTAATCCCAAATTTTAGGTTAGACACCCTTCCCCATCTCTATCATATACTTCATAGCACTATCAATTTCTTTATAATACTAAACATGCTTATATTGTGAGATATATATATATCTCACTTATATAGAGAAGATATATATATATATATATATATATATATATATATATATATATATATATATATATATATATATATATCTTCTCTATATAAGTGACAAGCTCCATAAAGGCAGGACCCAATCTTTCTTCACACAGCTATATACCCAAGCCTAAAACAGAGCCTGATACATGACAGTTGCTAAATAAATATCTGTGACTGAATGGATAGACTCCTGCCTTGGCCTAAACTCCCTCCACATCCTCTACCTTGAGAATTCCTGGGCCCCAGACCTATAATGCAGGGAATTAGAGGGCTGGCCTTTAGGCCAGAGCAGCTGGCATCCCACCCCCCAATCTGTGCCTCTGAGGGAACAGGAGAAGCAAAAAGTCACCTTGTTGTAGGCCAGGCTAAGGCACCTCAGCTCTGGGAAGGGCGGGGCCAGCGTCTGGTTCCTGGCCTTCAGTAACTTCACGGGAAGAATCTCGAATATGGGAGGAAGCGCACATACCTTGGTTGTCTTAGAAGGAAAAAAAAAGTCCAAGTCAAAGTGCCTTCATGATAAAGAAGTTGAAAGTCACCGAGGGCCGACATGCCCTTCCTATGGGGTGTGGTGAAAAGAATAGCCATTGTAGAGAAGCTTGGACAGAAGATACATCTAAAGTCATAAAGGACAATGTCTCGAAGGGCCCAGAGTTCTGGTTCCAAGTTCTCTGAGATCACATGTGAGCGAATCCTCCAGCACCCAAAGTTCCAGTTTCAAGTTCTCTGAGGCCAAAGGCTAGTAGCACTGGTGTAGACATTGGAGGTTCTTTGTCCCTGCCTCCCACACTGCCCTACAGCACTTATCCTGAACTGGACCCTCCTTCTACACAATTGGGCTAAAATTTCTCCCGAGGACAATGGGAAGTTGCTTGCATTGTTAAGGGGACTTTTCCTAGGGGAGAGACGGAGAAGAGTGACCTCAACCTTGGACACCTGGCTGATGGATTAGCTCACGTCCTACAGTGGAGGCTCTTCATGGCAGGATGGAGCAACAGCTAAGTCCTGAATCTCTTCAGGCAGGCTGTGGGACCTGAACGTGGCCCAGTGTGCATCTGGGTAACTTGCAGGGTCTTGGCCTCTCAGCACAACCCAACTTGCCTGAGGGTCAACATGTTTGATCAAATAGAAATTGAAATAGCTGGATTAACCGTGCCTAACTCAGTTCACTCACTGGTTCCTGAGTTAGATGGAACCCATGGAAATTACAAGGTAGATATTGGGCTACTGACTGGGTTCAAATGAACAAGATTCTCTTCCAGGCTCCATTAGCTAATGTGTAGTTGTATTTCATATTGTAAAATAAATCAACACTTAGTGCATCAATCTTGGTGAGCTTGGGTAGTGAGTGTTTACCTAGACCAGGGGTCTTCAAACTACGGCCCGCGGGCCACATGCGGCCCGCAGAGGAGTCTGATCCGGCCCGCCAGGTTTTTTGGGCAGTGAGCACAGCCGAGGTGTTACAGTAGGGATTAGTAGTTCATATAGTCCGGCCCTCCAGCTCTCTGAGGGACCGTGATCTGGCCCCCACTTTAAAAAGTTTGAGGACCCCTGACCTAGACAGAAAAACCATTATTCTGGTCTAACAAAAATAAAGTGTCTAAGCCAGTGGCATCAAGGATTAGACCCTGGATTGTGTAACTGGCAAGGACCACTGGCTTTGGGGGACTCTCATTAGGAGCTAATGAAATCCATCTGGTGGCAGCTTTACTTCAATGCCAGCTTGATCACTTGAGGCAGAAACCTCCACTTAGTGAGTAGCTTCTGAGCCTAGAAAATGCAGCCCATGCACTTTGTGTGATCTAGGACCTGCCTGCCTAGTCCATCACTATATCTCTACAGGCCAGCACAGCGCAAGGCATGTGATAGCTAATTGGGAAATATTTGTTCAACGAATCAGTTTCTTCAATGTCATATTATAAATGTCTCTCCTTAACTCCAAATGTGATATGTATAAATGCCTCTCCAAATGGCTCCAATAACTCATTTTTGTTTATTAAAATTAATGTTCTAACTCAAGGACACAATATAAAATAAATAGTGCTTACCTCTGGGGTTGAGAATCCAGGGTAAGGTGAGAACACAACCTCTGAAACAAGAGCGAAATAGAACAAAGGTTGATGAGAGCATGAAGTGACTCCAGAGAGGCCAGAGTCTGGGCCAGCCACCCATGGTGCACAGCAGACTGCGTCCCAGAGGGGTCCTCGCTGGTGGTTAGCGCCAACGCTAAATGGGAGGAGGAGCTGGCTGTGACATGTGCCAGGTAATAAGCTCTTTGCACTTAAAATAAAATCCAAACTCCTTGGCAAGGCTTTTGAGGTCCTGCCTGACCTGCCCCTGCCTACTTTTCCAATCTTTTCTCATGCTACCCTGGACCCCTCACTAGACCTTCTTTTTGACTTTGTAACATACAAGCTCTTTCTAGCCTCAAAACTACTGGGCAGTTAGTATTGATCAGAAGGCAAAACAATGTGTCTTAGAAGAGAGAAATGTGGATAAAAGATATAATGTCAGAGGATTTAAAAATATTATTTGTTATATTGGTAGAAATGGAATGTGTTAAGATAGTGAATTCAGGAGAAAGGCTAAGCATAACCAGCAGCACTGTAGTAAGGGAGAGGCTGCAAGTGATGTCATTTTGGGGACCATCAGAAGGAGATGAGCCAATAAACAGTTGAGTTCAACCTAATAAATCAGAGCATTGACCGGGACTACATCCTGTGCAGGCACCACTCACCTTTGCTCCAGCTAACGAGACCCTTTTCACATATTAATGATATACTGTAAAAGGTTACATGAAATAACATAAACAATGATAGGGTGGAATACCACATGGCATAAATAACTTCTCCTGTGACTCAGGCTGGAAAGGAGTCTGGGAAAGGTTTGTATAAGGAACAAGGTAGGAATTAGCAGGAGGAAGGGCTGTGATCACAGGTGTGGGTGCTGAGGAGCAATCCTCTGGGGAGGCAGAGAGCGCCCCGCCCCCCCCCCCCCCCCAATCTAGAAAATGAGCTGCAGCATACTGGTACTGCCTGAATGCAGGTCCTGCCGTTCTCTGCAATCTCAGAAGTAGCCCAGACATTGTACACTGCATCCTCAGGTTCTGATTGGGAATTGTTCACCAAAAAGATGGACAATTAAGAATCTCCTTGTATTATAGGAAAATTAACACTACAAAAAGTCATTAAATACGAAAAATAGAAGAAGAACTACGGTATCATCTGAAAGAAAAACCACAAGAGAGTTTTATTAACAAGGAGAAAAACTTTAAAATAGAATAATTGTATCCTCTGAGAAATTTGAAAGACTATTTCATTCCTAAAACAAAAGCAGGAAAGAGAAGTTATTAACAATTCTGTGAATTTAAAATAGGGTAATCAAATAAAAGACTTAATAAATGTGCTGGATAAATGAGCAGACGCAATTGAAGAGCTAATTCATAAAATGAAAGACTAAGCTGACTCTCAGGATGCAGTGCAAAAATGCAAAGAAATATAAAGAATAACGGAAAAGAGGACTAGAAGGTAGATCCAGCTTTAAGCAAATTGTGGAATTTCAGATAGAGATGACAGAGAGAATGGGAAGAGAAATTTCTCCAAGGTGAAGAAAACCACATGTCTTTGATTGAAAGCACCTTTAAGTACCTCACAGGATAAACAAAAAGAGGGGTACATGTGGATGCACCTTAGTAAAGTTTCCAAAGGATAAGAGGAATATGTTAAATTCCGGAGAGCAAAAATAGAATCCTATAGAGCAGTGTTTCCCAACCTTCTCTCATGATGAGAATCACCTGGTGGAGTTGTTAAAACACAGATTCCTGAATCCCACCTAAGAAGTGCTAAACTAGAATTTTGGGGAACATATAGGTAAAATTGTATACTTAACTAGTGCTCTAAGACAGATTTTATATACAGAGCACTAAGTTAGGTATGCAATTTTACCTATATGTTCTCAAAAATTCTAGTTTAGCACTTCTTAGTTGGGATTCAGGAATCTGTGTTTTAACAACTCCACCAGGTGATTCTCATCATGAGAGAAGGTTGGGAAACACTGCTATAGAGAGATGAGAATCAGACCGGCATCATTGGCAACAATGGATCTAGAGGGCCCTGGAGTAATATCATCCAAGTTTGAAGGGAAAATTATTGTAAGATAGCAATCTCTATTCAACCAAACCAGCATTCAAATATAAAGGTGATTTTGAATATTCAGAAACTCGGGAAAGTCTACTACTTGTAAACCCTCTTTGAAAGAATAACTTAAACAGCAAAATGAAAAGCAGCGCACAAAAGCAAACTGTCTTTGTTGCCACCTGGCTTTGCTGGCAGTGGGGTGGCCATCTTGAGACCTCAACAGGAACCAACCTACAGAGACAAGCAAGCTGGCCGAGGACAGCCGAAAAGATATTGGAAAGAACCTGAGTCCTTTGAGGACATCAGTGCCCCCAGAGTTAACCATCCCGAAAAGCCTACCTCTGAGTCTCTTGTTGAGATTGTTTTTTAACCAACTTTTGATTAGGTTTTAGAAGCACCTTAACTGAGAATTAGTTAGAAAGTCACTGAAATAATTCATGTGAGACCTCCACCTCCCCAGGCCCAATAGCTGAAGTGCAGCAGCTCCCCAGGAGCCACCGACTTTCAGAATAAACTCTCAGAAGCTTACGCTCCCACCAAAACAGGTTTGGCTCAGTGGATAGAGCGTCAGCCTGCGGACTGAAAGGTCCCGGGTTCAATTCCGGTCAAGGGCATGTACATTGGTTGTGGGCACATCCCCAGTAGGGGGTGTGCAAGAGGCAGCTGATTGATGATTCTCTCTCATCGACGTTTCTAGCTCTCTGTCCCTCTCTCTTCCTCTCAGTTAAAAAAAAAAACCTCAATAATATATATATATATAAAAGAAGCTTACACTCCCCATGGGGCTAGAGTCTCTGGAACAAGGGGCATCACTCACCTGTCCGGTCATCATCCTTTTTCATGGGCAGTATGGTATAATCCTGATGTTCATCTGAGGCCTCGAAGACCCATGATTTGGGCTGCAGACTGGATGGGAGCCCTCTCCGAGGACTCCCTCTGTCTCCAACCCAATCCCCCGACCCGGTGCGGAGCTGAACCTGCTGTAGGTACGGGATCCGGAAAATCTTGTTTTGGTCCAGGCTTAACTTCTTCAGTCTTCAATTAAGGAAAGTGAATACAGAATCTCGGCAATATTATACCTCAGGGACACATACCAAGCAACTTTAGGGAAGAATATGGACACAGTCTTGGACACTTACTCCTCTTGTGTGACCTTGAGCCAGAAGCTTAGCCTCTCTGGGCCTCAATATCCCTACCTCTAAAATGGGAATAATATTTATTAACCTTTCAAGGTTCTTGTGAAGATTAAATGAGGTAATGTAAATGGCTTACTGAACCAAGTTGTGTTCAGTAAACGGTAGCTGAATCCAAAGTAAAATTTCCAGGGATCTAAAGCTTAACCATTTAAGAGCCAGCATTTTCATTATTTCAACCAAAAAAGCATTAACTTTATCTTTCTGATTCTGATTCTTTTTTTTTTTTTTTCTTTTTTTTCTTTTTTTTTCCCTTCTGTCTCCTCTCTCTGGGTCAGGATCCTGTCTCTGGTAATATCTCCCCTTTCCTCCCCTTTCTCTTTGTGGCTTCTAATCTAGTCACATGATCAGAAGTGCCTTTACTGATACCCTACTTTTATGGCTGAGTTAAAGCTCAAAGGGGAGAAATGACTTACCCATGGCCACATAGCAGAGAAAAGTGGTGGGGTTGAAATGGAAACCCAGGCCTTTTAGCTTCCAGAGTGGCATTCAGGGTGTGAGCTAGGCTGGGGGTTAGAGAGGGCCCTGCAGAGAGAGGCTTGTGGCATTACCTCCTGAGCCCGGCCAGGCTGGCAAAGCAATTGGGGCTGGAGAGTTTGTTGTCATCCAGCATCAGTGTCTCCAGTGCTGGGAACCTCAGGATGTACCTCTTGCCTGACAGCGATGTTCCAGATGTCTCACTGTGAGTGCAAAGCTCTTGGTTAATGAGCAAGGACGGGACAAACACCACCATCCCCAGGAAGAAATGGGGGTTAAGAAATCAATCAAGAGGTCTAACCAACTTGGAAACTTCTCTAGTGGCCCAGAGAGGTCCCTCAGAGAAGGACCAGGACATGTTGTTCCCTCCCCCAACCTCACTCATGCATAGTCTTCTGTATGGAGAAAGGTTCCATCCATGCACTGACAGGCTCTGTGAGACTGGGTTGGGGCAGGATGGGGGTAGGGGGAACACTTGTAGTTCTCATGGAAAATACCAGAGTGAATGAAGCATGACCGAGTTGGGGAAAGCATTCTGCAGAGAGAACAGTGCACATTTGGGAGTCAGGACAGACACTAGGGTATGCTGTCTCACCATGAGAGCACCAGGAGACAATGCCCTTGACATGGACCACAGCCTTGCCACTGAGTAGGTGGGTAAGGTAGGCTGGCTGCAGTAAGGATAACGTGCCTTCATAAGATGCACACATCAGTGAAAAACTGAGAAGTCTCTTTTAAACTTAAACCCTTGGAGGATTCCCAGAAATACCTAAAAGTGGGATCTAGCAGGCTGAGGCTTTATGCACTAAGCCATGCTGGCTATGGCTATTATTATTATTATTATTATTATTATTATTATTAAGAAAGGAAGAACTAGTACATTCTGGCCAAAAGGCATGGCCTCAGCAAATGTGTGGAATGGGAATATGCAAGGCTTATTTAGAGGGTTCATGAAGAATAGCCTGGCAAAAGCAACAGCCACAATTTACCAGTGACCAATCAGAGGCAAGTAGAGCAACCTGTCAGACACTGTGTCTCTCCTAATAACACAGAGGAGTGGGGATGCCCATCTGAGGCCTCCCTATCCTTTGGGGTCCTGCTCCCATGGTTGCCTTTACTGGGAGCCTGTCTTTACAAGACTACTAAGCTGCTTTGGACTATTTCCTGGGTTACTTGTACCCAGAGGAAGGTTCACAAAGAGACACATAGATGGAGCCTCAGCTGTAGAACTTACTGCTCCGTGACAGCCAAATTCATTGGCAGGGAGGTGAGCCCATTGCCTGTGAGGAGCAGGACGCGGAGGTGTGGCAGAATCCCAAGGTAACAGATGGCCTCTGGATTCAGGCTGTTGAAGGAAAGGTCCAGGAACTACGAGCAAAGACAAAAGAAGGGAGGACCTAAGTACGATGCAGAACAATAATTTTCATACATGAGATGGGAGCCAGCTACTTTTTCTTTTTTAACTTCTGGGGGAGGGGTATCACCCACAAGCTAAAACAATCCTGACTCTCTGGATTAATATTTAAGGTTGATCAGAGCCAGTTCCAACCTATTTGTCAGCTTAAGCTCCCCCTGCAAACCTTTATTTATCCTTTGGTGCTGGCCAAAGTGACCCCCACTCCCTCCATCACCATTCCTTGTGTCACTTTCCCTAAGGTCTTAGCTTTAGCTTTTCACTCAATCAGAATCACCCTTTCTCCATGTATCTCAATCTAAGCCCCAAAGACCAGGTCCAAAGCTGCCTCCTTATAAAACCTTTCCTAATTTTCTGGCTAGATGGAATTTCTCTTGCTCTTCTTTGACTTTGAGTGCTTTATCTAGATTGCTCTGGGGGGTATTTCTAGTCTAGGTCTCTGCCGTAGCTGGATATATGTCTGAGGAATAAGGATATTGGTACACGGATGTGCCTAGCAGAGCCCTGTCACACAGTAGTGTACTAGACCACAAACCCTCTGAGGTCAAGGGCATGCCACAGTATCTCTGTATCCTTGTACGTAGTAGGTGCACATAAAAAATCAGCTGAATGAACTGGCTTATTCAGTTGGCTTATAAGGATAATGACCCCCCTTGTCACCCCATCATCAACCACCTTTTAACTGGCCACTAGATTAATGAGATACTTGACTAGGGTCAGGGTGCCTGTCAGGAAACTGAGTTTCTCTTAACAAAGACAAAGGCAATTGGGATAAATGATATCAGTTCAGTCTTTGTTTTCTCTTTTCTGAGCCTCTCTAAATACTCACTCACTTTAGCTCTTATGTATGAGTCTGCTTTCTCTCTTCCCTTCCCCTCCACCATCACACACCCATTGGAGCCTGTCGAATGAGGCCAGTTTCAGCATCTTATCCAGTTGGTATAGGAGCAAGGTCTTTGGCTGGTGGCTTAAGGATTACAGAGTCAGTCAGACACATACAGCTGACTACAGATCATGGCAAGAAGAGGACTGGGTTTGGTCTGATTCCATTCAGTAATTAATTGATGAACTCTGCAGACCTGGGTTTAAATACTGGCTAACTGTGTGATCTTGGGCAAATTATCTAACCTGAGTTTCCCTACCTACGAAGTGGGAATACTAATGGGCTCTTATGAGGAATAATATAGGTAAAGCCTTTACCATGGAATCTAGTACATAGGAAATGCTTAGTTGATGTTGACGGTCATCATCATCTCCGTTCCTTCATTCAAGGCCCCTCCCTATACTGAAGGTTTACTGTGAACCAGTTCCTGTCCTCTGCAAGTTCACTACCTATTCAGGCAGCTAGACACATATATGTGTACCAAGTAGCAATGCTGCTGGGATAGAGGTCTGGAGCACAAAGGAAGGAATGGTCAGCCCTACCAGGAGTCCAGATAAGCTTCACAGAGCAGGTGACACCTAAACTGTCCTTAGAGACTAGTCGGTATTCACCAAATTGTTAAAAGCAAAAAAAAAAAAACATGCAGTGAAGCAAGTGGCACGTATAGAAGCCAGGAGGCAGGAGACAGCCTTGCTTGCTCTGATAGCTATAAACTGTCTGGCTATAATAAGAGTCCATGTTATTAAGAGAGAGCTTGATAAGACTAGACAGGCCATGAGAGATGCCAAGCCCCTAGCGAGTGCCAAGTTTGTGCGTTTGGCAGCAAATTCCAAGTTTTGAGAATTCACACAAAGGGGTGATCCCACTTGGCAGAGAAGCAAGCCTTCAAGGAGGAAGGCCTGGAAAGCTAGCTCAGAGAAGCACAGGTGAAGGTGGGGGAAATTCTCTCCCCCATATCCATAGGTGGGTAGTTAACAGACAATGGATTCTATCTCCTTAATATCTCTCCAACTTGTTCCCTCCATTTTCATACAGTATCCATAGAGGTTTTCCTACAATGCAGTTCTGATTCTATTATTCCTGGCCCAAACCCCTCAGGAGATCCCTGGTATCCAGAGGACAGGGTTCAACTCCTAAGCAAGACTTCCAAGGTTCTCCCCAGTTCCTCTTCTGTCACCTCTCCGGGCTCATCTACCCACACTCTACCATTCCTCACTCTCCATTCCAACCACACTGAGTTGTTTCACCGTGTTCTAGCTCAGGTCTGTGAGCCAAATCCCACCTGCTGACTATTTTTGCTTGGCCTACGATCTAAGAACGATTTTTATTTCATTTTTTTCACTTAAATTTATTGGGGTGACATTGGTCAACACGATCATATAGGTTTCAGGTGTGGGTTTCTATGTTATAAGATATTGTAACATTGTATATTGCATATTGCACCATGTGCCCATCACCCAAAGTCAAATCTTCTCTTGTCACTATATTTTTAAATGGCTGGAAAAAATAAAAAGAAGAATAACACTGTGTGAAAATTATGTGAAATTCAAATTTCAGCCGCATAAAGTTGTAGTAGAGCACAGCCCGCCTCATCTGTTTTTGTGAGGTCTACAGCAGCAGCAGCGTTGACTAAGTATGACCATATGGACCACAAAGCCTAAAATATTTACTGTCTGGCCTCTTACAGAAAAAGTTTGCTGACCCTCATCCTAGCAACTTTAGCCATTTAATGTTGGGTCCAAATTTGCTTTCCACAGAATTAAGGGCAGTTCAAAGAAATGAATAGTCTTAGCATCGTAGGTCACAGAATTTCA
Organism: Pipistrellus hanaki; assembly: GCF_964339955.1. Classification (NCBI taxonomy): domain Eukaryota; kingdom Metazoa; phylum Chordata; class Mammalia; order Chiroptera; family Vespertilionidae; genus Pipistrellus; species Pipistrellus hanaki. The sequence goes on along the minus strand of NC_140511.1, from coordinate 41,889,263 downwards.
CAGCTGGCCCAGAATTTACAGAGGAGGAAACATAAGCCCCAGATTATTTGGCCAAGGAGGCATGCCAAAGTGGTGGCAGGACCAAGACTAGAAACAAGTTCTTCTGACTCTCAGGGCAGGACGTCGGCTGACCCTTTTTCAGATCCAGTTGCAGAGAATCAAATTATGACAAAATTAAGTTTTTCTAAATTGACTCCTGAAGAATTTTACTCTGGGTGGCAGCTTTTCCGGCCAACAAAATTCCTAACCTGGCTTCTATATCTGCTGAGTCATATCAAGTTTTATCACACATCAAAATATTCATTACTGTGAGCTGCAAACTCAGGACATTTGACAGGTTTATTCTTTTTCTTAGCGAGCCCTTGCAATTCCAAGAGAGATGAAATTAAATGACGGGCCAAGAGATTTGGTCTTCTCATTTTATACTCTGCATCATGACTTTGGTCTGCTCTCTTATGTAAATAAATTTCCTTGGGTAAGGTTGGGTTTGCTGGATAAATACAATCCATCAGAAGCTATCTATAATAATAAAAGGGTAATATGCTACTTAGACGAGACTTATTCTGGACGTCTTTTCCAGACGTCCTTCCTGATGAAGCCAAAGTGGAGGGGTGGGGTGGGGGGGGGGGGGCGGGGCAGCCTGCCTGGGTCCCAGGTGCCTGCTGGCAGCCAGAGGAAGGAAACCTGGGTCCCAAGTGCCTGAGGGAAGCCGGTGGTGGCAGCCAAGGGAAGAAAGACCTACTGTTGCACGAATTTTTGTGCATCAGGCCTTTAGTCAAACTATAAAGTAGAGCCTCCAAGAAGTCAGTCATGATCAAACTGTAGATCCAAGCTAGTCAGCTGTGGGGTCAGAGTCCATAGTCATGTCCCCTCCCCAAGGCCCACAGGCACTTGAAATGGGTTTAAAATAGTAAGTGTAGCTGAAACCAGTTTGGCTCAGTGGTAGAGCATCAGTCTGCGGACTGAAAGGTCCCAGGTTTGATTCCGGTCAAGGGCCTGTATATTGGTTGCAGGCACATCCCCAGAAGGGGGTGTGCAAGTGACAGCTGGTCGATGTTCTCTCTCATGTTTCTCTCTTATCGATGTTTCTAGCTCTCTCTCTCTCTCTCCTTTCCTCCTCTCTGTAAAATATCAATAAAATATATTTTAAAAAAATAGTAGGTGTAAGGAAACCAAGATGCCTGGCTCCATGCATGACTTGAAGGAGCTCAGTAACTACCTTTTTAAAAGTAAAATAATGAATAAGTGGAAGTTCATAAGAAGCTCACGGGCCTGTCGGTCAGGGTAATGGTTCCCTGTATCTTTAGAGCACCTGGAACCTGTTTCTCACTACCTCTACTAAAATCTAGTGTAACATGTTTTTAACATAGCACACACAATTGCATCAGTTGTAAATTTACTCTGTTTTACTGGACTTTTAGGACAAGTCTGAGTACCACTCCTGTTCTAAATCACAGAAATCCCTGTTATCCTCAATATAACACGGAGAGGAGGCACCATTGCATTCAGTATGGCATGCTTTAAGAATGCAAGGATATAACTGTATTCAATCCATTTTAGGAGGACTGCCAACCCAAACAGTCAAAACTTTGACCTATAAAGGACATCAACTTCCTAAAAAATTCACTCTGTGGAAGGACTTTTCTTGCTGCTACCCTCTTCCCACCCTTCCCCAGATTAAGTGGGGGCTTTTGTGAAGAAAGACTACCACTGATGTTTGAAGATTAAATTATTTAAGTTACCAAGTATTTGGGGTCAACACCAAGGCTCAAGACATACAGGCATTTTGCTGAGGTGTGAGTCGGAAACACTTAACTTCATGGCTCCTCAACCCCCACTGTTTCCAGGACTCCCTCAAACTCTCCTTCCTTTAATATCTGTTTAAATTCACTTTTCTGCATAGACTCCTTTGGATCTGACCTTTGGCAATTATTTTCCAGGGCCCTGCACCATGGCCATAGGAATAATATATTCTCATCTATTTGCCACTGCTACCACCACCACCACCACCACCACCACCACCATCACCAATCCCATTACTCCCATCACTACCATCAACCCCAATACCCTCCCCAGAGGATTGCCCAGAAGCCAGGGTCTGTCAAGGACCAGAAAGCCCCTTCCCAACAATTGTAAGCAGTCAAGAGAGACCTCTACATCCAATCCTTACAGGGAGACAGGTGGGCACCAAAAACTCCCTACCTCCAACTTACTTCCAAGAACTTAAAGTCTCCATTTCTCACGTAGAGTGTTTTGATGCCGTTAAACGCAAGCTCCAGTTCCCTTAGGGCTGGAAAGGTATGAAATGCATCTATAGGGGGAGGAGAGAGAGAATCTTCAGCTGGTGAAGGGCTTAAGATAAAGGTATTAACAGTGGTCGCTTACTGGGTTCCAAGGGGTTGGGCCAGGCCCTGGGTAAGTTGCTTTACATGCATGACCTCTAAGTCTCTAACAATCCTGAAAACTAGCTGAGGAATGAGAGGCTACACTAGGCTAAGTGATTTGCTAAAACAGAATTTCTGGTAAGTGAAAGGCCTAACTCCAAAGTCCATTTTAAACATTATAATAAAATATAAAATAAAAATAATAATTTCTGATCATAAAAGTAAAACATGTCCACCAAAAAAGTAAAAAACACAGAAAATAATAGTTTCCTTTAATCTCAATACCGAGAAAACCATTGGAAGTTTCATGTATATATTCCAGACTTTTTCTCATGTGTCTACTGAAACACACACACACACACACACACACACACATTATTTTTACAGAGATGGAATTATACCATTCACACTATTCTGTGACTTGTTTTCCCCTCTTAACAATATGACTTAAGAATTACTCCATGTCAAAACTATAGATCTGCATAATGTCTGAATTATGTTCTACAATATAGACATACCCTAGTTTATTTAACAATTCCCCTATTGGCAGCTTTTAGGCAATCTGGATAAAAGGTAAAAACACTTTCCCTTTCTGCATGACAATTGGACCTTGGGTTAACTTTCTAGTCCGTTCCCCTGAAACCTGAAACAAATGATAACTATGTTACTGAGCAATATCGCTGGGATAAAAATTATACCTGGACTAAGAATAACTATAAATGAACAATAAATACCTGGTGGAGACACCAAACTTTGGGCTCCCCTGTGTGTGGTGACTCCTGTAATTGGACATGTTCTTTGCAGAAGCTCTAGGAGCTATGTCCATGGAGTATTACAGTGGCTATTTGTTCCAGTGGGAAATGACGTTTTTAAGCCAGAATGGCTCCTACATCCACCCAGGGAGAGTTTCATTGTCTTGGACCTGACCTGGTGGCCACAGATGACTCACAGATGGTTACATGGACTGCTACATGAAATGCTGAGGCCTTCACTGAAGAGGAACTGGTGATGCTGTGTGGAATTACTTGTCATCCTTCTTAGTGAACATGGTGTCAAGTGTGGCCTACGGTGGTCTTGTAAGTCAGAATGTTCAATAAAGCCTAATTACTTTTAACGTAGGTATTTCAGGATATTTCCAATGAACATCTTGTACAAGTGTGCTTCTATAGAATAAATTCCTGGAAGTGGAGCAACTAGATGAAAGGCAATGACTGTTTTAAGAGAAACTGTCAAATTGCCTTCCGAAGATGCTGCACCAATTTATTACACTTCTGCCAGTTGAATTTGAGAGGATCCATTTCCCTACCAATGTGGTCCAACTGCCATCAGTCCTCACTTTTTGCCAGCATTTGATAAGTAGAAAATAGCATTTTGATGCTGTTTAAATTAGTGAGGTTGAGCATCTTTTCATAGGCCTGTTGGCCTTTGTATTCAAGCCCATGTTCCTGACAGACTGCACTGTTTCCTCAAGGGCAGGGACTTCAACACTTGCTTCTTCAAAATCACTCCTCAAACAACGCATTCAGACGGAACTCATCCTATTTCTTCCAGAACTCACCTCTCTTCTAGTGCTGTCTCAGTGAATCCCCTTGTTCCTCCCTCTCTCCATAGGCTCACTAGTTACCAAGCCCTATTATCTCTGCCTCCTCCTGAACCTCCTTCTCTTAACCCCTATTACCCTTATTGCCACAGCCCTGATTCAGGTCTCACCTCCCCTCACTTGGAAAAATAAAACCATCTCCCAGGTTTCCCAGTCACCATCTTCTTCTCTTGTAATCCACCCTCCTCTGAACCAACACTGAGCCCCTCTATTTAAAAGCTGTTCAAGGCTCTCTCTACTTACAGGATTAAGTCCAAGCCACTCAGGGCCCTTGATAATCTACTCCCTACCAAGCTTTCTAGTTTCTGTTCTCTACTACCTGCATCCCTTGCAAACATACAAAGCTTCTTCAGGGGCCCTGATCAGGCACTGCCATCCACATCTGCTGGGTCAACCTTACCTTCTAATTCCTGAGTCTCTTCTATTCATTTTTTTTAGACCTCAGGAATTAGGTGCTCCTCTTCTCAGAAGTTTCTAGACACTCTGGCCTGGCTTGATGTCTTGCTTATATTCTCCCATAGCCTTTTGTGACTCCCTCTATCCCTGCATTTACTGTCTTCTGCTATAACTTGGTGTCTGAGCCCATCTCTACCACTAAACTAAGACTCAGCAGAATAGAACGTGGCTGCATTCATTTCTAAAAGCCAAACATTCACACAGTCCTGATATCCAGCAGGGGTCGCTGTGGGTTTGCTAAAACTTAAGGCTTTATGCTCCAATAGGGGCTCTTACTGTCTCAAAACATCTTTATATAACCATCTCATCTGAGCCTACCAGGCATCTTGTCTTGGAGAGGAAAACAGAAGCAAATTATCTCCATTTACAGATAGAGAAGCATCAGCTCACAGAAAAATGTTCTTGGTAGGTAGTGCCCGCTCTGGGTTACAATCCAGAACTGTGTGTTCTCTAGCACCCAGCTTACTGTACTACAAAAAATAGATGAGTGGCCAGTCACAGGTGTCCGATAGGCAGGTTCTAACTTGAGTGATTGCCTGTGCCGGCCAACAGGCAGAAACAGTTTCCAGGAAGAAAAAGCTCACCTAGAGGTAGGAAGTTTTCTGAGGCATTGATGTAAATCACGGAATCAAAATGCTTGAAGTCCTTTTCCTTAGCCTGCAGAAAGGCATTTCAAAAGAATGTTCAGAGAAGAACAATGAATGATACTCTGAAGACCCATGTAACCACTATCCAGCTTAAATAAATCTGAATATTTTGCTTCAAATTTCTTTAAAGAAAAAAATTTCAGAGTTGCCCCTCCCTTCATATCCCTTCTAATCACATTCTTCTCCCTCTCTCCCACAGATGACACCTATCCTAAATTGGTGATTATCATTCCCGTACTTATATTACATATTAGAGGCCCGGTGCATGAAATTCGTGCATGGGGGTGAGGAGGTGCTGGTGTCCCTCAGCCCAGCCTGCACCCTCTCCAATCTGGGACCCCTCAAGTAATGTCTGACTGCCCGTTTAGGCCCGATCCCACCGGAATTGGGCCTAAACGGGCAGTCAGACATCCCTCTCACAATTCAGGACTGCTGGCTCCCAACTGATCGCCTGCCTGCCTTCCTGATTGCCCCTAACTGCTTCTGCCTGCCAGCTTGATCACCCCCTAACCATTCCCATGCCAGCCTGATTGATGTCTAACTGCTCCCTTGCCTGCCTGTTTGTCCCCAACTTCCCTCCTCTGCCTGCCTGGTCACCCCTAAATGCCCTCCCCTGCAGGGTTGATTACCCCCAACTGCCCTCCCTTGCAGGCTTGGTGCCTCCCAACTGCCCTCCCCTGCTGGCCATCTTGTGTCCACATGGGGGCAGGATCTTTGACCACATGGGGGCAGCTATCTTGATCTTGTGTGTTGGAATGATGGTCAATCTGCATATTACTCTTTTATTAGATAGGATAAAGGCCTAGTGCATGGGTGGGGGCCAGCTGGTTTTTCCTGAAGGGTGTCCCGGATCAGGGTGGGGGTTCCCTTGGGGAGTGGGACAGACTGGGAGAGGGGCCTGTGGTGGTTTGCAGACCAGCCACACCACCAGTGACCCAAGCGAAGGCCCTGGAATCTGGGATTTATTTACCTTCTACTATTGAAATTTTGTAGCTTGGAGTGGAGCCAAGTCTTCTGCTTGCTCCGTGGCTGCTGCCATTTCTGTTTGGATTTGTTTACCTTCTATAATTGAAACTTTGTAGCTGTGAGTGGAGGCTTAGGCTGGCTAGGGCAGGCAGAAAGCTTGGCTTCTTCCATTGTCAGAGAAACCCAAGCTTCCCTCTTGCTCTCTGTGGCTGCAGCCATCTTGGTTGGGGTTAATTTGCATACTCGCTCTGATTGGCTGGTGGGTGTGGCTTGTTGGTGTAGTGGAGGTATGGTCAATTTGCATATTACTTTTTTATTATGTAAGATTACATATGTATCCATAAACTCTATATAGTATTATTTACATTTTTAAAACCATATTAAGTACAATCACACTGTAGATATTCTGCAACCTGCCTTTCTTGCTTAATACTATGTTTTTGAGATTTACTTGTGTTACTACATGTAATTTTAGTTCATTCACTTTAATTGTATAATATATAAGCAATCTCTTTTTGTATGCCATGGAAGGCCTACAAACAAAAAATGCATGCCATAATATCCTGTATATACATTGGCTAATGGTAGGCCACACATTTGACTCAGAGATACCTATTAGCCAATGCAAGAAAGAAACAGGATTCATTACAGTAGGTCCTCGGATTACGTCGGAGATCCATTCCTACAGTGCGACATAACGTGATTTTCGCTGTAAGTCAGAACCCACCTACATAAGCACCCATGTCACTCACATGGAGCACATACACAGCAGTAATGAAGTGAAACAGTAAAAAAATTTTAAAAAGAAAGATAACAATTTCTGACCTTTACTTGTGGCAAATAAATAATAAAAAACATAAAGCACATATGTACATATGACAGAACTTTTTTATATATATAAATAAGTGGGAGATTGTGACGTAACCACGAAACAGCGTATGTCGAGTCCGACGTAACCAGAGGACTGTCTGTACATGAGTCACAGTATCTATAAGTTAAGAAGAAACCAGCATCTTGGGAGAAACATTACCACTTCTGGCACTGAAACCTGAACAGAAAATTCTCCTGTAGGCTCTTTTGGTGGGAACTCTGTCACACAATGAATCATGCCTCCCCCCCGAAATTCGATGGCCAATTCAAACACACTTCTTCTACAAGGCTATTTCCTTTAATTCACCTCACATGGAACGATGATAAGACCAAATTTAGAACAAAAGATTGTATCTTAATATTGTTTCCACCCATGAGTCCTTGTCTGATCCTCCCCTTCCCTTGTGACCAGATGCCCATGCCCCAGGGACTCTGGACAAAGAGCCAGGAGCCACCTCAGGTGTGGCTCACCCCAATTACATCCCTGCTGTGTGGCCTCACCTTAGAGAACTTCAGGCCGCTCACGTTGATGGTGCACAGTTCTGACGGGTTCCTCACACAGTGGTGCTTCAGCTGGAACACAGTGCAGAGAGTCAACTCTCAAGGTCCCAACAAGGTTTATCTAATTGGCCAGGCGACAGTGACTTCCTTAGAGGAAGGTAGCCTGGTACAGTGGGAAGCGCGTGGGCTTCGAAGTTGTTCAGAACTGAGCTGCCATCTCAGCTCTTCCACCTCTGTTTCCCATCTGTAAGATGGGCATAGTAACATTGACTTTATGGGATTCTTAGGAGGATTCCTTCCTCTCTCTTCCTTCTCTGTCTTTTTGGCCCTGTTTTCTCTACCTGGTTCTAAAAAACTGTATTTCTGAGGCTTTACCAGTCTTAGATATTTGTCATAATTTGTTCGTTTGTCCGTCCATCCATCCATTCATCCATCCATTCATCCATCCATCCATCCATCTATCCATCCATTCACTGAATATATATTAATCACTATGTTGGGCCATGCATTATGTTAAATATATCAACAAACTTTCTTCTAATTTTAACTATTATACCACTTTTAAAATGAGAAAGATAAGACTAAGCTAGTGAGAGATCTACAATTTAAACCCAAGTCTGTAATCACTAAACTCTGAGCTCTTTTGACTACCATATGTTGTCCCTCAACACTAAAAGGCTGGAAGGAAAGTTCAGCTTTGGAGCTTCGATTTCTGTTTAACAGAGTATTATTCCTTTTTTCTGTTATTCATTTATTTATGATGTCTTTTATGTTTAGACATGGTACTAGGCACTGGGAAGATAATAAAGGAAAACAGAAATATTCCACGTCTTCATACAATTTCCAAGTACATAGAAGCCAAATAGCAAGCAAGTTTTTAATGTGCTAAATATTTTAAATGAGAAATTCAAGATGATAAAGGAAACAATTATAGGTAGTGGAAGGGAAGCCATAGTTACTGAAGGAAGTAATATTTCAACTGAGATCTAAGAGCTGGTCCCATGAAAGTGGGTGGCAGGGGCTGTGAATACTATCAAGACAGGAAAAAGCAAGGTGCTTTTGAGAGGATGAAAAACAAGAGAAGGCTAGGGAGGTGGTCATGAGATGTTATCCAAAGTGGCAACATGGATAAAAAGCCATCTCAATTAATGTGGACCTTATATGTTGCTGAAAACAAAGGGGAAAAGACCACAATGAGAAGTGTTTCTGCCCTTCATCAGTGCTGCTGTGTCAGTCCTTCTCACCCTCAGTGAGAAGTGAACAAAATCATGAAAGAAATTCCATAGGACTCTGTAAAAAGCTTACACCGCACCACTTGAGTCGAGATTCAACAACCTATCTCCTCAAAGCTCTCTTTCAACATCTGATCTGTGCAGAAACCCTTCTCTTGGGAACCACAAGAGAGTCTGGAACAAAGCAGGCTTCCAGAGAGTTCTTCGCAGGGAACTATGAGAACTGGACTGTGCATTAATGTTGGCTTACAGAAGGTAAACCAGTGAGGCATTGTACAGAGCAGTCATGACTGCCAGACGTGAAATCACCTGGCTGGTCGGCAGCACAGCGACCCCAGTCCTCTTTGGAAAGTGTGTCCAGGCACTGGGTGATATCTGGTCATCTGTCCTGACCATCAGCCAGACACTGCACCCAAAGGACAAAGGTTGGGGAGTGTAAGTAGAGCTCCCCAGGACCCCCTGCTCCTAGAGAAATCTCCCCAGAGCAGAGCAGGAATCGCCACACCCTACTAGGTGCTGGAATGGGATTTCCAATTTACTGTTCCCCTTGATTTTTTTTTTTTTTTTGTACCTCATTTGCCTCCCCAACTCAATTAAGAATTTTTACTTGATATAATGTAAAAGCACAGGTTTTGGAGTCAGTACACCAGAGTTCTAACGCTGAGTAGTTCTAATCTTGAGTAGACCAGAGTTCTAATTACCAGCTATAATTTACCTTGGCCAAGGCAAATTAACCTTCAGAACCTCAGATTTCCCATGTGCACAATGGCAACAACAAAATAGGGATAAATCTCACAAGGCGGAAAGAAAGCTTTATACAGAAAGCTTTGGGTTCCTTCATCATCCTGCCTGTACTCCATTTGCCCCTCTAAAAGTTTGGGGTGGGTTGGGGTAGTTGTAGAGTGGAGCAGCCAGAACAGCCATCAACTGAGATAGCCAGCCATTCCATGATGGATTCACTCTCACCAGAAAATCCTGATCCAGCACGGGTCCAGGAATGTCTGCTTGGCTTTTCCATTGAGACCTTTTCTTCCCTTTGGTCTCAAAAGAAACCTTCTGGCTTTTCTGAACTTCAGATGGTGTCTCAACCGCAATTCCCTTGGGCTTCTTCCTAGGGATTTTCCGAGCCACTAACCAGTGTCCTCGGCCTGTTGAGAAGACCAGAACAGTGAGGAAAAAACTCTTTCAAAGCCACAGTTAGTGTACTTACAGATTATTTAACTAAAATACTAAAACCAAAAAGGCTTCTCATTACCTAACATGTACCAGATACTGTCCTGCTACTGGCGATGGGGCTTGGGGAGAAGATGTCTGCATAATTATCTCAATTAGTTGGCCCCAAACCCAGTGAAGATATGGTACTGCCCGTTTCACAGATAAAAGGCTAAGACTCAAAGAGATTAAATGATTTGCCTAATTCCTTCCTCCACATTTTTGCCTTTAAACTCTAATCTTTCTTCAAGACCTCAGATCAAGTACGGTATTTCCTGTTCTATAGAACCTTTACAGGACTCCCCTCAGCAGAGCTGGTCTTTCTTTCCTATGCCGACTAGTTACTGGCCCATTTGTCATCTCTTGGGTTAAGCTCAATGTGTGGCATCGTTCAATGGGCTCCATCTTTCCAGAAGTTCCCCAAGACCCCATCATTATAGGTAAAAAATTGCTTCAGAGGCTCAGGAAAAGAACATGATAGAACAGCTGTTAAAACACACACACACACACACACACACACACACACACCAATAACACAAGTTCATTACAGAAAGAACTAGAAAATGATGAATGTAAAACTAAAAGTAAAATGGCCGAGACCGGTTTGGCTCAATGGCTAGAGCGTCGGCTTGGGTACTGAAGGGTCCCGGGTTCGATTCCGGTCAAGGGCATGTACCTTGGTTGCGGGCATATCCCCAGTAGGGGGTGTGCAAGAGGCAGCTGATCGATGACTCTCTCTCATTGATGTTTCTAACTCTCTATCTCTCTCCCTTCCTCTCTGTACAAAATCAATAAAAAATATATTTTAAAAAAAAAGAATTGCTTCCAGAAAAGGAGTAGTCCATAAAAAATAAAAAAAATTAAAATGAATAAATGTGAAAAGGAGAAGAAGGAGGAGGAAGAGGAGAAGAAGGAGGGAGAAAGGGGAGGGGGAGGAGGAGGAGGGAGAGGGGGAGAGGAGGAGGAGGAGGGTGGAAGGGGAAAAGGAGATGAGAGGGAGGAGAGAGAGGAGGGGGAGGAGGAGATATTTACTAGTAAACTCACTTAATAAAAATCATGCCCTGGCCCATTTTACTCAGTGGTTGGAGAGTTGGCTCATAGACCAAAGGGTGGCTGGGGCACATGCAGGAGGCAACCAATCGTTGTGTCTCTCTCACATTGATGTTTTTCTCTCTCTTTCCGCTACCTACCGCACCTTCCTTCCTAAAGGTTAATGAAAAAATATCCTTGGGTGAGGATCAAAAAAATAAAATCATGACAACCTTCTAGAATCTATTCTCTCCATCAGCAATTTTTTTGACTACAAGACATTCATGGCAATCTGTAACTATTTTATTTATTCACTTATTTATTGTCTTCCTTGCTCTCTAGAGGGTAGTTGCACAAAGTATAGACTTTATTCATTCACGTCAATATTCCCAAGGCCTGGAACAAAAGTGGTCACTTTTCTGACCACTTCTTTACTTTCTGGCACCACATGGTATTCAATCCACTGTGAGTGTTGCCGAATGTATCGTGAGCTACAGCCCACCCATAACCATCCATACAGACTTTCCTGAGCATCTACTTCGTGCTGGGAGCTGGGGCTATGGAGATGAATAATATAGAGGCCCTGACTCAAAGGAGCTAAAAGATGGGAGCTACCAGACTAAGGTATGAGCTAGATTTAGTAAGTTGAAAGTTGACTGGGTGGAAATAAAAAAAACAAAAAACAGGCAGTCTGGGCAGAGGAAAGAGCACAAGTACCAGCTATTCACAAAAGACTGGGACCAGCCCTATGTGGTTTGGCTCAGTGGGTAGAGCATCGATCTGCAAACTGAAAGGTTCCAGATTTGATTCCGGTCAAGGGCAGATGCCCAGGTTGTGGGTTCAATCCCCAATTGGGGGCTTGCAGGAGGCAGCCAAAAGATGTTTCTCTCTCATCATTGATGTTTCTATCTCTCTATCCTTCTTCCTTCCTCTTTGAAATCAATAAAAAATTTATTTTTTAAAAAACAAACACGAACTGTATGGAGCTATGGGAACCAGCCTTTCACTACTGGCTCCCTGTCTGGGGGGGTTGCCCTAGCTCACCTGACCAATGCTGCTGATCCTGCCTCTTATATGCAGCTCCTGGCCCATGTCTGGTGTGAGCCAGTTCCCATTCCCATTCTGGGCCTGAAAGTTCAAGCACTCCATTTCCCAAAGCTGTCCCCATTTAGGCATAGACCCTTGTCCTATATTCCAATAGCCCTGTCTCCTGGAGACTCCAGGCTGAGTTGATGCCAAAATGCCTAACACAGCTAGAAGGAAGGCCCAGGGTGTGTGTCAGGAGATGAACATGAGGGAAGAAAGATGAGACTTGGAGGTGAGCAGAGTCGGATGAGAAAAGGTCTTGAGGACTAGAAAAAGAGCTTGGGTTAAAACGGGGTAAGCTTAGAGCAGAAATAGTATCTATGGGAAGGATTTTTTTCCCCCTCGACATTTTTCATTTTGAGATAATTTTAGACTCCCAGAAAGTTGTAAAAATAGTACAGAGTTCTTGTACAGCTTTCATCCAGTTTTGCTAACGTCTTATTTAGTCATAATATAATGATTGAAACCAAGAAATTAACACTGGTATAATATTAGTAACTAATCCTAATAACCTTTTGAATTTTGCCAGTTTTCTCATTGATATCCTCTGTTCCAGGATTCGATCCAGAATCTCATATTTCATTTAGTTGTTATGTCTCCTTAGTTTATCCCAATTTTGTGACAGTTCTTCCGTCTTGCTTTTTTTCTTGAGTGATTTTGACCCTTCTGAAGAGTACCAGTCAATTATTTTGTGTTATGTCCCAAAACAATTTGAATTTGTTTGATGCGTTCAGCTGATGGATATTTATTTAATGGTTTATAACCCAAATCTACCTTTATCTAGCTTGTTGCTCAGAATGTCCCAGCTTTGGCTATTGGAAGCTCCTTTAAGTTGGCTCTTACGTCCTTTTGACATGAACCTATAACTTTTCTGACCACTTCTTTACTTTCTGGCACCACATGGTATTCTAGGCTCAGCTTGTATTTTCCCTGACCCAGCCTTAGGAACAACTTGTTCTCTAAGGGGCTCTGGCTTCCTTTATTGGAGAACAGTATTTAGAAACCACAATGAAGGTGCCAGTACGCACTTCATGACTGAGGTATCACTGGGCTAGGAAATATACACACATATACTAACACATGCAGATACATCTGAGTATATTTACTTCTCTCTCTCTCTCTCTCTCTCTCTCTCTCTCTCTCTCTCTCTCTCTTTCTCTCCCCCCCCCCCCATTCTGTGAGGAGGTATGGGTATAACATCATGACTTCATACTGAGAATTCCATGGGAGGGTCTGAAACAGGTAGGGGTCAGAGAAGGTCTCTATGTAAAAAATGAAATCACTCTGGAGAAGTGGGGAGGACAGACTGGAGAAGATGGTTCTTCCAAAATGCAATGCACAGAGACCAGAAAGTCACTTCATGTGGAGTAAATTAGGGGTACTCCTCCTTGCTCTACTCCTTCAAAGCAACAAATCCAATCCACTGAAGCCACACTGCTTTGGCAGCATTCCACCTGCGTGGCTCTGCTCATGGTGTGAGGAGTCCCTGCCGCAGAGATGTTTTTAGCTAGATGAAAGTTTGAAAAACTACTTAGCAGAGTTAAGTTTAAGCCATTTTACTTAAGAGCTTGGCAGAATATAATTCATCATTAAACAGGAAACAGAAAGAGGAAGATGGCTCACCAGAGAGGGTGGGCACTGTGGGAGCCACATGCGGGAGCTATATGTGGGAGAAGAGCTGGGCCTTGTGGATGGGAAGAATTTGGATAACTGGCACGAGGGCTGGAACATTCTGGGCAAATAAAAAGAGCTACGTGAAATGAGAGCATTATGGAATGGGGCATAAATAAAGGAATGGAGCTGCACAAAGGATAATGGGAGGTTAGACTCTGACGACAAAACAGCAAGTGAAGGAGCCAGCAATGGGAAGTCACTGAACAGAAGGGAACACAACGGTAAGACGTGCACTTTAGAAGGCTCCCTGAGGCCGCTGGGGAGGGTGGCGTGGAAGGGATGGGAATAGGTGGGGCTGGGAACAGAAGCCAAGGGGCTGGAGAAAAAGAAATGGCCGTGAGAGACGTTCTAAAGCAGGAGCTGGCTGTGAGGCAAAGGTAGCAATGTGAGAAGTCACCTGACCTTCCTCCGGTTTCCGAAGCAGGTTTTTGGCTGGGAAGCAGTTGCTCAGGTAAGGCTTCCCATCATCCAGCTTATAGATTCCCGAGGAGGCCATCACCCTGAGAGCGAAGCAAGGAGAAAGAGGAAGTAGAAGAGTGAGAAGGTGCAGCATTGCTCTCTCATCTCCTAACACCACACAGTATTACACTCTATCTCTGAGGCCCACTGCCCTGCTTCACAAATGGGCTTTACATGAAGAGGGAGACAAAGCCTTGGGTTTTTGTTTTTTAGTTCAAATCAATCCTAACCCAGCAAGAGCATCACCTTTGGACTCAGGCAGACCTGGTTTGGATACTGGCTGTGAGTTTCCTTGCTCTGTGAGTGGGAAAATTACTCTATCCCTCTAAGCCTGTCCCTCACCTGCAAAATGTGCGTAATAACACCTCCCTTCATAGAAAGATAAAAGGACCAAGTTAGAAAGGTAGTGCCTGGCACACATTAAGTGCTCACTGGAGATGTTCTCAGTTTTAACAGATTTCAGGGAAGAGATGGGCTCATATTTTTGGCAAGGTGATAGGCAAATAATGAGACTTGAACTGGGTAAGTAAGGTTTGAGGGATGAATTGAGTTTACTGATAGAAAGATAAGCATCCTGCCGAAACCAGGTTGGCTCAGTGGATAGAGCATTGGCCTGTGGACTGAAAGATCGCAAGTTCAAATCCGGTCAAGGGCACGTACCTTGGTTGCGAGCACATCCCCAGTGGGAGGTGTGCAGGAGGCAGCTGATCCATGTTTCTCTCTCATCGATGTTTCTAGCTCTCTATCCCTCTCTCTTCCTCTCTGTAAAAAATCAATTAAACAAAAAAAGTATATATATGTGTGTGTATATATATATATATATATATATATATATATATATATATATATATATATGAAAGATAAGCATCCTAAACAGAAAAGCCACATGACTGAGGACATGGTGGTCGGCATTCCTGGTGCAATGAAGAAACAATCTGACCCAGGAAGAGGATGAGTGTTTGCAAGTCTTGGACAATAAGGCTAGACAGGAAGGGTGGTGTCTGCTCCTGAAGGGCCTTCAGTGCCAGGCTAGGGGCTTGGGTTTCACCATGTAAGTAACGGAGAGCCATGGATGATATCTGATATCTGAGCTGGGAGAGCTATGACCCAAGCTGTGCTTCAGAAAGAGAGATCTGATAAAAAAATAATGCTAGGTGAAGAAATGGGATTCCACTAACTGGCCATTGAGTCATGACGCTTCCAGCTCAGAAATACTGTTCAATGTACTTTTCTGTTTCTCACTGCTTTAAATCTTTTATCCCCCACCCTCACCCCCAATACTGTAACAGTCTTCTGAGTGGGTTCCCACTGAGCATGAAGGCCAAATGTTTGAGCCTCGTCTTAAGGCCCCCGAATAGCCAAATAAAGGATACGGCGGTATTCCCAGGATCCAAAGGTTTTTATACATATTTCTGAGCTCCCTAATTAAACTCTAAGCTCCTCCAGAGGAAGGTCAGCATCTATGATGTTCATCTCTTTATCCCCAGCACCTAACCCAGCACCTGGCACATAACAGATTCACAATTATTTGTGGAATGATGTTGGTATCTTCTTCGGTCTACCACAAGGCACTCTGAATTTCCTGATTCTTGACCACCCCCAAAAGGCTCCTGTAGGCCCCTCCTATGTGTCCCCACCATTACCCATACTTCTAGTGTAGTACTTATTTATTATAATTGTTTGCTGCTCTTACCAACTTTCCACCTGCTATGGAGCCTGTGATACCTTACCACTTATGTAATACCAGGTCCTAACATAGAGCCTAGAACTCACTAAGAATGTGTTGGGAAGATGAATGGATCAATGGGGAAAGATCAACTTGTAATTAATTCAGTAATTAACTCAATCTTTTAGGAACTCTCTCTTGTGACCAACTACACCTATCTGCCAGATAGATAAATGAATGAATGAATGAATGGATGGATGGGAAATGTTAGTGATGATGACTGTTGGAGAAGGCTCAAGTAACTTATAGAACATAGGAATCTTGTTTCTGGTCTGCATAGTACTTACTTGATCTTTGATCTTGGGAAAAGTCTCTTTACTTCCCTTTTTTTGTGTTTCTTCACCTGTAAAATAGATATTATACTCCATTTTAGCCTGCCATTCAGAGCTCTTGACCTTGCTGCTTAATTATATTCTTCTATTACTCTTCTGCTCAAAATGTGTCTCACCTAGGGCCTAGAAAAATACCACTCACTAAAAAGCCCAGAAGTAGGTTGATACATATGTAGAGATAGAGACAGAGACCTAGATGGGAAGGTGGAACAGAAGAATAATTTTATGACAATGAGATGTGGCTAGGGTGCTTAAAGGAGATGTGCAAATCACAAATCAGTAAGGAAAGAATCAGTTTATATAATCATTTACACAAGATAAATTTATGCACAGCAACAGTAGCAAAGACAATGTTGTAAGATACGATATAATCTGGGAAAAGATATTTGCTATGCACATAACACAAAGAAATGAATCAGACTCATACTCAAGGGGGATATACAGACCTGCATACAACTAATCATAGAAATTCCAATTCCCTATGTGGAACACTAGGTGATAAGGTGTGGATTTACAACTAATGACCTAGAAAGGGCACATAACCTCCAGGTCACATTGCCTAGAAAGTAACCCAAAGAGAAATAGGAACTTTACCTACAGGATGGAAAAAATCAAGTTCAAGTTCCAGATTTAGAGGCTGCCTGCGGAGTAAGCTTCAGTTACTTCTGATCTCATTTGAAGGAGCTAATCTCAGCCACACACACACACACACACACACACACACTCACACATGCTTTTCATCTGCACTCATTTGCTTGTCTTATTCCTTTGGCCTATCACACATTGCCCCTCTTTGCCTGGCTCCTGCAGACGTCTTCTCCTCAGGTTGACCCTTCTCTTACCCTTCTCTGTGCTACCATCTAAGGCCTGCCTCTTAATGGAGGCACAATGACCCATTAGGTATATTATATGATCTGCTTAACTGTATGTTCCTCACTCCAAACACCCCACCCCAACCCCAGGCTGTGAGCCACTCTAAGGCCAGGCCTGCGTCCTACATATTTCTCTATCACCAGCACCTCATACAGCCCATTGAAGAGGCTCAATGAACGTTCACTGAAACAAACTGAACCATGAGCACAATGCTACGGAGCACTTCATTCTATCTGGGGGAAGGAAGAAGGAAGGGTCAGGGAAGGTTTCGCAGAGCAGGTGACATTAGAGCTGGGTCATGAGAAATGAGAAGTTATCAAAGATAAACAACAAAAAGCTACAGGGGCATCTTCACCGAGATGAAGAAATTTCACCTAATATTATTTAGTGATAATTACCAGGTGAACGTTAGCTTTGCCAAGACAGGTGTTTTATCAGCTCCATTCAACAAAATATCCCCAGTGACTGCTACATAGTAAGCACTCAATAAATGTATGTTTAATCATTTGGACACTGAGATGTTTATGGAAATAAAAATCACACAAGTGATGCAATGTAATAGAGCATTATGTGATAATCTGAATGGGAATTCTACAAGAGTAGGAAACAGATCTGTGAAAGAAAAGAGCCACATGCTAACCTGACAAGCTCAGGGGAGGCCTGCATGCAGTCTTGCAAACCCAGAGACCTAAGATAACCACAAAAGATGGTTTGAAAATTAAATATCTAACAGGTTATAGTAGGTAGTCAAGTCCCAGATATTTCACCTGACAAAGATCAACTTTGATCTTTTACTGAGCCCATCTGCATCTAAGATAACATATCTGTGAGATGTCTGGGTAACTTGTAACTTCCTTTAACCCGACCCCTCAGGGCACAACAAATGGCCTCGAGACATTCCCTCATTGTTATTGTTATCAAGTTAATTGTCAACTGTTAATTATGTTAGAGTATCCTGTATCCATCTCTGTAAGAGAAGCTCATGTCCATCATTTCACCTTTTACCCTATCCCAGAGGTTTCCCCGCTTCTCTCTGTCCCACCTCCCTAATCTATCACCAATGGATTTCATGTAACTCACCTACGTCCCTTTCCTTTGATTGCAATGTATAAATATAGAAATGTAACCCGCCATTCTCCAGAGCATTATCTCAATCCGTTGAGGTTCTGCTTCCCGGCACGTATCGAGAGTAAGGCTCAAATAAACTCACAAAAAAATTCTTTACACGTTTCAATGTTTTGTTTTTTTTTCTGTTAACAGATCTGTCTTGATCCCCCTGTATCCCTTAGTATAGTTCTGGGCAATGTTACTGCTCAAAAAATTTTGTGGAAAAATATGTGAATTAGTAAAAATCTAGAATACTATTACATCCTGAAATTATACAAGCAGAGCAGCAGAGGGAACATACCATGCGTTTTGAGGTTAAAAACAACAACACCAGGCTTCTAAATCAGGTTCTGATACATGCTATGTGGCCTCGGGTAAATTCCTTACTTTCCTCACCTGACAGGGCTGTTAGGGGACAAAATGAATGTAGTGAAGGAGTGGCACAAGTCACACACACACACACACACACACACACACACACACACACACAATGGAGTATTCCTTGGCAATAGAAAAGAATGAGCTCTCTTCTTCAGAGCTGCCTACAGAGGGGGCAGCCATTTCCTATTCTGCCTCATGGCAGCCCTCAGACCCCTCATGAAACCCAAGACCAATCATCAGAAACAGGACCAAGAAGCTCATCTATCACCAGTCGAGCAGATATATCAAAGTTAAGCGGAACTGATAGACACCCAGAGGCATGGACAATATATGCACAGGAGGTTTAAGGGCCAGACCTTGATGTCCAACACTGTTATGGGAGCAACAAGAAAACAGAGCCCGTGCTGCCCAGGGGCTATCGAGAGTCACCGCCCACAATGCCGAGGAGCTGGGAGTGCTGCAGACGTCCAACAAATCTTACTTTGCGGAGACCGTTCCCGACGCTTCCTCTCACAGCTGCAAAGCCATTGTGGACAGAGCGGCCCAGCTGGCCACTAGGGTCACCAGTCACAACGCCAGGCTGCACAGAGAAGAAAATGGACAGTGTATGGGCATGTTATATTTGAGTTTAATAAAACCATAAAATTCTCCCATCTGGCATTTAATATATCTATCTTTATCTACATCTATCTATCTATCTATCTATCTATATAAATAGATTTAAGGAGCTAATTTCAGTCTAATTGTAGTGCCTCTCAGCTCCACACTTTTTAAAATTATATATATATATATATATATATACACTAAAAATAGAATTAAATCTTGCCATTTGCAACATGAATGGTCCTAGATGCTAAGTTAAGTCAGAGAAAGATACCATATGACTTCACTTACATGTGTAATCTAAAAAAATACACAAAAAACGAACAAAACAAAAACAGATTCACAGAGATCAAACTGATGGCTGCCAGAGGGGAGGCGTCAGGGGGATAGGTGAAAAAGGCGAAGGGGAATATAGTCAATAATATTGTGATAACTTTGCACAGTGACAGGTGATTTACTAGACTGTAGGGTGATCACATCGTAAAGTACGTCAATGTCGAATCACTATGTTACACGCCGGAAACTAATATACTATAGTATATATCCACTATGCTTACATAGGAAAATAAGTAAATGCACACAGAACACTGCCTGGCGGACAGCAGTCAGTGAACCAGTTTCCTGTCATTCTCTGACAGGACACACGGAAACATTACTAACGGTGAAGAGGACAGTCGCCAGGGAGAGTAACTGGTGCTGACAGGCCTAGAAAAAGACGGAGAACGAGCTCCCGCTCGCCCGCCCTCTGGAGACACTGCCTTGGGGACCGGGGAGGCTCTAACCCCGCAAGCCAACTAAGTTTCCAGCCGCACCGGCCTCCGGCGTCGCTTCCGCCTCCGAGGCGTTCGAGGGAGCGACCTCCCGGTCAGGCGGGATGCGCGCCTGCGAGCCTCACGGGGATCCCGGAGCCGCTCCACGGTGGCGCCTGCCACTACCTTCTCCACCCCTTAGTAACCGCGACGCCGCGGCTAAGCCCTCCCGGCAACAACCGGCAGCCGGCGCGTCTAACACTACAAATCCCAGCAAGCCCCGCGGCCACGTCCGAGGGCCACCTCGCGTCAGCCCGCCGCGAACTACCGATCCCGACGGGCTCCGCGCGGCACGTCACGCCGGGGGCTCCAGCCAATCGGCTTCGGACAAGTAGGAGTGGGAGGGAGACGCCTAGGCAGACAAGATGGCGGCGGCTGGACAGGGCGGGAGATCTGGTGGCGGCGGAGGCGGTAGTGGGGCTGGCGGCGGCTATAGCAGCGGGACAGGCAGTGGCCGCAGCGGCTTGTTGGACAAGGTGAGGACGCCGTTCTGGGGGACCGTCCAGGCCGGCGGCGGAGGCCTGGGAGGCGCGGCGAGCCAGCTTTCCCATCCCCGCCCCCCTTTTCTTGAGAGGTTTCTCGCGGGGAGTACTGGTCTGGCACACCATGGGAACCCTACTACTCTCCAGACCCGGGCTCTTTCCTCGGCAGGTCTACTTTCCTTCTCGGAAGGAAGTGCTCCCGGTCCGTAATGCTGGTCACCGCAGCTTCTTAGGATAACCTGATGGTTAACCTGATGACTTCCACGTTTCTGCGCGGCCCGCGCTTTTCCTCGGTGGTGTCGGGGCTCCTGTTCCGTGTGCCCATTTCACCGACGGGGAAAACTGAAGCCCGAAGGAATGACAGCATCTGCTGGAAGTCGGTAGTCCCCAGACTCCCACCACGACTCCCCCACCCTTGCGTATCGCTAAGGATTCAAGTTTCTAGGCGTTTTATCACAGGTACCCCGACTACTGAACTTAATGATTGAGTATGGACTTCCCCTGCTGGACTGACAGGAAGCCTTTAGGATTTATGTTTCTCTCTCGCCGTCTTCAACCCTCCACCCCTACCCCCCAGTTTCCTCTTCTTTCTGCTCGAGTCTAGGTGAATCGATTTCGCGAGTTTGCTGCTTGCACCTGCTTTGCTTCTTTTTCCCTCCGTCCAGCCACGTTTTTAAAAACTATGGTTCTAGCAACAAGGGTTGAAAAGAAAAGAAAAAAAAGAAAGAAAAGGGAAAACTCTGTTTTTGGGTTGTTCCTTCTTGTCCTTTGCATGGCACAGCATCTGGGAAGAAACAATTGCAGGGAGATCTCCGTCCTAGTACTGGTTCTGCCTCCCCTCAGTTAGTTGTGTGACCTTGAAATATGCTTATTCTTCCTATGTATTTCCTCGTTTGTGAAAGGAGGGTTTACTATGCGGTTTAAGGTTCCTTTCAGTTCTGTCCTTGTAGGGCCCTGGGCCAGTTGGATGAGAAGTGTTAAGCATGGGTCTTTAATATAGTAAGTAGTCAGTGTTTTTTACTTTAATTGGAAACAGATTTCAGACTTCCCGGTGCCTTACACATGGTAGGTGCTGAAGAAATGAATATGTATCCAATCGAGGGATCCTGATCTTTTTGCTTCTCTTTTGGTGTCATCCGATTTGAATTATATAATTCTCACACTCCTTCTTAAGGGACAGAATGTGTTGAGGGGGATGGGTTCAGAGCACATTGTTCGGAAACATGTGAAAACGTTGGGAATTGATGGTCATTTTCACACGCAAACCCTGCCTTCCTGCTGGGTGAGCACCTTAACTGTCTGTGCTTTTGCCTGTCCCTCCATTTGGATTACCATCAGCAAACATTAAGCACGGGCATTCTGCTCAGGTAGTGATTACTGATAAGTACATGGCATCATTGTGTTTTTGAAAGAACCTGGATTTGGGGGTCATCAGATTTGGGCTTTGAAGTAGCTACGCTCAGACTGTATGAATGCTTTGTTAGCCTCCCTAAGCCTCCTTTTCTTCATCTGAAGTGTTAGGGGCTTGGGGAGAATCAATTGAGATGATAGGCATTAACAATCTCTATAACCTATGGTGTCTAATACAAATGTGTGATGGCATAGAAATAAATCAAGAATCCTGTTGTCAGAAAGTACTCAGTATTGCTGAGTATAGGACATGGGATACCCAGAATATTAAACATAGAAGTTTTTGGTGTATTTAGTTGTGTACTTTTTACAGAAGTTCAAATGAGAAAGAAAATGATCCCTGAGATCTAATTGATAGGGGAGGATGGGGGAGGGTCAGGCCCCAGGGGATGACCTGTTTTCTGAAGTGGAGCTGGGACTTTATTTGGGGGGAGAGTGAGGGAACGCATATACCAGTTAATGTCCTTGAGCAAAGGTACACAGATGGTGCCTGATGTTTCTTAGGTAGCTGAGTTGATTGGAGAGTTCTGTAAGAAACCTGAAGGATTGACGAGGGCATGGACCCTTGCTGGTTTGGCTTAGTGGATAGAGTGTCAGCCTTCAGCCCGAAGGGTCTCATGCTTGGGCTGCAGGCTTGATCTCCAATAGAGCCAGTCAATGACTCTCTCTCATCATTGATGTTTCAGTCTTTCTTCTTCTCCCTCTCTGAAATCAATATAAATAACTAAGTGAAAAAGAGGGCCTGGATTGCTTGAAGTAGGAGCAGGAAGCTGTTGAAGCTTTTTGAGACTAAAGTGCATTTAGGAAAATTATTCAGATAGTTTGGAGAGGTAAAAATTAAAAGCCTTCTAGTAAGGCCTTATACTATAGTAGTTTATTGAGTTTAATGTAAAATGAAAGACAAGTTTAAGTTCTAGTGCTGCATGGCTTTGGATAAGTTACTTGGTATTCCTGAACTTAAATTTTCTTATGTAAATATTGTAGATCCTCATCCTCATATATAATGAAAGCCTAATATGCAAATTGTCCCCTCTGGCGGTCCTTTGACCAGGAGACCAGGAGTTCTACTCCTTGCTGTGATGTGCAGTGGCCACCAGGGGGCGGCACAGAACATAGCAGGTGCATGTGATGCTCTGTGACCTCGCGCTGGATACCTGAGGGCGAGGGTGATGGGGACAGAGGTGTGGTGAGGATTTGGGATGTCCTTCGACTCGCTCTCACTCCCTCTGTTACCCTCCCCCAGGATGCCAGGGCTCCTGTGCCCGGGTAGCCCCATGCTCAGGTGTCAGGGGCCTGTGAGGAACCCACCCCATACTGGAGTGGCCTCTGGCCTCTCCTGGGTGAGCCAGGCAGCAGCCACCAGGACTGCAGGGCCAGTTGGCTCCTGTGGGTTTGCGCAGGAGCCAGGCTGGGGAGCAGGCTGGGAGAGAGCGCACTGCCCACCTGGCTTCTGTACTGCACCACTAGGTGGCCCAGAGGCTCACACTGCGCCCCAGCCTGCATCTCATCATGGTGCTGCCCAGGACACGGAGTTCAGCTTGCGCTTTGATCACTAGCCAGGCCTAGGGACCTCTAGTATAAACATATTACAGGCTTGTTGTAAATATTAAATTGTATAATATTGGTAAATGTTCCTTGTAAAGGGCTATAAAAATAGATTGACAAGGTGATGAGAACCCCTAAATTGAATAATAAGTAGGCGAAAATAGATAAAGGAACACTTGGCAGAATTAACCAAGAAGGGAGATAGAAATAAGTCAGGAGCTGTTTAGGCACTTCCTTTTGGAAAACTTCATTGCTGCCTTACATTGAGCTGTTCCCCTTCTGAATTCTCTAGCATTCATGGAACATAGGTATTAAGCTGTCTTGTATTAGGTAGTAAGCTGTCTGGTATCCCACTGTATGTCTTGTATTGTTATACCAATTTGTATTTGTCCATTTTTCTCATGAGAGGTTCTAGAGCAGAGGTTCCCAAACTTGTTTGTGCCGTAGACCCCTTGCCATGTTTTTCGGTTTTGGGTAGACCCCCTACTGACCTGATATTGATTTTTTTGTAAATTTCTAACTGTAGTGAAGTTTAGTGTTAAAATTTAATAAAAAATAATGTACCTACTTTTCTCCGACATTCTCAAACAAAATAACACTGATTCACTATAATTTGTATGATAAACTACCAGTTTATATTTTTTAAAATATTTTCTCAGCACTTTCCTATTCAAGATTCAGGAAACGAATGAACGTATTTTTCTCACATTCATATTTATAGAGTGACGAATTGAACAAGTCGGTGCAAGTTCGCGAAGCTTTGAGACAAAAATTGGCAAGAATGTTTACTGCGCGTATGCTTGTAACAAGATGATACTGGTATATCATTATGTGCAGGTTTTTATCCTACAACTTACACAATTTTATAAACATATATAATAAATTTTTTACTTCATAGGTATTTTTATGAATAATTTATATGTTTTTATATTATAAGATAATATGATGTAAGTAAATAGGTACTATCAGTGTATGTTGAGATCCACTATCGTGGACCCCCATTTTCATTTCATGGACCCCCAAATTTTTTTTTCGCTGACGTAGACCCCTTGCAGGTTGTCATAGACCCCTGGGGGTCGATATAGACCACTTTGGGAATCACTGTTCTAGAGTAAGTACTTGCAATAGTGAATTAAACAGAGAAAAAACTTCAGATCTGCCACTTCAGTAATCAGAAACAGTCTTAGAAGATGGTGCTTCAAGTTGTCTGAAAACTGAGGGTGCTGTGGGAGAGAACAGGAAAAAATATTCTCAATGGAACAAGATCTGAATGAATAGAGGAACTTTTGCTCTGTGGGAATGAGAGACAGTATCTTTGCTTTGTCTTGATTTTTTGGAGGGTTTTTATTTTTATATCCTTCAGCTGTAATTTCACTTGCCATAAACAAATATAATAAAGCGATGCAAGGGTACTTATAGCTTTCCCTCGGCAGATGTGAATTTCTGTTCCAGAGAAAATGACTTTAAGAACAAAACAGTTCTAGTTTCCTGGTCCTAAAAATAGGTACTATGCAAATATAATCTAAACTCCATCACAGAATAACTTAGATCATTGCAAAAAGTTATTTTGCCCAAAATACACTAAAGCATTTTGTTCTGCCTAGCAGACTATAAAGAAAAGTTGCTTGCTTAATTTGTTTTGACTATTAAAATTAATATGTTGTATTAAATCATTCTTCCCAAAAATAATCCTGTTCTGTCTCCTGACTGATTTTGTTTTGGCTGTTAAACTGTGGTATTAAACCATGCTTTCTATTAATAGAAGCTATATCTAGACCCTTTTAATCTCATAGCTGGATTTCTGTCTCTTGGTTGGACTATCAGCTAAATCTTAAAGTCCAGCTTTTGTATCTTAGTAATTGAGAACACAAGCTCTGGAGCCAGGCCATCTGTCTTTGAATCCTGCCTGCCACTTTCCAGGTATGTTCTTGGGCAAGTTAGTAAATCTGTTTATATCTGTTCCTTCATCTGCAAAGTGGGGATGATTATAGCATTTACCTTAAAAGGTGGTGTCTGGCACATAGTAAGTACTCAACAAAGTACATGTAGCTACTGCTAACTAGCAGTTATTCTGAGTATATTCGCTTTCTTAAAATATTTTTCATAACATGATATGGAGACTGTCTACATCAGACCCCTTCGGGATCACGGATAAAAATACAGATTTCTGAACCTCATTCCGGACCTGAATCCGATTCTCTAGAGGTGGGGCCTGGACACCTGCATGTTTTCACACATACTGGTAGCTATTTATTTACTCTGCATTTTAACAATTCTGGGTTGAAAACTGCTGTCCTAGATGACTTTTTAAATCTCTTCTGGTTCTGACATCTTAAGTAGTTTTTTTTTTTTTTTTTAATTTATTAACTGTTTTTGCTTAATCAATAGTGTTTTCTCTAAAATGCTTGTAATGAGGAGATCTTGAAGCTCATCCATTCCAACCTCCTCATTTTGTAGACATGGATGCAGTTGGGGAGGGGAAAAGAAGCAACTTGCCCAAGACCACACAGTGCGTTAGTAACAATCCAGAACCTGGCTCCCCCAGTTCTCAATCAGTTCTCTTACCTTTGTATGTTGCCTCTCATTCTGGAGCAGGCCATGTGCCAGCTAATGCAGTAGTGGAAAGAGCATCTGTTTTGAGATTGGAAGACGTGGGCTTAAGCCTTGGCTTTGTCACCTACCAACCATGTTTCCTGTTACTCTCAGTGATGGTATCTTAGTTTGTCAGACTTCTGGATGGGATGCTTGTATCCTGACCCAGCTCTGACAAAGAAATGAACAGTTTTATGGCATTACTGTAAGTGTGTGTATGCTTAAAGAAGCAAGGTGATGCCTTGGTCTGTTTTCCTCAGTGGTTAGATCATTGGCCTGCACACACTAAAGGTCATGGTTCAATTTCCAGTCAAGGGCACGTACCTGGATTGTGGGTTTTATCCCTGGACCCA
Source organism: Pipistrellus hanaki (assembly GCF_964339955.1). NCBI lineage: Eukaryota > Metazoa > Chordata > Mammalia > Chiroptera > Vespertilionidae > Pipistrellus > Pipistrellus hanaki. The sequence goes on along the minus strand of NC_140511.1, from coordinate 41,862,934 downwards.
GTCAGGGAGGCAACCAATCGATGTGTCTCCCTCCCATTGATCACTCTCTCTCTCCCTCCTGCCTCCCTTTTACTCTCTGAAAATTAATGGAAGAAATATCCTCAGGTGAGGATTAAAAACAAAAAAAGAAACAAGGTGCTGGCTTTTTTAACATAGTGTTGCAAACTAAACTTTAATAGTATCTAAAAATTCCTTGTTTTTTACTTCAAATTTAAAACATTTTTGTGTCAAAGGACACTATCAAGTACGTGAAAAGACAATTTATAGAATGAGAAAATATTTGCAAATTATATATCTAATGTGTCTAGACTATATAATCTTATATAACTCAATAAAAAGACAGCCCAATTTTAAAAAGAATAAAAGGTGAATAGCTCCACAGAAGATAGATGGCCAACAAGTACATGAAAAGAAACTCAGCATATTAGTCATTAGAGAAATTCAAATCAAAACCACAATGAGATACCATTTCACACCCACTAGTCTTATATAATTTAAAAAACATTATATATATTTTGTTGGTGAGGATGTGGAGAAATTGGAACCCTTTTCATTGCTGGTGAGAATGTCAAGTGATGCAGTTACTTTGTAAAACAGTGTATTAGTTCCTCAAAAAGTTAAACATAGAGTTAACATATGACTCTGCATATTCCACTTCAAAGTATAAACCCAAAAGAATTCGAAAATATGTCTTGCATGAAAACATGTATGCAAATTATAATAGCAACATTCTTCACAATAGCCAGAGTAGCTGCAACCCAAGTATTCCCCAAGTATTCGTTGACAGATGTACTATAGTATGTATAAATAAAATATTGTATATCCATGCAATAGAATATTTGGCTATACAAAGGAATGAGGAACTGATACCTATTACAACCCAGATGAACCTTCAGTACATTATGCTGAGTGAGAGAAGTCAGTCACAAAAGGCTGCATATTGTATGATTCCATTTAGTACCGTATATAAAATGTCTAGAAAGGGCAGATCCATGCAGACAAAAAGTAGATGAGTGGTTGCCAGGGCCGGAGGGAGGCTGGGAGGGGAGTGACTGCTTATGGGTATGAGGTTTCTTTTTTGCACGACGAGTGTATTCTGAAATTAGATAGTGGTGATAATTGCACAACCTTGTGAGAATAATTTAAAAAACTACTGGATTGTACATTTTAAAATGGCAAGTTTTATAGTATGTAAATTGTATTTTAATTTAAACTCTTTTTAAAAATCTTTATAGTGCTTACTGAGTAACCTATGAAGCTTCAAATTATTAATATTATTATTAACTGCTTATTTACCGTTTTGTAGCTCAGTGATATCATAGAAGTTAATAACTTCTATTTGCCTGGTCCTTTTTTGGCTATTGTCTGCACCATTTCTCTGCTGTGGCCTCCCTCTGGTGAAATCTCAATGATAGTTTTTCATATTACTCAACCTTTCAGTAGTAGTTGACTCAATGATCACTTCATTCTTGACATGCTTTCTTTATGTGGCTTCAAGAACACTTCTTGCTCTTGGTTTTCTCCCACCTTCACTGGTCTCTCTATCATTTATTTATTTACTTATTGTTTGTTTATTTATCTAGTCTTCTTCCTGGCCTGTAAATATTTGGCAAGTCTCTGGCCCTCTTCTCAATCTACACTCATTTCAAAGAGATACCCAGTGTCATGGCTTAAATATAATCTGTAAGTTGATGACTTCCACATTTATATTTCCAACCTGGACCTCTCCTCTGAGCCTATCCAACTGCCTACTTGTCTTCTCTGCTTAAATGGTCTAATATATATTTCTATTTTGTGTATGATAAATATATAATAATTACTGCTATAAATACTGCTATGTTTATTGCCTTATATATTATTTCTTGTTGATGTGGATATGGAAAAAATGTCCAGAAGTTGTAGATATGGAAGAATGTCCAGAAGTGGGAACTTGAATCCAAGATGCTAAATTGTCTTTTATAGGTGTTGTAACATTTTCTTTTCTTTCTTTCTTTTTTTTTTTTTTTTTAATAAATCACTATCAAATTTTTTAAAATATATTTTATTGATTTTTACACAGAGAGGAATTGAGAGGGATAGAGAGTTAGAAACGTCGATGAGAGAGATACATCGACCAGCTGCCTCTTGCACACCCCCCACTGGGGATGTGCCCGCAACCAAGGTACATGCCCTTGCTCGGAATCGAACCCTAGACTTTTCAGTCAGCAGGTGGACGCTCTATCCACTGAGCCAAACCGGTTTCAGCTAAGTGTTGTTACATTTTCAATTTCTGCCAACAATGTGTGAGGGAATCATTTGCCTCTAAGTAGCACAGTATTTGATAACCTTTCTCAACCTCTGCAAATGAGGGAAATTGAAGCAGGGTTTGTCCAAAAGCACAACTCACTGGTGATATAAGTTGGTTTTTAATTAAAAAAATTTTTTCCAACAGATTATACTGGATTTGCTGTTTTCCTATAGTTAAGAAATGCTGGTAAAACATAAAAGTTGTTTGCTGATGAAGAGACCCAGTTTCCCCGAAAATAAGACAGTGTCTTATATTAAATTTTGCTCCCAAAGATGCGCTAGGTCTTATTTTCAGGGGATGTCTTATTTTTCCATGAAGAAGAATACGGTACACATTTATTGTTAAATGAAAATAAAGGAAATTTATTACCTGTATACGGTACGGTAGTACGGTAGTTGTCAACACAAACCAGACAAACTGTGAATCCTACAGTATCAAGAATTTACTCATTTATTCATCTTTTGGAACATCATCATAACAATCCAATTCCTGAATTTCCTGGTGAATTTCTTGTGACTCCATTTCTTTAAGAGTCAGTGGACCAAATCTCTCATGTTTAGCCTAGGGGGGCCTTATTTTCAGGGGATGCCTTATATTTCACTCAGAAGGAAACCTGTAAGTAGGTCTTATTTTCGGAGATGTCTTATTTTCGGGGAAACACGGTACTAGTATATTAAAGGAGACCTTCCTCATTTTATTAGTGTCTAAAAGTTCATATAAATATATATTTTCTGAATTTTGTGGTCACAAATGAAAGGATAACCAAGTAGAGATCTTTTCTGTGCTCACATTTGGGTAGAACAGGAATGGGATATATGAGTTCACACTGTAGTCTCTGTAGCCCATGTAAGTGTTCTGGTTTTCGGCTTACAGATTTTTTACTTCTCAGCATGGAGACTCGCAACATGCTAAGCACCACCTGATTCTAGTGACCCTACTCTCCACCTTCATTTCTAAGTGTTCTGTCTTTGAGATGTCTAACATCGGAAGAGAAAGAGTAAATGGTACTATACTTAAGAATGTCCTTAAGGAAGTAGTTCATTTTACTTTCAATAAGATGCCATATTTCTTGATGTACAACTCTTTTTTTACAGTGGAAGATTGATGATAAGCCTGTAAAAATTGATAAATGGGATGGATCAGCTGTGAAAAATTCTTTGGATGATTCTGCCAAAAAGGTACTTTCTTGAGATGGTGGGTCTGTTAGTGTGTTTATAGGTGATGGCTCATCGGCAGGATCTTTTTCTCTGTCACTTGGAATGACCTTAGTTTTCCATGTTAGGAATTGAGCCAGAAAGCAGTGTCTAAAATCCTTACAGTGTATGTGGGGGAGCATGTGTAAAAATATAAATGTTAGCTACCTAACATTTCAATTTCAGAAAGCTGTTAATCTGTTGTTTTTAAGTTGATTAGCTAAGAGCCGAGAAGATTGAGGGAATATAACACATTCATCTATGATAGTTCATCTCTCTAATTAAAAAGGGAAAAGAAAAGTTTAGTTTCATCCCAGAGAATAAGTTGGAGATTTTAAAAAAACATATGAGAAGTTGATGAACTTTTTCTCTGGGATCTGTTATAAACAGCTTGAGTCCTTTTGCATGGAATGATAAAATTCTGATTAGAAAGAACTAGTTGGTAATTTATATGATTCCAATATAGCTTTTCATCTTGAAAATTAAGAATAAAAGCAGATTCTAGGAAGGAAGCACTCCTGTAAGCTTGATTCTTGTTCTTCTCACTAGGTACTTCTGGAAAAGTACAAGTATGTGGAGAATTTTGGTCTAATTGACGGTCGCCTCACCATCTGTACCATCTCCTGTTTCTTTGCCATCGTGGCTTTGATTTGGGATTATATGCACCCTTTTCCAGAGTCCAAGCCTGTTTTGGCGTTGTGCGTCATATCATATCCTTTATTTATACTCAGGTTTGTTTTCTAGTGACTATTTTAAAATCTTTACTGTTAACCTCCCCGTTCCTTATAAAAGACAAACTTGGATTTGGGGCTCTGCCAATGTTAGAATTTAATATTATCATCTATGGGAATCTGTAAATTTATCTAGTAATTATCACTGACATTTTAGATTTAATATGTTTATTTTTGTCTTTGATTCCATTTAGTTATTAATAGAGGTAATAATCCAAGTGTGAGCACCTGATAGCAAAAAACAGTAATGATGTTTTATAATAGCTCTTCTTATTTCTAGTCTAGAACTTCTCCCATTAGACCAGGTTGCTTCAAGCCACTCATTCCAGGATATTAGGAAAGGATCAGATTTTGAAGGTTAGATTTGTGTCAGGTTTCCTTGAAGCTGAGAGGTGGACTTGGAGTTACTGAGCATGAGGTATAAAAGTGGAGTTTGTGTAACCGTGGAAATAACCTATTGTGGAACTAGAGAAACCTGGGTTTGAAATACAGATTGTTTTGTGATCTTGTGCTAATAAGAACTCCTTTTTTGGAACTGTTTGAATGTTACTTATTTGTAAATATGAGTAATATACACTCAGAATTATCATTTTGGTAAGCAGTTTACTTAACAGTGTTATTGCAATCTGAAATATTTCTAAAATCTTCACTTCAGGAATTTCTCTTCAAAGGTATTTTGCAAGCCATTTAATCAGGTTCTGATAAAAAATGGTATTATCCAAATTGATCCCAAATTATAGTCCCCAGACGTGGCATCTACAAATCATTCCATTATGAAATTTTTCACTATACTTTCCTGCCTCTCACTGTCATAAAATTTAAATTATAGTGTATACAAAGTTCTTATGCCAATTTCTGGCACATAATCGGTTCTCAAAATAGTAGTTAATACTGTCATAAACTGAAAATAATAAGTTCCATGTATATGAAGTAGTTCTTATAGTAAACTAATTTCAAGTCACTTATCTTCTCTTTTAATGCCTCATGAAATTGGTTGAATTTGGTTAAGTTCACTGTGATTATTAGTTTTGTATTTTATAGAGAAATAAGCACAAGTCTTGACAAAGTAGGTAACATAGTCTTCTTATATCTGCTATCATTGAACAGAAAAGATAAGAGCTGGTTTATGCTCTTCCCTTTTGAAGTTTCCCTTTTAAGTATTCTAATCTGAAAGCCTTGCTTCTCTTGGTGCATAAACATAAGGATGAAAATGAAATGGCTAAATATTAAATGTTTTTACAGCAAGAAAGAACTTGAGTACTTCTTGTAGCACTTGCTTGTCAATATGTGTTAGTTCTCTTTTGTGAGTATGTTTGTGTGTTTTCCCCTTAACCTTATTCGAACCTATTTTGTGATGATGGGAATCCTGACCATTTATACCTCATATAAGGAGAAGAGCATCTTTCTCGTGGCCCACAGGAAAGATCCTACAGGGATGGATCCTGATGATATTTGGCAACTGTCCTCCAGTCTCAAAAGGTATGACTGTCCTCACAGATTCTTAAATCCGGTGTTGGCTTTTCCATGGGTGTTGAGTCATCAGCAACAGACTTCGTATGCTTACTCTATGCAGATCATACTAGTCATGTAAAATGAAGAAAGGATTATGAATGATCTATAAAGTTTTTATTGGCATTGCAGTTTTGATGTTGCATTATCACAGATATGCTCTGAGGATAAACTTTGGGAGAAAGTACTTTGGCGGAGAATTCCCTGAGTCAGTTAGGATGCAGAATTATAAAGGCCAAAGGTATAAAGTCAGTATCTTTGAAGAATTCCATTAGCCTCCATTTCTTCTTTGTATCAGGAATCTCTGAAGCAATGTGCCAGGCAACTCAGAGAAGGACAATTCAGTCTGTTTCTGACCAGCAGTAGGTATAACTTTGTCCAGCTGACATCTGAGATCTTTTTAGGTATCTAGAATAGGGTTCAAATTCCAGCTGTGTGACTTCTGGTATGTCATGTAAACTGTGAGCTTTAGGAGGGTCAAAAATGACTTGTAGAGTTGTTCAGAAGATGAGATACTAGTTATAATAATAGCAGATTTCTATTGAGCATGTAATGGTTTTTATGCTAAGTTCATTATCTCATATAAACCTTAGAACAGTGTTTTCCAAACTTTTGAATATGTGTACCCCTTCTATAATTTTCGTAACGCTGAGTATCCCTCGTACTCATGAGAACGTAGAATTAGGTGCAGCTCAGCACGGTGCAGTGCATGTCCCCACCAAACTCCGGTGCAATGCGTGCTCCCACCAAACTCTTCCCGTACCCCTGGGGGTACGCGTACCACACTTTGGGAAACACTGCCTTAGAACAACTCCTTTTTAAAATAACACAGGCCCAAAGAGTTCGATTAATTATTATTAAAAAAAAAATTATATATATATATATATATATATATATATATATATATATTATTTATTTATTTATTTTTTTATTTTATTTTATTTTTTTACAGAGAGGGAGAGTGATAGAGAGTTAGAAACATCAATCAGCTGCCTCCTGTACACTCCCTACTGGGTATATACCTGCAACCAAGGCACATGCCCTTGGCTGGAATCAAACCTTGAGTCCGCAGGCCAACGCTCTCTCCACTGAGTCAAACCATTTAGGGCTTGGTTAATTTTTTCAGGGTCATACAGCTCAAATTCTAGCAGGTATTCCAGCCCATGCCTGAGCCAAGAATTCATGCTATTTTTTTTTTTTTTAAAGATTTTTTAATTTATTTTTTAAAGATGAAGGAGGGGTGGGGGCAGAACATCGATTGGCTAATTCTTGCACACCCCCTACCAGGGATCGAATCACGACTCAGGCATGTGCGCTGACCAGGAATCAAACTGACAACCTTTTGGTGCACAGAGTAATGTCCAACCAACTGAGCCACATCAGCCAGGGTAGAATTCATGCTCTTAGTCATAATCCTAAAAACATGGTAGAGTTTCTAGCATATAGTAAGCTCTCAAATCACAAGTACAGTTATTCACAAATAGAAGGTAAGTACAGCATCATTATAAAAAAGCTTTTCGTTACCAACTTGTTGAGATGCCTGTGAGGAGAAGCAGACCTTCCTTCTGATGTGGCAGCTGAGTTCTTATCTTCTGGCAGAGCTCACTGAAACATAGCTGCAGAATTCTAGCCCCTAATATCATCTTGACTTCATTATTTTCATTCTGACTTGTGTTTTTTAAGCAGTTTTATTGAAATATAATTCATATACCATACAGTTTACCCATTTAAAGTGTATTCAGTTCAATGGTTGCTGGTGTATGTACAGATATTTGCAATTAACACCACAATCAATTTTAGAACATTTTCATCACCTCACAAAGAAAGCCTATACACTATCCTCCCATTCCCCACAACCTTAAGTAACCATTATTCTACTTTGTGTTACTATAAACTTTCTTGTTTTGGATATTTATATGAATGAATCTTATAACATGTGTTTTCTTTTGTGACAAGCTTCTTTCACTTAGCCTAATGTTCTCAAGATTCATCCGTGGCATAGCATGTGTCAATATTTCATTCCAATATTTCATTCTACCGTATTTCATTTCATGCTGAATAACGTCCCACGGCATGTATAAATTGCATTTTGCTTACCCATTTATTAGTTGGTGTACATTTGAGTTGTTTCCATCTTTTGGCTGTTATGAATAATGGTGCTCTAAACATTTGTGTACATTTTTGTATGGACATGCATTTTCCTTTCTTAGATAACATAACTAGGAGAGGAATTGCTGGATCCAATTTTAACTCTTTTAAAATTGGTTGAGGAAATGACAGATTGTTTTCCAAAACAGCTGCACCATTTTACAATTCCACTAGCATTATATAAGGGTTCTGATTTTCCCATATTCCCTGCTGAATTTCACTAACTGCCACATTATTAGTGCCTGTGGAGAGGAAATAGTGCCGCCTCTTTTCCTTCTGATCGCAGTTAAACATAGACCCACTTCTCTCTTCTTGAAGAAAGCTTCTAGTTCATTGGCACTCTAACATAGCTCTTTCCAGAAATCTTAATGGATGATTATTCTGGTACTTCAGCCTCTCAGTTTTACTTTCTTTTTTCTGATTATCTTGTTTTCTACCAAGTCTTTTTTTTTTTTCCCACAGAGAGGGAGAGAGAGAATCATTGATTAGCTGCCCCCTGCATGCTCCACACTGGGGAGCCAGCCTGCTACCCAGGCATATGCCCTGACCGGGAATTGAATTGCAATTTCCTGATTCGTAGATCGATGCTCAACCACTAAGCTATGCTGGCTCAGCTCTACCAAGTCTTAAGCACTTATTTCCCTGGTCATATACTAGACCTACCGTGTTTCCCCAAAAATAAGACATCCTCCGAAAATAAGACCTAGCGCATGGAAAGATAAGACATCCCCTGAAAATAAGACCTAGTGCAACTTTGGGAGAAAAAATTAATATAAGACACTGTCTTATTTTCGGGCAATCGGGGTAGCTATTACTGATACATAAGTACCTTCAATAATTTCAGTTTTAAGTATCCCACTCTCTGGCCACTGCTTCGTAGTCTATCTCCTTGTAGTTTCCTTGTCCTAACAGTTCTTCAGCTCCATTGGCTTCCTTTGAGCCTGCCACCTTTTCACTTCACTGTCCCTCTTCCCCTCACTTTCTCCTTACCCATCTTAGGTTTCATGGTATTTCTATAGTCCAGTTGCTCTCTCACTGTCTAGCAGGGGTCTTCAAACTACGGCCCGCGGGCCACGTGCGGCCCGCAGAGGAGTCTGATCCGGCCCGCCAGGTTTTTTGGGCAGTGAGCGCAGCCGAGGTGTTACAGTAAGAATTAGTAGTTCATATAGTCCGGCCCTCCAGCTCTCTGAGGGACCATGATCTGGCCCCCACTTTAAAAAGTTTGAGGACCCCTGGTCTAGAGGATCTTTCATACCTTCTCTGCCTTCGAACCTCTTCTCCTCCTGCACCTTTACTCTCAGCCTCTTTTGTTCCTGAGAAGAGAGAAGCAACCGGAAGTCTTGCATCATTACCTGCTCATCATATTCCACTTTTTTAAGTTCCTGTCTGATGCTGCCTCCCCATTTGTCCACTAGATTCTTACCCCTTCTCATTGACTTGATGTTTCTCCTTCTTCTGAATTATTCTTTCTAACATACAAACACGCTGTAATTTCTCCCAACTAAAAAAGTTGTTCTCTTTCTCCTTACTCTTCTCTCACGTTGTTCTCATTTCTCTGTCCCCTTTTCTTCTCCCATTATCTTCTGATCTGCTCCTCTTCACTTCTCTTTCCTCATTGTACTTGACCTATCAGCAGCATTTGACACAGTGGATTACTCTCTCCTTGTTACACTTTCTTTTTAAAATAGGCTTCTAGGATAATCTTCTAATTTCCTTCTTATCGTAATGTCTGTTTCTTAGTCTTATAATCCTTCATTATTCCCTTTCTTTAAATTTGAGATGTAACCAGTGCTTGTTCCTAGCACCTCTTCTCTATATTTATTCACTAAGTGTAATCTTACTACACTTTCAAGACTTTACCATCTATATAATGAAGATCTTTAAATGTGAGTTTTCATCCTAGCCTCTACTCTGAATTCCAGATGTTTCCCAGCTTTCTATTTAACACTAGATCTTAATCAGCATTTCAAAATGAACACATCTAAAACATAATTCTGCTATCCCTCATTTAAACCTGCCTCAATAAATGGCAACTCCATCCTTCTAATTACTTAGGTTAGAACTCTGGAATCATTTTGACTTAGCTCTTTCTGTTCTTCCAACAAACCCTGTCAGCCCTGCCTTCTAAATATATTCAGTCTGACAACTTACCATCTCCTCTGCTACTATCATTTCTCAATTAGGTTACTGTAATAATGTCCTAATGGACTCTGCAGCTGCTCTCCCTGCCTGTAGTCTATTCCCAGTACAACAGGCTGAGTGATCATTTTTAAAATAAGGTAGATCAATTCAATTTTCTGCTCAGAACCCTTACTCATAGGAAAAAAAACAACACTAAAATCTTAAGCATAACTTAGAAATCCATACTAATTTTTTTCTGCACCCCATATACATATGCAAACACACCCCTCATATCTTGTGGCTTTTAGCCTCCTCCTCTATTATGTTCTTTCTTATTGGTCTCTTTTCTGTTCTTCACACATTCCAGGCATGTTCTTGTCTCAGAACCTTAGCATTTGCTGTTTCCTCTGCTTGGGACAGTCTTTTTTTCAGGTAGCTTGTATTATTATCTTCTTTAGGGCTCTGCTCAGGCATTGTATTTTTTTTACTTTATTGTTGGTTTCCTTACACACACTAAAATTCTCAAAGACAGGTTAGTCCTTGTGTTCACTGCTCTATATCCTTAGCATGTAAAACTGCCTGACATGCATAGTTGGAGCTGAAAAAAATATTTATTGAATTAGTGATTATTTCTAAAATGCGTTAGTTTACAGCTCATCAGATCATGTTCTGCCATCAAAGCCATGGAACTGCCAATGGAACTGGGTCCAAAAGTCCAAATATTGGTGTGATATCAGCAGTAGTTGGTCAGAGCTTGAAAAAAAAAAGTCTTCACTCCTAGCTCTCCAGGTGTGACAAATAACAGGCTAGATGACGGTTATTAAGCTATCGGGTTTTTTTGTGTGTTTTTTTTCTCAGCACTGGTTAATGATAGGCATTTTTAACCATGACAGTGATCCTGAAAAGTATGTGGTGGTTTTCCTATTTTAAATGCATAGAAACAGGCTAAAACAACTGCTTCCTTTAAAGCTAATACCAGCCTGCCAATCCTTTGAATCTGCCCTAGTTAAATGGAGGCAGAAATAGGTGGGAATAGGGGAAGAATGTCAGCCCGCCAGAGGTTGATGTTGTAAACCTTTTTGAATGGATGGAGATAGTAAAGGCCTTCAAGATTCCTTAAGGTCTAGCTTAGGAACCTCTAGAATTCCTGGAGCAAAAGACACCCTTTGCCTAGCATCAGGGTAGAACATGGAGCTAGATTGATTACAGGGTCTAAGGACTGAGCAGCCTGGAATTGGGGAGCATCTCTGAAAACAAAGGTTCTTTATTTACTTATAAAAATGTGATTGCCCAGCAAGTGCCAAGCTAAGAATAGAATACAAAAAAGACAAACATTTTGCCCTCAAGAATCGTTGAGTCCAGTGAAGTATACAAAAAATAAATAAAATACAAATACATAAACATTATTTCTTTAGGTAATTTCATTGATTGCATGGGAGCCAATCATTGAACTTGGCATATGATAGGCACTCAGTATTTGACTATTGATTGATGGTGCTGTGCAAGACAAAGGGAGAGACATCTGACCTAATTTGGGAAGGCTTTCTCAGAGAATTTTAAGACCTGATATTAACAAACTAGAGGCCCAGTGCACAACCTCTGGTGGGGGAAGGGAACGTTGTCTCCTCATCTTGGCCTGTGCCCTCTCAGGGTGCAGGCCTAAGTTGCTGGCAGACATCCCCCAAGGGGTCCTTAGTGCTGCCTTGGAGGCGGCCTCGGAGATGGGAGAGATTCCTGCCACCACCACTGCTCACCAACCTTGAGCCTGGCTTTTGGCTGAGCAGTGCTCCCCCTATGGGAATGCACTGATCACCAGGGGCAGCTCCTGTGTTGAGCGTCTGCCACCTGGTGGTCAGTGCGTGTCATAGCGACCAGTCTTTCCACAGTTTGGTTGATTTGCATATTAGCCTTTTATTATATAGGATGGGAACCAGTCAGTTGAGATTGGGGAGAAGTGGCTACTAGGAAGACCTGTTTAGCATAACAAGTAACAAAGTCCAGAGGTGAAAGAAGATGTTCCAAATGGCTTAACAGTTTATGACAAGATAAAAAACATATACAGTAATTAAATCAGGGACCCAAAGCAACACCTATGAATGAGCGTTTGTATCTTGAAGGCAGTTTTTTGAGAGAACTCTTTGTGCAGGCTTCTCACCTTTATACTTTGAAAATACTTGCTCTTGCCGAAACCGGTTTGGCTCAGTAGATAGAGCGTCGGCCTTCGAACTGACAATACTTGCTCTTCTATTACTGGGTGAATCTCTTCCTTTGGTTTTTTATGGTTGCTGATTTATTATTTTTGCTTAGGTTTGATGACCAATACACTCTGAAGCTGACCTTCATCAGTGGGAGAACAAAGCAGCAACGGGAAGCCGAGTTCACCAGGTCCATTGCTAAGTTTTTTGACCACAGTGGGACACTGGTCATGGATGCATATGAGCCTGAAATATCAAGACTTCATGACAGTCTTGCTACAGAAAGAAAAATAAAATAGCCAATTCTAAAAGCAGCCATCTTTTTGCAAGATCGTGCAAAATTATGGGGTGAGAAGGAAAGAAGTAAAAAAAACGTTAAATGTTACTGTTTTGTCCTGAAATTTAGTCCATTCTGGATAAATAGGATTTTCTATCTGAGATATGAGAAATTATAGCTCTGATGTCTAGCTGTAGCTTTCTTGGTCTGCTGATTATACTGTTTTCATTTGCTTTTCTGGAGAAGCATTTTTGCTAAAAACTGAACAGACTTTCTCCTTCATATCTAGCAGAATAGTATAGCTTTGTGCCATGCAGCGTATTAAGACTCAGTTTTTAAAATTGTCAATCTGTTGTTATTTCCGGTTTCGATAGCTGTTTTAATTGTATCCTTAATTCAGGATACAACTACTTGTACACATCTTCACACACCGTTTTTTTGTGGTGTGTATATATCTGACGAGGCGAATTGGGGAAAAAACCCAGCTTTTTAATTTGTTTAAAATAGATCCTCTGCCTGTTACATTTTGTGTGCTCTTAACCAATTAAAGAAGCCAATGACATTTTTAGTTTTATATTGTCTATGCTTTTCACTAGTATATCCCTGTTGATTTGCTGATTTGTTTGTGTCCTTTATTAACTGCCATTTTCTAAAAATTTTTTCAATAAAAAGAAAGAAGATATGAAAAAATGGAGTTTTTGATGGTTAGTTTTGATGGAAAGAACAGAGCAGCAAGTGTTAACAGTCTTACTTTATCATAGGTTTCTTACATTCTAGGCTGTTTTATTGGTCAGACCCTTAAGAACCTGTAGTGAGGAACTGGTAGCTTTCCAGTGATAACAATGACATTCAGTACTTACTTTGTCAGGTAGTGTACATGTATTAACTCAGTAATGCTCACAACGATCCTAAGAAGTAGGTATTATTATTATTATCCTCATTTTATAGCTTGAGGGAACTGAGACACAAAAGTTAGTGATAGAACTGGGATTTAAACCTGGGTGATCTGGCTCCAAAATTGTGAACATCTTCTTTTCCAGATTTTCCTACTGTGGTAGAGCAGAACTGAGCACTTGCCTAGATCCTGTGAGCTCTAAAGATATTGTCTCTCTGTCCTTACAAAAGTATAATTCTCGCTGAACCTAGTACCTAAAACCTTATTCACTTTATAAAACATCATGCTTATCATAATTTGCTCTTTGACTTGGGAATGTGGCCCCCTATCTAGTGTCACACTGAGTGGTGTGGAACATCAACAGGTGGGAGTTTTATTCCTCACAAGCTGGGTGAGTCATGTAATTCTCTCAGCTTCTAGGGCCCTCTACCCCCACAACTGTTTTTAGATGGTAGTTCTATTCTGTAAGCTCTTCTGTCAGCTTTTGAAAGAGTGTAATTGGATAATGGTATTTTCACATTGAAGGAGTTAGAGTTATTGTTAGACACGGGGGTCCCAAGACTTGTGTTTGTGGATAGGTAAGAACCCTCTCCAAGATAATTTCTTGGTTTTGCATACTTGGATATACCTTTTTCTTTTACATATATAAACATATTATCTTCACTTTTTAAAAACTCTTTATTGAAAGAAACGAGAAAATTACTGAGATAATGCATGATGCTTGTTTTTGTTTTTTTTTAAAATATATTTTATTGATTTTTTACAGAGAGGAAGAGAGAGGAATAGAGAGTTAGAAACATCGATGAGAGAGAATCATCTATCAGCTGTCTCTTGCACACCCCCTACTGGGGATGTGCCGGCAACCAAGGTACATGCCCTTGACTGGAATCAAACCTGGGACCTTTCAGTCTGCAAGCCGATGCTCTATCCACTGAGCCAAACTGGTTTCAGCCATGCATGATGCTTGTTAAGGAAGAATGGCAACTATTGGTTTGTCTCATAGCCAACCACATCCTATATTCTATCATGTCAACCTTAGATCCATTTAGAGACAAGAATAAATGTCTCAAATTTTTTTTTGCAATAGGCCTTGCCTACTGTAAGGGAGCTTTGAGCCTTTGGGGATGCGTTCCTTTTGACAGATTCTTCTGGGAACCAGTGATGAGTATGGAATAGTACTCTGCCTGGATTTGGTTTGTAATGCTATTGAAAGTGACCCACTGAAGAATGAGAAACTCCTGGGAGAGGCAGTCTGTCACGAGCACCGAGTATTCCACTTGGAAGACTACAGAGTGTCAAAACAAAGACACTCCTCTTCAGGACCACAAACTAGAAATGAATTATTGCTTTTAATTGAATTGTCTGGGTCATTCATGTAGATGCCCTCAGTGGGGGCTGTTATTTGATGAGACCAACTGGAATCAAGCTGCTGCTGATGGAGCCTGTACTACTCAGATTGTCACCATTGTTGCCTGGATCTATCACACCAGACGTGGCATTATACTCACCTTAGTATCCTAGGCACAAAGTAAAACACTTACGTTTCTTTATGCAGAGGCTACTGCTGCATGCCAGACTGTGACTCCTTTCAAAAGTCCTGTTGTCTAGCCTTGAGTGAGACCACATAGCACAGGGCATGGCCCGTCACCCACTCTTGGCTGTTTGGCTATATCAGACCTTTGGCTCCCTGTGGGGGTTATCATCAGTACCTCACCACTGTTGACATGTTTTTCAGGTTAGTGTTGCTTTTCTAGTTCAGTCATCTCCAACCACACTATTTTGGTCTTCAAACTAATCTGTCTGATATTTTTGGTTATCTTGATCACATGCAGTTGGACAGTGGTGCAACTGTGGCTGTCAGTCAAGGTATTCGATGGACCTTAACTCTTTTTTAAAAATTAATTCTTTAAAATATATATTATTGATTTTTTACAGAGATGAAGAGAGAGGGATAGAGAGTTAGAAACATCGATGAGAGAGAATCATTGATCAGCTGCCTCTTGCACACCCCCTATACTGGGTGTGCCCGCAACCAAGGTACATGCTCTTGATCAGAATTGAACCTGGGACCTTTCAGTCCGCAGGCTGATGCTCTATCCACTGAGCCAAACCCGTTTCAGCAGGACCTTAACTCTCCCATCCATAGGAATTTAGTATTGTTGACTGTTGGAACAGCCTATTTAAAAAATGTACTCGGAAGATTTCTGACTAACCTCATCCTGGTAAGGCAGTTTGGTCACTAAATATGGCTGTCCATTGAAAGCTGTCACTTCCTCTTGACTGCTACGTTAGACTTCTCTGAAGAAACATAACAAATAGGATATGTGTGTTTATATATAAAGAGATGTGTTATAAGGAATGGGCTGGATTATGGAGTTGGAGAAGTCCCATGATCTGCTTCTGGAAGCTAGAGAACCAGGGGACCCAAGGATATTGTTCCAGTTTGAGTCAGAAAGCCTGTAAACCAGGAGTAAGTTCTAGTTCAGAAGCAGAAGACTGGTGCAAACAGGCAGAGAGTGAATTCTACCTTATCCAGACTTTTGTTCTATTCTGGCCTCCAACAGATTGGATAAAAGCCCATCAGCATTTTAGAGGGCAGTCTGCTTTGCTGAGAGCACTGATTCAAATCTCATACGGAAACACTCTCAGACATACCCAAAATAATGCTTAACCAAATATTTGGGGGGGTCTCATGTTCCAGTCAAGACATAGAATTAATTATATCAATAGTTGCTTACAGAGTAATGATCAGAATGAGGGATTGGGGAGCGTTGTATAGATTTAATTTGAAAATTCAGTATTCTGATGCCCTGACTGCTGCTGGGTGTGTTTTCTTTGCCATAATAGCATCCCCAGGCCAATCTGGTTGCCACACCCTGCAGATGGCACCTTAACCAAGAGGAGGCCTTAAGTATTCACATTTAATTCTGGTTTAGCCACCTGGATTCTTTTGTTGGGTTGACATGGCTGAAGATACAATATTTGAAAAAAGAATCGCCCCTGAAGCCTTTCTCTCAGAGGAGAATGGCATTGTAAACTCCCCCAAACTGTTGTAAGCCCCCTAAACTTGTCTGATTACTGGTTTTGCCATCCCCACTAGGTGATTCTGACCGCAATTTGATAGCCATTTCCTTTAATCTACTGAGAAGTCTATTGGAAAAAAAAAATCACTGCTTTCAGCTCCTGTACTTTCATGCACATCATGTCACAACTTCCAGAACCTCCCACCTCCCCTTGTAGTTCTTAGTCATCCTATGGGGAGGACAAATGCCACCAGGCTGGCTGGTTGTGTAGGCGTGTAGGAAGGTTGGACTAATCGCCATTAGGCAGTCTTTCCCAAATAAGGACTGGTTTCAACTCTTCTAAGTCAGTGGTTCTCAACCTTCCTAATGCCGCGACCCTTTAATACATACAGTTCCTCGTGTTGTGGTGACCCCAACCATAAAATTATTTCCCCTGCTACTTCAAAACTGTAATTTGGCTACTGTTATGAATCGTAATGTAAATATCTGGGTTTTCCGATGGTCTTAGGCGACCCTGCTAGCGGTTCTCAACATTACATTTTATTTTTTGAGTAGGGGTGGCCCAATCCTCTGGCTCTCTGGGCCTTTTAGTGGAGCCCCCTCTGAGGGCCGGAACCTTAGCTTGCCTCTCAGGCTGTCCGGGGAAGTTTTAGGCGGTGATACCCACCCGCCAATAGAGGGGGAGGGAAAGCTGGGGAGGGGGCGGGGGAGGAAAAGGAAGGGAGGGGGCGGGGCCAGAGCTGCGCCGCCTTTGGGAGACGTGGCAGGCCGAAAGCCTGAGCTGAGCTCGGTCCCGGGGTAGGTGGTCGGAGAGGAAGAAGGGTCAGGCTCTTCACCGCGGCGGGGACCGGGCTGGGGGCCACAGAGAGCGGGGACGGGAGGCCGGCGGCGGGGGGCGGGGCCGCAGCACCGGGCGGGGGCGGGGCCGGCTCCGGGCGCTGCCAACCGCGCCAACGGCCCAGGCCTCAGCCGCCTCCGCGCCTCCGCGCCTCCGCGCGTCCTTCCCGGCTCTCCCGCCTCCGGCCTCTCCACTCCCCCTCCGCGTCTCCCTTCACTCTGGGGGTTGGTTTTCTTGTCCGCAGCCGCGCTGTCTCCTGCCTGCGTCTCCCCAGCCGCGGCCGTCTCCCAGGCCCCCGTTCCCGAGCCCCAAGGGCCTGCCGCCGCGCCCCCGCAGCCCGGAGAGAAACGGGGGGCCGAGGGCCTACGCAGGTGAGCGGGCCTGGGGGGCGGGGGTCCCCTGAGAGCGGGCCTGGGGGGCGGGGGTCCCCCGAGAGCGGGCCTGAGGGTCGGGGGTCCCCGGGGAGCGGGCCTGGGGGGCGGGGATCCCCTGAGAGCGGGCCTGGGGGGCGGGGGTCCCCCGAGAGCGGGCCTGGGGGGCGGGGGTCCCCGAGAGCGGGTCTGGGGGGCGGGGGTCCCCTGAGAGCGGGCCTGGGGGGCGGGGGTCCCCCGAGAGCGGGCCTGAGGGACGGGGGTCCCCGGGGAGCGGGCCTGGGGGGCGGGGGTCCCGGGGAGTGGGGCGGGCGGCGGTGGGGACGGGGTCGCAGCACCATCTGGGCTCAGGAATTCCGATATTGGGAGGAGGGTATTGTGTCCGTTAGCATCTCTGACTTATACTCCCAGTGTTCGGGGCTGGTTCTGGTTCTGTTTTCCTCCCGCCAAAGCCAGACGTAAACCTGCGCATTGGCGCATTGCGGAGGAAAGGCCCTGAGACGCGAGCCTCGCTTGGGAGGGAGGGGTCTGCGGCCGCCAGGAGCCCTGCGCGGGGACTTGGAAGAAGACGCGGGCCTTGGTCCAGGCTTTGCTCCTGGTCCTTGAGCGGCCTCGCTTCCGTTTGCTCCTCTCCGTGGCCTCAGCTTCGTCATCCGTACTATGAGCAGGGTTCGGCCTACAGGATCTGCAGAAGCCTGATACATGATGGGTGCTCCTTAGAAAATACTCGTTTTTTAAAAATATATATTTTATTGATTTCTTACAGAGAGGAAGGGAGAGAGATAGTTAGGAACATGGATGAGCCGAAGCCGGTTTGGCTCAGTGGATAGAACGTCAGCCTGCAGACTGAAAGGTCCCAGGTTCAATTCCGGTCAAGGGCATGTATCTTGGTTGCCGGCAGGTCCCCAGTAGGGGGTGTGCAAGAAGCAGCTGATCGATGATTCTCATCGATGTTTCTAACTCTCTATTCCTCTCTCTTCCTCTCTGTAAAAAATCAATAAAGTATATTAAAAAAGAAAAAAGAAAAAGAAACATGGATGAGAGAGAATCATCAATCAGCTGGTAAATGCCCTTGACTGGGATCAAACCTAGGTCCTTTACAGGCTGATGCTCTATCCACTGAGCCAAACCGGTTTCAGCAAATACTCGTTTTTTAAAGAGTGAATAAATGAGATAGGGAGGTGTCCTTCTAGGGTTCACTGGAGGCTGACGGCTGCATAGGGTTAACTGGGAGCCTGTGGAATTAGAGTTCTTACAGCCTGAGAAATAGGTGGTCTTACCTCCATTACAAGAGGAAATGGGCCCCAAAATAAAGCAATTTGCTACTAAGCATCAAATATCCTCTCCCAGTAAGGGAGGGTTTCACTGAAAGGTGTTCCTATGGAGCAGCAATTAATAATATGAATTCTCTGCTAAAATGAACATCTCTAAAGCAGAACTGGATCAGATTCTTCTCTACCTGTAGTTCCCAGCATAGGTATGGTTTGTGTGAAATAGTTTGGGTGTCAGTGCCAGAGCTGTCATCTATGTTAACATTGTCATCAACACGATCAGCCTAATAGCAAGAAAAACTAATGATAGTGACGATAATTGCTGTAGTGATAGCAAAGCCATAAGTGAAATTGTAAAAAAATCAAAATTTACAATAAAGACTTTTCTTTATGGGGCCTTAAAGTTTATAAAGCACTTTCCAGTGGTTCTTCATATTGATCATCTTGGTAGGTATTATTATTATCCATATTTTACAAGCAAAGAACCCAAGACCTAGAGAGATTAAGTGAAGTGACTAGCGCAAAGTCTCACAATAAAGACATAAAGCAGGGACACCACTCTGCCTTCCTGTGTTCCATTCTTATCGCCTAGAGAATTCTCGTTTCAATGTTAACGAATAATGATGTGTTGACTGATGATTATTAGTGTTAGTATTAACTCAGAATTGAAATGTTAACTTATAAGAATTTAAAGTATCTCTCCCAGAGGCACAGAGGGATTTAAATGCTTTTAAGAAGGGGAGTTGTAATTGCAGATATTATCATCATCATGATCCACAGATTTCAAGGAATAAAACTAGAATATGCGATGATTGACAATCTAAAAATAGTAACTGTCGTATATTGAACTCATACTATGTCATGGGCTCTTTGACAGCCACTTAAACTATAATATTTTACTTAATTCTCTCAGCCACTGTATTGGATTTTATAAATGAGGATAAAGAAGTTAAATAACATGCTGAAAGTCGTGTAGTCTTAGCCTGGTCCAATTCCTGTGTTCTCAATCTTTATACCAGTTTGGCCAGGGACTGATTTTTACTTAAAAGAAAGCCTGCCTCTCCTTGGCAGGAGAGCCTCATGTGGGGAACAGAGAGGCCCTAGTCTGGGGAGAAGACTATTCACCAGGCCTTTCAGCTGTGCCATTGAGAGCCCAGATCGGAGTGAGGAGGGAGGCTTTTCTTCTGGGCTCAGGAGACCACCTCCCCACATCTCTTTAGAAATAGTGACTGAATGAATCTTTCATAAGCTATAGATGCAAGTTTGTCTTGACTGACACTAAGAGGATGCAGCCAAAAGCAGTGTAACTTTCCCCGTCAGTTCATTGACCACGGGGCTACCTGAGACATTGATCTAAAATGCATACTTGATCATGCCATTCCTCTGCCAAAAACTCTTAAGTGGCTCTCTGTCTGTGGGATAAACACCTTAATAAGGTATCAGAGGCTCCCAGGATCTGGTCTCTGCTGACCCCTTCAGTCCCATCTCTGCTCTCAGCTTTTGAGCAGGATAGTCATACGGGACTCCTGAGATTTCTCACAGCTCACTGTTTTCTGTCACCTATAGATTTTTCACATCCATTCTCCATGCCCGCCTCCATTCTACCCTTCAATTGGCTAAACCACTATTTATCCTTTTAGATCCAGCTCAGCCATTCATTCAGTCACTCAACAAATATTAGTGCTTATCAGTGACCAAGTATGGTTCTAGGTGTAGAAGTGTAGCAGAGAATAAAACATATTCCTACTGCCCATTGGATGACATTAGAACGGAGGTGAAGGAATGAGGTATGTGGCTATCTGAAAGAAGAATATCCTATATAATAAAAAGGGTAATATGCAAATAGATGGCAGAACAACTGAACCAATCAAAGTGTAATATGCTAATGATATGCTAAAGTTGCTCAACTGCTTGCTATGATATGTACTGACAACCAGGGGGCAGGTGCTCCAACTGGTAAGTCAGCTTACTGCTGGGATCTGGCCTATTGGGACCAAGCAAGATGAGCCAGACACACTGTGGAACCCTCCCATGGTCCCTCCCCGGCCCATTCGTGCACTGGTAGGGTCCCTTAGCTTGGCCTGCACCCTCTCACAATCCGGGACCCCTCGGGGGATGTCAAAGAGCCCCGATCCTGCAGGCCACTCCCCTTGGGAGGGTGCCAGACACAGCACTCCCCTCTCCCATTCAGGACTGATTGGACATGGCAGGCACAGTGGGGCTTGGATGAGTAGGAGCGGCAGGTAGGAGCTACAGGCAGCATTGGACTGCGGGTTTCTGCAGGCCTTCCAGGGGACACCCCTCCCCCATGCATGAATTCATGCACTGGGCCTCTAGTAAAGATATATGAGACAGGAGCTCCCTTGGCTATGTTGTTAGCTCTCCAGAAATTCTCTGCAGCCTCAATGTGGACAGCTGCCCTTTTCTATTTCCTACGTGCTCTCATTACATGGTGGTGTGATTGTCCGTGTTTATGTCTCTCCCTCACTAGGGTGTGGGTTTCTTGAGGGCAGGAGCCTCTGAGTTCTATCTCCTCAGCACCTACCATATGGCCTAATTTAGAGTAGGCACACCGAAATATTTATTAAATAAATGAATGAATGTGGTCTTACAGGCCTTGTTCTTACAGTCTGGTAATTTTTATAAATTATTTATAAGCTAGGGCATGGATGACAGGTGAGAGAGAAAAAAAATGTTAAGCCTGGTTCTGTGTAACTGGCTTAATTCGTTTTTTGGGCCTCTGAAAAGTAAAACTCCTGATTTTTTTTGAGAAATGTATCTTGCGACTTCCATTTTCAGGATTATGGCCAGCTATATAACCTGTAAAATGGTGGATAAACTATAAAAAATATAGCTGAATTTTCAAGAAAGTAAGAGAAATCCCCAGGGGCCGAAAAACCAAGAGTAAACTGAAAACCAGGGTAGTTAGTCCCGTAACCTGACCTCAGCAGTCCTGGATGCTTGCTGGTCTTACCTAGAAGCTTGGCTTTAATAGACATGTTACCGTGAATGAAACTATGGGCCTGCATGGTCTAGACTTTGGTTGTCACAGAGATCCTTGCATGAAATCATGTCCCATGAAAATCGACATTTTCTGATTGGGTGGATGGACTAGGAAAAAAGTTGCTTCTGATGCAGAGATGACAAAGAAGATTGCCTTTTATCCAATTTCAAAGAGAGGGGAAAAGTTTCCCCAGAGAATTCTTAAACAGAGGCATTTGCTCATATGGATTTGGGTTTGTTTGTATATATGTTACCCAAATGGTCTAAAAACTCCAAGCCAAGAAATTGGTATTAGAAGCCATCTGGGTGGTAATGTCCCTGGATGCTTGGCAGAAGCAGAAGCGGAATCTCCGGAGAGACCCACATGGCGCAGGCCATGTACAATAGAATTCCCACAGAGTCTGGAGGATAGATGTGTTAAATAAGAATGTGTATTGCTTGCTTTGTGCGGTTGGGACCATAATGTTATTTTTATATTAAGAAAAATAAACTCTGCCTCTCAGTGATCTCCAGAAATGGAATGATAGAACAGAACTTGTGTACAAGCCAGCATTTGGATATGGATACACATTGAGCTGCCTCCTCTCCCTGCAGAGATCATGGAAGAAGTAACGTCGTGCTCCTTCAACAACCCCCTGTTCCAGCAGGAAGAGAAGGGGGGGGTCACCTACCGGATCCCAGCCCTGCTCTACATCCCCCCCAAGTACACCTTCCTGGCCTTTGCAGAGAAGCGCTCCACAAGCAGGGATGAGGATGCGCTCCACCTGGTGCTGAGACGAGGGTTAAGGACGGGGCACACAGTACAGGTGACTCATCCCAGATCTGGGCCTGGGCCTCAGTTTCTCTCCATATTTGCTCTTGTGTCTTTTCCCACCAGTGCAAGAAAAAGCCTGTGTCAGAGTTAAAGAGGAAAAAACAGTGAAAGCAATGCCTCTCACTGAGTACTTACTGTGTGTCAGGGACACATTGGTCCCTCGGCCACTGTGACAGGAATTGTCGGTCACATTTTACAGATGAGGAAACAGGCTCAAAGAGTTTGCCTTCATTGCTCAAGGTCACACAGCTACAATAAAGGAGTAGAAGCAGGCTTCAGATTTGATCTCTAACTCTAGAGGCCTCCGTGGTTCATATGTACTTTTCATTCACATTCTCTCTTATCTTTCTAAGTCACCAAAAAAAGTAGACATTGTTAGCCCAGGATTGCTGATGAGGGATCCTGGTGCTCTGCGAGGTAGGTAGCTTGTTTCAGACCACAACTACCAGATAATGGATTGGAGGGTGTATGATAACAACAATCTCTCCTACTGCTGTTCTTCTTACCTCATGTTCATTTTTATTCTCTGATTAACTCAGTTGTAGAATCTTGAAATTAGAAGAGTCATAAGCCCAACTTCTTTTCCAGTGTAGAAATCTGTAATCCATTGGTAGCTACTATTAGCTTAGTGGCTAAGAGCATGGCTTTGTAGTCAGGCAAGACCTACTATTTATTGGCTCTGTGACCGAGAATACTTGACTGTCTTCTGTTTCATCATCTGCAAAATGTGATTAATAATAGCAGTTACATGGTAGTAAGTCAACGTTAGTCATCTTCTATAAAGGTTCCGCTTACTCCTCAAATCAGGAATTCATCCTGTGGCTACTGTTAGCTTTTGTTTGGAGGATGAGATGATCCATACGCCTCTATAATTACCCGTTGGTCTTGTTCGGCCTCCTGGGGTTGTCAGTCTGTGCGTAATAAAGTCCCGTCTGCTGAGACTGCTCTTGGAGATACCTGAAAGTGGGTATTCATGCCCACTGAGCTTTCTATGTTGGGGACTCACAGCTTGAGTTCTTTAGTGTCTTCTTAGGTCACGGTCTGGATTTGGTTTCTGGGCCCTTGAAAACTGATTACTCTGGGATGTTAGAGTCCTTTTAAAAGAACGGTATTCCGAATTGAACTTAGACCCCAAGGATAGAGCCACCCCACCAATGAGATGGCTATCCCATCTTGTATCCTTTTCATGCATCCTAAGGTAAGTAGCATTTACTTTTTGATCCTACATAACACAGTTGACTAATAAATATTTTTTTTCTTATTTTTTTTTATTAAATTATTATCTGTGTACATATCTTACCAATGCCCCCCGTCTCATACATGCCCTTCCTCTCCAGAGTTTTTCGTCCATTGGTTTTGCTTACATGCATGTATACAAGTCCTTCGGTTGATCTCTTATCTCCCCCATATCTCCCTACCCTCCCCACTGTAATTTGACAGTCTGCTTGTTGCTTTACTGTCTCTATATCTATCTTTTGGTTCATCAGTTTATAATTTCTTTATTATCCATAAATGAGTGAGGTCATGTGGTGTTTCTCTTTCATTGATTGGCTTATTTCGCTCAGCATGATGTTCTCTAATTCCATCCAGGTTGCTGCAAATGATAAGAATTCCTTCTTTTTTATGGCAGCATAGTATTCTATTGTGTAGATGTATCATAGTTTTTTGATCCAATCATCTGCTGACGGGCACCTAGGCTGTTTCCAAATCCTAGCTATTGTAAATTGTGCTGCTATGAACATAGGGGTGCATATATCCTTTCTGATTGGTGTTTTTAGTTTCTTGGGATATATTTCTAGGAGAGGGATTACTGGGTCAAATGGGAGTTCCATTTTCAGTTTTTTGAGGAAACTCCATACTGTTCTCCACAGTGGTTGCACCAGTCTGCATTCCCACCAGCAGTGCACAAGGGGACTAATAAATATTAAGTAGCTAAAACTTCCAAGTCTTTTTCACATTTTTTTTTTTAAAAAAAACAAACACGAAAACTTTTAATTGTAGTAAAATACACCTAACAAAATTTTCCATCTTAATCATTTTAAGTGTACATTGTGGTATTGTTAACTGTATGCAAATTATTGTGCAACAGATCTTTTTATTTTTTATTTTTTAAAATATATTTTATTGATTTTGTACAGAGAGGAAGGGAGAGAGATAGTTAGAAACATTGATGAGAGAGTCATCAATCAGCTGCCTCTTGCACAACCCCTACTGGGGACATGCCCGCAATCAAGGTACATGCCCTTGACCAGAATCGAACCTGGGACCTTTCAGTCCCCAAGCTGACGCTCTATCCATTGAGCCAAACCGGTTTCAGCGCAACAGATCTTTTTAAAACTTTGTCATTGCGCCGAGACCGGTTTGGCTCAATGGATAGAGCGTCGGCTTGGGGACTGAAAGGTCCCGAGTTCGATTCGGTCAAGGGCATGTACCTTGGTTGCGGGCATATCCCCAGTGGGGGGTGTGCAAGAGGCAGCTGATCGATGACTCTCTCTCATCGATGTTTCTGACTCTCTATCTCTCTCCCTTCCTATCTGTACAAAATCAATAAAATATATATATATATATAAAAAAAAAAACTTTGTCATTGTGTCTGACAGCAGTTCCTTACACATTGAACAACTCATCCCCCCATCAGTCTCTAATAACCATTATACTACTTTGTTTCTGAGTTTGGTTATTTTAGGTATCTCATATGCAGTATTTGTCTTTCTATGATGACTTATTTCATTTAGAGCAGTGATTTTCAAAAATTCAAAAATTCAAAAATTTAAGCAGTGAATTTTTAAAGCATGCAATACCTGACTATTTAGTCGGGGACACTGACCTTTTTCCCCGTACATTGTCAACTTTAAAAATAACAACAGCCAACCCAACAATAGTTGTCTGATGTGAATGAATCAAAATTAAACCTGTTTTTTGTCAGATTTGCAAAAAGTATATTTTTTCTGTGTACTGCAGAATTTTAGTAATTAGTTTTTGTGTGCCATGGGATGAAAAAGGTTAAAAATCACTAATTTAGAATAATATCCTCAAGGTTCATTTTGTAGTATATGGGAGGATTTCCTTCTTTGTAAAGACTAAATATTTCATTGTATATTTATCCATTGATTGGCTTATCCACTTTGTTTATTCATTCTGTTGTTGGACACTTGGGTTGCTCCCATTTTTTTGGCTATTGTGAATAATGCTCTATGAACATGGTATGCAAATATGTCTTTGAGACATTGCTTTCAATTATTAGGATATATACCTACAAGTGGAATTGCTGGGTTATATGGTAATTGTATTTTTAATTTATTGAGATTCCTCCATACCGTTTTCCACATCAATAGTGCACAAGGCTTCCAGTTTCTCTATATCCTTGCCAACACACATTTTGTATTATTTTGATAGTAGTCACCTTAATGGATATGAGCCTCTGGGCATTGTAGATTTTATTTGCACTTTCCTAATTATTAATATTTAGTATTTTTTCATATGCTTGTTGGCTATTACATTTGTTCTTTAATCATGTTTCTCCATCCAGACTTTTAAATCCAAGACTCATTTTACATTTCTGTCAAGCCTCAGCTTGTTTATATTCCATTGCTGCAGCTGGATGATATAATTTGGATTCTAGTGCTTTTATCTTTAGTTTACTGTTTCTTCTAGCTTCATATAAACTTTATTTTAGACATATCTGGTCCAAATAATTTTCTCCTCTCAGCTACTAAGAATGGCTAAGCTTCTGACTTTCCAATGACTAGCTTGCCCAGTACAGTAATTTCCCCACTCTCCTAAATTTTCCATGTTTGTCTGTCTTGCTTTGTGCTTCTTTTCTTTTTCTTTTTTCTTTTTATTTATTTATTTATTTTGGAGGCGAGTCCTTTCTTTTAAAAAATATTTATGTAGCTCCTATCATGTACTGAGCACTGGAGATACAAAATTGGAATAATTTGGTTTCTACTCCAAAAAGATTCATAGTTTAGGGAAGGAGCCAGTCACATAAAAATGTGTTATATAATAATTGCTTAAGTGTTTTGTATATACAAAGAGAAAGACAGGAGGTGAGTTTTGATACCATTTATTTGGGTATCTAGACAAAGTGAGGAAGAATGTTTTGGACAGAGGGGATAGCATGAAAATTAAGTGAATAGTTGGGCCTTCACAATTTTATAGATTTTAATACCGTTTATTTATTTTCTCTGAAATGTTCCAATGCTTTTAATGAACCTCATGTCTTCCTATTGGTCTCTCACTCCTGCTCTCTCTCCCTTACTCTTGTCTAGTGGGGACCACTAATACCACTGATGGAAGCCACGATACCTGGGCATCGGACCATGAACCCCTGTCCTGTGTGGGAGCGAAACACTGGCTGTGTGTACCTGTTCTTCATTTGTGTGCAGGGCCATGTCAGCGAGCGTCAGCAGATTCTGTCAGGCAGGAATGCTGCTCGCCTCTGCTGCATCAGCAGTCGGGATTCTGGCTGTTCATGGAGCAACGTGAGGGACCTGACTGAGGAGGTCATTGGCCCAGAAGCTAAGCGCTGGGCCACATTTGCTGTGGGCCCGGGTCATGGCATCCAGCTGAAATCCGGGAGGCTCATCATCCCTGCATACACCTACTACATCCCTTACTGGTTCTTTTGCTTCCGGCTACCATGTAAAGCCAGGCCTCATTCCCTGATGATCTACAGTGATGACCTAGGGACCACGTGGCACCATGGCAGGCTCATTAAGCCCATGGTGACAGTGGAGTGCGAAGTGGCAGAGGTGACTGGGAGGGCCGGCCACCCTGTGCTGTATTGCAGTGCCCGAACCCCAAACAAATGCCGGGCAGAGGCACTGAGCACTGATCATGGTGAATGTTTTCAGAAACCAGCGCTGAGCCAACAGCTCTGTGAGCCCCCGCATGGCTGCCAGGGCAGTGTGGTGAGTTTCCAGCCCCTGGAGCTTCCAAGTGAATACCAGGACCCTAATGGCAAAGATGATCCTGCCCTTCAGCAGAACCCTCTGCTGGGCAGTTCGAGGCCAGAGCAGGAGGAAGCTGGGACACTGACAGAATCATGGCTCTTGTACTCCCACCCAACCAGTAAGAAACGGAGGGTTAACCTAGGCATCTACGTCAACCGGACCCCCTTGGATGCTGCCTGCTGGTCCTCCCCCTGGATCTTGCACTGCGGGCCCTGTGGCTACTCTGATTTGGCTGCCCTGGAGGAGGGCTTGTTCGGGTGTTTGTTTGAGTGTGGGATCAGGCGGGAGTGTGAGCAGATTGCCTTCCGCTTGTTTACAGACCAAGAGATCCTGAGCCATGTGCAAGGTGAGTGCACCTGCCCTGGTAGGGACTCTGACCCAATTCAAAACTAATTGGCTTAGGATCTGACTTTCCACAGAAGGAAGCCATTAGAAGGCAACCATGGCCAGGATCACAGAGGCCAGGATAACAGAGGTTACGGAAGCCTACAGGGAACCGCAAAATATAATATTTTGCTCCCTACCTTTTTTTCTCCTCTTCAAGATAATGAACTATAGCCGAAATAGCACTGAACTGTGTAAATTGGGAGACGGTGATATGGTCTTGGATCTGCCATGGCTGGCTCTAGGAACTTGAACTCTCTGGGCCTCAGGTCTCCATCTGTAAAATGAGAGGGTTGGCTGTGATCTCCCTTCTTCCTATCCCTCAGGAAGGCAGAGGGCCTGATGGCTGCAGGATCATCAAGTCCTGGCTGCATAGGACCCTGGTATCAAAATGGAAACCATAGGACTCATCTTTTCAAATGACTCACTGCTTATCCAAGTGTGAGGTTCTAAGCAAGTGTCATGTCATAAAGGATCTGGATGATCAGTAATAGACGAACTCTATCGGCTTCCAAGAAGACTTGGGCAAAACAGAATCATGAGGTCACCTACCTTCTTAGCTTTGCAACTCTGCTCAACCTGTGCTTACGTATCCAAAAAGCAGTACTTCCTAGGGAGAAAATGAAAGGCTCAATACCAGTAGTCCATATCGTTTCTGATGACATTTCTATGAAAGACAAACTAAAGTTCATTTATTAGGATGGTTCCTGATGAGAAAAAGACATGATTTAGGACTTTCAAACTTTGGACAAAACTTCTGCCCTCAAGGAGTTCACAGTTTATGAGGCTGGAAGAAGGAGAAAATTTTTTTTAAATGCAGTTGGTGGGATAGTTAGTAGATGTTGGGCTCTGAGTTGCAGATCTATAGATCATTATCTTGGTGCCTGGAGTCATCTGCCCCAGGGCTTGTCCAGGCTGCTAGGTTCCCCCTAAGTTTGTTTTTCTTAGAATATTGTCCTGGCTCAGCCACTCTATTTGCCAGCGGAGAAACTCTTCGCCCTTAGGAAGGTCTCGGACCCTCCAAACCACTGAATCTGGCCTGTTTGGATCTACTGAAGTCACTGTTTGTGAAGTGAGATGACCTTGTCTAATAGTTTTGGGGCTCAACTTTACTAATCCTGGGTCTCCCAGATGATACCAGGTTAGTTGCTCTTATTTTAGGTTGTTTCCCTCGTAGCCTGTTAGCATGAGCTGTTTGTTTTTTGTCCCTCTTAAATCAGTATATCAGCTAAATACAGGGTGGGACAAAAGTAGATTTATAGTTGTTCATATGGAAAATAATACAATAATTAATAAATAATAGTACAAAAATAACTGTGTTTCATGTACTCAGAACTTTGTCCTACCCTGTATATGTGGTGCTAGGTAATGGCCCAGAGAGCAAGTCTTAGTGGTAGAGCATAGTCTAGGATGCATCCATCAGACGGTGGAGAAGTCCTATAGGAGGAAAGGAGGGATTACCTTCACCTCCTTCGTATTTAGCTTAAACCATTGTCTTAGGGTGGCCTGTGTACCTTCTCAGTAGTCCGCTATGATCAGTCACTCATTTATACATTTATGTAGCTACTTCGTGAGTGCCTGTGCATAATGTAAGGTGCTTTCTGTTGCCATTCCCTGGTTGAAAATAATTTGTGGCTCCTCATTGCCTATTAAAGGCTACAATTAGCCTGGCATGTAGGGTGAAATAATGATTACTTATCTCTACTTTTTTATGTGAAGGCCACTGTCAAGCCCATTGTCAAGTTGGCACGTGGAGGCAGGTGGGGTGAGGTGGGCAGAGTGGTGTAGGGGAGGATTGAAAGGGCAACCCCCTCCTGAGATCTTGTTCGTCAAAGCTTTCCTGAGCACTGTACTCTGAATGGGTAGAAATAGGCAGGATGGCGAAGCTCTGCATCGGGGCTTAATGGGGAGAGAATGAGAATATCAGGACTTCTTGGGACTATCCAAGAAGGGAGGGACTTCAGTCACATGCCAGTGGGGACCGCAGATGTCCTGTATGGGTATTCCTAAAGACTTACCCACCTCTAAATTGCCCTCCCCTTTCTCCTTCGCCTTTGCCTCATGTTTGCTTCTCCTTAGAGAGAAATTCCCTTAATAGGCAAAGGGCCTATATGCACGTTTTAGGACTAGCAAGAAAGGAGGTTTGGGGCAGGCATAACCCGGAATGAGGATTAGAGAGGAACAGATGGGTGATGGCAGCTGTGAAGAAAAAGAATAGCAGGTAGAAGTCCTGGCACCTTTGGAGAGAGAAAGGACAGACGGACATGAGGCCAAGCTGGAGGGCTGTGTAGGTGGTAGGGCTGTGAAGAAATGATAACCGGCTGGAGCTGTTCCCAGAAACGTGGGAACGGAGAGAGGCCTGCGCAGGCGGCAGGAAAATTCCTCCCCAGCCCGGTAATTGTAAGCTGGCTCTACTTGACCAGCAAAAACCACCGTAGGCACTCAACTCTGTTTGTGCCAATTACCCAGATCTTCAGGGCCCTGGGACCGACCCCGTGATGCTGGTGTCCTAACTAAGCCCATTCCAGCCCTTTCAGGTTGGTAGCATGAAAAGAGAGGGCAGGTGATGGCAGCTGTGAAGAAAAGAGGAAAGACTGAAGGCCTCTGATACAGAGACATGAAGAGAGGACTGCATAGGCTGTGGACCTTTGCTCCCGGATACCCCATCCTGTCCTTGAACCCTTAGTAAGTATCCATCTAGCAAAGGTGCCCCCCAACACCTCCACTGGAAGTGCAAGAGAGCACCGGTAGTGAGTGGCCTCCTCCTGCTGATAGGTACCTATCTGTTCAACCTGCTGCTCCTGCGCATGCTCCCTAACTCCTGGTTCCTCACTCCTCAGCAGGCTCCTAATATTTACCTTGGGCCTTTGTTGTTTGGCTC
This sequence comes from Pipistrellus hanaki, assembly GCF_964339955.1. NCBI lineage: Eukaryota > Metazoa > Chordata > Mammalia > Chiroptera > Vespertilionidae > Pipistrellus > Pipistrellus hanaki. The sequence goes on along the minus strand of NC_140511.1, from coordinate 41,832,038 downwards.
TTGTTGTTATTTGGATCAGTTTTTCCTAGTCGCCAGTCTCCCCTCAGATATCCACAGGGTATCATGTAGCTACAGCCCTAGGTAAGAGGCCTTGCAGCCTGCCTGTGGGGCAGCCCGAGGGACTCACAGAGGCCACCCTGAGGCTGCCCCGCCTCTGCCCCAGGACTCTCACTTGGGCCACATTAAATTGCTCAGGCTTCTTGAGGACGTGAATTTTCCCACTGCATTATTCAGTAGGTGTCGTGTCCTCCTGTGCTGCCACAGCGCACAGTCTGAGCCTTCCTGGGGCCTTACCGCAGGCTGCCCTGCGCTATTGCCTGCTGTGCCCTCTAGGCCTCTGCTAGGCTGTGAACTCCTTGAGGGCCAAGTCTGACTCCTCACTGTGTCCTCTTAGAACAAATGCTTTTCTATCACATTTCCCTGTTTAGGACTCTTGAGTCCTCTCTGTCCTCTGACCCAACACAGGGCCTGGCACAGAATAGACAACAGTGAAGCCATGCTGAATTACTAACGGAGTTAGAGACCCTTGGCCTCCAAAGCTAACTGAGAAGGGTAGGGTGAGCTCCCTCCAGGGAGGAGCGTGTCGCACCCCTCTGGATCCAGAGCACTCTAAACGTGCTGAATGCTCACCCAGATGGGTCTTCTCTGCTGGCCGCTTCCACGTCAGTCAGGGTTTCCTGGGAACGAGCTTTTCTCCGGCTGCCTGGACATGCCAGGGAAAAACTGATCCAAATAACAAGTAGCCCAAGCCCAAAGCAAAGCCTTGACTTGGGGTTCTCATTTCACTGGTAACCCCCTCCCCCCTCTAATTGGGTTTTCTAGAGCTACCACGCCTCCAGGACTCGGAGGGAGGTGCTGGGGCTCAGCATGTTCCGTGCATGTCTTGATTCTGTGATACCTTGTGCCACAAGTGCTCTCTGTACTGTGAAATCTACCATGACTCCTTGAAACAAGGAATACGAATAAAAAGCATAATTCTGGTACTACTAGTTTTGTTGTTGTTAAGGAAACTGAGATTGTAATCACTCTTATATTTAGTTTATACCCAACTTTTTTTTTGGATTCGAGGCATTTTCTTGCTTTTCATACGAACTTTAACTCTCAGAAAACATTATTATAATAATCCTTTGCACTTGTACACACTGATATTTGAACATAGTGACGGATTGAGGGCGGCAGTACAGAGGTGACCATGGCTGGCGTGATGACACATTAGCTGTTAAGTGGAGGCACCTGGGTGCACAGAATCCCTCCCTCTAGCACCAACCTCAGTGCTTTGTCACCCACGTCTAATTTCTATTTTCGAAAATACCTTGAGATTACTCTCAAAGTGCAGTTGGAGAAGCCACAAATAGTACCTCAATGAAGTGGGGTAATAGCTTTTGCTTGACTTCCTTTTGGTTACTTTGGGAGCTTAAGGCATTACTGATTCCGCCAAATGTTTCAGCCTAACAATTCCAGTCCTGTCACTAGGCCAGCTGTCTTTTTTTTTTTTTTTTTTTTTTTTAAATTGACTATTGAAAAAGTTTCAAATGGACATATCTTTTGTTGTACCACTGAGAGTCTTAAAATGACGAAAGAATGAAGTCGAGAGAACTGCGAATTTGCCTCTAAAAGTAGTTTTACAATAATTCTAGAATTGTATTTTAAAATCCAGTGATCTTTTTGTGTGTGTTGTGTTAGACTGCTTAATGTCTGAGGGACCTCTGGGTTTGAGAGGAATATGCACCACTACGTAAATGTTAGTGCTCTGTTTATTAAACTCATATTCAATAAAACATTGAAAATCTCTCTCGTATTCAAACAGTAACACTTGATTAAACTGCCTTAAACATAAATACCAGTTACAAATTTAGTATAGCTGATCCTTTTGAACAATTCAAACACCCTACATAGTAGATAAAACATATATATCCAATGATGATAAAACACAAGCTTACATCCAAATGGAGCTAAAAGAGTTGATGCTATGGATTAACACTGTTCCTTATTATCCTTCCACCTCTTGGGACTTTTAGCTTTTCAACTCCTTAGAGTTTTGGTGTCTTTACCAGATTTCCCCCTCTGGTCTCCCAGGGATTTAGTAATAGCAGATCCAAAGGAAAAAGCGTGCCATTTCAGACCAGCTCTCTCCACGGGCTCATTTAACTGGGAGGCTGTCCTCGGTGGGGGAGATGCTTGTGTGGTACGCATACCCCCAGGGGTACGCGTTGCACCGGAGTTTGGTGGGGACATGCACTGCACCGTGCTTAGCTGCGCCTAATTCTACGTTCTCATGAGTACGAGGGGTACTCAGCGTTACGAAAATTATAGAAGGGGTACACATGTCAAAAGTTTGGGAAACACTGATTCTGAAGTCTACATTAACAGGAGAGGCATTGAGTTCAAATGGAGAAAGTACTGGACTAGGAGAAGTCAGGAGTCCAGGGTCCTTGACCTAGAGCTTGCCACTGGTATGATGGGCGACTTTGTGCTGGTGACTGGCCATCTCTGGGAACCCATTTATTCCGCTATAACAGGAGCATGACCGATGCCCTGCCCCTCAACAGGGAGTGGTGTGGATTTGATGAGCTAGTGAGTTCTTAGAAGGGTTTAGGAAACAGCGCAGTGTAATGTAAATAGCAGATAAATTACCTCTCACCCATTGAACTCCATTACCCATCAGCATTGGCAACATCTGACAGTTGAATGCTGAAAACAAGGATGATGGATAGAAGGGAGAGCAGGAAGGCAGAGCCCACGGAGGAGGGTGGTCCATGTCTGGACAGCCACCTCACCTCCCCTCCATCATGTCCTTCGCAAACTGCAGGCCTTAGATGTTGCGCAACCTTCTGACGTCGCCCCAGACCTCTTACTCGCTTCCTGAGGAGATTTTAGCTGCAAGTATGAAGGGTTGTGGTCTCAGTCATCTCTGTTCTCTGTGCCCACCATACAGCCACGCATACATAGCACAGTATAGGAAAGAATGCAAGGGCAGTAATATTTTATTTTTTTAATTTTTTTAAAATATATTTTTATTGATTTCAGGGAGGAAGGGAGAGAGAGAGAGAGAGAGAGAGAGAGAGAGAGAGAGAGAGAGAGAGAGAAGAGAGAAACATCGATGAGAGACACACATTGATCAGCTGCCTCCTGCACACCCAACATGGGATCAAGCTAGCAACTTGGGCATGTGCCCTGACCAGGAGTCAGACCCGGGACCTCTTGGCCCATGGGACGATGCTTGAGCCACTCCAGCCAGGCAAGGGGGGTAACATTTTAAAAGTACCTACTTGTGAGTTATATGTACTGTTAGGTAATTCAACAGCTCATTTTAGAGAGAGGAAAGCTGGGACTCAACAAGGTTACATGCCATGTTCCCAATGTCACACACCTGTAAGCGAGGAAGCCTGAGACGATTCTAAACCCATATTTTTGTCTTATGGCAGCTAAGAGACAGACTGAGGGTAAGGCTTGTAGATTGATGAGGCCACGTTAGTGCCTAAGTCCTTGCGACATGGGGGCGTGCGGCAGCTGGTGAGAGACTGGTGATCCTCCCTCTAGTAGCGTGTCTCACAGCTGCACTGGGTGGCGTCTCACACAGGATCGGCTCCGATTTCATCCACGAGGAAGTTTCTCTTCCAGGGAAGCCCAGCTGGACATCACTTTCCAGTGCCCCTGGCCTTCAGGCATTACCCTTCCAAGACCCAGAGTTATCCTAAACATAGACTGTGTTGTCATCCACTAGGAATAGAATCAGACACGACAGCACAGACTCCCTTGAGAGTAAACATAGAACTTGGTAGCAGGTGAAGCTGCTGAGTGCTGAGTGAGAAGGTCAGAGGCCGCAGGCACCCAGCTGGTCTCTGATGGAGCCACAAGTTGGAGATAGCGCCTCTGCCTCTGCCTGTAGGCAGTGTGCATGGTCTTCCACACACTGTTTACAAACTCACAGCAGCCAGGGGAGTAAGGCCTCCTTGTCCCTGGCCCACAGACAGGAGACAGAGCCTTGGAAAGGTTAAATAACACGGGCAAGTATCTTCACTGGAATTTCTTCATCTGTAAAAACTAGGACAAGAAGAGTATCTCATGGGGTTGTTGTGAAGCTTATAGGAGATGATGTATTAAATTAGATACAAATTTTAAAATATCTGGCACATAATAGGTAGTAAAACATGGCAACGGCCATCGTCGTTACTTTTCCCTGTCGTAATCATATTAGCCCTTCTTGAGCCACCCAGCCAGGCAGGGCTATTTTGTTTGTTTTAATTGCAATGAAATGATGGTTATAGGCCATGGAGTTTGGGTTAAGGCCATGATGATAGCCATGCAGTTTGCGGGGAGGGTGCCATGCCCATTTGTTGTTGGTATTATTTTATCCCCTAGCATAATAGATACTTAATAATACAGGGCGGGGCAAGGTAGGTCTGCAGTTTTGATTACGTGAAACACAGTTTATTCTTGTATTATTTATTAATTATATTTTTCCATATGAACAACTGTAAACCTACTTTTGCCCCACCCTGTATTTTTGAGTTTCCGGTAGTCAACCAATGGCCGCTCCAATTTCAATCACTTGGGAAAGTGGACTTAGGCAGATAGGCCACTCCTGCTTTTCCCAGCCTCACTTCTTTAGTTTGACACTTCATGGCATCCAAGTGGTCCAAAGAGTGATCCTGGAAGCCCGAGTTAGAGTGACCTGGACCTAGGGAGGTACCGTTGAGAGGATTCCAGGCTTGTGCTGAGGTACACCTTTGCCATTCAGTAATCCAGGTTCATTCCACATCCTGTTGTTCCTCACACGCCTTCCTCCAGCCTGCCCAGCGCACTGCAGCCTGGTGGGCACGGCGCTGTCGGCACGGAGGGGTGGTTGGGTGGCACACTTGACTGGGGGCCTTGGCAGTGGAGAGCGAGTTTCCCGAAGGCCATCCTGGTGGTGGCTGCAGGGGTCAGTGAGGGAAGCTCTAAAGGGGAAGTTGAATCGTGTGTGTGTGTGTGTGTGTGTGTGTGTGTGTGTGTATATATATATATATATATATATATATATATATATATATATATATATATTTTTTTTTTTAGGTCTAGTAATAATTAATGTCGTTTTCTAATACCTTTTTTAAATCGAATTTATTTAAACAATACAACAAAATTTAATCAACAATATAGTTGCCGTTGTTTTCTACTACTTGAGCCCAACGCTCAGGAAGCATTTAATCCCTCTGTTGTAAAATTCCTGTGATTTTGATACGAAAAATTCGGTCAATGCATTTTTGAGGCATTCTTCATTATTAAATTTTTTTCCAAGAAGAAAGTTTTGCAAAGAACGAAACAAATGGTAATCGGAAGGGGCAATATCAGGAGAATATGCAGGTTGAGGAAGAACTTCCCATTCCAACTGGCGCAGTTTTTCAGCAGTGATTCTTGCAGTATGCGGTCGTGCGTTATCGTGGTGAAGAATTACGCCCTTCCGATTAATCAGCGCGGGTTCTTTTTCTCTTAAAGCTTGGGCTAACCTTTCCAATTGGGCACTATACACTGCACTTGTAATGGTTTGGTTAGATGGTAAAAGTTCATAATGAAGAATTCCTTTAAAATTCCACCAAACACACAACATCACTTTTTTCGCATGCAAGTCAGGTTTTGGCGTGGGCTGCGGAGCCTCATTTTTGTCCAACCATTGAGGCCGCCTTTTCAAATTAACATACAGCACCCATTCTTCATCTCCGGTAACAATTTGCTCTAAAAACGGCAAACGGTTTTGACGAGAGAGGAGCGAACTGCAAATTGTGACTCTTTGATTACGGTTGTTGTCGGTCAACTCATGAGGAACCCATTTTCCAAACTTTTGGACTTTGCCAAGTGCACGCAATTGATTGGAAATTGTTTTTTTTGAACAATTTAAAGTTGTCGCAAGCTCTTGTTGGGTAATTTGAGGATTTTGCACCAAAAGAGCTTGAAGAGCTTCTTGATCAAAATTGGACACACGGCCTCGACCACTCTTGTCATCTAATGAAAAATTTCCCTCGCGAAATTTCTCAAACCAACGCTGGCATTTTCTGGCGCTAACTGCATCTTGACCAAGAACACTACAGATGTTTTTTGCAGCCTCACTTGCTTTTCTTCCTAATTGGAACTCGTAAAGCATGCAGTGCCGAATATGCTCTTCATCCGCCATCTTCTTAGCCCTAGTTTTGCAACAAAAACCAAACCAAACACAAACTTTTTCAAGCAAAACTTGTTAATTGCACTTCACATGTTCTGTAGATACCACGTGTTTGAAGGTTATGTCAATACAAGTCAACGCCAAGCAAGATTTTAAATGAATGTTTAAAACGACATTAATTATTACTAGACCCGAGATATATATATATATATATATATATATATATATATATATATATATATATATATATATATATATATTATTGATTTTCCACAGAGAGGAAGGGAGAAGGATAGAGAGCTAGAAACGTCGATGAGAGAGAAACATCGACCAGCTACCTCCTGCACATCCCCCACGGGGGATGTGCCTGCAACCAAGGTACATGCCCTTGACCGGAATCGAACCCGGGACCCTTCAGTCCACAGACCGACGCTCTATCCACTGAGCCAAACCGGTTTCAGCGGGAAGTTGAATCTTAAGTGAGTGAGGTCAGAGCCTGGTGTGCCATCTACCTTCTAGTGCTCACATGCAGTCACTCTTGTAGGAAAGTAACTCATGGGGGGAGGGTGGGGTTTGGAGTGGGGCTTCACATTTACTCTCCAGGCTGGTGGGTAAACCAGGGTTTCAGAGCTGCAAGTGGGAGGGCACAGCCCAGAGTCAGGAGGTGGGGCAGATCCCCCTCAGACCGCCCTGAGCCCAGCAAGGCCTGACAAGGATCCACAGCTGCCAATGCAGTGACACTTGCTGCCAGCCAGGCACAGATGAGTTCCAGATTCAGAGCTCAGGTAGGTCAGTGGTCGGCAAATGGCAGCTCGCGAGCCACATGCGTCTCTTTGGCCCCTTGAGTTTTTAGAAAAGGCCACCTTAGGAGTACCCTAATGAAGTTAATAACAATGTGACTACCTATGTAGTTTAAGTTTAAAAAATTTGGCTCTCAAATTTTAATAGTTGTACTGTTGATATTTGGCTCTGTTGACTAATGAGTTTGCCGACCACTGAGGTAGGCGATGTGTTGAGAGAGGCCTGCTGCTCTGGTGTGCCATACTGAAGTGCCTGGGCAAGGGACAACTGGGCCCGACATCCAGCCACATGGAGCTCCCCAAGCCATACGCATATGTGCGCAGAGAGTGCATCTTCTTCTCATTGGCACAGATTAACCCATGGGGAAGCGTGGGTTTGGGTGTCTGAGGCGGGGATGAGCTCTGCCTGGGGACCGGGGGCCAAGGCTGGCTCTCCTCCTCGCCCTGTGTGAGGCTGTCCTGGGCCAGGGATTTGCCTGCCTCATGTCTAAAGGTGGGTGCTCTAGACCACTCTCAGAAGAGGCCTTTGCACTTGACAATGGGACCTCTGGCTTGTGGGTTGGGATAAATTAATTTTTTTTTATTTTTTGAAGACTCAGAAGTAGGGAGGGTAATACTTGGGTAGCATTTAGAAAAATGTAATTCATTGAATAGAGCAAAAATGATAGTAGACGAGGGTTATACTGGGAATCAAGAGGCAGCTTGGAGCAGAGGCTAGATTAGATGCCGGCTTTTTCATTTTTAGCCCTCCCTCTCTTCTAACTAAAAAAGAAAACACACACACACACACACACACACACACACACGAAAAGCAAACTGAAAAATCCAGTTGAGTGAGACTTTGGGCAATTTATTGTAATTACTTTATAGGGTATATAAATGTCTTATCACTGTTGTATACCTGACGCTAATGTAATATTGTTTGCCAATTGTAATTGAAGCATCGATTTAAAAAAGAAGAAATACCATTTTAAAAGACAATATCATTACTTGAATATCCCTCTCTGAGCCGGCCTTTGTTGTCTGTAAGGTGGACACGATAACATGAGGATGCAGAGTGTGCTTATGTGATGCTCGGGACAGGGACCCGGATGGGCCCCTCCTCCCTCTCCCTGCATGGGGGGGGGAGGGGGAGGCCCACCATGTCCTGTCAGGGTTACCTAATCCCTCCTCCGCTGCTCCTCCAGGGCAGGAGTGACTGCCTGCTTTGTACAGAAGAGGAAATGGAGGCTTAGACCGACCAGGTGCCTTGCTGAAGGTCACACAACAACTTAGTGGTGGACTGAAGCTGGAACCAGGTGGTCCAGAGACAGTCTGAGCCGAATTTCAATTTTCTGCACTTCTGTAACCCCAGGAGCTGTGTAGGTGTGGTTTAAGAGCAGCTCCCCACGCAGAGAATGGCAATCCGAGAGGGGGCCATGAGGGGATCTCTGTGAGTGCCTCCCGTGCCCGCTGTCTCCCGGCTGACCCTTGCTCTGAGTCCCACCGGAACTCAGAGGGCCTGCCCAAGACCAGGTACATCAGTGCAGTTGTCTAGTTTTATTCTCACTGTCGCCCTGCGAGGTTGGCATGCTTCTCTCACATTTGAGATGAGAAATGAGAGGCTCAGAGAGTGGCAGTGACTTGCCCAAGTTTATTCAATTGAAGTCCGGCTTGGGGCTTCCAATACCAGAGTTTCGCCTGTAGCTCCATGGCACTGCCAACAGTGACCACCAGGTGGCAATCTCCCCCAACTCCCTGCTGGACACAGGCAACCTGGAAGCTTAAACAGAAGTGCCCGGAGTTGGTGACAGATCCGCCATCTGTCAGTCTTTCAATACTGCCCGGAGGCATCACTTATTCGTTTTGTTGTCCCCAAGGAGAAACGGATGCCAGCGAGGGGCCATGGCTTTCCAGAAGACGGAGTTCTGTGTGTGCGTGTGCACACCAGCTGCTTTAGTGGGTTCCATGAGACTGGGGGAACTGCTGATCACAGGTCGGCCGAGAGATGATGGACAAGATTTTCTTGGCACGGATTTCTTTCCCCTCTGCCCGCTCTGTTGCCAAGGCCTGGCTCAGAGATGGCAGCTGAGTTTTCTTTGTGTGTGTGTTTATTCTCCTGCGTGCTCTTTGTGTGGAGCATGGGAACTGCTGCATCCAGGAAGCACTGGGAGCACCTCACCATGCTCCTTTCTCTGCTCCTGGCCGGAATGGACCCCCACTCCCTCCTCCCGGTGGGAGTCCTGCCTCAGAGCTAGCTCTCCTGAAACCGGCCCAGGCCCTGTGCTGCTCAGTGGCAACCTTAGGGTGTGCCCCTGGGCTCCAGCTCAGCAAGCTCTCTGCCTGGGTGAGGTGCGGTCTTCGGGCTGGCAGGCCCAGGGTCCACCCTCCACCAGGGCAGTCACTTCTCAGCGTGAGGAGGGAACTCCTCACAAGGCTCTGGCTGACCTCTCCCCTTTCCCGTGTGTGTGTGTGTGTGTGTGTGTGTGTGTGTCGTGTGTGTGTGTGTGTCGTGTGTGTGTGTGTCTGTCGTGTGTGTGTGTCTGTCTGTCATGTGTCTGTCGTGTGTGTGTGTGTGTGTCGTGTGTGTGTGTGTGTGTGTCTGTCGTGTGTGTGTGTCGTGTGTGTGTGTGTGTGTGTGTGTCTGTCGTGTGTGTGTGTGTGTGTGTGTCTGTGTGTGTGTGTTCCTTTACAGTGTGTGGTCTTAGAGCCTTTTGTCCTCAGCGTGGGGGCAGAAGGGTTTCTCTCCACAGGAAGGGGGTGTAGAGCGGAACAAGTATTCATTGACGTAAGCATCGCACAGCCATTATTTCAAGGTTTCCAAGCTTTTCTTAGTCTCATTCCTCTCCCACCATTGCAGCTAATGCCAAGTATTATTCTTCATATTTTTCTTTAACATATTTTATGTATATACCCAATGTCATTGTCTCTCAGGAGATCGCAGGCTTGATATCTTAGTTACGTTTTTTTCCTAATATACATGAAAATAAATATGTAGGTATTTAAGAAATAGCAGAGACCACCAACAAACATCCTATGTACCACCGGTGAGGTGTATACCATACTTGGGTTATTTAATGTTTATAAAACCCTACGAGATCAGTAATGTTATTTCCGTTTCCCAGGTGGAGACATAGAGGCTCAGAGAGAGGAACTGACTTGGCTGAGGTCACGCAGTCTTCTGATCTCAGCCCCGCCGCCTCCAATAGGAGAGGGGAAGAGTGGAGTGTGTGAGCTTAGGGAGAGGATGGAGTGGGGGACGGAGGACGGGGTGGAGGGCCGGGGGAGCAGTGGGATGTGACAGCTACCAGAGAGAAATGAAAGAAGGCAGGGAAGATGGGGATTGATGGGGCTGGAGGAGGGGGCAGGCAAGACTCCACATCCAAAAGGCAAATGACCTGAGTCTCAATGTCCTATGCACAGTAATGGCCATGAAAATAGCTGCAGATCGGCCTGCATCTGTGTGACCAAGATTTATTGTGCCAGCTCCTCCGGTAATTGGATGATGGGAGCACCGCAGCTGGGGCTGTTTGCCCGAGTTCATTGGGAGGAGGAGGAGTGGCCTGGGCAATGTCGGCAGTGGAGACTGTCACCCACGGAGAGCAGGCGGGCAGACCTCAGAATGGACCCCTGCCCACGCGAGCTGAGGCCCAGCGAGGGAGGCGACTGGCCCCAAGCCAAGCCTTCCCACAGCGGAGCTGGGTGAGAGCTCTCCTCCGAGCTGGTTCCTGGGAAAGATGGGCAGCCACAGCAGCAGCGGGGGCCTGGGCACTGAGTCCAGAGAGGAAGTCTCTGAGCCTCAGTTTCCCCAGCTGTCAAATGGAAGTGGTGAGGACCGAAGGAGACTGTGGGGATCTACCTGTGTAGACTTGGGATCTACTCTGGGGAAATTCACTTTCACTCCCACTGCTCAGATCTGGCCCTGACCCCCCTGCCTGGGTCCTGCAAGCCCCGTCCCCCTTCCCCAGAGCCCTAAAATGTGATGCCCAGCCACAGCGGGCACTTTCTATACGAATGGCAAATGTCCCCAGTGGGATGGGGTAACCAAAAAGGGACTAGAGCTTGGGGATCCCAAGAATAGGCCCGTGGGGGGATGGGGGGAGGAGGCAGATCTAGAGAACCTCCAGGGTAGGCAAGCCTCTCTCAGCAGGACTTCTGCTAGGTTTGCAGGGGTTCACCATTCCCCTCTTTCAGAAGTCACAGGGTCTGAGGGTAAGGGCGGGGATAAAGAGAAGGGGCCTGGCTTACTGGGGCTAAGGAAGGAGTAGGAGTGTGCTCTGGGGAAAGAAGTCTCCAGGATTCTCACTCTAGCTCCGCCAATTAGCCAGCTTAGCTGTGTGTGACTTCACAATTCATTTCCTATCTCAGCCTTAGCTTTCTCATCTACAAAATGGGATATACTTCATTTGCAAATCAAAATGGGGATTTCTTTAGTTGCAAAGAACAGAAAATCACTTGAGTCCATTTAGACGAAGGAAGGGGTTAGGGAAAGAGCCAGATGTGGGGGCTGGAACTGAACCCAAACATTGAGAAGAACCGAGGCTACTTGGAAGCTGGCCCTTCTCCCCACCTCTTAGTCAGTGGGTTTCTATTGCTCTCTGCTTGCCTCTCGGCCTCACTGGCTGGTTCCTTTTCTCTCCTCTCTGCCTCACAGCCTCTCCTTCTTCAGAGCCCTGTGCTCCCGGCTTTTGTGTACACATGACCTCTTATGGCTGCAACTCAGCTCCATGCCTCCTCCTGCCGGCCACCTTGCCATTCTCACGTCTTACTACCAGTGCTCAGAAAAGTTTGACTGAGTGAAGCTCAGTCCCCCTCCTCCCACACCATAGACCTTTCCCTGGCCTCTTCCTCTGGCTTCACCTTCACGAAGGCCTTGAGCCTTGGATCCCTTCACCTCTGATACTTTCTGTGGCCTCTCTTCCTCTCCCGGCAGCCTGGAGATCATCCCCTGCAGACCCCCTGCAGTGTCCAGCACTCACCACCCTACCCCAAACCCCAGCTCTGCTCTTCCTCTTCCCAAGGTCTGTGTCACTGGGCGGGAAGTAGGAGATAATTGCAAGTTGCTAACCATTCATTGAATGACTATAAGTACCTGGCTCTCACAATCCCTCTTCGGATGGACTGTGAACAGGCGAAGGAACTGAGGCTTGGCATGGTAAAATGGGGTGAACCCAGCTCTACCTCCAAAACTTGGCTCAAGAGCTAAGGTGTGAGCTTTGTCATCGTTCCTACCTTCTAAGTGGAGTTTCCATAGCCTATAGTTTCCATATGCTATTACTTCCCCCTTTCTTTTTTTTTTAATTTCTTTATTGATTAAGGTATTACATATGTGTCCTTATTCCCCCATTATCCCCATTCCCCCAACTTCCCCCTTTCTATGGCTTTATAAGATGAGTTCACTAACAGCTAATTTTGTTGACCACTAACAGCTTACTTTGATCAAGCACTTAATATGTACCGTGTACTGTCCTAAGCACTTTACATGTATCAGCTCCTTTGATCTTTATAATAACTACTAGTGGTCTGGTGCATGAAATTTGTGCACATTAAAAGGGAATTAATTAGAAGAAATATTTTAATGCTATTTGCCCCTTCTCGATAATAGAAGTGTCAGAGATAAAACAAAATTAGTAAAATGTATATGAAAATCTTCCTCCTGTCAGAATCTGGAGCACAACACGGGAACCAGAGTTAAGTCTCCACCCACCCACGTGCACCTCAAAATCACATGAGACCCAGACCCAGCCGGCCCTACCTCATTGGGCTAGATCCAGACTTGGCCGGCCCCACTCCTGTCAAGCCCTGCTGGGTGGGGGCATGGCCTTAGGTCCCCTGGATCAGTGCAGGAGCCGGAGGTGCAGCCTCAGGTCCCCTGGCCCAGTGCCTGGGTGGAGGCACAGCCTGAAGTCCCCCTTTAAGCCCCACTGGGTGGGGGGTTTGGCCTCAGGTCCCCTGGCCTGGTACTGGGGGAGGGGTCACGGCCTGAGGGCCCCCAGCCTGGTACTGGGGGAGGGGTGGCCTAAGGTCCCCCATCCAACCCCTGCTGGCAGGGGGGCACAGCCTGAGGTCCCCTGCCCCGGCCCAGTGCCATGCAGCCTCAGGTCCTTGCTGATTGCTTGTTAGTGCTCGTTAGGGGAGCTTGTCCTCCGCTGTTGGTGTAGCCATCTTGTTATGGCATGATGGTCAGTTTGCATATTCCCTCTTTATTAGATAGAATATGGGATCAGTATTGTCAGTATACCTGTTTTGGAATACTTAACCTCAGCCTGAGCTTAAGTAACTTGACTAAAGCCATGCCATTCTGATGGAGACAGGTTTCTAGCCAGATCATCTGCTACACACCCCAACCTCTGACTTACAATGCTATATAGTATAGTGGCCTTAAAGCTGCCCTCACTCCAGTGTAGGGCCCTGGAGCCCACTCCCTGCAGGAACTGGTTCCACCAATCACGGCCTTGCCTCTTTAGGCTCTCTCTCTCTCCACTGGCTCCTTAGCATTCAACATTTCTATGCCTTTCCCATCTCAAAAATGGCCTCCATCCCATGTTACTCTACAGCTACTCTTTCCTCACCGTCACAGCACAGTATATTTTTCTTGGGTTTTTCTACATGCTCTCTACACTTCCTCACCCCTCTTCACACTGGCTTCCACCCCTCTCACTCCACCTAAACTCCATCCTAAGCATATGTAGATTGTAGGGGGGAAAACTGTATGCCCATCAACAGCCTAAAAGAACTGTCGATTAAACATGGAATCAGCTATGTAAAGTGTAAAACATGTTACGTCGCTAGACAACATTTTCATCAAGATTGAAAAGAGTTGCAAAGACAAACACTGAGTACTTTGGCACAACTCAACTGATGATGGCACTGGAGCCAAGTCTTCTCCTTCTAGCTCAAGTTTTGCTTTTCTGCTCACGTGCATCCTAATATTATACGCAGCCAATGTGTCACTCAAGTATAAAGGCAACAGCCCAAGTGTCTTTAAAAGCAACAGAGCTGACACTTAGAGTGATCTATTGCCCTGCGTACACACAGTTCTTCCTCTTGTTCACTTATTTAACTTCTAGCCATGGTGGATCATGGCTTCTTTCTTGTTAACTAAAATTATTAGAAAGTCGCACTAAAAATAAAGTTCCCTTTTCTTTGTGGGTTCTCAGCTACCATACCTCCCTAACCGTTGGTTTGAATTTCTCAGCCTTTCTCTCTTCCTCCTATAATCTTATTGTTTCCTTCCCTTCACATCTTTGTTTCTCTTCCTAACATTGCTATTTCCCTCACCGGGCTTGGGATTTCTGGGAAAGGTTGGATAAGAATCACCAGTGTGCCAGGGTCAAGAGACCACCCTTCGCTACCTAGTCAGAGAGATGACTCAGGACCATGGGTAGGGCAGGTATAGGCCCTGTCAACCATTTGGTTGTACTGGGCCCTTGAAAACTGCTTTGCCAAGGTTCCCAGTGACTGCTCCACGGAGCACCCACTGCCCTGCTGCCTGCTGATCCCTGAACCCGTTTTTAGCTTTCATGTGACTGACCACGGGGCAGACCAGCGAACGCCTACTTTTTGACCTTCCTGAAGCAATGCCATTCCTGCTGGGCTGTCGGCACATGGCCTCACTCTAATTCCCTGTCTATCCTCCTCTACGGGTTGGAATTCTCTGAAGTTCCAGCCTCCATCTTTCATCCACGGTACACACGCCCCCTAATGATCTAGTCCACTCACACAACTGTGACCACCTGCCGGGGAATGATTCTCAAGTCTCTCTCCAGGCTAGGTCTTGCCTCTACATGCAGATGTTCAACTACCTTCTAATTCAACCGGCTAAGACCACACCCCTCTGCTGCCCCCAAACCTGCTCCTCCTCCTGTGCTCCCTCTCTCCATCTGGCCTCCCTGGTTGGAAGCCTTCACGGCTTCCTGGAATCCTCTCTGTCCTTTGCTTCCCACATCCAACCAAGAGCAGAAATCAGGTGGATTTCACACTCCCTTGGACTCTGGAAACTTTCTAGGGAGAAGAACACAGTAGAAAGAGTATGGGCTTTAGGGTTAGACCTGGCCTGAAATCCTGCCCCTGTCACTTACTGCCTATATGACTTTTGGTGACTCTCTCAATTCACCCAGCGCTTACTTTCCTTATCTACAAAATGGGGTACTAACCACTTTGAAGAGTTGTTGTGAGGATTAGACACAATGATGTAAATACCTAGCACTGTGCCTGTCCAATAGTAACACTTAATGGTATTCGTCATTATAATGATGATGATAATTACTATTATTATTTCTGGATTCACTGTTACTGCTCTAACCTAGGACATCTTCTCTCTTCTAGACCATTGCATCCTCCTCCTCACTGAACCCTCTGCCTTCATTCTCCACCACTATCCCCAAATCCGCTTCTCAGAAAGTAGTTGAAGAGATTTTTTTTTTTTGAAAATGCAAATATGATAATAACACTTGCCTGCCTACACCTCTTCTCTCCCCCATTCCATCTGCCCTATGCCCCAGCCATACTCTCAGATTTCTAAGCACATGGCCACTCACTGCCTTCTGCCAAGTTTTATTCAGCTCCCTCTGCCTCTGCCTGGATGTTTCTTTCCCTCCATTTACTCACACCCTACCTAGAACATCCCCACCTTCATGCCCTGTGCCAGTGCCCACCCCCTACCCCCATGGGGTGTTCCTTTCCTTGGAGTTGGTGGCCAGCTCCTTGAGGACAGGGAGCAGGCTGGATTCTTCTTTGTGGCCCCCACCTGGCTGCACAGGGCTTAGCTCAGAGAAGGGCCTCACAGAATGCCTTCAGACATCTGCCCATGGTCACACAGTCGGTGAGGAGCATGACCCAGGCTTGAACCCAGGTCCCTTGTCTTCCTGCCCAGGCCTCTTTCCTCCCAGCAGAGAGCGGGAGCCCAGGGTTGGTGGCTTGGGGTGGAGAACCTCTCCACACGAGGGCAGCAGGCGACCTGAGGACATGACACACCTCATCTCAGAGCTGCGCCTGGCGAGAGCGGGAAGTCGTGATGATCCACCGCCCACGCCCTGTACCTTCCCATCCGACATGGACTAGAGATGAAAAATGAACGACACAAAATCCAATCTTCCTCGGTGCAAAGGCTGGCAGGGGTGCGTGGGGGCGGGCCTGCCGTGGCACAGCACATCTCATATTTATTGGCTCATAATTGAAGGCAGCCTGGAGATGTCCCCGCGCTGGCACCCAGCAAGACAGATGGGCATAATGACTGTGAGGGAGGGAGTCAGGACACAGACTGCCTCGCAGGACTGCAGCCATGGAGGGAGGCTGGAGAAGGGAAGGCAGCTCGCTGGCTGCACTGGCCCCAGGCCTCTGACCCAGACCCAGGTCCTGCTTCTGCCACCCATTTGTGATGACCTTCATCAGACCCTTCTTTCCCCAAGCCCATAATGCCAGGCTCCCAGGTGTGGCTTTTTTAAAACCAGGCTGTGGGAGAGCTGTGCTGGGGGTGGGGGAGATCTGGACTGCTAACCTGCTGTGTGGCTGTAGGTGAATCTCTTTACTTCTCAGGGCTTTGGGGCTTTGTGCTTTCTCCTTGTAAAGAGGAGAGGGTGGCTCTTTCCTCTATAGAAAGAGGGAGTGGGGTTGGCCTACAAGCAGCCAGACTGTGCATGTTAGCAGCAATACTGGAAGGCTTCTGTTGGGGGAAGGCAAAAAAGAAGAAGAAAAAGGGAAAAAAATGCTGCCAAATATTAAGAGCCTGCCATGGCTCCCAGTTGCTCATGAGGATGGTCCAAATTTACAGGCTTGGCATTCAAGGCTCTGTGGGACCTGCATGGTCCTACTGCTGTTGGTGCTATTGTGGGGGAAAGGTCAGGGTTGGGGAGTCAGGATGCCTGGGTCTGGACCAGTCTCCCCACTGCCTCACTGTGTGACTTTGGACAGGGCCATCTCCAGGTCTCAGTTTCCCCGTCTGTAAGATTTCTGCACAGGATCCTAGGCAATCAGGGTCCCTAAGAACCAGCCAATGACTAAGTTCTGTTGTCTCTCCGAGTGTCCCCTACTCCATCCCTTTCCTCCAATCATGGCCGTGCCTTCCCCTGGCACTCCCCTTTTCTCCTGGGCCAGGAGCCCCTTTGCTTGTCTCATAGCAAAGGGTCTCCGCCCACCCCAGTCCATACTCCGGTCACAGCATGTATCTGACCATGCCGCCTCCTTCGCTGTGCCAAGCCCTTCCTCAGTGACTCACCATCCTGTCAGCCTCCTTACACTGGTATTTAAGGTCCTGCATGACCTGGCCCTGCCTTGACTTTCTATCCCAGCACTGTCTGCACCTTTCATGCTGGCCTCCACATTCCTCTCCACGCCTTTACTCAGGCTGTTCTCCCACACCCTTCCCTGCCCTCTCTCTAGCTCCCAACACCAGGCCTGGACTTTCCCCAAACTGGCCAATGGGAGAAGGGCTGGCAGGTTCTTCCCAGGCCCTTCGCCACCTTCCAGGGGGCCATTGTCTCAGGGCTGAAGTCACTGCTTTGCATGAAAGGCTGTTTTATGCAGGCCCAATGTGATGGTTGCATTAAGTGACACCATTAGGGAGCTTTTTCAAGTATGAGGTTATTAGTTTCCTAGATGTAATTTCATAGGAAGATTATGGCCAACAGCTGAAGCAGCCTATTCAAGATGCAAAATCAAATGTTACCTACATAGCATGTCTGTCCTTGAATAAGAACTCTGTGTTCATTCTGCAAATAATGAGAGCATCGTGGGCGAGCCTGGGTGCCAGGCTTGGGGGGTCCACGGTCCATGCTTTCATTTCTTTTAGGTTTTATCATCTCATCTTGATATTTTGTTCTTTAACTCGCTTAGGGTTTACGTGGGCATATGATATAAAGTGAAACTCTAAAAACAATTTTTCCAAGTTGGACTGTGTACATGTGAACTGTAATCTAGGTCAGAATTTTCCAGAGTATTATTCTGGTCCTATAAGATGTGCAGGAGTCAAAACGATCTGTAGTAAAAAATGCTTAGGGACTGCTGCACCCAGAGCCTTGTTAGAGATTCACCTGGACATGCACATAGCAAAGGCTCCGAGGAGTTCTGCAGGAAGTAAGCCTTTATGCCTTGTTTCCTAATTGTATTTGATGACAGAACCTGTTTTTAAATAACAGCCATGACACTATGCAGACATCCACTTTGGAGTGAAGGCAGTAGTAGAGTAGAAGCAGGACTGAGGCCTCCTCTGCCTCAGGTCCAGCTTCTCCTCACTGTGGATCTGGGGTCTGGCCAGGATGAATGATAGGCAAATGGCCAGTTCTGCTGCAGGGCCCACAGCGCTATCAGCTCTGCCTGAGCCAGAAACAAGGGGTGTCCCGGGGTAGACCAGCTGGCCTGTCTGGCACTCACTTCATGGAGGAATGTTTGCTCTGGGCCTCGAAGGAAGAGCAGAAACAGCTCTTGTGAGGACAAGATCTCTAGTAGTGACACCCAGCTTCTGTTGGGGGAAGGCAAAAAAAAAAAAAAGAAAGAAAGAGAGAGAGAGAGAGAGAGAGAGAGAGAGAGAGAGAGAGAGAGAGAAGGAAGGAAGGAAGGAAGGAAGGAAGGAAGGAAGGAAGGAAGGAAGGAAGGAAGGAAGGAAGGAAGGAAGGAATAAAGATGGAAAGAAAGAAAGAAAGATGGACAGAAAGAATGAAATACTACCATGGCTCCCAGTTGCTCATGAGAATGGCCCAAATTCACAGGCTTGGCATTCAAGGCTCTGTGGGACCTGCATGGTCCTACTGCTGTTTGTGCGATTGTCGGGAAAAGGAAGCCTGAGTCTGGACCAGTCTCCCCACTGCCTCCCTGTGTGGCTTTGGACAGGGCTGTCTCCAGGTCTCAGTTTCCCCATCTGTGAGATTTCTGCACAGGATCCCAGGCAATCAGGGTCTCTAAGAACAAGACAGGGCAGTGGCACAGACCATGGCTCCAGAACCATGGGATGGAAAGAGCTATGTGAACAGAGATGACCAAATTAGGTGCCCTGGGGAAGCCAGGTGAGAATATACACGTCTATACCACAGGGCAAAGGTGGGCGTGGGCATGCAGCGGGAGCAGGTGCTGGGAAGGAAAGGGCACTTAGCATTTACTTCCCAAGTTCTGGGTCTGCCTTCCTGAGGGAGGCTCTCCTGGGGCCTCATTACGACAGTCGGCACAGACCACACACGAGACTCTCCCAAGGCCTCTCTTTCCTTGGGGAGTCTGCAACCTTCCTTTCTTGTCTGAAACACATAACTGGGGAGTCGGAGTGGGATGAGAGGAGAATGTGGGGACCCAGATCCCTAGGAATTAATTAGGCCCTGCCAATGAGATCTGTTTCTCTCTGGAGGCCAATTAGGATATCTGGATACTTGGGTGCTGGGGAGGTATGTGTGCATGTGCTTGAGGCAGACCCATCTCTACTCTGCTGGGCTGGGTGCCTCTCGGGGAGAGTAGGGCCTCAGGGGCACCCTGTCCACTTAGAGGAAACGTGCAAAGATAATCACAGAACGGTTCCATCGTCTAAGAACTGTATGAGGTGCATTATCCTCCTCACAGACACCCCCCTCCCCTCCGCAGTCTGGTCCTGTAACGGACACTCACGAGGGTCCAAGCCCTGGGCTAGCCCTTTACATTCTTGATCCACCAGCCATGCACGGGACCGATTCCCCCACATCCTCACCAGCACTTGTTGTTCTCTGTTTGATACGAGCCATCCGAATGGGTTCGAAGTGGTATTTCATTGTGGTTTGATTTGCATTTTGGTGATTTTGAGCCTCATTTTATGTACTCATTGGCCATTTGGGTATGTTCTTTCGAGAATTGTGTATGAATTTGCCCACTTTTAAACTGGGTTGTTTGGTTTTGTTGTTGGTGGGTTCTTTATATATTTTGTGAATTAATGCCTTGTCAGATATTTTCTCCTATTCTGTGGGTTGCCGTTTTACTCTCTTGATAGCATCCTATGATGAAGAAAAGACTTTCATTTTGATGAAGCCCAATTTATTTATATATTTCTTTGGCTGCCGGTGCTTCTGTTGTCATATAAAAGAAATCATTGCCAAATCCAGTGTCATGAAGCTTTTCTTCGATGTTTTCTTCTAAAAGTTTTATACTTTTAACTCTTGTGTTTAGGTCTTTGAGAGAGGCAGTTTTTAATCT
This sequence comes from Pipistrellus hanaki, assembly GCF_964339955.1. Taxonomy (NCBI): domain Eukaryota; kingdom Metazoa; phylum Chordata; class Mammalia; order Chiroptera; family Vespertilionidae; genus Pipistrellus; species Pipistrellus hanaki. Next base: position 41,811,977 of record NC_140511.1, on the reverse strand, counting down.
TACTTCATTTAGTAAACATCTATAGAATAGCTTCTAAATGAACTCTTTACAACTCTTTAAGTCAGGCATGTTTTAGATGAGGGATTTGAGGCTCAGAGAAATGAATTAAACTGCCTAAGGCCACATAGCTAATAAGAGGAAGAATCATGACCATTCTAGGTCTTTTGACACCAACTCTACTCTCCTGTGCCATACCCTTCGCCTGTTTGTTTGCCTCCTACAGTTCCTGAAGGCCTAAGAACCAAGACCTCACTCCTCAATAAGGCACACCAGGCTCTTTATTGGGCCAGTCTACTTTCCCAGCCTCATCTTTTCTGAGCCTTTATGTACACCTAACTTGACCCAGGCCTCAGGTCAGTGCCCCATGCTCTCTACTTCTTCCTTCTTCTTTTTCTCAAATCCACTCACCTTCAAACGCACAGCTCACAACCCACTTACTCCAGAAAGACTTTCCTAACCTTTCAGCCCTCACACATCTCTTCTCTTCCCACAGAACGTAAAGTCGCAATATCAAACCTCTTTTCATCTCATTACAGTTGTCATATCGGAATCAGCATTAGATTTGGTTTCAGAAAAACCTGATTTTGAATCCTCTTTCTGCTACTTGGTAACATCACGTCATCTCTCAGAACCTCAGTTTCTTCCTCTGTAAAATGGGGGCAGCAATGCTAACATGGCTGGTTTGTTGTGAGACTTACAACCTAAAACTCTGGCAATGCTCAGTGTCACTCGTTATAGGTTCTTTCTCCTTCTCTCCCTCTCCCCCCCACCCATTCCCTCTTCCCTCTGCGTCCTGAATGATACTGCTCTCCTTAACCACAGCATGTGTGTGTTCCTTCCACCAACTGTGATTCTCTCCCTCTCCCTCTCCCAGCTGTGCAGCAGGAAACTCACCCTGTGCTCATGCCCTCCCCTTGCCCCCTTCCAGAAAAAGAAATAAGGCCCATAATGGGAAAGTGACTTACCTGAAGACACACTGTTAGCTAGGTCTGCCACCTAGGTGTCTGGTGGCTTGTTTTATTAATAGCATTACATAAACTGTAATTATCTTGTTTATTTACTCACTTCTCGTGTGTGCTCTCACTTGAATGTGCACTCTACAAGGACAAGAACTTTTTCTTGTTCCTCTTTTGTTTCCCATGCCTAGCTCTAGTCTTTTCTTCATAGATGTTTGTTGAATGAAGGAATGTTACCAATTCTGCCCAAAGAAAAAGGCAGTGAGGAAAGTAGTAAATTCAGAATGTCCCCTGAAGGCAGCCCTTTTGAAAGCATTAAGATCCCCTGAACTGTAAGCATTGTTTTAGAATGTGGAGGGTCTGACTTGGAAGGGCCCTTAGGATATCTCGGTCCAATCCCCTCATCTCACAGGGAGAGGAGAGATGGGTAAGGACTTGGTGAGAGACACACAGCAGGGCTGTGACAAGTGCCATTGGAACCCTGGTCTCTTGCTGGCCGATGTAATAACACATGTCCAACACAGCATCTTGGGTAAAGTGTGGGTCTGGTGTGCCATTAGCCAGGAAGTCCAAGGGCGTAGTTTGGCTTCTGGTGAGGCTGATCTAGGGATTCAGGTGGTAACTTTGCTCTCTTTGCTCCGTCTCTCGAAGGATCTGCTGTCTGTCCTCCCCGGGGCGCTAAGAGGAAGGGTGCATAATGGATGAGCTAAATGGATCTCCGTGAGGAAACTGGGCTGTGGCTTTTCCTTTCATTTGCTCTGAGTCCTTGAGAAATACACCCCCCCCCCCTTCTCTGGCTTCGAGGACATCCATCTCCACAACGTGGCATCTGATGAGATGATTGTTTAGAGAGTGGGAGGGAACTGCTGCTGAATGACAGCATGTGTCAAGGGCTGAGCCATTTGTTAAGCTGCTGCCATGTGCCAGCCCTCTGAGAGGTACTGGGCATGCAGAGATAGAAAAGGCAGGCCCTGTGCCAATCTTCATGTAGCTTGGCGTCTGATGAAGAACACATCCAAGTAGTAAAAAGGGAATTAGAATTCACTGTGTTAAGGGCTATGATTGGGAAGCTTTGATACTAGCTAGAATCTGTGTTCTTTTTCTAGCATAATAACTAGAACAAAAATTGTAATGCCTTTTACAGTAGTAACAACGTTATAATGTCAAAAATTACTACAGTGTTTGTTGAAAAAAATCTAGACATTTAAAGGAAAGACATAAAAGAAAATTTTATATGTATCCTGGTTGGCATGGCTCCGTGGTTGAGTGTTGATCATGAACTAGGAGGTCATGGTTTGATTCTCGGTCAGGGCACATGACCAGGTTTCAGGCTCGGTCCCCAGTATGAGGTAGCTGATCAATGATTCTCTCTCATCATTGATATTTCTATCTCTCTCTCCCTCTCCCTTTCTCTCTGAAATAAATGAAATATATTTAAATGTGTATATGGTGAATCAGATAGGTAAAAAGACATATTGCAAAGCTACAATAGTAAAATAATATGGTACTGGTCTAGCCATAGGCAAATAGATAATAGAACTAAATAGCTCAGAAGTAGACAAGTTGTATAGGAATTTGAAATTAATAAAGATGGCACTATACAACAATGAGGAAGAACATATTTTTAAAGATAGATTGAAAAAAAAATAGCTTTCAGCATGAGGAAAAATAAAACAGAATTGCTACCTTACATGTTAAACTGACAGGAATTCCACATGGATTCAAATATACATGTGAAAGATAAAACTAGGAAGCTAATGAAAGAAAACATTGGGAAATATCTTGGTGAAATAGAGGTAAGAAAAAGCGAAAACTCACATACCAAAAGGTAAAAAAATGTGATGGAATTGAGTATATCAAAATTAAGATGTCTGCTACATGAAGGACACATCTCAAATTTGAAAATATATTTGCAATATTTAAAGTTACCAAGGAACAAACATAGAGAAGTTCTGAAGGCAATAAAATAATAGAGGAATTCCAAAGAAAATGAGCAAATGTTCTCAAATAAGCAATTCACAAGTATTTACAGAGATGATGCATTAGTAATTAGAGAGATGCAGATTCAGCGGAATGAGGTACCACTTTTAGCCTGATAAGGATGGCAAACAATGAGAAAGTTGAATAATACCAAATGTCAATATGTGAGAAGATGGAGACTACATAGTCCATTGTTGCTGAGAGTGGAAATGGCACAACTATTCTAGAAAACAATATTAAAGTAAATTCAATTCTCATCATTTGTGGTAGTTACATTCTATTAAAGTAGCAGTGAACACTGAATCATTCTTCTTGGGAAAAACAGGGTTATTTTCTTGTGAGCCGCTGGTCAGAACATCTTCATCAGCTGACCAAACACATACCCTTGTTTTATGTGTGTTTCCATTTAAAAGCACCTTTGTTAATGTATTGTTGATTCATTAACATTGATCTCGGCCAATAGCACTGTAACTGATGCCTGAATGCAGCTTACCTAACACGTGTATTGTCTCTAGAAGGCACATCACACACTTTTTGTGCTTAGAAACATTAGGCAGCACTTCAGCACTGTGCTTGAGTACCATTTTAAATAGCAAAATCACCCCCCTGCCAAAAGCACACAAAAAATGCAAAACAAAAACAAAAAAACCATGGTCCTAAATGTACGATGAAAAGGACACTTGTATGCAGTAGGAGCTGAAACAAGAAAGCAGAGTGTTGTCTTGTTAGACCTCAGCTGGGAGCATGGAAGTGGGTGGCTCAGGTATGTTGCTGCTCTGGCCGGTGAGGGACCCTGAAAGTGCCGTGAGCATTGGTGTGGGGTTTAGTGAGTAAGCAAATTTGCAAATACAGAATCTGCCAATAATGAGGACAGACTATGTTTAGCTCAAGTCTATGCATTCCCGATGACTCCTTGTCCTGTGTTCCAGGGAAAACCCTCCAGGGGTCCGTGAAAGGACAGACACGAGGACATTTGTGAAGACATTGGAGTAGCAAAACATTGGAGGTGGTTTCAGTGTCCCCCACGGGGAGAAGAGAGAAGTAAGATGTGATGAAATCATACTATGGAAATATTATACATCAGTTGGCACCAATGAAACTAGACGTATAAACAGCAACATAGGCAGATCTAAAACTTGGAACTGAATGCAAGTGTAAGAAATAAGCTGAGATGTGTAACATCATATATAAATGAAAAGGATACATACCTACATAGCACATTATATATTTTACAAAGATGTGTTTATATTTATGGATGTACATCCAGCACATCGGAATGGATGCTTAAGTGGGGAAAGGAGAATGGGATGGGAATTGGGGGGATGGAGATAAAGAGGAAGATGAATAAAAAAGCCAGGAGTGTGCACAGACTAATGGGTATAATGTGCTCAGAGCTCTCTTCTCCTAAGGTCCAGAAGTGGAAAAGTGCCACATTGGGGGTGGGGGGAGGATTATGAACTGCTGAGGGAGAACATGTGAATGGCACCCACCTCGCATTTCAGAAGGAGCCAGGGCAGGCTCCCCTGAGAGAGGATGTTTGAGGAGAAGCCGGAGTAAAAATTCCAGCTGACACAGACACAGAGGAAGAGGGCTTTGGGAAGAGAGAAGAGTGCGTCATTGGTGAGAATGAGGACTGGGTGTGTTTGGGAAACTGAAGGAAGAGAGGCCATGGTGAGAATTTGAGATCAAAGAGGTCTTTTCAGGCCACATTAGCGAGAGCCTTCCAGTTATGTGGAGGGTGGTCAGGTAACCGGATTTGTCTGTTGGAAAACCCATTCTGCCCACTTATGGAATGGAGGGCGGGCACACTGTGGGGGGGGGAGAGGGGGGAAGGTGAGGAGATCATTGTGCTCATTCAGGAGAGAGAAGGTGGGAACATCTGCCCCAGGGTTGATGAAGTGGGGATGGAGAGGAGCGGATGCAGCCTTAAGATATTGGGGGGATGAAATTACCTGCTCTCACTCAGATCTTCACAACAACCTCCTGATACAATGGGGAAAGGACTCCCCTAAGTGCAGCAGGTGTCAAATGCCTTTCCCCCCACCCCACTTTCTACAGCAAGCTGCTCCACTCCTGTGTGTGTCCGTGGTAAGCCATGTGACTGAACAACATACCTCCCTCTGGCCACAGCTTGTGACCCAGGGGGTGGGCATCTGACCACGGGCAGCCAGGCCCCCAGCTACTCAGGGGCCTGGGACCTAGGGCCTGGTGAAACTTTTTAAAATACATTTTGATTGTGGCAACATATACGTGATATAAAATTTACCATTTTTAATGTTATCTACAGTGACATTAAATCGATGCACCATGTTGTGCAGCTATCACCACTGTTTCCAGGAGCGTTTCATCATTCCGATGGACATTCCATGGACATAAAGCAGAAACTCTCCCTCCCCCGCTCCACCCCCAGCTCCTGTGGCAGTTGTTTTCCTCTCAGTCTTAATGATTTGATTATTCCTTGTGCCTCATATAAGTGGAATCATACGATGTGTCCTTTTGTGTCTGGCTTATTTTACTTAGCATAATATCTTTGGGTTTTATATATATTGTAGCATGTATCAGAATTTTATTATTTTTTAAGCCTGAATTATATTCTAGTGTATGTATATTCCACATGTTGTTTATTTGTTCATCTGTTGATGGATAGTTGGTTATTATGAATAAAGCCACTATAAACATAGGTTTACAGATATCTCTTAGGGCCCTGCTTTCAATTCTTTTGAATATATACCCAGAAGAGGAATTGATGGATCATTTGGTATTCCTATGTTTATTTTGTGTTTTGTTGAGGAGTCTCTGTATTGTTTTCCACAGTGCCTGCACCATTTTTTCCAAGGGTTCCAATTTCTCCATATCCTCACCAGTGCTTATTATTTTCTATTTTTTATAATAGCCAAACTAGTGGGTTCAAAGTGGTATCTCATTATGGTTTTAATTTACCTGATGGCTGGTGATGTTAAGCATCTTCTCATGTTCTATTTGGACACTTGTAAATCTGTTTTGTAGAAGTATTTATTCAAGCCTTTTGACCATTTTTGGAGTTAGATTGTTTTTTTGTTGTTGTTGAGTTGTAGGAGTTCTTTATACATTCTGGATATTAATACCTTACCAGATATGTGATTTGCAAGAAAACATATTAGATGTATTTTCTCCCTTGATGGTGTCCTTTGATTCAGGAAGAACACCACCATGGCGATGCAGAAGCCCAGGAGGGTCTGGCCCGTGGTGTCAGAGCAGGAAGCCTGGACCATAGCCAAGTGGTCACAGAAGCAGTGGTAGACCTGGGCCACAGAACTAAGAGCCTTGTGGGGTACATGCACCACTGCTGGGATGAGCCAGGCACTGGCTGCTGGTGCCCCATTGGTCTGTGGGGTCATGAGGTCAGGGTAGTGCAGTGGGTGGCAGATAGCTACATAGCGGTCATAGGCCATGGTCACCAGGATGAAGGCTTCAGAGCAGGAGAAGCTCTGGAAGAGGTACATCTGCAGGAAGCAGGCAGGGAGGCTGAGGAAGTGGTCCCCACGCAGAAACAGGGACAGCATCTTGGGATGGTGTTGTGGTGGAAAGGATGTCCAAGACAGAGAGGGGTTATCAGGAAAAAGTACATGGGCTTTTGGAGGCTGGGCTCTGCCACCACAGCCACCAGGATCAGGGTGTGACCTGCAACAATGAGCAGATGGAGGAGGAGAAAGACACGGAAGATGGAAAGGAAGAGAGATTTTGGCAGAGAGGGGGTGCCTATTTGGTAGAAGATGGTCGAGGAATCCTCTGATCCATTACAGGCTGTGGTCTGCATGATGGGATAAGCTGGATGCCCAGAAGGTGGGTAGTGATACCGTGGGAACCAGGCATATCTGGAAGCCAGAACAATCAGTGATTCTGGAATAGGAGTTAAATAATGATCACTTCATAGTCAATGTAACTGTATTTGTTTACAGTGACTTTAAAAGAAACATGATGGTCCCTCTCTTCAGCCCATCCCAGAATCTCTGTTTTCTTTTTGAACCCAGTATGGAAAAAGCGCCTGTGATATACAAAAACCATGTGTTATATGCTGGCACATATAACAACAGCACATGGTTTTGTAGGAGACACATTGAACAAGACAGAGAGCTCCAACCTCATGGGGCTGAAATTCTAGTGGCAGAGAAAGACATTAAGCAATAAATTACATCATCACTTAACTGCAATTGTGTTAAGTGTTATGGAAGAACTTCCACTGGCCCTCTTTTCTGCATCCCCTCTGATCCTTTGGGGGATATCAGATCTCCTAAACCAGGCCTCTGCACTCCTTTCTCTTTGGGCATTTACTTAAAGTTTTTTTTTTAAAAAAGTGACATCTTTGCCACCACGTTGCTAGGGAGAGCAGCGACATGTTGTCTTCCCACCATAGTTATTAACCAGGGAATGGCTTCTTTCTTTTATTTTTTTTTATTTTGGGAATGGCTTCTTTCTCTCTCGTTTGCTTGGTGCTATGATTCTCCTTGTCTCCATCTAAGTCGAGTACTCTGTATCTTGTCTCTGGATGTGGGGCCTTTGTCATGTGACAGTGAGGGGAATGGCAATGAACATGCTCTTGGTGGGAAGGGTCCTTTCTGATGAGAGTCTGAACTCATAACGGGTTCTCCTGCAGTTGGGTATCATCAGAGAATCCAAGACAATGTCTGTGTTGCTCCATTGAATTCACTTCCCTACTGGCTGTCGCAGCCCAGCAGATGCTCCAGTTTAACCACTGAGTGCCCCCTGCCCAGCAGGCTTCCCACGTCCCTGGTCAGAAGTGGTCATGTGGCCCGGGAAGGCTGGGGAGACATGGTTGATAGGAACTGGAGATCTGTTTGCAGTCGCTGCTCAAAGCCAAACAACTCTTCCCAGAGGAATCAGAAGGCAGTGTTTTCAACCCACAGACCTGAGGGACTTGAGCTAAAGGAGGTGCTGATCCACCCCGCTCCACTTTAGACTTGTCCCTCAGACTGAGCAACTATCCCATCCCCACCTCCGGCAAGTTCATGTTGACAGTGGTATGACTGCCTCTTTGATCCTGGTGATTCCGTGAGCACTGTCCCTGTGATTTTCCTGGAGTCACCTCTAATTTCTTTTCTTTTTCTTTTTTTAAAAAAATATATTTTATTGATTTTTTACAGAGAGGAAGGGAGAGAGATAGAGAGTTAGAAATGTCGATGAGAGAGAAACATTGACCAGCTGCCTCTTGCACACCCCCTACTGGAGATGTGCCCGCAACCAACGTACATGCCCTTGACCGGAATCGAACCTGGGACCTTTCAGTCCGCAGACAGACGCTCTACCGCTGAGCCAAACCGGTTTCGGCAGTCACCTCTAATTTCTTTCTCTTCTCACAACACCTCTTATGCATATAACCACCAACATAAAAACTGAAAAAATCTTTATCTTTTTATTAATCTATTTATTTTCAAGGCCAACCAATTTCCCCTGAAGGCCAGGGACTGAGCAGAGTCTTTCTTGGGTGCCACCTGTATTGGTTCCAGAGTCACCACCAGAACTCAGGTCCTCAGGTCTCTGATTCTTAGGACAGGACTCTTTTTTCTATGCCCCCCTATCCCCCCCGAGAATCCAGAAGTGCGTTTTACAAACTTTATGTACATCATCGCTTCTTATTCTCATCCAGCCCTGCCAGGGTGTGGTCATCCCCCTTCAACAAATGAGAAGCTAGGGATCCGAAAATGACAGGCCATTGGCCAAGGCCATGGCTGGGGGAGGTTGTTCCTTAGCCGACCTGCTGTAAGAGACTGAGCCCCGCCTGGCAGCTGTGAGTGCTGGCTCCTGAGCCAGTTCTGCCACTCACTGCTGGGACTTTGGGGCCCTGAGCCTTGGTCTTCTCATTGGTTCAGTGAGAAGCTTAGAGAAAAAGCCCACCTAGAGAGCATCTGCTGCCAGTGGGTTCTTTACATTCATTATGTCACGTGCACCTTAGTGCTTAAAAGGGTGTGGATTTGTAAGTCAGAAAGGACTGAATTGCAATCCCAATTCCTGCCTTTAGCTGTGTGACCTTGGGCAAGCCATTTTCCCTCCTCAGCCCGTTTCCCTCATTGTGACCTCCTGGGGTGGCTGTGAGTCATTACAGAGAGAGTTCTGGACAAAGCTTACACCAGAACCTGGAACATGTGAGAGTGCCAAGTTTGCTAGTGTTTCCAATGGCTACGACTGTCATCAGCCTTGCTTTCCTGTGGGAAGCTGTTGGCCAAGGTGATTCGAATCCCGCCTGTGAGCACCCTCTCTTACCCAGACCTGCCGGAATATGTGGTCTAAGATCTCACAGCCCATGCATGCACAGCCATCCTGGATCCTAGTTCCCTGCCTTTTGTGCACACCCAATAAGTCTTCTTGATCCCTGGTTTACAGGCTCTAGTCTCCCTGCCCCTGCCTCCCCACCCCAGTTTTCTCTACCTATCTCTGGGCACTCCGTTTCTAGCTCTTCTCACCTGTTAAGCCTGGTCCATACTGGTGTTTCTGGTGGTATCTCTGTGCAAGCCCTTGTTGAAGGCTGAGTCATAGCCATTCAACCTTCAGCCCCTCCTGGGGTACTTCCCTTAAGATGATGCTCCTATGGGGCCCCGCACCCACCATTCCTCAGGGATGGACTTCCTCACATCTCCTAACGAGAGGGGGCAAGGATGTCCCTAGGCTTTGCTGATAAAGAGGAGAATATCTTTAACAGCCCTCAGTGGCCCAACACTTTACTCCAATGGTGTAACCTTCATTCTCATTATGAGTCTGACTGATCTCCATGGGACAATCATCTTGTCTACCTGACTTAGCCTACTCTTGATGACTTTGGAGAGCTTTTTCTACCATGGAGGTCCTTTGGTAAATAGTTACATGGGACTCAAGTATCTTCGCAATTTGTGCCCCTTCTGAGAGATCTAATACCTTAAATCTTCTCCAGATTCCTTCTTTAAAAAAAAACAACATATATATATATTTTTTTAATTGATTTTTTACAGATTGGAAGGAAGAGGAATAGAGAGTTAGAAACATCGATGAGAGAAAAACATCGATCAGCTGCCTCCTGCACACCCCCTACTGGGGATGTGCCTGCAATCAAGGTACATGCCCTTGACCGGAATCCAACCCGGGACCCTTCAGTTCACAAGCCGATGCTCTATCCACTGAGCCAAACCAGTTAGGGCCAGATTTCCTCTTTATGAATCCTCTCATCTTGTTCTTTCCAAGTTCCTTCATATTCCAGCCAAACCACTAGGCATTGCTTATAAATTTGTAATAGAGCCTTACCTCTTTTCATTGCGCCTTCTAAACCTGCCAAGAAAAAAGCCAGATGCACTGTCCAAGTTTCTGCCCCCGGACAGGATTTACCTTCTTGTTGACAGTGCAGGCCCTTCTGAATGGGGCCGTAATGCAGCAGCAGTCCACTTTTGGGTGGATTCAGCATATTTTGAAAGACTGTAAGTCAGGCCTGAATGTTTTTCTTCTTGAGGGAGTTGGTTATAGGATATTTTCCATGAGGCTGTATGTTAGAGTTGATGGAAAGGTATCAATGTAGCAAGACTGTATGTCAGGGGAGTCTAAGACAACAAGCAGCTCATGCAATTTACTTATGCCTTTGAGATCTGCTTGACCTAATATAACATTTATTATTTACAATTTATGATGGGATATTTCTGTACATATCCAATTTTATACTTTGTTCAAATTCATACCCAATACATAAGGGACAGCTTAGGGTCCTACAGTCATTAAATGTTCCCTGGTCAGGCATTCAGTCTGCACCAGGAACTATTTTTCAAAAGAAGAATAGTTGCCTATAGAAAAAAGTGCTGTCACTCTAAAATTCTAGGCCCAGTGCTGTGATTCTCCTGTTACTAGCACGTGTTACCTCAAAAATTCAAAGAGGATTCTAAAGTTTTGGCTATGACAGAATAGCTTGTTTTAACTAACCTTCCTGGTGAAAACAACTAGAAAAGCTGGACACGATATAAAACAATTGTCTGAAGGCTTCAGAGAACAACCAAGGGCAGGTCTTGAAGAACTGCAGTCCTTGAAAGAAGGAAGGCTCATGAGGTGAGTTCCACAGACTCCAGCATTTTACTCGAGGGCATTTCCCAATTTGCAGGACTGAAGAATAGAGGTGAATCAGAAAAGGAAAGTCTCCCTTGGCTGAGGAGACATGGAGTTGGAATTTGGGTAATCAAAGTGACTGACGCTTGAGGGGCAAGATCCTGGAGAGCAGAGTACTTACAAAGAGAAAGAATCTGTATACAAATTCCCTTCAAGTCCTTGGCCAACTCCTAAAGTGCACGTATAGGGAAAGATGTGGAAAAACTAGGAGCATATAGCCGCTGGGAGGCTACCGAGCTGCAGAAAGATTGGAGCAGCCACATGATGGCGGAGAGTCAGAGGTTGGAACCCAAGGCTTATCTAAGTGGATGGATCTTGGTAAGTGCCCCAGGACTCCCGTCGAGACCCTGGAAATGCCAGGCTCTAGGAATAATGGCTAAACCCTAAATATAAGAACCAAATTAGAGTAGATGAGGCACCACATAGCCTACAATCAAGCCACAACAAGGATGACCCATTGGTGATCAGTTTGCTAGAAGAATACAACCCTTCTTGGAGGAAGATAAATCATTCAGAGCTTTAAAACGTTTTCATCTTCAATGTCCAGTACCCAGTCAAAAAGCATTAGTCAAGGTTAAAAAAGTTAAATCAGACCAAATGAGGAGAAATTGAATAGTAGAAGCAAAGACACAGATGATTTAGCAGACAGGGCCCCTGAAGGAACTGTGATGAATATAGTCTTCCCCTTCACCACATAGAGGAAAAGATAGACAAAATATAAGAAATGGGGAATTTCAAGAGAAAATTGAAATCTATAGAAAAGATTGAACATTTCAGAGCTGAAATGAAAAATATAATATGTGAACTTCACTTTTTTTGGACGGGTATACAAAAGAACGGATCGATGAAAGGAAGACAGATGAATAGAAAATAACGAAAGTGAATCACAGAGAAAAAATAATTAAAAATATGAAAGAGCAAAATGATTGTGGCACCTGTTCAAAAGATCTAACATCCTTGCATTTTAAGTTCCCCGGAGTAGAAAAGAATGATGCAGAAACAATTTGTACAGAATAATGTCTGAGAAATCTCCAGAAACTGGTGACAGATTTAAGAAGCTCAGCAAATCCCAAGCCAAAAAAATAAACTAACAAAAACCCATAAAAGAACCTCATTGCATCATAGTCAAACTTCTAAAAACCTATGTGAAAGGGAAAAACTAAAAAAAAAATAGCCACAGAAAGAAAGAAACTTTCCTTTTAATGCAGCAACAATAGGGCTGAGAGCTGTCTTTTCAATAGAAACTCTGGAAGCCAACAGACTATGGGATAACATCATTACAATGCTAACAGAAAAAAAACCCTCCTAGCCTAGAATTTTATACTCACCAAGATATCCTATTAGAATTCCAAAGTAGAGTTCATATTAAAGTCTCTCAGAAAAAATGGGAAATAGAAAAGAACATCCCCAGTTTAATAAAGGGCATATATGAGAAACCCACAGCTAGTATATTTAATGGTGTAAAACTGAATGCCTTTTACTCTCAGATCAGGAAGTAGATAGCCTATCTTCTTTCACCACTTTTATTCAACATTGATCTGGACGTCTGAGCCAGTGCAAAAAGGTAAGAAAGAAAAGGCGTAAGTATCAGAAAGGAATAGATAAAAGTCGTTATTCATAAATGACATGCCCAGATGGAGCGGCTCAGTCGGTTGAGCGTTGTCCTGTGCACGGAAAGGTTGCCAGTTCCATGCAGGACACATACCTGGGTTGCTTGTTCGGTCCCCAGTCAGGGCATGTACGGAAGGCAATGGATCGATGTTTCTTTCTCACATTGATGTTTCCCTCTCTCTCTCACCCCAGCCCCCTTCTCTCTAAGCATGTCCTCGGGTGAGGATTTAAACAAAACAAAAAGAAGAAGAATTTTTAAAAACCCCATGGAACCTAAATTAGCTATTGGAACATCAGCACATCTGGAAGTCAGATCAACCGAGGAAACATTAACTAGAGCATACATCCTTTTTCTTTCCCTGCCTGGCTCTCAATCCTGACAGTTTCTTTGTGCCTGAAATTTCATTGCACAACTAAGATGTCCAGGATAGTGAAGTGTCTAGTGAGCAATGGTTGAAAGAGCTGGTCCTGTCTGGTGAAGCCCAGCAGGGCTGTCAAAGGGCAGGAGCGACACTTACAGAGAATTAGAGCCAGGATTAGCAGCTCCAGGGGCCCAGATATGGATAAGTTTCTTACCATCCGAACTATCCCATTACGCAAAAGAGTGGCTTCAAAATTAGTGAATTTCACCAAAAACAGTTTGGCTCAGTGGATAGAGAGTCAGCCTGCAGGGTCCCAGGTTTGATACTGGTCAAGGGCATGTACGTTGGTTGCGGGCGCATCCCCAGTGGGGGGTGTGCAGGAGGCAGCTTATCGATGATTCTCTCTCATCGATGTTTCTAACTCTCTATCCCTCTCTCTTCCTCTCTGTAAAAAAATTAATAAAATATATTTTTTAAAAATTAGTGAATTTTATGTAACTAGAGGTATGGAAGGCTGGGGTCTTTTTGACTGAAATGCTACATAGGAAGTTCAATATTTGGATAGGAGCCAAAGTAAAGACCTTTAAGCAACCTTCTATACCTAGATCCATTGATTCTTTTTTTTCTTCTTCTCTCTCTCTCTTTTTTATTGTAACATAAATGAGCCACATCAATCAGATTGTAGGGTTTGGGGAACAAATTTATTCTATCTGAGAGAAATTTACATTTGAATATAAAAGCACCTTTTATATTCAAATGTAAAAAATCAAGTAGCTTCTTTATTAGTTCATGTGGCTCCTTTAAGGATGTCCGATGCTGTAGCCTAGTTCCTGGGTTTGATAGTGTTGATGGACCACTTCCCAGACTTTGTCCTCTATCAGCACCGGAATCGTGACCGCTGTCCTTTGGCACCGGTCCAGTCCGTCCAGATGTATCTACCCAGCAGTTCCTGAGTGGAGCTCTACCTTGAGGTGAAGATGCCAGGATGACTGGTTGAGAGTGATGAAGCTAAACACAGGAGTGAAAGAAAACTCCGTGTTCTTTAAGGTTCTGTTGACTCACGTACCTCTGAGCCTAGATGACGGCCAGTGGCCTCTGATAAGGACTTCCAGCTCGGGAGCCCTCCGGCACCAGCGGGACCCTTCTTCAGGGAAGGCTGCAAGAACCACCCTGTGCAGTTCGGGATTTAGTTCCTCTTCCGTGCCCCAGGCCCGTGGTCGGCAAATTGCGGCTCGAGAGCCACGTGTGGCTCTTTGGCCCCTTGAGTGTAGCTCTTCCACAAAATACCACAGCCTGGGCGAGTCTATTTTGAAGAAGTGGTGTTAGAAGAAGTTTAAGTTTAAAAAATTTGGCTCTCAAAAGAAATTTCAATCCTTGTACTGTTGATATTTGGCTCTGTTGACCAATGAGTTTGCCGACCACTGCCCAGGCCAACTATAAATTTCTGATGTCATTTCTCTTGAATCACCATTCTTTGTCTCTGCATTCCCATTCACTGGAGGGTTCCCGTTCTGTGATAAGATGTGGGGGTGCGGATAGGAGTCCCCCAGGATGCTGTCTGCTTGGCACAGAACGGGTTAAGCTGCTGCCGGTTCTCAGTCTGCCTCAGGCTAACCTGGGTGCCCTGTGACCTGTGTTTGTATTCTGTCTCTTGGTCACATTTAGGGACTGACCATCCTGATTTGCCCAGAACTGCCTCGTTTTAGCCCTGGAAGCCCCATGTTCCAGGAAATCACTCGTTCCCAGCAAACCCAGATAATTGGTCACCGTGGGAGAGTAGAGGCATTGTGTACGCATTTGGCAGGAGACATTTCCCAAATGGAATACAAAGTGAAGGTGCATTCTCCTTCTATTGGGGAAAAACAGACTCCAGGGTCCCTCCCGCGTCACTTCATATGTCTCTCTTCTGATTGCTGCAGCTCGGCAGGTGTTACTATTTAGCCACTTCATGCCCACGCCCTGCAGGGGCCTCAGCTCAGAGGGCAGCACAGAGCACTGAGAAGACCCAGATCCAGTGTCAGGAGAGAAGACCCAGCGCTCGGCAGTGAAGAAGTCCCCGTGCTTCCGTGGCAGCCCAAGACCTCCGACATGAGGCTTTCCAACCCCGGGAACTGAGCTGAGGGGAGTGTGACTCATTCTTCACCTTGACTGAGCGATCCAGGGCCAGGCTGTGCTGACTTTCAGATCATCGCCTCTCCGCCCCCACATACCCTGGAGCAGTTCTTCTTGGTTTCCCAAAAACCACCTCCAGTTTCTCCCCTTCCTAACATAACTCTTCTCGGGCCACAGAATATATAACTGTGGAAATGGCCCTGCAGACTGTTCAGGCCCTAACCTTCCTTCACACATGGAGTCTCAGGGAGGGGATGGGGAGCAGCAGGATCCTGGGAACCAGGCCTCCTGGCTCTGGCCTTGGACTCCGCCCACCAAGCCAGGCCACCTGGTGGGTTCAGAAACTCTGGTTTCCACCTGAGGGAAAGTTAGACCAAAGGTTTTATTTTTCTTCTCTCCATTTCTTAGGCTGATGCAGAGACAACTATAAATTTCTGTGTTGTTTTTTTCTGAGGGCATTTTCAAACAGTTTCAGATGGACTGATTACTAAAAGGAGGTTCTTTATGGGGGGGGGGGGGAGGAAGCCCTTTACAACAAATGATGTAAAGAAGAGATGGACTGGGCACGTCTGTGTGGAGAATGGTCATGGCCACCAGGCCCCAGACCCGAGCAGCAATGCTGCACGCCAGCGGCCGGGGAAACCCAGCTCACCATGGACCCTCGGCAAATCTTTGTAAGTAAATCAATGAAGGAATGAATGGGCTAACCTGGGTTAAACTGAGCTTTCCCCCATAATTAAGACGTCCAGCTTTTGGCGGGACAGTCCCGATTTTTAACAATTTGTCCCGCGTCCTGCGGCGTTTTAAAAATATTACAATACTCTTTTTGTGTTCTATGAAAATTTTTGTTGCTTCGTATAGACCAAATTTTTAATCAAGAACACCCCCTCACCCCCCTCCGGTGTATGATGTCCTGCTTTACCAATGTTAATATCTGGTCACCTTACCCATAATGGACTTACCCAAATCAGAGGGATTTTTATTTTCTTTTATTTTAGCATCTACGTTGACACAAACTGCATTTCCCTGAGAGGCTGTTCCCTTCCCTCCACCCCCGGGCCCAGGAAGCTGGTGGTGCAGGTTTTGCTGGGCAATCGCAGTGTCAGAGCCAGAATTGTCCTTAAAGTGCAGGCAGTGTCGTCCAATCCCCATTCCCCTTATTTTTCAGATACAAAGAGCTTGGAGAAGGGAGTGACTTGCTCAAGGTCACACAGGGAGTTGCTGGCAGAGCTGCTGCACTGGAAGCCAGACTCCTAGCTCCTGCCCAGGGCTCCTGAGGGCCACCGTGGGAGAGGCGCTGAAGCAGCCCGGTCTGGCAGCACAGATCATTCTGAGTGTTCCCCTCACCTGCCTGGGGGTTTGCTCTGACCCCTCCCCTATATAAGTGGAGTCGCAGGGGGGCACCTTGCTTCTCAGTGTTTCCACAGGCAGAGACCGGAGCAGGCTGGCCTGAGGATCCAGGCCTTCCTCTCTTGCATCCCTGCAGCGAGGCAATGCTTGGCTTTATGGTCAGCTTCTGGTCCTGCTTGTTTGCTGTTGCTGACAGGGTAAGGGAGGCCCAGAGAGGGGCCATAATCTGGCCGACATCCCAGTTAGCAAGACAGCAGCAGAGCCAGCCAGCCAGAATGCTATCATTGGGGCAGAAATATTTCAGCCCATCTCCCTTCTCCTAGAGCTCCTCTCATGGTGGTGTGAGGGTCCTTAGCTGCCCCCCCTAAACCCTGCTCTCCCAGAACCTAACCCCTCCTTGGGCTCTGACCAGCTCTGGGCACTTCCTCGGTAGCTTTGCTACCCGAGATCTCTACAGGTGGCCCAGCTCACCTGCAACCCAGGCCACTGCAGCTGCTCCCTCCTCTCCCCAAGCCAACACAGCCTCAATGGGAGGACCAGAGTGGGGCTGAGCCAGGTCCCATTGAACCCCTAGGCCTTGCCCATCCTTAGCCTGTGGGGCCCCTGCCCATTGACATCCCCTTCTCCTTGGCCCTGAGTGATGTTTTTCGGGGGTTCCCAAGTGGCTGGTTAGCAGCTACTCCTGGACTTTGCTGATATTAGAACAACAAGATGAACAGTCCTCCCGGGGGCACAGAACTCTGTGGTCTCTGAAGCCTTTCCCACCTGCTGAGCAGCAATTGGCATCCCCATGTGAGAGATGAGAAAACCGAGGCTCCGATGTGAAAGGAATGGTCCATGTCACAGCAAGCCAAGGACAGGGCGGGATCTGGTCTCAGATTTGCTAGCTCTGAACCAACGAGCCAGGCAAATGAAAAAAAAAAAAAATGTGAGTGGGAGAGGATTCTAGAAATAGGCAACCCTGGCAGAGAGCTGGATAGCAAGGCGAGGAACAGGGAGAAAGAATCTTGACCCCGATAACAGAAGCCGCTGCCCTTTATTGAGTGCTTGCTTATGCTAACGACTGTGCCAGGTGCTCACATATTCCACGAGAGTCTGTCTGAGCCAGGGGTCCTCAAACTTTTTAAAGTGGGGGCCAGATCACGGTCCCTCAGAGAGCTGGAGGGCCGGACTATATGAACTACTAATTCCTACTGTAACACCTCGGCTGCGCTCACTGCCCAAAAAACCTGGCGGGCCGGATCAGACTCCTCTGCGGGCCGCATGTGGCCCGCGGGCCGTAGTTTGAAGACCCCTGATGAGCGGTGGTTTTTATTACTCTTGCTTTATAGATGAGGAAGCTCAGAGAGGTTACGTAACAAAGCCTGCTTTGGTCCCTCCTC
The DNA here is from genome assembly GCF_964339955.1 of Pipistrellus hanaki. Taxonomy (NCBI): domain Eukaryota; kingdom Metazoa; phylum Chordata; class Mammalia; order Chiroptera; family Vespertilionidae; genus Pipistrellus; species Pipistrellus hanaki. The sequence goes on along the minus strand of NC_140511.1, from coordinate 41,794,112 downwards.
TGGGACCACAGTGAGTCGCTGTTAGAATCTTATCTCTTCCCAAGGCCTATATCTCTTAACTATCAAGGCTTAGAGAAGTGTTTGAGGCAAAGTAGTCAGAATTTGACAACTGCATATGGAAGCGTCCAAGATGACGCTCAGTGTTCTGGACTGGATGTCAGTAGAGATGCAGCGATATTGACTGAGGGTGAGGAGCAATGCTGGTGAGACGGAGAGAGACAGAGCGTCACCGATGACTTTGCAGGGCAGGGAGCTGGCCTCCACTCTGGTGGGACCTTCAGAGTTGTTTTCTGTTCTGAGCTCAGAAATGTTCCTGAAATACATGGATTATCTCCTGGAGACATTTCTGGACCTCCCCATTCTCTGAGGAGGGTGAGACCTGGACTGTGAATGCTATGGGCCTCCCGTGGTCCCAGGATAGAGAGACAGCAGGGTTGGTCCAATTTCAGTGGGCAATGCTAATGACACCTGCTTATTTCCTTCCCTTTCTTTTCAGCCTGCACCACACTAGCACAGAGCTTGCTCTCAATAGATACTTAATTCAATGAACAAACCCATTTTACAAAAGATGAAACAGAGTCTTCAAGAGCTAAGTGCTAGGCGTGGATCTATATCAGTCTGGTACTAAGATCTGAGTATGTGTTCACCATACGGTCTCTCGTTAGGAGGAGAACAAACTCTCCTACAATCTCAGCATCTTCACAAAATCTTCCCACCACCCTGTCTTAAGTGAGATTTGTCCTCAACCTGGGCCCCTAGACCTGCAAACTTGTCTTTATTACCCCCACCCCCCTTTCTTACCTTCTTCTCTCTCACCAGATCATGAGAAGTCTAGATTCTGGGCTCAGAAGCTTCTCTTCTTCTCTGTTCACCATCCCTTGCTCTCCCATTCCTTCCACTGGCTAATTCCCATCAACAAATGGTGGGAAATCTGCTCAACTATCTCTGATTTAAAAATACAACAAAATCTTCCCTCACCCTTCATTGCCCTACAACCATTCACTTCTCTTCACAGCCAAACATCTCGAAAATGTCTCCCAAGCTCTGCGAGCCTCAGCTTCCGGATTTGTAAACTGGGGGTTATAATGGGCAGTTGGGAATTGTTAACTGAGTTAATGCAAGTAAAATGCTTAGAACAGTGCTTGGCACATAGGAATGTTGGCCCTACTATTGTATCCATTTTATAGTTGAAACTGAGGCTTAGAAAAGGGAACTGCCCAACACCACACAGTTGGCACAGCTCAGGCCTGCGTGACTCCAAAGACTGCATTGGTTTGCTTATGCTGACGTGCCTTCTCTTGTGGTCATTTCTGGAAGATGGTTGGTGTTTTTTAACTGAAGAGGCAGGAGTAGCCAACTTAAAGCCTCTTGGAGGAGATTCTGTGTCCCTCTAGGCTCCCTGTCTGGGCCCAGCTCTGATTCTGACAGTGAGGCAGGACAGTAGGAAACTAGGAAAATTCTTTCTAAAGTGGAATGAGGGAAATTGAGACAAAATAATTCAATAAAGCCCATTGATTTAAGTAATTTACAGTCAGCTAGTGAATCACAAGGGCTGCCTTTCCTGACCAAGGACACTTAGTAGCAATGATTCTCACATTCCAGACCATGCAGGGGCAGACCCATCTCCTCCCATCCGTCTCCAATGACATTCTGTAAAGATAAAACTAACCAGAAAAAAAACAAAAAAGATAAAACTAACCAGAGAATGACCCTGACTCCTGTATACACTCATTTTGATGAATCGACATATTGAAGGACACACCTGAAAAACTAATATATATTCCGTTATCACCCTCCCTGGAGACCTTCCGTAGGATGCCCTTCAGAAGAGCGATAAAAGCCTCAAGACAAAGCACCCAGCACAGGCTCTCTCCGGAGCACACCCACGCCTTTTCTTGGGCACGAATTTTTTACTTTCCTTTCCTAAACTCTAAGGATTCCCACCAGACTTTCAACCAGAGTAGGAATGGGCAGCAGCAGCTCATCCTTGGCTTGCCCTCTGACCCTGTCTCCAAGGCCCCTTTTCTCTGACTTTCCAGTGAGCCAAAAGCTGCCCCGCCTTGGCTCACTTCTGCTCTTTGACTTTCATTTTTCAGTGAACTCAGCCCAGTGTGGCTCACTTCTTTCCTCTAGCATCTCTAGAGAGCCAGAGCAGCCCCACCTGGGCTCTCTCTTGCAGCTTCTATCCTCAGCCCTTTTTGTTTCACTGCCCCCAGTTTTATTTATTTATTTTTTAGTATATTTTATTGATTTTTGTACAGAGAGGAAGGGAGAGAGATAGAGAGTTAGAAACAATAATGAGAGAGAGTCATCGATCAGCTGCCTCTTGCACACCCCCTACTGGGGATATGCCCGCAACCAAGGTACATGCCCTTGACCGGAATCGAACCCGGGGCCCTTCAGTCCCCAAGCCGATGCTCTATCCCAGGGGTCCTCAAACTTTTTAAAGTGGGGGCCAGATCACGGTCCCTCAGAGAGCTGGAGGGCCGGGCTATATGAACTACTAATTCCTACTGTAACACCTTGGCTGCGCTCACTGCCCAAAAAACCTGGCGGGCAGGATCAGACTCCCCTGGGGGCTGCATGTGGCCCGCGGGCCGTAGTTTGAAGACCCCTGCTAGTATCCATTGAGCCAAACCGGTCCCGGCTGCCCCCAGTTTTAATAAACGTTCTCTCAAAATCACCTGGACTCGTGCTGTGAACTTTTTCCTGCGCAAAGGGAAGAACCCACACACTACAGGCCAGCCAAGGCAGGCCTACTCCAAGCCCAGTCCCTGTCTGGTGACACCACCACCAGGAAGCCTGTGTGCCTGAGAGATCCACTCCTGCCCTCGCCTGCTCCGTGTGGGACACCTCAGGCCCGGGCTCTCCCCTCCCCTAGATAGACAGATCTATCTTCCATGCAGAGGAAAAAATTAAGAAGCAGGCATTTAAACAAGGCCAGAACCACTCCGGCGGTGAGAAGATTATAGACATGAGTGCCAGGAGCAGTTGGAGTGAACAAACCTAGGAACAGTGTGTGTGGAGTGGAGGGAGCAGTGTTTGGGGTGGAACATGAGAAGGAGAGAATTAAGCAAAATGCAAGCTGACAATGTCCCAACTACCAACACCGACGAAAACAAGTTAGCTTGTTCCAGCCACTCCGGAAAGAGTTACAACAGAGGCAAGCTGGGGGTCTTGCACCAGCCCAGCCTGGGCCCGATGCCAGGCAGAATTCTCCCTGCCCAGCACTTCTCACTGGAGTACCTGCGGAGGGCCAGCCTGGCTGAGAAGCAGCTGCCTGCACACACTCTGCTTCCTACCTTCCCCGTCTCAGGCTCCCAGCCCCACCAGGAGAGGAAGCGATTCATCTTGCTGGATGAAGCAGGCGGCAGGCGGCCCCGGCAGCTGTCCTAAACCCCCAGTCACAGAAATGAATCCGGCAGTAACGGCCTATGGATCTCTTTTGTTCACTGGCCAGTAGATTGTTGTAATTCTCTCACTAGATCAGTGGTCCAGCAAACTGCAGCTTGAGAGCCACATGTGGCTCCCGAGCCGAGGTTTGCTGCTCTGTTGACTAATGAGTTGACCGACCCCTGGGATAGGGGCTTAATCACGAGGAACATAGCCTGTCATTATTGGAGTGGAGAGTCTATGAAACTCCAGCGTTTCGTTTTTATGTGGGGTAAACTGTAACTCCAGCGGAACGGCGATACAGAAAGATTTTGTCACACGGCCTGGTTTCCATTTAGCCACTGCTCCTCGCGGTCTCCGTCGGGATAGACGCGTTTACGGAACTGGCTGCCCTGAGCCTGCTGTGCCAGCAGCCTCAGACCTGCAGTGCCCTTGGCAGCCGCCCCTTTCCCTGCTGTGCTGAGGAGCTCGGCACCACGTGCTTCTCCACCCATCGTGCCACGTGCTCTTGTTCCTTTCGACGCATCGTGTTGTGCACAGAGATGCGATGGTCCCGGCGATTCTTCGCCTCCTTGTACACACTATGCAGCCGTTCCCAGTAAGTAACCTTTCCAGGCCATACCGCTGTTAGTCCTCTGGACATGAGAAAGGTGATGGTGCTTTTGAACCCTGCCTACTGTCACTTCTCCAGATCAATTGCATCCTGGATGTTTTTTTTTTAAAAATGTATCTTACTGATTTTCTTACAGAGAGGAAGGGAGATGGGTTGAGAGTTAGAAACATCAATGAGAGAGAAACATCAATCAGCTGCCTTCTGCACACCCCCTACTGGGTATGGGCCTGCAACCAAGGTACATGCCCTTGACTGTAACTCGAACCTGGGACCCTTGAGTCCGCAGGCTGATGCTCTATCCACTGATCCAAACCAGTTAGGGCACATCCTGAATGTTTTTGATGGAAGCCTGTTTTGCATCGTCTATAGCAGCTGGGTGTTTTTTGCTCATTATCAGTAGATTCCCCAATTGAGGTACCATATTTTTAAATCACATAGATAATCAACCCTATTGCTGATACGGCCGAGTTGGTGTCTGGAATAATCACATGTATTTCTTTGAACAGAAAACATAGGCTCAGCCCTGTTCTGAGCACACAGGGTCCTGGTACACTGGTTTTAGGATAAAGGAACTGGAAGAATTCCTCAGGGGTCAGCCCATGACAAGCCTTTCCCCCATATTTAGGAAGAGGTGGCACAGGGGTAAGACTTGGTGTCCAGTTGAAAGATCCTGCTTGCCTGCCATACCCTGGACAGAGGACGGCTGCGTTCTTCAGAGAGGGCCTGCCGCGGTGGCAGCAGGAAGCACCAGCCGAGACAGCAAGGTCAGCGAGGGTCTGCTTGGTGGTCTTGGCGTCCCAGTGATGGGCGGGACTGGCCTTCGGATTTCTTTAGATAACCCATGCGAGCTGCTTCACTTCCTTTCCAGAGCAGTTTCCTGGGTGAAAAGGGTGAAGGGATTAAGCAAAAACAAACAAACAACAACTCATAGCCACAGACCACAGTACGGTGGTGACCAGAGGGAAAGGGGTGGGGGAGGTAAAAGACAGTATCAGGGGTAAATGGTGATGGAAGGAGACTTGACTTGGGGTGATAAACATACAATACGATATATAGATAATGTATTATAGATGTGTACAACTGAAACCTATATAATTATATATAAATTCAATAAAAAAGTAAAAAAATAAAGTCTATTTTGCCTGTTAAAGATAGAAAAAAGTACGGTACTAATTGTTGAGCACCTACCTTCCTACCAGGCACTGTGCCAAGCATGTCCATTTTTTAGCCCCATCCTACAGGTGAGAAAACAGAGGCATAAAGAGTGAAGTAACACATGGATATGGAGTTTCAGTTTGGGAAGACGAAGAATTTCTGGAGAGGGATGGTGGTGATGTTTGCAAACAATGTGAATGCACTTGATGCCACTGAACTGTATACTTAAAATGGTTAAAATGGTAAATTTGATATTATGGGCATTTATCACAACAAAAATACCTACAGAAAATTAAGTAGCATAGCTCCCAAGTGGAGAAGCCAGGAGTTACACCCTCATGGTCTTGACCACCCACTATTTCATCTCGCTTGTAAGTGAAGACACTGAACTTGCAGAAGACAGTGACAGAGGGACAAGGGCCCTCTAGAGCAGCTTAGAACCATGGATTTATCCTGAGGGCTGGGGTTGGGGGCAGGGACAGGATCGTAAGCAGGGAGGATGGGTATGGTTAGATTTAATGGTTGGAAAGCTTCTTCTGATTCCCAAGAAGATGGGCTGGAAGGTAAGGCCAGAGGTGAAGAGGAGGCTGGGGTGTGGCCCAGCCAGAGCTGCTGGTGGTGGGAGGAAGTGGGCCGGTTTGAGAGACGTGTGAAGAGGAATAGACTGTGTGGAGGGGAGGGAGAGTGAGGAGCAGGCGGTGATTGCTCTTCCCGGTCTGCTTCTGGCCTATCCCTGCCAGTAATCCTCCCAGCCCCCTTTCCCTGATTGTCATCTTGCAGAAAAAGCCCGAGCACAAATCTCTTCTGTGGCCCCCAGGGGGCAGTGTTGCAAAGTCTTCAGGAAGTTGGGGCTCTTGCTCCAAACTGCCTGCAGTCAGGGGCATATGTTTGCTCCTGGTCTTCTCTCCCAGCATCCCCGCCCCCATGCCCTCTCTCCCAGGAGCTTAATTATTAATTACTGTAATCCCTCACGTCCCGAACGTGGCACTTTACAAACGCCAGCCTCCCACAGTCCCTCCCAAAAGGCAGGGATGGAGCACAATGAGACCTTTCCTCTTCCCACTTCCCCCCACCCCCTCTCACACACACTCATTATATAATAAGCTAACTGAGGACCAGGCAGGAAGTGGAACCTGACCAATGCCAATGTGCTGGTGGCAGAGCCGGGGCTGGGGCCACAGGCCAGCCAATGCCGAGTCCTGACCTCTGAGAGGGGCCACCCTGTAGCACCCACAGAACAATAGCAGCTAACAAGGGCCTGCTAACACCCAGCCTGCCTGCTGAACCCAAACTGGCCCTGGAGCTCCCTCCCACCTCAGGAGGCCTTTTCCTATGACTTATTTTCATGGGATTGTCAGTGAGGTCAGACCCACCTGGCACACCCCTGATTTACGTCTCCCTTTCCTCCGCTTCCAGAATTATAAGTCACTGCCATTGCCAGCATCTCCGTATGAATAATGGCTCGCGTTTGCTCGGCTCTCCAGAACTTAGCAAGGACTACCCATCCATCAGCTCATCTGAGCCTCATAGCGGCCATGGGAAGCATTTCACAGACAAGGACACTGAGCATCAGAGAGGGCAAGTAACCAGCCCCGGGTTCCCCAGCGAGGCCGCGGGAGAGCTGACTCTCCCCTGGAGAGAGAAGCTATGCACGTGCCACGGGGACGATAGGGCGAGATGATAGAATTTAGTGCAGTTGTGCCAGGAGGTCTCCTGCCACCTCCATTTTACAGATGGGGAGACTGAGTTTTGGATCTTTTTACTGGTTAGGATTGAACTCATGTTAGGATGGAAAAGCTCATGTTCTTTCTGGGGCACAGGTTCAGGGAGGGGTGCAGAGCTTCTAGCATGGCATGCATCCTCTCTAGGCTGGAGGGAGAGGCTGGTGGGAGGTGGAGGCAGTTGGGCAAAAGGGCTTCCTGAGGAGGAACCGCCCAGAGGGGGTTCGGAGGTGCTGGGCTGGCTGTGCCGAGCCAAGGTGGTGGGGCCGCGGAGCCAGGCCAGATGCCCATCTGCCTGCCAACCTGAGCTCCTCCTCACAGGGTTGGGAAATTTCCTGGGTTCTGACCCAAGAGGCGTGCCAACAGAGATGGGGAAGTCCTGAACTGTTGGCAGGACGGGGTCTGTTTCTCATCCACCACAGAGAGAAATTGAAACATGAGGACAGACGGTCCTGACACATACAGCAGAGCCAGCCTCTCTTCGGCTTTCAGTCTCCCAAACTCAAAAAGGGAAGTGTGGAATGGAATGAACTTGACGTTCCTTCCAGCTCTGACCTCCTGAGTGCCGTGCATCCCTCTTCGCTGTCCTGGCCTCAGACCCCAACCTCTGCTGTCCGTACACCTGACATGAGGCCCGGGGCAAGTAGCCAGCGTCGCTGAGTGTCAGAGTCCTCATGAGTGGAATTAACTAGGACTTCTCCTTCCTTGGACGGATTTAAAGAGCCATGCATGGGGGCAGGTCTGCACAGCTTGGGGTCTGACCCCCAGGCAGCACCTGGGGGCGGGGAAGGCTGTGGCTCTGGCTGAAGCTTTCACTTGTCTGCTCAGACAAGCGCTCATTTATAGATATCCGGCCCCTGGCTGCCAGGCCAGGGGGAAGTGGGAGCAAGGGTGCTGAACGGGCAGTTTGGACCCTTTTCAGGAAGAAGCCTCTGGGCACTGTTCCTCCTGCCCCACCCCCCACCCCCGCCAATCTCCTGGGCATCCTCACAGCGATTCTCATAACAGTTCCGAAGGTCGGCATCTTGAGCTCACAATCCCCATTAAACAGATGCGAAGACAGAGACGCAGAGAGGGGAAAGGACTTGCTCCAAGTGCCACTGCAAGGCAGTGACAGAGCTGGGACCCGAATTGAGGTCTGGAGCCTGGAGCCCAGGATTCTTCCCTTGTACCCAAGCTTAGCGAGTTCTAGAAAATGAAGTCTCCTATTTTGCCTGGTTTGCAAAAAAGTAAACAAACCAACAACAACAACAAAAACAAAAACATTTTTCTACGTGGGTTGATGCAGAGAGGGGAAGGGCTCGGGTTCTGCAAACTCCCTGAGGTTTGATGAACAGCGTCAGGCTCGGCACGAGGACACGGGACTGTGCGAACGTCACGGGGCCTGGACGCTGCAAACCGTGTCAGGCTCTGCCAACAGCACCAGACTCAAAAAAGGCATCATGTTTGCAAAGTGGGGGATTCGCAGATGGTGTTGCAATCCGCACATACCGTGGGGCTCCATAGAGTGCAAAGGGCTCAGCAAACACCACACTGGCCGGTGGCAGAGCCGGAGTGCAAACACGTTGTTGGTCAGACCTCAGCCTGGGCTGCCCACAGTGGGGCCTCAATGCAGGATGAGCCAAGAGCCATTCAAGGGCTTGTGAGCCTAACTCCCAGAGGCTCCTGGGTACATGACCCTTGCTCCTAGTCCACAGGTGAGTTCGGGATTATTCTTGGACCAGGATGTGTCAGCCTGGGGAGGCTGAGGTGGTCAAACGGAGACCGTGACTATGTCTTCCATGCCTCGGGGGGTGCTATGCATTGAGGTGAACTTTATCAGGCAAGTCAGTCCTGTGGTAGGAGGGAATGGACCACGTGTCTGACCGGTGGGGCTCAGACCAAACCTGGGTTCAGCAACCTCATTACTTGGGTTGGGGCCAGGAAAGAATTCAAAGTCCAGACCCAAACTGTAAGAGAACACTTACTGGGTAAATCACAGAGGTAGAAAAAGTAATGGCTAGAAGAAATGAGCTTAGCAAACAAGCTCATTCTGAAGGTAAAAGAAGGGCTTTGGAGCAAGGGAGCAGGGAAGCTATTAGTAACTCGCCTGGGGAGGGGGCGAGGAGGGGGTGGGGAAAAGGGAGGAAAAGGCTCAAGGGTATTCCCTGGAGGGAGAGCGCGCTGGGTCCTCCTTCCTGAGGGTTTAAAGGTGCAGAGTTTAGGGCAGGTCCCAGGGAAGATCTTAGCACACTGCCGACCAGTAATTTTATTGCTAGCTTTACCCAGTGGCCAGATAAGTTTCTACTGAGCGAGTACAAAACACGTTTTACATAAACGTTAAAGGCACGCTTTAAAATTACATACCCACTGCATTTTGAAGTTATTTGTTACGTGTTCTTACAGGTTAATATCTTTTTAAAGTGTGACACTTTGTAAAACACTAGGAAGCAAGAATTCTCGTAATCCATCTGCCATGCTAATAGAATATTCAGTAGTTTTCCAGGTGTGTCCTTTCAGGGTTGTGGTCTCCACTGACTGATGGGTCAGCACCGGGGAGGGGGGGTCATTATTCAGTGCAGCTGGTCCTGAGAGCAGCCCTAGAGTCACTGGTCTGGTTCTATTGGTTTTCCGGGCCTGGAGCTGAAAAACAACTGAGGCACCAGTTGTTATCTCCAGGGAGGAAAGGTCAGGGGGTCTGAACCTCATGACCAGAGATATGCTGGGGGAGGAATGGCCACCCTGGGGTGTAGGCAGGGGAGGCCCCACTACAATCGATTGTCTGTTGTCAGACACCTGGAGCTTCCCATCCTGGTGACCTTCTGTCCCTGCCCCAACGTCTTTGCTCTGCTCACGTCTGCCTGACTGCCTACAGCAACCCCAAAACACACCCAGACCAATCCCTATGCGTAATTTCTTCATCCCCCAGAGCCAAGGTAGGGGCAACTGGGCTTCCAGAAAGTCTAAAGGAACCTTTCTTCTCTCAACCATGCCCCTTCCATTTGGAATCAGGAAAGTTGCACCTCCACCAATCTCATACGTAGTTGTCCTCCTGCTTTTCTTTCCCCCTGACACCCTCCCCCATCAAGAGGGCCATCCTTTATGTGAGTCCCTACCAAGTGGGCTGGCCATTGCGATTCCCAGTGGACAGAGTCCCTCCTTGCTCCAAATCCTTGGAGGAGATGGGGGTTCAGTGAGAGGGAACCAGAGCCTGAGGAGGACAGGGGTTCGGTGAAGGGGACAGTGAGGAAACAGGGGCTCAGGAACAGAAACTCAGCGAGGGGGACAAGAGCATGGTGGGCCAGGGAGCACAGTGAGAAGAGTCGGGACTGAATGACCCCAGGGCTTGGGGACACTCCCATTGGCCCCACCTCTCCACTGCTAACAGAGGAAGAACAAATATCCGAGGGAAATGCTGAGGCCAGAGGCTGGGGAGAAGCAGGCTGTCTGCAGCCTCCTCCCATCGGCGGGGCTGGATCTAAACAAACCCAGCCTCCTTCACAACTGGCCAGGGCTGCCCCAGGCAGAGATCAGAGGAATTCAGAGAGAGAGACACAGAGAGATTGTGAGTTTGTAAGCCAGGTTGCAGAGAGAGAGAGAGAGAGAGAGAGAGAGAGAGAGAGAGAGAGAGAGAGAAGAAACAAGTGAGCAAGGCAGAGAGGCACTTGCAGAGTGGGGTCAAGTTTGAGCAGGACTTCCCTGCCCACACCTGGAAAAGGCAGCTGCTGCCTTGTGATCGAAGAAGCACCGGCCAGCGCCTGGAGGCCCCACGGTAGCGCGTGCCTGCTGCGGCTTGAGCCTCGCCTCTGGGAGTCCCTGATAAGAGCTCACTCCCTCTCTCCCGCTGCGCTCTGGTCCTGGGGCTGAAACAGGGGCTGGACCTCACTGCACCCCAAGCCGTCATGGGACCCAGGATAGGTAAGTCCAGACAGAGGAAGAAAGGGGTATCGGGAGGGAATATGGGGGCCGCATTCTCAATGGTGTGTGTGTGTGTGTGTGTGTGTGTGCAACTGTTGAGCCAAAATGGGTGTGTTGGGGTGAGGTGGGGCAGGGGCGGGGTGGGGGTGGGAGGGAGACACCTCGCGGTTCCTTACCCGGCACCTGTGAGAGTGAGTGGAATAAATGAGTGAATTGCGGGAGGGGCAGGAAGGGACGCTGTTTACCCAGCTGGACATAAGAGACCTTATGAGACCGAGCGACTGTTAGCGTAAAAACATTCAAACCCGTAAAGAATTGTTGTGAGTTTATTTGAGCCAAACTGTCGACAATGGCCAGGAAGCAGTGTCTCAAGGGATTGGGATAGTGCTCCAGAGAATGGCAGTTTTTACATCTATTTTTATCCATTGCTATCAAAGGAGGGGGACATAGGTGGCTTATATGAAATCCACGGGTGACAGAGAGAGGGTGACCGAGAGAGCTGGGAGAAAGCAAAGTGGGGAAGCCTTTGGGATTGGATAAAAAGTAAAATGCTGGACACATACTTGGGTGGGTGCAGGATAGTTCACAGTCAACAACGAACGTGATAACAATGAAGGAATTTGTGGTATCCTGGTGCTCAGGCGCATTAGATGGTGCTCCAAGGGGTCCTGAAAAAGGGAAGTTACATGTTACCCTGACATTTCAAGGATATGTTACCATAGATGCAAATAGGCCCAGTTAGGGTAAAGGCCCTAGGACTACCCACCATAACGGCTTTTAGTTAAAGTTTAATTTCAGACCATCCTTCGTGATTACTTTAGGTCTCTGAGTTTGCCAGATGGCCATGAGCTTGTCAGGTTAGCGTGTGGCCCCTTTTGTCCACACAACCAACAGGGCAATAGAAAGGCAACCTGCCCTTCCGATTCCTTCACCAAGCCCTGTTTCCCCTCTCTGAAGCAGCCAAAGAGAGAGACAAACACCGCAGGAAAAAAGAGAGGTAGAGACACAGTGTAGTCAGAGGCAGAACAAGTCCAGAGATATGCAGAGTCGGACAAAGGCCAGGCCAGCACAGACACAGGGAGAGAAGACAAAGCTTAGCAGGTGTCCGCGGGAGCGTGCCCAGGGACCCAGAAGCATGCAGAGACCAGCCCCCGAGAGAGGGCTGCAGGAGAGACTAGGAGAGAGGACCCGAAGGAGACAGATTCAGGACAGACCTACAGATCTGCAGACAGAGCCGCAGAAAGACCAGCAGAGAAGAGACTGTGTGCATCGGCTGCCAGGTGGGGAGGAGGCCAGAGGGGAAAGAAATGCCTTGAAGCCCTGAGAAGCCAGGCCCGGGAGTGACTGAAGCGCCCTGCGGAGAGGGCGGTGGTTCTGAACGTAGTGCTGAACTTTTCCTAGGCCTGGGGAGGAAAGTGGAAGAAACAAGTAATCTTTGATCTTCGGACAGGGTGGCTCTCTGCACTGGACCCTGCAGCGATCACCACTGGCGTCCCTCCAGCTGCCTGTCCCTCCTCACCGTGTTGGCCTCACGCCGATTCAGGCAAGGCCGGGCTTGCTCCCTGGAGTGCGGCCGTGAGGGCTTGGCGAGCTGATGGAGGCTGAGCTGCCCGGCAGGCAGACCGGGCTCTGTCACAGCCCGGTGTGGGGACTGTGGCCTGGCAGGAAGGGTGGGGACGGACACTTCCTCTGGGGGCCTCACCGGAGAGATGACGATGAGGTTTGGAGATGGGCCACTGACAAGCCAGTTTCCCCATCGGCCTTGGGAGCTATGGGACGGGAGAGTGGGCGATCCTATGGGCATGGGAAGGAACTAACCTAGAGACTTGGTCCATTACTGCACCAGCTCCCCAGCCCTGCCCTACCCTGACTGTTATTCTGAGCCCTGCTAGGCTCTGTTCTGGAATATTCTCTAGCTGTCCCCCAATTCACACACACACACACCACCAACACCTACAGCCATGAAGCAGGATGCCGGCCCCAGCACCTGCCCGCTCTGCCACTAGAAGGCACACCTGGCCCATCTCCCTAAGTCCCAGCCCGAGCTGTGGCCGCTTCCCCAGGCTCTCTTTCCGGTCCAAAAGCAGCCTGAGGGACATGGGGATGCTGGTGGGGCAGGTCCAGAGCCCGAAGCCTGAAAAGAGACCCAGTCCCAGCTCGCTGGAGGGGGAGGGACCAGCGGTCCGAGCCAGAGGCTGAGAGGAGCCTTGGTCAGACATGGCTCTCAGCAGGGACCCATCGCCAGCTCACCACGTGCCCTCAGGCCACAGGGAGAGCTTCCGTGTCTGTGTGTGTGTTGGGGGGGGGGGGGGGCGGAGGACAGGAGCTGAGGCAGGAGTGGGGAACCTTTTTTCTACAAGGACCATGTGGGTAATTATAACATCAGTTGTGGGCCGTACAAAATTATCAACTTAAAATTTAGCCTGCTGTGTACATGGTCAAACATTTAATTGACTCGCCCCTGCTGCCTTCGCGGGTGATTGTGCGGGCCTTCCAGGGCCCAAAGGGCAGGCTGTCCCTCACCCCTGAGCTAAAGCCAGCCCCATTTTTAAAACAAGAATATATTTTATTGAGTTTTTACAGAGAGGAAGAGAGAGGGATAGAGAGTTAGAAACATCGATGAGAAAGAATCATCAATCAGCTGCCTCCTGCACACCCACTACTGGGGATATACCCGCAACCAAGGTACATGCCCTTGACCGGAATCGAACCTGGGACCTTTCAGTCCACAGGCCCACACTCTATCCACTGAGCCAAACCAGTTCTGGCGCCAGTCCCATTTTGTGATTCGGAAAAGCCACTGTCCCCGGCTCTACGCCTTTGCTCAGCTTTACCTTCACCGGGAAGCCCCGCCCTCCACCCACATCCCGTTCTGGTGAAATCTGCCACTTTCCAATGCCTCCAAACCCCACTCCCGCAGCAAGCCTTTCAGACCGATTCTCCACTAGCGGCAGCCTCTCTCCCACATGCTGTGTGACCCTCTCTTTGTGCTTCACCCTCCTTTGTTCCCTGTGTTGTTTCTGCTGCTTTCCTCCAGCACTTCTGGGTTCAAATGTGAGCCAACCCAGGGCAGAGAGCTGGGGCCAGAGAAAACACCGCAGCCCGAGGTTCACATCTCAGCTCTGCAGCACTGGCTTTGTGGGAACGCAGAGAAGGCGGTGACATGCTCTCACCTTTGTGACAGGAGAGGAAACAGATGCTCGGAGAGGGCAAGGGACTCGCCCAAGGTCGCCCTGCAAGCACGTGGCAGCGTGGGGGCCGGAATCCAGCTTTCCCTGATGCCACAGCCCTTTCCTCTCTGTCCGTGCCCAGGGCTTCTTCTGCCCCTCCCCAGACCCCACGCTGGGGAGCCTCCACCTACGCTGGGCACTTCCCCCCGGACTCCGGACAAAGCCAGTGTCCCTGGGGGCCAGTGACTGGGGCAGTACGTATGTGGGGACGCGTTATTTCCTCCCAGGCGGGGCCTTGCCTGCTGAGCCAGATGTCGGGCAGCTGTGAACCACACGGGGCGCTTGCTTGGACCCCCCAGTCGGGTGCCAGGCATCCAATGTCCAGTCTGCCTCTGTCCCTTTCCGGGACCTCCTTTCCCCATCTGAACGGTGTTGGCCAAGGTGGTCACTCGCTCCCTTCCTATTCCGAGAAGCTCAGTCTTCGGTCTTTGGCGGGAGCCGTGGAGCAGAGGCCTCTGCTGAGGGCAGGGTCCGGTCTCTCCTTCCGTGTTAAGGGCCTTGGCTATCTGTAGGAGGCCAGCCTGGGCCTCAGCCACACCCTAGCGGTAGAAAGGAAGAAAACTTGGCCCCGACCACTCCTACCACCCCTCATGGCCTGCAGCCCCGAGCCCTAAGCACCAATGCTTGGCATTACAAAGAACAACACCCAACTCACCAGCCTGGCAGCTCCCTGGGGGTGGGGTCTCACTGGATTCATTCCTAAGGCCCCAGGACTCAGCACAGGCTGGGCAGAGGTCATCCCGGGGAAGGCTCGGTACTAAGCTGTCCTCCATCCTCTTCATGTTTTCCCTCCCCTCATGGCATGCCTTCCCTCCCCACAACTTGTTTTGAAAGCCCACTGAGGACTGGAGATTCATGATCTGGAGTGAGGTGAAGTACAACGGGGATCACTGGGGGTAAAGCACAGGGAGTGATGGAGCTGGAAGTAGTGGTTGGAGGCCCAAGGCCTGGGCCAATGACACTGATCTCCGAGCCTCAGGCTCTGAGTTTTAGGCCTAAAGACACTGGCTCAGGGCGCACCCTCCCCATAAGCCCTCATCTCCATGTTCAGGGTCATCCTGGGTCTAGAAGGGTAGCTGGGGCCAGAACCGGGAACAGAAAGTCCCAGCACAGGGTCCCTGACCTGGCTTGGAAACCACCAGAAAGTGCTTGGCCCCTTCCCCCACCCTGCATGGATCTCCTTCAAGAAGCAACAGCTGGGAGGCCTGCAACAGCTGGACCTCAAGCGGCTATTGTCCTCTCAGCAGGCCACCCAAGGGTCCTGCTAAGAGGAGGAATTTCCCAAAGACGACAGCCAAGGTCTATGCCTTTAAGTCTTCCCCCGCCCTGCCCAGCCCCGCCACACTGGGGGGACCTGGAATTCCCTTACAGCCCCCCACCACCCCCACTCTGTTTTCCCCCTCATTCAGTTTACCTCAAAATCAACAATCACGATTTTAAGGTGGGCCAGGTCTTGAGAGATGAGAAGTGGTTTGTCGAGGAGGAAGACACTCCAGGATGAGTAAACGCCCGTGCAAATGTTGAGGGGTGGAAAAAACCGCAATGAATTTGGGGAATGGCAAGCACCTCATGGGGCCCAGAGAGTGGTGTTTACAAGGGGTGAGGGGATCAGACAGAGCGGCTCCCAGTGGCCTTGACCTCCCTGAGGCCGGGGCTTCGGCTCTCAGGCTTCGGCAGATGGCGTGGGAGGGAGGAGGGGCTGACCGTGGTTGACGACTTCAGTGTAACCGGCAGGGCACTTTCCTGTGAGACACTTCTCTCATGTCCAGGGAAGGAAACCGAGGCTTCGAGAAGCCAAATAGGCTGCTCAAGGTCACACAGCCACGGCGTGGCAACACCAATGTTTTCACCCAAAGCCTTTGGCCGGGAGGGTTTCAGCAGGGACCTCAGTCACGTGGTCCTTCAGGACACAGGTCATTTCAGCCTCTGCTCAGTGGGGTTGATCATTGCCTAATTGGAGAAGAGGGGCCAGAAAGAACGCAGGGGGGTGATGAGTCCAGAGGAAGGGCTGAGGGACCTGCCCCCAATGGGGGGGTTTATGAAGGGAGAGAGAGCTGGCCTGGGCCACAGGGGTGAGGCAGGAGGGCCAGCAGGCCAAGGGAACCCAGGCAATCTAGGCGGTGGGGAGGGCTCAAGGCAGGCCCTGGCTATGATGAGGCTCCCTCTTTCCACCCCAGCACCTCCAGAGAGAGGTATGTGCCATCGAAATGAGGAATGGATTGGCCCATATCTGTGCCGGGAATATTTTTTTTTATTTTATTGCAGGCTTGGGCTGTGGGTGTGTTAGTGCTGGAAGCTGGTGGACTTTCCAAAAACATCCTGGCTCCTTAGTGACAATACACCTCCTTCCTTCGTTCCCCCTCTCTCCCATCACCACCACCTTTGGCACTTGAACAGAGTTCCAATATGGTTCCTTCTTTTGCTGTGTTCTCCTCAGTTGAAGCACACAGTGGGGGCTCCTCAGGCTCCCTGAGCAAGTTCACCTCCTGTGGCTTCTGCTATATTTTTCCCATATGTGCCTCCCGGGCTTCCCGAGGTCTTGTTTAAGGTAGATCCTCTCATGGGCCCTCCTGAAGCCCGTGCTCTTGGGATCTCCCCCGGGCGCCCCAGTGCCACCCCAAACTCACCTTGTCTATGGCTGGCCTCCCCACCACCCTACAGTTCTGGCCTCAGTGGTGGCACACCCAGACCCAAAGCTGTGCCTCTTCCCTGCCGCCAGGACACCTCGGCCTCTTGCACTCCCCACCGCTGCTTTCCCACCAAGCCCTGCCCATCCCGCTCCCCACAGGTGCCTCCAGGGATAGCTGTCCATGTGCCACTCCCTGGCCCAGTCCCATTATCACACCCTGCCCGAGATCCCACTCCTGCCTTCTCCTTGGTTCCTGTTCACAGCCTGATTTCTCCACTCTCCCCCACAGACATGGAGGTCTTCCTAGGAAGCCTGATCAGACCTCGTCCCTGGGCTCAGAACAAATCCCAGCCCTTCCACCTGGCCCCTCCAACTGCTCCAGCCTCACCTCCCTACCTTGACCCCAACATTCCAGTCTTGCCAGACTCTTTGTTCTGTGAACAGTCTTTGCACCTTCATACTTCTGCCTTTCTCTCTGATGTTTCTTCCTGTAAGAAGCCGTCCAGAATCTTCCAATCTAGGCTAGGGCCTCTACACTGTGTTTCCATAGTCTCAAAAACCCTAGTGTCGCATTAGAGCACAAGTCATTGTGATTCTGTGTTAGGTGTCTGTCCACACTCCTCCCCTCCCCCACCCCTACCTCATCTCTCTCTCTCTCTCTCTCTCTCTCTCTCTCTCTCTCTCTCTCTCTCTCTCTCTCTCTCTCACACACACACACACACACACACACACACACACACACACTGGAAGCTCCCCAGGGGCAGGGAGTGGATCTACTTATCTCTGGGTCCCCTGTGGCCTGATTTGGGAAGCTGTCAGTGTGTGGGGAGTGAATTTTCATTCTCACTCTTAAACCAACAGGGACCAGCTCTGTCCCTGCCATGGCGACTCTGGGCAAGTCCTGGTCCTAGTTGGCTCTGTTTTCTCACTCTGCAAAGGGGCTAACCAGACCCTGGCTTCCTCTCTGGTGGACTCCCCAGGCCCAGTGCTATTGTGGGGTCACAGACAGGGAATCCTCCAGGCAGGCGAAGAGGGTCCAGGAAGCAGACCAGCAGGCACCCCCAAAGAGGTTCCATCAGGACAAATTGCCACGTGTGGACCCAGCAGCTTGGACTAGTTGAGTGTTGCTATTTGGGAATGTGGGCCCATTGTTGCCAGATTTGCTGATCTTCCCAGAAAAGAAAACAAAAATCTGGAGTTTTGTGTGAAATTTTATGATTTTTAAATGCTGGAAACTAACTTGTTTGAAAACACTCAACAAGCCAAGCATTGTGCAAGCCCTCCAAAGATGCCCAGGAGCCAGCCGTACGCCAGGCGGGATGAAGCATGGCCCAACTCCTCAGGGCGTCATTTGCCTCATGGTCCACAGCTCACACAGCTATGCATGGGCCCGGCCCTCCCAGCTGTAACCTCTGCCTTATATTTTGTCTCTGCCAGGTCCCCTGATGGTTCTGGCAAAGTGTGAGTGGTGGCGTGGGTAGGACAGGGACCTTTCCTTCTCTTGCACAGGGAAATGATTAGGAAAAAAAGAAAAGAAAACGTCTTAGAATGCAGCTGGTGGGAATGGGTGTGTAGGGAGGAGAAAAGAATGCAGCTGGTGGGAATAGGGTGTGAGGGGGCACCCAGAGGGGTTGGTGTTGCCCAGAGATCAGAAGGAGGTGAGAGAGTAATGCTGGGGCTGAGTCCCCCGCAGGAAGGAAACTAGGTTATTCTGAGGCCTGGAAATAGGTTTCCTGGTGAGTTGCAGACAAAAGCTGACAACACTGATGTTCATGAAGCATCTTGGAGTTGATCAAGGACGTTATCCTATGTGACCATCACACAGGCTTGAGAAGCAAAGCTATGGCTCTAGTTTAGAGGCTCGGAGAGGTTGAATTGCTGGCCCAAGGCCATACCAGGTCTAAGTGACCCTAAGTGTTGCTCTCTCTGCTGAGAGACAGGCTGGAACATTCTAGAGAGAAAGCATCATTGCCTTGTTCCTGCTTGATCCAAGACCTCCTCCTTCATCCTCAGGCATTTCCCAGCAGATCCCTCCTGAAAATTCAAATCTGGGCTTTGGTTATGAGTCTTAAGCTCCAAGCATCCTCAAGCCCCTTGGACTGGGGGCACCTTTCCCTCTCACCACACCTCTCTCCAGCCCTCCCTGCGGCCATCAGAAAAGGGTGCTGACTGACCAGTGAACTGACTGACTGAATCCCTGATTAGGTGAAGAATCATCTGGTGAACTCTAGCCAGTTTGGCTCAGTGGATAGAGCGTCAGCCTGCGGACTAAAGGGTCCCAGGTTTGATTTCAGGCAAGGGCACTGAGCCCACCAGGCTGGTGGGCTCAATCCCCAGTAGGGGACATGCAGGAGGCAGCCAATCAATGATTCTCTCTCAGCATTGATGTTTCTATCTCTCTCTCCCTATCCCTTCCTCTCTGATATATATATTTTAAAGAAGAAGAAGAATCAGCTGGTAGAATGACAGACTGTCCCCATGCAATCACCTTTGACAATTCGGGAAGCCAGGCCTGACGAAGAAATGGCTCCATGGGGATTATTTTTGCGTTTGTTCTAAGGCCATTGTTATAGCCACCATCTGGTGTTTGCTGGAGTCAGACAGCTCTGGGTTCCAGTCCAGGCTTTTCCAGTTAGCAGCCCAGGGACCCGGGATCAGTCACCTCCCCTCTCTGTACCTCAGTTTCCTCATCTGTATTATGGAGCCACAGCAGCCACCTGAAAGGATTGCCAGGAGGATGGGTGAGTGCCCAGCTCAGTGTTGCTCGACTGTGGAAGCTCTTAGGACAAGCTCCTCCACCCGAGCCACTTGCTGTAGAGCGTGAGGGATCCTGACTAGGACCGGGTAAGAATCATGACCCAACAACACAGGGTTTGTGGGTGGAAACAGCAAGGCAAGCCTCTTGGGGATAGAGATTCAAAGAATTTGTGGGTACACACTCTGTTGATGGTTTCCCTTGAAAAGCAGATTGGTTTTTCAGGAAGTTCCTATAATAAGCAATCAAACCATTTGCTTGGTCTGGTCAGTCAGGGAAGAGTAAGAAGGAAAAATACTAATAAAAACAGCGGGATATCAAAATCAAGTTAACATGGACATTGAGGCTTTTAGTGTCGCAGCTGAATGTGAGGTGGACGTGTCCTGGTGGACACTGTCTGCACTGGGCAGTGGGGATCATCGTCCCTGCGTTGGGATGAAGAGGCCAGGGGCGCCTCGTTCCAGGCCACGGCGGCAGGATCGCAGCTGGGGAGTCAAACCTGGGCAGCTGCCTCCCAGGACAGTGCGTGTGCATGGAGGGAAGGGGTCCAGTGCTCAGGGCTATGGCTGACTGGGGCAGGATGAGAAGGAGAGACGATCCAGAGATGGCGTTAGCTTGGAGGAGTCAGGTGTGCATGGAAGGGAACGGGATCAGTTGGGCCTCGTGGTCCTGAGGGCTTGAAGTTTTCCGGAAAAGGGAAGGGCAGTGGTGCTCACTGGGGCCTGAGGTGTCCCAGGCCTGAGTCAGGCGCCCCAGATGCCTTATCTCCTGGGAGCAGAGGTTGTGTCCTCACTCTGCAGATGAAGAAATAGGCTCAGAAGAGTGGAGGGTCTCATCAGGCTTATGCAGCAGGTCGGTGGTGACGGGGAGAGCTGGGGTTCAGTCCCGGGTCTGAGGATTTAAAACCGACCGTGTACCTAGGATTTGCTCTTTAAAAAAAATAAATATATATATATATATTATTGATTTTTTACAGAGAGGAAGAGAGAGGGATAGAGAGTTAGAAACATTGATGAGAGAGAATCATCAATCAGCTGCCTCCTGCACACCCCCCACCGGGGATGTGCCCTCAACCAAGGTGCATGCCCTTGACTGGAATCGAACCTGGGACCTTTCAGTTCGCAGACCGATGCTCTATCCACTGAGCCAAACCGGTTTCGGCTGGGATTTGCCCTTGACAGCTGGAAGGTGATGAAGAAAGCAGGCCCCCGAGTCTTTCCAGCAAGGAGCAGGAGGGAAAGGCGGCCCTCCCTCTCCGACAGCTCTCTGAAACCTTGGCCCTCACCACCCTGACTCAGCTGGTGAGAGGGAAGATAATTCCTGTCTCTGGAGGGGGTAGCTAGAGGCAGACTCTCTGCCTTTCAGACCTACCTCCGGAGTCTCACCAAACTGGTAAACAAGGTCTCAGGGCGACTGTTGGACCAGCTTGTCGGGCAGCTGCAGGCAGGTGGCCAGGCAACACCCCAGTGGACAAGTGTCCTGAAAGGCTAGCCAGACTAGTGACTTGCCAGCAGATGGACACGAGTGGGCCTGTGTGTGGACCAGCCACACAGCCCACTGACTGGCACGCAGACCCCTTGCCTGCTCGCTCTGAAGCTGGGGGCTCCGGCTCTTGGAACTACCTGACCTGCCTGGGGCCCCAAAACTTTGTTTTCCTCCCTGGAGAGAAAGGGGCTGGGATTTTTTACTGGGGTCTGGCTCCCTGCTCTTCCCTTCATTCCTACAGCTACCCGGCCCAGCCCAGGTTCACTCCCCCAGCTGCCCCTCTCCTGCCAAGGCTGGCCCCTGACAGTCTTCACAGGACGGGAAGGGCCCCCAGGATGTCACAGGAGAAGGACACACAGCTCTGAACTCAGGACCCTCCTTCTGAGGGGAGCTCTGATCTCCATCAGGGAGTTAAACAGTTTGCTGCCAGTCCCCCAGGAAAGGCCTCAGCCCACAGGAAGGGCTCAGAGGGCATGGACAACCTGTCGGACCAGCCCCATTTAGTGACCGACTGACCACTCCATACACTGGCTCATGGTCTCAGAACCCAGGGGGTCGGCCCAGTGCTTCCCTCTTCTGCTCAGAGGCTCAGGTTGTGGAATGGGCCACAGGGAAGTGAAAGGTTCGGAGTGGGTCCTCTGACCACCTGTCCCTCTCCCTCCTCTATCCCATGGGTTTCTCTCAGAGCTGGGCCTCCGAGTCAGTGACTTCTGCCTTCCCAGCCTCGGCGCCAGCCCATCGTCTGGCTGGCCTGGCCCGGTGGCATTGCTGTCTTCCGGGTGCCTGGCTAGGTTTGCTTGGGCCAGTGCATTGTGCTTCTTCCTCTCATCACACCTGTACAAGGAGCATCAAGTGATGGTGAGATTCACACCTGAGCTTGAGTCCCTGCACCAATGTCACCCGGCAGACCTAGTTACCGCTGAGCCTCAGTGCCTCCTCAGAAGCACAGAGACAGGAAAGCACCAAGGCACTGAGCTGTGGAGAGCCTGCAGGAGCAGGTGGAGCATGTAGCACAGCACCTGCAGTAGTGACTCCCTGGTCTCTGCCGGTGAGGGCCCTGGGGCTTAGAACGGCCCCTCGATATCCGCTGGGAGAGTTTGTTAGGAACCCTTCGGTGAGCTTTGCAGAGTTTCCCTCGTGCCCTTCACTAAGCCAACCCCTCATGGCCTCCCCGTCAGGTGTCGCTTTTGTTTCAATATCTCCTGTTTCCTCTGGGTGTTTATGCCCCCAAAAGGCACTCCTCCCCAGCCACACACACTTTCATTTCCTCAGTCAAGCGCCTCTAGCCATTTGAATGGACATTTCTCCAAAGAAGATATACAGATGGCCAGCAAGCACAGGAAAAGACGCTCAACATCAGTAGCCCTTGGGGGAATGAATGCAAATCAAAACCACATGAGATGTCACTTCACACACCCACAAGGATGGGTATCATCAAAAAGTACTGACAAGAATGCGGAGAAATTGAATCATCATACATTGTTGGCAGGATAAAATGGTGCAGGCACTTGGGAAAAACAGTTTGATAGTTCCGGACATCCTTAAACATAGAGTTATCGGATGACCCAGGAATTCCACCCAAGAGAACTGAAAACATATGTCTACGTAAAAATCTGTACATGAATGTTCAGAGCACCTGAAACAACTCAGGTGCCCATCAACAGGTGACCGAGTAAACACAATGGGGTCTGTGCAAACAATGGAATATTATTCAGCCCTGGAAAGGCATGGAGTACTGATGTATGCTATAACAAGCAAGAACCCTGAAAGCTGTGCTAAGTGAAAGAAGCCAGTCACAAAAGACCACATAGTGTGTGGTTTCACGTATATGAATGTATATGAAATACCTGGAATAGGCAAACCCAGGGAGCCAGGAAAGAGATTAGTGGTTGCCAGGAGCTGGAGGATGGAGAAATGGGGAGTGACTGCTAATGGGTATGGGGTTCCTTAGTGGGGTGATGGAAACCCCACTGGAATTAGTGGTGATGGTATATAACTTTCTGACTATACTAAAAACCACTGAATTGTGTACCTTAAAGGGCTGTGTTTTATGGCATGTGAATTATATCCCAATTTAAAAAAATGTCCTCAGGCTCCCAGGTTCCGAGGAGCGCAAACCACCCGCTGGGGCAGTTCCCGGCCTCCGGCCTCCGGAGCCCCTCCCTGAGTGTGCCTTCCAGGCCGGGCAGAGGCCTCCTCAGATCAGTTTCCAGGCTCCAGAAGGGGCCTGTTGAATGGGAGGAAACTCCTGCAGGTTGAGAAGAATCTGAAACAATGGAGGAGGCTCCCACAGGAAGCGGAGCCCCAGCGGGGAGGAAGGCCATGGAGGCCTGGGCTGCCAGAAGGTACAGGGGGTTTCCATCTAAGTCAGGGGCGGAGTCTCCCAAGGCCAGACTTCTGGCTCCTCGCTGCCATTAAACCTCAGGAGACCCCTAGGAGATGCCTCTGAAGGGGCTCAGCTTCCTCTCAAGACCGTGAGTGGGATACTGACGTGACTGCTGTGGCTGCCATGGGAGAAAACGGACCTGTGTGATGGGGCCAGTGTCCTGTCTACCAACTCTCTGCCTCCTGAGTCATCATCACACCACTTGGGGCCTCAGTTTGGGGGCGGGGGAGAAGGATATTAAAAAGGATGAGTCTGAGGGCCCTCTGCACCAATCACAACATGGTTTGATATATGATTTGGTGACTGGGCTGGTTAGCTCTGTGATGGCATGCAGGGTGCTCTCCTACAGAGGTATTGATTTATTCCAGGAAAAGTCTTTATGCCCTGACTACGCACCAAGCCTGGCCCCAGACGTCTGATTCCAGGCTAAGCCAGACAGACCCAGACACAGACCCAGTCTCCAGGAGCACCCGTATGTCACTGCTCCTGCCCAAGGCGGGCGGAGACTCTGCGTTCTTGCCACTGGGGCCACTGCCTGACCGCTGTGTCTTGCTGAGCAGCTTCTCCCTAGGAGGCAGGTTTATGCTAGGGCTGGAGCGAAGGTGTGAAATCGGTGGCCCCAGGCAGGATCTGGCCAAAGCGGGCACAAGGCGTGCACACCCTCCAGCACCTGGGACTCAGGTGTCCAAAGGCGCATGGACTCTCAGATCCTAACCAGCCCTGAAATACCGTGGGCTGGCTACCTGGGTCATGCCGCTCTCTGGGATTCCGTCTTCGCCTGACCTTCTGGCTGTCTGTCCCTCAGGGCCAGAGGTTACGGAGCCCCAGATGCCAGACAAGGACACCAAGGCCGTGATGGGCACAGAAGACGCAGCTGGAGACAAAGCCGGCCCACACTCTCGGGGCTTGCGGCCAAGCGTGTTCCACAGCATCAAGGTACCGCTCGGGGCCTGGCGGCGGCAGGGCCAACCGAACCCAGCAGAGGAATCTCCGCCACTTGCCGGCGGTGTATCACCAAGCAAGCTGCTGCCTTCCTGAGCCTCAGTTTCCTCATCTGTAGAATGGGTGGCTGTTAGAATCAAAGGGATCATCTAGGAAAGCGCTTAGCTTGGTTTGGGGCACAGGGAAGATGCCCAGCACGAGGTCCCCCCTTCCAGAAACGAAAAAGGGGCTGCTCTGTGGCGATAGGAGACCAGTGTCTCTAACCTCTCGTTTCCCGAGCCCAGTGGTCGGCAAACTCCTTAGTCAACAGAGCCAAGTATCAACAGGACAACGATTGAAATTTCTTTTCAGAGCCAAATTTTTTAAACGTAAACTTCTTCTAACGCCGCTTCTTTGAAATAGATTCGCCCAGGCCGTGGTATTTTGTGGAAGAGCCACACGCAAGGGGCCAAAGAGCCGCATGTGGCTCGCGAGCCACAGTTTGCCAACCACTGGTCTAGAGGGAAAGAGAGGGGCCCAGGGGTCTGAACCCGTGTGGCATCGGGGAAGTTGTGTCTCCAGCACAGGCGGCCTCAATATTCAAGCGCCCACTGGCACCTACAGGGTGCCAGGCCCTGTGCCAGTGCTGTCTCCACAGGCTCTCATTTAGTTCTCACAGTAGGTGAGGGAGGAGGGGAGGGGCGGTAAGAAACATTGCCCTTGCTGTACACAGGGACACCGGCCTCAAAAGAACAGAGTGGATGTTCTTAAGCTTTGGCATAAAAACGCTATTTTTTAATTCTCTGAGGCTAGGGTTTTTTCCTCTTAGGAACTCTGCCATGTTTTCAGGAAGCGGGAGGGGATGTTTGAGGTGGGGCTGGGTGGAGGGGGGAGCAGCTTGGAGATACAGGTTGTCTCCCAGGGGAGCTCTGAGGGCAGGTGGTGGGGGCTGGAGGAGGACGTGGGATAGCTTCCAGGAGAAAGGGGAAGGAGGTGGGCCAGTCCAGCTCCAGGGGCTCTGAGGCTCAGAGGGGCCTCTCACCAGTCTAGGCCCAGGAAGACCCTATTCTCAGTCATGTGGGCTACTTGAGACCCCAGGCCACTGATGGTATCCTGGCAGCTTTTCGTTTGTGTGAGAAGCTACGGCTACTTCAATAACACTCTCTCCCTCTCCCTCTCCCTCTCCCTTTCTTTTTCCCTCTCCCTCTCCCTCTCCCTCTCCCTCTCCCTCTCTTTCTCCCTCTCCCTCTCCCTCTCCCTCTTCCTCTCCCTCTCCCTCTCTTTCTCCCTCTCCCTCTCCCTCTCCCTCTCCCTCTCTCCCTCCCTCTCCCCATCTCTCCTCCTGTTCTTGGCTCTCCCTTACTCTCTCCTCCTGTGTGTATGTCTCCCTTACTGTTTCCCCATCTCTATTCCTTGCTCCTCTCATGGCCTTCCTCTTCCTCTTTCCCCAACTCTATCTCTGTCTCCCCACTGTCTCCCTGTCCCTCTGCCCACTGCGTCACTGTGTCCCCTCCTCCCTCCCGCAGTTCTTCGTCCTATGCCACAGCCTGCTGCAGCTGGCACAGCTCATGATCTCCGGCTACCTCAAGAGCTCCATCTCCACGGTGGAGAAGCGCTTTGGCCTCTCCAGCCAGACCTCAGGGCTGCTGGCTGCCTTCAACGAGGTACTGGCCCCGCCCCCGCCACAGGGTGGGTGGGAGGTGGACTCACACTCCCACAACCCCGATCCTCCCCTCTCCCTGGCCCAACACACATCCTTCCCCTCCCAGGACTGCAGGCTGCCCCATCACAGCGTTGTCTCGGCCAATAGGGGACAAGCCCCGTGTTAGGACAAGGCCCAATGAGAAGACCTCCCCTCCCTGCACAGTCACAGGATAGGCAATCCTGCCTGGGGGGCCCTTTGGTGGGGCTGTTTGAGAGCTAGCCCCTGTCCCCATAGCCCCCCCTTTCCCTTTGATTCCCTTTCCTTTTCGGGCACCTGGCTGTTGCAGTCCCAGGAAAGGATCAGAGGAAGTCATTGAAACGGCAGTGAGAGAGGGTTACCTTAGATCAGAGGCAGAACTTTGGAACCTTGGGGCAGCTGGGGAGAGGTTGATACCAGAGCAGGCGGTACTGAGCTCAGAGTTGCCCAGGGATCCAGGGCCTCTGCCTCTGGGGCCAACAGTCAGGGAGGAGTCGATAAACGGCTTTGTGTGGATTTGGAGATCAGAGTCCAGGCGTGCCAGCCGCTCCCCCACCAGATGTCTGGAGAAGGCCCCTATCCAGAAGTTACTCTCACTTCCCAGCCCCAGCAGATTCCTGTGAGCTCCTCTCCCCGCTAGGCGGCGATGTGTCACATTCCTCCCAAACCCAGTTTGCCAGCTCCACAGCGTTCCCAGATGTTCCTTACGCCCACCTCCAGGCCTCGGGGGAGGGAAAGAGAGAGTCATTGTCTAGCTCTGGGACCCTGGTCCAGCCACTGTCTCTGGGCCTCCGTGTCCCATCTCTACAGCGGAGAGCGGCTGCCCTTCTGGTGTAGTTGGTGGGGAGGGTGCCAGGTGTTAGACCGGTGGGGACAGACCACACCTGGCTTCAGCAACCTGGTTGCTTGGGTTCTGGTTAGGAAAGAATTCAGAGTCTAGACTCCAACAATAAGAGAACATTTATTTGGTAAATCACAGAGGTAGAAAAGGTAATTCCCAGAAGAAATGGGCTTGGGAAACAAGTTGTAGAGATAAAGGAAGGGCCCTTGGAGCTTGGGAGTGAGGAAACGAATGGTAACCCGCCTGGGGATGATGGGGAGAGGGAGAGGAAAAGGGGAGGGAAAGAGTGAGGAAGTGCTCCTGGGAGGGAGACTGGGCTGGGTCCTCCAGCCGAAGGGTTTCAGGGTGGAGATTTTAGGGGAGGTCTGGGGGGGAGATCTCAATAGAATACTCAGCAGCTTCCCAGGTGTCCTTCCAGGATCTAGTCTCCACTGATTGGTTGGCACCACTGCCGAGGGGTCATTATCTAATGCAGCCAGTCTTGAGGGCAGCCAGGGGATTGCTGGTCTGGTTTTGATGCTTTTCTGGGCCTGGAGCTGAAATACAACCGAGGCCTCCTTGTTATCTCTAGTGAGGAAAGGTGAGGGGGGTCAAACCATATGACCTTCTCCAAACAGCTGGTGGAGGAGCAGCTGGCACAGCTGGACTCTGATCTCCCAATCCACACAAAGCAGTTTATCCAAATCCACCCTACACTTGTCCTTTGCTAGGCTTTCCACCTGGTGACCTGTTCCTGGCCCATCGTCCTTGTTCTGCTCACATCTGTCTAACTGCCTACCACACCTCTCAGGGTCAGCCCTCCTCCCAGCCCTCTGCTGATACTGCCCCACTCCACCAGCAAGGAGCCCGGGGCTGGGGGTGAGGACCTCACCCACGGTCAGCAGCTGGGAAGCAGTAGAGTGGGATACAGATGCTGGCATAGGAGCCTGCTCTCTGCTTTCAAGCTCTTGTCCCTCCAGTGCCCATATCCTAGGACACATGTGTCAAACACAAGGCCCGCGGGCCAAATCCAGCCCGCCAGGCCTTGCAATGTGGCCCGCACCTCGCTGTCATCACTGCACTCCGCTGTCAGTTTATGACATTGTCAGTTTATGACTGTTCAGTAAACCATTCGGCCCGCGATTTAGGCTGGATTTTAGATTTTGGCCCCTTCTCTGATTGAGTTCGACACCCCTATCCTAGGATTTTGATTCCAAGGTTCAAAATTCCAAGCCTTAGTCATTGTTATTTGTTTCTCTCATCCATGGCACCTCAGAAATCAGAACCCTTTTCCTTACCTGCTTCCTTCATACTCTAATCCGGCAGTGACTTTCAACCTTTTCATCTCAGGACGCTCATAAACTAAAAGTCTGGGGCACACCTGCTGAACATCGCTGTAATATGGGATCCAACCCATGTTTCAGAATGGGATTGAACTTCTGACCTTGTCCACTCTTCCCTCATTTCTCTCCCCTAATAGGGTAGTGATCCTTTCCTAGGAGGGCCCAGAATCTGGTTCTTATTTAGTCTACCAGTCCATTATACAGCTGGGAACACTGGGGTTGGCGATAGAGGCATGGACAGTGTAGACCTCCAGCTCTGGGTTCTGCTCCACTTTAACGGGTCCCCTCATCCTTCTGCAGGTGGGGAACACAGCCCTGATTGTGTTTGTGAGCTATTTTGGCAGCAGGGTGCACCGGCCCCGACTGATTGGCTGCGGGGCTATCCTTGTGGCCCTGGCGGGCCTGCTCATGACCCTCCCACACTTCATCTCAGAGCCATACCGCTACGACCACACCAGCCCCGGTAAGAGCGGGAGAGGCAGGGCAGGAGGTGGGCATGGGGAGCAGCATTCCAGTGCACCAGGGCCCTTCCCCAGGCCTCCATTCTGGCCTTGCTTCCCAGGGCACTTCCCCGCCCCACCCCCACCACCTCCCTCATCCCAGCGTGGTCCTGGGGTGTGGGGTAGGGTGCAGTCCTGGGGCAAAGCTCTCTGGGCTAGTCTTGGTGAGGGCCTGTTTGTATGTCACTGCTTCTTTTGAGGCAAATTCATACCATAGTCTGCTTTGGGGCCTGACAGTAGCAGGTCCTCAGGCAATGCCTGTGGGATAATAACAGCATCACACACCTCTTCCTATGTATGCACTAGACACTGTTCTAAGCACTTTGCATGTATTCATGCATTTAATCTTCACAAGAAGCCAACATGCTGATGAAAGAAAGAATGAGTGAGTGAAGAATTTCAGACAGGAATAGTGAAGCCCAGGTTCAGCCCACTGGGATTTTTGTCAAAGGCCTACTGGTCAGATGGACACCTGTCCCTTGGAGAACAGCCCAAGCAGCCTTAGCATTTGCCCATTCCTTCTTTCTCCTATTTTACAAGCGAGGGAACTGAAGCTCAGGGAGGGTGGGAGGGACTTCCCCAAGGCACACAGCGGCCAGAGCTATGACACGCCCAGGTAGCCGGGCCCTAGAACCCTTGCTCTGAATTACTGAATTATTCTGGTTCTGAATTCTGCATTTCTGTAGAGCTTCCATAGTAGGAGGCTTTTGAAAAATGAGGAGATGGAGGCACAGAGGGCTGGAAAGGGTCACCGTCTTCAGCCCAGGCAGCCTCGTGTATTGTAGGTGGTGGGAACGGCACCAGGTGTTAGACCGGTGGGGTCAGACAAGACCTGGGTTTAGCAACCTCAGTACTTGGGTTCTGGCTAGGAAAGAATTCAGAGCCACGACCAAAGCTGTAAGAGAACATTTATTTGGTAAATCACAGAGGTAGAAGAAGTAATTCCTAGAAGAAATGGGCTTAGGAAATAAGTTATGGAGGTAAAGGATGGGCCCTTGGAGCTTGGGAGTGAGGAGGATAATGGGAGCACATGGTGGAGAGGGGGGAGGCTGAGAGGCGGAAAGGGAAAAGCATAGGCATGCTCCCCGGAAGGAGAGCTGTGCTGGGTCCTCTTTCCTAAGGGTCTAAGGGTGGAGATTTTATGGGAGGTCCCAGGGGAAGATATACATATACATATATACATACCAGAGGCCCGGTGCATGGATTCGCGAAAGTGGCTCTCTGACATCCCCCGAGGGGTCCCAGATTGCTGAGGATCCGGTGTATGGATCCGGGCCTCTAGTATGCATATAAGATCTTTGGCTAATCTCTTCCTGCCCTCCCTCCAACCCCCTTCCCTCTGAGATTCATCAGTCTGTTCCATGTTTCCATGCCTATGTGTTGAGCATCTACCCCCTAGTGGTCAGTGAGTATCATAGCTACCGGTTGAAAGGTCAAACAGTCAAGCAGGCACTTAGGCTTTTATATATATAAATATTTTATTGATTTCAGAGAGGAAGGGAGAGAGAGACAGAAATATCAATGATGAGAGAGAATCATGGATCAGCTGCCTCCTGCATAGCCCCACACTAGGGATCAATCCTGCAACATGGGCAATGTGTTTGACCAGGAATTGAACCGGCACCTCCAGGTTGATAGGTCGATGCTCAACCACTGAGCCACACCAGCTAGACTACAGTATTTTCTATCTGGCCCTTTCCAAAAAAGCGTTTGATGACTTAAAATTGAGACTTGCCCTTGCTCTTGAAGGGGTCACGGTCAGGTCAGAAAAATGGGAAGCAGTTGGTTGTCAGTCAAGGTAGGCTGGAGCCAGCAAAGCCCGGCTGGAGAGCAGAGTATTAGTTTCAGGAGTTTGGGGAGTGGGTGACAAACTACCCCAACTGGGTGGCTCAAACAACAGAAGTTCTCTCCCCTATCCGGAGGCTGGAAGTCCAGGACAAAGGTGTCCGCAGGGCTGGCTTCTCCTGAGGCCTCTCTTGGCTCCTCCATGTGTCCTCCAGTGGCTGTCCCTGCATGGGTATCTGTGTCCTAATCTCCTCTTATCAGAACCACTAATTCCCAGGGGCTGATCTTAACTGGACAGTCAGCAGCTTTCCAGGTGTGTCCTTTCAGGGTCTGGTTTCCACTGATGGATGGGTCAGCACCGAGGCAGGGGTCATTATTCGGTGCAGCTGGTCCTGAGGTCAGCCGTGGAGTTGCTGGTCTGATTTCGTTTCTTTCCTGGGCCTGAAGCTAAAATACAACTGAGGCCAAGATGTTAACTCTAGGGAGGAAAGGTGAGAGGGTCCAAACCTCATGACCAGCGATATGCTAGGGGAGGAAAGGTCACCCTGGGGGCGAGGTCCCACCCTGCAATCATCCTTTGCTAGGCACCTGGGGCTTTCCGCCCTGGTGACCTTCTGTACCTGGCCCACTGTCCTCGCTCTGCCCATGTCTGTCTAACTGCCTACCACAGATGGAATGTCTGGATTGTTAACCTGGGTTCATGCAGCTTTTCCTCAGCCCCAGTTCCTGAAAAGGGCTGGACAGGCCGCGGAGGGAGGGCCACTTCTGCACCCACATTTGGGATAATAATAGCATGAGGGTCTTAAGTTTGCTCACCAAATATTGGTTCGCTACGGGGAACAAATGTCTGGTACTAAATTAAGAAATGCCCTTGCACTGCACTTTACCTCTGTGTCCCGAGCTGACACGGAGCCCTCCTCAGAATGAAGGCCAAGGGTCCTAGGACCCTCCACAATCCAGCCCCAGCATCCCGCCCCTGCCAGCCCGACCTTCAGCCCTGGCCTTGCCCCTCACACTCTGGGGCCAGCGGTGCTGAGCTTCCTAAGCCCCGGGTCTGCAATCCACTGTGACCTGGAATAGCCCTCCCCAAGTTCTTTTTCTGGAAAATCTTGTTTGTTCCTCTCAGCCCAGTTCAAACTTGACCTCCTCTGACAGCCCCACCCCACGCGAGAGCACACACCTCTGCCCAGAAAGGTAGCATAGGGTGCTTTAAGAGCAAGGGCTCACAGCCGGGCTGCCTGGGTTCGGATCCTGACCCCACCCTTGCTAGTTGCTGCCTGAGCATCCGTGTCCTCACCTGTGAGCTCAGGGTAATGAAAGCCATCCTCCCTGAGGTTTACTGTGATGGAAATACACAAGCTCTTAGATAATACCTTGCGCCCAGGAAGTGCTGTATAAAAGTCTTAGCTGTTGTCATCCTATTTTCAACGCCTCTCAGGGGACATGCCACAGGACTTCGAGGCTTCCCTGTGCCTGACCACAACCTCAGCCCCTGCCCTGACCCCCTCCAACGGCAGCACCTGTTCCAGCTCCACGGAGGCCCAGCATCTGACCGCGGTGGGAATCATGTTCCTGGCACAGACCCTGCTCGGGGTGGGCGGTGTGCCCATCCAGCCCTTCGGCATCTCCTATATCGATGACTTTGCCCATGACAACAACTCTCCCCTTTACCTCGGTGAGGAGTGGTACCACCCTCCGGGCTCTGAGGGAGGGCCAGGCTCAGGGGGGAGGACCAGAGGCCTGGAGTGAGGGGGGCCGGGGTCAGGGGGGCCAGCCTCTGCCCCATGTGGCCAGTGGAAGTTCAGAGTAGCCCTGGGAAATCTCCCGGGCTCCACCCGGGGACATGGGCTGCTCTTGCCCAGCGGGCACTGACCTGCAGGGAAGCCAGGGTCAGAGTGGCCTCACCTACGCTTTATGTTGCAGGGTTCCTGTTTGCTGTGACGATGATGGGGCCAGGCATGGCCTACGGGCTGGGTGGCCTCATGCTGCGCCTTTATGTGGACATTGACCGGATGCCAGAAGGTGAGCCCCAGGGCCACACAGCTGCCCCCAGGGGCATGTGGCTGCTAGCTAACTGCCTGCTGGTCTCCCAGGAGACACGGAGCCAGGCAGTCCAGGTCCAGATCCCAGCAATTCTGCTGACCTTGGACATGCTTCTTAACCTCTCTTTTTTTCTCATCTTTGAGAGAGTCTCTGTCCTGCCTACCTCCCAAAGGTGCAATCAGAACCCAGTGAGATAAGCTGTGAAGCACCACCAGATAAGGAACTAGGATTGTTGTCACTGTTGTTATCACGCCTTCACCCTGTTCCATCCCTGATTTCCCCCCTCCCCGGTTCCCAGTCCTGTGGGCAGACAGGGGTGCATACTCTCTTAGCCCTTGGGGAGCTCCCTTCGTTAGGGGGAGAAGACCCAGGCGAAGCAGAGAGGACACTGGCGCGTCAGAGAAAGTGTTTGGAGCAGGACTCCATTCCCTTGGGCCTCTCTCCGATGAATTTCCTGGGTGGCTTCTAAGGACCCTTCTCATTCTGACCACCTTCCCACCCTACCCCATCAATGGGAACCTGTGTCGAGGGCACCATTTGGGGAACAGTGGTCTCTGACCCAGGTAGTGGTTAGAGTGGGCCAAGTGGGGGGAGGGGGGGGACTGCAGCTTGGTATGAAGGCAACCAAGAGGGAGGAGTTTGCGGGGGTGGGGGTAGGGGTGCCGGAAGGGTCCTGATGCTCTTGGAACCTACGGGGAGTGGGAAAACATTCCTTTTAGAACAGGTCACTGTGGCATCTCAGCCGCCTACTTGTCACACCAAGCAGTTCTGAGCCCCAGCTACGCCTTCTGCCTTCTGCTGCTCAGAAGTCCTGTCCCTTGCCTGGAGATTTCCCAGGAAACACGAGAAGCCTCAGTGATTGACGCACACTTAAGTGGACATGCAGATTCTGCTCTTCCTCTCTGGTTCTGTTCAATGATGCTCCAGCCAGGACAGGTCTGGGCAGCTCTGAACAAGATAGCCCCTCCCTACCCACCACACCTCCCTTTCTGCTAGAAAACAGGGCCTGGGAGCCAAGTGGGACCTCTGGTTAGCACTCAGCGCTCTCTCTCTCTCTCTCTCTCTTTGGGAGTCAGGCCTCCCTCGGTTCCTAAGACACACCCCAGCTCTTTTGGCATCATCCTGCAGATGTGGCACCTCCACAGAGAGATGTGAATTCCTAGTCCTTCTTTCTCTCTGGAGAATTTCATGGGGTGGGTGGATCATGTCCGATGCAGGCACAGACTGGTATGTGAGAAGTGGAGGAGTTGGGGAGAGACATGAGTTTCACCTGGCACAGAAACTGGGGGAATAATAAGTGGAGGAGGGCATCAGTGCTAAAGCCAACTCCATCCCAGTTTTACTGATTTGGTGAGTGTCAACTGTGCACCCTGGCCTCTGCCCAGGAGGCACTTGGGATCGATTACCTGGGAGCCAGTCTGACTCATGGGGCTGTGTCCAACTGTAATAATAAAAGGGTAATATGCTAATTAGAATGGATGCCCTTCTGGACGATCTTACAGACAAAACCAGGGCTATGAGGGAAGCTGGTACCGGCAGCCAGGGGAAGGAAGGCCTACTCTTGCACGAATTTTGTGCATCGGACCTATCGTGTTATTATAAAGTGTTTGCAGATACTATGGCAATTGAAGGAAGAGGGACCCAACTCAGCCTTGGGGTCAAGAGTTTTGATGGGGGGATGTGGGCACTCTAGACAAGAGTTACATCTGGGATAATCTAGTCCTAATTACACCTGGTGGAAGATCAAAATCACCTGAGGGACTTGTTAAAGGTACAGATTCCTTGGTCACCTTCCCACCCACCCCATGGTATTTCTAAGTTAATTTTAGGTCAGACCAGGTATTTTTGATAAGCATCTCTGGTGATTTTAATCGTCCTGAATGTCTGAGAACCACAAGAGTAGTCCTAACCATCGATTTATATATATAAAAACCTAATATGTAAAGTATCTCCTCTGCAGTTTGATCACTTACTATGATGTGCACTGACCACCAGGGGGCAGCGTGGAACAAAGGAAGGCCCCAGCCAGCAGCTGGCAGCCACTAGGGACCCTACCCATACACAGGTTTTGTGCACTGAGCCTCTAATTTAATAATAATAATAATAGTAACAGTAAAATGGAGAAGTGCAAACACCTATATAGAACATACTGTGTGCCAGTACTATTCTAAGTGCTTTTTACATGTATTTATTTCTATGATTCTCACAACCCTCTGATGTACGTACTACTAATATCAGTATTTTACAGAGGAAAAAACTGAGGCACAAAGAGGTTAAGTAACTTGCCCAAAGTTATGTTAGTAATGGAATTCAGACCCAGAGTCCATTTCCAAAGTCCATGACCTTGACCATTACACATGTTGCTTTCATAGTTGAAAAAGCCAAGGCCCAAATGGTCAGGGACTTGCCCAAAGTCACGCAGGACATAAATGGCAGCGCCAGGATCATAATCTAGGTCTCCTGACTTCCTCCTAGGCAACCTTATGCCTCAGAGGTCAGTCCAAGGGAGGTGGCCAGGAATCGAGGGTCCGTCTTGAACCTCATATCACCTTGGTCTTCTCTTCCAGGTGGCATCAACTTGACCTCGAAGGACCCCCGATGGGTGGGTGCCTGGTGGCTGGGCTTCCTCATCTCTGCTGTCGCCGTGGCCCTGGCTGCCACCCCCTACTTCTTCTTCCCCAGGGAGATGGCCAAGGAGAAAGATGAGCTTCACTTCCGGCGAAGGGTCTTGGCAATCGTCAGCAAAGTAAGCTCCCTCTGTGTCTCCACCTTGGTCCAGGCTCAAGCCCCCGCTGGTGTGGCCTCCTATGTAACGTTAACGTCATCCCTCCTGGGCACTGCACGGTCACAAAGCCACTCCTGCCGTGTTCCTCTGCATCCCCCCAATAGCCCAGAGCAGGGAGCATTTCCTGCCCCTCCCACAGCCAGGGAGGTCAAGGGCCGGAGATGGAAGTGACCTGCCCAAGATTACAGATTTTATTTGCTCTGGGATTTTGTGCATTCATTGTGTTCTCTCCCCAAGTATGGGAGTGTGAAGGAACAGCACTCCTGTGTTTCTCCTTTACTCACACATCCACTTCTGTGACCACATCCCCTGCAGCATCTGCTGGGCGTCCTAAAACTTCACTTCATTCCCTCTACCAGGAGGTAGCCTCAGACCCCATCGCTGCAGGGCTCCGTCCCACAAGACTGCCCCGCTTTAGGGGCCAATCACAAGGAGCCGGTCCCAGGTTCCCCACCGCTTCTTTCCAACGTGGCTGCAGACCAGAGGTTCCCACACGCCCTCCTTGGGTTCAGTGATTTGCTAGGATTTCCTTTACTCAGGGAAACATGTTTATCAGTTTATTACCTAATAAAGGATATGATAAGGATACAGGTGAACGGCTAGATGAAGAGATACATAGGCGAGGTCTGCGAGGGGCCCCGCTGCAGGAGCTGCTGTCCCTGTGGAGTTTGGGTGTGTCGGCGGATGTGTTCCCGGCCTGTAAGCGCCCCCCCTCCCCCACGTTGTTGGGAGGCTGCAGCAAGGAGCACGATCTGTTATTAACTCCGTTTCCAGCCCCTCTCCCCTCTCTGAAGAGTGGAAGGATGGGGCTGACGTCCCAAGTGTCTCATCATCACTTGCCCAAAACCCCACTAACGTCTTCTGTTCAAAACAAAAGATGCTCCTATCAACCCCGGAAATTCCAAAGATCCTAGGAGCTGTGTGTCTGGAACCAGGGCCAAAGACTACATGTCAGAACAAACAATGTTCCTAGCACCCCTGTTTACAAGTGTCTTAGGAGCTCTGCGACAGGAACGGGGATGGAGACCTGTGTATGTATAACATACACAATATAATACACATACATAATTATTTCCCAGGGAAGTCATTGGTGATAAATCACAAGCATAAATTAAGTCAGTTGATAAGTAGTTCTGATTTCAAAGGGACATTTATAAAAAAAAAAAAAAAAAACAACAACAACCATGTTGAATATTTTGCATCAAGAATAATTCTACTTAACGTGGCAGGTTGGTGCATTTACATATGCTTTTGCTGTAATATATGCTATCGCCTCCTTCTCAGAGCAAGAAAGTTTGGGCCTATGAGCAAGGACTGAAACCCTCTCTGCCTAGAAAAGCTGGGATTTGACCCCAAGTCTCTCTGACGCCAGCCCAGGCTTCTGTAGGCACCTTCCCGCCTCACCCCCCTGCTGGAGCACAGGGTGTATGTGTGGGGCCCCAAGAAAAAGGATGTTGGAACTGCCAGCAGGGGCCAGACCAGGAGGAACCTTGCCTGCCTGTCAGCTTCCACAGCAGCAGGTGGCCCAGGAGGATAGGCAGGGGTCCTGTGGCTCTCGGCAGAGACCGAACTGCAACAGGCAGTGAAGCCTGTGGAGAGAGGAGCTGCAGGCCGGGAGGCTGAGGTGGCGGTCATGACGTTGGCCTGGGAGCTACCAGTGCACGGGCAGTGAGCGGGGGGGGGGCATGGGAACAAGCCCAGGAGACACCCTGGGGCACTGCTCTGCTGTGGGGTGTCCCAGAGACAGTGAAGGGCTGAGCTGATGCTGGATCAGAGTCAGGGGAGGCACGTGACGCGCTGGAGAGGGAGCAGTTTCGGGGAAAGGGAAAGCTTGGAACCACAGATGGTCCTTCCCGGTTCTGCCAAGCCCAGGTCAAAATCTGAATGAGCTAGAATTCCTAGAACTGGGGGAAGAGTTCTTAGAAGTGAAAGTGATCACAGAGGAAAGGGAGAGCCTGGGTCGCTGCATATGGACAATCTCCAAGCTGAGTCTTAATACAGAACAGAAAGAATGGCTACGTGGGCGTTGGATTCGGTAGAAGAGATTTATTTATGCTGGGCTCAGTCTCATGCTGGTCATGTGACCTTGAGCAAGTCACTTCCTTATCGTGCTCTGTTGTGGAAGATGCTGAGGTTGGATCCCTGGAGCATACATATTCTGCGCACCCGGCTTCTGAGAAAGCGTGATTCTTTGGGTTGAAGCTGCTGTGAGGCAGAGATTCGGATGTTAAGAGGTCTGTGTCTGTGATGCCTTGAAAACCCGGTCCTCGGGCTGTGAACTTGCCTGGCTGTCTGGATTCATTCTGCCGGTGCATTGGGGATGAGTGGGGAGGGAAGGGGATGAGAGGTTCTTAAAAAAGAACCAAAGGCTGAGAACATGATGATCTGCTTCCAGCAGCTCTCAGGCAATAAATATTGATGTGGGAGGAATTGTTCCCCTGCCTCTTGAGGCTGCCTGGACTGTGTCTGCTTAAGTTCCTGGGGCTGGCCCCGCTCGCTCAGGCCGCTGATGGGGAGGTGGATGGACCAGGAGGAAGGGCCCCGTGAGGTGGAATCGGCTGCATGGGATGTGTTCTCTTCTGCAGGGTGTGGGGACTGACCGGTTCAGAAAAGATTACTTCTGAAATCCCTTCCAGTATTTCCTCCCAGGTTCAGGGGTCCCCTAAAACCCTCCTACAACTAAATGCAGTTTCTAATGATACCCAGGAGTCGGTGGGATGTAGTACAAGGATTGTATGACCCAGAGAAGGTCTCTGAACTGAGTTTCACTTCAGTTGGACAGTTCTACTTTTATGTATTTTTATTTCAGTCTTTTGAGTGAGATTTTAATTGGGAAAAGGGTTCTGTTGCTAAAAACCAGTTTTTTTTTTAAAAAAAAAAAACCACTTATCTAATCCAGTACCCCCATTTGACTGAGGAAGAGACTGAGGCTAAAGAAGAGAGGTGATTGGCGGCTGATGTGGCCCAAAAGACACCACTGGGGGCAGAAGTCAGACACATGGTTTGTGCACCATAGTGACCCGGGCATGAATCCTGGCTCTGACACTTACTGACTCTGGAATTTATAAAATGGGTATAATCAGCTCTAACTGGTTTGTCTCAGTGGATAGAGCGTCAGCCTGTGGACTGAAGGGTCTTGGGTTCGATTCCGGTCAAGGGCACTTACCTCAGTTGCAGGCTCCTCCCTCGTCCAGGCCCTGGTCGGGGGCTCATGCAGGAGGCAACCAATTGATGTGTTTCTCTCACATTGATGCTTCTCTCTGTCTTCCCCTTTCTCTTCCTCTCCCTCTAAAAATCAATGGAAAAAAATGTCCTCGGGTGAGGATTAAAAACATAAGTAAATAAGTAAAATAAAATGGGTATAATCAAAAAATCTCCATCTTGAGTTTTTTTGAAGAATGAAATAAGGCAAAGCGGTGAGGTAGGCAGTCAATGCCTGATACGAGGGTTCAATAACCAGGAGCACTTGTTCTCAGTGTCTTTCTCTGATCAGGCCAACTCTTCAGAGGAAACAAAGTGGAAAATTACCTTTTCTTCTAGTTCTCTTTTTGTAGACTTTTCTATGTTCTATTTTCACTATATCCCATAGAAGGTTTAAGACAGCTTACAGCAAACACATGCGCAGTACTAGTAAACAAGTGGGATATTAGGCTAATGTGTATTGCTTACTTTGTACCATGTGCTGCTCTAAACCCTTAATGTATTCTCCCATTTAATTTTTTAAAAAATATATTTTTTATTGATTTTTTATGGAGAGGAAGAGAGAGGGAGAGAGTTAGAAATATCAATGAGAGAGAATCATCAATCAGCTGCCTCCTGCACACCCCCCACTGGGGATGTGCCCTCAACTAAGGTACATGCCCTTGACTGGAATCGAACCTGGGACTTTTCAGTTGCAGGCTGATGCTCTATCCATTGAGCCAAACCGGTTTCAGCTCCCATTTAATCTTCATTACCCACCTATGAAGTAGGGTTAGTTACTATCCCCAGTTTACACCTGAGGGACCGAGTCACAGAGGGATTAAATAGCCTTATCACATGACTAGTGAATGTTGACTCTTCGATCCAGACCCAGGAAGAGCATTTCCACAGCTCAATCAAGGCCAAAAAGCAGAAAAACAGAAATAACAGAAAAAGGTTATCAGACTTAGAGAAAAACATCAAAGTGTGGCCAGCCAGCATGGCTCAGCTGTTGAGCACCTACCTGAGAACCAGGAGGTCATGGGGTTGTGGGCGTGATCCCCAGTGTGGGGCTTGCAGGAGGCAGCCGATCAATGATTTTCTCTCACTGTTGATGTTTCTAACTTTCTCTTCCTCTCCTTTCCTCTCTGCAATAAAAAAATAAATAAATAAAATAAAAATAAAAAAGAGAGAGAGAAACATGGAAGTGTGGAACATAAAGTCAGTTCATGTCATTGAGCCTCTTGCTTGTTTCTGAGCTTTCTGGCAGCCAAAGGGAAAGAGAAGCGTGGCCAGGTGCATAAATCTCATGATAAGAAAGCCAGAGCATGTTTGCTCCTCACGGAAGTTCAGATCCCCAGGCACTCTGCTACAAACCACAGCCTCCCTCCTGTTGGGGAAAGGAATTTTAATGGATACCCCATCCCTGTGGCTGCTTTCTGTGGCCACATGTGATGGAAGCTGAGGGCTGACAGAGGTTCTGTATCCCTTGCCAGGCTCAGCCTTGGCTCCCGGGAGCTGGGGACACAGCTCCAGGCCAGAACCTCCTAGGATTCCAGCTTCCCCTGAGGACAGCTCCTGGGGATCCCTGTGGCCCAGCAGACAGGGGGGCCTTCCATGCACCAGGCCACACAGTGTCCCATGCCCTACAGGCTTGCAGCAGTCAGCACCACACAGCCCCAGGAGGGGAAATGCTAACCAGCTCTCAGCCCAGCCTGCTGACCTGGGCAAACCGCAGCCAGATGGGTCGGACTCCGAGCCCTGCTCTGAGCAGAGGCATGTTTCCTGTTTCTGGAGCACACTATTAGTCAGGAGTCCTCAACACAGATCTGGGGAGAGGGGGTGGGCATCTGTGGAACGCACAGAGATGGGAGCCAGGGACAGAGAGTGCTCCTGGCACCCGAGGGCTGTCCAGGGCTTGGCTGTTTATTTGCCTCAGTTTCCCTCTCCCACTTGTCCTGGCTTCCGAGCCTGTGTCACGATGCCCTTGCTTCCGATGACTTCTCTCTTCCTGTCTATCCAAATCTCAAACCTCACTTCTCCCTGGGTGCCTTCCCTAAACCCCCAGCCCCTGAAAGTCTGTCATCCCCTCCTGTCTCCGCTCCCCATGTTCTTTTTTCACAGCACGGGACAGGCCTGAGGTGAGGTGACTAGAGAATCTGAGTTTAAGAGCCTGTTCTGCCAATTTCTCCCCAGGAGACACTTCCCCTTTTGGGGCCGTAGTTTCTTCTGTGGGATAGGTGCTGTAATAACCCTTGTACCAGACTGTTGTGGGAATTAATGGACATGGTGGAAGTGAAAGTGCAGGGTACAGGGCTGTGCACGTGGCCAGAGATGACACTGTGGTTGTTTTTACTGTTCACTTGAGGACGAGGAGTCCCAGGCAAGGAACTCACAAGATTCTGCCTGTCGAGAGGGAAAGCTTGCGTGATAAGAGAAGCTGGGGAGTCATCAGTCTATCCCTGCACTTCCTACTCCCATTCTTGGGGCAGCACCCTCTCCCTCAGGTACCAGGACCCCCCAACATGGCTCTCCTGGAGCCTGCCTAGGACTGAGACAGGACAAGGAGATGTTCCTTCGTTTCAAGCAGCAGGTCCAAAGTAAATAGTATGTGAGCCACGTGCTAATTTTAAATGTTCTAGTAGCTACCTTCAAAAACAAAAGACATTAATTTTAATAATATATATTTCTTATTTATTGGGGTGACATTGGCTAATAGGATCATATAGATTTCAAGGGTACATTTCTATGACACATGCTTTGTATGTTGCACCCACCACACACAGTCATTTGACCCCTTTACCATTTATTACTACCCCATCCTTCCCTCTGGTAGCCACCCTACTGTTACTGTGTCTATGAGTTTCTGTTTTATATCCCACATTTGAGTTAAATTATATGGTTCTTAGCTTTTCCTGACTGACTTGTCTCTCTTAGTATAATTTTCTCCATGTCCATCCATGTTGTTGCAAATGGAAATGTTTCATCATTTCTTATGACTGAGTAATATTTCAGAGTAGAATGTACCTCCTCTTCTTTTTATTTTACTGATTTCAGAAAGAAAGGGAGAGGGACACTTTGGTTCCTTCCATGTCTTGGCCACCATAGATAATGCTGTAGTGAACGTAGGGGTGCATATATCTTTGTGAATGAATGTTTTCAAGTTTTGGGGTAGATACCCAGAAGAGGGATTGTTGGGTCAAAGAGTACCTCTATTCTTAATTTGGTGAGAAACCACCCTACTGTTTTCCATAGTGGCTGTACCAGTTTACATTCCCACCAGCAGTGAATAAGGGTTCCCTGTTCTCCACAACCTCTCCCACACTTGATATTACTTGTCTTATTGATAAGAGCCATTCTAATCATTATAGTTTTGATTTGCATTTCCCCAATAGCCAGTGAAGTTAAGCATCTTTTCATATATCTGTTGGCCATTTGTATGTCTTCTGGGGAGGGGTGCTGTTCAGGGCTCTCTCCCTTTTTTAATTGTTTGTTTGTTTGTTTGGTGTTGAGTTGAATGAGTTCTTTATATGTTTTGGATATTAACTCCTTGTTGGAGCTCATGTTTGCAAATATCATCTCTCATTTGGGTGGTTGCCTTTCTGTCTGGTCGGCAAGTTCCTTTTGCTGTGCAGAAGCTTTTGAGTTTGGTATAATCTTATTCATTTATTTTTGCCTTTACTTCCCTTGCTTTTGGGATCAAATTCATAAAATGTTCTCCAAGGCCAAGGCTTGAGCTCAGATCTCTGCCACTCTCTAGCTGAGTGATGTTGAGCAAGTTACCTAACCTCACAGCGTGTTTGCTTGTGTGTGGCGCGCTTAGTCTCTTTTTTTTGCAGGTCCCAGTGAGGATGGGGCCTGAGCATACACAGCCAGTGGCCCCGGGGGTGCTGGGTGTGGACCCTCTGCCCCGCTCTGAGCCAGCAGCAGTCTGGGAGTTTGCTTGCAGCATGATAGTATCTCCCGTTGCTATTCTCATTTTTCTTTCAACAGCCTGGCGTCTCAGCTGCACCCACTCCCGGTTGGAATCACTTCTTGCATTCCTTCTTTCCTATATTTATCAGATATCTGCTATTTTGCCCCAGGCCCTTGGCTAGGTACCAGAGGGGTTTTTTGTTGTTGTTGTTTTTATTTTACTGATTTCAGAAAGAAAGGGAGAGGGATAGAGAGATAAGAGACATCAATGATGAGAGAAAATCATTGATTGGTTGCCTCCTGCACGCCCTCCCACTGGGGATCGAGCCCACCACCCGGGCATGTGCCCTGACCGGGAATCCAACCGGGACCTCTTGGTTCATAGTTCAATGCTCAACCATTGAGCCATGCTGGCTGGGGAAGCATCCGAGTTTTGACAGAGAACAGGGTCCCAGAGGGCCAGCCTTGAGCCAGCCAGGAGCCAGGTGGAAGAAGGCTGAACAGTGTGCCCCTGGGTGGGGGTGGGCTCTTGCAGATCTCAGAAACTGGCAGAGGAGAGATAATGAACAAACTTTGATTCTTAGCCAAGTATGTGTGAGATAGAAACTTCTTTATTTTCTCTGAAAGTTAACTTTCTCATGGAACGCCCCTCTGCCAGATCAGCAAGAATGCAATCTCAGCCCTAGCCGGTTTGGCAGTAGATAGAGCGCGTTGGCCTGCAGACTGAAAGGTCCTGGGTTCAATTCAAGCCAAGGGCACATGCCCAGGTTGCAGGCTTGATCCCCAGTGGGAGTATGTAGGAGAGAGCCAATCAATGATCTCTCTCATCATCATCCTCTCCCCCCGCCCTCACTTTCCTCTCTGAAATCAATAAAAATATATTAAAAAAGAAAAAAAAATGCAATCTCAGCCTTTTTCAGGGCTCCTTCACCAAGATGAAGCGAAGGTCCTGAGATCTCACAGGTGCCCAGGCATCAGGGAGGAGCCATGCCACCCAGCAGGCATCAGCATAAGTCCATCCTGTCCCACGTGGTCCCCCTCAACAAGCTTGGAGCATAAGAGTTTGGTGAAGCTGAAACCGGTTTGGCTCAGTGGATAGAGCATCAGCCTGCAGACTGAAAGGTCCCGGGTTCGATTCCAGTCAAGGGCATGTACCTTGGTTGCAGGCACTTCCCCAGTAGGGGGTGTGCAAAAGGCAGCTGATCGATGATTCTCTCTCATCGATGTTTCTAACTCTCTATCCCTCTCTCTTCCTCTCTGTAAAAAAAATCAATTATATATATATATAAAGAGTTTGGTGTAGCTGAGGACAAGGGAGCCCTAGGTTAGCCTGCAGCCTGCCCCTTTGAGGTAAACTGTTCTCTGTTGCTCACGGGACCCACAGACTGCTTGACCCCACCCCTTCACCTCTCCTTCTACTTCTCCTTGCACACCTTCTCCCCCCCCCCCCACACACACACATATACATACACAACACCCAGGATGCTTTTTCAATGGACTCAGGCTTCGGTAACAAAGGTAGGGAGGGACAGTTTTGCTTTCTGTCCTGTTGCAAACCTCCCCTGAAACCAGGAA
Organism: Pipistrellus hanaki; assembly: GCF_964339955.1. Taxonomy (NCBI): domain Eukaryota; kingdom Metazoa; phylum Chordata; class Mammalia; order Chiroptera; family Vespertilionidae; genus Pipistrellus; species Pipistrellus hanaki. The sequence goes on along the minus strand of NC_140511.1, from coordinate 41,750,300 downwards.
ACCCAGAGCCCTTGCTCCCTGCTAAAATAAAGGAGAGGAGAGAGGAGAAGCCCACGAGGGAAACACACACAGGAATTGATGTTTGAATGGATTTCCCTGCCGGGTGAGGCCAGTCTGGAGCCAACCAGCACCAGGGAGCCAGGTGGGGGAAGGCTGGAACAGTGTGCCCCTGGCTTGGAGGTTCTGAAATGTGGGAAAATCCAGTGTTTGCTTCCAGTGGCTCCCTTACCAATAAATAAAGACGAGGAAGGAAGGAGAACGTGTTAGACACAGGCCGAAAGGTGAGGCGTGTAGGGACAAAGGCTCCGTGGAAAGAGAAGAGCTTTATAAGATGTAGCTGCGCCAACCTGATGACAATGGCTGGGAAGCAAGATTTCAGATGCTCCGAGAATAACCGTTCTGCTGTTTTCTTTATACGTTTGGAGTTAGGGAGCAACGAAGGTGGGAGAAAGCAAGGCATAGCATAGTCAAGATATAGGCTCCCTTGAGGACGTCTCTGAGGGGTTTGAAGAAGAGGATTACTCTCGCATTTCAAGGTGTGTTAACCTAGATGCACAGGGACAATGGACAGGGCTTGATAAATCTTTTACTATAAATGTCATAGGCCTGGGGTGTGATTACCCGCATGACCTGCCCCGTTGGAAATTTATGATCAGATCACCCTGTGAGGTTATTTTCCATCACTGGGTTTGTCAGTTTTATTACACAATCTCTTTTTTGTCCTAAAGAGGCAGAACCAGAGGATCCCTAGATAAGTTTTCCAGCCCAACCTGCCCTCCCGCATGGACCAGCGAGAAGTCAGCTTCTGCTTGCATGCTTCTGGTTATGGGGAACTCACTTCCTTCCAGGACAGCCTCATCCAAAGTGCTCTTTACATTGGGCTTCAGGCTTCCTCCATAGAGCATGTAGCTTCTAATTCTGGCCTTAGGCTGCATAGAAAAATGTAGGGAAATCAGATCCACTTGATCACTTATAGTTGAACTGGAAGCCTGGTGCATAAAATTCATGCATGGTGGGGAGGGTCCCTCAGACTGGCCTGCACTTTGTCCAATCCAGGACCCCTTGGGGGATGTCCAAATGCCGATTTAGGCCCGATCCTGCAGTGGGACATCTGTCTTGCAATCCAGGACCATTGGCTCCTAACTGCTTGCCTGCCTGCCTGATTGCCCCTAACCACTCTGCCTGCCGGCCTGATCACCCCCATCTGCCCCCACTGCCAGCCTGATCGCTCCCAACTGCCCTCCCCTGCCAGTCTGATTGCCCCTAACCACCTCTGCCTAGGCCCTGCATCCATGGCTTTGTCCAGAAAAATGTCTGGAAGGTCTCCAGAAGGTCTCCTAGTCTAATTAGCAGATTGCTCTTTTATTACTATAGATGAGCCTGTGCCTGTAGCAACTTCTCCAAGATTTTGTTTCCTCGTGTAAAAACTATGCACAATAATAATACCTGCATGACAATATCATATTAGAGCAAGGCAGGTAGAACACTCAGCACTCAATGACCTTGGTTCCCTCTTCCCTCAGGGCGAATCAGCCAAGTGCATAGAGGCTCTGGAGTTGCGCTGTCTGAGTTCACATCATAGCCAGACCACTTACTAGTTTTATGACCAAGCAAGTTATTTTATCTCTTTGTGTCTCCATTTTACCCCCTAAAAATAGGGATTATAATGGTCCCTACTTCAGAAGGTTGCTGTGAGGTTTCAATGAGTTAATGCATTCGTTGTTAGAATAGCACTGGGCTTGTAATAGGTGCTTAGTAACCATTAATCATTATCATAATTTCATCCTTCTCTTCTGACAATCAGAGGACTGTGACTGTGGCCTGACATCTCTTCCTTCCCAGGATAAAAGACCTCTTTTGTAGGCCACCCTCACCCAGATGGGAGGTCACACTCCAGGGTGGCCATGAGTTTCCTCATAGCATGATGGTTGAGTGATCCTCTCCCTCTCCGAGTGTAGTCTGGCTCATCCGAGAGGAGAGGAGCTGTTGCCTCTTGCCTCCCCCAACCCACTTCTCTTCTTCTCTCAGCAGACAGTACAGAACAGATAAGCATGTAGGCCCAACCTCTATGAAGGCATAGGTTACTGGAGGCTCTTACTGTGGTGACTTTCCAAATAATGATAGCCATGAGTGATATAATAACTGAAGACAGCAGTGTGGTGTTAACTTCATATTGAGGTTGGTGATGCTGATGGTGATTAAGACAGTGGCAGGGTTAGGATAATGATGATGTTAGAGACAGTGATTCTTAGAGTCATGATTTCATTAGTGACTCCGAAGTGTCAGGTGACAGTGATGATGATAATGATTGTGCTGGTGGTGGGTGACTATGACAGAAACAATGATAATAGTTAGGACAATATTGGTCATTTATTCATGATGATATTGGTGATGTGAATGGGGTGATGTTTAAGATGATGGGAATACTGACGATGATTTCAGTTATGGAAGTAATTTTCATGATAATGTTGGTGATTATTATGATATTAATGATGGTGATGACAAAGTTTGACCACTGGAATTTCATCCATTCTTTCAAAACTACTTGAATGATGAATGTTTTCCAAAAAACTTTTCATAGAGGATGACTAAACCCCTAGAAGCACAGTTGCATGTAACATGCATATAAGTAACTGCAGATGAATGAATATTCAAGTTCTTAGCTGTGGTGTTTAAAAATTCTTCATTTTTTTCCTTTCAAAATGTTACTGCCTCAGAGGTGTGGCAGTGACATTTTGAAAGGAAAAACAAAGAATTTGTCAAGAAGTCGTGAGCTGAAGCAAATGATGAAAATTAATATTTTATTTAACATGGGTCACCTCACAATAAATTATGTAGAAAACACATGTTTGAATACTTGTAATTGCTGGGCAATAAAATCTGTTTTCTTAAAAACACACACAGAGAGAAAAAAACACTTGTTAAGTACCTATAGTGCCAAGAACAAATAGATCACTGCTGGCCTCATTGCTCCTGAAAAGGTGACAGACCACTAGCCTCTCCTTTCCCAGAGTTCTCCTCCCCAGCCCACAAGCATCTCTGAGCAGGATGTCTCATCCAGCTGACCTCACGGTTGTGTCTTCCCAGGGTGAAGACTCGGCTGAGCAGAGCCCCGAGGAGTCCCCAAAGAAGCAGGATGGCTTTGCCCAGATTGCACCAGACCTGACCATGGTCCAGTTCATCAAAGGTAGGTAAACTCAGGCCGGGCTAGGTGGAGGTAGAGCTGGAGGGGCATTTGAGATGGTACAGGGTCTACCCCTTCCTATCTTTCTTGATTCATCTTCCATACCTAAAGGCCCCTCATGAGCACCCTTCATTTCTTGTGAGTCTCCGCTCATGTGATCCCCTCTGCCTGGAATATTGCGGGGGCCTGATGCGGCGAGGATCTCCCTTTTCCACCTACCGATGGAAAGAGAGGTGAACGAACCAGTTCTAAGTGGAGGCAGCCAGGGGTTGAGAAACAATAGAAATAAAGAGGGAAGACACAGAGATAGATTTTAAGCTGGGAGCTGGGTGGGCTGCCACTCTCTCTGCTGGAGAGGCGGGTAGAAGATGACTACGACCCCTCCCTGTGCATTTATTTTATAAACCCAATACCAGGAAGTTATCACCAACTTATTTGCATTCTTAAGTAGGCCCTAGCATGCCTGGATTTACATATCTAGTCCCGCCCCTGCCGACACCTGGGCTGATATAAGAAAATTGCCCATGAGCCTTCCCAAGCAGCCCTCTAACAGAATATCATTTTTTATTGCCATCAAAATTTTCCTTGTTCCTCTAGGTCAGTGTTTCCCAACCTTCTCTCATGATGAGAATCACCTGGTGGAGTTGTTAAAACACAGATTCCTGAATCCCAACTAAGAAGTGCTAAACTATAATTTTTGGGAACATATAGGTAAAATTGCATACCTAACTTAGTGCTCTGTATATAACATCTGTCTTAGAGCACTAGTTAAGTATACAATTTTACCTATATGTTCCCAAAAATTCTAGTTTAGCACTTCTTAGTTGGGATTCAGGAATCTGTGTTTTAACAACTCCACCAGGTGATTCTCATCATGAGAGAAGGTTGGGAAACACTGCACTAGGTCAAAATCAAGTGCAACTTCTCTCCTTTGCTCACCTAGCCTGGCTCCCCTCTTCTCAGCTCTCTGAACCCTCAGGGCTTCCAGATCAGCTCAGATCTGTGCTGCATACTAGTCCAGTCCTCCCTCCCCTCCCTCCCGATCAGTGAGCTCCTGAAGGTCAGAGCCTGTGTCATTTGTGACCCTTCTCCCAGCTACCACTGAGGCCAGTAGCAGAGGCTCTCAGTAAATATCGATTAAATTCCCAGGCGGTGGTATGGGTAGAGTGACCTCTGAGCTAAAGTGCAGAAACCTGGACTTTTTTCTTAATTATGTTTTTATTGATTTCAGAGAGGAAGGGAGAGGGAGAGAGAGATAGAAACATCAATGATGAAAAAAAATCATTGATTGGCTGCCTCCTGCACGGCCCACATTGGGGATCGAGCCTGCAACTGAGCATGTGCCCTGACTGGGAATCGAACCATGACCTCCTGGTTCATAGGTCGATGCTTAACCACTGAGCCACACAGACTGGGCAGAAACCTAGACTTTTGTCCTGGGTTTGCTCCTCTCTGGGCCTTGGTTTCCCCCACCTGTGCAGCGTGTGTGTGTGTGTGTGTGTGTGTGTGTGTGTGTGTGTGTGTTGGGTGGTGGTGGTTGGGGTAGACTCAATGATCTAATATCGATGCCCCCCTATCCTGAGACTATGAGCTCAGTTGACCAGTAACCAGGGTCCATGCAGTAACCAGGCCGTCCTCTCTGAAGATTAGGATCCCATGACCACTGATTGCCTGCTGTGAGCCAGGCTCTTGTAACAGCCCTGGACGGCATGTCAGAGACCTGGGTTAGAGGCCTCAACACTGGCCAGGGTACAGTCTTACGGAAGGTCCTTTCCTCCCCCAACCTGCGTCTCCTCACCTGAAGGATCGGGTCTGTCATCCTTTCTCAAGGACCATTAGAAAAATCAAATGGGATGGTGAATGGAAAGCCCTTTGTATATTATTATTATTTTTTTTTTAAATATATTTTATTGATTTTTCATAGAGAGGAAGAGAGAGGGATAGAGAGCTAGAAACATCGATGAGAGAGAATCATCGATCAGCTGCCTCCTGCACACCCCCTACTGGGGATGTGCCCTCAACCAAGGTACATGCCCTTGACTGGAATCGAACCCGGGATCCTTCAGTTCACAGGCCGACGCTCTATCCACTGAGCCAAACCGGTTTCGGCTGTATATTATTTTTTTAAACTCTACGTATATAAGGTATAATTATTATTCCAATTATCACTCCTTGCCCTACTGTTATTATTCTGACTGTCCTGGGACAGTAAATCAAGCTGCTTGTGGTTTAAGGGTGTGATAACCACAGGTTTACATCATCTTCCCACTGAGAACTTTCGCAACAGGAAGTTAATTAAGCCCAATCCTCGAGAAGCGTTTCCTAAGACACGATGTTGGGATAGCAGTCATCTAGCCCCCAGTTCTCTAGTCCCCAGGGCAAGGGGGCATGGACCCCTGTGAGCTGGGCCTACGGGCAGGGGCCTGGCCTCCTTCACTCAGCTCACCCTCAGCTGCAGGGGGCGCTGGCAGGCTGCTCCGTGGGGGAGCTTATTAATCATTGCTTTGGCTCCCCCCAGAAAGAATTTGGAGCCAGTCACTGAAACTGAGTCCTGGAGTGGGTGTCTGGAATTGTCTCTGGTGGTTTTAACTTCAACATAAGCCTGTGGGAAAGCGGCCAGAAAGCGGCCAGCCAACTGGCTGCAGGGCCTTCTGCGAAGCTCCACAGGGATCCATCTGACCCTGAGACTTGGCCTTGACCCCCTGGCACCATGGAGGAACCGTGGTCCTTCAGCTGGAGGAGCCCCAAACTCTTGGCGGAAGACAGTCCCTGAGCTATGGAAGTCCCCTGTCTGATAGGGGAGACATAGTTCCTGAGTGGGAGTGGCCCTGGCTGAGGGGAGAGACAAGTGTCTGTGCTGAGGGAGGCCCCTGTCCAATGGCGGACACGTAGTCCCTGAATGGAGGGAGAACCCACCTGCCTTGTCTGATGGAGGAGACCTGGCCTCTGTGCTGGAGGAGGCCCCTGTCTGATGGGGGAGATTGTCCTTGAGTTGAGGGAAGTCTCTGACAAGTGGAGGAAACACAGTCCCTAAACTGGGGGGGAGGGGAACTGTTCTATTTGAGGGGGTGTACTTGGCCTCTGAGCTGTGGGGGGCCCTTTCTGATAAGGGAGACGGAGCCTCTGAGTGGAGAGAGGCCTGGCTTGTCTGATGGGAAGACATTGTGCCGAACTAAGGGGAGCCTCTGCCTAATGGATCAGACACACTTCTGAGCGAGAGATGGACCCTAGAGATGCCTCCAAGTATCCCTATCTCAGTGCCCTTTGAGAATTTTGCATCTGTTCTAGGACGGGGCTGCAGATGCTGGAGGTAGCAAATGGGCACTGCAGTGATTAGCATAGGAGAGTGGGATGGAAACAGTTAGTAGATGGAGTCAGGCAGCCAGAGGCCCAGGAATAGAGGGGGGAGGCTCGGGGGGAGGGGGAGAGGGCGGGAGAAGAAGGGAGAATGGCCCTTATACTGAGTCAGGAACCCCCCAGCAACTCCTGGTCTTGCCCCAGCCTTTCCAGCCAAACTGGGCCGAGTTCCCTGCCACCTGTATGGTGAGGGCACCTGTATAGCATGGGCCAAGCCCAGGCCATTCCTGGACCAGCAACTCATGGAGAGAGGGAGGGAGGGAGAGAGGGAGGGAGGAAGGGAGGGAGGGAGGGAGGGAGGGAGGGAGGGAGGGAGGGAGGGAGGGAGACTGGAGCCAAAGCCCTGGCATCGCATCTCTGCTTCGAATCCTGGCTGACTGTTCTCTGTCTGTGACAAGGGACTGGGGACAGGAGGCAGGCCCGGGACGTGAACGAAGGGGAATTCCACAGCCCCTGCTCCCACCTCCCCTGCCAGGACTGTTTGTCTATTTTCTGGCTCCCATGAAGACAGCTCTGGGCTGGCCCTGGGGGCTAGGGAACCCGCTGGCTTGGTTCTGGTGTGCTCTGAGGACTGCAGCAATCTCCCGTGACAGAGGCCCTGGCCCTGCTGCTGCAGGAAATGCAGGGACCCTCCCCGCCCAGAGAAGCCCCATGGCCGCCTTTGCCGACCAGCCCAGTCTGTCAGAACAGAAGCCTCTCGCCCGTGTTGTGGCCAGCCCGCTGAGGACGGCCTGAGGCCCAGAGCTCGGGCTCCTCCAGTGTCAGGTGCCTCTGAGCAGACTTGCAGTGAGGAACCTGTCCCCAGGCACCGGTTTAGGAGTCAGCAGGAGAGTGGGGAGCTCATCACTTCTCTTCCTGTCTCCAGGCCTTTGCCCCTGCTGTGCCCCCTATTAGGCATTCCTTTTCTTTCTCTCACAGCCTCTCCAGACCCTCCCATTCCTCAGGCCCCACCTCCGGGCGGCTGCCCACACCCACCTGCTCAGCTTTCCCCTTCCCTGGGGGTCTGAGATCTGCCCCAACATTTTGACATTTGACTGCATGTTAGTCTGTAAATCCATTCATTCATGCCCTCATTCATTCCATAAGTGTGTGTGGAGAGCTTACTGTGCCCCGGGCTCTGGAAATTCGGCAATTAGCCCAACAGGCAGAAACCCCTGCTCTAAATGAAACTTGCCTTCTGGTGGGTGACAGCACAATAGCCAAATAAGTAAAATGTGCAGGATGTTAGGTGAAGTGTTATGGAGCTACGTGAACTAAGGGTGGAGAGATCAGGGAAAACGATGTCCTGAGTTGGAGATGAAGAAGGGAGGACAAAGGCCTGGGCTGGCTTAGAAAGAGCTACAGCAGACAGAATGGGATGGGCCAAGTTGGGGGGAGAGAGAAGATAAGATGAATATCTAGAGCAGAATGAATGAAATGAGATGGGGTGGCATGGATGAAATAGAATCAGATAGGATGATATGGAATAGAATTTTGTACATGGCATAGAATTTTGAATTGAATGGAATGGAAGGAAACACAGTTGAATAAAATGCAGTGCAACTCAATGGCATAGAATGAAACGAAACTCCAGAAATGAACTGGAATTAAGCGGAAAGGAGCCCGCTGTTCTTGGAAAGTACTGAATGTAACAATAAATGGGATGAGATGGGCTGGAAGGAATGGAACGGCGTAAACTGGACAGGGCAGGAGGGAACAGAGAGGAACGACATGAGTGGCCGCCCACCCTGACCTCCGCCCCATTCACCCCAACAGTCTTCCCCAGGGTGCTGCTTCGAACCCTGCGACACCCCATCTTCCTGCTGGTGGTCCTGTCCCAGGTGTGCATGTCGTCCATGGTGGCAGGCATGGCCACCTTCCTGCCCAAGTTCCTGGAGCGCCAGTTCTCCGTCACGGCGTCCTACGCCAACATGCTCCTCGGCTGTCTCTCCATCCCCTCCGCCATCGTGGGCATCGTCGTGGGGGGCGTCCTGGTCAAGCGCCTCCACCTGGGCCCCATGCGCTGCAGCGTCCTCTGCCTGCTGGGGGCGCTGTTCTGCCTGCTCTTCACCCTGCCCCTCTTCTTCATGGGCTGCCCTACCCACCAGATCGCGGGCGTCTTCCACCGGCCTGGGTGAGTATGGGCGAGGTCCTGTGAACAACAGGGTGCGAGAGGGCGGGACCAGGAAGGGTGCAGCCCAAACAAGGCCAGGGGAACGGGGCACCTCAAATCTCCCCTCCCCCGTACCCCTGTCTCCTCCTCTCCCCCCTGGACTCAGCTGTGAGCAGTGGGACTTGTCTCTCCGGTGAATGTGTCGGGCAGCACTCCAAGGGGCAGGGAGGGAAGGAACTGCCCTGGCGTGAGAGCTCAGGCTGGGGGAGGGATGGAGTCTGAATCAGGGCATCAGGGCAAAGCCCCTGTGGGCATGGCATCTCCAGAGCGGACAAGCGCGGTGTGCCAGGGGAGGCGGGGCACACCACAGGAGCCGGGCCCAGCTCGGCCTAAGGAAGGCTTTGCTCCCGGGCAGGGGGAAAGACCTGCCCAGGAGGGAGCAGGCTCTCCATCCTGGGGGCGAGGGGGAGACCAGGGGCTGAGAGGCCCCTAGCAGGGACACCTGTGCTTTGGGAAGGGGTTGCCCTGGAGACCTCGGAGGTTCTTGGTTCTTAGAGCCTGGGAGCTAAATTCTGTCGTTCCACAGCCCTGAGATTCCAGGATTCTCTTTCCATCCATGGGGCAGCACCTGCCTCCAACCCCCCAGGAGGAAATCCTCTGGTGACTCTCTCCTTCCCTCTCCAGCGCCCCCCCGCCCCCCCAGAACACATACCTTCTCCCCTCGGGAGCAACTTGGAGAGGATGTGGGAAGTAACACTGCTGCCTCCTCTCCAGGATGATTTCATTTTTCCTAGGAACTGTTCCAGCGTAGGCTGGCCTGACGCTCAGCTAGAATTTCCCAACTTTCTCTGTCCCCGACTCTCCCAGGCCCCTCCTCCCTGCACCGGTGCCAGCTCTCTGCACCTGGGCCCCTGTGGGGCAGGAGTGGGTGGGGACTTGGCTCGGGCTCCAGGAATGCTCAGTCCTGGCCTCCCCGTCCCAGGTCCCACCTCACAGACCTCTCTCACCCCCTGTTCCCTCCTCCCTTTCCCTCTCCTCCCCCTGCGAGGCCTCTCCGCTGGCCAGGGCGGGCCTTCTGGGTACGGAGCCCTGGGTCTGGGCACAGCAAGGGGCTTCAGCCAGGCCCTGGGTCTGAGGAGGGAGCCAGGGCCTTGAATTGATTTTTGGAATAAAAAGGAAATGAGTATGTGACCACATATATTTTTTTTTCTTTTTTAAATTGGCTTATCCCCACTGTAGTGGCTCGGTTGGTTGAGCATCATCCTGTGCTCTGAAAAGTTGCCCGTTCAATTCCCCATCAGGGCACATACTTGGGTTGTAGATTTGATCCCCAGTTGGGGAGCATGCGACAGTCAAATGATCAGTGTTTCTCTCCCTTCTCCCTCCCTCCTTCCCTCTCTCCCTCTTTCCCTCCCTCCTTCCCTCTTTCCCTCTTTCCCTTCTTTCTCCCTCCCTCCCTGTCTCTTTCTGCACATCCTTGAGTGATGGTTTTTTTTAAAAAGCCTATACCACATAACTTATTTCTCTTCTCCCTCTCACCTTGACTCTGACATCTCATCTCACCTCTGTTCTCATCTATATTCTTTTTTAAAAATATTTTTTATTGATTTCAGAGAGGAAGGAAGAGGGATAGAGAGGTAGAAACATCAATGATGAGAGAGAATCATTGATTGGCTGCCTCCTGCATGCTCCCTACTGAGGGGATCAAGCCTGCAACCAGGACACATGCCCTTGACTGGAATCGAACCTGGGACCCTTTAGTCTGCAGGCCGATGCTCTGTCCACTGAGCCAGACAGGCTCGGGCTGTATTCTTGCAATTTACTCACTGAACTTTGGATTCTAATTCATTGAATAAGCCTTTCTGGACCAAGTGGGCAAATTGAACTGAATTACTCCAGCCCAACTGATGACACTGATGCTGCCCGGGCCTCTGCCTGCACCACCCAGGCCCGCAGCCCCTCCAGCTGCCCGCCTGGCCTCCTGCTCTCAGCGGCCAGCAGCCCTTTGGCCAGTTTCCTCCCTTCACGCTGCGATTCCAGCTCACATTTGAGTCCCAGGGCACCTCTGTCCCTCCCGGGTAACCTGCCCTGGGACTCAGCCTCTCTCCTCTCTCCTGCCCCCTCTTCCCCTGGCTCACTGGGATGGGGGCTCTCCTGGGACTTGGGGACTGAATCTCTGAGGGAAGGCGTGTGGGACATAAAACGTGCCCTGGACACAGTGACCAGGGTAGCGAGAGTTTTGAGAGGTGCTGAGACTGGAGAATGGCGATGGGGCGGGGGATCCTCAGACAAGGTGACAGAAAGAGAAACTGAGGCCCAGAGAGAGGCAGGAGCAGGTCGGAGACGCCATAGCTAGTCACGTATCCTGAGTTCCACACGCGTAGCTCAAATGTCCCAAGAAAAAAAAGTAACCCGGTTACAGTGAGCAAAGGGCACTGATCACCTGAGACTATATCCCAGGAGGGATTTATCTTATGCTCCCCAGAGAAGGGCCCCTGAGGAGCGGAGCTGTTCACAGAAGCAGGTCAAACATCACGGGCTCTTGGGGCGGGAGGAGTCTCAGAGGCCTCTGGTCCCCTCTGCTCCCCGCCTCCCCTTCCCCTTAGGAGGCCCTGAGGCTCCTGGCCACCTTCCTGCTCACACCCCCCACTGCAGGGAGCTCACCACAGCCCGGACGGTGTGGGACCTGTATGGGGTGGACACCTCTGGCCACTGCTCTCTCAGTGGGGAGCCAGGCCGAGGGCTAGGGCATCTCTGGTTTGTGGCCGGAGGGAGGGAGAGCCAGGCCAACCCTGCGGCCTTCTCTCCCACCAGGTCCCAGCCCGGGCCGGAGCCCTTCCCAGGCTGTACGGAGCCCTGCGCCTGCCCTCCGGACGGCTTTAACCCGGTCTGCGACCCCAGCGCCCGTGTGGAGTACCTCACCCCCTGCCACGCAGGCTGCACACGCAGGGTGGTCCAGGAGGCTCTGGACAGAAGCCAGGTGGGTCAGGCCTCTGGCTGCTCCCTCTGCCTCTCAGGGGCTCTCCGCCCTCCCTGTCTCTGTGCCTGCCACACGCCCCAGCTCGGAATGTTCTCACTCTCTGGCGCTTCTGTCTGTCTGTCTGTCTCCAGTTGGCAGACGGAGAACGTTGTTCTCTCAATAAGCTTTCCTTGCCAGCCTGGGCCCTGCCATGTGCCAGCGCCCAGAGGGGACGCAGATCTGGCCCCAGCTGCCCATGCAGGAGAGATTCAGATGGAAATTCCCGGGGTGCTTCCAGGCAGGAGAAATGGTACCCCGTGCCCCCCCCCCCCCCCCGACACACACAAAAGGATGGAAGGAGATACAGAGGCTTCATAGGAAGTGGTGTTAGTGCTGGATCTTCAAGGGTGAGCAGGCAAACTAGGGAAGGGCTTCCCAGGCCGCAGGCCGATGCTCTGTCCACTGAGCCAGACAGGCCCGGGCTGTAATCTTGCCATTGACTCACTCAACTTTGGGTGCTAATTCATTGAAGAAGCCTTTCTGGACCAAGTGGGCAAATTGAACTGAATTACTCCAGCCCGACTGATGGCAGATTGCTGCCCGGGGCTCTGTCTGCACCACCCAGGCCCGCAGCCCCTCCAGCTGCCTGCCTGGCCTCCTGCTCTCAGCGGCCATCGGCTCTTTGGCAGGTTTCCTCCCTCCACACTGTGATGCCAGCTCACATTTGCGTCCCAGTCTGGAGAAGAGTAGGAGCCCACAGTGTGGAAGCAAGCCCACTCACAGGGCGCTCATACACACACACACACACACACACACATACGCAATGCTTCGTGAAAATGCAGAGAGCTTGTTGGAGCAGAAGCTAGGGTTCATGGGGAGAAAGCAAGGGCCTTGAATGCCAGACCGTGAGTGGGAAGTTCATCCAGAGAGCAGCAGGGAGCCCTGCGTGACTCTGAAGCAGGGGAGTGATGGAGTCAGACCTGTGTGCGATCACACGGAGGCCGGGGTGGAGGTGAGCAGAGTGCAGGCTGGGAGACGGAGACCAGAGGGGAGGCTGCACCGTGAGCCTGCCAGTCAGCCCCGGGCCCCGCGTTCCAGGAACTCTCCGGGTGGGAAAGGGGCGGCAGTGCATTCTGTGTGAGCCCTAGGAGACCAACTGGCTCCTCCTCCCCTTTCTCCTCAGGCCCAACAAATGGCAAACCGGCACAAAATCCAGCCCCGGGTGGTAAAGTGTGTGTGTGCAGGGTGGTAGGGTCAGGCTTATTGTTATGACAACACTGTCCTCTCTCCAGAGCCTCCCGCCTGCCGCTGTGTCCTACTTGGCACCGGCCTCTGAGCCTGCCGCTCTCCGGGCGGGGAGCCTGGCCCCGCGGGCTGAGCAGAGCGGAGCACCTGGCTGAGTGAGCTTCAGAGGCCGCCGGTGGCACCTGGGCTGGGCAAACGGTGTGCATTTGGAACAAAAGTAATCCAAGCCTTCGGGGCCTCCCGGCACTCCCTGTCCTGACCTGGTGTGACCTCCCTGAGAGCACTCCAGGGGCCTCCAGGCCCTCGCGGCTGGGGCAGCATCCCCGAGGGGACAGTGCACTGGGAATATGGGCCCCTGAACACTGAGGCCAGGCCACGTGGTTCAAATCCCTCTTCTGCCTCTGGCTCTGTTACCTTAGGCCCATGGTTGGCAAACTGCGGCTCGCGAGCCACAGGTGGCTCTTTGGCCCCTTAAGTGTGGCTCTTCCACAAAATACCACAGCCTGGGTGAGTCTATGACATTAGAAGAAGTTTAAGGTTAAAAAACTCTCTGTTGCTTTGATTCCTTGCACATAAGGTCAGGAATTTGGAACATTCTGGCATCACCAGGTAAAAGAATGAGTTTGTGTGTGTGTGTGTGTGGGGGTAATATGTGAGGGTGTGTGTATGTGTATGTGTGTGGTGTCTGTGTATACAGGGTAATGCACAAGTAGGTATACAGTTGTGAGTACATGAAACAGTTTATTGTTATATTGTTTTTACTAATTATTGTTATTTTCCACATGAACAACTGTAAATCAACTTTTGCCCTATATGATATGTGTAAATGTGTCTGTGTATGCTGTGTGTGAATGTGTATGTGTGAATGTGTTGTGTGTGTGTGTGTGGTGTGTGAATGTATATGTGTGTGTGTATATGGTGTGTGTGAATATGTATGTGTTAATGTGTGTGTGGTGTGTGTGTGTGAATGTATATGTGTGAATGTGTGTGTGTATATGGTGTGTGTGTGAATGTGTATGTGTGAATGTGTGTGGGGTGTGTGTTTGTGTGTGTGGTGTGTGTGTGTGTGGTGTGAATGAATATGTGTGTGTGTGTGTATATGGTATGTGTGTGAATGTGTATGTGTGAATGTGGTGTGTGTGTATGTGTGAATGTGAATGTGTGTGTGGGGTGTGTGTGTGTGTGTGTGTGTGGTGTGTGTGTGAATGTATATGTGTGAATGTGTGTGTGTGTATGTGTGAATGTGAATGTGTGTGTGGGGTGTGTGTGTGTGTGTGTGTGTGTGTGTGTGGTGTGTTGAGGTTGATGCTCCTCTAGGCTCCTCTCCCTTTCCTCCTTTCCACTCCCCTCTGTCCCCACAGCATCATGCAGGCTCATCCCATGTGTGTGCAGACGGACAGCCCGAGTCCGGGTGCTGCCATCTGACTCAGCCTCCCACCAGCTCTGTCCCAGCTGGGTTGGGTCTGTCACGCCTCTGAGCCGCAGGCCCTTGGCACTGCTTGTCCCTGAAGGTTCCTCCTCTCCCCACAGGTCTTCTACACCAACTGCAGCTGCGTGGCGGGGGGCGGCCCCGTGCCTGCGGGCTCCTGCGACTCGGCCTGCAGCCACCTGGTGCTGCCCTTCATGCTCCTGGTTAGCCTGGGTGCAGCCATGGCCAGCGTCACCCACACTCCCTCCTTCATGCTCATCCTGAGGTGAGACAGGGAGGGGTCAGGGCTGGTGGACGCCAAGAGGTTCTTAGCCACAGGCAGGACAGGAATCCGAAGGAGGAGTCTGGAGGAGGAGGGGAGGGCCCACAGCACAGCAGGCTCCCACGGTCCCGTCTTCATCCTCATGGCATCCTGCGGAGATGAAGCTGTCTCCCATCTTACAGATAAGAAAACTTATCTGTAAGTTTTCAGAGCAGTTTGGAAGCTAACCAGAAGCTAACCACAGGTCATGTGGCAAGTGTTGGGTGGTAAGCCCAAATCCCTACCTGCCACACCAAGGCCCTGCCTCTGCCTCCCAGTCACAGCGGGAGGAAGTGGAGGACTGTCCTCTGACCCCGCACTCGGACCATCTGTCAGGGGCGGGCCTCAGGAGCGCATGCAGAAAACCAAACACCATCCATGTGGCATGATTCTGAGCACCACTCCAACCGACAAGCACCTCAGGGCCCGCTCTGGAACCAGCCCAAGGTCCAAGATCTCCCTGGCCATTGCCCTGAGGGGGCCTGCTGGCACCCACACATTGTCTCCCGGGGCCAAAGTCAGCAGCTCCCGGGTGGGGCTGCAGTAAGGGGACCGCACAGAAGGATAATTCCAATTTTCATTACGCCGGGACTGTTTTTATTCCCTGCTTGTTTTCCAGAAAGTTAGAATGGGAATGGAACCCCTTACAGATATTAGAAGACATGTAGATCCATAACATAGTCTGGCCACAAGGCAGAAAGTAGAGGAATCAGATGACCAGCAGGCAGCTGCATATGCAAAGTTAGGGCAGGCCATGTGCTACACAAATCCTAACTCCTGAAACTGTCTGCCGTGGGGTCTTTGCCAATCACTCAGCCTGTCCAAGAAGCTGTCAGTCCCCTTCTCTGTAAAATGGGGCTAATGACACACCTACCTCATGGGGTGGGGAGGGGCTGCAATAGGGAATGAGTCCTTCGTAAGTGCCGGCTGCTGGTATCCCTGAGGAGAGGAGCCGGTGCTTCTCGGGGCATCTGGGCCACAGCATCGCCGTGGCTGAGGAAGTTAGAAGGCATGTCTGGCTGCCCAGCTCCAGGTTTTGTCACGTGTATGAGGACGGGGAGAATGTGGTGGGGCCAGGGGGTGGGGCTGGGAGGTATCTGTGACCAGGAACACAGGGAGGTCAGCATAGGAGGCTGACGGTCGGTCAGTGGCTGTGCCTGGTACCTGGGGACCAGGCTCTGCGGGTTGATCAGAAATGGAGGATAGAGCCTAAGGTCCTGGCCACATCCCACCCAGGGGCCGTGAGACTGGGGGAAGGCTGGCATTGGGTGGCGGGAGAGCGGGAATGGTGAGAGCCCCTTGAGGGCTGGGCCCCTCTCCATCCTCATGTCACCCCTTTCCCTGATTGCCAGGGGAGTGAAGAAAGAAGACAAGACTCTGGCTGTGGGAATCCAGTTCATGCTCCTGAGAGTTTTAGGTAAAGAACCTCTGGTCCAGACACTCGCTGTGTGCCTGCCGGGGCTGGGGCACAGGGATGAGTGAGACCCAGTCCCTGACCTTGGGGTTCGCTGGCCCATGGGGAAGCAGATGCAACCCAGGTCCCTGCAGGTGGTGTATAAGCAGCTAGACAGCCCAGCAGGGAGGTCGCATCTGACATCAGGGTGAGGGGTGGGCTTGAGGGCCAAGGACAGATGGGTCCGGAGGCCTCCAGCGGCTCAGAGCCCCTGAGGGGTTGTGCAGACCAGGGAATAAGGGGGCGGAGGGGGGGGGGGGTAATAGGAATTCCAGGTTCTTTGTCCCCTGAGCACCTCCTCCTGCAGCCTGGATGCCCAGTCCTGTGATCCACGGCAGTGCCATCGACACCACCTGCGTGCACTGGGCCTGGAGCTGTGGGCGTCGGGCCGTCTGCCGCTACTATGACAACGACCTGCTCCGAACTCGGTGAGACCCCGGGCTGCCAGGGGATTGTGGGAAGGCTGCTGAAAGTACTGGGTGGGGCGTGGGGGGTACCAGGTAGAACACCAGCAGGGAGGGGAAGTTCTGCTGGTGGCAGGTACCATATCCAGTCCTGGGATCTAGATACTGTCTCCTCCTGTATGGACAAGTGAGAGGTAAAGTGGCCCAAAGACACAGCTGGTAACTGGCAAAGCTGGGCCTTGAACCAGCCCTCTGATGGCAGTCCATGCAGGAACATGCATCATCATGGCTGAGTGCGGGGGAGCCAGGGGGCAGCCCAGTGGTGAGAGAGACAGGGAATTGGGGTGGGGTAGGAAGGAGGCCCTCTCTATGAATAATGCTGGACCCCACAATCTGGGCTCAGCTCTTTCTTCCTCAATGTGGGACCTACCTTTTCGGGGCTCAGTCTTCCTGCCTGTACAATGGGAAGCCCAAAGGAACCTGAAGGCAGAGAGGCTGCTGGCCCTGAGATGTGTTGGGAGATGGAAATAGGAAAAGGAGGAGGGGGAGGAGACTAGCTAGCAGGGCTGGGAACATGGAGCTGGTCACTCCCAGCTCTGAGGAGGCCATGGTTCCTATGGGCTGGGACTGTCCAGGGACTTCCTAAGAAAGAAAAAGTCTAAAGTAGAGACTGGGTGAGTTCAATTAGGGATTTTCAACCTTTTTCATCTCATGGCACACATTAACTAATTACTAAAATGTATTTTTTTGATGACCTGATTTTTTTTTTTTTTTAAAAAAGGTATAATTTGGATTCATTCGCACCAGACAGTTATTGTTATGTTGGCTGTTGTCATTTTTTTTTTTTCCATTTGACCATCTAAGGGAAAAGAGGTCAGTGCCCCTGACTAAACAGTCAGGTACTGCGTGTTTTAAAAATCCTTGCAGCACACCGGGTGAAAATCACCGAGTGAGACAAGTGGGGGAGACGGAACCCCCTTTTTCTCTTGGTGGAGCAGATGGGGGCTGGAGGCCAATCCAGAGTTACAATTGTCAGGCAGGGCCTCTGAGCCCTTAGACCTAGACAGAGGCACCCTGGCCGAGGCCACAGGCAGTCAGGGACGGGGCAGGGAGGGTGCCTGGGCTTCTGCTCCCCACCCGGGGCTCCTCCTGCAGAGTGTGTCCCCCTCTTCCAGGCTGTGGTGACGCAGAGTCCACTGGGGCTGCAGGCCTCTCCTCCCCACAGGGCCTCCATGTCTCCACCTGCACCGTGGGTGGTGATTGCTGACCCCATTCTGCTCCCAGCCCAAGGACACCGGAGCCCTGGAAGGGAGGTCCTGGGCTCAAGGGTCTCCTGCTCTTTCCCAGGTTCGTTGGCCTCCAGTTCTTCTTCAAGACCGGCTCCCTGGCCTGCTTCGCCTTGATCATGGCTATCCTGAGGCAGCAGGGCAAAGAGGAGGGGACCAAGGCGGTGACACGCCCTGGCCTACAGCAGCAGCCGTTAATGTCGGGACCAGAGAAGAAGCCTGAAGAGTCCAGGGTGTGAGCTGTCCCAGGGCCCGACCCTGGCCAAGAGTGGCAGCCACGGCAGGCGCCTCCTCCAGGCTCTTGGCCTGAGACTAGTTGTCCGGAGCCCTGTGACCCTCTGTGCCGTCAGGATGGACGCAGGTCTCCTCCTCAGCCTGGGGTGGGGCCAGGATGGCCTCTGTCAAGAAGTGTCCATTTGGCGCCCCCTGGAGGCAGAGCCCTGAGCTCCGAGGAGCGATCCACTGGGAAGGAGGTGAGCATCCAGGCCAGGCAGGGCCTGTAGGAAATCTTGTGTCAGGGCCCTAAGGGCTCTGACCTTCTTGGGGCGGCTCACTCTCTGGACTCAGGAAGTCTCAGACCTTGCCCTCAGGGAGCCACAGTCTGGGTGAGGGGCTTCGGTGGCGAGGGAGACCTGGGCCCCTCACTTGGGTGTTTTCCAACTTCAAAGACCAAACACACCCACCTCATACTCACTGGTACCCTATGCATCACCGAGGTTTTACACATTTGACCAGGGCCCCCCACCAAAGTTACTGTGCCTTTTGTAATTAGAATCCTAATTCCACCACGTCCTCCTAGGTCCTTGAATCTGTGTCACCCGGGGCTCTGTACATAATGTCTGTTTCTATGACACCTAAGCCTGGGGGATAAACTGGTTCTCTGTGGTGCCAGGGTTGGTATAAGGACCTGCTCTTTGTATTGCCCAGGCCTGTAATTCCTGGGAGCAGTAATGTTCAGCTCTGTGTAATGAGTAGAGCTGTGGAATGCTCAGGTCTAAACAAACCTGGCTTGTGTATGTCAGGCCTTGTCTGATGCTCTGGCCAGGCCTGCTTATCTCCCTGGGAGGAGAGAGTTTCCTGATCTGCTCCCAGCCCCTTCTGTTGCCTTCACCTATCTGACCTAGCTGGGACCCGCTGCTCCAGAGGCAGGAGACAGGGAGCCATCAGCAGCTTCCCACACGCTGTGTCCAGCCATGTGGGGGGCGGGGGGCCAGGGAGAGCTGAAGGGCCTGGCTGTGGCCCTTTGAGCAGCTCCCAGCATCGGGCTTTGAGGCTATCTCAGGTGAAATAAGAGGGAAGTACAGGAGTTCTCATTCCCATTTTAGCCTACCGTTTAACCTTTAAATGGTTAACAACTATCTGAGCCTTTATTTATCAGTGTCAAGAGTTTCAAAGTTCCCAACAGGGAGAGGCTGTTCGTGTGTTCATATTCCTTCTTCTCCCCCCATTTCCCAGGTTTTGCAGAAATAATCTGG
The DNA here is from genome assembly GCF_964339955.1 of Pipistrellus hanaki. Lineage (NCBI taxonomy): Eukaryota > Metazoa > Chordata > Mammalia > Chiroptera > Vespertilionidae > Pipistrellus > Pipistrellus hanaki. The sequence goes on along the minus strand of NC_140511.1, from coordinate 41,731,115 downwards.
AATTGTAGATACAGCTTGTTATTAAATTTGTTCTTGCATACTGTCTCTCCTATTGGAAAAATCCTTTCTTACAAACTTCATTAGAATTTGCAACAACTGCATTATTTCCAATTACCGAGATTTAAGTTTTCCTGGAGTCACTGCTCACCATTATTTCTTATGGTCTACATCTTCCCCTATCTGTATATTCTGGTCTAATTTCCATTTGCCTGGGTTACTTCCTCTAGTAATGGTTTCAGAAATGGAATGAGGGCGTGAGGCTTTCTGAGTCCTCACCTGTCCAAATCATCATGTATGTTTACCCAAGAGGAAATGGTTCAAAAAGGTTAAGTAACTTGCCCAAGATCGCCGAGAACATAAATGGTGGCACTGGGGTTAGATCCAGATTTTGTGGGAACTGGAAGCTTATACAATTTGGGGAGCCCTCTAAGAAAAAGAACACAAAACAAGGTAAGAAAATGAGTATTTACTTACAATGAGAAAAGAAGTCAAAACAACTGTCACACGATTCAGAAAAACAGCACAGTGCGCCTCTGCCATGCACACCTCTAAAATACATTCCCCCACCCCCTCCCTGCCCCTCCCCACCCCCGACAAGTGGAAGGATTTCCCACAGATTAGCTTCTGTTTCTGTACATTTTCAACCTGTTTCTCTTCCATTGCCCATGTGCTCCCAGGGCCAGGTGGCATGAAATACATTCATGCCATGAGATGACCTCAGGATAGGACATCTTGATGTCACAATTCTGAGTGAGTTGGACAGTGTGAAGGAAGATTCCTAGAAGCCACTCTGTACATAGAGGTGGCTGGCAATGATTTACCTAAATGCAGCGATGGCTGAGAACCACATAAATATATCTCCATGGACCCAAATTATATTGATCCCCAACTCCACTCCCCTTTAGCCAGGTCCCAGATATGCCCTTGGCCTCTCCAATCACCTCATATAGAGGGAAATGGGAACACCAGGGAAGGTGGTGTGAAAAGACTTAGCAATCTTAACTGATTGTGGTTGAAGTATCTTACCTTTGCAAATTTCCTGAGAACTTGACAATGTGAATACATGCAGGGGCCCCGTCAAGCTGGGTCTTGATGCTGAATCTACATTCAGCAGAGGTTTGAAGAAGTTGAGGTCTTGTGCTTAAAACCACTCAGGCTGGTCAGGGCGAGGAGACTCCAGGAATCATCGTAAGAGAGACGTGGGCTGAGAGCCAGAAGTGGAGCAGGTAAGGACTGAAGGGGTTCCCAGAGACGGAGGGGCCCAGGGTGCAGCCCTCTTCCCTAATATTAGCCGCTGGTCCACGAGGAACCACACGCAATTGACCTGTGTGCTCAGGAGAAGGTGTGAAATTTCTTGCAAGGTTCTACAGGTGATCAAATCCAGCAGAGGACAGGACTGACGCAGAGTGGATATCCTGCAGCCTGGCCTGGAGTTCCTTTGACCTGTAGGCCCATGCCTTGCAGGGTGGGCAGATGCTCCTTAGAAGTTGGGAGCCAGGAGCCATGAATGGAGCACAAATGAATGAGAAACAAGAACCTACAGCTCCCTTCCTCAGCATTCTTTAGACCTAGTGAATTCTTTCTTCCTAATCTACCCCTACATGTGCTCTTCTCTACCCAGCTGGCCTTCGTCCCACTCCACTGTATCCCAATCTGCTATACTCAGCTCAGAGGCCTCCTCCAGGGAGAGAACATGGGATAGGCAAGGTGATGGGTGACCATCACCCTGGACGATACAAGATATAAACCCTCCATTAAAAAAATGCACATAAACACAATTGTGCATCTGATTTCAGAGGCTGGGGACCCGTTGAAGCCTGGCTCAAGACCTCCAGTGCAATGGAGGGAAAAGGACAGTGTTTTAGAGTCAGATTTAAACTCAGATATTGACTCTGGCACTTATTCATGGTGTGACCCTGAACAAGTGATTTAACTTCTCTACACCTCCGTTTCTTCACCGGAGGGAAGGAAAGTGAGGTTGATCGTTCCTGTCTCCTGTTTCCCAAAAGTTTGTGAAGACCAAATAATGAGTGCATTTGATGATCAACATTTTTAGGTTTCCTTCTCCGTCCAGGATGCCGGAGAGAACTGAAGGAGTGCATAGAGCATGGGGGCAGGGAAAGTGGCAAAGACAGAGGGGAGGAGGTACAACTGAAAGGAGACACTCCCTTTGCCCTTCCCTGGCTGCAGCTCTGCTTGTCCCCTAATCTCTTTTACTGTCAATCTGGGCTCACCATCCCAGTCTTCTCTCTCCCCACAGCCAACCTGGGACAGCTTTTCTCAACCAGATTTACATCTTATTGATTTTCTCCATTCCAGAGCAGTCCTTTCTGCTTCCCCTTTTGCTATAAAATGGGCTTGCCCTGGAAAATAACAGTTCTGAGGCTGGCCTTCCTTCATTCAACCAGCCAACGAATCCTACATGGCTGCTCCAAGCACCTGTGCTGACCCTGCTGGGGACACAACCATGTGTCAGATACAAGAAACTTCCAGTGTAAGCAGGCAAGCTGAGAAGTCATATAGGAGAGGGAAGAAGCAGCCGTGGTCTCTTCCTGGGGTCCCCAGGGCAGGCTTCCCAGAAGGGGTTAAATCAGAGCTGGCCTTCTTCATTGGGCAGGAAGTCACTAGGTGGCTAAGATAGGAATGGGCGTGGAAAACAAGGGGACCAGCAGATCAGAAGGCACGAGAGAGCGAGGCATGTCTGAGTTATGGAACAAGATCAATGCGGCTAGGGTGTACCACCTGTGCAGGGCGATCAGGAGAGGGGAGAGCTGAGGCTGGAGACACCAGTGGGGAGCCAGCCTTGAGTTCCAGCTGGAGGCTTTGGATGTTTTCCTGAGGGCAAGGAGGAGCTTCTGAAACATTGATGGATGGATTATTCCATTGGGTGGTTATTTTAAGCAAGGAGTGACATGACAAGATGTGTGTTTTAGAAAGACTGCTGGCTGTGCCACAGGGGCTGTTGAGTAGAAAAGAGAAGCTGGAGTCCACGTGCTCAGGCGGGAGACTGGTGCACTAATGCAGATGAGAAGCAGGCTTTGAACCAGGTCAAGAGGTCTCCTGAAAGTGGGGACATCTGAGTCATGAGAGATGAGTAGTGACACACCAGGTGGAGTATTGAGAATGGTGCCCAGAGAGAAGAAACTGCAAATACAGAGGCTCAGCATGCAGAAAAGCTTGGGGAATTTCCACTACTTCAGGAGGGCTGCAATGTTGCTTTAGAGGGAGATGATAGTGAGCGCTGAGATTGAAGAAGTGGGTTGGGGCTCTCAATTTCTCCCAGTATTCTCTGTCTCCTGAACCTAGGTGCAGGTGGGAGAGAAGAGGGAGCACAGGTCACTGTTGCAGACTGTGAGGGGCTACCTCCATGCAGACCGTGAGAGCCCTGGGTGAGGCGTGCTCCTGACTCAAAGCAAACCTTTCTGGGATCACAATACTTGACATTTTTACAAAGTCCCTTTGTACTGGATACTCAAGGTTCCCTGGTAAGGAATGAGGAACAGGGGTTATTATCTCCATAAAGGAGATAAAGAAAAAGGCCTACAAGAGTGTAAGAACTTATCCAAGGTCACTCAAGAGCCCAAGTATCCCCCTCTTAAAACTCTGATGTTTTTTCTAATAAACCTATTTGTCACTGACTCACATATACACAAGAGATACCATAGCTGCAAACTGATGTGATTAAAATGAAAAGGGGGAGAGAAACACCTCAGACAAAGAGACCAAGTCCTCCTGTCCTCGATTCCTCAAACATCACCCTGGAGCTGGAGACATTCCAGCTGAGGAAACAGAACCAGGTTCCTGTGATTTGGAACCCAATAGACATGGGGGAAATCCCAGCTCAGCCACTTCACTCATCTCAGCCTTGGTTTTCTCATCTGAAAAACGGAAGAAAAATTCTACCTTTCACATTTGTTCTGAGGATTTAATGTGATAATGTGGCACTAGAGTAAGTAGTTAACCATTGCTGAGTAACAAATTACCCCAAAACTTAGCATCTTAAAACAGCAAGTTTTTCCCAGCTGGTGTTGCTCAGTGGTTGAACATCGACCCATGAACCAGGAGGTCACAGTTTGATTCCCAGTCAGGTCACATGCCCAGTTGTGGGCTTGGTCCCCAATGGGAGTGGGGGTTGGGGTGGCATGCATGAGTCAGCTGATCAATGATTCCCTCTCATCATTGATGTTTCTATCTCTTCCTCTCTGAAATAAATAAAAATAATTTTTTTAAAAACAATAACAAATCTCTATTATTTCACCCAGTTTCTGAGAATAAAGAACCCAGAAGAGGATCAATTAGGAGATTCTGGCTCGGGATCTCTCATGACATTGCAATTGAATGTTAGCCTGGGCTGCAGTCATCAGAAGGCTCAACTGGGGCAGGAGGATCCTTTTCTAGGCTTATTCTGAAACCAGGGTCAAAAGTTTCTGTTTCTTTCTACACAAGCCTCTCCACAAGGCTGCTCATGACATGGTGGTTAACTTCTCCTAGAATGAATGAGCCAAGAAAGAGGATGTGTGCTACCCAGATGGAAGTCACTCATATTTTACAACTAATCTTAGAAGTGAGATATCATAACTTTTGCTATATTCTATTGGTCACACAGACTAACCGTGGTAAAACGTGGGAGGGGAATACAAATGGTTAGGGATAGCAGGAGGTGTGGATCATTGGGAGCCATTTGGAGGCTGGCTCACAAGCGCCTGGAACAGTGCCTGGCACACAATAGGTACTTATTCATTAGTAGCTGCTATTAGTCTCCCAAAGCTGACAGGTTGAGAAGACAAGATTTGGACAAGAAAAGATGAGAGACCTTGTCAAAGTAGATTGTGAGCTGAACTGGGTAATGTTTGATTACATGGTAGGAGAGGGTGTGCTGGCCAAAGGGGTGTAAATAGGGAAGGCTCCCTGGCAGAGGCTGGAAAGGAGAAGAGGCCAATCCAGAGAGAAGGCAGAGTGTGAGCATGGCAGGCACTATCGGTTACCTTCCCACAGCCAACCCCCTCGTCCTTACTTCAGGAGCAAGATGCCCAGAAACATGGATGATTCAAGCGATTCGTGGAAACACCTTCCCCTGTGCCAGTAAGTGGTCTAGGAGGGGATGTGTGACCTCATTTCGGTCAATGGCACATAAGGAGATGGTCCACTTGGAAAGCTCCCTTCCTGGGTAAAGGAGAGGCACGAGAGGAGGAGGCCCTTTTTGCTCCTATGCCCTTTCTTCTTGCTTGGGAGGACATGGTGCTCAGGGTCACGTCAGCCACTTTGTGATCACAAGGAGAGTCTCCCTCAAGGATTAGAATGAGAAAAGTCTGTCATCAGAAACACGGCGGATCACCAGGCCAACCCTGGATCCATCTTCCTCTGGCCTCCTTGTTAAAGACATAAAAGGTTTAAGCCATCCTTACCAGGTTTTCTCTCACTTGCATTCCCACTGATTCAATGACAAAGTATTCCAGTTCCCTTTGGGATCACTTCCTTTCCCCCGGGAAGGCAGAGTGGAAATGTGGAATAGGAGAGGGCCCTGGGCTGGGAGGCAGGAGTCCTTGGTCTAACTCCAGCTCTGCCTGTGGGTTACTCTGTGATCTTGAGCAAGGCCCTGCCCCTCTGGGCCTCTAATAGCTAATATTTACTGACTGCTCACTGTGTGCTAAGCACTCTGCTAAGAGCGTCCCTTGCATTATCCCATATGTCAATATTATCATTCTCTTTGTTTTATGGATAAGGAGAGTGAGGTCCAGAGACATTAAGTAATTTGTCAATGACTACATAGCAAGTTAGTGCTGTGCCTCTGGATTCTGAATTCAGGTCTCTCTCTCTCTCTCTCTCTCTCTCTCTCTCTCTCTCTCTCTCTCTCTCTCCAGCCCAGGCTTTCTGACCATAATGCAGTATTGCCAGGCAATAAATGGAACTCTCTGGACAACATGACTGTCAGGGCCTTTCCAGATCAAATAGTCTTTGCTTTGCTGGCCCATTTCTAGCTACATGAGAACAACCAGCCTATCTGAGAGAAGAAAGAAGGACTTCTACCTATATGAAAGGCTGTCTGTCCTGTGAATGGAGGTTAGACTTACTCCATGTAGCTCTAAGGGCATGAACTGGACTAATGTGGGAATACCACAAGGAGACAGAGTATAGCTTCTGTAAGTTAGAACTTTCCAGCTGCTATTCAGCAGGGGGTACAGCTATGCACAGAGGTAAGGACTCCTCTGTAAAGTAACTTATGGGAGCCTCTGTTTGGTAGACCTTTGTCAGAAGTACTGCCATTGCGTAGAGATGGAACTGAAGGGCTTAAAACTTGTGAAAGGAATTAAATGGGATAATATACTAAGCTACTCCTAGCACCATAACAGATAAAACCAGAGGGAGTCCATAAAATAGTGATTCTTTTCCCCTTTGACACTGAGATAGCTTGAATTTTAGATTCTCTAATGTGAATTTTTAGCTCTGGCTCCAAGATACTACAGTTCTATAATTTCAACACACTGTGATTCTGCCCTGTTAAGATGCTATGATTATTTACTTATTTATTTTATGGTTTTGATAATTCTCACCCAAGGATATTTTTCCATTGATGTTTAGAGATGGTGGAAGGGAGGGGGGAGAGAGAGAGAAAGAGGGAGAAAGAGAGAGAGAGCCAAAACTGGTTTGGCTCAGTGGATAGAGCGTTGGTCTGCGGACTGAAAGGTCCCAGGTTCGATTCCGCTCAAAGGCACATACCTTGGTTGCGGGCACATCCCCAGTAGGGGGTGTGCAAGAGGCAGCTGATTGATGATTCTCTCTCATCGATGTTTCTAACTCTCTATCCCTCTCTCTTCCTCTCTGTAAAAAAATCAATACAATATATTTTAAGAGAGAGAGAGAGAGAGAGAGAGAGAGAGAGAGAGAGAGAGAGAGAGAGAATATCATCCATATGAAGGAGATACATCGATTGTTTGCCTCCCATTCCCACCCTGCCCAGGGCTGGAGACCGACCCTGCAACTGAGGTATGTACACTTGACTGGAATGGAATCCAGGACCCTTCGGTCCATGGGTTGACACTCTATCCACTGAGCCAAACTGGCTAGGGCAATGCTATGGTTTTAATTCTCTAACTTTCCATGGTTGTGTGGCTCTAGAAGCTGAGCAGTCTATGATTTTATAATTTAATAGTCTCTAGCTTAAACTACCCAAGATTCAATAAAGTGTCTCTCACCAACTCCAGAAACATGAGGGCATTGCTCTAAATGCTGTGCTTCAGTGGCCTGCACACACAGAGGGCAACTCCCTCTGTTCCTGTTATCACTTTACTGCCATACTCCCACACCAGCCTCAGGCTCTCCATTCCAACTACCCTCCTCCCTGATCCCTACTCCATTCCCTCTCTGCTATCTCCAACTCACCAAATAGATACATTCACTATCTGTTGGTGATTGTTCACGAAACAAGAGACTTCTCTGTGCTCAGGCTTGTGCAGATCACAAAGGGGATATAAGGAAATAAGATAGTATGATCATGATTCTCAGGGGTCTAAGATCTATGGACTCCTGTCCCTTGCTTTCCTTTAAACTCAAATTCACCTCTACCAGGAAGACTTCCTTGATTGACACTAAATATCTAGTACCACAATTACATGGGTGAAGATATGAGCTCTTTAATTATTTTGCACATTTTAAGTATTCTGTCCATCCTGTCTTCCTGAATGAAACAGGTTTCCCTCTAAGTCAATAGCATGTCTTCTTCAACCACCCTGAGAGTTTTCTCCATCAGACTTGAGGCACCATGTAGACTTGAGCCATGACTCCCTTCTATTTTACTTAAGCTAGAGTTAAAGGTAGAATGATGTTCCTCCACCAGATTAATAAATTCTCAAAGGCAAGTTCATGTCTCTGTCATTGCACGGAAGATTTTGTAAAAAGCAGAAGCCACATCTCTCCTTAAAATGATGAAGTCCCCGATGCCAATGACTGGGCGTCTGCCCTCATACTGGGGGCTGTAGCCTCAAGAGCAGAGAGTCTAGGGTTCTCCCCTCGTTTTCTATTCCTGCAAACCCAGCCCAGGACTCTGACCACAAGAAAGGACATTTTTCCTAAAGCAGATGACAAATGAATGGAAAAGGGAAGATTCAGGATGCAAAGGGAAAATTTGGATCTCCAATATGTCCAGACCCTTGTTCTCTCTATCCTGGGGCATCTCCTACAAGCTATCCCTCTATGCAAGTGGGCTCCTCCCAGATCCTCCCAGCAACTTGGAGCAGTAAGTGAAGATGTCAGCACCTTGGACAGCGCCCAACCCATTACAGGCCTCTGGAGCCAGCGGAAGAAGCCAAGCTCTCCAACTCCCTTAGCTTCTGGGTGATGGATTTCCTCTTTCCTCAATTTGATTAAAGAGCAGTGGATAACCAGAGTGCCTTGTTCCGTCTCTTCTCTCTTCCTGATGAACATAATTAACTCTGCCAGGCTGGGAATACTTGCTCTTATATACTGCCTGCCCAGCCCCCACCTAGGCATGAATCAGTAACACGCAGCCAGAAACTCTTGGGGGATTCATACATTTCTTTCTGGGGAATGGAGGTGGAGAGGAAACTTTCCCTGAGAAAAACGGGTTGTGAATGGAGTCTGATGGTTAAGTAAAGAAAACCCTGAACCAAAAGTCAGGAAATTTTAAGTTTAGTTCTGGCTTTACCATTAATCTAGATGTGATCTAGAGCAGTGGTTGGCAAACTCATTAATCAACAGAGCCAAATATCAACAGTACAACAATTAAAATTTCTTTTGAGAGCCAAATTTTTTAAACTTAAACTTCTTCTAACACCTCTTCTTCAAAATAGACTAGCCCAGGCTGTGGTATTTTGTGGAAGAGCCACACTAAAGGGGCCAAAGAGCCGCATGTGGCTCTGGAGTCACAGTTTGCTGACCATGGATCTAGAGCAAGTCACATGGCTTTTATGAGTCATTTTTTCCATTTGTAGGATGAGGACATTTGACTAGCCAATTTCAAATTCCATGGGCCGTGCTAAAATTCTGCGCAGAAGAGGAACCTTTAAAATAGAAAAGAAAAGAGACTGGCCTGAAGTCCTACGGCAAGCTCATGGCAAAGCTGGGTTTAAATTCGTGGCTCCTGGTTCCTACTGTGATCCACTTCACTTGCACAGAACTTTCCCGTTATCCACTCACACACTTTGTTGCTGGGTCTGGGGCTGAGGCAGTTGAAGGCAGGTGGGATTGAGTTCACTGGTGCTGACAAAAGATAATAAAATTTAAGATATATGGAAATGCTGGTCTCTCAGCAGAAAGCAGAGAGCATAGTAGAAATAATTAAAATGGGGAGGGGAGGACCACCAGATACAGAAATACAACCCCAAACTCAAAAAAGAAATACAAACTCAAGCCCAGAAAAGTTCTAAGGCTTGTCCAAAGCCATCTAGTAGGACCCTCTTAAAGACAAAGAGTGAAATCTTACTCAGATCAAGTGTTGGTGTGTGTGGGGGAGGGGGAGGGGGGAGGCGGAAGGGTGCCTCTGTGGAGAAGGGAAAATATAAATCAATAAGTATGTATTAGGTTATTATGGTGTGCCTTGCTCAGCACTATGCACTTAGGCATAGATATAAAGAATGATACTCGAATTCTGCTCTCTATATGTTTGATGTGCTTCTTCTTCTACTTAGAATCACTTCCAATGCATCTGCGTATGTCCAAATACTGCTGTCCCATTAAGGCCCAAAAAGTCTCCCCTGGTGGGAAGGCATCCATAACCTTATCCAGATGCCCCTCTGAATCCCCAAAGCACTTTCTTCATTGCTGTTTTACAATAGTCAGCATCATCTGCCTTCCTGGTTCCCACCCTCTCTCCAAAGAGTGAACACACACACACACACACACACAACCACACACACACACACACACACACACACACAGAGTGAGAGAGAGAGAGAGAGAGAGAGAGAGAGAGAGAGAGAGAGAGAATGCACTTATATTTCATTCTGCCTTGAATCATTCAGAATTACTCAAGATTTGAAATGTAATAGAATCTCAATAATTATTAGATTGATGGATGAACGGATGATGAATATAGATGAATGGGTGACTGGGAGAGAGAGTAGATAAAGAGATATAAATTGGTGAATGGGTATATTGGTGTATGGTGGGTAAATGAATAGATGGAAAGATAAACCCATGATAGGATAGGTGGATAGAAAGTGGGTAAGTGGGTTGGTAGGCAGATGGATAAATGAAGAGGTGAATGAGTGAATTTATGGACAGCTGAGTAGAAGGAAATGTAGGTGGATATTGGGGTTGGTGAATGGGTGGATTAATACATAGATAGTTGTGTGGGTGAACGAATGGATGGATAATTGCATTGAAAAAATAAATTTTAGGGTGGATGAAAAGAATGATGGGAAAGAAACATGGAGACATTACTAATATCACAAATATCACAAATATCATTTTCATGGAAAATTTTCCTTCTAATGTCAGAAAAATTGCTATGGAGGTTGACTAATTCCATGTTTAAGCTAAGTTAAAAATGTGCTAATACTCCAAATGATCTCAGGCAATTTCAGGCTGTATTAATGGAAGTCTAATATCAAAATGAAGAACGTGAACTGTTCACACTGCGTATGTGTTTGCTCTTCCCATCTGGGATGATGACATCCATGGCTTAGCCATAGGAAATGCAGGGCAGAGTAATCGCTGGAGTCACAAGTGAGAAACTGGTGAGAGAACCAGGGTGTTCAGCCCAGGGAAGAGCAAAGTCATGGATGACAATCACTATGTCTCACTTTCCTGGGGCATGTCCTGTGGCCTCAGTGGCAAAGCTGGGTCCCAGAGAAAGTCACAAGGCCGATGTCTCAGCCCCCTGTGAGAAAGGCCATCACACAAGAAAAGAACTATCTTTGGGGAGTGAGCTTCCCATCTTGGGCATGTATAAGTAGAATCTGAACATTATTATTTAAAAAGTTGTTGAATGGGGACTTACTTGGCGTGGAAAGCAACTCTCAGGTCTTTTCCCACCTCAAAATGAAATCATCTGTTCACCTCTTCGTTCCTTAAAACGTTGGGTTTCGCTGTGCCCTGTGCTCAGATCAGAATGCTGGGAATTTCTATCCAAAGCTCAGAGTTTAGGGAGACTTGAGAGATAGATAGGTCTTGTGAGACCCTCAACTTTCTCTCCATATAGGATAGGGTTTGAGGACTGAGGAGGAGCTGAAAGTGTCCTTTCAGAGACCCAAATGACTGGGAGGGGAAATCAGAGCCAATCCCTGACCTAGATTCCCTGTCATTAATGAGCCTACGCCACTGATGTATTGGCTTCTGTCTCCCCAATCCCGCCCAGCTCTCTGGCATGAGAAGATTAAATCAATTAGGAGGAGGAGGAGATCTGGCTGGCGCTGGTTGGGAACAGCACATAATTCACTTACATAACAGAGGATTGAGGTTTGGACTTGGCCCTTGAGTAGTGGGGGTGGATCTCAGAACCCAGGCCTTTGGAAAGAGAGACATCAGACTTGGGAGTGGATGCAAAAGCAGTGTCCAGGGGAGGGGGCAGCAGAGCCCTCAGGCAGAGGCCCTTCTTCCATCTTCCTGCTGAGAACTAACCCCCTGATCTCTGGGGTGGGAGAGAGCTGAATTAAAAAAATCACTCTTCTTTCCCCAAATGAGGGGGTCCAGCCACCACTATCATTCCACAATTAAAATTTGATTAAGTCTCTTCTTAGCCTGGCATTCAAGTCCCTGAAAGCTTTCCAGCTGCATCTCCTACTGCCAAGGAGTGCGGGTGGGTAGGGAAGAAACATCCTGGCTTTCTCTCTGTGCCAGGCCTGGCTAGGCACTGGAGGTACAGAGAGGACAGATCCAGTTCCCTCAGAGGTGCTGCCTAATGGAGGAACACATACCCACACCTCTCCCTGCCAAGTGGTATAACAGAGGCCCGTGTGGGCAGGGCCCAAAGGGCCACAATGAGGGAGCCTCCTGGGCAGCTCCAGAAGCCTCCCCACAGCCGGCAGCACTTGCACTCATTGAGCCATAAAGGAAGGATGGGTTAGTGTGAATTCACTGGGATGACATGGTAGAGGGAGGGCTTTGGGTGGAAGGAATGGCTTGTCCAAAAACGTGGACAAAATGTACAAAAGCTTGGCACACATTCAGGGAACGGGTTGGTGTGGATGGAGCCTAGAGTTCACGGGAGGAATTGGGGATATAAGGCAGGAGAGGTAGTTGAGTCCAGGTCTCTCTCTCTCTATGTATATGTATATGTATATGTATATGTATATGTATATGTATATGTATATGTATGTGTATGTGTATGTGTATGTGTATATGTATATGTATGTGTATATGTATGTGTATGTGTATATGTATGTGTATGTGTATATGTATGTGTATGTGTATGTGTATATGTATATGTATGTGTGTGTCCATATATGGATATGGATATGGATATATATATATATATATATATATATATATATATGACTAGTTGATTTCAAAAGAGGGAGGGAGGGAGGGAGGGAGGGAGGGAGGGAGGGAGGGAGGGAGGGAGAGAGAGAGAGAGAGAGAGAGAGAGAGAGAGGATGAATGAGAATCATTGACTGGCTGCCTCTGACCTGCCCCTTACCAGGGATCAAGCCTGCAGCCGGGCATGTGTCCTGACTGTGAATGGAACCATGACCTCCTTGTTCATAGGTCAATGCTCAAACACTGAGCCACACTGGCCCTGCCATGTCTCACTTTTGGTGCATGTCAAGAAAGGCCTGAGGCAATGATCCCAGAGTTCCTAATCAATCCACACTTCCTGTGCACTGACAGCAGGCCAGGCTCTGTGCTTGAACTGGGGACGGGGGAGTAAGGGAAAGAGAGATGAACCCAGACTTAGGCCCTGCCCACAGGGCATTCTAGAAGGGCACACAAATATCTCCCTCTGCCAAGATGGATAGTCCCAGCTTGGCTCCAGGTGGGATTCAGGTCTGGCCTGAGTCTTTGGGGCTCTGCTTATTGATTGGGCCTGCCCCTAGGCCCTTTACCTAAACATTGAGAATCCCAGGCAAGCAGCATTGCTTGTCAAAAGTGAGCTGGCCTCTGGGGGCCTGCTCCTGCCACCCAAATGGCCTCCTGAAGACAAGTTCTGGGCCGAGCAAGTCACCATTTGCAAATTTGGATAGATGACAGTGGCAGGAAGAGATGGTGTAGTGGGGAGGCAAGGCAGGGATTGAGGAACATTTAGAAGGTCGACCAGAAGGGTTTTGGGAGACACCAGAGCTTTTAACTTGGGTCATGCCATCTTCTGGGAAACACAGGAGCCCATAAGGGTGAGAAGGGAAGATGAGTTGCAATAGCTATGGGCACTCAAGTCAGAGGATTCAGCAGATGGAGACCCAAAGAGCCTGGGAAACTCAAGTGGAGCACACATAAGCTGCCTGCAGTAAGTGGGCATATGTGAATTCCTCCTTGCTTGCTCTCTTCCTTCCTCTATTCTTCCCTTCAGCAGCTCTCAGTGCCTCCTCTCTCTAAGCAGGCTCTGGACTGAGCAGTGAGACACAGATCTAGGGCTGCCTTGTTCTTTGTCCAAAAGGCCAGCATTAAGCACAACACTTCTAATACATCCTGGACTTACCTGCATGAAAACTTTGGCTGGGAATTAAAACTAGTATCTGAAATTTATTCTACTGTTGAAAAGATTTAAGAATTAACTCTTGTGGTTGCAAGCAACAGAAACTGTCACAGACTAAGCAAAACAGAAAAAAAGTGTTGGCAGTTCCACTGGGAAGCTCAGAATGGATGAGAAAGCTGTACAACCAGATGAGTGGGCAGCTGGGTTCATAGCCAAGGTCATACCATAGGAACAGCTGGTCCCAACGCCCCCACCAGTACAGCCTTTAAACATCACCACCACACTGCATGCCCAGATGTGGCCCTGCTCCATGACATAAGCACACATGAGTTCTGACCAACCTTCCTCCCAGCCTCACTAATGGTCACATCGAAGTCCTGAGCCAGGTACAGCTGGCCAATTCGCTGGGGCGCTAGAGTGGGAGGGAATCTGGCCTCCTTTGGCTTAGAAGTGGAAGATGGGGTTCTAGTTTCCAGAAGGACTCACCTAGAGGGAGATGCACTCAAAATACAAAGCAAGAGATTAGTCTTAGGAAACGAACATGTGAGAAATATGCACTACACCTTCATACTTTTACCAAGGACTCACCGAGTGCTGCGTGCATGGCCAGGTGGAGCAACTTTCCCAAAGTGAGGGATGAAGCCAGAATTCCCTGCCCGTGTGTTTGGGGCAGGGTGGCAGGGAGGGCTGTTGTTATAAATACATTGTGCTGACTCCCAAATCATAAACACAGAGCACTTGCACTTATGGTTCGAATATATTTTTTAAAAGTGTGGAGCGCAGGAAAATGACGAGAATTAAATATCCCAATGTCTTTGCACAATGGTTAATGAAATATGGGATTATGAGTAATTTTTTCCTGCTCCTTAATGTTCTTCTGTACTTTTATTTTTAAATATATACTTTCTTATTGATTTCAGAGAGGAAGGGAGAGGGAGAGATATAAACATCTGTGATGACAAATAATCATTGATTGGCTGCCTCCTACACCCCCTACCCTTGGGATCTAGCCCACAACTTGGCACATGCCCTCACCAGAAATCACACCATGAACAACTATGACCTCCTGGTTCTTAGGTCAACACTCAACCACTGGCCAGGTTTTACTTTCGTTTTTAAAAATCTTTATATTCATAAGAAAAAAATAAAGTATAAGTTTTAAAGGTTATAGCAGTATTAACACAATTATGAAGAAAACTAGAGGCCCGTTGCATGAAATTCATGCATGGGGGGGGGGGGGTGTCTCTCAGCCTGGCCTGCACCTTCTTGAAATCTGTGGTCCCTCAGGGGATGTCATACTGCTGGTTTAGGCCCAATCCCACAGGAGGCATTGGACATCCCTCTCACAATCCAGGACCGCTGGCTCATAACCACTCTGCCTGCCTGCCTGATTGCCCCTAACTGCCTCTGTCTGCCTACCTTTATTGCCCCTAACCACTCTGCCTGCCTGTCTGATTGTCCCTAACCACTCACCTGCCTGCCTGATCACCCCAACCACTCTGCCTGCCTGCCTGCCCACCCCTAACCACTTGCCTGTCTGGCTGATCACCCCTAACTTCCTCTGCCTCGGCCCCCACTGCCACGTCTTGGTCCAGAAGGACATCTGGAAGGTCGTTAGGTTGTCCAGTTTAATTAGCATATTATGCTTTTATTATTATAGATATTCACAGGAAAAAGACTGGAAGAAAACTTGTCAAAAATGTCTCTGAAGCCCAGAAATAAACCCATGCCTATATGCTCAATTAATATTTGACAAAGGAGGTAAGAACATACAATAGGGTAAAGATAGTCTAGTCAGCCGAAACCAGTTTGGCTCAGTGGATAGAGCGTCGGCCTACGGACTGAAGGGTCCCGGGTTCAATTCCGATCAAGGGCATGTACCTTGGTTGCAGGCACATCCCCATTGGGGGGTGTGCAAGAGGCAGCTGATCGATGTTTCTCTCTCATTGATGTTTCTAACTCTCTCTCCCTTCCTCTCTGTACAAAATCAATAAAATATATATTTTTAAAAAAAGATAGTCTAGTCAATAAATAGGATGGAAAAATTGGA
The DNA here is from genome assembly GCF_964339955.1 of Pipistrellus hanaki. Lineage (NCBI taxonomy): Eukaryota > Metazoa > Chordata > Mammalia > Chiroptera > Vespertilionidae > Pipistrellus > Pipistrellus hanaki. The sequence goes on along the minus strand of NC_140511.1, from coordinate 41,715,477 downwards.
CAAATACATTCAATAAATGAAACTAGGCTACCTTTTTACACCATACACAAGAATAAACTCAAAATAAATTAAATCTTAAATGTAAGACTAGAACCCATATAACTCCTAGAGAAAAAAAACATAGGCCGTAAAATCTCTGACAGTCTCTTAGCAATATTTTTTTCTGATATATTGCTATCATAAACAAAAGAAAAAATAAACAAATGGGACTACATCAATTTAAAAAGTGTTTACACAGGAAAGGAAACCATCAACAAAATGAAAATACAACATGGGTGAATGTATTCATTAATGATACTTCTGATAAGGGGTTAATATCCATAAAAAAGAATGAAATCTGACATTTTGGGACTGTATTGATGAACCTACAAAGTATTAAGCTAAGTGAAATAAGTCAGTCAGCGAGAGACCAACAGCACATTATTTCACTTACATGTGGAATCTAAAGAACAAACTAAACTAACAAACACAACTGAAACAGACTCATAGACACAGAGGACAAATTGATGGTTATGGTGGGATGGGGGGAACACTGGGTAAAAAAGGTGAAGGAATTAAGAAGTACAAATTGGCAGTTATTACAATATTATTGAAAATGTAATCAATATTATAATAAAAATAATAAATAATATTGTAATAACTATGTATGCTGAAAATATTGGAGGGAACACTTTGTAAAGTATATGATTGTCTCATCACCATGAAACTAACACAAAATATTGAATACTGTAACAAAAAAATACATTTTTTTAAGTCTCTGGATTGTGGGATTATGGATATGTTTTTCTTTCAACTTACATTTTTCCAAATTTCTAGGGTGAGCATACTCGAAAAAGAAGTAAAATCAATTGTATTTTAGAACCAAGCATAAAAATGGTATTAACAAAGAAATGGCATTCGCTGCTGTGTTTTGGGTCCTTTTATATTTCTGAAGTCATGTCCTCGAGTAGTTTGGAAGCCAAAGGAGTCCTGGGCTTTCCGGGGCAGCCTGGCAGTCCCTTGCAGTGTTTGTGTTGCCACCAGAGTGAAAACAGTGAGCCAGGCCAGGAACCACCCAGCGTGCCCGCCCACCCGCCCGCCCACCTCTGGTAACAATGTGCATGTTCCCCGGGCCCAGCTACACTGAGAATGAGGCCTGGAATCCTCCTCTCTGCTGGTTTTATCTCTTTCCCAGGCTCAAGTTCTACCTTCCCCTCTGTGAATGGGGTAAGACTGCTCGTTCATGTGACAGGCAGGCCCTCGGAGGTGCCTTCTGCATCTCCTTGTCTCAGTCCGCTCTCCTCTCGGCACTGCTCCAACCCCAAGTGCTGTGGACAAACAGGATGGAGGTTTGGTCCTGGCCTGGCCCCAGTACGGTGGAGGAGCCAGGCCTCCAACCTCAGGAGGCGTCCTGACTATTCCCTGCCTTAGGAACGTCCCAATCAGATGGAAGAGGCGCTCTCTCTTTTTTCGTGAGATGGGGAGACAAGTGGGGGGCTGGTTTGTACAAGAAGAAATCAGTCTCAGCCAACCTTGACTCCTGAACCTTCTATGGTGAGTACACACCCAGGACCCCCACACCTCTCCACCCATTCCCCCAGGTGGGATAGTCCCCAGCATGGCCTGCAGGGCCCTCTGCTCCTTCCTCCCTCCCCTCTCCAAGCACAAGGTTTCTGGTGCCCGGTGCATCCTCTGGCAAGTCAGCACTGCACCTACCTCGCCACACCCAACCCACGGCTCAGTTTCTTTCTGGACAGAGTGAGGAAGCCAGATAATCTTGAAGGTCCTCCAAACCAGGGGGAGGAGGGGGCATTTTGTGTGTTTTTTATTTTTCTTTTTTTTCTCCTTCCCAGCCCCTCCTCTTCTCCCTCCCCTCCCAGAATCTTCACCGATGCGTTCCCTCTCCTCCTCCTTCCAGGTACACCCTCTTCTTGCCAAGCTCTCAGAATCTCCAGGCAGAGGTCCACTTTGGCTCCTGCAGTGGCCAAGCTGCTGCAGTAAAGCATGCAGGGGGTAGAGCAGAGGTGGCTGGGGAAGGGGGAAGGCCCACGCCAAGGCCGAGGTCGAGAAGGCTGGGCAGGGCGTGCAGCCAGCCCTAGCAGCCCGAGCCAAAGCTGCCTCAGCAGCTTCTGCTCAACTCTAGCAAGGCATCTGCGCTTGGGTGGCAGCTCCAGCGTGGAGAGGCCTGTGGGGGAAGGGGGCTTCTGCTAAGGTCAGCACAGCCTCCAGCAATCTCTCCGGAGGCCACAGAGGCCCAGCCCAATCCTGGCCTCAGGAGTCAGAGGACACGTGCTGGCTACAGGGATTCCCCTCTACTCCCTCCTGAGCCTTAGGTCCCTGCTCACAAGCCTCTGGGCAGGAAGCTCCTCCCTTCGCCCACTCCACGGAGAGTCGCTTCGTGTACCAATTACCAAACTGCCACCAATGCCTCCTCTGTGCCAAGACCTGTGCCGGATCCGGGGGTGCAGGGATGCACGCAGTCCATGCTCTCAAGGAGCTCGCCATCTATGGGGTGAGGCAGACGCTGCCCACACACTGCGATAGGGAAGCCGTGGGAGCCCAGAGGCCACGAGCCAGCCTTCGGACAAGGTGGGAGGTCAGGCACGGCTTCCCACAGCAGACAATGGACCCACGGGCCTGAGTGAGCAGGCGGCTTCAAGGACCACTCCAATGCTGACAACTCCCAGCTCTGCATCTCTAGCCGTGACACAGCTCCTGAGCTCCAGGCTCCAATGTCCAACTGCCCATTCAATGCCTCCACTCGGGATATCTTGACATCGCTAACTCACCAGGATCACGGCCAAGTTCACACTCTCTGCCCGCCCTGCACCTGGTCTTCCTGTCTCAGTGAAGGATCTCATTACCCATAAGCCAACATCCCGGAGCCCTCCCCCCTCGCCCAGTATCCAGCCTGTCACCAGACCCCAAGTAACAAAGCTGACTTCTCCCCACCACCACCCAGCAGCCCAAGTGCAGTCGTCTTCCACCTCTGCTCCTCCCTCCAAGCGCCTCCTCATTTGTCTTCTTGCACTCAGCCTCCTTCAATCATGCAGGGATAATGAGCTCTCCAAAATGCAAATAAGATTGTCACCTCTCTGCTTAAAAGCCTTCAGTGGCTTCTTCTTGCCTTGGGAGAAAGGTTAAAATATTGAACAAAGCATGGCCTGTCCAATTGTACGTGGTGGCATTCCTCCTTCATCTCTTGACCTCTTGTCTTCCACCCACCTGGCTTTGACCCCACCTCCGATACCTACGTACACGTTAACCACACTGTCCCCCCCAAAGGCACAAGGACTTGGCAGCCCTCCCTGCCTCCCCTGAATGACTCCCGGGACCTCTGTTCTTTGCACGTTCACTGTCCCTGAACACATCTCTGGCCCTTCTCACTCACAGGAGCAGCTGCTGGATTCAGCCAGTGGTAGGAAAGCAATTGGCATGCTTAGAGCCTGTGGCCCCAGAACCTCCCAGCATTCCCAGAGCATGTCCCCGATTCCAGCTCCCGATGCCTTCCAGAACTCCCACTCCCCTCCCACTACTTTCTTCCATTTCTGGCGTGGGGGCTGGGGTGGAGAGTTGGCCAGCCTCCCCATCCCTTCAGCCAAGACTCTTCCTGAGCCTTACAGTGGAGCTCAGGAATGAAGTGCTCAGGCTGGTACTGTACACCTGGACCCTCATCCCACGTTTCCCCTGGGCTCCCAGACAAGCTAGCCATCCTCGGGCCTCAGGCCTCAGGCACTGTCTCTTCTGTGCGATTCTCTGGGGCGTCCTGGAGGGCACCTCGTTTTCTGAGGGCTCCCACAGCGCTCAGGGTGCCCAGCGCTGTCAGATTCGTTTGTTGTGTCCATTTCTCTCCCAGACCTGGGCTCTGCTTGCTCACAGGTTCAGTTTTCATCTTGGCACCCTGAGCCTGGCTTAAGGGTGGCCCCGAAGGAGAGGATTAGAAAAATCTCAGCATCCGACTTTGGGACTGACATCACATGCATATGCATGTTTGTCTTCTTTTTAGATAAACTACTGTTCAGCTCTGTCTCCTTCCTCCTGAACTTTTGGTGAGAAGGTGCACCTACGTGTCTGACCAGCCTCAGTCTTGATTTCAGTACACCTCTTACTAGCTGTGACCCAGGGCAAATGCTGAGCGTCTTAGGGCCTCAGTTTCTTCTCCTACAAAATGAGACCAACATCCTATTCTAAGCGTTTCCATAACTAAACGAGCTATCTTTTATGCAAAGGGTATGGCATACAGTCTATGCTCAATAATTCCTTCTCCTCTCCTTCACCCCAACCTTTGATCTACGATAAAGACTTGACATTTACCTCCATGAACTTGAACCTAGAGGTCAAGTCAATCCACATCATTTTGAAACCCAGTTCTGCCATCTATCACAGTCACTCTCCTGCCTACAGATTTTGATACATGCATTTTATCTGACCAAGTACTTCAAAAATATATCAGACTGAGCAAGTCAGCACAGAGGACCAAGCCCCAAGCAGGGCTCTGATCTGCCCTCCAGGCTACTATTGATCCACTAATCAATCTCTTCCTCTGGTCATCCAGGCAGCCAGGGAATCCCCCAGAGTATCTCTATTCGATCCCGCCCCGATCTCACCATAAAAATACTTTGGGAAATATTCCAAATGTCTTTTCAAAGTCAAGATTCTCAGGACTCTGATAGATACTTGATCCATTACCCCGTTCTCCCAAAGGAGGAGAGAGGGGAAGTTAGACTGGCTTCCTTTAAGTAAACTTATGCTGAGTCCTGGGCCCACCACGCTTCTTCTTCACCTTAAGTGATATAAATCAATCCTTTTTTCGGCTATCTTTGTTAGTGCTATTAAATCAGAAACGTTTTTTTCAGTCCTCAGTGAAATAATCTCACTTAGACATTATCCAATTAACCCAGGTTACTTGCCCACACCAGTTGGCTGTTGGTTGAAAACAGTTTAAAACATGTACGTGAGAACCTCCCTCTCCCACAGGAAATGAAGGAAGGTTCTCTATAGGAAGGTAAATTTCCGTCCTTTTCTGATTCATCATAAATGGGGATGGTGCAATTCGAGTAACTGCTGTCTTCCTGTAATCTTGGGTCAAACATTCACTTGTTAAAAATATAACAACATTGTGTCCGAGTAAAAGCTTAGCTGCATATTTTAAGACTGAGAAAATAAGCTTGGCTGGCTGTTTTCAAAGTTTTGTTAAGATTACCGAGAACACAAAAAGCCAGTGCGAGAGGGAGCATAATGAAATCCAACAGGAATAATTTGTAATTAGAAAACCCCACGCCATTCCTCAGCCAAGGATGATGGTGATCCATCTTAAAAACTCATGTGTCCCATGCTGGGCCCTGATGAGCCTAATCAGACACACTCCACTGGCGTTTTTCACAGCGCCGAGGGGCCCCTAATTGCTGGTGGGTGCAGACAGACAAGCTTCTTGCTGTTCCTCTCAGGAGATCGTGATGATCAAGTGCAGGCCTGGAGCCAGCCAGCCAGCCAGCCAGCCAGGATTGGCACCCCAGCCGTCCTCCTACTCACTCTGGGACCTTATGCAAGTTACTTAGCCTCTCCGTGCCTCAGTTTCCTTATCTTTACAGTCAGGACCAAGAATCGCTACTTTTCAGGGTGAAGAGGGAACTAGTTGCTAGATATGGGAAGTCTGCCAGACTCAAAATGTGTCTCGACTACTCCCCAGTTGCTACTGGGGTGCTCATGGGTAAGGTGAAAGAGGGGTCCCCTCCCCCCTCACCATCCTGCTGCCTCTCTCTTTTGTTAGGGACAAGGACCCTGCCAGAAGTTCCAGCCCGTGTGGAGGGGCACCGTGCCCTGCCCTGAGGCTGGTGTACTTAATTCTCTCCTCCTGGAGGGGGGGGGGGGCCCGCAACACCACCCGGACCACACCTGGCCCTGGCCCAGCTTCACTGCTGGTGACCTGCCCAGACCAAGCGAGGTGGCTTGCCTCCAGCAAGGGCTAAAGGTTCTCCATTCTGTTTTCTCTGCAGCCTAAGCATCTGGGCAGGGGTGGGGGAGGAGGAGAGGCAAAGAGGGAAGAAGAAATGCAGTTCCCACACGCCTGCCTCCCTGCCTCCCCCACGGCCGGGCACAGGATGCACTCATCCCAGGAAAGCTCCCTCCAGGGCGCCCTGCAGAGTGCCTCATCACGTCCTTCCCTGGTTCAGCCTGTCCTGCCCGCGGAGTTCAACAGCTTCTCGCAGCGCTCGCCACGTGCCCGTCCCTTCCCCGGGCTGAGCGCTGGGGGCACAGAGATGACTCAGGCCAGGGCCCTGCCCTCCGAGCACTCGTTTTATAGCAGCAAGAGCACAGGCTGCAGAGGCACAGCCTGAGCTGGACTCTCCACTCGGCCCCTTTTAAGCTGTGTGATCTTAGGTCAACTACTTAACCTGAGGGTCCACTCCTTCATGTTAAATGGGGGCCAGAGTGCCTCCGCTCCAGGGCTCTGTGAGGATTAAATACAGTTCTCAGCTCCGTGCACCGCATGCAGTGGATGCTCAGTCCAGCCTGCCTGCCTTCCCCTCCCTCCTCCATCCTTTCCTCCCTCCCTCTTTCCCTACAGCCAGCTGCCTCTCCCAGAGAAGAGGGTCACAGTGGGATCTGTGGGGGGAGGCAGAGCCCTCTCTCAGCAGGGAGACCTAGGGGTCAGGGTCAGTTGGGCCTGTGTGGGCCCTGCTGGGTGGTGTAGGGGTGCAGACCAGCGCAGGGTCCGCCTGCCAGGTGCTCTCTCTCAGAAGTAGTCTCGGTCCTCTGACCTCCTTTTCCTCCTCCCAATGGCTAATTAGTGCTGATTGTGGGCTCCTTTTTAGCCTTTCCTTTTCTGAACTCCCAAACGGCTTCTTCTTTCCCTCCCCAGGGCAGGGCTGAAGACACACTGGCAGGGCCACATCGAAGCCCCCGCCTTCGCCAGGCCCTGCACTGAGGAGGGGGTGAGAACTGTTTCTCTTGGGGGTGCCACGGGGGCTGCTGAGGTACAGAAGTTGGGGCGGCCCCAACAGAAGGCTGCTTCTTGACTGACCAGGCTGCTGTCCATCCATCTGTCCTGAAGTTCCTGTCCTAAGCCCAGGGGTATGTGGAACAGCCAATATTCTGGTCAGCCTGCAAGGTCTGCCTGCCCACCCACGCCTTCCGGAGAGTGATGAGCTCAGAGATCCACAGGGATGTCACGCCTTCATCAGGGTGGGGAAGCTACCCCATCCCCCCCGGAGACGGAATGCTTCCTCTACCGTTTGGAAATACAGTGGGGAAACCTGGAGACTTAGCTCCGGACCCGCGGGGGAAACCAGCACTAGGTCATCCGGGGGACTGGCCAACATGAGTCTGGAAAGAGAGAGGGGCTCTGCGGGGTCAGGGAACCTCCAGTTCTTGAGGCCTAGGCTGGTGGCAATAGAGGGTCTGTCTGCAAAGAGCCGGGCTCCACCACTCCCATGGTGGGAAATCCGTCAGTCACGAGTCCCAGGGCCAAAGATTAGCAGCAGAGGGAGCTGAGACCTGGGGTGGCACCCAAACATCTCCAGTCTCTGAGAGACTGAAGCCACAGCCAAATAAAGCTGCTCCAGCCAGCAGAGAGGAGGAGGGCCTCTGTGGCTGCAGCCAGGCGTGGCTGCCACGAACAAAGCAGCACAGATCGATGGAAAGGGCAGGCGGGTCAGGAAGATGTCGTCCAGGAGCTCTGAGCAGAAGCCGAGAAAGAGACAAGGGCATGAGGACAGAGGAGGCCTCGGGAAGTCTTCCTGGAAAAGGAGTGTCACTAGAAAAGCCAGGCCTGGCCGGCGTGGCTCAGTGGTGGAGTGTCGACCTGTGAACCAGGAGGTCACAGTTCAACTTCCCTTCAGGTCCCATTCCTGGTTGTTGGCTCGATCCCCAGTGTGGGGCATGCAGGAGGCAGCCAATCAATGATTCTCTCTCATCGTCAATGTTTTTCTCTCTCTCCTTCTCCCTTCCTCTCTGAAATCAATAATATATATATACATATATATATATTTTTTAAAGGGCCCTATGGGCGTGGCCTCAGAGAGGACCTGGTTATGATTGGTCGCTGTGCATCTTCCCCTAGAACCAGGGGTGACTGCTCTCCCCATACAGGACCTGAAGCTCAGCCACTGTGTGCCCACGGTGGACAGGGCTGTGCGCCTGGTCAGACCGAGTCAAGTTTTAAACCAAGTGTCTAAGCTGCTCTGTGTCCCCGTGTGGCCAGGGCGAGTGCCCAGAGACCAGGAGCCCAGAGACCTGGCCGCAGTCACAGCCAGTGGGACCAGGCAATACTTCCTTCTTATTATTTTTATTTTTTGCCAAGTTTATTTTATTTCATTTCTATTAATTTCTTATATACTGACTTGAGAGAGAGAGAGAAACATGGGTTTCTTTTTCCACTTATTGATGCATTCATTGGTTGATGTAAGTGCCCTGACCAGGGATCAAACCCACAACCTTGGTGCATCAGGTCGAGGCTCTAACCAACTGAGCTACCCAGCCAGGGCCTCTTATGGATTTTATTGATCAATCCTTACTAATAATAGGAGTTATAATTAACACATTTCAATACCGGATGTGTCTCATCAAGAATAATTGACACTGCCAAAACCGGATTGGCTCAGTGGATAGAGCATCGGCCTGCTGACTGAAAGGTCCCGGGTTTGATTCTGGTCAAGGGCATGTACCTTGGTTGCGGGCACATCCCCAGTAGGGGGTGCGCAAGAGGCAGCTGATCGATTCTATCTCATCAATGTTTCTAACTCTATCCCTCTCTCTTCCTCTCTGTAAAAAAATCAATAAAATATATATATTTAAAAAAGAAAAAAAGAAAAAAGGGCCCTAGCTGGTTTGGCTCAGTGTATAGAGTGTTGGCCACAAGGATCCCAGGTTCAATTCCAGCCAAGGGCACCTGCCTGGAGTTGTGAACTCGATCCCCAGTAGGGGGCGTGCAGGAGGCAGCCAATCAATGATTCTCTTTCACCATTGATGTTTCTCTCTCTCTCTCTGTACTTCTCCCTTCATCTCTAAAAATCAATAAATTTTTTTTTAAAGGAAAGTCTGGAAATGTAGTGTCAAAAATTCGGGAAGTGAACTGGAGGTCGACTCACCAACCCTCTTGAGCACCAGTGCCTGCGCGGTGGTTACTTCTGCATTCGAGTGGGTGCTGCTGGGGAAGTGATGCTGGAACTGCTCGGGCCAAGGTGTCCTCCAGGCCCCACTCCAGCAGGCAGGAGGCTGCCACATGTTCTCATCACGCCTTCTCACCTGGAGCCAGAGCCTGCTGGCTCCTCTGCTAATGGCTTCCAGGTGTGTCCTTGGGCCCATGGGGGAGACATCCTGAAGGACACACCCCTTCCTACCCAAGTCCCACCCCTCTGGTCACCTTCAGCCACAGAACCTGGGCTGGCCTGGTGCCTCCTTCTGAGATTGAGCGTGTCGGTGCCTGAGGGTCTCCATAGCTGTGGGCCCAATTTCTTTCTGTGTGACTCTTTCTGCACGCGTGTCCTTGTCACCATTTGTCTCTGCTTCTGAAGCTATGGGTCCATGTGTTTCTCTGTGTATTTCACAGCAAAGCTTTCCTTGACTGTGATAACAAACTCCATCAGTGTTTATTATCCAATGAAAGGAAGCTCAATATCGCCCTTCCTGCTCCACCTCCCTAAGGCCCTAAGTTTTTATTCCATAGTTATTTCCAGCCTAAATAGAGAGAACCTGATTTATGCTCTGCTGGGGGTGACTTGGATTCAAGATGACGAGAGGCTCATGGCTGGTGAGCTGCACAGGAGCAGCAGTGCCACAAATCACACCCTGTGGCTCGGAGCACGCCTCCAGCTCCAGACACCTGTCATCACTGGGTCCTCTTCCAGAATTCTCCTGATCCAGGATGATGCCTGAATAAGTCTGTGCTCCTGGACCAGGGTTTATTCTGACCACCAGTTTTATCACCCCCACACTCACCAGAACCTCCTGCTTCTTCTTCATCATCATCATCATCACCATTATCACCCCCTCTTCCAACATCACCACCATTCCCATTACTGTCACTATCAACACCACAACTAATATACCACAGTAACTGTCACCATCAACACCACTGTTCCAATACTAATGTCAAAGATTTCTAGCTACTTCCCAACAGCCATTTCTCCTTCTTCCTCAGTAATAATGACCACAACTTTTTGCTGGGCGCACTGACTCCCAGGTAATAGACTGTATTTCCAGGCCCTTTGAAACCAGTTACATGTGGCCATGTAAGTGAAGGTGTTGAATGAAGGACCCATAACGGGAAGGGGCGCCCTTTCTTATACTTTGCCTCCATCTGCTACCTGATGTGATGGCTGGTGCTCTGGCAGCCATTTTTCACCACAAGAATGAGGACTGCACACTAGGAAAGGCAGAATGGTGTCTTGTGACTATGGATAAACCACTCAGACTCTGTACTGCTACATCTGGACTTTTTTATGAGAAAAAAACGAACTTCTATTTCTATGTCATTTAATAGATTGTTGTTTGGAGAACTCTAATCCAGACAGCTGAACCTAAACTTGATTAGTATACAACAGCATGTATTAGTTTGCTTTTAAATAGTCCAGGCCAATGATCTGGAGATGGGAGAGGGGGATATGGCATATAGGGAAGAAAGAGAGAAAGGGAGGAAGGGGTAGGAAGAGAGGAAGAGGGGGAGTGGGAGAGATGGAGGGAGAGAGAAAATAGAGATTGAATTCTAGGATACGGGAATGCAGCTATTCTGAGGAGACGGTGGCCAGGAGGGTAAAGACTTTCAGCACCATGGATAGATCCCAGAACTCAGCAGTTGCGGGGGGGGGGGGGGGGGGGGGGGGGGGGAGACAGGGCAGGAAATAGTGAGGCTAATTTTTTTGTGGTGGTGGTTGTTGTTTTCTTCAAGATATTTTCATTAACCTCCACTCTGTACCAGACGTTGTGCCAAGAACTGGGATAAATACCAAGACAAATTTCCACCAGGTCTACATTTACATCCCAAGACCAGAGCAAGCAGATCAACACAGGAAAGCTTCCTAAAGCAGAAGGACTGAGAAGCCAGCTGGCAGGTGGAACAAGAGGACTGTGGGGTAGAATAAACAGAACTCCGAAAAATAAGGGACCCTGTGGGTGGCGGGAGGGCTCCGGGTTAGAAGGGGATGAGGGAGCCAATTGGTCTGTGAATTAAAGGAGGAGTTAAAGAAATGAGTTCCCAGGTCGCTTCTACTCCTCAGACACTGTAACAAAATTTTCAGCTTCTGGCCCTGGCTGGTGTGGCTCAATTGCTTGGGCATCATCCCATGCATGGAAGGGCTGTCAGTTCCATTCCCAGGGAGAGCACATGCTTGGGTTGGAGGCTCAATTCCTGGTAGGGGACGCCAGGGGCATGCAGAAAGCAGCCGATGTTACACTCTCACATCAATGTTTCTCTCTCCCCCTCTCCTTCCCTCTCTAAAAAACAATAAAAATGTTTTCTTTTAATTTTTCAGTTTCTGACCCCAGGAATCTATGTCACTATGGCTGTATGGAATCTATGACTAAGATTCTACAATTCTAATTCTATGGCTCTGACTCAGTTACCTACTAATGCTGCATAACAACTTCCTACCTCCTACTTAATGGCTTCCAACAGCAACTATTTTATTTGTTCACAGTTCTGAGTCTGCACTTTGGGCTTGCGTCAGCTGGGTAGTTCTTGACGTATCTTGGGTCACTCACTGGAGTCAGCTGGGAGCAGGTGGGCCTAGAGGGCTGTAACCGGGATGGCTTGTTTCTGGTCTCTTCCTCTGAGAGGCCTGCTTGGGCTTCTACACATGGAGCTCTCAGGGGAGCAAGCAGAGGGTTAAAAACTCCCTTTAACAGGCAGTTTTTAACCCTTTGCTTGCGTCACACTGGCTGGTATCTCCGTAGCCAAAGGAATTCATACGGCCAAACCAAAGTCAGTGTGTGAAGGGACAGCATGAGCATATGGAAAGAGGCAGAACTCCCTGGGGAACATTCGTAGAACAACCTACTGCAGGCTCTTAAGTTATTTCATTCACCACCACTCATGTTACCAGCACCGTCAGAGCCTTATGGTCTGATTCAAACGGACCATGGCTCTATGGCTCTCCCAGGCTGTGGTTCTCAGAATCCAATGTTTGGATTCAAAGATTCTGTAATTCTAGAAGTAGAAGGCTCGGTGCAGCTGAGGAGGATCCTGAGGATCCAGGAGGATGCAAGGGAAGTCACACACCCTGAGGTCACTCCCCGAGCTGAGCAAGAACCCACCTGCCTCTCCCATTTCCACCCCTCAGCCCCCAGCTTCCTGCCTGGAGAAGAGCAGCGGCATGCGCACCAAGATGGAAATCAGAAAACGTGCATCATTGATCTGGCGTGATCCCAAGGATTGCTCTTACCCTCCCAGGGTTCTCATGTAACCAACAGAGATATCAATCTAACCAGCAGAAATGTCAGTCCCGTCCCCCGAGGGACACAGAACAGGTGAGGCGGGGCAACTGGGCCCGCTAACTTCCATTACCGGGGCCTGACCCTGGTGCAGCGTAAGAAGAGGGTTTGGCTCCCACCTTCTCAAACGGCATCTACAGCTTCCCAGACCCTGAGTTTTAAGAGCATTAAGATTTAAATAGGTTGTTGCCCTTGGTCTGTCCTGACCTCTCCCTTCAAAAGGAAGGAAGGAAGGAGGGGAGAGAAAGGCAAGAGAAGAGAGAAAGAGCCCAACTCTGCTCCTCCTCTCGCCCCCACCCACTCCTGCTCCAGCGGAATCTGCACTGGAATCCTGGGGCCAGCCCCGGCCTGGCCTGGAGCCTCAGTCTTCTCTGCCCTTTAGCTTTCCCAAGAAGAAGAGTGTGGAGGCAAAGAGTGGCTCTCTGAGAAATCCAGACCAGAGCAGCGATTCATGACATTTCACCACTGGAGGGACACGGCGGCCACCCCAAAACACCAGTGAGGAAACGGGAGTCCAGGAAGAGACCGGGACCTGCTCACAGCCAGCCGCACAGCCAGCCTGCCTGCAGCAGACCAGGAACAAAAGCCAGAGGGAGTCACCTCCCTTCTCTAAACTTCCGTTTCCAATTCTAAACCAGGGATAACAACCCCAGCCTGGGCGCCACTTAGAGACGGGGAGTTTCGATCTATGCAGTGAAACACTGTGAAAAAGGAGTAAGGAATACAGTTTTCTCCGTGGCCTAGAGTCTGGGGGTGGTGGAAGGGCGGGTGGACGTGGGGGCGGGAGCACTTATGACTTTCAGAGGACTCACCAGCTCATTTCCTCGAGCCTTTCCTCCGAGGCCCAGGCCACAACGCGGAGGAGGGTATGAAATATCAGTTATTTAATAGCCCGTTGGCTGTCCCTCACAAGCAGGGCAGTCTCTGCTGACTCAGTGGAGAAAATGAATCTTGGGTCTATGGATCTTCCCGTGTCTCACAGCGGTGGGGGGAGGAGGAGCGAGGAAGGGGAACAGCAGAGTCCAGGGTGGAGCACTCCCCTCCTGCCAGTGCAGAGGCTACAGGAGAGGAGAGAACCTGGGGCCTCCCCAGCTGTGACCTAATGACTGAGCTCCATCATGTCAGCCCTGCCAGCTGCGCCTCCATTGCCTGGGTGGAAGGAGGAGCAGAGGGAAAGGGAGGCCACCAGGATAAAGGGATGGGGGGGGGGGGCCATGAATTTGCTGTGTTGGGAAGGGAGAAAAACGGAACAAGGCAAATGACATGGCAGCTAATTAGTCTCAGAAAGGGGCCGTGTCTAGAGCCACAGGGTGAAAGCGTGGCAGAATGGGTGCTAGGCCCCCACACCCTAGGTGATACGGCTTTTATTTCAAAGCACTTTCCATTCATTTATCACAATAGCTTTGAGAGGACTAGAAAGGCTAGGAATCCAGAAGCCCACCTACTTTCCAGAAGTAGAAGCTGACAGCCCAGAGGTAGAGAGTGCTCCAAGGTCACACCAGACACACACACACACACACACACACACACACACACTCCCCTCCTCCCCCCCCCTCCCCCAGCATCTGCTCCTGGCCTCAGCCCCCCTCTCCCCCCCCCCAGGGTCAGGAGATTTCCCTGGGGCACTGGACCCTCTCAGATGCAGCCAATACCTTGGACAAAGCCCTGGGCAAGGACCTGGGGCCAGGTTTCCAGACAAAGCCCTGACAACCACTAGCCTTGGGATAAGACCCTGGCCCTCTGACCTCAGTTTCCCCATTTATAACACACAACCATTGCCTTGTGCTCTGACGCCTAATGGCTCTTGGTTCTCTTCCGGTCTTCTTTCCCCAGTTGAGGTGTGTTTAGCACCTCCTCTCATGGGGGTGGGGGATGGGGGAGAACATCAGACAACCAGGAACCAATCACATGGGGAGCTGGGGAAGGGGCTCTTACCTTGGCACTTCCTTAGAGGCTGGAAGCAAAGGGGGCTCTAAGCAGCAGGACGGTCAGAAGACTATTTCGTTCATTCATTCAGTCAGTCAGTCAGTCATCTACAAACATTTACAGTACGCTACGGTCTCGTGCTAGTCCTTGTAGTAGAAACACAAGCGTGAAGAAAAGCCAGGCCTCCCCTGGGGGAGATGACAGTTGGAGCTTGGAGCTGACATGAGCCAGGACTGGGGAGAGGACAAGGGCTCAGGGTCCCGCCCCAAGGGCAGCTATCTGAGCACGTGTGCTTATCTGAGAAAAGGCACCACGGCTGGCTACCTCCACAGACCAAGGGCGTGGTGGAGGGCAGCACTGGGCTGAGAGTGTGTTGGCCAATCTCTGGATGCACGTGCTTGCGAGCATGGGTCTGTAAGCTTGCCCCTCCCAAAACACACCCAGGAACCTGCAAGGGCCCAGAAGCATGCATGTTCAAGTATGAATGTGCTTTTGTATACATGGACACATACCAGGATGCACTCAAGTCTACGTTCATATGTGCACATGTATGAATGAGCCCTCATGTACTTGCATGAGGCATATCTGAGATGGCCTGCAACCCTGTACACGTTTATACAAACCTTCTTAAGCACACCCAAGTGAGCATGAAGTCTGTGTGTGCTCACACGTGGACAGCCTCACATGTACATATGTACAGGCATGTCCAATCATGCATGTGTAAGTGATTGTTCTCATATGTCAATACCTGGGAGAGGGAAGCGGGGAGGCAAGAGCCAGCTCCCCAACACCCCCAGCATCAACAGCCCTGGTCCTTCGCAGTGGTCCTTGCCGGAGACTCAAGCCACCGCAGGGTCTGCCTCTTCCTTGAGTGGTATTGATCTGTTAAATATAACTTCCGGGAGGAGTCAACCCAACCACCGCCCTGATTCAGGAGAAAGAGACTGCCTGATTCTTAGGTGGGGGAAGCCTCTATCCCAACCAGCTCTGCTGATGCCAGAATGGCCTGCAGGATCGAGTGTCAGCCTCTCCAGCCTAAATAATTCATGCCGAGGCCAGGAGCGCTCCCTCCCCAGAAGCCTGTTTCTTTAAATCAGGTCTGGAGTGACTCCGTTCTACCAAAAAAATAAAATTAAAAAATCCCCAGGACAAAGCAAACCCATCAACAGCTCAACCCTGGCCCCCCTCTGAAGCCCCCCTCCCCCATTCCATGCTGCGAAATCCGCTCCTGTTCTCCCAACCGCGGGAGCCTCAAACCTCCCACACATTCATCATTCGCAGAAGGTGTATATCCTGGAGGCAGTTCACAGCGTCCAACCACCCCAGGGTCCTGATACCCCGTGGGACAGTCCAGTGGGTCCCTGCCTGGCTGCTCCAGCAGGGAGGGGACAGCAAAGAGCTGAATCACCACACCCACTGACCCCAAAGCCTGGGACAGGGCTTGGCAGAGGAGTCCGGCCAGCCCGGTGGAGGAAACCAGATGCAAGAACTCCAGGCACAGCAGCCAGTGAGTTGGGGGCCGCCGGGGAGGAGCGAAGGGGGTGTCGCTGTCTTTCAGAGGTGGGATGGGATGGGGTCCAGGGAACGTAGGGACAGTCAGTGGTGGTGACCCAGCCAGGCCTAAGGTAACCGGGGTCCCAGCGGAGGGAGGCGGGGGGGGGGGGCGGCTGGGGATTTTCCAGCCTTTGGGGACACAGCCTTCTCCATTAGGAAGAGTAACTTTCTCAGCCCACCCTCACCCCTTCCTGCGCTGCTTGGGAGGATGCTGACGTCCTGCCACCCAAGTCTCGCTCCCTGGTCTGACCCACCTGCCTGCTGTCCCAGGTCCAGCCCGGCCCCGCAGGTGCTGCTGGAGAGGGAAGAGGAAGGATCCAGCTTAGCCATGGGGAGTGAGGGAGACGAGGAGGCTGCGAGTGAGACCCGGGAGAGCCAAACTTCTCAGCAGACCCGGAACCAGAGAGAGGGGGGACGAGAAAGCACAGCAGCAAAAGCCCAGATTCTCAGGAGGGAGCCTTCCACCCCGCCTCTCCGCGAGCGAGCAGGGCGCTGAGGCTCCGCTGGGGGCGGAGGAGGAGGAGGACGGGAGGCGGGGAGGGGGGGAGGCAAACCCTGCCCACTCGGCTCGGAGCCGCCGGCACGGCCGCGGGAGCCGCCAGAGGCCAGCGCGCAGGGCGAGTCGGGCGCCGGGGGAGGGTGGGGGGCTCCGCTCCCCGCCTGACCCCTCTCGCCCCGGCCCGGAAAGTGAAGGTTTCCTCGGATTTTAGAGCCAGCGGACGGCACCACAGCGACCAGCCAGCCTCTCTCCAGGTCAAGGCCTTGCCCCACCCGCCCCCTCTACCCACCCGCCCCCCCAAAGCGCTCAGAACTCACTGGTGGGAGCGCGCTGGCCCAGGCGCTGGATGCATGCGGGGGCAGCCGGGATGGCCCCGCGCTCGGGACGGCGGGAGCCCAGGGGGCCGCAGCTGGCCGGGCTGCTGCTCGTGGCGGCGGCGCTGAGCCGGCCCGCCGCGCCCTGCCCCTTCCAGTGCTACTGCTTCGGCGGCCCCAAGCTGCTGCTGCGCTGCGCGTCGGGCGCGGAGCTCCGGCAGCCGCCCCGGGACGTGCCGCCCGACGCGCGCAACCTCACCATCGTGGGCGCCAACCTGACGGTGCTGCGCGCGGCCGCCTTCGCCGGCGAGGACGCGGCCGGGGACGGGGAGGAGGAGGGGGCGGCGGCGGGCGGCGTGCGCCTCCCGTTCCTGACCGCGCTGCGCCTCACGCACAACAACATCGAGGTGGTGGAGGACGGCGCCTTCGACGGGCTGCCCAGCCTGGCGGCGCTCGACCTGAGCCACAACCCGCTGCGCGCCCTGGGCGCCGGCGCGTTCCGCGGGCTGCGGGCGCTCCGCTCGCTGCAGCTCAACCACGCGCTGGCGCGGGGCGGCCCCGCGCTGCTGGCCGCGCTCAACGCCGCGCTCGCCCCGCTGGACGAGCTGCGCCTCCTGGGCCTGGCGGGCAACGCGCTGAGCCGCCTGCCGCCCGCCGCGCTGCTCCGGCCGCGCCTCGAGCAGCTGGACGCGCGCCTCAACGCGCTGGCCGGCCTGGGCCCCGACGACCTGCGCGCCCTGGAGCGCGAGGGCGGCCTGCCCGCGCCGCGCCTGCTGCTGGCCGACAACCCCCTGCGCTGCGGCTGCGCCGCGCGCCCCCTGCTGGCCTGGCTGCGCAACGCCACGGAGCGCGTCCCCGACGCGCGGCGCCTACGGTGCGCCTCCCCGCGGCCGCTGCAGGACCGGCCTTTCCTGGGCCTGGACGAGGCGCGGCTGCGCTGCGTGGACCGCGACGCCCAGGATGCGGAGCTCACTGGCCCGGAGCTGGAAGCCTCCTATGTCTTCTTCGGGCTGGTGCTGGCGCTCATCGGCCTCATCTTTTTAATGGTGCTCTACCTAAACCGCCGGGGCATCCAGCGCTGGATGCGCAACCTGCGCGAGGCCTGCAGGGACCAGATGGAGGGCTACCACTACCGCTACGAGCAGGACGCCGACCCGCGCCGCCTGCCCGCCCCCGCCGCCCCCGCCGGCTCCCGGGCCACTTCCCCGAGCTCGGGCCTCTGAGCTTCACTTGGGGGGATGCCCCCACCAACGGATGACTTTCCTGGGGCTACCTGGCCTGAAGGAGTTGGGTATGAGACACCCCTCGCGAGCTTGGGGCTTTTGAGACCTGGACCTGACCTGCCTGTAAACCTTTGGATTCTGGCATCACCACCCCCTTCCCTCCCACACATACACACACATGGAAAGCCCAAACTGTACCCCTCTTCCCAGTCTCTGAGAGCTCTGACCATCAGAGAGACCCAGAGACACTCCTTCTGATTCCATGCATTCCAGGCTCCAGACCCATCCACCTCCCGCCCCCTTTTAAGACTCACCCAGACACCTTCTCCTAAAATCCCAAGGCCCTGAGATTGCTTCCACCGCCCTCGTCTCTGAGCCCTGACCTTTCTAGTGGGAAACATCATCCCAGACTTCAAGGACCCCCATCTCCAGCTTGGAGCCCCTCAGCTCCCTGCCCAGAGCTGGGGCCCTCGCATCCTATTCTGGTCTCAGAAGCAGAGCTCACTCCCACGAAGAGGTTTTGGTGGACTCGGAGCCTTTTTTTCTCTCACACCAGAGCTCTGAGCCCCTGCGTCCTGCAAAGAGACCCACAGCTTCGGGCTCTGAGGGTTGGGCACCCTTCCCCAATCAGAGGCTGTATTTCATGCCACCCACCACCCCAGCACTGGCTCAGGCCCCCATGCCTTGGGGCTTGGGGCTCCGCTCCGTGGGTCTCTCCCATCCCCGGGAGGGGCACACCCTGTTACAGCGTTGGCATGGAGCTGATCTCTAGCCTTGCCCTCCAGAGCTCCGATCCCCCAGCATTCAGGGCTTGGCCCGATCTCAGACTCTCAGCTCTTTAACCTGATCTGAGTTTCACCCCTCTGCCCAAGTCTTAGGCTCTCAATCCCCGCCCCCTGCCCCCCCACACACACCCATAGCTTGCACTCAGTACCAACTCCTGCCACTCATGAGGCCAGGGTCCCGTGAGGCCTCCCTCCCTGGAATGTGCCCCTGGACACATCCTGAAATGAGCTCTCCAGCACTGCAAGACAGCTGCAGGCGCCCCAGCCACGCTAGCAGATCCCCACGGGAGAACGGAGGGTCCTGGGGCTGTGAGGTCAGGCCTCAGAACCAGAGTCACCCACCCACCCACCGTGGCCTACGAGAGGGGTCAGTCAGGAAAGGGGCTCTGAAGGGCTGGGAGCCACCGCCCCTATGCTCTTTCCCATCCCTCTGGCTCTTCTCCACGGAGGATCGCCCCCCCCCCCTGACGTGCCACACCCCCATCCCTTCCGGAGGAGGAAGGGAGGTCTCACCTCCCGGTTCAGGCACAAGCCCCTCCTTTCAGGGCCAGAGCCTGGCGGCTCCTTGCCTTCTGCATGATCCCAAAGCACAATCGGTGAGTGGGGAGGGGCTGCCTCTCCCTGACTCCCACCCCCTCGGTCAGGCAGAATGGCTGGCCCGTGCTGCTCCCGCACACCGGAAGTCAGGCGCGCTCCTTCCGCATACCGGCTTGAGGCCTGCCTTCCCGCCCCTACCCGAGAAGTCTGGAAACCCCTTGGCCAGTTTTGTATAAAGTCTGCGATAACCTCCGATGCTCAGCTCTTGTCAGTGGTGCCGTATCGTTCGGGCTGGCCTTGGGGCACTGGAAGGGGGGTGGGAGGGACACTCGGAGGGCACTTTGGGCCTCCCTAAGGTGCAGTGAGTGACCTTTGGTTTCTTCTCCTGGGCTTGGGGAGAGAAATGGGATCTGACGGCACATGGCAGGATGGAAGCCAGGCACATAGACCTCCCACTGGATGGCACGGCTCTCCAAACCGTCTGTTGTCTGTCCTCTGAGGTGGGGTTAGAGACAGCCAGGGTGGGACCCTCTGCTTCCTCGACATCCTCTTCCCCTTTCCTTCCTCATCACAGCGCTGGGCGGGGGGGGGGGGGGGGGGGGGGGGGGGGATTATGGGGGAGATGGAGTTGGACTGGCAAACGCTGGCATCCGATGAGGCTGCTACCAGGGAGGAAATGCAGCCTCGGGGAACCGAGGCAGTTCATTCAGACAGGAAAGAGGATGGGTCGTTATTGGCTGCTTTGGCATCATGCCCTCTTGACGGATTACCTGATCCTCCGGTATAGCCCTTGTCACGCCGCTGACTCCTGGCTGGAGGGGAGAGCACGGCTCGTTGGGTCTGCTAGGGGCCGGGAGGAGAAGCAGCCTGGAGGTGGGAGGGATGAGGTGACCCCTGAGATGTGTGGAGCGAGGAGGCAGTGGGTCTGGGCCAGGAGGGTCAGGCCAGGCGGCTTACCTCCTGCCTCACGGTGCCCATGCTGGGCTATTTCACAGTTAGGATCTCAGAGCCCTGGAACCACATGATAGAAGTCCAGCACGCTGGCATTTCAGAATGTGAGGGCCACCTCATCCTGGAAATGGTGCCTGGTAAACATTGACAAGGGCCTCAGAGGTAAGGTAAGGAGCCATCTCACCAAGGAGCACCCTCTCTTCATAGGTGCTCACTCTCTCTCTTCCTGGGAACGTCCCTTTCGTTGCCGGAGGAATCTGCCTGGGACTTCCCCACAGTCCAGCCTGGGGGCAGGAGCGCAGCTCACCCCAGATTAGCTCTTTACAGAGTGGGAGACAGTGCGTGAGACCTTATCTCCTCCCCGCAGATCCACTACCCCGCTCCTTCTGCCTGAGAAGGGATTACATTCCCTCGAAGCATTCCCATCTGTCCATGACCGTCAAAGGGTGCTCTGCCCACCCTCCGGGACAAAGAAGCGGTGGTGTCTCTCACAGGGTTCAAGAACTGCCTTCAACGGGTCACCTCCGAGGTTCCAAAGACGTGCCCTCTGGTCATGTAGCCAACGTCTGCAGTAGGTTCTGGCAAGCAAAGCGCACTCTTCGCTGTGGGTTCCTTGTCAGCAAGAATCTCGGAGAGTTTCTCACGGGAGCTGCTGCTAAGCGAAGAATCAGATCGATAGTTGTCAAAACCTAACTGATGGCGTGCCAGTTGATATTTAACCTTCGTGCCTGTGGAAGGCCATCTCCAGGCTGCCACCTGCTTGCGGTCTGTTCGTGGCCTTTGGTCTTAGGAGACTACCAACAGGTCCCCAGGGGCCCCGCCCTGCTTCCCCTGCAAACCCAGCCATGCACTCAGCCTCTGCCAGTCCAGACAAGCTAACGACCCTGGGGAGGAGTCATAGTCAGAGGCTTAGAGAAAAAAAGTTCCAGGACACTGAATGCTCAGAGCAAGAACCCCTGACTCCGCCCAGGGAGACTTCTAGGAAATCTCGTTTGAATGGGGTGTGAAAGGAGGAGTGGGAGTTTGCAGAACAGAGAACAATCAGAAGCTGTCCGCTTGTGCAAAGGGCTTGTGCAAAGGCCTGCAGGCAGGAAGAATTTGTTTGAGAATTGGGGGACCATTCATGGCTGGGAGGATGGATGTGGGTACGAGGGACCCGCCACCCCCACGTTCTCCACGGGGCGGTAGTAGAGGGATCTCCACCTTCCAAAAAGGCATGTGGGACAGGAGACCGACCTGGTGCCTCTTCCCGGTTCCCTCTGCCCCTCCTCTTTGGCACCGGAAGCATCGGGAGGAATCAGAACTAAGCAGTGCCTGCAGGAGGCAGGTGGGCAAGGGGATGAGGAGCCCAGAAGATGCCTTATAGGGAAAGGTGAGATGGAGGGACCTGCCCTGGCCTGACCCCCTGATGCCACCCACCTGCTTCAGACCCTCTCTCGTCGGTGCCAGGGCCCCCACTGAATGGCCAGCTGTGGGCCCCCTCTCCCCCCGCCCATCACATGCCCGGAATGCTGCTGGCTCCCTGAGGTGGGCAGGAGATGGCAGGAGGAAATTCCATCCAGGATGGCCCCTGAGAGCAGGCACGGTAGAGAGCAGGAGAGGGAGGGCGGACGTTTTAGTTGTCAGAAATGTGGCAGACACAAATCAGCTATGCACTGTGAGGAACATGCCAGACTCCCCAGAGTTCTGTGACCCTGCGCGCAATGTGACATTTCCCTTCACAAACAAAGGGAGCCGTCTCCGGGAGGGGTTTATTTCCGTGGCCCCGTTCCCCTCCACGCCCCTTAGGTCTGGGGTGGGAGCCAGCCAGGGCCCAGCTGGAGTCCCGAGGGCGGGGATTCAGTCTGCACCCTGTCCCTTGGTACTCAATCAGAAACGTCTCTGGAGATCTTCCTGTGCGCTGGCTGCTGGGGATTCGGCAGTGAGCACAGCGGGGCCGGCTCCTGCCATCCTGGGCCGGGCCAGCACGGACCGTGGACATCCCTGCCCGTCTCTGGCTCCATGTTCCTTCTGTCCAGCCCGGGGCTGGGCGGGTGACCTCCAGAGGCACTGCCTGCCCTCCCTGGAGTCCATCTCCTTCTTCATTACATCTCTGCCTGGCAGACTTATGGCCCTGATTTATGGGCATGGCCTTTTCCGGGCTGGGAGGAGTGACGGGGGCAGTTAATATTCCTGGGGTAATGCACTTGGCTCCTTCAGAATCCCCTCCTCCACCCTTCCCCCTCCCTCACTGCCCCACCTTCTTCTCTCAGTGACACCCCAGGGCAATTTACTCAGGGCTGGCCAGCGCCATGCAGACCACCTCAGCGAACCTGTCCTTGTACTGGTGGGGAAACTGAGGCCCAGGAAGCCCAGCAGCCCTGCTCCCGGGGACACAGGACAGCGGGAGCAACGCAGAGCCAGAGCCCAGGATGCTCCCTGGGGCTCTGACTCTCCCACCCAGGGCTGCCCCGCCTCCTAACGCTGTGTCTACACCCCTGTGGGCACCGCCTCCTGCAGCCAGCCCCGAGGAGGTGGTGGCCTGGAGAAGGAAGAAGGAAGCAAACAGGGAGGGGCTGGGAGGACTCCTCAGCCTCCATCGCAGCTACCAGCAGGCCTCAGCCACCCGCGTCAGCCTCCTGCGGGCAGAAACCTCTTCATGGGAGGGCATCTCCGCCTCTCCCTGAGAGGAGAAAGGGGTGTGTTCTGGACCCCCAATCTCTGAGGTCCCAGGCGTAAGACTCATGCTTCCTCAGCCTCTTGTCTCCCTGAGTAGCGGCTGCGGTGGCCCAGAGCCTGCTCCTGCCCTCAGGAAAGATGGGGTCACTGTGATGATGGGAGCACACGGGGGTCCCTAACGAAGGTGGCCATCCATACCAGGAAACCTTGGAGGGTGGAAGCGGTCGCCGTTAATAATTCCATGAGGACGAGAATAAGCCAGGACTGTGCCAGGCTGGTGGGCCCTGGACCCCAGTGACTTTTTAAAAGACCCGGAGGAGAAAAGAAAAGGTGCTGCTAGCCTCGCTAGTCTGCCAGCACCATGTAGCTAATGCACTCCTTGCCCTTCACCCTGGCCTCCACACTGAACAGCATCTTTTAAAAAAATATGTGTTTATTGATTTCAGAGAGGAAGGGAGAGGGAGAAGGGGAGAGATGTAGAAGCATCCATGATGAGTCATTCATCGGCTTCCTCCTGCCCGCCCCACACTGGGGATCAAGGCTGCAACCTGGGCATGTGCCCTGATGGCGAATTTAACCAGGACTTCCTGGTTCGTGGGTTGACACTCGACCACTGAGCCATGTGGCCAGGCCAACAGCATCTTTTTTTTTGAAAGTATATTTTTATTGATTTTTAGAGAGAGAGAGAAAGGGAATGGGAAAGAGAAACATCAGTGCAAAAGCAAAACGTCAACCAGCTGCCTCCTGTGTACCCCCTCCCGCCCCTACTGGGGATGGAGTCTGCAATCCGGGCACGTGTCCTGACTAGGAATCGAACCCACAATCTTTTGGTGTCTGAGATGACCCCCAACCAACCGAGCCACACCGACCAGGGCCTCTAAACAGCATCTTAAACACCATCCTCCAGCTACCCCAAACCACTCCAGTTTCAGTAACTGAGCCGGTATTCCAAACCCCGTGCTTTTGCTTACACAGTACGCTCTACCTGGGGTGCCTTCCCCCCACGGAGAGCATCAGGGCTGCTCCAGTCCCCTCCGCTTTCCTTACCTCACCCTCTGGTTCCTACCACTGTACGCCCTGCCCACCTTTTTTTTTTTTTTTAATTTTTAAATATATTTTATTGATTTTTTACAGAGAGAAAGGGAGAGGAATAGAGAACTAGAAACATTGATGAGAGAGAAACATTGATCAGCTGCCTCCTGCACATCCCCCACTGGAGATGTGCCCTCAACCAAGGTACATGCCCTTGACTGGAATCGAACTCAGGACTCTTCAGGCCAACGCTCCATCCACTGAGCCAAACCAGTTAGGGCTCAACCCACCCTGTATTCGTCCTGATTGGTTTTCTGGCCCATTGTCCACCCCAGACCAGACGCGGCTCCCAGGGGCCCAGGTCCCTCCCTTTCGTGTCCCCTGTCCTGGCTCACAGACCAGATGTGTAAGCACTGTCCCTGGCCCACAGAAATCCCCAGCACAAGGGAGAAGCACCATGCAGGGCGTGTGGCCTCCCTCTGCGGCATAGCAGATGCTCATTCCCTTTGACTCCCACCGTCTCCCGCCTGGTTGAACCGAGGTCTCCGTTACATAAGATGCCTGCACGGCCAGCTCCGTGTTGCTGCTGCTCAATCCAGTGAGAACACAGAAAGAAAACGCAGCTTTAGAATATGTAATCGTGCGAGACATCATTTACCCTTTGCTTCCTTGACTTTGGCTTTTTAATACAATTAGAGCTTTCTGGCTCCTCCTTTTGGAATACCCGTCCAGAGTCCTGTCTGATCAACTTGCACCGCTGGCTCAGCCTAGGTGCCTCGCCGCCAGGGAACTGCAGCGACATCTGTTGGCCGCGTGGTGTAGTAGCCGAGCCCCTTTTCACTTTCCTTTGTGTCCCATGCGCTATCTGCTGGTTAAGGTGGAGAAGTTCCTCCTGTCATTTAGTCACAATCCACTCAACAAGTATTTAGTTATTTTTTTAAATATATTTTATTGATTTTTTTACAGAGAGGAAGAGAGAGGGATAGGGAGTTAAAAACATCGATCAGCTGCCTCTTGCACCTCACCCTCTGGTTCCTGCCACTGTACGCCCAGCCCACCTTTTTTTTTTTTTAATTTTAAAATATATTTTACTGATTTTTTTACAGAGAGAAAGGGAGAGGAATAGAGAACTAGAAACATTGATGAGAGAGAAACATTGATTAGCTGCCTCCTGCACCCCCACTGGGGATGTGCCCTCAACCAATGTACATGCCCTTGACCGGAATCAAACCCAGGACCTTTCAGTCTGCAGGCCGACGTTCTATCCACTGAGCCAAACCGGTTTCGGCCACTCAACAAGAATTTAAAAATGCCTATGTGCCAAGCACGGCGCTGGGAAGAAGCTGAGGACAAAGTATTGAAGAAAAATGACAATAAAATACTAACAGTAATAAGTAATAAGTACATGCTTACTATGTGCCAGGAATTGTTCTAGGCACTTAAGATGTATTAATCCATTTTAGCCCTATGACAGTTCTATGAGGTAGGTATTATTATTTCCACCCTACAAATGAAGAAACGAACGCACATAAAGATGCGTAACTTGTCAAGGCCCTCTAGTAAGAGGCCACATGAGGCTTAGAACCCAGAGCCATGTGCTTAGACGTAAACAAGTAAATACACAATACATTTCTTGGAAGATAAATAAACAGAGTGATGGGAGAGTGGAGGGTGTCCTTTGAATGGGGTGGTCAGGCAGAACCCCCTGAGAAGGTGGTTTGCCCTAAAGAATGGGAAGGAACCTTCTTTGAAAGGAGCTAAGAAAGGATCCATGTAGGCTGAAGAAACGGCACTCGACTGAATGTTCAAATATCGAATGGGAAGCAAGTCCTGGCCACTCTGCCCCCAAATGCCTCTCCAATTGGCCCTTCTTCTGTTTCCCCACCTGGTCCTGGGCTCTACACGTCTCAGTTGGATTCCCACCCCAGTTCCCCTCTGGTCCCGCTGCCTCTAGCCTCCTGCTTTAGTCCATCCTTCACAATGCAGCAGAGTAATCCTAAAAATGCATGAATCTGAGCCCTTTTACTGCCTTGCTTAAAACCTGGTCCACTGTCTTCTGGACAAAAACCAAGCCCTTTGGACTGATTATCTGTAACCACCCTCCCCATGGCCACGGTCTGCTCCTATCCCCTGCCGGCTCCTCTGGTTCCCTTCATCGCACTTACACAAAAGTCCTAACAATCCCCCGAGGGCCCCAGGTTGCCTCCCAGGTGCCTTCCCTTCTATCTGTATGTCCAGACCTCTCCTCGCCTGCCCACCTCCTCTTCGTCCTTCAGAACTCAGTTGCAGCAGCAATCCCTCCGCTGGGAAGCCTGTCTTCTTCCCAATCTTACCCATCCCACCTGAACATGAGGACCCCTCCTCAGTGCTCCCATGGCAAGCCAAGAGTTCATGTCAGCCCCATCTCCAGCATCCCTCCCTCAACAACTCTAAGCCTTTGTTGTCGTTCCTTATCTTCCTATGACTCTGTGAGCTCCTTGAAGGAAGGGATTGTCTTATCTATGGTTGTGTCTTCAAGGCCCAGCCTAATCCCCAGCAAAGGGTACATGCCCTGTAAACACTGTTCCCAGTTGGTGAGCTATAAATTGTTTAGTTTCTTTTTGCCCCCTCCCCTTTTGCTATTTTATTGAGATACATATTTGTATAGAGCAAAATCCACTCTCTTTGGCTTACAGATGTGGGCAATCAAGATACGGAACAGGCCAAAACCAGTTTGGCTCAGTGGATAGAGCGTCGGCCTGCGAACTAAAAGGTCCCAGGTTTGATTCTTGGTTGTGGGCACATCCCCGGTGGGGGTTGTGCAAGAGGCAGCTAATCAATGATTCTCTCTCATCGATGTTTCTAACTCTCTATCCCTCTCTCTTCCTCTCTGTAAAAAAATCAATAAAATATATATTTTTTAAAAAGATACAGAACAGTTCCACCCTGGCAAAGTGGCTTCGTTGGTTCGAGCATCATCCTTTTGGTGTACGGACACTCCAGCCAAATGAGCCACACCTGCCACGGGCTGTATTGGCTTCAGCAGGAGTGTAACTTTTCATTTATTTTGGGGGTAGAACTACTAAGTCTTATAGTATGTTTTCTTTTAATTTTTTGTTGTTGAATTTATTGGGGTAATATTGGTTAATAAAATTATATTGGCTTACCTGTACAATTCTACAGTACAAATTTATAAGAAACTGCCAAACTATTTTCCAGTGTCTGTACCACAGCATAGAGAATATAGTCAATAATATTGTGGTAAGTATGTATGGTGCCAGATGGGCGCTAGGTTTATCACTTAATAAGGTATATAAATGTTGAATCATTATGTGTATACCTGAAACTAATATTATATGTCATCTGTAATTGAAAAATAAATTTTTAAGAAAGTTTCCTACCATTTTGCATCACCACCACACAAGCATTCCAGTTCTTCTTCACCAAGCACAGTTTATTGAAAAGACAACAATTGAATTCCCTTTGTACCTTTTTGGAAAATCAATTGACAGTATATGTGTAGGTCTGTTTCTGGACTTTGGATTTAGTTTCATCAACGTATGTGTCTATTCTTTCATGACTACTATACTTTATTGATTACTATAGCTTCATAGTAAGTCTTGAGACCAAGTAGTGAAGAATTCAAACTTTGTTCTTCCTTTTAAAAATTGCTTAGCCCTAGCTAGTTTGGCTCAGTGGATAGAGCATTGGCCTGCAAACTAAAGGGTTTGGGATTTGATTCTGGTCAAGGGCACCTGCCTGGATTGCAGGCTCTGTCACCAGTAGGGGGCATGCAGAAGTGATCAATTATTCTCTCTCATCATTGGTGTTTCTATCTCTTTCTCCCTCTCCCTTCCTCTCTGAAATAAATTTAAAATACAAATTTAAAATAAAATTGCTTGGCTAGTCTAGTTTCTTTAGCTTTTCATGTAAATTTTAGAATCAGAGTGTCTATTTCTACAAAAAATAAATAAATAAATCCTGTAGAGATCTTGATTTGGATTGCATTGAATTCATAGTCAGTTTGGAAAGAATTGATATGTTAACAATATTGAATCTTCCAATCCATGAGCACAGTACATGTCTCAATTTGCTTAGGTCATCTTTGATTTCTTTTCTCAACATCTTGTACTTTAGAGATATGCATAGAGATTATGACCATAATTTTTATATTTACTATACCTAAATATTTCTATTTTGATGCTATTTTCTTTTTATTGGAATTATCTTTTTTTTAAATTTCAATTTTCAGTTGTTTGATGTTACTGTAGAGAAATATAATTATTTTTGTATATTGATCATGTATCCTGCAACCTATGTAAACTCACTAATTAGTTCTAGTAGCTCTTTTTTTATATGTAAATAATCGCATTGCCTGTGAATAGAGATCATTTTATTTCTTCCTTTATAATCCATATCTTTTTCTTGCCTCTTTGCACTGGCTAGGACCCTCAGGAGGATGTTAAAATGTGTGTTGAGAACAATCATCCTTGCCTTGGAGGAGAAACATTTGGTCTTTCACCATTAAGAATGGTGTTAGCTGTGGGTGTTTTGTAGATGTCTGTTATCAGATTAAGAAAGTTTAGACTTTTTAAAATTAATGAATATTGAATTTTGTCAGATGCCATTTCTGCATCTATTGAAATAATTTATCTGCATCCCATACATTTAGTTATTTGTGTTTTCATTTTCATTTAGTTCATAATATTTTCTAATTGTCCTAATTTTCTCTCTGACCCATTTAAAAATATGTTTCTTAATTTCCCAGGTACTTTTCTGTTATTTGTTTCTAGTTCACTTAATTTTGTTATTGTCAGAAAACGTATTTTTGTTGTTAATCCTCGCCCAAGGATATTTTCCATTGATACTTAGAGTGGAAGGGAGGGGTAGAAACAGAGAGAAATATCAATATGAGACACATCAATTGGTTATAATAGCTACTTCAAAAGCTTTTCTAATAATCACAGCATCTAAGTCATCTAAGAGTTGGCATATGTTGATTTAATTCCCCTTGAGAAGTGGTCATATTTTTCTGGCTCTTTGTATGTTGAACAATTTTAGATTGTATCTTAGACATTGTATAGACTCAGTCCTATTATAATCCTTTATAGAATGTTGATTTTGTTGTTGTTTATAGTGGCAATAAACTAATTTAGGTCAGGCCTTAAGTCTATCTCACTTTCTGTTGGTGGTGGTTCTAATTTCAGCACAAATCCACAAGAGAAAAGAGAAAAGAAAGGAAAATTTAGCCCACACAAATGACTTCTCCAAATTTTGACTCCTCAATACCATCTTCCTGCTCTTAATTTTCAGTCAGTAGGTAGTTGTTTTCTACTTTTGTCCAGAGTTTTATATAATCAGTAGGAGACATAAACTATAGTGGAATTACTCTTCTTGCCCAGAATTTGAAACTCCTACCCAGTTTATTTTGATTTGCTAGTGTCTTAAAAAGCTAGATAAACGAAGTCCCAAAGCATCAAGAAGACAGTGACAGCAGAAGAAAAGCTCAAAGCTAAGAGGAAATAAGTCCTTCTCCCATGGTTAGAGTCCTGGTTAGATGTGAAGGCACTCCTACCGTGTGATACCCAGACCAATGGGATTATTCCTGTTCTCTGGATGAGAAGAGTAAGGAAGAGCTCATGACTTGCTGATGTGGTCTCCAATCTAATCCCCGGACCTTCTGTTCTGTATTGCATGCAGGGCACTGACCATTACAGACCACATTTCCAAAGATTCCTGGACAATCAGCTTTCATGCGATTACACCAATAGGAGGCACACACATGACACTGGAGGGCAGGAGGAGGAGAAGCCAGAGTGTTTCTCCCACTCTCTCTGCTCCAGGCAGCAGTAGCTGTGTTTCTTTTGTGGTCTGAATTCCTCAGATCCCCTTCCCCCGATGTCCCCGCTGAGCTGCCCTGGTGCCTCAGCTCCAGGATGCCGCCTCCTCTCCCCAGCCTTCCACCCAAGTGGTTGTGGTTTCTCATTTACCTGGTCTCAGGGTGGCCTCACATCCCTTTGACCTTTTCAACTCCTGCGTCATTTTTATAGCCAGCTTCTTCTATTAAATTCCTGCTACTGAAATGCCGGCATAGGCTTGGTTTACCGGGACTCAGACGGACAGTCCGTGTGGGAGGGCAGGAAGGAAACTCTAGCTCAGGACTCCTGATTCACAGGTCAGTATCCCTGCTGCCCTTCTCTGGCTGAGAGGGAACGTCAGGAAACAGACCACCTTCTGGCCAACCCTGAGGGCAAGGCCTTGATCGAAGTTGCACATTATTTTACAGGAATGTAAGATTTCGCTGTTCATCTGTAATCCATTTTCTAAGAATGTCGTCTTGTATTCATCAGCCTCTTCCTTTTGTGGTAATACAGCAGATGATCATGCAGACTCTTTCGCACCTATATCCCACTCCTCCCAGGGGTCCTTCTGGAACAGGCAGACCGGGTGAGTGGTGAGAAACTGAAGTGACTTCATGAAGACCCAGAAGAGCAGGAGATGGAAACCGAACAAGAATCAGGGCTGGGACTGAGCAAGACCCCAGCTGAAGTGGTCAGCGGTGCCCACGAGAGGAGGGGACGGCTTCACGCCAGGAGCAAACTGGGGGTAATGGGACGCAGGGGTGCCTGAGAGGGGTCAGAGTTTTGGCAACGTCCTCAAGGCCATGAGGCTGGTAAATGGCAGAGGGGGAGGAGAAAACTTCCTGACTGACCCCAGAAGGGGTGCAGGAACCAGGTTGGAGTTGGGACCACAGCCAGGGGAAGAGGAAAACGCCTGGCCCAGCCACAAGCCTTTCCCACCAGCTCAGGACACAGGTCGGCGTGTGATGGTCTCTGTCCTGCTTATGAGGCAGAAATAAAGGCACAGCCAGCACCTGTCACAAAAGAGCTTTAATGGTCTCCTATTTATGGTTCTTTTGTTCATTGTCCTGTTAAGAGTTGAATAAACTTTAATAACTTATCTGACGTAATAAGGAATGCCACAGGTACAACAAATAAACCTGGCAGGCGGCCCAGGAGTGAGGGTGTCACAAAAGAATCAGTCACAGAAAGAAGGGCTACAAACCTGGGGACCTGTCCCAGTCGCGTCACTCCCGGCACCCAGGACCCTCCCAGAGCCACTGTGTCAGGCGGAGCACTGGCCCCATTGAGTGGGAAGAGCTCCCCACCCCCACCCCCGTGTCTGTGGCTGGCCCTCAGCACCGAGCAGACGTTCCAGTGAGTCTGGGATCCTGCACGCGTTCCCCCGAGGGCTCTGCTGATCTGTGGCACAGACCCATCGCACCCTGAGCTCATGAGGCTCCCACTTCTCAGGTGATGCCACCTCCCGTCCCTCCTGTGAGACTTTCTGTAATTCCTTTGAGGTGGGCAGAGCCTTTGCGCTAGCCTCATGCTACACAAGGAGAAACTGAGGTCGGTGGGTCCCAAGAACACACTCAGCTGATCGTGGAGCACCGCCTGGGTGGCAGTGCCCTAGGCCTCACACGTCCACCCAGAATGCCCTGGGCAGGGGCAGACAGGATTCTGTGCCAAGGGCTGCTCTAGGTCTCACCAAAGTGCCCACTCTCAGCCCTGATGAGGGGCCTGGGGAAAGGGACCGGCTGGCAGGGAGAGGGTTTGGGAGCCTGCAGGTAGGGGCCAGCCTCTCTCCAGGCACCCTCCTGCGGCCCACACACCCCATTGCCCATAAATTAGAATTGCTCAAGGGTGACTTGCTGCCTGAAAGGTCTCTGGACAGATCCTGCCCTCACAGGAGAGATTTTGCTATCAAGTCCTGTCCCAGCATTTTTTTTTTTTAGGAAACCCGGGCTTGCATCTACCTGGCTATGTGTAAAGAGGACCCTGACTCCAGTTTCTCCTCCCATCACCCTGTCCCTTCTGTCATCCCCCGTGCCTGGGCCAGGAGAGCTGGTATCATACTGGGGTGACGGCTGGGCCTGTTTCCTTGCTCCACACTCCCCGATGCTGCAGGAGCCAATAGCAGGGTCAGGACCCACCCGCACTGCGCACCAGGCTCGGCCCCAATGAAATCTAAGCCCCAGCCACAGGGTGGGGGGGCTACAAAATCATCAAATGGGTACATGTGTGTGTGTGTGTGTGTGTGTGTGTGTGTGTGTGAGAGAGAGAGAGAGAGAGAGAGAGAGAGAGAGAGAGAGAGAGAGAGAGAGAGAGAGAGAGAATCGGCAAATGCTCGGGCCTGGGTGTGTGACCCAGTTCCAATACAAGTCTGCACGGGAACGCTAGAGCCATTCCTACATGAAGAGCAAGAGCAGAACCTGTGCTTGCTGGTCGAAGATCAAACCTCCGAATGGTGGTTTGGAGAATTTTTTTTTTTTTTTTCCAAAAGAAAATTTGAAGGTGAAACCTCAGTAGGCAAGTCAGATAAAAGCAGAGTTGTTCTGGTGGAAGTGGTAATGGCGGAGGGCTGGAGACCTATCCTACGCCTCCACCCCTCCCTTCCCACTTTAGCAGTGCCTGGCAAATCTCTGTGGAACACCAGGGGTTCCACGGCACCTGGTTTGAAAACCCCTGTGTCAGCATGTCTACAGATCATGGGTCCTGGGGGCCTGTGCTTTGACTTCCCTTTCAGGGTGAAGAGTTGGGAGAGAGCGATGCGGGGGGGGGATGCTCCCCCTTCAAGAGACCTCTCTTTGAAGCCACTGGGCAGTGACCCTGCAGGGGAGTGTCAGAGGTGAGAATCCTGCCCCAACAGGTGGGCCAGTTCAGTCCTGGAGGGAGGACAGAGGGATGGGACTGCCTGGGCCAAGGTGCGGGCCCGATGTAGGCTCATGCACGATGGTGGAGGGAGTCTGTTTTGGTCCTTGTTGGCTTTAAAAAGAAACATGTGAGAACAGGTACAAGCCTGTGTCCATGAGACCCTATAAGAGTTCAAGAGTGGGGCCTAGCGCCTTCTTCCGGGAGAGGGAGAGAATGTCCAGTCACCAGTCACTGGCAGGAGAGAAGCAGCCTTGGCTGAGACTACTGGGGACAGGACAGCTGGGCTCAGCTCTCAGGGTCCGAGGCCTGGGTTTTCCCTGAGCCAAAATGCCTCCCCGGGTATCGTCAAGAAGCATTGGACATCCTGTTTGACCCTGGAGGGGACATTGTACTTTGAGGGAAGGGACAGGCAATTTCTATTCCACCTCCCCTTGGGTTCTTCGGTGGATCACTGATTTGGGGATTGGAGCTTGGGGTTCTCAACAACCTGGGACAAGCGCCAAGGCTTCCTGGCCTCTGTGGGGTCCGAGAGATGGAAGATGTGGGTGATACCAAGCCCGAGAGGGACAAAGGTGCCCCAACCCCAGTCATTGACAATATCCTCTGAGCTGTAGCATAGGACTCTGCAGGTGGGCACCAGCTCAGGGGCACGTAGGGCTAACCTCCCGCCTGTGGACCATTCATAAAGCTGTCCATGCTAACGTGGGTGGAGGCCACCTGGAGGGGGCGCCATGTCTAATTCACATCAAGGCACTAAATGGACTAGCAGCAGCCATGGAGCTCTGAATAAAACGGCCAATTCCTCCCCCATGACTTTCCCCGGACCATGAGCTCCCTGAGGACTGGATCTCCAGTGCTCGGCACAGGGCAACAAAGGTACCAGCCAGGGATGCTTAAGACCACTTCCAATGAACTTGACCACTGCCCTGCTGCAGCCCTGCACCCCAAGAGGGAAAGGCTAACTGGGCCTACGATGCTTTCTGCAGCTGGAGAAATTTCAGGCAAACACTGGGATGAACACAAAAGGGTGAGTGAGATGTTGGGGTAGAAGCTCAGGTCCTTTGTGCACACAGGTTAGAGATGGAGGAGAAGGGGTGTTGGCGTGATTATCCCAAATCCTCAAGGGTCTTATGCCAGCTCCAAAGATTCCGGAGGAAGACTCTGGAGACCACATGCTTGTGGTGTGCTGTTCCAGCATCTCCCCAGCTCTACAGCTGCCCGGGGAAGCGCACACAGCCCGGCGAGCTCTGGCAGGGGCTCAGTGCCTGAGGCGCCTGCAGCTGGGACCCAAGGTCTGGCCAGCGGGGTGTGACTGTCCTGAGCTGACTGCATTCTCACCTGGGTAGGGGTCGCCAGGGTTGAATCTTCAGGAGATTCAGAAGAGAAGGGCTAGGACAGTGTCAAGCATGGGAACTGGGTAATCTCATCATGGTAAATGGTTGCCCAGGCCACCCCAACAGGCAATGGATTGAAAAGGATTGAGAGATTTAACTTATACAATAAAATTTTGCTGTCTCCTTTCAGACAGGTATGGGATAAAAATAGAAGGAAGCGGGGGTTGAGGAGAGAGCCTCTTGCTCCACAAATCAATATAGTTGCTTGGGTTTAAGGTAAACCTCAGGTATCGGCATTCTCAGGGGCTCTAAGTTACTGGAGGTCCTATCACAAGCACTCCTCCCTCCCACCCAACCCCCCACCCCCAAGTCTTAGCAAATACAAGCTCCATCCTTTTGTAATCATCAGGCCCCAGGGCCGAGCAGCACATGAGAGCTAAGGCCACACCTTGACATCAGGCAACCTCCAGAGGCCCAGGAAGGGCCCTCCATCCCAGGCCTGGGGTGGGGAAGTGGGAGCTCTCCAAGATCCTGCCACCTCAGGGGCCTAATGAGTCCCCGCAGGAGGAGCCAGAATAGGGTCAGAGGCTCTGGCTCCACCCACCAAACCAGAAACGTCACGGTTCACACATTCTTAGGAGGCCAGGGCTGGGAGGACCCTGTGATCATTGGTCAAACCCCTTGGTTTTCCAGGTGAAGAACTGAGGTCCAGAAAAGGGAAAGGAACTTGCCCAAGGTCACACAGTAAGGGAGCAGCAAAGGCCAGACAACAGAGACCTCTGAACACCTCATCTGCCTGTCCCGTTGCCCTGGAAACATCCCAGGTCCCAATCACACCAGCCAATGGGTGCTGGGTCCCCATGACACTGGGGGAGCGGGGGCGGGGAGGGGGAGGATTCAACTCCCCAAGGAAACAAAAGGTTCCTTGCTAGGCAGCAGTCCCCTCCCTTTTAGTTGAGGGCACCCCGATGGACCCTGCCACCTTCAGGGGAAGGACCCCTTTTGCCTGTGGGTGTGGTGGCCATAGGTGCTGCCTCCCAGCCTACAGGACCAGCCCAGCCCAGCCCTGGAGAACTGCAAGGTGGAGGCAGGAGGACACCGATGTCTCCAGACCCCTTTAGACTCCCAGGCTTTCTTCCCACAGCATCGCCAACCACAAGTCCACAAAGAAAGGAGACAGGACAGATGCCCACCTTTCCGCCCCTGCCCCCATCTCTCAGAGCCACCCTTCCGGAAACCTCTCTGTAGCTTCGGCTCACTCTGTCTGGAGGAGGGGCGGGGGGTACATTTCTGAAGACCCCTCCTTTTCTCTCTCTATGTGCATATTTATAGGCAGGACACACACAGAAGATACAGGGTAGCTAGGAGGTTATAGCCTGACGATACTGAAAGAGACTACAGCTTGCCTTACACTCTCTGACTGCTGGTACGAGAGTCAGTCCAGTTGCTCTTGTCCACGCCTGGGGTCTACACCAATGTCACTGCCAGACACAGAGGGACAGGGGTAGGAGCGGGGAGGTGTTTCGTGGGTCAGGACTGCCAAAAGGCATTGAGAATCTATCCACAGTCTGTCCTCCTGGCCAGAAGAGGGCGTGGCCTTCACCATGGCCGTCTTTTAGCTGCCAGGCTGTGTTCACCACCTGGGGCTGTGGGCATTCCTTCCCTCACACATCTGGACCCCTCAGCCCCACCCTTCCAAGTCCTGTGCCCTATCGCTCCCCCCCTGCTCCCCATCCCAAGTCAAATCCCAAGGCCGGAGCCACGGCGGCCTCTCTGGGGGTCAGCAGAAAGAGGACGGAGAGGTGACTGCAGTGACTGGGTTATGGTGGTGCACGCGGCCCCGTTGGAGTGGTGATGCGGGGCCGGTGCTGAGGCCAGAGGTTCACCACCACAACCTGGAAGACCACTGGGCCCCTGGCGGAGACTGGAAGAACAGAGGGGAGCGGGCACCAGGACAGGAAGAAGACGAGGAAGCAGCCTAGTGCAGAGGGCGGGCCTGGAGCTGCCCGCGGGGCCGGCCCCGGTCTATCTGTCGTTGAGCTGCGGAGAGCCGGTACCATCCTCGTCCTCTTCCTTGTCGTCCTTCAAGCCCTTCAGTCTCTGCCGGGCGAAGTCCTCAAACACAATGTCGTCGTCGCTGGAGGGAAAGACAAGGAGAACGGGGAGGTGTTTGCAGGGCAGGGAGAGCGGGCGTCCTCAGAGGGCCAGCACGCCGATGGGACTGACACTGCGGGGGTGGGCTGACCCTGGACACAAAGGCCTGCCAGGCTGACACACCGGTCACATCTGGCCTCCAGCCAGTTGTGGAAACAGCAGAGGAAGGCGTACGTGTGCCTCTCACGCCTACGGGCTGGAAAGTGACCTGGTTCTTGAGGCGCTGGGGGTGGGGCGGGTGTAGCCGGGCTAGGGGCGGAGGAAGAACCCATTCGTACTGTGAGAGGCCAGGCCACCAGCAGGTCCACAGCACACTCTGGGCTCCCCAGAACAGGCCCAGGGGACCCCCCCGCCACTCCCCTAAAGGACTCCCTCGGGAAGCTTTTCGGTTTCTGCACAGGAAGGAACAGGTGACTTCCTGGGAGAAAAACCGGGATGGCCCTTTCTCCAGGAAAGTGCCGGCTCACGTTCTACCCGAGGGGCCTTGGAGAGGAAGGGTTTGGGGGTACAAAATCTAAACAGGGGAGCAGAGGAAGGGTGGGTGGGGCAAGGGGGTGCCTGAGTGGGTTTTCAGGACCAAGCACTGCTTTCAAGCACAACGAGTTCCCTTCTACTATGAAACAGGTCCACTTGGGCCCACCCGAGTCCTCTGTCCCCCAGAATCCAGCCAGCGGTGTGGGGTGTCCTCCTAAGCCCTAGGACCTAGGGTGACTTGAAATCTCACATCCCAGATATCTCCTGGGAGACAAGGGAAGCGTGGATTTGGAGCTGGAACGACAGAGCTGGTTTGCCCTGGACGTGGTTCATGATTTTGGCCCAGGTCCTCCCCCTCTGGCAACTGTCCGGTGAGGTGAGCCGGCAGCCTCTGGCCGCAGGGAAATCCACATCAGTCCTCCTCAGGAGTCAGGAGCAATAAGAACCTTCCCCATCTCACAGCCTGATTTCTCTGGTTGGGCCCTGGTGGGACATGAGAGCCCCCGCCCAGGGCCATGAACCAGCCGTGTGTGAGCCAAGCAGGTGCCGTGGACAGACGGAGACGGATGGACGTGCCAAGGATGAGGGGAGAAGACAAACCCCACAGAGGCAGGAGGAAGGGAAGCAGGCACAGAGGGTCCTTCAAGTCACATGCAGGCAAGCGGCTTGCTCAAGAGGCAGCAGAGGCGGCTCTCCGCAGACAAGGTTAGCCCAGCTGCTCCCCAGGGGTTAATAAGCATCTATGCAAATGACCCTGCTGCCCCACACACCACCCAACCTCCGCTCCTGACATCTCCTGACATCTGCAGGCGAGGTTTGGCTTACTTTGTGTCAAGTTCTATGAGGTTGGTATCCACGGGCGTCTCGCTCTCTGGAACTAAACACAGATGGGCAGGCACCCACGGGTTAGTGTGAGGGGTATGGGACACAGGACCCCGCCCAGAACAGCCAGCTAAGATGAGGAGGATAACGGAAGAAGGGAGTGGGAGGGAGGGCTGGTCCCTGGTCTCAGAAATACCCCAGAGCTTCCTAAAGGCGATGAGAGGCTCCGGGAGGGCCCCAGAGGCCCCTGCAGCCCCAGGAGTAGGAAGAGCCTCTGCCCCCGCTCCTGTGGGCTCATTTCCACTGTGACGTAGATCCCTGTCTGCCAGGCCTCTCTTTCACCTACTCTAACACAACCGTTTTTTTTTTTTCACATTTCCCCAACCCTGAACTTGGGTGTTTTTATAACCAACAGCATTGCATCGTCTAATTGTGGGAACATTTTTCTTTCTTTGTGGAACATAGTATGTAACGTCTCTTTGACT
The DNA here is from genome assembly GCF_964339955.1 of Pipistrellus hanaki. Lineage (NCBI taxonomy): Eukaryota > Metazoa > Chordata > Mammalia > Chiroptera > Vespertilionidae > Pipistrellus > Pipistrellus hanaki. The sequence goes on along the minus strand of NC_140511.1, from coordinate 41,677,625 downwards.
GAGTCTCCGTGAAGTATGGCCAACCTGGAATCTCTCAGGAAATCTGTGGGAATGGTGTCCAGGGGCCACCTTACCCACGGAGCCCCCTTTCCCACATCTGGCTGCAAGAGAAGGGTTCCAGGCATGGCCAGTGGGCCCCGTCTACTTCCAGCTTCCCCTCACCCCACCCCCCGCCCATAGGGAGCAGAGCCAGACCTCCCTGTCTCCTAGGGAGTTAAACGTCAATAGGAGTGTGGGCCTCGCACAAGATCCTGGGGAGCTGGGGAAGAGGGGTGACCCTGAGCTAGAGGCTGACCCAGAGGGAAGTTGGGTGATGGGAAAACATAGCAGCTGATGGAGAAAGGGGTCGGCTCTCTGGAAACCCCCACCCCGGTGACCCACAGACTCTGCTCACCTTCCCGTAGTGGGGGCTCCTCTTTGGGCTTGGGATGCATCAGGGTGAAGGGCAGTTCCACGGCCACGTCACTGAAACAGAGACCCAGACCCGGTGAGCCTCGAGCCCAGGCTTTGGTTGTGAGACCCAGCGCCCTGTCAGTTGGAGGACCGGGGAGGGTTTCCTGGTCAGAAGAGGCAGCTCTGGGCGGAGAGGTGGGGAATCCCGCCTCAGACCCTGGTTCTCTGAGAGGGATCCCTGGACTCCCACGAGCTGGGAGGAGACACGGGGGTGGGAGGAGCGTGGCTCAGGACGGTGTGTGCCTCTTGGTCCCTGGTGGTTCCAGAGGCGGCAGGGGGGCCTGCCAACCTCAAATCCCCACCGCCATCTGGACACCGCCCTCCCCAACGTCCTGTGGTTGGAGCCCCCCTGACCCTCACTCCGTCCCATCTCCCAGCATCTCCAGGAGGCGCCACTGAACGTGCTCAGGTGGCCCTCGCCCCTGCCGTCTGGATGATGCACAGCTGAGGCCAGTTCAACCCCATTCAGGTTGGTGGAAGCCCGGCCCTGGGGCCATCGCATCATGCCTGGAGGCTTAAAGCCCAGCAGGATGGAGGGGGGCCCTGGGGAGGAGCAGAGGAGGTGCTGCCACCAGCCAGCACTTCTGACAAACAGGATCGTAACAAGACCAGACACTAACATGACGCTGACTCTGCCAAGGACCACCCTAGAGCCGTGGTCGGCAAACTGCGGCTCACGAGCCACATGCTCGGCCTTCTGGCCCCTTGAGTGTGGTTCTTCCACAAAATACCACGGCCTGAGAGAGTCTGTTTTGAAGAAGTGGCGTTAGAAGAAGTTTAAGTTTAAAAAATTTGGATCTCCGAAGAAATTTCAATCGTTGTACTGTTGGTATTTGGCTCTGTTGACTAACAAGTTTGCTGACCACTGCGCTATAGCAACTCTAATCTTCACAACCGTGCTATTCCTGCACCCAATGGGCAGATTGGGAAACTGAGGCACCAGGAGTGAAAGTGTCTTCCCCAAGGGCACACAGCCATTAACGGGAAGTGATAGGCAGGCTTCTGACACCCTGATTCACAGCCTTAACCACTGAGGAGCCCAGCTCAGAACGGAGGTGATTTCCACCCACTTTCTCCTCTGACTCAGAAAAGCAGCCCCGAGGCTCCTCCTCTCACTTGAGCTGGGGGTAGGGGGGCGTGGGGTCACATAGGAGGCCCTGCCAACTGTGAGTGCTGCCAGGCTCCTCCTCACCTCACTGACCTTGCTGCCCAGGGCCCTGCTAGGAGGGAGAAGGGACAGGGAGACGGAGGGGACAGAAAGGTCTGCTCCACCAGCCCCGCCACTCAGTGGGCAGCACTTTACGTCTTTAAGCCTCACTGAGCTCCTCTGGAAAACGGGGACAGCTGCACCCATGTTCTAGAACCACTAGAACTTCCAGGAGGTGGTGCGGGTACAAGGGTCCATTGGACACGGAAACGTGTGCCTGTGCAAACCATGGCTTCCCCTCAGTAAGAACATGGCGGTTTCATGTGGCTCTCATGCCCCAGTGTGGGGCTCGATCCCCAGTGTGGGGCGTGCAGGGGGCAGCCAATCAATGATTCTCTCTCATCATTGATGTTTCTCTCTCTCTCTCCCTCTCCCTCTTCCTTCCTCTCTGAAATCAATAAAAAATATTTTTTTTAAATAGAAACAAACAAATAAATAAATAAACAATTTGGCTTTTTTCTCTCCTCTATTTTGCTTCCAAATGGGGACTGCTTTTCCAGGTGCACTTTGGAGATCTCAGAATGGAAGCTGGTGGAAGACCAAGCCAGCAGCCTTCCTTCGGGGACACAGCTGGGAGCATCCAGACCTTCACCTTCTCATTCTATAATGCAGACTCACAGGGGGCTGCTCCCTGCATCGGCGAAGCCGGCCGTGCAGCTGTCTGCAGAGGTCCCTGTCACCTGGGCCTAAGGCAAGGGCAGCCTGAGGCTTTCAGAGGAAGGACTGCAGCCCCCGGACTCATGCCCCAGCCTGGCAGCTGAAAGTGACCGATACGGTCCCTTCCAACCGTGGGCCCTGCAGCTCAAAAAGGGGGTCAGTCAGGTCCGAGGGAGGGACTTTACCTGGACGCAAGGTCTCCCAACAGGCTGGGTGGGCCAGAGGAGGCGGGAGGAGTGGTCAGGAGAGAGTGAGGAGGAAGAAAACAGAAAGCATGTTCATTCACCACCTCTGCCGCCCTGGGGCTCACGCCCACCCACCCCCGCGGGGCTGTGGCTGCTCTTTTGGGGACACACGGGAGGCAGTCACCCTTCCCCAGGGGGCCGAGATCTGGTCAGGCTCAGCCACACACCCCCACAGGCCCCGCTGAGCCCCGGGACCCAGGTCTGCAGCGGAGACATGAACATGAACATGAACCCAGAGCGGCCCCTCCTGGGAGGCCTCTCTAGCGAGGGCAGCGTTTGGGATTCGCCACCCAGGATTTCTCCAGGAAGCAGCTCGAGGCAGCCTGGGTCCTGCCAGAGCTACCGGACGCGGGGCCTGGGTTTGCGATTCTGAGAGGTCCTATAATTTGCAATCAGTGTTACCCGCCGCCACTGCAATAGGCATTATTCTCATGATAAAGGGGATGGACATCGAATGTTGTTCGCTTCCCACCCTTTTTTTGTAGAAACGCGAGAATTAGAAAAATATCCCTGTGACGACTCTCTAAATCCAAATCAGAAACCCAGGTCCAGAACCACACGTGGGTCCAATATGGGGGAGAAGGTAGTTCTCTCTGAGCGCCCCCGGCCCCAGACTGTGCCCCAGGGCAGGGAACACGCCTGGCCCACGGCCACGGCCCCACCCCCTCCCACCCCCACGACCTGAGAGGAGGCGGGGAGACTGCAGGACGTGTTTGGGGGACTGTTTGCGCTTCCTGTTTCTCCGTCTGTAAAATGGGAACGCCAGAACACCCCCCAACCCAGCTGTGGGAGTCCCGGCCCCTTTAGCCATCTCCCCAGCCGATCAGCATGGGCATGAGCGGGGGTGGGTGCTGCACCCTCAGGTAGGGTGCGAGGCACCGAACCCCCTGGACACCCACAGCATGACGAACTCCCCCCCCCCCACCCATGAGCCAGGATGGGGGGGCTAGGGAAGAGGAGGGGGGAGGAGAAGGAGGGATAGATAGGAGGGGCAAGGAAGGGGCTGAAGGCCTCTGAAGCAAGAGCGGGTCAGGGGGCAGGGGAGGGAGACGGGGAGGAGGGAGGAAGGAGAGAGAGAGGGAGCGGGAAGCCCTGGAGCTCGGTTGGCCCTCACAGCGGATGCAGCTGCGAAGTCCAGCCAGCAGGCAGGACGGGGCGGCGGGCTGCAGGCGGGCAGGGCACGCCCCCTGCAGGCCGAGGGAGGGGCCGGCGGGACCGGAGCACTCACCCGCCCCGAGACACCACCAGCTTCACTTTCACTTTGTAGGACACGATGATGCCCAGGATCTCTCTGTTGGCGCCTTCCCTCAACCTGCAAGGCGACACAGGACGCGGGTTCGTGGAGACCCCTGGGCGGGCGAGACGGGCCGGGGCGCGGGGGAGAAGCCTCCTGTCCCTCTCCCGGGCCCTCGGCCGCCAGGAGCAGGCAGAGCGATGTGCGGGGACGGTGGGCGCTGCCTTCCGGGCGGGGGCTTGGGGGGGAATGACCGTGGGGCAGGGAATCCCTGCCTTTGAGGACCATCCACCGGCCCTCCTCCCTCCAGCCCTCCCAGCCCCTCCTGATTGGCCCTCTCCTGTGGGGCCTCCCAGGAGCTCCGCCCTCACTGGCTCCTCAGGATGCCTCAGGGACAACCCGTCTGACTGCAGGCACCAGGTTAGGGCTTGTCCCTCACAGGAAGCCTCTCCAGGATGCTCCCCACAAGCAGGAGCGCAGCCTTGGTCTGGGCCCATCTGTCTCTGGGTCATTCCTGGATCGGGAGAGGGGGGCCGTGCAAAGGGACAGCTTCTCTGGCCACTTAAGCTCCTGAGGACGGTCCCTGGACCTCGCTTGGGAGGAGGCTATGGACCCAGGCGTGTGCCGGCACTGGTGAGGCCAAGGCGGGTGCGGACGGGGAGAGGAGGGGGTGCACAGGGTGAGCATCGGAGAGCCCGGAGGGAGCCGGGGCGGCGGGTCCTCACAGGGTGCTGGAGGCCAGGTTCGTGTCTTCGTGCTTGAGCTTCCCGTCCAGGGCGAGGCCCCGCTTCTCTCGGTTGTTGGCCAGGAAGGGGGTCAGCGTGTAGACCTTGCAGAACGTGGAGCTGGGCGCCACCGTGTCGCTGGGAAGAAGGGAGGCAGGTGTCGAAACGGCCCCGGAGCCAGCCCCAGCCCGGCCCGGACATCGCCGAGACCACAGAGTGACATTTTTTTAATGTTTTTCTGTTGTGTTTTTTTTTAGTTGCAAACATACTGATGGCTATTCCATGTAAATAAACCCACACACATAGGACAAATGAAATGAAATGCAACGACTCAGACATGTACACGCAGGGTCAGGAGCAAAAACAACACGTCTTCCAACAGGAGCATCTACTCCTTCCAGACGAGAAGGAATGTCTCACTTGAGATCTTCCTTCTCTCCTTCGCTGCTAGCAAGCTTGGAACAAAGCCCCACGCTCAGTCATCATAGCGCTCCTCAAACCTAGATTCTCGAAAATTAATTACTCTCTACCCTCCCACACAGCCCCTGCTACCCAGGGGGCGGGGCTGTTCCTTCGCCAGACTAGAAACGCCGGGTACCGCGCGCCTTCCCCTCTTTGCTCCGGCTGCCAGGAAGCTCAGAACAAGTAGCTCGCTTCCACGTAGGTTTCAGGCACAGTATCATTATGACCGCAGTTTCCTTATAGTCGTTAGCTCTTATTTTGTTGTTCTAGTTATTTTTTATTTTTATTTTTTATATTGATTTCAGAGAGGAAAGGAAAGGGAGAGATAGATATAGAAACATCAATGATGGGAGAAAATCACTGATTGGCTGCCTCCTGCACATCCCAGGAGCCCACAACCCGGGCCTGTGCCCTGACCGGGAAGCCCCTGGTTCATAGGTCGATGCTCAGCCACTGAGCCACCCCCGCTGGGCTGTCATTCTAAGTGTGAGTGCATACTTGACGGTAGCATACATGTTCTTGCAGCTAAGTCGAGTGGATGTTTTCTAAAGGCTGCTCAGGTTCATCTGTCCGAGGCCCAGCGCCCTGCCCGAGGCCTCTGGCCCTGTGAGTGGACCCAGGGTTTCTCTCCCCCACCCAGTCCCATGTGCCCGAGGCGGGCCTCCTGCTCACTTACTCGGCCTCCTCCAGGGCCACGGGGCACTTGTACTGGGCTGTGTTGAAAAGGCAGATGTCTGCATACTGGCGCACTGGGGAGGGAGAGGGAGACGAGGCGGGTGAGTCCGGGGGGCAGCGCCCTCACCTCCTAGGCGCCCCTGAGTTGGGGATGGTTAGCTCCAGGCAATGGCCAGGGTCCCCTGGGGGCTCCCACAGGAGACCGCCCCCCGCCCCACCCAAAGGGCAGCCCAGACACACCCATCCCTCCCAGAACCAGCACCTTCCCCTCGGGGACAGCTCTGCCCCGGACCCAGGGAACCTGCGAGGAGGCGGCTTACATGGTAAACCCATTCCCTGGCCATCAGCAGCCTCCAAAGCCTTCCTCTTAGGCCTGGAGCAGCCCTGGTTTCCCTGTAGCCGGCGACCCCCATCCCTGGGAGGAGTCCCTCATGCCCGCCCCCCCCCCCCCTCCGGGCTGGCCCTCCGCCTGGGGTACCCGAGATCTTGATCTTCTTCACCGTCTTGTTGGTGTTGTTGGTGACGTGGACGTTGACGTTGATGGGCTCCCCGTGGTAGTAGATCTGGGAGGCGAAAGAAGGGAGAAGGGTTGGGTGGGAGGTCACCAACGCTCTAGAGGGGGGCGGGGAGGTGAAAGAGGCCTCACACACACACACATCTCCTGGGGCTCCCCAGCCTTGGCCACGCTGACACGGGCCCCTTGTTCATCAGCCACTTCCCGCCGAGGCTAAGCCACCAGGCATGTTAGACTTCGGTTCCGCTGGGGGACTTCGAAAGCTTTACATTAGAAGGTGACACTCCTGGGCTCCGACCCTGGCTTAGCACCAGAGGCAATAATGACACTCAGAACGAGAGAGGTGGGCTTGGACAGGCTGCATGAGCCTCAGCTTGCCCCTCTGGACAGCAGGGGAGCTGGCCCGGGTGCTCTGGCCGCCTGGAAGGTGAGTCACGGGAGGGTCTAGATAGAAGAAGCAGGAAGTAGGTGGGGAAGGGTCGGGAGCACGGAGGAACCAGCTCTGAACCCTTACGGAAGGGTCTCAACGTGAATCTTGCCCCAAGAACTTGCCTTCAGCTGTTCTGAGACAAGAGGAGGGACGCTCACAGCTCACGGGTGGACGGAGGGTAGAGGGGGGGAGGGGTGGGGGGTGGGAGGGAGAGATGACCAGGACCCGGGACCCTTTGGGAGGGACACTGGTTTCTGAAGTCAATCACTCCCTTCAGGCGCATGCCCTCTGCTGCCACCCCTTAGGTTCCCAGAGGTTCCCCCAAACCCCCAATGGAAAGCTCAGGTCCCCTGCGCCCTGTGATCCTAGAGTTGGGGGTAGAAGCTCCTATGGAGGAGTCCTGAGGCCACGAAAGAGCTGGGACCTGAGGCTCCAGCGTGATCGAGCAGCTCTCTTCCCCCACCCCCAAACCCTTCCCCCAAGTCTGAGCAGCCTACCTCCTTGTCCAGGGAGGCCTCGAGGTGCAGGGGCTTGTCCGACATGAGGAACTGCCTGGTGGTCTCGGCGGTGGGCTGGGGGCCAGGCCTCTCCGGGGCATACTGGACTTTCCTGATCACCAGGCGCACAGAATTCCTGGAGGAGACAGAGGAGCCAACGGTGACCCGAGCCCCCGCCTCCACCCCCTTTCCTGGCCATCCTCACATCCTCCTGCTCCAGAGCCTGCCATCCCTCCCCACAGCCTCAGACTCCAGTCCAAACCGCAGAGATTGGCATGGGAGCCTTGTCACCATCTGGCACTCCTCATCTGTTCCAGCCACCCCCACCTCCTCTGTCATCCCAGATGTTCTATCTAGTCATTTCTCTGAAGCTGCCCTTGTACTGGGGCCCCACCTATCATACCCTCTTTCCACTGCTTCTGCCTTTGCTTGCTTTCATCTTCGAGGCCCAGCTAAACGCCTCCTCTTCCAGGAAGCCTTCCTGGATCTACCCTATTTGGATCTTCACATGGTCTGAACCCCCACAACATCAGAGCCGAACCACCCCAAGGCAGCGCGTCCTGCGGGTTTGTCCTGGTAGCCCTTCCTGCATTCCTTACGTCGTCTGATAGTGTAAGCTCCTTAAAGATGGACATGTTTGTCTACATCGCTCACTGCTGTATTCTCAGCACCTGTGACAGTGTCTGCCCTCTCACAAGTGCCTGCTAACTATCGATTAAGTGAAAATGTGCAGGGAACATGGACCCCGTGAAGAAATGGGGCCTTGAAGAGAAAGTGGGGTCAGTGACGGGGCATGGACTCGGTCAGGGGGTGCGGCCAGGGAAGAGGATAAAGACTCAGTGAGGGAGAGGAGGCCCAGAGACAAGATGGGGCTCGGTGAAGGTGCCTGGGGCTCAGGGTGGAACAGGACAGGGGGACAGGAGCTCGGGGAGGCAGTGTCCATGACGTGTTCGATATGCTGGCACCCCCATTTCTCAGAGAAGCCACCTCCGTCCCCTGGAACCAGACAGCCAGGGCTAAAGTCCTCGCTCTCCCCTTACTAACTATGACCCTGAGTGCAGGAGCCTCTGTGTCTCAGCTCCTCATCCGGAAAACAGTAACAGTAGCAGGACCACCCTCTTAGGGTAGCTACGAGGATTCAATTAGTTCGGGCATGCCCACCACTTTGAATACTGCCTAGCACTTAATAAATCTTCGATGAATGATAGCTGCGATACCATTATTAGTAGTAACTCTGGTCAGGACTTAAAGTGCCCCATTGATGGTGAGTGAGGGCGGTGGTTCTCAGTGCGGCTCCTCTTTCTTGCTCTGATCAGGCTCCACACACACACACACAGACACACACACCCACACACACACACACACACACACACACCACACACACACACACACACACACACACACACACACCACACACACACACACCCACACACACCCACACACACACACCACACACACACACACACACACACACACACACACACCACACACACACACCACACACACACACACACACACACACACACACACACACACACACTTTTCTCTGGGGACAGAAAAGCAAGGAAGAAGGGTACCATTTCTTCCCCCCCCAGCACACAAACAAGCTGCCCAGGAGGAGGTGCCTGCAATACACCTACAGCCACCAGGTGGCGCACTCAGCCCACTCCTTGAGAGATGGCAGTGCCTTCAGCCCGCCTCCTGCAGGAGATGTCCCAGGCAGGGTGCCTGAGTTGAGGCTGAGGAAGCCCACCCCACAGTCAGGGCCGGCTGTTTGGGGCTGCCAGCCTGGGCTCCCGGTGTGCCCCGGGTTGTGGCTCTCCAGGAGAATACTTCCCTCTCTGAGACATGAGCTAACCTCCCTGCCTTTCCCCTGGGTGCATTCACTTCTCCACTTCCCTCCCTTCTTACAAGCCTCCGTGGACACCCACCACCACCACCTGCGGCTGAGGGCCTCCCAGGAGGAGAACTGGGAAACGGGGCCTTGGATGGCCTGCGAATAACTAAGCTCCCTATTTAAGACAGTCTGGATTTCAGGGGTTTTCCAAAACAAAGTAAAACATAAAATAAAATAAAATCTGGAGGGAAGAAAAAAAATGCCGGGGCCTGAGCCAGGGCAAGTGAGCCGCCTCCTCCAGGAAGCCCTCCAGGACCTGCCGGCCTTCCAGAGCGCCCTCCTCGGAGCTCCCAAAGCTGGAATGTGAGGGCCCTCCCAGAACACTTCCAGGCATTGTCACTTATCTCTGCGGACGCCCCAGCCGGCCTCCCTCGCTCTGCCCACACCCCTGGCCGCCGGGAGCTGCGCCCTCTTCCTCACCGCTTGTGGATCTTCTCCTCCAGGCTCTCGGCGCAGAAGGCTTTGACTTCATAGTCCACACCACAGGCCTGCGGGGAGGGGGTCACTGACCACAGGGCCTTGGAGCCAGCGGGGTCCCTCTTGTTTCACAAAGGAGGGCGCTGGAACGGAAGCCGGAGCTCCCACAGCCCCACAGCCCCACAGCCCCTCGGTCTGACCCAGGGCTGTGCCCTCCACCTGGCCTTCTCCCAGAGCTGTTCCCCAGCTCCCCCGATACAGGCTCTTCCCCCCCCCCCCCCCAAGCACCCTCAGGGGCTCCGTTCTACAGGCTCCTGCCTCGCCTGGGTGGCCACCCTCCCAGGGCAGCCGCCCAGACACACACAGAAGCCTCAGCGGCCCGGGTGGGAGCGCCCCCTGGTGCGGGCCGGGCCCTGGGGGCATTGCCTCGTGTCTCACTCCGCCCGCACAGCCACCCGAGGAGCACGTCCTGTCATCTCCCTCTGGCAGAGGAGGGGACGGGCTCGGAGATCCGGGGCCAGGGACGCTGCTGGGGCCACTTCCCTCCCAGAGAGACGCTCCCTCGGGAATGGCCCACCTTCCCCGTGTCTTCCGGCCCCGGCTGCAAGGTCACCGAGCACGGGAGGTTCGGAGGGATCTGCGAGGAGAACGGACAGAATACGGACAGCGTGAGCCCCCTGTCACACTGCCCACCTCCCTCCCCACGGGCCCCGCCCCCACCCACAGGCCCCAGGCCAGGGGCCCCCAGGCACAGGCATGCCTCTCCCATCAGGCCAGCGGCTCCCGAGGACAGACCGGGTCTCCCCCGTCAGACCTCCCCAAGCCACACCCTCCGGGAAAGCCAGGGCTCCAGTGTGTTGTCTGTATCTAAAGGGTTTAGCCTAGCCGAGGCCGGTTTGGCTCAGCGGATAGAGCGTCAGCCTGCGGACTGAAGGGTCCCAGGTTCGATTCCGGTCTAGGGCATGTACATTGGTTGCAGGCACATCCCCGGTTGGTCGATGTTTCTAGCTCTCTATCCCTCTCCCTTCCTCTCTGGAAGAAATCAATAAAATATATTTTTAAAAAAATAATAAATAATAAAATAAAGGGTTCAGCCCAGCCCAGTCCTCACAGAACAGCGGACAGAGATCTTTCCGCGATGCCCACTGTGGTGGGAGGGACCATGGCCCCAAAGATGTCTGCGCCCTAAACCCCAAACCCGTGACTCCGTTACCTTACGTGGCAAAAGGGACTGTGAGGATGTGGTTACGTTAAGGACCTCGGGCCAGAGTCCTTAATGGTGGAAGCAGGAAGCAGAAGAGCCAGCACCGCACTGGTGATGGGCTGTGAGACTGACTCCACACTGGGGGGTGGGGGGAGGCTAGGAGCCTAGGAATGTGGGCGTCTCCAGAAGCTGGGAAAGGCCAGGAACCGACCCTGCCCCGGAGCCTCCGGGGAGCACGCAGCCCCGCGGACACCATGGCCTCGGCCTGGGGCGGCCCGCGCTGCACTTCTGCCCGCCAGGACCGTGAGGCGGTGACTGGCGAGGGTCACCGCCACCGGGCGTGTGGTGTTTGGCCACCGCAGCCACGGGAGACCAATTCACGCAGGATGGCGAGGACGATCGTGCCCTCTCCCCTTCCCTAGCCCCCGAGAGAGCAAGGAGGCGCCACCCCCGTACAGAAGCAGAGTCTGAGGAACACGGCATTTTAAAGCCCAGAGTCTGGCCGAAGCCGGTTTGGCTCAGTGGTAGAGCATCCGTCTGTGGACTGAAGGGTCCCAGGTTCGATTCCGGTCAAGGACATGTACCTGGGTTGCGGGCACATCCCCAGTAGGGGGTGTGCAAGAGGCAGCTGGTCGATGTTTCTCTCTCATCAACATTTCTAGCTCTCTATCTCTCTGCCTTCCTCTAGGTAAAAAAATCAATAAAATATATTTTTAAAAAAATAAAAATAAATAAAACCCAGAGTCTGGGAGTTTTGGCAAGATGGCAGAGCCTGGAAATCCACTACTTGCCGTCCCTCGTGGGGGAGCGGGGCGAGTGGGCAGCCAGCCTGGGCCAGGAGACAGCCTTGTAGCGACCCAGGGGTGAGAAAGGGTTCCCTCTATCTTCTCCCCACCCCTACCCTCACCCCCACCCCCGTGACCTGGAACCAGGAGGGGCTGGGGAGGGGCTCGGAGGTCGGGGTGACGCCCCTGGCAGGGAAGCGCCGTGACAGGGCACCAGGTCCCACCCCTGCCCGGGGAAGGAGGTGCCTTGGAGCCGCTGCCCCCATGCCCCCGTGCCCCGCCCAGAGGCCTCCTGGAGGTGGGGCTTCTGAACGGCCCGGGGCGGCCGCTGACCTCGAAGGTGAAGGGGTAGGCGTGCTCGCCCAGCTTCTTGATGAGGCGCTCCTGCAGCCGGGTCAGCGGCTTCTTGTCCTCGGGCGCCGGCGGGAAGGACTGCACGTTGGCCACAAACAGGTCCTTGCGGAAGGTCAGGCCCAGGACGTCCAGGTCCTCCCGGCCGTAGCGGAAGGCGCAGGTCAGCGTCACGTAGACTGCGGGGGCGGGGGGCGCTGAGGGCGGCCGGGGGCGGCCACGCCTCCCCCCTCCCCAAGGCCGCCGCTGTCGCCCGGGGACCGAGACAGCTGCAGGCCCGGGTCTGCCCCACGTCCCCACGGGCGGGCCCCCTGCCCTCGGCACGGGGGCATGGGGTGGTGGGAGCGGGGCACCTGGAGGAGGTGGGGGCCGCCTGCCGGTCGGCTCTGTCCTCCACCCCCGCCCGGCTCCAGCCCAGGGCGGGTGGTGGGCACCGGTGGGGAGGGCGGAGGAGCGGAGGCAGGTGCTGGGTGACACCCAGAAGGCACGGGGTCGTCTCCCAGCCTGACCTCTGCCTCCTGTCCGCCCGCTCACCTCGGACACGCCCTCACCTCCCCAGCAATCAACTCTCTCTTCTGTACAAGGACTCTGCCTGCTGCCCTGTTCGCAGCCCAGCCTTTGGGTCCTCGAGGTGCATTGGGGTGAAAGTGCTCAGGGCCCTCGATCCTCAAGGTGCATTGGGGTGAAAGGGTGGGCCTGGGGCAGGGCACCCGCTGGGATGCGGTGGGGGCAGTGGAGGGAAGGGCTGTGGGGAAGGGCGGGGAGAGGAGTATCATCGGCTGCTGGCCGGCCTGGGAGTCAGGGAGGCCGCGATGGAGGCTGGGGGACCGGGGAGAGGAGGCCTCTGGCCAGGCGGGTGGGCCCTCACCTCTCCTCTCCTTGAGGTACTCGGGATCCACCAGGACCACGCCATCTGGAGGAAGGACAGCGAGTTGAGCAGACCCTCCTCCCCAGGTGACCTCTCAAACCCCGGAGCCCCAAACACAAGCCAAGGCATCAGTCTGTCCAAAGCAGCATGAGAGACGGGGACGCCAGCACCGGGGACGGCACCACCCTCCCGCCTCCCACCCCCACCCCAGGCTGGCCCTACAGACCCTGGGGTTGGAGGGGGTTGCCTCGGGCAGTTCCCTGGCCTCTCTGTTTCTTCATCTGCTAGCCCAGTGGTCGGCAAACTCATTCGTCAACAGAGCCAAACATCAACAGTGCAACGACTGACATTTCTTTTGAGAGCCACATTTTTTTAAACTGAAACTTCTTCTAACGCCACTTCTTCAAAACAGACTCGCCCAGGCCATGGCATTTTGTGGAAGAGCCACACTCCGGGGGCCAAAGAGCCACATGTGGCTAGCGATCCTCGCAGTTTGCCGACCACGGAGCTGTAATAACCACCTGGTTTGGAACCCCTATCCTAGGGTGTCACCGGGGATTTAGATGTTGTGGCTGCAGGAAGGCCGTGGGGTACGTCTCCCCTGTGTTCTGAACCCCTCCCTCCGCACCCCGGGCAGCGCCCTGACCGAACCCCCGGCCGCCTCCGCTGGGAGGCGGGAGCAGTCCCCCAGAGCAGCCGAAGGAGGCGCACACGGCCTCCTCTGCGCTCCGTCCGCTCAGCCAGGCGTGAACCCTGCACCACACTGAGGAGCAGCGCTCCGTCCGCTCAGCCATGAGCGAACCCTGCATCACACTGAGGAGCAGCACTCCATCCGCTCAGCCATGCGTGAACCCTGCACTACACCGAGGAGCAACGTCAGTGTCCGGGGCTCCCGGACCTGGGCTCTGCAGGTCGGGTCTGTGAGGCCGTTGTCCCTGCCCCGCGGGGCTCCGTGAGGACGGGCTGAGCCTCCGCGGAGAGAGCACTGAGCGGTGCGGGCCTGGGGGCCGCCATGGAGAATGTGCCCGGGCCTGGCCTTGGGGGGCAGAGCCCAGCCAGACACAAAGGACACGGTCTCCCCAGAACCCCCAGGAGGCCGGACACCGGCTCAGGCCTCCCATCCCCAGAGTCTCCTCTGGCCGAACTCCACCCAGCCTCCTAGCACTGAACAAGCTAACGTCTCCTCCCGCCCACAGCTGACCTGCCCCGCCCGCACCCCCACCTCACGCTGCCCCACGGCGGGCCTCTCCGGGGGTCTGAGAGTGCGCGCCCACATCTGGACGTGCGTGCCCACATCTGGATGTGAGTGCCCAGAGGGCCTACGTCCCATCCCAATGCTGGGCAGGTCCGAGGCACAGCTGGCCCGGAAGCGCCCGCCCCTCCCAGAGCCTGCCCTGCACCTTCCCTCCTTTTCCTGAGGGCGTTCCTCGGTGCCTGGGCACCAGGGCTCATGGCCCATCAGTGCAGAGGGCACCCTGTGAGGGCACTCCTTCCAGCCAGGCATCAGGGCAGGCTCTCTGGGGACCAAAGCAGTAACCAGGTCTTAAAGGGCAAGGAAGGGTCAGCCAGAGATGATCAAGGGGTGCTGCAGGCAGGTCTCCGGAACCCCAGGCCCAGCACAGGGCCGGCCTGAGGTCGGAGCTCTCTCGGACACTGGCTACACGGCTCTCAGGGTGCTGGCGTGCTGCCCCTCCGGCTGCTGCCCTCCCCCCGGCTCTGTGCCCCCTCTGCTGCCCTCCCTACCAGGCCCCTGGGTCCGAGGCTGCGCCTGGAAGCAGGCCACAGGTGAACTCCGGGTGCTTGCCCACGGCCTCCGAGGGACCCGTTCAGGAAGGAGATGCAGATGGCAGAGGGGATCCTGAGCTTCACCGCACACTTTCCAGTGTCCCCAACAGGGTGGGGAAGAAGGGGGGGGGGGGGGGAGACAGCCTGCTCTGGGCAGGAAGGGGGAGACCTGGACCGGAGGCTCTGCTCACACCCCTCCCGACCCAGGGCCCCCGTCTCCTGCCCCACCGCCACGGGGTCTTCCTCTCAGAGAGCTGAGGCTCCGCTCCGATTGGGCTCCGGCCCCACTCGGCCCGCTCGCCCGCCCTCCTGGCCCCGGGCAGCCGTGCCGGGTGTGAGGACCGAGGCCTCCGTCTCTGGATTCCCCCCCCGAACTGCAGCTCCCCGTTTCTTCACCCGGACGTGTCTCCTGCAGCCCCAGTGCCCATCCTTCCGAGCAGCCACCTCCCCCTGCCTCACTTCGTTTGCTCGTGTTTTTCTTTAAAAATATCCTTTAACCTCTCTGGGCCCCCTGTCCCCATGTGTCCAATAGGAGTAATTTGGGGGCTCCCTCCCCCCGACAGTTAAGGGAAGGCAGTGAGGTAAAAGCTCTGGTTTTTAGAATCCTAGCCAAGGGGACGTTAGCGATATCTAAAAACACTTTATGTCCTCCGGGGCTGGGGTACTCCTGAGTAGAGGCCAGGGATAGTCATAAATACCCTCCAGTGCCCAGGACAGCCTCGGCAACAGAGTATTATCCAACCCCAGATGTCACGCGTGCAGAGGTTGAGAAGCCCTGATGGAGAACAGGACGTTGGAAGAAGGTGTCTCAGGCTCTGGGAGGACCTGGGAGAACAGTCTCCGTTTCGGAAGCCCCACGGTCTCCCTGCCCTCGCCACCAGGGGGCAGCAGAGCAAAGGTTTCCAGTAGAGTCAGTCTGTCGGGTTAGAGTCTAGGACCCTTGACCTACAAGCTCCGTGGCCTGGAGCAAGTCACTTAACCTCTCTGGGCCGCCCCTCCCTGTCTGTAAAGCTGGGGTAATAACAGTGGCGCCCCCTGGTGTCTGGCAGAAGCCTTACAGTCAGGGGTGGCTGCTGCCCTCCTTGTCGTCCTCATCCTGCGTTATCATCAGGACGCCTTCCCTGCGCCTCACCTCAGTCCTTCCCACGTGGCCCTCAGCTAAGGGGAAAGTAGCTGCTCCATCAATGTTTCCTGACGGATGCAGGAAGCTTCTCACACCCCATTCCTGGCCCAGAGGTCTGGGCTGCGGGAACACACACACACTTCTCTGGAAGGGGCCTGGCCAGCCCCGCCCGCCCCCCCCCCCCCCCCCCGCCCACCCAGCGCCTGCCTCCCTGGCCCCCAGGGACTCACCCACAGGGTCCACGAAGTCGATGTGATCCACAAAGTCCCGCTTCCCCAGGTAGACGGTGAGCTGGGGAGGAGAGGCACAGGTTAGGGGAGCGGCCGTGGGCCCGAGAACACACTCCCGAGAAGCCGCTGGCCCTCCCTCGCCCCGGAGAAGACCTTGGGAGCTGCCCTTGCAGTGCCTAGGCCCACCCCCACCCCTCACGGAAACCCTGCCTGGCCTCGCGCGTGAGCCCCAGCCCCCGTTCCAACAACAGCAAACCTGGTGCGGGTTTGGAAGCACCCACTCATCCCGGACTTCTACGGAGACCTTGCCATGTTTCCATCTCACGGGTGGGGACCCTGAGCTCTGGAGAGACCTCGCCCAGCACCCCAGCAGAGGTCTGCTAAGCCGGAGTCCTGGGCGCATCCCCGAGGGGCCAGGGGAGCGCAGAGCAGGGATGCCTATGTGACGCTCTGAACACTGAGTCCCACACAGTCTGGCGGGGTGCTGGAGCAGCGAGGGACCCGCCGCTGGTGCCCCAGGCGGTGGCCATGCCTCAGGGAAAACCCCGGGCTAGAATCCCGAGGGTCATCCTAGACACTTCCTGCTCCTCCACCACCCCTACACCCTCCCAGGGCACCCTCCTCTCTGTTCCCACAGCCACTCCTGCCCGGACTGCGCACCGGCCGCTCCTTGGTCCGCTGCCTGCAGCCGCACACCCCCCTAGCCAGCCGGGCCCCCCTAAAACGCTAACCTGCCGATGCCATTCCCATCTGAAAACCCTTTAATGGCTCCTCCGTGCCCAGAGGTAAGATGACAAATGGGTTTCATCCAAATGCCAACATTGATCGATGGGTAGGAGCGCCGTGGGGGGGGGGGGGGGGGGGCTGGGCTGAGGCAGGATCGGGGATGGAATCCTGGCTCAGCAGGAAAGGTGCCTGGGGGTGTCTGCTGCGCCAGCACCCGAGGTGCCACTCGCCAGCCCGGGCGGAGTCCCAGCCACTGAGCCTGCCCCCCGGCTCCCAGGGACCCAGCCCTGCAGCCTCCCCGCCTCAGCTCCAGCTCCCTCGGCCTCCTCCTGTGCACTCACGGTCCCCCCACACGCCCTGTGATGTATGTGCGTGCCCAGATGCTCCCTGCACACCCTGCCGTGCCCGGAAACCACACCTCTGGGGGGCGCCATCCCCGGTCCTGCAGCCCCTGCACAGCCCTGTCCCTGCTCTCTGCCCCTTTAAATGGAAATGATCACTTGTCATGTCTGCCTACCCCCCTCTGGCTGTGGGTGGCTCTCGGACTGTGCCTCATTTATCTCCATACGCCCTCCTCAGCCCCCACCCCCTCGCATGAATGATATCGGTAATATCTGTCTGCTGAACGGAGAGGAAAGCAGGACAGAGCCGGGGGCTGTGAGGAGAGGAAAGCAGGGCAGGCGCGGGGAGCTGCCCCCGTGGCCGGGATGGCACCGCGGTTCAGCAGAGAGGCTCCAGGCCGCTGCTCACACCCGGGAAGCAGTGCCCTGAGGCCCTTCGACTTACTCCCGCTGCTGCACCCACGCTGGAGTCTCTCTGTGGTGGGCTGCGTCTCCCCACCCCAGAGCAGGGGCTCCTGGAAGTCCAGGGGAGTTGTACCACCCAACCCCCCAGACAGGAAGGCTCCCGAGGAGATCCCTCCCCCCTCTCCCCCCCCCCCCCGCCCGCCCCGAAGGCTCCTAAGGGCCTCCCGGGAGGGTGTGCGGGTCCTGCGTGCTCAGTAGCCATGCCCAAGGGAGGGTGAGAGCTCGGGGTCAGGGAGGGTGAGAGCTCGGGGTGCAGACTCACCTTCCCATTGGGGCTCGCCTTCTTGAACACCCTGTGGAGAGAAAGAGGGTCAGCACGGCCCACCCAGGGGAAGGCCCTGCAGGGCCCAGGACGAGGGGCCTGGCATGGTTTTCCTGGCACCGTCTCAGCCTTGAGAGCCAGAACAGTGCCCAGCATAGCCAGACCTCACCGTCTCCGCCCTCCCACCCACCTCCACCCCAACCCAAGCCACTGCTGTTGCCAGGATAGCTCTCCGGGCCCCGGCCAGGGCCCCTCAGTCTGTTCTTCAACCAGCAGGTGTACGTCAGATGCCGCTCACCCGCCCACACTCTGCCCAGTTCACTCAGAGGACAGGTCTCGTCCTAGTGTCTGCCCTGCTTCCTTCGTGTCTGCCCTGTCTCCCAGCATCGACTCACACTTTTCTCCCTCCCTCCCTCCTCCGGCCACGGGGCCTCCTGGCAGTTCCTCCAACACACAAGGTGGTTCCTGCCTCGGGCAGGGCCTTCGCTCTGGCAGCCCCCTCCTCGGGGACACACTCCCCCACAGCCTGAAGGGCGGGTCTCTGCCCTGTGCTCCTTCTCTCCCTCTGCTTTTCCTTTCTCCACAGCTCTCGTGTTGCCCTGCCCCCTAACCGCTGGTCACACGGGTGCCTGTCCACTCTGCTAACCTGTCAGCTCCCCCGGGGCTGGCATCTTTCCAACCCTTCTTCCCTGACGTGTCCCGAGCGCCTAGAGGAGTCACCCAGTGGGTGTTGAATAAATGTGCTGATGAATGGCCGATGGCAAGGACCCAATACGTATTAGTTGAGTGGGTGGGTGAACGGATGAACGAGTGAAGGAATTAGCTGAGAAACTGAGGCCCAGGAAAGGGGAGGGATGTGCCCCTGGCCACACAGCAGAGCCCCGGACTCCGCCCAGTGCTCACCCGCCTTCCGGAGCACGCTGCGTGCGGTCTGCGGCAGCTCCCCTGCCCTCCGCCCCGCAGCTGGGTGTGGGAGCCTGAGCCCCCCTCACCTACCCCCATCACGGAGCCCCAAGAATGCTCAGAGTAATGTTGGGAGGGAAAGAGAAAAAAAAGTAGAGAAAGATAGAGACAGAGACCGGGGGGATAGGAGAACATGATGGAGGAGGCAGAGGGCGGGAGAGGGACATGGCCTGGCAGGTGTGAAAATAAAAATGGAATTGGAGCCTTAGCTGGTTTGGCTCAGTGCATAAGAGCATCAGCCTATGGACGGAAGAGTCCCAGGTTTGATTCCAGTCCAGGTCACATACCTCCGTTGCAACCTCCATGCAGGAGGCAACCAATCGATGTGTCTCTCTCGCATCGATGTTTCTCTCTCCCCCCCTCTCCCCTCCACTATTTATATAATTTTTTAAAAGTCAATGGAATATTATCCTTGGATGAGGATTTCTTTTAAAGGATAGAATTAGAAATGAAAAAACAAACAGAAAGAGGGAGAGAGGAACAGTCAGAAGCAGAGAGAGACGCAGCAGACTCGGGCCATGGAGCAGGCCCGCACACAGCCGAGAGGGATGGCGCAGCCCACGCCCTCCCCAGCAGAGCAGGAGACCCAGCAGGCACCCAGGGCCAGGCGGGGTGAGGCCACCACGTCACAGCACAGTCATTCCTCCCAAAAGGGAAGTGAAGGGGGGCTCTGTGTTATCTCCATAGCCCTCCCCCCCACACCTCCCCCTTATCCTGGGGCTCAAGGGACCACACATGAGTCTGAGTTTGGCTTGCAAGGAAGGGCCTGGCACATTCCTCCCCCACATCCCCTAGGAGTTCTGAGCTCTTCTCCTCCTCATAAATATTTATCAGTATTTGGAGTGTGAAGATGCCACAGTCAGCTGGAGTGTAATAACTGCTAAAGTGATAAAAAAAAAAAAAAATTCAGATCACATAGTTTGAACTAGCAGCTCCCAAGTTAGGCTGGACCTGCAGAGGGGCCCAGACATCCCTCAGAGGGACAGTGACACATCCTGGGCACAGGAGGGGGCTGAGGGCCGGGCTGAGGTGATAAAAAAGGGAGGAAGGGAGTTAGAAAGGAACTCGAATTTGCTAAGTACTTGGTTAACTGTTTCTCCTGACAACACTGTAAAATGCGCAATATAACCTCTATTTTATAGACGATAGACGAGGGGTTCAGAGAGATGGAGTAACTTGCCCAGGGGCACACAGCAAGCCAGGGGCTCTGTCGGGATTCAGACCCAATTCTGCTGTCTGCCTCTAGAAGCTGGGTCCTTCCATTCAACCCTGCTGCTTTCTACAGCGGGTGCTTTTATCCCGCCCAGAGACAGAAAAGAGGGGACATAAAAGCAAGAGAGGGGAGGGGAAGAAAGGAAAGGGCCAGTGAAGGTGAGGAGAGTGAGGGTGCGAGAGGCAGGCAGCATGGCCAGTGGCGGGGAGAGCTCTGTCACTAGCTCTGTCAGCCCCTCAGGCCACCTCCTCAGGGAGCTGGGCTGCTGATGGTTTCCTTCAACAGCAGCAGCAGCTGCCCATGACCGGAGAGCATGTGATGGGCTGGTCATGTCTCCAAGTGTTCTTCCAAACACACTGCCCATCCTTCAACAAACCCATTTCCCAGGTGAAAACACTGAGGGTCAGGCAGGCGAACTGTGGCTGCGTTTCCACCCTGTCACACAACCAAACCCTCCCTGCAGCAACTCCGCCAGCTTCCTGACCCCAGTGCTGTCAGCAGAGGCCCCTGTGGGGGTGCTTCCAGGCCAAGGGGCCCCCACATGCGCAGCACCACACAGAAGGCTACTTACTGCCCGTCCGCTTTGAAGAGCGAACACCAACGCACAAGCCTGTGATCAGAGCTAAACTTCCAGACTGTGGGATGGCTGGGTCTGGCTTACCCAAACCCCCACACCCCACCCCACCTCCACCGCGAGTCCCGTCTCTGTCCCACAAGCCTGGTTCTCAGTCACAGCCAGGTCCCACACAGAAAGCACCAGCGGTGCTCTAGCTGATTGAGGCTCCCTGGAGACCAGGAACAGAAACCCACCGAGGGCAGCCCTGGAAAAGGAGGAGGGGGAGGACAAGGAGACAGAAATCTCACGGGAAGAGTGCGCAGGCAGGATGCCCTGGTGCTGGCGCCGGGATCAGGGAAGCCATCGGCCTCTCAGACGGACGCTCTCTCTCTCCACCTCTCCCTCCGGGGCTGCCCGTTCTCCCGGCTGCACTGCTCTCCGTGCGGCTGCTCCATCGTCTCTGTGGACCAACTCTCTCTCTCTGCTTACTCGGGCCTTTTCTGCTCTTCCATCACTTTGGCTTGCATCTGGCTCTCACTCTGACCCTCTTCCTACTCTGCCTCTCACTCACTTGCCACTTTTAACTGCTGAATGGCCCAATTCCAGTTCCCAGGAGGGAAACTTCATTGGCCAACTTTGGTCAGGTGTCCCATGCCCGGGCCAATCAGCTCTGCCTAGGGTGTGCCACATGGTCCATGAGACATGGGCAGGAGAAAGTCGATAGAGCAATGTTTTTCAAACCAAGGATCTCAGCCCATTAGATGATAATGAAACCAACTTAAAGGACTGCCACCAGCACTTTGCTTTTGTTGGTTTAATGGAATAGAATGTATAAGCATGAGGTACCAGTAGCAAGGGTAGAGTAGATATTACTATATTTACTGACACTCCATCCAGGCAAATTTCTGCCGTCCTGTGAAGTTAGGCATGCCCGTGTGGCTTGCTCTAGCTGAAGAATCAGGAGTAGAAGTGGCATGTCTCATTTCTAGGCAGAGCATTTAAGGGCTGGTACATGCCCACTGTATTCATTTTTCTTGGAGGCAGGTCAACACTCCATAAACCAGGATGTGGGCTTCTCTAGATAACCCCATTCCCCACCTGCTGACCAACGTTACACTAATATGCTGCTGCTGTTCTGTGAACCACCAGTCCTTCCAGTGTTCACTGGTGCCTGTAGGAAGAGACCTGCACCACAAGGGACCCAGAACAAAGTACCTTCCAGGACAGATTACCCAACAATTGAGAGTTTATAATCCCGTGTGGTACAGCCAAACAATGGAATGCTACATTGCCCTGAAATGGTGCTTGCATCTTCCATAACACAGGGAAATGCCTGTGACAGAATATGAAGCGTAATAAGTCAGGACTCAAAATAATACATTTGTCATGAGCTCAATTTGTCCTCAATAAACACACACACACACACACACACACACACACACACACAGATAAGATGGCAACACTCCTCAAATTGATCTACAGAGTTAATGCAATCCCTATCAAAATCTCCACTGGCTTTTCTGCAGAAAGTGACAGGCTGATCCTCAAATTCTTATGGAAATACAAATGACCCAGAATAGCCAAAAAAAGAAAAGAAAATCTTGAAAAATAAAACCAAAACAAAGTTGGAAGACTTTCACTCCTGAATTCACAATTTACAACAACGCTATAGTAATCAAGACTCTGTGATACTTCCATAAAGATAGACATAGATCCATTGATCTGAGAGATCAGATATAAGCCATTTATTTATAGTCAATTGATTGTTGACAAGGGAGCCAAGACGAAGACAACAGGGTAAAACATCACAGTCTCTTCAATAAGGGATGCTGAGACAACTGGATATCCACAGGCAAAAGAATGAAGTTACTGGGTCACATTGTATACAAAAAATGAATTAAAAATTGATCAAAAACCTAATGTAAGAGCTACAACTATAAAATTCATAGAAGAAAACATGACTTTGAATTAGGCAATGCTTTCTTAGATCTGATACCAAAATCACAGGCAATGAAAGAAAAAAACATATAAAATTGACTTCATCAAAATTAAAAACTTTTGAGCTCCAAAGGTTACTGTCAAGAAAGCGAAAAGAGCTGAAACCGGTTTGGCTCAGTGGTAGAGCGTCGGTCTGCGGACTGAAAGGTCCCAGGTTGGATTCCGGTCATGGGCATGTACGTTGGTTGTGGGCACATCCCCGGTAGGGGGTGTGCAGGAGGCAGCTGGTCGATGTTTCTCTCTCATTGACGTTTCTAGCTCTCTATCCCTCTCCCTTCCTCTCTGTAAAAAAATCAATAAAATATACTTTTTTAAAAAGTGAAAAGACAACCCACAGAATGGAGAAAATGTTTTCAAATCATGTATCTGATAAGAGCTTAGTATCCAGGATATATAAAGACCTTATTTCAATTCAATAATAAACAAGCAAATAACCCAGTTAGAAATGGACAATGGATTTGAATAGACATCTCTCCAAAGAAGATATACATGTGGCACCTGACCACACCAGCGAGTCTATATCCAAGAAAATATACAATAAGCACCTGAAATGTTGTTCAACATCATTAGTCATTGAGGAAATGCAAATCAAAGCCACAGTGAGATACTTCACACCCACTAGAATAGCTATAATTAAAAGAAGGATAGCTCTAGCTGGTCTGGCTTAGTGGAAAGAGCATTGACCTACAGACTGAAGGGTTCTGGGTTCGATTCCAGTCAAGGGCACATGCCTGGGTTGCGCACTGGATCCCCAGTGCGGGGGAAGGGAGGTGGGCACGCAGGAGGCAGCCAATGAATGATTCTCTCTCATCATTGATGCTTCTCTCCCTCTCTCCCTTCTCCCTTCCTCTCTGAAGTCAATAAAAAATATATTTTTTTAAAGGATAATATCAAATGTTGTCAAAGATGGGGAGAAACTGGAACCCTCATATATTGCTGGTGGTAATGTGATGTGGTGGAGTCACTTTGGAAAACAGTTTTGCATTTCCCTCTAAAAGTTAAGCATAGAGTAACCTATGACCCAGCAAGTCCATTCCTAGTATATACCCAAGAGAACTGAAAACAGACGTTCACACAAAAATGTGTACATAAATGTTCATAGCAGCATTATCCATTATAGTCCTAAAAGGTAAAACAAATGTCAATCAATTGATGGATGTATTTTTAAATGTGATATATACGTACACACAATCACGTTCGGCCACAAAAAGATACGAAGTGCTGATTCATGCGACAACATGGATGAACCTTGAGAATTTTAAGTGAAAGAAGCTCATCACAAAAGACCATGCATTGTTTGATTCTATTTATATGAAATGTCAAGAATAGGAAAGTAGATAGAGACAAAGAGTAGATTAGTGCTTGCCAGAGGCTGGCGCGAGGGGGCGACGAGAAGTGACTGCTGGAGGACAGGGGTTTCTCTCCGGGTGATGGAAGTGCTCTGGAATTGGATAGTGGTGATGGCTGTACAACCCTGTGAATAAACTAAAACTGTGACTGTTACCAATTTTGCACTAAAACTGTGACTATTGTGGTATGTAAATTATGCCTCAATTTTATCTTACTTTTTAAATATATTTTTATTGATTTAAGAGAAGAGAGAGGGAGAGACAGATAGAAACATCAATGATGAGAGAATCATCGATCAGCTGCCTCCTGCACACACCCCTATTGGGGACCCAATACGCAACCTGGGCAGGTGCCCTTGACGGAATTCAACCCTGCAGGACCCAACGCCCTATCCACTGAGCCAAACTAGCCAGGGCATATCTCAATTTTAAAAATAAAACTAAAAACAATACCTACCTCCCCCCTCCCCGAAAAAATGAGTGAAGGGAAAGGGCATATGCCTAAATAGTAACAGAGGCTGAGACTCCCGTCAGCCACCCACCTACTTTATATCTCTTATTTTTCCACTTGGTACAATAAACATAAAGTACGTTATAAAGTTTCCAGGGCTTCCCTAACAAGATAGACCTCCAGTGTTGGAAAAAAGAGAGTCTGGAAAAAAATACTGTGAGGAAAGTAGAGACATGGGGACCCTATGACTCTGAATCCTTTGGAGTTAGACTCTCTGGTTCTGCGATTTTACAATCCAGAATCCACATCTCTCGGATCCCTCCCCAGGCCTGCCGTGCCAGGGATTAGAATGCCTGTGCTGTGTCATCATCTGCTCAGCGATCTCCTTTTCCAGGCAGCCTTCCCTGACTCCCCTCAAGGCTGGGTTAGACACCCCCCCCCCAACTCCCCAGGGGTCTCAGCATTTCCCACTCTGTAATGGGTTGTTCTCTCACCCCCTGCTTCACTTATATCACTTCAATGAGAATATAGAGATTTAATTTGTGTTATTGACACTGACCCCTGGGGCACAGCAGGCTCTCAATAAATAAATTCAGGGTGAACGTTGTTGAATGAATGTTCTAACAGAGAATCAGTCAAAAGCGAGCATGGGTGAAGTTCAAATGGATGGTGGTCGGTAAGGACCCTTTTCTCTGGGTGAGTGGACCCCAGGGACCTCGTCCGTCCATAGTTCCCGTTGGCTCTCAGGATCAATAAACACCGGGCTTAGAACATGCTTCAGAGGGGCAGGGTCCCCGCCACCACCGGGCCGAGGCAGGAACATAACTGATACACCCAGTGCAGGCGTCAGCTCTGCTTTGACCAAAGGCTCTCCCACTTACTCTTCACTTATCCACAGTCACACCGGCCCTGCCACTGCCCGGCTCTGGGGGCATTAAGATCAACAACCAGGGTCCCTGCTGACAACAGGCCAAGTTAGAGACACCCACCAAGCTCAATGTCCTCTGAGCCTTACATTCTCCCTATGAGCGAGGTGCCGTAGCCTATACACTTCACATCATGTTAGGATATTGTTATTCCACCTACATAGCCCCATTTTATTTTCAGAGGAGAAACCTGAGATTCAGTGATCCTAAATAACTTAACGAAGTCATAACGCCAGCGTCAACCCCGTGAATGGGCCACCTATGGGAAATCATTTCCACAGTACATGTCTGAATATCCGAAAACTCATCCTGGGACAGCTCTCCGTGAATGCGGAGTCCCTATTCGCGGCTTGAGAGAGCACTGGTGACAACTCATTCCTCTGTGAGCACTGGGAAATTCACATGGGAGGGAAACGTTACATATTTTCCAACAGTGCATGTGGGAAGACCTTCAAATATATTACTGGGTCTTCCGTCAACATCAGAAAACTCACCCAGGGCCTGCTCTGAGGGTGTCCTAAAGAGGAACACGTTTGTTCCTCCAACAACCTCAGAAGGAGGTATTGCTGCCATCCCCATTTCACGGTGAGAACACTGAGGCAAAGGGCATCCAAGCCATTTGCCCAAGGTCGCCCAGCTAGTGAGGAGTAGAGCTAGATGTTAGAGCCCAGGCAGCCTGGCTCCAGAGATCGCACCTTTAGCCACTCACAATACCATCTTCTGGGTGCAGCTGTGTGGTTCTGCCTGGGAAGCCAAGAAGGGTTTCTAGGGAGGGCGTAGCCAAGAGGGAGGTAGTGACAG
Organism: Pipistrellus hanaki; assembly: GCF_964339955.1. Lineage (NCBI taxonomy): Eukaryota > Metazoa > Chordata > Mammalia > Chiroptera > Vespertilionidae > Pipistrellus > Pipistrellus hanaki. The sequence goes on along the minus strand of NC_140511.1, from coordinate 41,651,815 downwards.
CACTGCAGGCAGAGGTCTGAAGAGAGCAACTGCGTCCCCTGGGTGCTTGGGAGGTGGTGCGCAGACTGATACGGCTGAAATCTGTCCCCGGTGCCTGAGAGGAGCACCAGGGAGGAGGATGGGCCAGAGAAGGGTCCGCTCACTGCCAGGTGGTCCCGGAGCACCCCGTGTGCCCGGCCCTGGGCTAGGTGTGAAGGGTCTTGAAACCCAAGCTGAGGATCTTGGACCACACAGAAGGCAATGGGCAGTCATGGGCATTTGGGGGAAGGACAAATGATTGGCCGGGACAGTATGTTGGACCCAGAGATGCTCCGGGCCCCCGAAAGCCCCCCCGCCCCACCTCCCACTGCCTCTGACAGCCACCACGGCTTAGCTGGGCAGGGTGGGAGGTGCAGGGGGCATTCACTCTCAGGTGTGGCCGCCCTACATCCTGACCCACTTTCCCGGGGGCGGGCACAGCCGTCAGGGAGCGGGAAGGCGTGAGGAGCAGGTGGCGGTGGCAGCAAAGAGGTTTCTAGGGCCCTTATCACACTCTCCCTGGTAGCAGGGTTATTTGTGGACGGGCTTGTCATCTCCGCCAGAACCCAACAGCCGGCCTGTGTCACCACACGGCCTGCCTGTTTACCCAGCGTCGGGGCACCTGCTTCTCGGGGCAGCCGGGACGGGGAGGAAGCCGGAAGGCGGGGAATGTCACCCCTGTTTCACAGATCTGTGGAGCCTGGGGAATCGCAGGGCGGCCGCTGCATTTCCCAGACGGAGCGATCAAACCCCAGGGGAGGAAGGAGTCCTGCTCTGGGGCCAGGAAACACGGGCTCAGTGCCTCGAGGGTGTGCTCAGAGCCACTGACACGGAGGTGAGCCTGTCACGTCCCCGGCTCACGGTCCCTCGGGGCTCCGCGGCCTCTGCAGGTGGTGTCTGGCAGGATGGGGGGTCTGGCCAAGCCAAGCTTCCTGCCCTGGCTTCTAGGCCGACAGCAATGTCTCCAGCCTCCTGCTGCTGGCACAGCTTCGCGTTTCTACCCGTGATCCATATTTGTGGAGAGGTTCAGGGGGTGCAGAGTGAGGACAGAGGGGAGCCACGAGGGGGCCATGACAAAGGGGAGAGTTTCTTAAAGGAGCATAACCTGTTTTCTGGCAGCCCACGAAAGTCAGAGGCTAATGAAAATGTCACCGAGGGGGCTGGCAGCTGGATCCCAAAGAGCCCACAGCCGGCACAGCACCGGGACGCTCTCCAGCCTTCTCTGGGGTCGAGAGGCAGGAAGGAGAGGCTGCTGGCAGAGGGAAGAGGGTGGCACTGCCGCAAGGAGACTCTGCCCAAGGCCTGTGTGAGCCCGGGTGAGTCTAGCATCTTCTCTGAGGAATACTTTCTCTGGCCTAGAAAACGGGGGTGATATCTACCCCCATAGGTTGAAGGTATTTATAAAGAATCGTACAGCCCTAACCGGTTTGGCTCAGTGGATAGAGCGTCGGCCTGTAGACTCAAGGGTCCCAGGTTCAATTCCGGTCAAGGGCATGTACCTTAGTTGGGGGCACATCCCCAGTAAAGGGGCGGGGGTGGTGGTGCAAGAGGCAGCTGATGTTTCTCTCTCATTGATGTTTCTCTCTATCCCTTTCCCTTCCTCTATGTTAGGGGTGTCGAACTCAATCAGAGAAGGGGCCAAAATCTAAAATCCAGCCTAAATCGCAGGCCGAATGGTTTACTGAACAGTCATAAACTGACAATGTCATAAACTGACAGCGGAGTGCAGTGATGACAGTGCGGTGCGGGCCACATTGCAAGGCCTGGCGGGCTGGATTTGGCCCGCGGGCCTTGTGTTTGACACATGTGCTCTATGTGAAAAAAAAAAAATCAATAAAATATATTTTAAAAAAAAAAGAAAAAAGAAAAAAGAAAGAAAAGAATCGGTACAAAAAAACAAACAAAAAGACTTGGTCCCGAGTAGGAAATTGATAAAGAGAAGCCAGCATCAGTGGTACTATAATTATTACTGTTAATTACCATCATTCCCCTGGCCACCACGATGCCCTCCCCGCCAGGCCCAGGGGAGCACTCCTGCCAGAAGCCGCTCTGGTCTGAAGGCCTTGGGGTGCAGGAGGTGGCGATGTGGCCCCCGCTGGAGACAGGGACTTTTTTTTTTTTTTTTTTGCAGTTGTCTGTCTTCCTTCCATTCTCAGATGAAAAACAACTAAACTAAACTCCAATTTAATCCCTCACATTCCAGAAATCGCCAGGGACAAACCCTGCTAGTCTCTCTTTCTGCCCTTGCCTTTCCGTCGATTCTCCCTTGGGCAAGCCATTCCATCCTTCCTTCCCAATGTCACCTCATCCAAGAAGCCTTCCCTGCTTGCTTCAGCTGAAAGGGTCTTTGCCCTGGCTCACTCCTCTTATGGGGGAGGGTCTGCTTGCTCCCTGCCCCCCCCCTACCTCCTTCCCTTCTTTCCTCTTTACTTCCATTTTTCATTCTTCCTTCCTTTCTTTTCCTCCTTTTATTTTTCCCATCTCTGGCCTTGACACTGTTCTATTTTTAATATATATATATATATATATATATATATATATATATATATATATTTGATTTTTTACAGAGAGAAAGGGAGAGGGATAGAGAGTTAGAAACATTGATGAGAAAGAAACATCGATCAGCTGCCTCCTGCACACCCCCTATTGGGGATGTGCCCGCAACCAAGGTACATGCCCTTGACCGGAATCGAACCTGGGACCTTTCAGTTCACAGGCTGACGCTCTATCCACTGAGCAAAACCGGTTTCGGCTTGGCACTGTTCTTACCTGCACTCTGAAGGAGGGTGACAGGTGCTCTACAAATAAATGAACCATCCCCCAAAAGCGGAGCCGGAGGGTGGAATGAGATGATGTGTATGTGCCCAGCTCAGCCCCAGGCCACTGACACAGCTGCACTGTCCCCTCCCTCCCCTCTATGCTGCTCTGCATTCTCACAGCATCCACACGGGGCCATCCATCAGTGGAAGGCCTTGGAACTGAAACCCTGACACACTCTAGAGAGCAGAACCCTCTTCCTTCAGGCATTCATTTTCCTTGGTACACAGATGGTGCTTAGCAAATATTTTGAATACATGAATAAACAAGGGCCAAACTCTGAGCCCACAACTCGAAAAAATAGGACCTGGGCCAAGTGGCGAATCCGAAGTGGGCACATGGCCTCAGCAGCAGCCTGTTAGATACAAGGTGGCCCCAGACACACACGGTCCATGATTTCCCCAGCAGGAAGCTTGTATTCAAAGCTGTATTTGTTTTGTTTGCCAATTTGAACACATAAACTTTTAGGAATATAGAATCATCCTATATAATAAAAGGCTAATCTGCAGAACAGCAGGATGATCGGTTGCTATGATGCGCACTGACCACCAGGGGACAGACGCTCAACACAGGAGCTGCCCCCTGGTGGTCAGTGCGTTCCCACAGGGGGAGCACGGCTCAGCCAGAAGCCAGGCTTACAGCTGGTGAGTGCAGCGGCAGTGCTAAGGATGCGGGGAGCAGGCCTAAGCCATCAGTCGGACATCCCCTGAGGGCTCCCAGACTGCAAGAGGGCACAGGCCGGGCTGAGGGACCCCCTGAGTGCACGAATTTCATGCACTGGGCCTCTAGTATTTTGTATTAAAATGAGATATTAATTCAGAAGCATTATATGTTTCCCATTTTCCCATTTCTTAAAACACCAGAACAGATCAGTATGGTGGTGTATTTGGGACTCCACTTATCAACCACTCTAGGGCTGAGAGCCCTCTGTGGCCCAGGGCTCTGTAAGGACTGTGGCCTATGGGGGCAGCTCTTTCTGAACAAAGAATTCAGGCCTGGGGCTGGGGAATCCATGCCTTACATTTAGGCAGACAAGGTGCCTTCGATGTGCTGGAGTTGGCTCACAAGAGCCAACTGTCATATTCTTAGGAATTTGGCGAGCTAGTTGTTCATACAGCCCTTGCCAGTGGCTCCATACTGGGGGCATTTGGAAACCGTGGAGAAGTTCTGGGTTGTCACCACTTGGGGGTGGTTACGAAGGGGCTACTGGCATCTAGCAGAGAGAGACCCCCCCGTCTCTCTGCTGCCTGCACAACACACAGGTTAGCCCTCTCCCCACCCCAACAAAGAATCTCCAGTTCAAATGATAATAGTGCTGATGGCGGGAAATCCTGATCTACACTTGTAATGAAATAATTCATTATTTCATTATATTAAATTACAAGGAGTGAAGTCTGAGCAGCAGAGAAGATCAAACTGTAAATTCGTGAATAATGGTTCTGATTATATTTCCATTATCAAGGCTAATTGTTTTTAAGAGGTTTTGCCTTGATTATAGCAATAATAAACAAAGACTTCATGTTTCAAAAAATTAAAATGATAAATAAATAAAAAACAAAGGGAATGCATACTCAAAATGTGTCACTAATTATTTTACTAATTTTTACTGTGATGATCTTGATCTGATATACAATGATGTCTATTAATGCTACTACTCTAGATGGTGGGAATGCTATATGATGGTGTCCTATGGTATACTTCTTCCCAGCTCCATGGTCAATGACATCATATTAATACTGTGAGAATTTACACCATAGAAATTGGCAAATACCACAACCTCTTAGCCCCCTTTTTTTCCTGGAAGGCCAAATTGTTACCAGTGCACTATTGGGTGTAACCCTAAGTAGAGAAGAGAAATTCACAAGCCTAATGGATGCTTCTACGATCCAGCCCAGGCAGACAGCTCAGCACCAGCCTGCTCTGTGCTGTGTGGAACAAGGATCTGAACACGGCCCCATGTACAAACGCTATACATCTTATCCGCACACACTCCATGCACACCATACCCACCCCACACATACTCACACAGACATGCACCCCACACATACTTACAGAGCCACCCCCACCTATGCACAACACACCACACATCACACACATGGCATCACAAACATGTTGTGCACACTTGCCACATACACACCACACACATGCCATATGTACTTCACACCCCACACTAATGTACACCGTACACAGATATGTATACATGCCACACCCATACCACACACATACATAGACACCATGCACACAAATACTAAGCACACCCACATACACACCAGCATACCACACCCCACACCATCTCACATACAACCCCCCACACACCTACACCATACACATACCACATCAATGCAATAGCCCGATAGCTAGCAGAGGATTAACTCAAATAATGAGAAAATAAAATGATGCCAGTCTGCCTGACCACATTCTTGGATGCCGGAGCAACTTTATCTTTACTGCCTCCTCCTCTGTGGCCCACCCTTCCCCACACACCCACTAGCCTGTTGAGGTGACGGCCTTAACATCTCCCGGGAGCACCATCCAGGGACCCGGTCTCAGTGCCCAGTCCTCTCGGCCCCTGGAGCCCCAGCCGAGGGCCCCATCCTGCTGTGTGCCCAGCTCTCCATGGGCCCTGCTGCCGAGCCCGCTGGCGGTGGCCTTCAGAGCCTGGCCTCCGCCCCTTCCCAGAGCCCGTGACCAGCAGATCTCTGCATAACTCCACCCCTGGGCCACGTTACCAGATGCTGGTAAGTCCACTCCTCCATCTCCAGCCAGGCCCTCTCTGAACCCACACCCACCAGCCTTAGGACATCTCTCCTCGGATGCCCCGACTTCTCAGGCGAGTCCCAAACAGGCTTCCTGCATGCCGACACCTGTTCCTACCCTGCACTCTCCACCTCTGGCCACCCCAGAGGTCAGCACACAGGAAGCGCTCAGTGCACATCTCAATTATGTAACTCTTTTATAAAGAGAAAAACCAGCTTCCTTATGAGGCAGATGGGAAGTCTTACCCCATTTCACAGGTGACAGCCCTGCGTCTTTGCGAAGTTACGAAGTTACGAAGTTAGGAAGCTACGGGACCAGCCCAGGAGCAGCAACCCCGGCAGGCAGGCAGGCAGGGGCTGTGTGAGACGGAGGGAGACCCTGGAAGAGCCGGAGCCGGAGCCGGAGCCGGGGCTGCAGGCAGCAGCGGCCAGGCCAGGGCAGGCCCTGCAGGAGCGGCTCTCCCCAGCCGCAAGTGAGGGGTGAGTTACAAAGAAAAGGAAAAGGCGTTCCTGATACGCGTCCTGTTTCCTCTCCTCCTCTGGGCTTCTCAGGCCGCGGAGGGCGGATGTCTTTGGGCTGGCAGCACCGGCCTGTGCATGGACCCGCTGAGGGTGAGGGTCTCCGGGCCCTTCACCCACCGCAGTCCGGCCTGCGTGGAGACAGGGCTCCCTGGAGCGAGCACGTAAGTCTCCCTTCCCAGCCCGGAGTGCTCCACCCTTTATCCCCAGCGGGTCCTCGGCACAGCTAGGCGCCTCCTGGCCATCAGGCTGTCCCATAGCGGCACCTCCACTGGGAACCTTCCATGTCACTCTGACTTCATAGGGGCTCCCTACAGTCCCTCTTCTCCCCTTCCTCCCTGGCCCTCACATTGCTCTGCCCAGCTGCCTGTGGCCATTACCTATAGACCTGGGCTCCCCAAGAATCGGAGTGGGGGAGAGGGAGGAGGGAGGAGGGAGGCAACAGCAGAAGCCATCAAATAGAGCTTCTTTTTGTTGTTGTTGTTATTATTATTTATTTATTTATTTATTGTTAATCCTTAGCCAAGAAAATTTTTCCATTGATTTTTAGAGAAAGCAAAGGAAGAAGGAGAGAGGGAGAGGGAGGGAGGGAAGAACAGAGAGAGAAAGAGAGAGAGAGAGAGAGAGAGAGAGAGAGAGAGAGAGAGAGAGAGAGAGGTGGGATGAGACACATTGATTGGTTGATTTCTCCCTTTTATCCTCACCATCCCTTTGAGGTCCTTTTTTTCTTTTTTAATGGAGGGTGGGGATAAAGAGGAGAAATCAACCAATCAATGTGAGAGAGATGTGGGATGAGACACATTGATTGGTTGCCTTCCCCGTATGGCCCAACTAGGGCCAGTGATCTTGCCTGCAACCAAGGTACATGCCTTTGATTTGAATCAAACCTGGGACCCTTCAGTCCTCGGGACAGTGCTCTATCCACTGAGCCAAACCAGCTAGGGCAGTTGGGACTTCCTGAGGGAGAGTTTGAGAGATGGGTCTCCCCATTAGAGGGGCCTTCTGGAGGATAGAGGTCAGGTCTTCGCTCTCAGATTCGGATTTCCCGGAGGGAGGTGGCCGTGACTCCTCCATCAGCAAGGAGACTGCTGAGGAAAGGTCACAGCTCCTTCCTCAGACAAGGGCCATGTCCTGTCCCTCACATCGGAAAATTCCAGGGACCAGGAGCCTCCCTCCCCCTCAGACAGGAGCCTGTCTCCTGCTGGACAAGACCATGCCTCCTCCGTCTGACTAGAAACTCCCAGAGGGACAATCCCCATCTGTTATCCCCTCCACAGCTCCCCGTTAGACTTCTGCTCAGTCTAAGACACAGAGAAGGGCTGCCTCCTGGGACAGAACTGGGGCAGACTTACCCATATCATCCCTTGCACAAGGCCCCCTGCCAACTCCCCATTCATGCCCTCGGCTAAACAGAAGCTTCCTTGCCATCCTTAAGACAGCCATGTGTCTGAGCAGGGCCAGCGGCTGTCTGTCCAGGGCCATCAGCTTCTCAAGAGATAGTGGAGCCGAAACCGGTTTGGCTCAATTGATAGAGCGTCGGCTTGGGGACTGAAGGGACCCAGGTTCGATTCTGGTCAAGGGCATGTACCTTGGTTGCGGGCATATCCCCAGTAGGGGGTGTGCAGGAGGCAGCTGATCAATGACTCTCTCTCATCGATGTTTCTAACTCTCTAACCCTCTCTCTTCCTCTCTGTAAAAAATCAATAAAATATATTTTAAAAGAGAGAGAGAGAGAGAGAGAGAGAGAGAGAGAGAGAGAGAGAGAGAGAGAGAGATAGTGGAGTGAGCCACTGGAAGAGCCCTGACCAGAAGAGGCTCAGGACAGGCTGCGTACCTCGCTCTAGCCTGGATGTGTCCAACTATGTAGGCTGAAGGCGTCTCTGCTCCAGGCTCTGCCACTAACTGGGCAAAACTCTTCCGGAGCCACTAACTTCCACTGCCCAGTCTCCCAACTCTGAAAGCCCACTCCAGGGAAGCGACGGGGGAGGAAAAGCACAGCCCTGCCCAGGTCCCACCTCGAGGACATCACTGGCCTCCCCAGGGGGCCAGCCCGGAGCCTGGTCTAAGCTGCCTCCACAATCTCCTTCCCTACACACGCGCCAGCTCCAGGGAGCTGCTATTAGTTAGCATCGATCCACAGAGTGCTTTGCCTACACGTTTTATGAGCTCAGCCTTGGGGACTGGGAGCAAGAGGTGGGAATGAGCGAGCCCAGGCCACTGGGCAGAGCAAGAGCAGCGCTGGCCTCCTCCTTGTCCACCAGCCTGTCTGAAGGGACAGCTGCGGAGCCAGCTCCACCTGCCCCAACCTAGACATTATAGTTTAGGATGTAAGAGGTTCCCTAAAAGAGCAGCATTACAATGTAAAACATGTGCTCATTAAAAAAGAAAAAAAGGAGCTCAAAGGAAGGGTGGGGATAAAAGGGAGAGATCAACCAAAGGACTTATGTGCACACATATGAGCCTAACCAGTGATCAAGGACAATAGGGGGGGCGGGGGCATGAGTGGGGAGTGTGGGAGATTGGAATGGGGGGCTGAGGACCAATATGTGATACCTTAATCAATAAAGGAATTAATAATAATAATAATAATAATAATAATAATAAATAAAAAAGGAAAGAAAAGAAAAAGTGCTCATCAGTCAACTAAAAATCATGGTTATCCTCCCTTTGAAACGTTTAACTGAGTCGTTTTATTAAAATTTAGAAAAACAAAAAGCCATTATTTTAAGATTTGTCATTCGTTTGCCATAGGCTAGGTACTTTATGACATGCTGAATACGGAGAAACACAGAAAACACAGGCTTTATTGTGCCTCCCAGCTGCGGGTGCCAGTCTCCTGGACACCTCCTTCTGTCTGCACCCCAGGCTGGGAGCTGCTCCAGGCAGGGACTGAGCCGGCCACAGAGAAGGTGCGTCATCAAGGAGGGAAGGGCCGGGGCCTGGGCCGGCCTGCACCTCAGCCGTCTGCCTGGAGTGCTAGGTGAGGCCCTGGTACCTGGGGCTCTGGAAGCGGTGAAAGTACGAACCGCCACCACAGCCACCACAGACACAGGCGGGCTGGGGGGCCGGGGGCAGGTCCCTGTCCACGTGGCCTGCGCTGGCTCCCCGGCTCTCTGTGGGGGTCATGTTACCCCGCAGGGGCCTGGGCGGCGGAGAAGAGATAATGGGTCCGCAGAGTTCCTGGGAGGCCAGAGTGCTGGGCAGAGCCAGAGGTCTGTCATTAGGACGAGGCTGGATTATCGAGCATTTTTAAGAAACGCATTCCCATTCCTTCCAAGAACACACAGGCCTGCCGACGGAGTGGCCACATTGGAGCCAGCCAGCAGCGGCTGAACGGGAGGCGGCGAGCAGGGAGGAGCGTTCCGGGGCACCTCCAAACCGCTCCCCAGACCACACCCTGGACTTAGCAATGAACACCCCCAGACCCACCCAAACCCTGCACCTGCCCCTCACACGGCGCCCTCTCGTTTTCCTGGGAGGCTGCAAAACCCTGCCAGGGGCGGGTAATGCTGGCCTCCTCCTTGTCCACCAGCCTGTGTGAGGTGACAGCCTCGGAACCAGCTCCCTGGGCCCCGGCCTAGATGCTCATTTCCCCCTGAGCCCCACGGAGGCCACACGAACGGTGACAGACATGGGAAGAGCAATTGGGAACGGGGTCTGGACCCCCATCCTGGCACTTGGCGGTCCTTCGCCTCACCCGGAGAGTGGGGTAACACAGCCTGCCTCGGGGTGTTGAGGGGAACGAACAAGCGGGCACAGGCACACAGGCACACACCTAGGCCAGGCACACAGTCGGAGTCCGATAGGCGGTAGGATTCGCGCACCGAGAGGCACTGGCAGCGCCAGGGGGGACAGGGCTCTCCAGGGCCCCACCTTCCTGTGGCTTACGGTCCGGCGGGGAAAAGAGCTTACGCCGTCACACGCGGGATCACACAGCCGGGCGTGGAGGAGCCTTTGGCCCCCGTGCCGCGTCTCCCAGCATGCACTTGGCTCTCTCTGTCTGTGCGTTCCGTGGGCCACAGGCACGGGGACAGGGGCCTCCTGGGAGTGTTTGAGTGTGCTGGATGAGATGGTGAAACACGTTCCTTAAGGCCCGGGCAGCCCCCCCCCCCCCCCCAGCTTTCACCCTCCTCAGGAAACCTGACAGCCAGCATCCCCCCTCGATGGACTGGTGACCCACAGGCGGTCCTGGCGTGGGCGTGAGCATTCACTCACTGAGAGGGAGGGAGGGCCTTGTGCCTGGGCCCTCAGCCTTCAGCTGGGCCTCTTCTGTGTCAGTCATGGGACCCGCTCAATTCTAAGGGCTACACTGCCATGGGGGACCTCGCCCAGGTCAGACCCCTGGGGGCCAGCTCCCCCTGTGCCTTCACCGTCCTGCTCTGTCCCGCAGTGAGCTCACTGCAGTGGGCGTGAGAAGCAGAGGGGCCTGTGGGGAATGCAGTGCCCACATACGGTGGATGTGCTGGATGCACCCACCAAGCATCCTGCACAAGGCACCACCCGAGGGGGTTAAAAGAGAGGGACGGTAACTTGGGGGGGGGGGGCGGGGTGGAGGGAAGGAGGCAGGGCGGGCTCAGTTCTTCCCAGATGAGCAGGGGCTGGCTGCTGAGGAAGGTACCGAGAGCAGGGGACATCGGAGCCGAGATGTGAAGGTTGCTTAAGAGCTGGCCAGGTTGTCAAGGTGTGGAAGAGAGAACGTTAAAGTGACAAGCCTATGCACAGAATTACACAGCCTTGTACAGCAGAGTGCACGCTTCGGAATCATTGTCTCACTTCCTCCTCTCAGATCCCACAGTGGCGTTGTCACCTGCCTCTGCCCCCTTCACGAGAAAAGTGAGGTGCAGTTCAGGCAGATGAGGAGCCCAGGGGGCCAACGGGCACTGACTTCTGAGCAGAGGGAGGGGTGGGGGCGGGCGCTGGCCGAGACGGCCCCCTCCTCACAGAGCGTGCTGGGTATTTCTGCTGAGGGCTTTTCCCCCCATTTAATTGTTTTGTATCATTTTTTCCACCCCTTTAATCCCTTCTCTGCCCCCTTCAATCTCCACCGACCACCCATCCACCATCACCACTGTTATCCATGTCCCTGAGTTTTCTCTCTTTCTCTTTTCTTTTTTGGCTCAGTCCGAGGGGTTGCTTTTTGAGGGCCGCTGGGGGCATCCTAGGGGCAGGGCTCAGTTCTGCTGCTCCCCAGCAATCCCTCACTTCCGGCCCCTGCTGCTCTCTGACTCCCTCCTCCCATCCCAGCACACACACACACACACTCCTCGGTCCAGGGCCTCTCGGACGGGGTGGCTGGCAGAGGGACAGAGAGCGTGGCCAGGGCCAGGCCCAGAGGCAGAGAAAGAGCTGACCGTTGTTGAGGGCCCGCTCGGAGGCCCGGCCCCACCCCCTCCCTCTCATCCTGAGCCCGATAGCCTCGACCTCTCCCCCCGTAAATCTCCTCTCTCCGGGCCTGTCCTCCCTCCCCTTCTCACAGAGGCTGCTGCCAGCCTCCCCCTCTCCTCCCTCCACCCCGGCCCTCCCCAGGGATCGGTGAGCTCAGCCTTTCCCATCAGCCATCCCTGGGAATGATGGGAAATGCTCCGCAGCCAGGAACTGAGAGGAGGTCTGTCCTGGTGAGAGAGGAGGAGGTGAGGGGGGGGGGGCGGGTTAGAGGGAGGGCTTTCCCCCCCATTTAATTGTTTCATGTTATTTTTTCCATCCCTTTAATCCCCTCTCTGCCCTCTTCAATCGCCACCGACTACCCATCCACCATCACCACTGTGGTCCCTGTCCCTGAGTCTTCTCTCTCTTTTTCTTTTTGACTCGGTCCGAGGGGATGCTTTCTGAGGGCCGCTGGGGGCATGCTAGGGGCGGGGCTCAGTTCTGCTGCTCCCCAGGATCCCCAGTGGGGCCAAGGGTACCGCGTGCTCTAAACAAGGTGAGATCCCACTGCTGACAATGGGCGGGACCTCATGCTGTGAACGGGGGGACGGGCCCAGAGAAAGGAGGACACGAAAGTGTGTTGAGGGACTGAGGGCCACGCCCCGGGCACTGTTGGGGCCTTTTACATGCCTTGTCCCATTTACTCCTCACCACTACCCTGCAAGGCCTATGTCCTAATCCCCCGAATTGTGAATGTCACCTCCCACATTGAAAGGGGCTTCCCAGACGAAACCGGTTTGGCTCAGTGGATAGAGCGTCGGTCTGTGGACTGAAGGGTCCCAGGTTCGATTCCGGTCAGGGGCATGTACATTGGTTATGGGCACATCCCCAGGAGGAGGTGTGTAAGAGGCAGCCGGTGATCAATGTTTCTCTCTCATCGATGTTTCTAGCTCTCTATCTCTCTCCCTTCCTCTCTGTAAAAAATCAATAAAATATATTAAATAAGCAAATAAATAAATAATAAAAAAATCAAAATAAAAGGGGCTTTGCAGATGGGGTTTAGTTGAGGATCTGGAAATGGGGAGACTACCCTGCCTTATCTGATCTGTCCTGGTGAGAGAGGAGGGCCCAGGGTGATCCTTATAAGAGAGAGGCAGGAGGGTCAGAGAGAGGGAAACATCAAGGCGATGACAGAAGCTTTGAGATACTGGAAGGTGCCACGCTGCGGCTTTACGATGGAGGATGGGGCCAGGAGCCAAGGAATGCAGGCTGCTTCTAGCCCCTACGCCTGGCAAAGGAACGAGTCTCCCCCGGAGCTCTGCGAGGACCACAGCCGGGGTGACCCACGTCAGGATGTCTGACCTCTGGAACTGAAAAAGCATACATGGGGGTCGTTTGTTACAGACTGTAGGGGACTAATGTGGTGGGGACAGTTCCAATCTTGTTGTGCAGATAAGGAAACGGAGGCTCGGGGAAGGCATGGGACTCCCTCAGGCCCTGCACCCTCCATGCCACACCACGCTGGCTAACTGGGAATCTCCGTGGCTCTTAAGGCCGGAGCCCCTGGGGCAGGGTTTCGGGGCTGAGGAGACTCCGAGGAGGAGGCAGGGGTCGGCCGGTGCAGGGCTGAGGTTGAGGACAGGAAGGGATCCGGGGAAAGTCAAGCCACGCCTGCAAGGGGTTATAGTATGGCTGAACCCTTCAAGAACCAGTGACTGAGTTCCGTCCTGCTTCAAATGGGGAGCCAGGGAGGAAGGTGAGAAGGGTCCTGGCTACACAGCTGGGCTGGGTGGGTCAGTGTTTGCAGGATTAACGGGGATTCTACGAAATCCCTTCTCGATCTCTCTTTAATCCTGATCTAATCCCTGGGAGGAAGGCTCCTTAAGCTTCCCACACTGCTGGTGACGAAAACAAGGTCTCGGGGTTAGTGACTGGCCCACGGTCCCACCGCTAGGAAGAGGTGGTATCTGGGTAATCCTACATGACTAACTCCATGAAAAGCATCACAGCCGTGACGAATGGCTATAAACCCTACGTACCTGACACGGTCAGTCATTCCAGACGCAAACCTGATCCAGTCCCTCCTCTGCCTAAAAGCCCTTCCCTGCTCCCCGTAAGCCCTTTTGCAATTTGGCGCCTGCCCTCCCTCTCAGCCTCCTCTCCCATGTTCCCCTGCTCCTCCCCCTACACACCCTCCAGCCACACTGACCTTGGTCAGCTCCCCAGAGCCACAAACATCTTTCTAACTTTGGAGTCTCCCCCAGGGCTCCAGCCCCACCAGCCCTGGGCCACACGCACTTGCGGAGGAGAGACCATGGGCTCTGGCCACGCCTGCTCCTCCTCCTGGGTAAGGGACAGGGAGCGGGGCCCGGGCCCAGCCCAGGGTGGCAGGAGGCCCGGGATGCTGGGGCTGAGAGGGCCAGAGCAAGCTGGCCGTTTCCTGCACAGTGAAGGCTACGGCGGCCTGGATGCAGGACAGGGTGTGTGGTACCAACACCCGGGAGGCAGGCCCGCCCGGGACACTGGGGCTGAGGGGACCTCACAGGACATCAGGCTCCACCCCGAGGCCCAGAGCCATACGGGACTTGCCCCCACCCCACAGGGTGAGGTGGTTTGGGGTCTGCCACTCACTAGCCGGGTGACCTTGGGCAAACAGGGGCTCCCTCTGATCCCCTCTAAGATGCGAGCAGTGCTAGCGCCTTTCTTGACGATCGCATGGGGAGTGCCTGGTGCGGTGAAGCCTGCGATACGTCAAAGCTGCGGTCACCGCTGACAGCCAGGCCTGGACTGAGGACCCCAGATGGGGCAGCTCACCCCTCTCTGTCCCCAAGCTGGACCCCCACGGGGAAAATGGCCACTTAGCTGTCGCCAAAGCCTCTGCTTCTGGGCCCCCAAAGCTAGTGAGTCCTGATCTCATCGGATCACCTCTAGGAAAGGGATTATCAGCCTAATGATCAGCCTTAGAGTTAAAACAAAGAAACAAACCAAAAGGACACCCCTCCACCACCACCAAAGAAGTGAGCCTGGGCCAGAGGGGCTTCGTTCGGATCCACACCGGGCTCCCGCTTCCACACGGATGAGGGTCAGAGCGGCAGAGTGGGCACGGAGCACCCGCTGCGGGCGGTGCTGTGAGGGGCTTCCGTGCAATCACCTCACTTCAACCTCACCGCAGCCGACGGGAGGGGCTCTGAGGCCCATTTCGCTAAAGAGGAAGCAGAGGTTTCCGGAGGATTAATAACTCGCCTGCCTGAGGCACCAGCTGGCAAAGCCACAGTCCGGCCCGGCGGCCGGAGGCATCTGGGCGAGGGCCCTCTCCTGCGCCAGCTGCGGCCCACAGCCTTTCCGAAGGGAAGGCACCCAGGCCGGGCCGCGAGGCCCCGAGGCCCAGGCTGCCTCTGGCCTGCCTGCAGTCCCTCCAGGACCACTCCTCGCCCCGCAGCCTGCCCCGCAGATGTGTTATTCATCACCAGGAAAACAACACTTCAGAATGCCGCCGCCGCCCGCACAACCCCGTCCTCTCGGACCTGCCTTCACACCCACTTCGTTCCACTTCATTGCAGGCTTTCACTCATTCGGCTCTTCCTCGGGGAGATCGTCAGTGACCCCCCCAACTAGGTCAGGGCCCCCCGTTAGGCACTCTGAGAGCACTTCTCACAGTGTGCATCTCTGGCCGGCTGTCTCCCCGCTCCAGGCCGTAAGCCCCATTAAGCCATGGTTTCCCCAGAGGTGTGCCCAGGGCTGGCACACCGCCCCGGGAAGCCACTCTCCAGTGCCCGGGCCAGGCACCACGCCAACTGCTGAGCGTAGGCACCACGTCTAATCCTCACAATTACCCTAGAACGTGGAGACTGTCACCCCGAGGAGATGAGGGCAGGGAGACTGCGAGAGAGAGAGAGAGAGAGAGAGAGAGAGAGAGAGAGAGAGAGACTTCCCCCAGGATACCCAGCGGACCCGCTCCCAGGACGGGTCACATGATTTGTGGGACCAGGGCAACATGCAAAGGCAGGGCCCTTGAGATTTTTCCCAATGGAGAGGGAAGGGCCTCAGACCCATTGGGAGGCCCTTCTGAGCTCAGGGCGCTGTGTGACTCACAGGACCGTGAGGACGGACCCCTGGGCGTCCCTGTCTTCTGACTCCAGGCCCGGAGCTAGGCTCCTCCCCCTGAGATGCCCCTAGGCACCTGTCCACCAGACAGCAGTTCTTACACTGGAACCTGAATCGGAATCACCGGGGAGGCTTGTGAGAGCCTAGCCTCTGGGGGCCCACCAGGGGTCCCCATCCAGCAGGTGTAAGGCAGGCCTGGGAGTCTGCATTTCTAAAGGTGATGCTGCTGCTGGGGCCCTGAGACACGGGGACCCACTGCTCTAGGAAAACGTACTGACCAGACCCGTGGTGGGCAAACTGCGGCTCGCGAGCCACACACGGCTCTTTGGCCCCTTGAGTGTGGCTCTTCCACAAAATACCATGGCCTGGGCGAGTCTATTTTGAAGAAGTGGCGTTAGAAGAAGTTTACATTGAAAAAATGTGGCTCTCCAAAGAAATTTCAATCGTTGTACTGTTGATATTTGGCTCTGTTGACTCATGAGTTTGCCGACCACTGGACCAGAGCATTGCCAATCCAGGGCCTTGCCGGGGGAGAGGTTTAGGGGTAGGCTGTCAGGGCTGAGGATGCCCGGGGTCCTCAAATTTCTCTCAGGCCTCTGTCTAAAGGGCCAGCCCTGCTAAGAGGGAGAGGAGTGTGAGGGAGGAAGGGGAAAAGGGGGAAGGATAAAGGAAAACGTTAAAGTTACCTTATTTCATTTATGCAACTATCTTGAGCGGTACCCTCTATTATCTTTACTGTAGAAGAAACCGCAGTATTCAGAAGTCAATAATCTGCCCAGGGTCACAGCCAGGAAACTATGGAGACCACACAGTTGAACCTGGGTCTATCTTACATGTTGTTAAAAAGCCTGCTTTAGCCAGCTGGCCTTAACAGGTTCTAACCCCACCGCCTGCTCAGCCCAGGGGAGCAGCCCAGATACACAGTCCCCAAGCCCTGGCCAGGCCCCAGGGCCGCCCCTGCACTGCCCGCCTCCCCTCCCAGCCCAGGCCTGCAGCACAAAGCCCGGGACCCCACTGGAGGGACGGATAGCTGGCACCACTGCAGCGGGCCAAGGTGTCCACCCCCTGATCAGAGGTTCCTTCCACATCCGCTTCCCCAGCATACCGAAGGCCCTGCTCACACACACCTTGTACCAGCCGTTCCTTTTGCCTGAAATGCCCTTCCCATCTGCCTGTGGGTGCAACTCTCACCCACCTTTCAAAACCCCGGGGTCAGCTCCACCTCTTCTGAGAAGCGCTCCCTCCACACCTTACCCATCCCCACCGCTCTCACACCACTCCCCACCGCCCCGCTGCTCCTGCCACCCCTTACTCATCCCCACCGCTCTCACACCACTCCCCACCGCCCGGCTGCTCCTGCCACCCGCTCCAGGCACAGGGATCTAAGGCCCAGGCTGAAGCCTGTCAGGCCCACAGGGCATGGGTCTGCTTCACTCTAAGAGAGGGGGTCAGGGAGGCTCCCCAGCGGGGGATGGGACCTCAGCTGGGGGTGTGGAGGAGTGGGGGCAGGGGCGGGGGAAAACGTGATGCCAAATCTACATTTGAAGCCACGGACAAGCTGTGGGGGCAGCTCCCCGATGCCCTCGTGCCGGGAGTGAAGATCCTTGGCAAAGGAGCACAAAATGACTACCAAATGTGCGCTGTGCCAAGGGGCTGCCAGGGCCGTGGGCTCCCCGTGGAAACCGAGGCCCAGAGCGGGGGAATCCCAGGGTCCCCTGCTGAGCAGGAGGCACTGGGAGCGGGCCTGTAGCCTCCTTTCCCAGGAGATGTGGGTGAAACAACGGAGGCAGGAGGAGGCGACGGGCCCCCACCCTGAGGGTCGCGCCCACAGACCCCTCCTCTGGGGCAGAGGCATTCACGGACACCCTGGAAAGCCACGGCCCACAGGAGCCCCGTGTGGGAGCGGACGGCGGCTGCCTGCCCGGGAGGGGAGAGGCTGGAGCAGAGCCAGGCTGACAGAGGAAACATCCTGAGAGGCAAGCCCGAGGAAGGGAGGAGGAACGAGAAAGGAGGAAAGAGCCAGACACGCAAACACCTCCGCCTCTTCTTTCCAACCAAAACAGAATCCCCAGCAGACAACTTGTGAGGAAGGAGGCAGGGGGAGGAGCAGAGACCTTGTTAGGGGCGTGTGGGGGGAGGCACTGGGGACTGGAGGCTCTGGAAGCCTCAGGGAGACCTGGGGGAAAGTGAGAGGTGGGGAGGCCCCGTCAGTCACCAGCGCCTGCCCAGCTCTGTACCCACAGGGGCAAAGGCTCAGGAAGAAGGGGATGTGGGCTCCACCTGGTCACTCCTGCTGCTGCTCCTTCAAGACCCACTCAGGTACCAACTCTTCCCAAAGCCCCTAGACCCGGCCTCTGGGCTGGGCTGGGCTGGACTCCACACAGGAGATGGTGCAAACTCAGAAAATAATTGTGGAGCAAAGTTCTCCTACGTAGCTAAGCAACGCCCTCACTGCAATCTATTGAAAGTCAGAAGAAAATCAAACAAAATCGGCCTGATGGGGGAGTCCGGGCCCAGCCCTCAGAGAGCGCACGGTGCCGTGGGAAACCCTGGAATCCAGAGGAGAGAGTGTGAGCACTGAAGTCGCTCTGGACTCCCAGACAACCAGGGATTGACAGTCCCTCAGGCCAGTCCTCAGAGCCTTAAACAGAGGCCTTTTCTCCAGCAGAACACACTGCTCGAGTGAGGACTCGGGGACCACACACACACACACACACACACACACACACACGCACACGCACGCACACGTGGGGGAGAGTGGCCCCAAAGCAAATCCACTTCCTGTCCAGGGCCTTCTCTCTCCTTCCGCTCTCCCTCCCCACAGGTGTCCTTCCCGTCGTTGGGGAGGCTTTATTGTGATGTGTTGTGTCTGGGCTTTCCCTCACAACCCTCATCTGACTGGTTCTAAGCTGCTAGAATGTAGGGGTCCTCCTTTCATGCACTTTCTTATCACGGTGAACCAGTCTGCCATGGTTGAAACCTTTGCTCGTGAGAGGCTAGCAGTCAGGTGACTCCCCCTCCCTCAGCCTGTTTCTGATTTTATGTAGAAGGGACAACCCAAAGGGTTGTTCTGAAGATTAAAGGAGCAGAATGCCTAGCATCTAGTAATACATATTAGCTCTATTATCTACACTAATAAAAGAGAAAGATGCAAATTGACAGTACCTTTGTGACACCCACCAGCCAATCAGGTGTGAGCATGCAAATTAACCCAACAAAGATGGCAGGTTAATTTGCCTGTGCAGGTGCTGAGCAGCCAGGGGAGGGTGGGATGCCTGCGTTCCACACTGCCCCAGCCACTCTGGGCCTCTGGGGAGTGTGGGAAGGCAGAAAGGTGGCTCCTGGCCGGAGCAAAGGCAGAAAGATGGCTCAGGGCCGAAGCAAAGGTGGTGCCGGCAGCCAGGGAAAGGAAGGCCCATTCTTGCACAAATCTTTGTGCATCAGACCTCTAGTTAACAATATTCAATAAATGTTTGCTGAGCACCGATGGTGTATGTCAGATACTGTTGGCCACCAGAGACATAGAGCGACTAGGGCAGATTCGTGCAGTGGAACCTGTCTACGTGAAGTTTTCCTTCTGGCCAGGGAGACAAGAGGGCCCTGCACAACTCCAGGGGGAGCCATGGCACAGATCACAATGCCAATAGTATCCCCTGCAAGTGTGCAATACAACAGCCTGCAAGACAGGCATCAAACAAACACACAGTTCACCAGTGCTGTCGAGTTCAGAGCTGGGAGAGGCCAGGGTGGGGGTGGGGGTGGGAGTCGGGAAGGCTTCCCGAAGAAGGGTCATCGGAGCTAGAAGCGAAAGCAGCAGCAGCATGAATTCTGAAAGGGGAGAAAGGCGGGGGTGTCGCATTGAGGTGAAATGGAACAAAACCTGCCGTGGGAAGGCTTCCTGAAGGCCCCGAGGGGGTGGGTAGCTGAAGCCAGCCGGGCAGGGCAGCGGGGCCTGGTGGCCGGGCAGCCTGGTCAGGAGTTGGGATTTTACGGTCATTGGTGTTAAGATGTTCACGGAGCTGCAATAGGGAAAAGGCATGATGTCGTTACACTTTCACGTCCTCGCTTTGGCCGCTGGATGGAGGATGGAAGGGCCGAGAGGCTGGAGGGGACACGGGGAGACCAGTGAAGGAACAGGGACCATAACGAGGCTGCTCTGGGTTCCAATTCCCGATCTGCCATTTGTTGGCTGGAATGGCGTTCCCCACAGCACCGGCTTCCCTGGGCTGTTGCGAGGATTACAGGAACAACGTCACGCATGGAAAGAACTCGGAACACACAGAAAGTGCTGAGTGTTTGGCTGATATGATTCATCCAGGTCAGAAATGAAGAAAGCCCAGATTAGAGAGGCAGTAATGAGAGAGGAGAAAGAAGAGAGAAGAGAGGAGAGAGGAGAGAGGAGAGAGAAGAGAGAGAGAGAGAAGAGAGAGAGAGAGAGAGAGAGAGAGAGAGAGAGGTGGCCATGGTCCAGGGATAATACCACCAGGTCCTGTTGTCAGTGCTCACGGCTCCAGACCCTGAGCCAGCTGTGACTACAAGAGACCCTGAGCCAGAACTGACCAGCTGAGCAGAAACCAGAGAAGAGAAGATGAATGTTGTTGCTTGGGGTTGCTATGCTGTTGGGTGATTGATTCTGTAGCAAAAGATAAATGGAACAACTCAGAGTGAGTGTTACCCGGAGGGGGCCTCCTCGCCCCTACAAGCAAGCTCACCTTACGAGCAAGAAAGGCATGAGGAGGAGGAGGGCGGCAGCCAAACCTGGGCTCTCTGCACCTTCCAGGGTCCCGCCCTCAGGAAGTGATTGGGTAGCTTCAAAGCTAATCATTCAGGCATGATAAGAGCCAAAAAACTGGAAATATCGTAAATGCCACATAAGGGGATGGTTCAATAAACTGCGGAGAGTTCACATGGGGGACTCTGGCGTGTCATTAACAAATACGGAAATTAGGTGCATTAATGGCACGGGAAATGCCGAAGGAAAGAAAGCAGGAATCAAACGTGACGTGGATTAAGCACCATGGTGCAGGACTATGCCGATGGGGGCGGCTACCCCCAAAGGGAGGCAGAAGCCCAGTCCCCGAAGGCTGACACTCAGGCAGGATGCCCGATCACCGCCCCCACCCCTATCCTGGCCGGCCAGCCCCGAAAGACTGTCCACCTTTTATAAATCAAGTCTCAGCAGGCGTGTCAGAACTGAGGTCTATCCCAAGCATGGGCTAGTGAACTCCATAGTTCAGAGGCCTGGGGGTCTGAAAACGCCGAGAAGAACCCCAGAACCCAGCCAGCCTGGCCTCCCCCGTGACACGGAGGGAACAAAGGCCCAGGGTCTTCAAACACCATGAGAGAGGCCCGCCCGATCCTGCGGGAGGGAGTCGGCGCCCGATCAGGCAGCTCTCCGGAGAAGCAGGAGGCGATGAACAATTCTCATTAACAGCTGAAGCTGCAGACGCAGCATGGGCGGGCGGTGCTGCGGGTGTGAGCCCTGTACCAGGATGTGGGGGGGCTCCGGAGAGCGGGCCCTGAGTCACGCTCACAGCTGCGTCCCCAGAACGCAGCCCGGGGCCTGCCCCCTCGGGGGGCTCCGCAAATGGACAAATAAATAAAAATGTGAACAAGTGTTAATAACAGTGGATAACACGTACACAGTACTTACTTTGCGCCAAGCACTATTCTAAGCACTTCACAGAGATTACTGAACTCATTGAACCCTCAGAAAAAACACGTTCAGGTTTCCATCATAAAAGATAAAGATTCCCATAATAAAAACGTCATTATGACCTTTTTATAGGTGGGGAAACTGAAACAAAGAAGGGTTCAATAACCTGTTCAAGACCATGCAGCCAGGAACCCTGGCCATCTTCTTCTAAAACCCTCGGCGTGAACCAGCCTGCCAAGCCGCCTCCCCCTCCACACCCTGACCCTGGCACAGCTGGTCACTCCCCCGCCGCCCTGTCCCCAGGAGCCTCAGGCCAACACCCAATCTCATCTCCAATGTCCCTTTCTGACAGATGTTTTTGCTTTTTCTTCATTAGCAAATTTTAAAAATAATTGACGGGGGTGAAATCCATATGACATAACATTTACCATTTTAAAGTGAATAGTGAGTGGCATTTAGTACATCACCGTGCTGTGCAAAACCACCACCTCATTCTAGTTCCAAAACATTCCTATCATCTACAGGAAAACCCCTTCTTCCCTCATCCTCCCGTCCCCCCAGTTCCTGGCAGCCACCAACGTTGGTTTTCTGTGCCAATGGACACACCTATCCTGGACATTTCATGCAAATGGAATCATACACTGTGTGGCCTTCGTGTCTGGCTTCTTTCACTTAGCACAACGTTTTCAAGGTTCACTGGTGTAGCGTGGATCGGTATTTCATTCTTTCTGATGACTGGATGTTATTCCCTGGCATGGATCCAACCACGGATGGGTTTGGGGGCCATCTGTTTCCACTTTTTGGCAACTGTGAAGAGTCACTGTTGCCTTTTTAAAAAATGTTTTTTTTTTTATTGATTTCAGAGAGGAAGGGAGAGGGGGAGAGAGATAGAAACATCAATGATGAGAGAGAATCATTGATTGGCTGCCTCCTGCAAGCCCCACACACTGGGGATTGAGCCTGTCACCCGGGAAGGAATCGAACTGTGACCTCCTGGCTCATAGGTCAACACTCAACCAATGAGCCACAGCAGCCAGGCAGCTGCACTGCTGCCTTTTGATCATCCCCGTGACCCTGTGAGTGAGGACTGTTATTCTGTGTTGTTTCCCAGAAGGCAGCACTGAGGTCCATCTGTGTAGCGATGGTGACCTGGTCTGAAGCCCACCGCCTCTTGGACTGGAGAGTCCTTCCCTCTGTCCTTGGCTCCAACAGGACGAGCCAGTCACTCACCCCCCGAGTCACAGTTTTCCTGGGCACCAGTGACTGTTACATGCCAGGCTCCGGGCCAGGTGCTGGAGACACAGAGTGAATGGCTCGGCTGAGCCACAACCTCCACCATGGCCTGAAGCCACAGGGACAGGCTCCAGGATCCGAGCACGCCATATCCCAACTGAGTACAGAGGCAGGCGTGCCCGGCTCCTCTTCCCCTCTGGGTCTCAGCTTTCTTCCCTGCAAAGAGGGCAGAGGGCCCAGCAGAAGGCTCCAGAGGTCTGCACAGACTGCACAGCGGAGCAGGAATTGCTAGGCTCGAAGGGCCTTCAGGAAACACGTAACTCTCAACCCTGGAGGGGAAAGGGCACATGGGATCAGAACAGCCAGTGACGGTTTCCTCTCTCAGACGTAAAGGCACTAGGAAAAAACCCTTTGCCAGCAATTCCCACTACGCCTTCCTGCTGTGTCATCTGGAGCCAAACCTTTCCTGAGCCTTCTCTGCCCAGAGGCAGAGGCTCAAGGACTGAGAATTCCAGATTCCAGGCTGGGAGGAATGGGCCGGCCTCAGAGGGAGGGCCCTTCCTGTTGAAGGCTACTCCCCAGCCCTCTCTCTGCGTAGGAGGGCATGACTGTGACACTAGCGACCCACAGAGGCCACCCCTTCCTAGGCCTCCAAGAACCTGCCTTCTGCCTCACATGAACCTGCTTCTGGGGCCATCCTAAGGGAGTATCTGGCAAAGAATATCAGCCACCGCTGCCTCCTCGGCCCCCTCCACACATGACAGGGCCCAACAAATATGTGATGGGTAAATAAATGCATGAACAAACTGTGGTAGGCAGTTAGACAGACAGGAACAGAGTGAGGACAGTGGGCCAGGTACAGAAGGTCAGCAGGGTGGGAAGTCCAGGTGCCTATTAAAGGACAATTGCAGGGTGGGATCTTGCCCCCAGGGTGACCTTTCCTTCCCTAGCATATCACTGTTCACACAGTCTTTTTTGTGGTTTTTGTTTTTGTTTTTGTTTTTTTACATATATTTTTACTAGAGGCCCGGAGCACGAAGTTTGTGCACTTAGGGGAGGGGGGGTCCCTCAGCCTGGCCTGTGCCCTCTTGCAGTCCAGGAGCCCTCGGGGGATGACATTCCTAGTGCTGCTGTGAGGCGGGAGAGGCTCCCACCACCACCACCACCACCACCACCACCACCACCACCGCTATGCTCGCCAGCTGTGAGCCCGGCTTCTGGCTGAGCAGCACTCCCCTGTAGGAGCGCACTGACCACCAGGGGGCAGTTCATGCGTTGAGCATCTGCTTGTCAGTGTGTGTGTGTGTGTGTTGTAGCGACTGGTCGTTCTGCCATTCAATCAATTTAAATATTATCCCTTCATTATATAGGATTGATTTCAGAGAGGAAGGGAGAGGTAGAGGTAGAGAGAGATAGAAACATCAATGATGAGAGAGTATCATTGATCAGCTACCTCCTGCAGGCCCCCCTCTGGGGACTGAGTCTACAACCCAGGCATGTAACCTAGACTAGAATCGAACCTGGGACCCTTCAGTCCACAGGCCAATGCTCTACCCACTGAGCAAACCAGCCAGGGCAGGCTCACAGGGTTGGGAGCTCCTCCTCTTTCCTCCCTAGAGATAACATTTAGGCCTCCGCTGTATTTCAGTTCCAGGCCCAGAACAGCAGAAAACCAGACCGGCGACCCCACGGCTGACCTCAGGACCAGCTGCACTGAATAATGACCCCTGCCCTGGTGCTGACCCATCGATCAGTGGAGACCGGACCCGGAAAGGACACACCTGGAAAGCTGCTGAATGTGCTATTGAGATCTTCCCCTGGGAGCGCCCCTAAAACCTCCACCCTTAAACTTCTCAGGGCAGAGGACCCAGCGCCCTGTCCCTCCGGGAGCATGCCTGTGCTCTTCCTCCCCTCTTCCTCCCCCGAGCGAGTTACCTTAGCTTCCTCACTCCCAAGCTACTTGAGCCCTTCCTTTACCTCTACAACTTGTTTTCTTTTTTTAAATATATTTTATTGATTTTTTTTTTTTACAGAGAGGAAGGGAGAAGGATAGAGAGCCAGAAACATCGATGAGAGAGAGACATCGACCAGCTGCTTCTTGCACACCCCCTAGTGGGGATGTGTGCCCGCAACCAAGGTACATGCCCTTGACCGGAATCGAACCTGGGACCCTTCAGTCCGCAGGCCGATGCTCTATCCACTGAGCCAAACCAGTTTCGGCTATAACTTGTTTTCTAAGCCCATTTTTTTTTGTTTGTTTGTTTCTATAAATTGCTCCTTCTACCTCTGTGCTTTTTCCAAATAAATGTTCTCTTATAGTTTGAGTCTTGGCCCTGAATTTTTTTTCCTAGCCAGAACCCAAATACCGAGGTTGCTGAACCCAGGTCCGGTCTGACCCCACCAGTGGAACACCTGGTGTGCCCTGCCCACTGTCCACAGCAAAAAGAATGGATGAATGAACGATCCTTCGGTGATTTCCCAATTTCTATCTATCTCCTTTCCTCTGTGTTTCTACACAGCCACCATGGGAACCTGCAGTCCTGCGTTCCCTGCCAGCTGTGTGGCCTGGAGCAAATTTTTTCATTTAGGCTGGTCCTTGATTTCCTCATCGGCAAATAGGACTACTTATGGGGCAATTAGGAAGGTTCAAAGAGAGCACATACACCGGCCCCTCCAGGGCTAAGGAGGAGTCTAGGAAACGCTTCCCCTCCACCCCATCCAACCCTCCCCAGCCTGAGCCCTCGATCCCAGTCTGTTGCAAGGGCTGGAGGGCAGAGCCTCGCCCCTGGGCTGGCCCCTGGCTGGATGTAACTGTTTATGCCAAGCCCAGCCTCCCAGGGACAAGTTATTTGCTCTGCTTGTAATTAATTGCAGAAGGCCGGGCCGGGTAATAAACTCTGCTGGGGAAACATAAACAATTTGCGCAGAGCTCCGAATCCATTGTGAGGGAGGCCGGCAGAGAGGGTCTGAGGAAAGGAATGTCCTCCGCAGCCTCCTCCCAGCCAGAGCACGGAGGTCACGGAAGGTCGGAACGGGAAGGACACCTCAGAGACAGAGCACGGGGAAAATAGCAGCTGACGTGACCCGGCGCCTACCTTGTTCCAGGCACAGCTGAGCGCTTGACTGCCTGGGACCACTATTTCCCTCGTTTTAAAGAAGACGCGGAGCTGAAAGAAGCAGGGGGACTTGCCTGAACTAGAAAGTGGCTGGGCTGGACGGGACACCAGGCCTGACTTCAGAGAAGGGAAAGAAAAGGAAAGGACAGCCATTCGTTCAATAAAAAAAAATGTATACATGCCGAAACCGGTTTGGCTCAGTGGATAGAGCATCGTCCTGCGGACTGAAAGGTCCCAGGTTCGATTCTGGTCAAGGGCATGTACCTTGGTTGCGGGCACATCCCCAGTAGGGGGTGTGCAGGAGGCAGCTAGTCGATATTTCTGGCTCTCTATCCTTCTCCCTTCCTCTCTGTAAAAAATCAATAATATATATACGTATATATTTTTTAAAATGCATACATGCCTCCTGTGCCAGGCACTGAGACCTGGAAACACAGCTCCAGAGGCCCGGGCATCTCAGTGGGGACAATGCTGACCAAATAACGATTCACTTGGGGGTGCTCAGAAAAAAGAAAACAGTCCCTTGTGCAGCAAGTCGCAAGTGGCCATTTGAGTTCTGCGGTGTGGAGACCACACAGTAGGCCTCTGCAGGAGCACATAGTAGGTGCACAGTGAGTTTCTGTCTTTTCTTTGGACCAGTGCAATTTCTCACCAACCAGTTCAAAGTGTTTCAAAGGCACCGTGCCAGAGCTGGGGGCATAAGGAAGGGAGAACAAGACATAACCCCTGCCCCCAGGGATCCCACAGTCCAAATGTAGGGTAAAGGGTAAGGTGACCAGGCGTCCCCGTTTGGGCAGGACAGTCCCGATTTTTAACAATTTGTCCCGCGTCCCGGGGCGTTTTAAAAAAAAGTCCCGATTTTTTGCAGAGACCCGTTTGGCTCAATGGATATAGCGTCGGCTCGGGGACTGAGGGGTCCCAGGTTCGATTCCGGTCAAGGGCATGTACTACTTTGGTTTCGGGCATATCCCCAGTGGGGGGTGTGCAAGAGGCAGCTGATCGATGACTCTCTCTCATCGATGTTTCTAACTCTCTATCTCTCTCCCTTCCTCTCTGTACAAAATCAATTAAAAAAAATATTAAAAAAAAAAAAGTCCCGATTTTTGCCAAAAAATCAGGACTGCACAAATCAGGACTTTTTTTAAACACTGCAGAACGCGGGACAAATTGTTAAAAATCAGGACTGTCCCGCCAAAAGTGGAGCGTCTGGTCACCCTTAGTAAAAAGTGAAGTGCCAGACAGGTTGATGAGGGTCATGGGACAGAGAAAAAGGACAACCAACATCTGTTGAGCAACTTTTTGTGCCAGGCCCTGTGCTAAGCCCACGCTATCTCCTTTAGACCGTATTATAACCCTGCGGGAGAGAGAGAGAGAAAATACTATCATCCCCATTCCAAAGACGAGAAAACGGAGTTTCAGAGAGGTTGCGTAACTGTCTCATGTTCACCGGCATAACAAGTTAGAGGGAGTGGGATTTGGAATTGGCCTGACGCCAGAGCCCATTTCTTTCCCCGGACCCCCACGCAGCCTCCTCCCTCCCCACCATGAAGGGGGCCCCGAGGTTGGCAGGGACAGGAGGCAGCCAGCCACCACTCAGTAACCCTCCCGGACACAGCAGGGGGAAGCAGAGAAGGTCAGCTCAGTCTCCCACTCACCCACCGTCCCCACCCCATTCCCCGCTCTATCCACCCCTGGACTGTACCGACAGGTCAGGCTCCTCACTCACCCCCAACGCCCAACCCCAACCCAGGAGCAGGACGGTCAGTCCAGACCCCCATCCTGCCCTTCTCCCACAAAAGGGCCTGCCCCCTGCCCCGGGAGCTGAACTTCGCAGCTTATCAACGCTTTACCCCCTTAGCGCCTCTTACCACCCCCAGTCGGATCCCCAGCAGCCATCGTCGTCGTCGGGCGCCGCACAGGTGGCTTCCCGGGAGGACGGGATCCATCCCCGGGGAAGGAGTGACCTCCTCTGAGCCATCTCCACCGAGCTTCCGCCACTGACTGAGCTCCCCCGACGAGCCGGGACTCTACTGGGCAGTGTTATCTCTGCTGCGCTATCTAAGCCTTCCCTCAGCCCTCTGGGTAGGAATATGTCCACTTAGCAGATGGTAAGCTTGAGGGCAGAGAGGCCTTTTCGGGCGGGGCTTTTATTTGCATAACAAGCAGGAGCTGTGGGCTAGGCCTGGCCCAGGACTGGCTGAGCAGGGAGGGAGGGTGCCCAGCGATGACCAGGTCCGCTCGGTGGGATGAAACCTCTCTGAGGACACGCAGCAACGTGGCACCAACGTCCTGGCACGAAGCACCCCCCAGCCAGAGCAGGCACAGACCTAGACTTGAATGGGCCTGAAGCTCATAGAGTTTGGAAACCCCTATTTTTCTCTTTTTATTTTTTTAAAAATATTTTATTGATTTTTTTACAGAGAGGAAGGGAGAGGGATAGAGAGCTAGAAACATCAATGAGAGAGAATCATCGACCAGCTGCCTCCTGCACACCCCCCACCGGGGATGCACCCGCAACCAATGTACATGCCCTTGACCAGAATCGAACCTTGGACCTTTCAGTCCGCAGGATAATGCTCTATCCACTGAGCCAAACCAGTCTCTGCTGGAAGCCCCCTTTAAAAAAAAAATCTTCCTTTTGCACATTTCACAAAACCCCTGGGCATGCCAAAGCCGGTTTGGCTCAATGGATAGAGCATCGGTCTGAAGACTGAAAGGTCCCGGGTTCGATTCCGGTCAAGGGCATGTACCTTGGTTGCGGGCACATCCCCAGTAGGGGGTGTGCAAGAGGCAGCTGATGGATGATTCTCTCTCATGGATGTTTCTAACTCTCTATCCCTCTCTCTTCCTCTCTTTAAAAATCAATAAAATATATTTTTAAAAAAACAAACCTGGGCATGCAGACACATTGCCAGGCCTTGGAAAGGGCCCTGGAGCGTG
The DNA here is from genome assembly GCF_964339955.1 of Pipistrellus hanaki. Lineage (NCBI taxonomy): Eukaryota > Metazoa > Chordata > Mammalia > Chiroptera > Vespertilionidae > Pipistrellus > Pipistrellus hanaki. The sequence goes on along the minus strand of NC_140511.1, from coordinate 41,623,292 downwards.
AAGGGCCTGAAGCCTCAGCCACCCCAGCCTCCTGGTGAAGCCGCCTGAGGAGCTCCGAGCACAACCCGCCTGCACAGAGGCCCTGCCTCCAGCCCGGCAGACAGACGAGGCTCCTGAGGACACTCCTTCTGGTCCTAGAGGCTCAGAAAATGTGTACAGAAGGAAAAAAGGGAGTGGGGGTGGGGGTGGGGGTATATGCCTTATGGAATCATCTCCAGGCTAGGCATCCCCAGCCCCTCATTGGAAGTACAGCCATTCCCCTTCCACCGTGTCAGCTGTTCTCCTTCAGCACGGAGGCCAGGAGGGAAGTGAAAAGAGCGATAGAGCGCTTGCTTGCGTCTCCTTTGGGTCAGCAGCTCAGGGCCACTTCCTCCGGGGATCTTCTCGGACTCACTGCCCCACCCAATTCGGGCCCCCACGGATCGGAGGCCCCTGTCGGTGGCTGGGGTCCAACAGGTGCCAAGCACACATCTGCCCTCTAGCACAGGAGGCTGGCATTTAACAGCCCGCTCCAAGGCCACACACACACCATCCCGGGAGCCTGCCAGGCGGTGGGGGAGCACGGAGGGGGTGCCGGCAGGGCGCGAGGAGTGAAGGGGAGCACATAGCAGGTGCCCCGTACGCCATGTTTACCTGAACCATGTGGACGTAAAGAGCAACCTTCACGTAGAAGGGAGGTTTCGTCAGCCCGAGCGGAAGGCATTCCAGACAGAGACTGGCTCAAACAAAGGCACGGACGTGCGGGAAGCACAGAGACTGTGGAGGAACATCCAAAAAGTCAGCCAAAACCGGTTTGGCTCAGTGGATAGAGCGTCGGCCTGCGGACTCAAGGGTCCCAGGTTCGAATCTGGTCAAGGGCATGTACCTTGGTTGCAGGCATAACCCCAGTGGGGGGTGGGGGGGAGGGTGCAGGAGGCAGCTGATTGATGTTTCTCTCTCATCAGTGTTTCTGGCTCTCTATCCCTCTCCCTTCCTCTCTATATTAAAAAAAAAAAAAAAGAAAGAAAAAGTCAGTGTGGCCAGAGGGCTGGCGGTGTGGCTGGAAGTGTTGGGGAAGGAGTGTGGGGAGGAGTTCGGCACAGACAGGAAGGGCCCCAGGGCCGCCTGAAGAACGTGGACGGTCCTATAGGGCACGGGAAACAGCTCATCGGGTTTTAAGCTGGGGAAGGACGGGGTCAGATTTTCAGGACAAGAGGAGGGTTTGGAGGGTTCAGACTGAGCAGAGGGACAGCGGCCAGAATACGACTTGCGATGGTCCAGGCCAGAAGCGGGGCTTGGTTATGCCATGTGACTGAGCTGGTAGCAGTGGAATGGAGAGAAGAAAAACCCTTTTGTGATGGGGACATGTGTCCATCACCTCAGGGTGGGTACCCCAAGGGTTAGGATGAGGATCTCTCTTCTGCACAGAGCTCCCTACCCATACACCCCCTCCCCTAGCTCCACACGCCACAGGAAGCTGAAGCTGGAGGGAGCCAGGTCAGTCCGTGTTCGGGGTCAGGGCTGAGTTTGGGACTGGGTCATGGCTCTGTGTTTGCAAGTTCTTCCTATTAAAAACTATCACTTCACTTTTTTTTTTTTTTTTTTTTTCCTTTTGCAAAATCGACTCTGCAAAATAGTGAACATGAGATGGCTGGATTGTTTCAAGTACCCATACTGAGCTGCTGTTGCTGAAGTCAGGACTCTAAATAATATGAGAAATGAATATATGCCTATTAACTACTTGGTTTGTGCCATGTGATCATCTCTGTCAATTTTTTTTTGGATATTAAAATAAAACGATTGCAAAAAAAAAAATTTATTCTTACTGAATTTTAAAATGCTTCCAGATTTCTTCCACTGCCCTGGGGCTAAATAGACCCATAATAAAATCAGCCTACTAATGTGCTGGGCGCTTTTATCAGCACAGACAGAACCGAGAAAGCATGGAAATTTATGCCCAGAGGCTGAAAAACTCACCACAGGCACAGAGCTGCTAATAGAGGGGAAGGGGGTGGGGGTGGGGGGGGCAGAAAGAACCCATCTCCGCTTATCTGCACCGCCCTGGGCCCTCCGAGGGGCAGAGACGGCACACGTGTCCCCACAGCCCCGAAGTCTGGAGCTGTGTCTCCTAGTCATGGCTTCCCAATTATTTCGTGTCATTTCTCACCTGGGAACAGCCATCAAGCCCTCCACAGGGTCTCCTGGGCCAGCGAGAAGCTTTGGCCCCCCTGCCCTCCCCCAGGAGACCTGGACGGACCCAGGTTTCCAACGGTGAGTTTGCTGAGCCCGGTGTCTCCTCACAAACCTGCCCCCAGTTCCTCTGTCCAGGTCCAAGCACTCCCGGGATGCCTTGTGGCAGAACTCTCACTTTCACCCTGGATGTTGTGGCCTCCAGAAGTCTGTGGATCCAGGATACCGCCTACAGACATCAGAGGAAGCAAGTGCCTGGCGCTGCTGCCTGGCACATAGTAGGTGCTCAAGTATCTGATGAAGCAAGTCAGTCCTGGCTGAACACACCGGCCACAAACCCCACCAAGGCCAGTGACTGCGCTGGCTCACCTCCAGAGCTGGCTCCCTCCTGTGGAGCCGCCTCTGACCCTTACCCACTGGGCTTGCTCTGTCTGGTATCAACGGGTTCCCGTTGCCCCACTTCTTAGAGTGTGCTGGGATGATCCAGTTCTTCTCCCCCACAAGACAGGAGCAGCCGAGAGCCAAGCCTTGTCAGTGTCCTCCTCCCACCTCAGGTGCCCAATCCGGGGCCTGCAGGGTGGCAGACACTCAGAAGTATTTGTCCATGGGCACCTCCCTGGGAGGGCAGCCAGGGCTGAATAGACAGGGTATAAGCCAACCCTGAAACCCCTGGCCTGTAGGGAGGGGGTGTGGGTGTTCGTTGCTATGGTGTTCCCTGCCACCCCAGGACCCGGAGGGCCAAACCCCACCCCACGAGAAAGGGCATGGTCCTCAGTGGAGACAGGAGCATGCTGCTCCTTACGTCAGCTTCCCACTGAAAGGGAGGCATGCCACCGGGTGGGCCGGGCAGCTTCCGGGACAGGCCTGGCACCCAGGGAACCCTGGGAAATATTTGTGAGCTTGAGTGGAACAAACAGAAAAATGCCGGCTGTTTGTTCCTCTGGATACAGAGAAGCGCCCCTCTGGGGGCACTCTGCAGGCAAATGATCTCAGGACTCGGCCTGTTTCCTCTCCCGGGGCTTCTCCCCTCTGCGGCCCTGCTCCCAGGAGTGCGGGAACCGGGCAGGGCGTGGAGACAGCCCCTGTGGCCTGCACCAAGGGAGCGCACACAGCTTTCCTCCCGAAAAGGTATGGGCAGCACCGACCACCACCCCAAGCAGGGGGATGGTCACAGGGACCTCGCAGGCCCAGGAGTTCTGAGCAGAGCTGCACCTCCTCTGGGGAGAAATGAACGAAGGAAGCTGGGAGTCGTGCTGAGTTATGTAACCGGCTTCCTCAGAGTCAGAGGCCCGGGCTGTCACAGCCCAGAGCTTTGGGGAGAGGATGGGGGAAGGGAAGCTGGCTTTCTTCCCTGCCTTTGCCTCTCCTCCTGACCCCCGCAGACCTGGGCAGACCCCACACCTGGGCGGGCGGGCAGGCAGGCGCGATGCTTTCCGAGCGCCCGGCTCCAAGGAAGCACCTCCCGCCAGGGCCTGGGAATCAGGAAGGTTGTAGTCAGAGTGTGTGGAACCAACAGGGGTCTGCTGGCTTCCCTGGCAGAAACCCAGGATCTGGGCTCCTCACTGGCACTAGCGGGGGGAGGGGGGCAGGACGGGAGCTAAAGCCTCTGGCCCTGCACAACGCCCACCCATGCTCCTAGCTTCCTGTACCCCAAGTTCTCCCCACTTCCTCCTAGAGAATCAGCCACGGGTGAGGGGCCGAAAGGGCGGTGTCCCAGGCTGCCCTAGCACCACTCTGCTCCACCCCTCCCACCCTGGGCAATCTCACTTCCCTTTCCTGTCAGTCACGTGAGCGGCTCCTCTGGCCCAGATCACTCCCCCCCCCCCCCCTCTTTCTTCCCCCACACACCCAGCTATGTGCACAGTCCAGGACAGGCTGGAGAGAGGGGGCAGAGACAGGAAAGCTGAGGCCCACTCCAGGTCATGAATAATAACAATGACTTTTGATCAAGTCCTTACCCTCTCTGCTCCCAGCCACCACTGACTGATGCCCAGACATGTTAATACCTTCACCCAAGGTCATGGAGGTAGCGAGCAATATTGCTGGACAGCAAAGTCAAGTCTGTCTGGCTAAAATCCATACTCCAAACCTCCTGGCTCTCACTTCGGGGAGCCCCATCCCCACACACCTGGGGGTGCTCCTCGGGAAATGACTAGGCTGATGGAAAAGACACGGCAGGCTTACGTGGTCGCTCACTGAGAACACTAATTTGCCACGACAATCATGAGGACAGGGCAGGGATAAGGGTATGACAGAGGTCGAGGACCTGCCTGCTGCCGCCACAGTCTTGCCTTCTGATGAACCTATAGCAGCTCAGTTTCAGGCTGGATCAGACCAATACACAGTCTGCTCCTTCCAGAGGACAGGGCGGCTAGAGCCCTCTCCCCTTCGAGCTCTGGAATCAAGAAGAAAAGAGTTCTGCCCGGCCAGCATAGCTCAGTGGTTGAGTGTGGACCTATGAACAAGAGGTTATGGTTTGATTCCCTGTCAGGGCACAGGACCGAGTTGTGGGCTCAATTTCCAGGGTGGGGCGCGCAGGAGGCAGCCACTCAATGACTCTCTCTCATCATTGATGTTTCTGTTTCTCTCTCTCCCACTCCCTCCCTCTCTGAAATCAATACAAATATATTGTGTTAAAAAAAAAAAAAAAAAGAAAGAAAAGCAAAGTTCCTAGAGACCTCTGGGCCAATGTCTCCCCTACATCCAGATTGGAACACGGGGAAACTGAGGCCCGAAGGAGAAAAGCATCTCTTCCGTGGTAACACAGGGACAGTGGAGAAATGGGGTCCTGTCTCCCAGGTCAGAACCCCTACCCCTGAGTCATGTCACTTTGGCGATGTCTCTACAGGGGACCTTCTCCCAGCTGCCCATTCATCTCTCTCCTCGCTCCCCTACCCCCTTCCTGCTTCCCTTCCAGCTGTGCACCGCAGGCCCAGGGTCTGAACCCCCCTGGCATCGCGTCCCTCTCACTCTCACATCCATTCTGAGCCTCACCGTCCCCCACCCCTTTCCCCTCCACTCCTCTGGCCAAGGAGCAATCCGTGGGTGGTTTAATTAGCTGATTATGATCTCAGCCCGCTGGACGCAGTGCCCAGAACTCCGTCCCCAGTAATGAGGTGGGTTCTGGGTACTTGCCCAGGGGAAGCCGATGGGAATTCCGAGCTCTCCAGCTGCACAAAGAGCTCCTTGAGCAACAGCGGGTCATCGGAAGCCATGGTCCCCTCCTCATGCCAGGTCAAACCACACTGGATAGACCGTAGCCAGATCCAGATGTCCATCCTAACGAGGAACTACCCACTCTCCCGTACCACTTCCCGGGCCCAGGGAAGGCTCCATCATGTCTGATAGGTCCTCCCTTCCTCAGTTGATGGACAGACATAAACCCCACCTGCGGCCAGACATTCCTGAACTCTGAACCACCAATCAGCACCTGCCAAATACCCTAAGCCCCCATTCCTAAAATCCTAGGTCCCTAATCAATCAGCGTGTGCTGAGTGCCCTAAGCCCCGCCCTCTATCCTTAAAGGTGCTTGTAAGCCCCTCGCTCGCTCTCGTCCGCTCCTCTCCGTGGAAGCAGCCGGCAGGGGTACCCTTCCCTCCAATAAAGCCTGTTGTGTCCTGCCAGCCCGGTCTCCGGTCTACCTTCTCTATTTAATCTATCAATGTCTGAGGATGGGGATGCTGTGGTGAATGCAGCCCGCCCTCTGAGGGCCAGGGAGGAGGGCTCCACGGAGAGGACACTTATTCAGGAAGTAGGGTTTGGACAAGCAGAGGGAAGTGAGGACAGCACTCCAGGTGGGAGGGGGAGCAGCAGGAACAAAGGCGCTGAGGCTAGAAGGAGTCTGCCATCCCCTTTCTGGTCGCTCTGGCTTCCAGCAAACACCTTCTCCTAGCCAGGTGAAGCCTTTGGGGCCACCAAGAATAACCTAGCGCCTTGGCTCGGGGCCACCTTCAGACATTTGAGTCATCAATGAGGTCCCATTGTTTTCACCAACAATATTACACCCCCCCCCCCCCACCGCCCAGTATACCTTTCCCCAGTGAAACACCTCCATTCAGCCTCCTCTGTTCGCTAAACAAATATTTATGGAGCTCCGTGCCATGCCAGGTCTGCACAGGTGCTGGGGACAACAGACGCAGGCGGCGTGCCCTTGGCCTCCGCGAGAGGACATCCACAAGTGTGCACACACCCAAGGCCCACACAGAGAGGGTGGGCCAGCCGGCAGGTGCCAGAAAGAGGAGGGGGGGGTGCGGCAAAAAATGTGATTTAACTCATTTAACCCTCTCAGCAGCCTACTACGCAGGCACTATCACGACCCCGTTTCCCAGGCCGGGGAGCTGCAGCAGAGAAAGAGTTAAGTCATCGGGGGCAGGTCCGCCAGTTGGTAAGTGGCAAGGGCTGGCATTTGAAACCAGGAAATCTGGTTTTCTTGCTAGAGCCTACCCAGTATTCTAATCGGCCTCTAATCTATGCTAATCAGATCACAGAGGAGCCTGCGGACACCCGGAGGAGGGTGTCCATGGGGAGCAGACAGCCTGGGCAGAGGGAAGGCAGGTGCTGTGAGAGGCGAGAGGCTGTGGAGGTGAGGACGTGGAGAAAGCACCACCCAGCGCACCCAGGCCCAGCCGCCCGGCAGGCTCAGCCCGCCGGCCTGTGACAGAAGCCTGAGCTGCCCAGCCCCCCACTCCTGGTCCTCCAGAAAAGAGGTCACCCCCAAACACACCAACAGAGCACAGGACAGGGGCAGCTCAGCCAGGAGGGCCTCACACGTACTGGCTGGTTGGATCTCCGTAGGGGCACCAAGACCCGGAGAAGACAAATGCCGTGCCCAGTGTCACACGTGCCCAGTGTCACACCGCAATGAGTGAGCACGAGGGCGTTATGGGACCTTCCTGAGATGGTGCATCCCAGCTGTCCGCCCCCTCCCTTCCCCACTGTCCTCTGCCATAGGATGCCCATTGATCGCACAGGCTAGGCGGGGGGGGGGGGGCTGCCAAAAGAAGCAGTATGCCCCTTCTCTCTCTGAGCACACCAGGAGGCTAAGGGCCAGAATGGGAGGGGCCTCCTGCCTCATCCAGTGTCCGGGCCTCTGGCTGCTGCCCCCAGAGAGAGAAGCTACACCCTGCATGGCCGCTGAGCAGCTCAGGCCTTGAGTGCAGAGTCCTGCCTCCTGCTGGCCTGTTATCAGCCACAGCCTCCCGCCTTGCTCCACATTCTATTTTTTTTTTAATATATTTTTTATTGATTTTTTTACAGAGAGGAAGAGAGAGGGATAGAGAGTTAGAAACATCGATGAGAGAGAATCATCGATCAGCTGCCTCTTGCACACACCCTACTGAGGATGTGCCCGCAACCAAGGTACATGCCCTTGACCAGAATCAAACCTGGGACCTTTTCAATCCACAGGCCGACGCTCTATCCACTGAGCCAAACCGGTCTCGGCATGGCCTTGCTCCACATTCTTGAGACCCACAGGCAGGTCCCTCTCCAGGTACAGCGGCCGCCCCTGGACTGGTTGTGCTCTCAGCCAGGCCCAGCCCAGACTGAGGCCGAGGGGAAGCGGCTCGGTAGCTGTGATGACTTCAGTCCCAGAGAACTCCAGGGGCCGATCCGGTCCAGGCCCTGGGCCTCGGCCTCCTGGGGGCCTTGTCTGGCACCGGGTCTCCTGGGAGGGAACAGGCAGTTCCTCTGGAGTGGGACCAAAGGCCAGCCCCGGGAAGGAGGAGGCCAGCCTCCAGAGAGATGACCCGGCCAGCGCTCCTTGGGGGATGCAGAGGGGGGCGGGGACAACAGAGTCCTTTGTTCCCCTCTCAAAGGCGGCCACCCTGTCCTGCCCCGCCCCCTGCTCTACACACCCTACTAGGACACAGGCCGCCCCTGGGGCAGGACCTCTCTGGCACACGGGCGGCGGGCGGACGCCTGGGCTAATCCCGGGGATTGTGCTGGAGACATGCCCCACCCTCAGGAGCCCCCATTCTGATGGAGGAGACATGGCTCCCACCTGCAGAAGTCTGCCTCGTGGGGGAGAAACAGGCTTCACTCACAGTAAGCCAATTCCTTTTTATTTTTTAATCACTTTCCTTTTTTAAAATATATATATATATATATATATATTTTATTGGTTTTCTACAGAGAGGAAGGGAGAGGGATAGAGAGCTAGAAACATCGATGAGAGAGAAACACCGATCAGCTGCCTTCTGCACACCCCCCACTGTGTACATGCCCTTGGCGGGAATTGAACCTGGGACCCTTGGGTCTGCAGGCCCTCGTTCTATCCACTGAGGCAAACTGGTCAGGGTAGGAACCCCATTCTAACAGGAGTGATACATCCCCTCCCCTCCCAGACTTCCCAATCTGATGGAGGAGACCCCCAGCAGCCAGCCTAATGGGGAAAGCATGGCTCCCATCCTTAGCATTCCCCAATGGGAAGACCTAATTTCAGCAATAGAGTCCCTAGGCTGATAGCAGAGGCAAGGAGGGAGGAAGGAGTGCAGTCCAGGCAATAAATCCCTGCGAGACATCTCCTATGGCCCAGACCCAGCGGTGAATATTGACCAGCAAACAGGAAACAGAAACAATACTGAGCCACTAGGAGCTTCCCCCGTGGGGAACAGAGCCACCTGGGTGTAAACAAATGAGTGAGAAAGCGCCCTGAAACCCACCACGCCAGCACCCAAGGCCCTCCAGCCAGGGCTGCCATCTCCATCGGCAGCCTCAGCCCTCACACTCGAGTACCTGCACCTTGGCATTGGCCCTTCATTTGTCTAAAATGCCTAAGCCTTGCCCTAACCGGTTTGGCTCAGTGGATAGAGTATCGGCCTGCAGACTGAAGGGTCCCAGGTTCGATTCTGGTCAAGGGCATGTACCTTGGTTGTGGGCACATCCCCAGTGGGGAGTGTGCAAGAGGCAGCTTATCGATGTTTCTCATCGATGTTTCTAACTATCTCTCTCCCTTCCTCTCTGTAAAAATAAATAAATAAATAAATAAATAAATAATATATATATTTAAAAAATATTAAAATACCTAAGCCTTCCTCATGCCCCAGGACCCGGTTCGGAGGGCACCTCCTCCAAGAAGCCTTCCTCACGACTCCTAGATGCCGTTCTCTCAGGAGTCAGCTCAGACATGCCTCCCCTGGGACCAGCTCACACTGCCAAAATGTCCCTCCCAGCCCTCAGCTGAGCCCCACCCCCCAGGTCCCCAAACCCTCTGGGCTCTCCCCACCACCCAGCGCCTCACCCTTCCTCCGAGAGGCTCAGCCCAGCTCCGGGCACGAACAACAGGGTCTTCCCTCTCTCCTCTGCACCTGGCTTTGTCCTCGCCATTCCACCCAGACCCCCTCCCCGAGTCCACAGTCAGTGCCCTCTGGCTAAATCCAGGGCGTCTTTCCCCACCTCGTCCTCCGTGGGTCCTTCCCTATTTCTTTGGTCCCCAGGACACAGCCTGCCCTGTGTCCGCCCTCCGCTCTCCACCCTCAGCCATGGCCATGGTGCTATCCAAGTGCCCACTGTCCCTAACTATCCTCTCTTCATAAGCCACCCCTTCTCCCCATGCCAGGATACACCCTCCCCAAGTCAACTACCTCTCTACACAGTAGACTTTCAAATTCCTACCTCCCATGTCCATCCCTCCCCTCCCCCAGACCCAGGTCCTGACCCTTCTACGTAGAATAAGTATTCCTACATCTTCCTCACCCTGCAGTCTGGCTCCTTTTTCTCCCTCCCCGCCCTCCCCTCTAGCCCCCCACACAGCCTCATCAGATGGTCAATATGGTCATGCTGGCAGCAGTTCCAGGAAGCCACCCAGGGCAAGCTGACCCCAGCCTGGTGTTCTTCCATTGCCACCGCACCGAGGTGTGGCCAGCCCACGACTCAGGATCCATGCTTCAATCCCGGGCAAGGAGGCCACGCTTGGAAAGAAGACAGCCATGGAGAAGGCTGGAGCCCAGAGGCCGGCCTGGAGCCGGGGATCGCAGACGTTGTGTGAGGCTCAACACTTCTGTTCCCAGCAGCCCAGGGTGACCCTGGCCAAAGCCACAGGATTTCCCTATGTCCTAGCCAAGATGGGTCACACCGAGCTTAACCGCCCAGAGAGACCACAGGCAAGGCAGGCAGCGGCCAAGGCTCACAGACAGCTGGTGACTGTGCGTCCCCATCACACCCACCCCTCCGCCCCCAGCAAACGAGAAACGTCCGTAAACATCTGTAGGAAAGGAAAATCCATTCCGCCCCACTGCTCCCCGGGAAGTCCCTCCTGTTGTCTAACTCCGATCCTTCTTGTTGCCAACTGAGTGAGCAGGAACAGCAAGGACCAGAAGGGAGGCACAACTTGAGTCTGGGGGTCACCAGGGCGGCGGGTGAGGCCCATCGTGAGCCAGACAAGCCCCCTCCCTCTGAGTGAGAGCACAGAGCAGCAGAGGGATTGGTGGGCAGACAGGCCTGCGTTCAGAAGCTTGTCGGCTAAACGGCATCGGACAAATTCCTTAATCCCTCCCGGTCTGTTTTCTCATCTGTGACGTGGGAACAGCAGTCCCTGCATGAATAGGATCGGATCATTGGGAGCACCAAATGAGATCATACATGTAACCCCTGACGCACACCAGACACCCAACCACTCCGCTACATGGCTCCGCCTCCTTATTCATGTTTCTCAGTTCCATCCTCTCCACAGACTTCCTCCAGAGCTCACCTTCTCTCAGGCTCCTCCTGCTCCTCCACCTCCTCCTCACAGGTCTCCTGGCTTCCTCCAGGCCTGCTCTTCCCATCCACTCTCCTGGCCACGGCCAGAGGCCCCCCTCCGAAATGAAAATACGCCCCCATCGCGCCCCTCCTCACACTCCTCCCCGAGTCACTCTCCACGCCGGAGAAACGCCTCTCCTCAGCGTGGCATTCCAGGCCGCTGATGACGGGCCTGTGTTTACCTCTGAAGGCTCACCCAGCGTCCCCTGCCCAGCCCACAGGCCACATGTTGCTTCATGCCTCCCAGCCTTTGCACACTCTGCGCCCTCGGCCAGGAATGACGTCCCCAATCCCACCCACTTGGCCTCCTCGTCCTTCCAGATGAAACTCGCTGGCCCCGATGCCACCTCCTTCCCGGGAAAGCTTTCCTCGGGAGCCGTGTCGCCTGCCCGGACTGCTGGGGACTCCTCCTCCGCCTCTCACGGCACACGCCACCCTGCGTGGTGATCACCTCCTCCGCTCCGCTCCACATCTTCTGGGGACAGGGTGGAGCCATGCACCCTGGACCCCCAGCCCTGGCATTCGGTCAGCGTGTGTGGAATGGATCTATCATTGCTCCCAGCGCACCTGGTTAGAGCAGTCAGCACACTACCTGCCAGCCATGAGTCCTATCCGGGTACCTGTTTTTCCCCCTGGACCCCAAAGTTCCCAAAGGGGCGTGGCAGTTTCTGACCAATTCCCATGGTCACTTTCCTATATGGGAGACGCAACTCCAGGCACAGGGGTGAGTGCGATGACTCCTGCTCCCTAGAGTATTGGAGATTTGCCATTTCCTCGTCTGAGTCCGAGATAAAGCAGAGTGTCCCACTGCTTAGGGAACAGGGCAAGGTACGGCCCATTATTGATTTGACCCTTTTCTTCCAAATGACGGGGAAACCTGACTCGAAGGAAGAGGGAGGCCAACTGGGGCTACGGGAGAGACTGACGGGGGAGCCGGGCTGTGGTTGGGTGGAGTGTAGCCAGGCAACCCCGCCCACCCCGCCCTGTGGATTCAGTAAACACGAGGAGAGTGCTGAACACCTTAAAGAATTCATAGCTCCCATTGACAGGTGGGAAAACTGAGGTCCTGGGAGGTGAAGACAATTGCCCAGCGTCTCCAAGGCCCCCCAGGGAGTTGGATGCGGAGCAGGGGGAGTCAGGGAAGAGGTCCCGCCCCCAAGCACAGGGTCTCCAATGGATGCCTGGCCGCTCCTGGTGTCCTCACCCTGCTGACAAACCATGGCCACAGGAGACCAGGTCACAGAGGCTGAGTCACCCTGATGGCAAAGCAGCGCAGGAGGAACAAAGGAGATGAGGCTCCCGGCTCCCGCAGGGAGAAACGCCTCACCTCCATGGTCAGGGTGACGTGGACGTGGAAAAGAGAGTCACTTCCTCCTGCTGAGGACAGAGACCTGGGCCGCAGGGGATGAGCCATGAAGGTGCATGCAGACACCTCAGAGTCTTCTGAAGCCTCCAGCATCAGCCTGGGCCTTCACACACTGCACCCCCTCACCCCTCCACCCCCCCCACCCCAGCCTCACCCCCAGGACCCTCCAGGGGCATGGCAGTGCCCAAGAGCCAGCCACAGAGACACGGGACCACGTGGGCTCCTGTCTAGGCCCTGCCTCTGACCCCTGCTTAAGCAAGACAGGTAACCTCTCTTGCTCTGGTTCCTCTTCAAGAAAACAGGAAGAGGAGAACTGACCCCCTTGAAGAGCTGTCAGGAGGATGGCTAGGACGACGCAGTCTCTAAATCTTGGGAGCACCAGTGACCACTGAGCCTCCGTGGCTTCTTCTGGGAAATGTCGGTGGTCGCTGGAAGACCTCTCTCATGCTGCTGAGAGCGTGTGTCAGGCGGCTGTGGGTGTGAAGCTGCTTTGTCCGTGGTCCCAAACATGATGACCACGGCGGGTCATTGCTCCCCAGTCTATGAGCTCCTGCAGCACACCTCTCCGACCCCCACACCATACCTGGTACCACAGCAAGGGCTCAGCAAATAATTATTGGAAGCAAGGAGAGAGAGGGGCAGGGTGGAGAGAGGGAAGAGAAGAGGAAGGAGTGGGGCACAAGGATAGGAGAGAGGAAAGAAAAAATGCAAGAGGGGTTGCAGAAGAGGTAAGAGGAGGAGATAAGGGAGACGCTTCTATCGGAACTTAAGGAAGTGGGTAGATGGAGAGGGCAGAAGTAGGGTGCAAAGCTGAGCCCCTGACCAGGGCTGTGCCCAGGGGCCACCCTGCCCCAGCTCCAGCCCCTTCCCCCTTTTCTGTCCCCGTTTTCCACTTCAGAGGCCTATCCTCTCCCTTTCTGAGTCAGGGCAGGCTCCTCCGATAGCAGCCCCTGTCCCACCTCCAGCTCCAAGCAGATCCAGGCCGGCCAGCCAGGCCTCAGGGAGGTCAGAGGGAAAGGAAACAGAGCAGATAGGATGCGCTTTTCCCAGGCTCCCGGGGGGCCTCCCACTGTGTGATGTGTGTGTTTCCACTTCTCTCCGTGTGGGGGGACTGCGGCGAGTGTGTCAGCAGCCCCAGGGTCTCCGAGCCTGGGACCACGGGGCACTGTGCGGGCAGCAGTCTGGTGTGTGTCTGCTGGGGTCAGCGTTGGTGGGGTCTTGCGAACACCGTGCTAGCGAGACAGATGCCAGCATACGCAGTCATGTCAGTCAGGGTGACAACCTGTGTATGCCAGGAAGAGTGTTTGTTGTTACAGTGACGGAACGTGACAGCGTGTGTGTGTCCAGTGTAGGCCAACACGTATGCCAGCACAAAGGTATGTTAGAGTTGATGTGTGCTGGAGTGTGGCGGTGTATGCCCACATGACTGTCAGCAAGAATGTGTTGGCAAGAGGTACCCCTGGGTGTGTGACAGTGTCACTGTGTGTGATCAGTGTGTGACAGTGAATTTGTGTGTGTGTGTGTGTGGTGTGTGTGACAGCGTGAGCATGCCCATGGATGAGTGTGTACGTCCGTGTGTCCACATGAGCGTGTGTGCCATTGTGTGTCAGCCTGCCCCGTGCGTGAGTCCCTGTGTCTGCTGGCCAGTGCTGGTGTCAGCGAGCGAGGGTGTCTGCAGAGCCATGAGCCAGATGGGGCAGCCGGCTCCTCTGGGTGCCCCCGCCCAGGACCCTGCCAGCGACTGACTCCCCGGGAAACCTCAGGGAGAGAGAGCCCAGTACTGCTGAGCCGGAGCCTGGCGCTCCTGCATGACGGCGATCGCAAAGCCAGGGCGGGCGCGGACTGGAACCCCCGCCCGCGTCCAGGCCCAGGTCAGCTCCACGCGCCCCGGCCGGCCGCCTCCCGCACTCACCGTGTCCCTTTGTCACCCATGGTCCGCGGCGGCTGCAGGCAGGTCCCCGGCGTCCGCGCCCCGGCTGGGCTGGAAAATCCCCGGCCGCCGGCAGGAAGAGCGCGGGCAGCCGGCTCCCGGTTCCCTGCTCCGCCTCCTCCGCCCTCCGGCCTCCGCCGCCGCCGCCGCCCCCGCCCCCGCCCCCGCCCGATCGCCGCCGCCGAACCGCCCGCCCGCGGGGCCGCTCAGCACCCAGGCCGCGGCTAGGGCGGGAGCCGTGCGGGGAGCGCGCGTGGGGCTGTGTGCGCGCGTGTGTGTGTGCGCGCGCGCGCCGCCCCGCCAGCCGCTGGGGCAGGGCAGCTGGAGGCGTCTGGGCCCGCAGGGCCTTGGGGGTCCACAGGCGTGCGTGTCCAGATGCGTGTGTGCGTGCGTGTGTGTGTGTGTGTGTGTGTGTGTGTGTGTGTGTGTGTGTGCTGTAATGGGTGTGTACGTGAGGGCTTACACTGGTGTAGATGTGCGTGCGCGTGTGTGCACGCGAGAGTGTGCTGGTGCGGGTCCGTGTGCACGCCATGTGCGCGGGCCGATGAGGAGTGTGTGTGCAGATGGAGCGGTGTGCACGCCTTTGTGCAGCTGTGCCTGTGTGCAGGCGCGCTCCCCTGCGCACAGAGGGCAGCCTTTGTGTGTGTGCGGGAAGGTGAAAGCTGGGTGTCTGCCCACCCCAAGGCTGAGTTCCTGGCTGTGTCCCTGGTGGGGTAGGAATGGGGGTTGGAGGGGTACTGTGGGTGCCTGGCAAGACAGTCGACCTCTGCTCCACCCTCCCCTCAACCCAACTCCCCACCCTTCTGGAGAGATAACACTCAACAACTCAACAGAGACAGGAAGCAGGGGTGGAGGGGGCAGGAGAAGACAGCAGCGACAAAGCTGGGGCACCGGGAGGGGCACCGGAGGGAGCAGGGGCAGCGGTAGTGGCTGCCTGAAAAGAGGAAGCTGTGAGAAGAGGAGATAAGGAAGAGGGCATAGAGCTGGCCTGCTCCGCCCCTCCGGGAGTCTGGCCTGGTGAGGTAGCATGATGCAAAGTTCCCTAGCCCAGGCTGCTGTGGGTGACCCAGGACTTCAGCTCTCTCAGGACCAGTCTCCAAACGTGTAAAGTGGGAAGTTAATACCAGCCTGCAGAATGGGTCATAGGTGTTTGCTGATCTCCCCTGACACACCATAGGTGCCAAGGAGATGTTAACCCCTGCAGGCCTCAGGAGATGTCCTTTGAAATCCTGGCTGAAACCCGGCTTTGTCTGAGGTTACTCCTGCTTTGCTGGCAGACGAGAGAGTGTGAGGTCTTTCGCTGCTGGGATTTGGCTCATTGGCCCTGATAGGCCCCTAATATTGGCATATTAATGGGAGGAAATGAAGCTATCATTTACTCTGATGTGATTGTGAGTCTGTAAACATCTCCTGTAATTATGCTCAGCAACAGATACCTATGCTGGTTGTATAGTCGGGTAAGGATATCCCAATGGAATTGCCATAATTACGTCCAGATGGCAAGTGATGGGGGGGTTTGAGGATCCGTCAGGCAGGCAGGGTGGTCCAGGGTCTGGACAATGTTCGGAGCTGGGAGAGGGTGGATGATGGTTTAGAACTCTCCTCCTGGCCTTAGTCTCTGGGCGTCACCCTCACTCCCACAGAGGAAGGAGAGAAGGCACCTGCTGTTTCTACGAAGGGCAGAGATCTTGAGAGGAATGTGCCAGGGTCTTGTCTAATGAGAGGAGGCTCGCTGTGTGAGCCAGAGAGGATCCTTACTGAGATGGAGATGCCAGGTTCCCCACCTGGAAAACAGAAGCTCAACCAAAGCACGTGATCTCCATTCAGACACCCTCCGCCAGCACACAGCTCTTCCCCGCCCAGTTTGGCAAGCACGGCCCTGACCTTCTTGGGCCGCTGAACAGACGGGCGGCCTGTGGAGTCAGCATGCAGGATCTCACGTACATCCCTGCCAGCCCATAAACTTCACTAGGGGGTGTGTGGTGTGCCTGGCACGGCTCGATGCTCACCATTCTGTGAGATAAATGTTCTTTTCCCTTTTTTTTTTTTTTATAAAAGAGCAAACTGACATTCAGAGAAGAAGCCAAGTAGTTTGCCGAAAGCCGTAGGTTCCTGTGGACCTTGGCCTCTGACTTTCCCTCTCAGGCCCTCCCCAAAGGGAAGCTATTGTAACATGTAGTAGAGCCAGAACGTGGCCCTTGATTTACTCCTCACTCAATAACTGTTCAACGTGCCACACGTGGCTGTAGGTCCTTACAAACACTGATTAATGGGACAGAAGGAGCTTATATTCCAGAGAGGGATGTAGGAGCGGCGAAGCGGAGGGAAGGGGGTATTTTGACTTTACCTGTCAGGAATACAACCTGTTATGTATTCTTAGTGTGATCAAAAATCAATAAAAATGTAAAAGTAGTCATCTTGAGGCGACCTCTAGAAATACAAACAATCTAGTTTCAGGCAGCGGTAAGTGTTATAAAGGACATAACACGATGATTAAAGCATACTGGCAGCAAGCGTTCTTAGGAAAAAGCTCTTTAAGGACATGGCCTCTGGGCTGAAACCTGCAGATGAGGAGCCAGAGCTGTGTGGGGAGAGCCAGGGGCAGAAGGAGCAGCAGGTATAGAAGCTGTGCCATTCGGAAGCCCAGGACCAGGGGGCCTGGGTTTGGGTGACAGGAAGAAATGGTGAGATCGTGCAGGGCCTGTGGCTGGAACTAAGGAGACTGGGGAGATGAGTAACAGTGACTACACTTTTAAAGGTCACTCTAGCTGTTGGAAAGAGTTATCTTGGAGCAAGACAAGAACAGAAGCAGTCACTCTATTATTGCAGCAGGCAAGAGAGAGTGGGTATGGCTTGGACTCGGGTGGTGGCAGCAGAAATGGGAAGAAATAAAGAGATTCATTTATATTTGGAGGTAGAGCCAACGGCACCTGCTGAGGGACCAGCTGTGGACAGGGGAGGATCCTGGCTTACTCTAAGGGCCCGGGCAGGCCTGTTTGTTTCACCCTCAATGCAGGCCACCTCCCCCTGCATTTCTCCAGGGACACTGATGGCTGAGAGGCTCAGAGGCTCTTTCTTTCCTGCCTCAACCCATTTGTAATACATCTTCCTCCTGAAAACCAGAGCAATTTTTCTAAAAGGCAAGTAGATTCTACTACTGAGGAGATTCTCCATCTTGTAGGAGATGGTTATCTCCAGCCAAGTCCCAATCTGAGCCAATCACATGCTTGAATATTTATCACTCACAATAATAATTCCTTACCCAAAGGTAGATAGAAATAAAGTATTATCCCTGCTTTATCGATGAGGAAAGAAAGGCTCTCTGAGGGAATGTGCCTAAGCCAAGGGCATAGCAAATAAAAGGTACAGCTGCAGCTCAAACCCAAAGCTTCTGCTTAGCTGGTCAGATAGTTGAATGTCAGATTGAAATGTGAGTGGGTAGGTGGGTGGGTGAGTTTTCAGCTCCCTGCTTAACCAAGGATGTGAGGCTGACAGGTGCATACCTTGGAGATGTTAAAGGTTAATAAACTAAGGAGCTTCTACCCAAATCGGAAATCTGGTTGTAATCATTGACTCTTCCTTTAATCCTCTCAATCCTTATCAAGCCAGTCTCTATCTCCTATGTGTTCCCCTACCTAGGGGATCATGTTAAGGATTTTATCTTTATCCAAAGATCACTAAAGAAGCTTTGAAAGATTATTTTTTAATATTTTTATTGATTTGAGAGAGAGGAAGGGAGAAGAGAGAGATAGAAACATCAATGATGAGAATCGTTGATCAGCTGCCTCCTGCACGCCCCCTTTCTGGGAATCGAGCCTGCAACCCGGGAGTGTGCCCTTGACTGGAACCGAACCTGGGACCCTCCAGTCTATAGGCCGATGTTCTGTCCATTGAGCCAAACCTGCTAGGGTGACGCTTTAAAAGATTTTAAGCAGAGCAGTGACACACTCAGACATGTGTTTTGCAAAGATGGCTCTGGCTGTCGTGTAAAGAATGAATTGGGCATGGGCCAGAGGGGATGCGGAGGGGAGACCAATTAGGAGGCCGAGTGCACAGTTTAGGGAGGAATGGTAACTGCATTCCAGGGAGAGAACATTCAACAGCTGCAAAGCCAGGGAGGAGGAAAAGGGCAAGATGTTTTGGAGGAATTCAGATGGATCTGTGGCCAGAGGACAGAGAGGGAAAGGAAGGAGCTGAAAAGGAGGAGGGGCCATATCCTGAGGAAGCAGCTCACAGATGGGTCAGCTTCCAATATTTTTTACATCTATCTATCAAAATTTCTTGCCCTAGCTGGCTTGGCTCAGTGGATAGAGTGTCAGCCTGTGGACTGAAGGGTCCCGGGTTTGATTCCAGTCAAGGTTGTGGGCTTGATCCCCAGTGGGGGTGTGCAGGAGGCAGCCAATCAATGATTCTCATCATTGATGTTTCTATCTTTCTCTCTCCCTCTTCCTTCCTCTCTAAAATCAATATATATATATATATATATATATATATATATATATATATATATATATATATATATATATAAATGATTTCTTCAGGATGGGATTACGGTGTTTAACCATCACTAAGTGGACAATTCAAGGTTCTCATCTGTAACCAACAAAACCAATTCTGGCTGGCTTTAATATACAAAGATAACTTATTGGCAGGCTGTCCAGGTAGCTGCTACTGGTGAATCAAGAACACTGCAACTCAGACCCCTCTATAGCCAGCACTAAGCCTAACCCTAGAAACTGCATGTGGCCACTGCACCAGAAAGAATTCTTTGCTGGGTCTCATCTTTGAGTCAAAGTTGCCCATGCCTTTGATTGGCTGTACCTAGTCATGTGCCCTTGTCCTAGGTCATGTGACCCTGTCCTTGTTGCAAGGACCCAGAAACTGTGTTGTTGGCACTTGTGATTTCCATACGGGGAGGCAGGCTTTAACTGACTCCAAGAATCATAGGATGAAGGATTCCCCAAACACGAGAAGAGGGTTTAGAGGCTGAGTAGCCAAAAAGTATAAATATCCATTTTACTGCAAAATGCAGCCAAGTGAGCTACAGTAAGAACTCAAAAATAGGTCCAATACCCAGGAGATGACAGCAAAGGACAGATACCCTTGTTAACAGAAAGGCCTTTGTCAGGTTGTTTTAGTATCGCTAGCTTCCAAAAACAAACAAACAAACAAACAAAAAACAGAGACAATGGTTCAGATTCTAGTTATGGTAAAGTACCTTGTATCAGAAACCCTCCTGCAGATAACAGTTCAAACTTTAACAAAATGGGCATCACACTGGGTGAGATCTAATTTTATATGCATTTCCCCAGGGGGACTTCCCCGTTCTGGGCAGCTTAGGGAAGCTAGAATTTACACAGAAGCCTTAAGGGAGCAGAAGGCTGCTTGGGTACTAGAGGAAGGAATGTGGGGTTGCTAGAAAGGCTAGAAATTTAAGAGGAGGATCCTGGAAATGAGGAGCCACAGCAGGGTTAAGACTCTAAGTCTGCATGTAGACTGATTTCAGTTCCTTGGTTGACTCCTAACTGTACATACATGGTGATGGCTCTCGGTGGAAAGTAGTAGCTAGAAAGCTGAAAGAACTGAGCAGAGATTTTAGATGTTCCCTACCATGGAGGGAGATAAGTTCGAGTCTCCCCAAGTTATTGCAATTCGGTAAACACCTCAGGTTTTCCACTGAACCCTCAGAAGTACTATGCCCTAACAATAAAGACAATGTCCCAAAACTAGGGTGTGGGCCCAAGATTAAAGGCAAAATAAAATAGATCCAATAGCTGAAACCGGTTTGGCTCAGCCGTAGAGCGTCGGTCTGTGGACTGAAAGGTCCCGGGTTCGATTCCGGTCAAGGGCATGTACATTGGTTGCGGGCACATCCCCGGTAGGGGGTGTGCAAGAGGCAGCTGGTCGATGTTTCTCTCTCATCGACGTTTCTACAATAGTTCTCTATCCCTCTCCCTTCCTCTCTGTAAGAAAAATTAATAAAATATATTTTTAAAAAATAAAAATAAATAAATAAAATAAATCCAATAGCCCGGCCCCAGTGGTTCAGTGGTTGAATGTCGACGCAGTCAGGATACATGACCTGGTTTCGGGCTCGGTCCCCAGTGAGGGGCATGCAGGAGCATCCAGTCGCTGTTTCTCTCTCATTAATGTTTTTATCTATCTCTCTCGCTCCCTTCCTCTCTGAGATGAATAAAAAAAATATTTTTTAAATAGATCCAATAGCCAACAATTGGAAACAATCTAAATGTCTACCAATATGGGTAGACCAAATGCAGTATATCCATATAAAGGAATACTATTCAGCAATTAAAATAGAATACAAATATGTGCTCTGACATGGATAATCTTCAAAAACATTACACTTTGTGAAAAAAGCTAGATACAAAAGACCATTGTTGTATAATTTCATTGATATGAAATGCCCAGAAAAGACAAATATTTAGAGATAGAAAGTAGATAAATAGCTGCCTGGGGCAATGGAGATTGACAGTAAATGGCCAAGGGACTTTACTAGGGTGAAGGAAATGCTATAAAAACTTGATACATTTACTAAAAAGAATCATCAAATTGTTAACTTGAAATTATTATGTGACATGCTTATATATAAAAATGCCTCAATAAGATTATATTTTTTTAAAAATCAGTGATAAAATTAACAGAAATTATTTAAACATTAAGCCATGAACTGTAACAATTTTATCTCAGATCATCCCCAAAAGGTCAGTTAATTAAGAGGAAGAGATAAATTCAAAATAGAAATGATGAATATTTCTTAGTTTCTGACAATTTATTTATTTTTTAAAATATACTTTATTGATTTTTTTTTTTACAGAGAGGAAGGGAGATGAAAAGAGAGTTAGAAACCTCAATGAGAGAGAAACATGGATAAGCTGCCTCCTGCACACCTCCCACTGGGGATGTGCCCACAACCAAGATAAGTGGAATTGAACCTGGGACACTTGAGTCTGCAGGCCGACACTCTATCCACTGAGCCAAACTGGTTAGGGCAGGTTACTGACAATTTAATTAATAAATAGGAGTTATTCAATTCTTACTAATAAATAGGAGGGATTCAACAAATGAATAGTTTTAATAATCAAACTAACGCATTAAAAATTGTTTAGCCAAAACTGGTTTGGCTCAGTGGTAGAGCGTTGGTCTGTGGACTGAAGGGTCCCAGGTTCTATTCTGGTCAAGGGCATGTACATTGGTTGCGGGCACATCCCCGGTAGGGGGTGTGCAACAGGCAGCTGGTCGATGTTTCTCTCTCATCAACGTTTCTAGCTCTCTATCTCTCTCCCTTCCTCTCTGTAAAAAATCAATAAAATATATATTTTTAAAAAATTGTTTAATGTTTTCCAGATTTGACATAAATTATTGACATTGAAAAAGATAACATAGCCCTGGCCTGTTTGGCTCAGTGGATAGAGTGTCAGCCTATGGACTGCAGGGTAAGGGCATATATATGGGTTGTGAACTAGATCCCCAGTAGGGGGCATGCAGGTGGCAGACAATCAATGCTTCTCTCTCATCATCGATGTTTCTATCTTTCTCTACCTATTCCTTCCTCTCTGAAATCAATAAAATAAAAAAAATTTTAAAGAATAAAAGATAACATAAAACTGATAACAGGACACTACATGGAGGTTCTCAATGACAAACAAGTTAAAGAATAAAAACACATTTCAGATTAGTTACTGTATACAAAAAATAATGATAAGAAGGCCTTAAAGTTCATACATGAAAAAAACACACATTAGTTTTGTACCAAATTAGACAACAACCTTAAAATTTTGTGGCATTATTAATAATAGTTAAGCTAAAAGAAACTTTTCTAAATCACACACACACAAAAAAATGAAATGGATCTGCCTTAATAAAGCATACAATTGAGCTTCCACAGGTAAGGGTGATCAGCCAGTAATTTAACTGCCTACTAGATCAAAAGTCAACACTCTCCATAGGAAGATGACCAAAATCTAGAGTCTCCATAGCATATCACCTAAAATGTTCAGTACAAAAATAAAAATTACTAAACATGTGAAAAATAAACAAACAAAAAACCTGGAAAATGAAACCCATAGTCAAGCAAAAAAGCAGGCAATAGAAACAGACTGTTGGAATGACCAGACAAGAATTTTAAGTCAGCTGTTGTGGAGGAGCACATGAGACTTGGTTGGAAGGTTTGCAAGGAAGATATTCTGATGAAAAAAAAATCGAGTGGAAAGCTGCCTGCCTGTTTATCAGAATTATGGCTTAGGGGAGACATATGGACGGGTGGAAGGCGGTGCCCCTAATTATTTCTTGACCTTCCCAAACACGTCTTTGCATGTGTAGACCCCCGAGTGCTTACTGGAATCCTTATGCTTAATTCCTGGATGCCCTTGCCTAGAGGACAGTGTAAACACACGAGTCCTCCCAAGGTTACTGATTGTACCTAAAGATAAAAATTCCAACAAAAGCCTAACAAGGCAGGCAATCTAGGCTGCCTGGTCACTTCGGTCAGGCTGTCCCTTAGCCCTCTCCCCCACAGTGAAACTGTGTCAGAGTTATCTGTTCATCCGTCATTCGGGGGCTGCTGGTCAGCCCTGGCAAGCTATTATAAATATGTTCAAGAATTTAAAGGAAAATAGGTTCATCGTGAGTAAAAAAACGGGCAAATTTCAGCACAGAAATGGAAAAACTTTTTAAAAAGAACCAAATGGGAATTTTAGAGTTCAAAATACAGTATTTGAAATGAAAAAAAAAAAACTCACTAGTTTGGACTTACTATCAATTGGTGGCAGCAGAAGAATGAATGACCTTGAAGATAGATCTAAATTGCCTAACTTGAAGAATAAAGAAAAAGAATTGCCTCACTGACTTATAGACAAAATCGTGTGATTTCAGTCCCAGAAAAAGCTTTTTATTTTGATGTAGTTCCATTTGTTTATTTTCTCAGTAAAGAAACCATCAACAAAACAACAAGAAGACCCACTGCATGGGAGAACATATTTGCCAATGGTATCACCAATAAGATTTAATCTCCAACATCTACAGGGAATTCATACAACTTAACAAAAAGAAGATAAACAACCCAATCAAAAAATGGGCAACGAACCTAGTAGACACTTTTGAAAAGAAGACATAAGGAAGGCCAAGAGACATATGAAAACATGCTCAAAGTCACAAATTATCCAAGAGATGCAAATCAAAATGATAATGCGCTACCATCTCACACCTGCCAGAATGGCTATTATCAACAAATCAACAAACAACAAATGCTGACGAGGATGGGGAGAAAAAGGAACACTTGTGCCCTGTTGGTGGGAATGCAGATTGATGCGGCCACTGTGGAGAACAGTATGGAGTTTCCTCAAAAAACTAAAAATGGAACTCCCATTTGACCCACTGATCCCATTTCTAGGAATATATCTCAAGAAACTAGAAACCAATCAGAAAGGATATATGCACCCCTGTATTCAGAGCGGCACAATTTACCATAGCTAAGATTTGGAAACAGCCGAAGTGCCCATCAGCAGATGAGTGGATTAAAAAACGGTGGTACATCTACACAATGGAATGCTACGCTGCTATAAAATAGAAGGAACTTTTACTATTTGCAACAGCATGGATGGAACTGGAGAGCATTATGCTAAGCGAAATAAAACAGTCAGAGAAAGATAAATATCACATGATCTCACTTATTTATGGAAAATAATGAACAACATAAACTGATGAACAAAAACAGGTCCAGAGTCAGAGAAGCATCTTTCAGACTGTCAAACCTCAGAGGGAAGGTAGGGGAGGGTGGGGGCAAGGGGGAGAGATCAATCAAAGGACTTGTATGCATGCATATGAGCCTAATCAATGGACACAGACAAGGGGGGGAGGGGAGGGAGGGCATGAGTGGTGTGGTGGGGGTAGTTTGGGGGGCAATGGGGAGATAAGGACACATATGTAATACCTTAATCAATAAAATAAAATTTAAAAAAAGAAGTGACACCTCACCAAAGAAGATATTCAGATGGCAAATAAGCTTATGAAGATGCTCCACATCATACGTCATCAGGGAAATACAAATTAAAACAACAATGAGGTACTACTAGACACCTATTAGAATGGATAAAATCTAAAACACTGACTACACCAGCTGCTGGCAAGGATGTGGAGAAAAAGGAACTTCCATTCAAGGCTGGTAGGAATGCAAAATGGTACAGCCACTTTGGAAAACAGTTCTATGGTTCCTCACAAAATTAAACATATTCTTACCATATCACCTAGCAATCACGCTTCTTGGTATTTTCCCAGGTACATCGAAAACTCACGTTCACACAAGAATCAACATGTAGATGTTTATAGCAGCTTTACTCATAATTGTCAAAACTTGGAAGCAACCAAAATGCCTTTCAGTAGGTGAATGAATACACTGAGATGCATGCAAACAATGGGATGTTTATTATTCAGTGCTAAAAACACGTGAGCTATCAAGTCAGGAATCTTTTATTTTTTAAGTGCCCTGACCGGGGATTTAACCAGTGACCTTTTGGTTCCTGGGTCAAGGCTCAACCACTGAGTCACACCAGCCAGCAGATATGGAGGAATCTCAAATGTTTCTTACTGTGTGAACAAAAGCTGATCTGAAAGGCTACATACTGTGTGTGATTCCAACTACATTACATGGCATTCTGGAAAAGGAAAAACTATGAAGACAGTAAAAAAAAGAAAGATCAGTGGTTGCCAGTCATTGAAGGGAAGGGGAGAGAAGAAGAGGTGATCACAGATGATTTTTAGGACAGTGAAAATACTCTGTATGATACTATAATAGTGGGTACATATTATAAACTAGAAGCTGTTAACGAAAAACAACCATTGAAACCTGTAAAGAATTTTTGTGAGTTTATTTGAGCCAAACTGTCGACATAAGCCGGGAAGCAGAACCTCAACGGATTGAGATAATGCTCCGGAGAATGGCGGGTTACATTTCTGTATTTATACATTGCAATCAAAGGAAAGGGACGTAGGTGAGTTACATGAAATCCATTGGTGATAGATTAGGGAGGTGGGACAGAGCTAAGTGGGGAAACCTCTGGGATAGGGTCAAAGGTGAAATGATGGACATGAGCTTCTCTTACAGAGATGGATACAGGACACTCTAACGTAATTAACAGTTGACAATTAACTTGATAACAATAACAATGAGGGAATGTCTCAAGGCCATTTGTTGTGCCCTGAGGGGTCCGGGGTAAAAAGGAAGTTACAAGTTACCCACAAGTCTCACAGATATGTTATCTTAGATACAGGAAGGCAGATGGGGCTCAGTAAAGTAGATCAAAGTTGATCTTTGTCACTGAAACTGGTTTGGCTCAGTGGTAGAGCATGGGTCTGCGGACTAAAAGGTCCCGGGTTCAATTCCGGTCAAGGGCATGTACATTGGTTGCAGGCACATCCCCTGTGGGGATTGTGCAAGAGGCAGCTGGGGGGTGTGCAAGAGGCAGCTGGTCAATGTTTCTCTCTCATCGACATTTCTACCTCTCTCTCTCTCTCTCCCTTCCTCTCTGTAAAAAATTAATAAAATATATTTTTTAAAAAAGTTGATCTTTGTCAGGTGAAATATCTGGGACATGATGACCTACTATAACCTGTTAGATATTTAATTTTCAAACTATCTTTTGTGGTTATCTTATGTCTCTGGGTTTGCAAGACTGCCACGCAGGCCTTCCCTGAGCTTGTCAGGACAGCATGTGGCTCCTTTCTTTCACAAAGCCCAGTGCATGATATTCGTGCACTCCAGAGGGTCCCTAAGCCCGGCCTGTGCCCTCTCCCAGTCCAGGAGCCCTGGGGGGATGTCCGACTCCCACTATGCTCACCAGCCTTGAGCCTAGCTCAGGGCTTCTGGCTGAAAAGTGCTTCCCATATGGGAGCACATTGACTACCAGGGGGCAGCTCCTGCATTGAGCACTTGCCCTCTGGTGGTCAGTGTGCATCATAATGACTGGTCGTTCCACCATTTGGTCAATTTGTATATTAGCCTTTTATTATATAGGATTTGTCCAAACCCATAGAATGTACAACATCCAGAATGAGCATTAATGTAAACGATGGACTTCAGGTGATTATGATGCATCAATGTATGTTCATCAGTTGTCACAAATGTACTGTTCTGTGGAGGGTGTTAATAGTGGGGGAGGCTGTCCTTGTGTGAAGGTAGGAGGATTTTGGGAGATCTCTAATCCTTTCTGAATGCTTTCTCTTTAAGATAAAGAACAAGGCAGCCAAAACCGGTTTGGCTCAGTGGATAGAGCGTCAGCCTGCGGACCGGAAGGTCCCAGGTTCGATTCTGGTTTAGGGCATGTACCTTGGTTGTGGGCACATCCCCAGTGGGGGGTGTGCAGGAGGCAGCTGATCGATGATTCTCTCTCATGGATGTTTTTAACTCTCTATTCCTCTCTCTTTCTCTCTGTGGAAAATCAATAAAATATATTAAAAAAATATATATCACTCATGATTATTTCCGTTCTCATTGCACTTCTATTTAACTTGCTATGAGAGGTCCTACCCATTGTAATAAAGAATAAAAAGAAATAAGAGCACAAAGATGGGAAAGAAAGTAGAGCTATTTGCAGGTGACATGCTTGTTAACAAAGAAAATACTAAGGAATGTACAGACAACTGCTAGAATTAATAAACTAAATCAGTATATAAAAACCAATTGTGTTTCTATGTACCAGCAGGAAGGAATTGAAAATAAAATTTAAAAATCTTTTTACAAGAGCACTGAAAACATAAAATACTTAGAAATAAACTTAACAAAAAGATATTCAATTAATAATTTATATTTCCACACCAAATATTATAAAACACTGTTGAGAAAAATCAAAAGAGACCTAAATACATAAAGAAGTATGCCAAGTAAGTTCCTGGCTTGGAAGACAATATTAGGCTGTTATTTTCCCCAAATGAATCTGTACATTCAACACAATCCCAATAAACTTTTTTCTTTAAGTAAAAATTTATATAGAAATAGCTAAATCGATTTGGGGGTGGGATGGAGAAGGACAAAGTTGGAGGACCCATACTACATGATTTTTTAAAAAGTTTTATCCTTGGCCGCTCCAGCTGCATGACGCAGGCACCAAACTGTGCCCCGTGCCCCGTGCTCAGTGCCCCGTGCCCCGTGCCCCGTGCTCCGTGCTCCGTGCTCCGTGCTCCGTGCTCCGTGCCCTGTGCCCTGTGCTCCTTGCCCCGTGCTCAGTATATCGTGTTCCTGCTCAGGCAGCTCCACCGGCTCCTTCCAGCGTTATCATGATCATCGACAGAGACCTCATCAGCCATGATGAGATGTTCTCCCGTATCTACAGGATGCGGGCGATCACTGACGTGCTGGGCCTGGAGGCAGACGGGAAGATGGTCAGTAGGGACAGAGGGTAACATTGATGACTCGCTGATGGGTGGCAATCCCTCCGCTGAAGGCCCTGAGGGTGCAGGGACCAGAGCACAGTCATCACTGGTGTTGACATTGTCCTGAGCCGTCACTTGCAGGAAATCAGCTTCCCGGAAGAAGCCTACAAGAAGCGCATCAGAGATGACATGAAATCAATCCAGGGGAAGCGTGAAGCACAGAGACCAGAAAGACTGAGCCTTTTATGGCAGCGACTACAGAACAAATCGAGCACATCCTTGCCGATTCCAAAAACAACCAGGTCTTCATTGGCGAGAACAGGAGTCCAGAGGGCATGGTGGCTCTCTCTGCTGGACCCCATATATGATTTTCTTTAAGGGGGGCTTAGAGAGGGAAACAGGTTAACGAATTGGGCAGTTTGCCTCTATCTCCTGTCATCGTAACTGGCTGCTGATTTTCATCCACACACCAAGCCTAGGACAAATGGGGCTGATGTTATCTTGAGCTCTTTGTTTGGAGCTGAGGCATTGTTTTTAAGGGGGGGTGTATATATATATGTATATATATATATATATATATATATATATATATATATATATATATATATATATACATATATATATATATATATATAATGTAGGTTGTCTAAAAACATAATGCATTTAAAAAAATAATAATTGTTTTTATTGTTGAAAGTATGTCAGATGTCCCTTTTTCCTTGCCCGTGTCCCTCTCCCCCACCGCTCCCAGCCCCCAATGCTACATAATTTCAAAACTTAATATCAAGCTACAACCATGAAGACAGAATGGTACCGGTGTAAGGACAAATGGATTTTAAAAATACATAGACTCACAGGTCAGTGGCCAATGAACATCCCCTTCTGGTCTGTAAACTCTCTATTGTCTACCTGAATCTGGTTCCTTGCAGCATTTCCAGAGCCTAAAACAGGGCTCAATGGACGAATTATTGTAATGCAACTTAGTGATCAGAGCATAGTACGTAGTAGAATCTCAATATGTATGAAATACTTGCATTGTAAGGAGTGGGGTGGGTATACCAGTCTGGCCTCCTCCCAGAGTCAGAGTGTACGCCCCCAGACGTGCAATTTTGAAGGCAAAGAAACGGTAACCAGACAACCAAAGGGTCCCGCTGGCTGTCACTACTTGAGCCAATTAAGCAGAGACAGGGTTGAATCATACGAGCATTTATTCCAATAATACCAGCAGGATGGAGAGAAGCACGTCATCCAGCTGCTTATTTTGGGTAGAAGGACAAAGATTACAGGAGAACGTAGGAATTACAGGCATCGGAAAGTATGCACTTATTCATTACAGGTTACAAGTCACGCAGGCTCGGTGGGGAGGGTCGCCGAGGGCAGGTGCCTCCGGGCCTAGATGGTGTCAGCCACCAGGCTGTAAATCTTTCCATAAGGGTAGGCAGTTCTCAGAACAGAAGGACGGGCTGCATTCCGATGGTAGCGCCCATGTCCCAGGGTGGATACCTCCCAGCCAGGTTAGAACGTGCTTTCTTTCATCTGAATAAGATAGTCCTGGTTAACAGAGCATGACTGATATTTCTTATCATTGTAGCTAGTCCCCAATATTCTATTTCTACCCCTAACAAAACCACTCTACCTTAAGGGATCCCACCCCATTTCTCCTAGTTCCATTCCTTAGAGTCCTCTCTTCCCTTCACCTCAGCCATCCAGAAATCAGCATCGTCAGCTCCCTGGTCTGCTACCTGCCTATCCTAGGACTCCAGAGCACCCCCCTGCTCCCTACCCCCCAACACACACCAAATCCAGAAAGCAGAGTGTGTCATCAACTCGAGATGATACAAGCGTGGATTCCTTGGTCTCCTCCAGCAGAACAAAGACCGAGAAGAGGTGAGAGGCAGGGCTAGCACTGCCCCTTGATAGCACTACTATCAAGTTTGCCCAGGACAGAGGGGTTTCCTGAGAGGAAGGACTTTTAGTTTTAAAACCGGGACAGTTGTGGGCAATCTGGGAGGGGTGGTCACCATAACTCCCAGAATTCCCCTCCCTCTCCCCCAGCCTCCTTCATCCTGGAAGGAAAGTGCACGTGGACTGTGTACCATTCCCAGGTGGGGGCCCAGGTCCAGGGTGAGCAGTCTTTTGTAACACCCGGTTTGAACGTCCAGAGCAAAGGTAGCTCCACGACCTCTGCCCAAAACAGGGTCTGAAACTCAGCCAGAACCAGGTAGATTGTTGAATGAACCGACATGCTGGAGGAGCAGAGGAAAAGGGAGCCCTTTGTCTGGGAACCCCCAACACAAAGTGGACTGTTTTCTGCAGCCACGATCCTGTGCACACTGCACCTCGTCCGGCCCAGCGTGTCCCTCCCCACCTGCCATTCTGTCAGGCACCGGCATGATGCTGCATTCAACAGTTACACACATTGAAATTGTTTTTATGAAATACTACTTTTATCAAACTAATACTTGTTTTTTTTTTTTTTTTAATGCTTCAATACAGAATATTACTAAGTAAAAACTCAGTCTTGCTCCATCCTGTCTGACCCTGCTCTAGGTTGCCTCTCTAAAGGAAACCCATCATCTTTTCTGCTTTGAGAGGTAGTGGCTTTCACCACAAATCTGATTAATATCTATGTACCTCTATTTCTTTATTAACAGAATTCATATTTATTATGAATTATTATATCCACTCATGAAAAATGAAGAAACCTACTCGCACTGCTGCTCATCTTCCAATTCCTTCCACGTTGTGTTGGTTAACTGTTGGCTTATTCTTCTAGTGATCATTTCTTCCAAACTCAGTGATTGTTTAAAATCTTTATGTTCAGTCCCATCTGCTTTAGCTGGATCTCATGATTTCTATGTAAAATGAAATCAGCACCCATACTCTTTTGTCCCCTGTCCTCCACCCCAACCTCCAGACCCTGACTTTTACGTTGCCAAGAATAATCCTATTTACACATGTTGTAACTATAATTAAGTCTTTCGGGCTTTATCTAGAGAGTGATTCTTATCATTTAAATCCAATAAGCGGCACTTACAACATGATGATCAGAAGTAAATTCTAATTTCGGGATGATATTGAGTCCATAAGACGAGAAAGGACTGCTGATAAAAAGGATCCGTCAGAAAACAGGAAGACAAAGGGACACAGACACCAACCTGAAAGAGCTCTCAATAGCCACGCTGGGACCATTGGAGAAACAAAATAAATAGTGTAGTATTGGAGTATAACCCAAAGTCCAAAATAAATATGAGTCCAAGCCGATCTAAACAGATGATAGAATAAATAAACACATGGGAGAGGGGACAACTCTTCCTTAAAGCGATTCCAAGTAACATATGTAGCTCCGCTCCCCTCCAGATGGGGCTCAATCGGCTGTCCCGACAGGAATCCGCGCTAGATTTAGTGACTCGCTCACAGAGAGCAGAGTAGGGGAAGGGAAAAAATAGTAGCTTTCCGTGGATGAACCTGACAAACTGCTTTCGTCAAGTAGCCAGGGGGCTGGTTACCAGCTGATGTCCCATGACGAGCAGGGCCTGTCACCGTTTGGGCATTTTCCCACAAAATCCCCCACCCCAGTCCAACCAGGAGGGGGAATCCAAGTTAAGGGATGTTCTACCAAACGCCTGACTCCTCAAAACTGTCTAAGTGATAAAAAAAAAAAAAAAAAAAAAAAAAAAAAAAGACACAAAATAAGCAAAGACTGAGAAACGGTTACATTATATACTCAGAAGTCATGATGCCCCCCCACCCCCGTTTCAAGAGAGTCAAAATCCAGAGTCTCCGTAGGACCATGCTAAACCTAGTCTCCTGCAAAGAATACTTCCTTGCTTAGCTTTCTTCCCCTGCTCTATTCAGGTGACAGTGACTTACTGAGAGAGTGATCCCACTTTCATCAGAATCCTTATTTCAGGCTCTGCTTCTGGGAGCCTGGCCTAAGACACACAATATACAAGAAACCATAGGAGAAATCCAGACCCCACATTGAACAGAACCCCCAGCCTGGTAATTGTTTTCCTGCACATATTTGATTTAAATGCGAACAGGAAAGCAGAAGGCTCTCGTTAACAGTGTCTTAAAAATGCCTTCAGGAATGAAATGGCCCAGGCTGGGTAGCTCTTGGTTAGAGCATCATCCCAATATGCCAAGGTGGTGAGTTTGAGGGTACTAGTACATAAAGAAGCAACCAATAAATGAATGCATAAATGAGTGGAGCAATGCCCTGACCTGTGTGGCTCAGTTGGTTGGGCATCATCTCATACACCGAAAGGTTGTTGGTTCAATTCCCAGTCCAGGCATATGCCCGGGTTGGGGATGTACAGGAGGCAGCCAATATTTCACTCTCACATCCAAGTTTCTCTCTCTTCCTCTCCCTCTCTCTAAAAGTCAATTTTTAAAAATCTTTTTTAAAAAAAATAAGTGGAACAACAAATCAATGTTTCTCTCTCTCATCAGAAAGAAAGAAAGAAAGAAAGAAAGAAAGAAAGAAAGAAAGAATAATGTGAATTCCAGTCAATAGATAGTATGATTAAGACGCTAGAAGTTCTTAGTCATATGATTAAAAAAAAAGGTATATGTTTCTCCTTTCAGAAACTAATGAGAAAGGTGCCAAGAAACTCCAGGAAAAACATAAAACTATACCAGAAAATTGTGATTCAGATCTGAAGTAAACAAAAATGTGGCATGAAGCTAAGCAATTGATGACATGTAAGGAAAGAGAAGTATTTGATCTTAACATTTAAAGGATTCCTTGGGGGGGGGGCTTATTTTATTTTACTTTTATTATGGAAAAATAATAAAAGTAAAAAGAATAGCAAAACGAACCTCATGTGCCCGTCACTCAGCTTCAGTGGTGATCAAGATCTCAATCTCAAATAGCTTGTCAGTTTCCAAATTCCCCTAAATATCTCACATTTTTATGGTTTGTTTTCATGCAGTTGCTACATCTCCTAAATCTCTCCCAGGCTACAGGGGGTCATCCCACGTTAGACAGCTCCAATTCAAAAGCTTGAAATGACATTTCTTTCTCTCCTTATCCAGTCCCCATCGCCAATCTGCCAGGGTAGTTTTGCTCTTGTTTGAAAGCCAAACCCTTTGTCTTTAATCACTATCATCTCCAGAAATAACCACGGGGTAGTCTTTTTCGTTCAGGCTCCTTCAAGCTCTCTCAAACCTTCAGTTTCTTTAGCGTCAGAAGAATCTCCAGTTGCTCTCGGTCTTGAACGACCTTTCCTTTCTGGCCCTGTCCATATAGAAATTTGGGATCCCCCCTCATCCCCACCTCCCCCACACACACCCCCACAGTCCAGTATAAACACTAAGGCAGGTATCCAAGGTCTGGGAATTTTCTGGACCTTTCTGTGTACTGAAGTTTAGTAAGAGCGCCCCTGGCTACAGAGGCTGTAGATGCTTGAGTGCCAGATGTCATGAAAGAGAACGAAACAACGCTCAGATCCAAAAAATTCAGGTTAGGAGCCAAAACATGTTTGGAGCTGCGGCAGCAAAAGACCCGCAGGGGTGATGGGCCGCACCCTGAGGACGAGGGAGCGGGCCTGCTCCGAGGCACGCAGATTGCCATCGAGGAGCCTGGTGCTAAGCCCTGACTCACAGGTCCTGGACTTTACCCCTCCGCTCCTCTTTATCGTGGCGTCTGCCGCTGGGAGGGGCGGAGAGGACAGCCGGTGCCTGGAACACAGGCTGAAGGGAGCTTTGACCTTAGCTGCTCAAGACCTCTTCAGTTACTGAGTTGGCAAGCCAGGATTTGAACCCGGGTCAGTCTGGCCCCAATCCCCCCAGCCCTCTCCTTCCTCCCCACTCTGGTGAAAACGGGGAGCCAATGGCAGAGGGCCTCCTTCAACCTGGAGCTCTCGGAGGGGCCCCGAGGGGAACACCTGGGATCAGAGTGACCACGTTTCCTACGGTTACACAACTGACTCAGACGAGGATCCACAGACACGCCCAGCAACATGAAACCAAAAGTGAGGCGGCCGACCAGCAAAGCAGCCCCTGTGACAGGTGAGGGGAAGATCAGAGAATTACTCACGTCATCCTCTTCACCATGGCTCTAGCGCAGAGTTCGGCAAGCTCATTAGTCAACAGAGCCAAATAGCAACAGGACAACGATCGACATTTCTTTGGAGAGCCACATGTTTTAAACGTAAACCTCTTCTAACGCCACTTCTTCAAAATAGACTCGCCCCGGGCCGTGGTATTTTGTGGAAGAGCCACACTCAAGGGGCCAAAGAGCCGCATGTGGCTCACGAGCTGCAGTTTGCTGACCGTGGCTCCAGAAGCCTGGAGGACTCAAACATCAACCGGCTCATTTAAATAATAATAATAATAATAACAATAATAATAATAACAATAATAATAATTTGTTTATTTAATGTATTTTTATTTATTTCAGAGAGGAAGAGAGAGATAGAAACATCCGTGGTGAGAGAGAATCATTGATTGGTTGCCTCTTGCACACCCCCTACTGGGGATCGAGCCTGCAGCCCAAACATGTGCCCGGACAGGGAATCAAACCGTGACCTCCTGGTTCACAGGTCCATGCTCAGCCACGGAGCCTCATGGGCCAGGCTCAACCAGGCTCATTTTTGAGGGGGATTGGGGATGAGGTGACTACTGAGTTCCAGCCTCAAGGAGCCTTCCTGAGTACTCTGTTCCTGTGAACAGTGAGCCCCTGACGCAGGGGTAATTTTCATCATGTTTTCATCATCTGTTCTCACTGCTAGCACAGGGCCAGGCACGCAATAAACCCTCACTCCATGAACGAATTTCTGTTTTGAAAATCAGCTCAGTCTCTCTGCAAATTTTTTAGAAAGAGAAAACTACCTAGAAAAACTAATTGCACTTGACAAAAAGCTGTTCCTAAAGTGTTAACTAAAACTTTTATTGGTAGTTCATCTCAGGATAAAATCTCACAACAAGAAATGAACCTAAAGCAGTCATATTATAGTGCAAAAAATTAAAATTTAAAAGCTATCAAGACCACATTATAAAATTTTCAAAAGCCTCCTAATATTTAAATAAAAAAAGGGGGAAAGTAGAAGAACATCGTGTAAGGAAAAATATCCTGAAAGTAAATTACATCTAGAAAATTTGTACTTTAGAAAATTAATTGTAATGCTATCAGCAAGACACCCATGAAAAACACATATGGTGCCAAAACAAGCCAGAGGAAAATCATTTGGGCAAAAAATGAAAAAGGATCCCAAGTCAAATTTATAGAAAATATTCCTTTATTAACGTTTGGTCGAGAATATGTTTGTATATTTTCAGAAAACAACTCTGAGACCATGTGGATTCTGGCAACAGAGAGGAATTGACAGGACTACTCCAACCATGAAGACAGAAGAGAAGCAGTCCAGAGATGGAAGTCACTGATGACACCTTACCATAATAGAAGTCAGCAGCTGTGTATCACTGCAGGTTGCCCAGGACCAAACCAGAGAGGGTTGGACCTGCATTACCACCATTTGCCCATCATCCAGAACTGAAATATCATTGCTGACATGTACACATAAGGAACTGTTTGAAATTGGGTCTCAAAAGAACTGGTGGCCCAGAAAGAAGCTCACTACAGACTGATTCATATGCCTTTGAGCATAACGATTATTGCTTGTCTCATTTTTTATTCTTTTAAGTATGTTCCCAGTAGGACATGCTCTCACTCATCTGGGGGAAATGGCGAACAACATAGACTGATGAACAAGAACAGACCCAGAGATAAGGAGCCATGGGTCAGGCTGTTGGACCTCAAAGGGAGAGTTCAACCAAAGGACTTACGTGCACACATATGAGCTTAACCAGTGGTCAAGGACAATAGGGGGGTGGGGGCATGAGTGGGGAGGGGTGGGGGATTGGAATGGGGGGCTGAGGACAAATATGTGATACCTTAATCAATAAAAATTTTAATTAAAAAAAGAGAGAGAGAAAACTGTAGTGAGGGAAGGGAATTGAGAGGTGAAATGAGGCATGCCACCGAGTAGACACATTCTTCAACACCTTCCTGGCAAAGGAAGGGAAGTGGAGGGACAGAACAGCCAGCCCTGGGCAGCACCCCTGTAGACAAAGGCTTTCGGCTCCTGGAGGGGTTGTGGGACAGGCAGGGATGTGCGCTGGGTTCGGGAGTCTCTCAGGACCCCGAGCCCTGAGGTTGCAGAGGAGGCAGGCTGCAGTGACCCCTAGGAGCATATCTTCAGGCCTCCAGGGATGGGTTCACTCATTCCACACGTTATTTACTGACCACCTACTGTGTGCCAAGCTGTGTTTGAAGCACTGGGGATGCAGCAGTGGATACAATTTCTAAAAAGTCCTGCCCTTTCCAGGGGCTTACATTCTAGCAAGGAGATCAGGGAAAACATTAATAAGACAAAATTACAAATGCATTTACCCTTGACCCAGCAATGCCACGTCTGGGACTTTAGGCAAGAGCTTCGTCTGCACAGTAAAATGATGTAGGCGTAAGGTTACCGATTGCAGTGCTGTCTGTAATAACAAAAGACTAGGCACAACTTTCAATCTCCAACATATCCATTCAAATCAAAACAAACAAGGAATTTAATGTAGCCTGGCTGGCATGGCTCAGTGGAGCGTCAACCTATGAACCAGGAGGTCACGGTTTGATTCCCGGTCAGGGCACATGCCTGGGTTGCAGGCTCCATCCCCAGTGTGGGGCGTGCAGGAGGCAGCCGATCAATGATTCTCTCTCACCACGAATGTTTCTATTTCTCTCTCCCTCTCCCTTCCTTTCTGAAATCAATAAAAATATATTTAAAAATATGTAATGTAGATTTTATTAGATGATGATAAAAGTATTTTGGAGAATCACGAGAAGGGAATTAGGTAATGCTGGGAAAGGGTTTTGCCTTTTTTTTTTTTTTTTAAGAGTGAGAATTCCCTGACCGGTTTTGCTCAGTGGGTAGAGCATCAGCCTGCAGACTCAAGGGTCCTGGGTTTGATTCCTATCGAGGGCATATACATTGGTTGCAGACACAACCCCTGTGGGGAGTGTGCAGGAGGCAGCTGATTGATGTTTCTCTCTCATCAATGTTTCTGGCTATCTCCCTCTCCCTTCCTCTCTGTAAAAACTCAATTAAAAAAAAAAAAAAAAAATATATATATATATATATATATATATATATATATATATATATATATATATATTTTATTTTTTTTTTAAAGAATAAGAATGAACTGTATTGGCAAGAGTCAAAATCAATAGCAGGACACCTCTGAGATGCTATCCCGTGGGGCCCGGAGGCTTCGGTTGTTGCTGTTTTAAAGGGATTGCCAGGGAAGGCCTAATGGAGAAGATCACATTTGAGTAACGACCTGAAGAGATGGGTTTGTATCAGGGAAGCGTCCCAGGCAGTGGTAACAGCAGGTGGAAAGGCCCTGAGGTAGGAGCCTGTCTGGCATGTCCACGGACCAGCTGGGTTGGAGCAGAGTCGCGGGCTGGGGGGAACACGGCAGGGGATTTGCTAGCGTGGCCACTCCGGGCCCTCGGAGTCTCCAGGGCTGCAGCTTTTGAGCAGCTCATGGCCCTGGGAAGCTTCCTTCTCATAATGGCCTCCCCAGTGCATTCGAATATTTCCCCCGAGGACGCCAGATGCTCCTTTTCATCTTCTCTGCATCTTTGTCTTAAAGCGCGATGCCCAGAACTGTGCCGGCTGGTGCCCTCACTGCCACCGCCATCGCCAGCTCGCCTGCCTCTCAGCGGAGCTGGCTGCTGTCGACGGCTCCCTCCTGGGAGCTCTTCCTTCTCATAACTGACCTCCCGACATCCACCCCCCCACCCCCCGACCCGACCGTCTCCTCTGAGTCTCCCCGGCTGCCCTAAACACCAGGCTCTCAGGCTCTGTCCTCACCCTCTTTTCCTCTGGTACCTGCCCTCACCCCATCCTCCCCAGAACCTGTGCCCCTCACTTCTCTCCCTAGCCCAGACCCCAAGTTCTTCTGGCCCCTGCACCTCTGCCCCAGAGGCCTCTGGCACCTTGGACTCTGCATATGTCCAGAGCCTGCTGATCACCCCTCTATCCCGCAGACGGGACATACGGGTCCTCTGGACGCCCTCTCCTGGAGGGCCCTGTTGCTCCGGGCCTGCACCTTCCATACCTGCCCACCTGAGCAAGGGTCAGCTCTCCCTGGTGGACAACACCTAGCAGAGGGCCGGGCACGTAGTGAGCACTCAATAAACTTGATCAAATGGCCGGGTTGCCTCCTGCACTGTTCCAGCTTCTGAATCCAATCCCCTCTCCCAGGGACCCTCACCAGGCCCAGGGGTCCACCTCCAGAGCCCCTGCCTCCCCCAAACCTGAGTGGAGAAGCCCCCGGAGCCTGCCCTTCAAAACCCTCCCAGACCCTGAGGTGTGTGCTCCCAGGGAGACTGGAGCCCAGAAGGGTGACCCCCGGAGGGAGGTTTCAGTGACTTCTGCCTGTAGGGGACAGACTATGAATAGATCGTGGAAATCCTGGGGGAGAGAGCAGTTGGAGTAGGAGGAGGGGGCAGAAGCAGAACCCCGAGGTGAAGGGCCCCATCAGCCAGGCACCTGCAGAGCCTCAGTGGCAGCGCCCAGCACAACACTCCGCTGTGCTTGCTTCCCAGGACAAGACCGGCAGCCCCAGACTGCCAGCCCCATGGAGAGGGTGCCTCTGTATTTGATGCCCCGTGGCCCGGGCTGTCTCTCCACCCCATCTCTAGGTTACTAGATAAAATTCAGGCCGCCTGGGTAAGTTTGAGTTTCAGATAAATAAGTAAATTTTCAGGATAAGTATGTCCCCCTCCCCAGTATTTTCTTTGAGGCGTACTTGCCTAAAAAAAATTATTTGTTGTTCATCTGAAATCCCAATTCAAATTTAACTGGATTTCCTCCTTATTTATTTATTTATTTTTTTAGCTAAATCTGGCAGCCCTACCCCCAAGGGACCTTTAGCAATGTCCGCAGATATTTCTGGTTGTCATGTTGTCACGATGTGGGGGTGAAGGGAGGTGCTACGGGCATTTCGTGGGTAAAGGCTAGGGATGCTGCTAAACACCCTACAGTGCACAGGACAGCTCCGCACCCAAGCATTATCCAGACCAAAATGTCAAAAGTGCCCAGGTTAGAAACTCTCCTGAGGGCATCCGGAGCACGCAGAACTCCCCGCCCCACCCACCACGTACCTGCCTGCCTGCCTTCCCTCAGGCCACGGGAGACAGGGAGAGAGTCACGGGCCTGTCCCAGACATTAACCAAGGCTGTTATGAAGCTAATGGGGAAGATGGAATATGAGATTGTGTGCCTTCCCCACACCGCACTGGGGTAAACAATGCATAAAAAAACTCAGGGGAGGGAAAATGACTAAAACGTCCAGGCAATGGAAAAGGTTTGTCCTCTCTAGCTTTTTCCTTGTCCCACACATTTCCTGAGAACCGTGTTTGTAAAATATTTTTGAATGCTTAAACTTGTAATTATATAAGCAATGCATGAATACGTTCTCATTACATTAAAAAAAAAAAAAATTGGAGACAGGGCATCAAAGCCAGTCTCCTTTGGCCAGTCTGGCCCCAGCCCCCAGAGGCAGTGCTTTGAATGGATACTGGAACGTGGGATCACACTGTCATAAGGTAGGCATATTTTCTAAAAATATATATTTTTTTTGTATTGATTTCAGAGAGGAAGAGAGAGGGAGAGAGAGATTAAAAATATCAATGATGACAGAGAATCACGGATCGGCTGCCTCCTGCACGCCCCACACTAGGGATTGATGAAATGTTATGACCCGGGCATGTGCCCTGACCAAGAATCAAACCATGCCGAAACCAGTTTGGCTCAATGGATAGAGCGTAGGCCTGTGACTGAAGGGTCCCGGGTTCGATTCCGGTCAAGGGCATGTACCTTGGCTGCAGGCACATCCCCAATAGGGGGTGGGCAAGAGGCAGCTGGTCAATGTTTCTCTCTCATCGATGTTTCTAGCTCTCTGTCCCTCTTCCTTCCTCTCTGTAAAAATCAATAAAATATATTTTAAAAAATAAATAAAAAAAGGAAAGAAAGAAAGAAGCATGGAGATGTAAAGTAAAGCATAGGGGATGTAGTCAATAATATTGTAATAACTATGTATGATGTGAGATGAGTACTAGATTTATATTAAAAAAAAAAAAAAAAGAATCAAACCACGACTTCCTGGTTCATAGGTTGATGCTCAACCGCTTTGAGCCACGCCGGCCAGGCTTGCTTGTTTTCTTAGATTCCTGCATGGGGGTGCAGCTATCTCTAAGCTATCTTTTGTTTTCATTTCCTTTGGATATAAACCCAGAAGTGGAATTCCTGGATCGTCTGGTAGTCCTATTTTTAATTTTTTGAGGAAGCTCCATATTATTTTCCATTGTAGCTGCACCGGTCTGCATTCCCACCAACAGTGCAAAAGGGTTCCGTTTTCTCCACATCCTCAGCAACACTTATCATCTCTTGTCTCTTTGGTGATAGTCATCCTAACCGATGTGAGATGCCATCTCATCGCAGTGTGATCTGTGTTTCCCTCATGATTAGGGATGTCTTTTCATGTATCTTTTCATGTATCTGTTAGCCATTTGGACACCGTCTTTGGAAAAAATGTTATGACTAAGGCTGAATAAATTCAGTATTCTTTTTCACTTTAAATTAATTAAAAAATTTACTCAAGCCCTGGCTGGTTTGGCTCAGTGGATAGAGCATCAGCCTGAGGACAGAGCGGTCCCGGGTTCAATTCTGGTCAAGGGAACATGCCTGGGTTGTGGGCTGGATCCCCATTAGGGAAGGCGCAAGAGGCAGCCAATCAATGATTCTCTTTCATCACTGATGTCTCTATCTCTCTTTCCCTCTCCCTTCCTCTCTGAAATCAATAAAGATATATTTTTAAAACAAACAAACAAATAAATAAATATCTATCAATATACATGCACACCCTACAGCATTCAGAAAAGACAGTCAGTGAAAAGCCAGCTGTTTTCCCAGGTCTGAAGTGCAGCTCAGCCACACCCCTCCGCCCACTCCTCCTCTGAAAGCAGTTGCTGGCGTCAACCTGCAGAGATATTCAGTGAGCACATCCGTCCTTACAGAGATAGCCTTTCTCTTTAGCGTTTACACAAATCAGAATATTTCCACACTGGTCTGTACTTTGCTCTTTTTTTAAATCTGGAAAGTGGTTCATCTCACTGTACATAGAGCCATGCTATTCTTGCTCTTGACGTCATAGCATCCCATCTGATGTGATGGGTTTATTTAAATTTGTTTTAAACAGTTGTGTGGTATTGGACATTTTGGCGGCTCTCATGCTACAATGATTTTAAAATATATATATTTTATTGA
This sequence comes from Pipistrellus hanaki, assembly GCF_964339955.1. Lineage (NCBI taxonomy): Eukaryota > Metazoa > Chordata > Mammalia > Chiroptera > Vespertilionidae > Pipistrellus > Pipistrellus hanaki. The sequence continues at coordinate 41,582,372 of NC_140511.1, read as the reverse complement.
TTTTTTACAGAGAGGAAGAGAGAGGGATAGAGAGTTAGAAACATCGATGAGAGAGAATCATCCATCAGCTGCCTCTTGCACACCCCCCACTGGGGATGTGCCCGCAACCAAGGTACATGCCCTTCCTTGATGGGAATCAAACCTGGGACCCTTGGGTCCCCAGGCTGACATTCTATCCACTGAGCCACACCGGTTAAGGCAGGAACCCAATTCTAATAGGAGTGGTACATCCCCTCCCCTCCCAGTTCTGCAGTGTTGGACATTTTGGTGGCTCTCATGTTACAATGATTTTTTTAAAAACATATTTTATTGATTTTTTACAGAGAGGAAGAGAGAGGGATAGAGAGTTAGAAACATCAATGAGAGAGAATCATCAATCAGCTGCCTCTTGCACACCCCCCACTGGGGATGTGCCCACAACTAAGGTACATGCCCTTGACCGGAGTCGAACCCGGGACCTTTCAGTCCGCAGGCCAACACTCTATCCACTGAGCCAAACCGGTTTCGGCTACAATGAATTTTTTTACACATAGATCATTTCTCACGTAGGGGAATATGTTTGTAGGTAATCCCCTAAAAGTGGAATTGCTGGGTGAAAGGGCAAGTATATTTAAAGAGTTTCAGATTGGCCGAAACCGGTTTGGCTCTGTGGACAGAGCGTCGGCCTGCGGACTGGAAAGTCCCGGGTTCGACTTTGGTCAAGGGCATGTACCTTGGTTGCCGGCACATCCCCAGTGGGAGGTGTGCAAGAGGCAGCTGATCGATGATTCTCTCTCATCGATGTTTCTAACTCTCTATCCCTCTCTCTTCCTCTCTGTAAAAAAAACAATAAAATATATTTTAAAAAAATAAATAAATAAAGAGTTTCAGATTGTACCCAAATTGCCTTCCACATCAATTCACTGATTAATTCATTGCACAATTGTAAAGAAATTATTTTTAATTCAGAGAAACTATGACTTATAAAGGACCTACTTCGTGTCTGGAACTTTATACATAGATTGCCAAAAACACACATGGCATCCTTGAGGCACGGGGATTAAGCCTTGTGTGTAAGGCGCCCACAGAGCAGGCGGCAGAGCTAGAAACCAAGCCATGGCCTGCCAGGCTCCTCCCCGAGGCCTGGGCCTGGGACTCGTCATCGGGCAGGAAGCTGACAACGTGGTATGAGGAACCAGATTCCAGCATATCTCAGGGCCATGTCACATGACAGGTGACGGGAGGCCTGAGCCAGGGGCCTGGGAACATGGGCCCAAAGCTGAAGATGGGTAGGAGTGGGGTTGGGTGGAGGCAAGGGCTTTACAGAGGTGAGAGCTTTGAAGGTGAGGCCCAGGGTTGAAGGAATAGATTTTGCTGGTGAAAAATAGAAAAGGGTGGCCCACGCCCAGACACAGGAGCCAGACTGTCTGGCATTGAATCTTACTTCTGCCGCTGCCGAGATGTGTGATCCGTCACATCTAAAAATTACAGAATCTAATTCATAAAGCTGTTATGAAAATTAAATGTGTCAAAGCATAGTTTTAAAAAGAAAAAGGCACCTGTCACCTTGCAAGCATTCACTTGCATTAGCCATTTGCTAAAGAATAACTAAATTGATTTCAATTGGTAATCTTTTTAAAAAAATTTTTTTTTCATAGAAGAAGGGAGAGGGAGAGAGAGATAGAAATATCAACAATGAGAGAGAATCATCAATCTCTAAATGGTTAGGGGGTGATCATGCTGGCAGGCAGAAGCGGTTTGGGGCAATCAGGAAGGCAGGCAGGCGAGCAGTTGGGAGCCAGCAGTCCTGGATTGTGAGAGGGATGTCCGACTGCCTGTTTAGCCCCAATCCTTTGGCGATCAGGCCTAAACAGGCAGTCAGACATCTCTTGAGGGATCCCAGATTGGAGAGGGTGCAGGCTGGGCTGAGGGACCCCCCCACCCCCAGCCCCATGCACAAACTTTGAGCACCGGGCCTCTAGTGGGTAAATTAAAAAAATGATTAAAATGAACTCCACCTGTTGTGGGGTTTTTTCTTTCATAAGTGGCTACTGGAACACAAACTTATGTATGTGGCTCATGTTTTATATTTCTGTTAGCTTGGACCCATAATCTTCCTACGGGTACCTGCCTCCCTTCCCCGCAGGGTGAAGCTGCAGCCCACGGTGAAGGCTGGTGAGACAGATGGGCTCTCTGCCTGCTTTTTCCTGTGGATTCAGTGGACCACCTGACCATGGCTGCGTTTCCCATGATCAGTCTGGGCCCGCTGTGCTCTGCCGCCCTCTAGCGGCCTCTTTTCCAAGCTGCCCTGCTCTTCAGAGACATCCCATCTTCCTGATGAGAAGGGACTGGAGTTGGTATCCTGAAACACTTCGAGGACCCCCAACCATTTATCCCACTCACTGTCTTGCCTTGATGTTAGTTCATTCAAATTCTCTTTGCAGAAAGAATTTAAGAAATTTCCTGGTACCTAGTTACCGTCGTCTCACCAGGTCTCAATACAATTATGATGGAGGCATCTTACAGTTGTCTTCACTTCTCCAGCAGTGGCATCTTGTTGGTGGAACATTATCAGTAACATCCGGAAAACAATATCGTCTAACCCTTTACATTCATGGATGTTAATAAGTAATTATACATAAGAGGCCAGACTTTCGGTCTTAGAAGACAGTTTCCTTCTGTTGGTAAAACGAGTTGAGTATGGTACATGGGTTAAACTGTGTTGTGGTTCAGACCCCCTATTGATGAGTAAACACGGGGTAATGGAAAGAAATTAAATCTCAACGGGTCACTGACCAGGGAAAACACCCAGCTGGTTCAGGATCTTCCTGGAAAACCAGCCAGCTAAACCAAACCCGCGTTACCTCAGCCAACCAGGGCAAGGAGGGTGGACAGGGTTGAGGTCATGGATCCGCGCCATGGGGTTCTCGGGATCATCCAGAAGGCCTGAAGACACTCCCCGGCTTGTGCGGAATGGGAATATATAAGCTCAAGGAGAAAATGAAACGATGAGAAATGTGCAACTGTTCAAGAAAAAACCTTGTTTTTGTATTTTTTTAAATGGATAATTGTGGGTATCAAGTCACTGTGGCATTTATATTCTTACGGAGAAGACATTTATCAGAGTGACTAACTGCTTTATTCCACAGTGTTGACATTGCGATAATGCTGGAAAATGGAGTCTTTGCAAGTTTATTTACACATGGTGAAAAGTACCTACCGATGTTAACGTTCTATAGAATTCAGACTGCACAAAGGGGAGCCACACCCTTCGGTTCTTGTAAGGAGAATGTGAGCACAAAACGTTGAAGACCAGGCCCTGGGCGGTATACCCGAGAGTGGAATGGCTGGGTTTGGGAAAACACACACAATCAACATTCCTCAAGGACAGCAAACCTTCCCGAGCCTCTCTGCTAATTTACATTTTCCCCAGCAGTGGGGCTGTGTTTCATTGCTCTGAATCCCCCCCCAGAGCTCAGTGACGGTGGGGACCTACACCATCCATGAGGCAGACATCCCTGCTGTCTCTCTGCAGAAGCACAAGGCTATACGCAGAGGTTACTTGGAGCCTGTCGGATCCAGGGCAAGTCTGGCCAGTCTCTCCCAGTCCGGATTGGCCAGACCCCAGCAGCAAGCTAACTGGTGGGGGCATCTGCCCCCTGGTGGTCCGTGCACATCATAGCAACTGGTTGAACTGTTGAATGGAGAACTAGTTAGATGGTTCTAATGGCTTCTCTCTACAAAAGCCCAAAGCACTCATCTCTGAGAAAGAGCCCTCCCTGCTCAGTACCCCAGGCCTGGACCCTGCCCGTTGGGCAGTGGTGGCTGCATGCCAGCCCTGGCTCTTACCCATTCCCTTTGTCTCCAAGCTAACCAGCTGCCTGTTCACATGGCCTTGCTCTGGGCAGGAAGCTGGAGTTGGTAGCACTGGCTTGTTACTATCTTATTCCGGAGGCCCCCCCAGTAGAATGACAGTAAATCCAGTCCTTCCTGTGTGGGTTTCCCTGGTCCAGTCCTGGGAAGCCGGCCTCCCTCCTCCTGCCTCGTGTTTCTATGGAGGACGCCCCCCTCCCCAGCATGTCTGTCCCACATTCTCAGCGTCTGGAATGGAGTCACCAAAGATGCCCACATGGCTAGCTGACCCATTGAAGGAGCAGGGAGTGCTGGCTGGGGAGAGCCGCAGTCCCACCCCTTTCTGGGAAAGAGGAGGACCAAGGCCCTGTAGTTGCCACCAGAGGGTGAAGCAGCCCCCTTTGGGGAGAGCCAGTTTAGGAAAGGAGGAATTTCCGCGTTCTAAAATTAAACTCGACAAACTTACTGTCTGGGTACTGCACCGGGTTACCTCCCTCCCTCCAGATGGGCTCCGCGGCAGACACCCCAGGGACGATCCAGCTGGCGTTTCTCACCTGCACCCTCCCACACAGACTCAGCTCTCCTTGCCCAATCCTCACTAGCCCTGGGCCAGGCCTTGTTCCAGTTCTGGGCCCCGCCTCTTCCAATCAGACCCCGATCCCACACTCCTGGGGGATGCCTGATGGTTTGGGACTTCCGAGGCCTTTTTCTCTCCCTTGGCACATCTTTCTGCTTCAGCAGCCAGATCTCTGGCACAATTATTCCCACATCATTCCTTTAAGGAAGCTTTCTCTGCCCAATACATCTTATAGTAGTACTAGAGGCCCAGTGCACGGACCCCCAATGGGGTTCCTCGGCCTGGCCTGCGGGGATTCGGCTGAAACCGGCTCTCTGACATCCTGAGGGGTCCCGGATTGCGAGAGGGCACAGGTCAGGCCAAGGGAACCACAGGAGGGATCCAAGGCAAGTCCGGCCAGTCTCACCCAGTCCGGATTGGCCAGACCCCAGCAGCAAGCTAACTGGTGGGAGCATCTGCCCTCTGGTGGTCAGTGCACATCATAGCAACTGGTTGAACTGTTGAATGGTTAGACACTTAGCATATTAGGCTTATTATATAAGATGGTTCTTTTGCTTGTAGTCAAATTGTGCTGTGTGTGTGTGTGTGTGTGTGTGTCCATCTGTAAAGAGCAGAGGTAAGAGCCCAGGTATTAGTGTTGGGTAGTTCTTGGTGAGGTGACTCACCCTAACCAAAAACACTGAAGATTAATATAAACCTAAATTCCAGGATGTTTATTTGCACTAAAGAGCAATGATTATCTGACCCATTTTACTAATACTTTCCCTGAGCTGGGTGCTTTAAAGATAACATTTATTGATTTTTTACAGAAAGGAAAGGAGAAGAATAGAGAGTTAGAAACATCGACCAGCTGCCGCCTGCACACCCCCCACTGGGGATGTGCCCGAAACCAAAATACATGCCTTTGATGGGAATTGAACATGGGAGCTTTCAGTCCGCAGGCCGACGCTCTATCCACTGAGCCAAACCGGTTTCGGCTAAAGATAACATTTAATCAAACATAGAAATCCTATGAAGTTGTCAACATAAGAAATGTCCAACCCTGTAGAGAATTTTTATAAGACTTTATTTAAGTCAAAATTGATAATTGCCAGGGAGCAGGATCTAAAATGCTCCATGTCGAAATCGGTTTGGCTCAGTGAGTAGAGAGTCAGCCTGCAGACTGAAAGGTCCCAGGTTCGATTCCGGTTAAGGTCATGTACCTTGGTTGCCGGCATATCCCCAGTAGGGGGTGTGCAGGAGGTAGATGTTTCTCTCTCATCGATGTTTCTAACTTTCTATCTCTCTCCCTTCTCTGTAAAAAATCAATAAAATATATTTTAAAAAATAATAAATAAATAAAATGCTCCAGAAGATAAGTTTGCAGCTCCTTTTATGCGTTTGTAATTAAGGAGGAAATTTAAGGAAGATCACATGAAGTGGGGGGGGGAAGCAAGGCAGGACTGGATAACAGGGCCGTTAACAAGTTTATGCCTTCTCTTGTAAGTGGTGCTTTCCAGGGCTATTATTTCTGACATTTCGATGGTGTGTTAGCCTTGGTGCACAAGATCAAGAACAGGGCTGGGGGGGCAATGGTAAGATATGTACACATATACTATCTTGATAAAAAAAAAAAATGAAAAAATAAAGAAAAGAAACACAGGGCTGGATTAAAACCTTTCACTGAATAAGTTATAGGCCTGGGTGTGCCGACCTACCATGCCTTGCCCAGTTAGAGATTTATGACTTATTATAACACCTCTTTTCAGTTAATAATGTCTCCACGTCCCAGATGAAGAATCTGAGGCTCAGAAGGTTAAGTGACTTGCTTGAGATCACAAAACTTGTCAGTGGCCGCACTGGGATATGAGACAGACTGAGCTGGCTCCCCATTTCCCCACTGCCCCACCCCCGGCCAAGCTGTCGGCTCCTTCGGCACCTCCTGGTGTGGCCCCAGCACCCTCTGGGGCACTCCTGTATTGTGGGGACCCCCTTTGTGTGACACTGCAGGTGCAAGTTTACTCATCCAGGGTTTCTTGCTGCCTAAGGAGAGAACTGGAAACATGTGGCCCAATATATCTACTTGCTTCTTTGTCCTTTTCAATATTTCTTATTAATGTACTTTATTTTTTAATATATTTTATATTTTTAATTTTTAATCTTATTTTTAGATTATGGAGAGTGGGCTTCTTCCTAAAATGTTCAGCCCATTCATTCTGCCTGATGAGTCCGTTGGTCTGGCAAACACTTAAGTCTCTTCTGAGCCCCAGCTCAAGGACCGGAGCTCTGTGACACCTTTTCCAAAACCCTGCCCTCCCCAGGCTCTCTTTTCCCTATCACAACATGACACTTACCACACTTATTTACTTATCTGTATTCCCACTCCTCACCCTCAGATCTGAACTCCTGGAGGTCAGGAGCTGAATCAGATTAATCTGTGTACCCAGGGCCTAGCATAGCCAGTGGGCCCAAGCAATACAGTGAATGCTGCCCTGGCCAGGTAGCAGGTAGCTCAACTGGTTAGGGTGTGGTGCTGCTACACCAAAGTGGCAGGTTCGATTCCTGATCAGGGCACATACAAGGAACCAATGAATGCATAAATGAGTGAAACAACAAACCAATGTCTCTCTCCCCCTCCCCCCTTCCTATTTTTCTCTAAATATCAATTATAAAAGACATGGCAGTTGATTGTTGTTTCTTTCTCTCTTTAAAATCAATAAAACATATCCTTGGGTGAGGATTATATATATATATATATATATATATATATATATATATATATATCTTGAATGCTAATTGAACATTTGCTATGTTCCAGATGCTTTACTATTATATGTGCTAAGCACTCTGCCTGCATTAATTCATTTACTAGTAACCTTGTTACTGGTGAGTTTTTATTCTTGTCTCCTGATATAAAAGAATTTAAACCAGGGACACTGGCAAAAGCAAAGACAGATTTGTTGAGGCTCCGCAGAGGGCAAGAACACCGAGATAGCCAAAACCAGTTTGGCTCAGTAGATAGAGCATCGGCCTTCGGACTGAAAGGTCCCAGGTTCGATTCCGGTCAAGGGCATGTACCTTGGTTGCGGGCACATCCCCAGTAAGGGGTGTGCAAGAGGCAGCTGATTGATGATTCTCTCTCATCAATGTTTCTAACTCTATCCCTCTCTCTTCCTCTCTGTAAAATAAATAAATAAATATTAAAAAGAACACTAAGATAAGTCCCAGGTTCTGCATGCCAGACGTGAGTCTTAGGTGTTTTATTGCTTGGGAACACTGAGGTTGCTGGGGTTAACCAATCAAGGTGTAGGTTAACAGACTCTTTGCTTTTTTGGAATACTGATGTCTAGGTGTACATCAGTGAAGTGAAGCTTTCTGGGATTGTGCAGCACTTATTATGGGATACAGGAAGGGACTTTCCCAGGTATTAAGTTTGTCTCTATGGTTTGTGGCTTTAGATCTGGAAAACAAACTTGTCAGGTTAGTTCCTGGACCATTGTTTTTGTGGGTTTTTTTTGTTGTTGTTTTTGTTTTTGTTGTTCGGATGAGCAAATAGAATTTTTTTTTTTTTATATGCAGTCTGGTAATTTTATTTTCAAAACAGAGAAATCAGATTTTTGCAGTAAAAACTCACACAAATATTTCTATTATTATGTACTATACAGCAATCATTTTTTATCTACTTGTCTGCCGGCCGACGCTCTAGCCACTGAGCCAAACCAGTTAGGGCTCGAAAGCACCTTTGACTGGTCCCAAAGGCCAGGTTTTAAGTCCATACATCAGTCCATTGTGTTGCCACCCAGGCTGTTTGTTCAGAAAAACCCGAACAAGGTTAAATGGTTGCTCTCACCGAGTTCACCTCTACTCGCCACTGGACCACGTGGGCCTCAGTTTACAAAGGAGGAAGGGCCTGTGTATGTGGAAGAGGAGGCTGTGGCGGTCTCACTGGCCTGGCTCCAGGGCTCCAGAAAGAATTCTGAGTCCACACACTAGTCCTCCTTCACCCAGGGCTAGGGGCGGACCCAGGAACTCAGCTTTGCAATTCCCAGGGTTCCAGGCAAACAGGGAACAAGACTGGTCCCACGCCTCTTAGACTTCCTTTTGTTCAATAATATGCCTTTAAACTAGGGGTGTCGAACTCAATCAGAGAAGGGGCCAAAATCTAAAATCCAGCCTAAATCGCGGGCCGAATGGTTTACTGAACAGTCATAAACTGACAATGTCATAAACTGACAGCGGAGTGCAGTGATGACAGCGCGGTGCGGGCCACATTGCAAGGCCTGGCGGGCTGGATTTGGCCCGCGGGCCTTGTGTTTGACACATGTGCTTTAAACAGTAACTCAGTGCCCTCTGTCTGCCAAATCTCATGGAAACAAAGAGAGGTAAAGCACCTTTGACTTCTGGGTGGGAAATGACAGCAGCACTGCCCAACAAAAAGATAAGCTACGTATGAAATTCTCAATTTTCCGGTTGCCACATGGGGGGGGGAAAATATATATATATATATATATATATATATATATATATATATATATATATATATATATATATCTCCCTAGCCATTTTTGCTCAGTGAATAGAACATCAGCCTGTAGACTGAAGGGTCCCGGGTTCAGTTCTGGTCAAGGGCATCTACCGTGGTTGCAGGCTCCTCCCTAGCCTTAGTCTGGGCTTATGCAGCAGGCAACCAATCTCACATTGATGTTTCTCTGTCTTTCTCTCTCTCTTCCACTTTCTATAAAAATCAATGGGAAAATATCCCATTTGTGAGGATTAACAAAAGGAAAAAAATTCAAAGAAAAAGAATCAGGTGAACATAATACTATATTTTATTTAACTCATTTTATATCTAAAATGCTATTGTTTTAACATGTAATCAATACAAAAATTATTAAGATATTCCTTTTTTTCACTTTGAAATCTGGTTTGTTTACACATAGAACAATTTTCCCCTTAGACTAGCCACCTTTCAGGTATCAGTAGCCCTGTGAAACCAGTGGCTACATTATCAGATGGAGATTCATAGTCTGGTTAAGAAAATAAACTTTTCTTTATCCTGAGCTTTCAAAAGAAAGGATTAAGGGATTTGGTGTTAGAGGCTGAGCCAATTCACAGTGTTTCACAAGTGGTCACATGATCAGAAATGAGGTCCTTGCTTTTTTTTTTTTAACTCATTTTCAGTTTTACAAAGAATGTATGAATTTTTTTTATTATATATAAAAAAAAAAAGTTGAGCCCTGACCAGTTTAGCTCAGTGGATAGATCAATGGACTGAGGGTCCCAGGTTCACTTCAGTCAAGGGCAAGTATCTTAGTTGCAGGCTGATCCCCAGTAGGGGGCGTGCAGGAGGCAGCTGATTGGTGTTTCTCCCTCATGGGAGTTTCTAACTCTATCTCTTTCCCTTCCTCTCTGATAAAAATCAATAATAATGTATTTTTCTTTAAGTTGAGCAATAAAACAGATTACCCCTTAATCTTCCTCCAAACTACGCCATTCCCAGAAGTAAGTTTGGTTAGCTCTCAGTTGGCTATTTATCCTTATATGCATTTACATGCATATGTTTTTTTGGGTTTTTTTTTGTGTTTTTTTTTTTAATGGATAAAGCCATGTTTTATTTTTTTTTAAATATATTTCATTGATTTTGTACAGAGAGGAAGGGAGAGAGATACAGAGTTAGAAACATCAATGAGAGAGAGTCATCAATCAGCTGCCTCTTGCACACCCCCTACTGGGGATGTGCCCACAACCAAAGTACATGCCCTTGACCAGAATCGAACCCGGGACCCTTCAGTCCCCAAGCCGAAGCTCTATCCATTGAGCCAAACCGGTTCCGGCTACATGCATATGTTTTATTTTCTTTATTTTCTTGTACATCAATATTATACAGTTTATATTGTTCTGAAACTAGGTTTTGTCACATAGTGATATTTCTTTATTTCTTTTTTAAAATATATTTTTTTATTGATTTCAGAGAGAAAGGGTGAAGGAGAGAGATTGAAACATCAGTGATGAGAGAGAATCATTGATTGGCTGCCTCTTGCATGCCCCCGCGGGCCCTCCCCCCCCCCCCACACACACACACACACACTGGGGAATCAAGCCTGCAACTCAAGCATGTACCCTAACCGTGAATTAAACCGTGACCTCCTCGTTCATAGGTTGATGGTCAACCACTGAGCCACGCCGGTCAGGCCATAATGATCTTTCTTTCTTTCTTTCTTTCTTTCTTTCTTTCTTTCTTTCTTTCTTTCTTTTCTTTTCTTTTCTTTTAAAAAATAATTGAGACAAAAGCTTGAAAGTCTTTTTTAAAAGTATATATATATTTTTATTGATTTCAAAGAAGAAGGGAGAGGGAGACAGAAACATCAATGATGAGAGAGAATCATTGATTGGCTGCCTCCTGCATGCCTCCTACTGGGGATGGAGTCTGCAACCCAGGCATGTGCCTTTGACTGGAATCAAACCCAGGACCCTTCAGTCCACAGGCCGATGCTCTATCCACTGAGCCAAGCCAGCTAGGGCCATCATGATATTTCTTGATGCTCTTTTCATATGTGTACATACAGTCACATCATTCTTTTATAATCACTACATAATATTCCATAACCACTTCTCTGCTGAGGGGCTGTGGAGCTGTTCTTCACTTATTTTTTCACTATTCCTAACAGTGCTATAACATGCATTCTTGCATTCAACTCTACATGTATTTGTGCAGGTGTTTTTCTGGAGTAGATAAAAACAAATGCATTTGCTGGGCCAAAGGGAATCTATCCTATTTCTCTGAAAATAAGACAGTGTCTTATATTAATTTTTGCTCCCAAAGATGCGCTAGGTCTTATTTTCAGGGGATATATATTTTTCCATGAAGAAGAATACGATACACATTTATTGTTAAATGAAAATAAAGGAAATATATTACCTGTATATGGTACGGTAGTACAGTAGTTGTCACAAACCAGACAAACTGTGAATCCTACAGTATCAAGAATTTACTCATTTATTCAATGACAATCATGTCATCATCTTCTGGAACATCATCATAACAACCCAATTCCTGAATTTCCTGGTGAATTTCTTGTGACTCCATTTCTTTCAGAATCAGTGGACCAAATCTCTCATGTTTAGCCTAGGGGGGCCTTATTTTCAGGGGATGCCTTATATTTCACTCAGAATGAAACCTGTAAGTAGGTCTTATTTTCGGAGGATGTCTTATTTTCAGGGAAACACTGTATATCTTAAGGTATGGTTACCATCAAGCTGCCCTCAAAAAAAAAAAAAAAAAAAAAAAAATCCCAGTTTGCATTCACCTACAATGTGAGGATGCTTGTTTACTCACCCCCTAGGTCTTATTTATATTGTAAGTAGGGATATTGGAAGTATGAGTCCTAAAACAGTAATACAAAAGCAGTAGAAAGAAATTTTTAAAATTTTGTTCTACAACTAAGGGCAGCGAGGAGAGTCACAACCCTGCACATATTTAACATGCGGGATGGGGAAGGAAAGGGCCACGAAAGGAGGGTGTCACCTGAAAGGGAGAACTTGATTGCTGAAACAAGGTCTCAAAGGAACAGAACTAAACTTGAACTAAAACACACAGGGGAGGCCTACCTTGGGGAGGAAGAGGGTCTCTTTCTTGAGCAGGGACGGGGAAAGAGGAGGCTGGCCAAGGAAACAGACAGCTACAGGATAGGTGAGAGGCAGTTCTTGACTGTACAATCTATTTTGGGGGCAATAAGTTAGGAGGGAGGTTGGCTGCCGAGGATGAGGAGGAGGTTCTGATTCGACAAAGATTATAGTAAGCACTGTGGGGAGACAAGGGGCATATCTGAATGAGGAAGTACGCTGACTACAGGATTCTCTCCCACATCCTAAGTGAGGGCATAGCAAAGTCAGGTCGTCAGAGTCATCAGGGTTGAGATGTTAGCAGCCTGGTACCAGTGAATTAACAGACCATGGCACTTGATGAAGAAGAAAGTAAAGAGCAGAGGAAGATGACAGGTGAAGGAAAAAACCTGTCTCTGGATTCCTCATCTCAGTGAGGAGTCACCAAGCATCCACCACTGGAGTCAGAAACCTGGGCATCAATTTTGATATAGCAAAAATGTTCATTGCAACACTTAAGTAATTCATATATGATTTTAAAGAGTAACTGAAAATAGTTTAGAATCTCCTGATTTTAAATTCAGGCAAACTATCCAAAGTTAGCGTAAAATTGTTGAAATGGTTAGGGGTGAAGTGTACTGATGTCTGCAACTTACTTGGAAATGTATCAAAAGGTGCATTGGTGGGTGAATAGAGAGGTGAATAGATATGTGATAAATCAAATATAGCAAAAATGTTCATTGCAACACTTAAGTAATTCATATATGATTGTGCACTGCAAAATTCTTGCAACTTTTCTGTGCAGCTGGAAATTTTCATAGCAAAATAGAGAGAAAAATATTTTTTTTATTGAAAAATAATTGTGAACTCATGAGCCACCTTTTTAGTACTTCTTGTTACAAGTTGTAACAGACTTTAAGAAAGTGAGGCCTATCCCTAACCGGTTTGCTCAGTGGATAGAGCATTGGCCTGCAGACTAAAGGGTCCCAGGTTTGATTCCATTAAGGGCATGTACCTTGGTTGCAGGCACATCCCCAGTAGGGGTTGTGCAAGAGGCAGCTGATTGATGATTCTCTCTCATCGATGTTTCTAATTCTATCCCTCTCTCTTCCTCTCTGTAAAAAAAATCAATAAAATATATATATAAAAAAAACACACGTAGGCTATAAAAAATAAAAAGAAAGAAAGAAAGAAAGAAAGAAAGAAAGAAAGAAAGAAAGTGAGGCCTACCCCTATACCAATTTGCTCAGTGGATAGAGCATTGGCCTGCAGACTAAAGAGTCCCAGGTTCAATTCCAGTAAATGGCATGTACCTTGGTTGCGGGCATATCCCCAGAGGGGGTATGCAGGAGGCAGCTGATTGTTGTTTCTCTCCAATCAATGTTTCTAACTCTCTGTCCCTTTCCCTTCCTCTCTGTAAAAAAAATCAATAAAATATATATATTTTTTTAAAATTGAGGCCTAGGGGTAAATTAGTTAATAATGTACAGGACATACAACAGCCCTAAGAATACTTAATAAATGTTAGCTATCATCTGGAACGGAGGAAATGAATACAGTCTGAAAAGAGCTGGGGTCCTAAATGAATTTCACCAAAGACTTTCAGTCTATTTTCATTCCAGTGTAGAGTGTAGGGGCCAGGATTTTGCGCTTGTTGAACTCTGTTGCTTTGAGTTATAATTGTAATTTTCATCTCTGAGCCTCAGGTTGTTTATTTTTAAATTACAATAAGCTCCCCTGCAATTCCCAAGTTCTGATTCATCTGCGCCCTTTCCTGTTTCCTTCTGTAGCTGTCTCCATTCTTCTGGACGCCTTCCTTAACATAAAAACTACATTTCCCAGGAGCGCCCACGGGCGTCAACGTCGCGCAGCACTTCGTCGTAGTTCCGCGCTCTTTATACCCACTTCCGCCGGTGAGCTACTTCCTTTCTCTGCGGCGACGCACGGCGGCAAGATGGCGGTGCAAATTTCCAAGAAGAGGAAGGTGAGATTCTGGGCTTTGGGCCCTGGGGATTGCAGCGCCGTGGGGGTCAGGGTGTTTTCGAGGTGCCGTGGTGGGACCCGCAGCTCGTGCCCTGCCCCGGGAAGCGGCTTGGGCCCCGAGACATCCCCGCGGGCCGCGGATGGCCGTGGATTGAGTGCGCGGCCCGAGCCAGGCGAGCGTAGTGTGGCGGAGAAAGGGGGACGATTTCTGCCGGTTCCGGGCGGAGAGGAGAGATGAGCACTGGGCTGCTCTCCTCTCCCGGGAAAGGCGCTTGTGAGCCTTTTCTTGGTCCACAAATGAAGCTTAGCGAACGTGTGGAATTTTGTGAGAGTGGGAGCCGAGCCCGTCGCTTCAGATCTTCACACCGTGGCTTTGGGAAGGGGTGTCTTGCCTTCTTACTAGTCGTGTCTGGGTGCAGCTTTCTGACCCTAAAAGCTTCAGCTGGACGGGCTGCTGGCAGTTTGCAGTGTTTCCCAAAGTGTGGTACGCGTACCCCCGGGGGTACGGGAAGAGTTTGGTGGGGGTACGCGTTGCACCGGAGTTTGGTGGGGACATGCACTGCACCGTGCTGAGCTGCGCCTAATTCTACGTTCTCATGAGTACGAGGAGTACTCAGCGTTACGAAAATTATAGAAGGGGTACACTTATGTCAAAAGTTTGGGAAATACTGCAAGGAAAAGCAGTGGGCTAAGGGAGGGAGGGAACTTCGGAGGAACTATGTATGTATATATATATCCACCTTAAAACGAAATCCACACGCTATTTTGAATTGCAAACGTGGCTGGGATGCCTCTGACGGTCCAAGCTGTCCCTGCAGTGCCCTGGGCGGCTCAATCCCTCACTTGCGTGGGGTCCCAGCTGTGCTGAATGAATGAGTTGTAAACGTGCCATTTAGAGCAGTTTTTTGTTGGGCTTGTGTCCGTGTAAAGGACGGTCTTGAAAACCCTTCAATGAAGAGACGATGACGAGTCTGACTGGAGGTGTTGTTGTCCAGGGGCCCCTACTCCGGGCCGCGTTCTGCGGCGCAGTGTTACGGGCCCTGGGTCAAAGGCACCACCGGGAGATGACCAAGAGGCATTTGTCTGAGAAGGGTTGCTGCATCCCTGTTGGGACAAGGCTGGTACGATTGATGAGGGGTCATTGGTTGGACAGGTTGAGTTTGGGCGAGGGTTGCATGGGCTGAAAGACCAGGCGGGGAAAAGTGAACCCGTGTCCTAACTTTGAATTTTACTTTTTGAATTTTAGTTTGTTGCTGATGGCATCTTCAAAGCTGAACTGAACGAGTTTCTCACCCGGGAGCTGGCTGAAGATGGCTACTCCGGGGTTGAGGTCCGAGTTACACCAAACAGGACAGAAATTATTATTCTGGCCACCAGGTAAAAACTCATTTATGTTGCATAGATTAAGAAGGTTTGGTCTGGAAGTTTAAGGGGATTAACCAGTAAGTTTGGCCTTAGGGGATGCAATCATTGGTTTTTGTGAACTGCGATTTTAAATCTAACTAGTTCCTGTCACCCACACTTTATACTTGCTTATGTCTTGATGAATGAGGTTTTACTACTACAATAGATTGCAAGATTTGAGGTTGCATGTGGAATTTTATGAGAGCCATGAATTGTCGCTTTTTGCCTTTCCCCAGGACACAGAATGTTCTTGGTGAGAAGGGCCGGCGCATCCGGGAATTGACTGCTGTGGTTCAGAAGAGGTTCGGCTTCCCTGAGGGCAGTGTAGAGGTGAGTGATCTGGCTTATTCCGTGGTTACTGTGGATCTGGAAATGGCTCTTAGGGGGGTGGTACTTCCAAAAACCCTTATCTCACTGAAGACTTGGTTTATTATCACTGAATATTACAAATGGGTTGGTATTTTGTTGAAGTTCTCATAGTAAGTAGTAAGCTTAATTTTGCAGGCCTGTTCTGCTCAATTCTGGTGGTTAAGGAATTTACATCCACCTTGATTGGTAATGATGCATATGATGGGTTGGGTGCCCCATCGGTCTCCTTGGTATGGCTGTAGGAAGAGCTAGGGATGAGAGGACAATGAGGAATGGTTTAGTTCCTGTCACTGAGCGTGTGCTAGGTGTGGGGAGTGGAAGTACTTTGGTACTAAGGGATGCTGTAGTGATATATATTGTTTGTTTCTTAAAGCTTTATGCTGAAAAGGTGGCCACAAGAGGTCTGTGTGCCATTGCCCAGGCGGAGTCTCTGCGTTACAAACTCCTAGGGGGCCTTGCTGTGCGGAGGTGAGTATCCCTTTCATGGATCAGAATATGGTTTGTTTGCCATTTTGTTAATTCAGCAAATGAATTCTCTACATGGCAGGATATTTCCAATCCATGCCCTTGTTTTGTGTTTTTTGTTTTTTATATATATTTTTTTTTTGATCTGCATGCCTCCTGCTGGGGATCAAGCCTGAAACCCAGACGTGGGCCCTTGACCAGAATAACTTGGAGTCCGAAGGCTGTCTGAGCCAAACCATCTAGGGCCCAATGTCCTTGTTGGACCGGCAGTATAGCAGGGAAGACTAATAAAGAAGCAAGTCTTTTTGTTTGTTTTTTAAATATATTTTTTAATTGATTTTAGAGAGGGAGAGAGAGATAGAAACATCAATGACGAGAGAGAATAATTGATTGGCATGCACACCACCCACTAGGCATCAGTCCAAAATCTAGGCAGTATGCCCTGACCAGGAATCGAATCGGGACCTCTGGTTCATGGGTTGATGTTCAACCACCAAGCCATGCTGGCTGGGCAATAAGATTTTTAAAGGAGTGATGAGTGTTATACGGAGAACTGTTCTGAATGCCTGGAGAGTAAAACAAAAATAGAACTTGGAGGGAAGGTTAGGCTTCCTGTTGAAGTCATTCGGTTCCAGCATGAGTTACTTCTTCTGGGGTCCAGGAGATAAGACTGCAGGTGGAAGAGAGCTTACAACATAGTCATTGGCCTTTGAGAGCTGTACATGGACAGTACTGTGAGGAGTGATGGACTGTAAAGGACATGAGGTGGCTGGGCTGGCCCTGCAGCCGAGCCCCAGGAGGTTTTCCAGCAGAGGAAGGACACAGGGTCTGCGCTGCCTGAGGTTGATGTTGGGATGGGTAGGAAAGGCTATAGGCAAGGACATGTAGAAGACCTCCCACTTGGTTTGAATGCCAGATCTACCACGTAAAAAGGGATTCTCAAAAGTTGGTCCCTGGGCCAGCATCCCTACCATCATCTGAGTACTCCTTTGAAAGAGTTCTCAGTCTCCACCTAGACCCACTGGCTTGGAGAGTGGAAGTGTAGCCCGGCTACACTGTCTTAACAAGCCTTCCAGGTGACTTTTGCATGCATTGAAGTTTGACTGGGAAGTGCTGAGACCAGAGCAACTTATTGAACTTCTCAGACCCTTGGGTCTTCTGTCTAAATGGGTATCATTGTACCACCACCTTTTTTTGTGAAGATTAAATAAGATCATATGAAAGGGTCTGGGCCATGGTGGTTGGTCTTGCTCTTTACTAGCTCCAATTATCTTCCCGGATGTAAACTAATAAGGTGGTGGGAGGGGGGCATGCATGGCATTTTTTAATACCATGCGCTGTCAATTATATAGACTTACATATGCTTTTCCAGTGTGCTAATAGTCAAGGCAGCTAGGATGCTAAACTGAAATCAGTTCTGAATTCTGGAGGTTGAGGAATGTTTCAGTAAACCATAGGGGGTTCACTTAGTGATTGGGTACTTCTGGATTCTTACTGATTGCTTGCCTGAGTTGGCAGAGATGGACTGGACTGGACTGGAAAGGTTTGCTTCAGAATGATGGGGGTGGTGGGTGTCAACTTGATAATCATGAGATTGAGTGTGGGCCTCATTTATTTTTTTAATCTTGTGGGTCTCAACTTTGGTTGTACATTAGGATCACCTGGGGTTTCTTTTATTTATTTTTAAACTAGAGGCCTGGTGCACGAAATTTGTGCATGGGCAGGGTCCCTAGGCTTGGCTCGCCATCAGGGCCAATCAGGTTCCCCACCGCCTCCTTCCCTCGCTTCCTCAGCACCCAGGCATGTTCCATGCTGCCTCTTGGTGGTCAGCACACATCATAGGAGCGGTAGAACTCCCGAGGGGACACTTTGCATATTAGCCTTTTATATACATAGATACTTGTTACTGAACTTTACCACTCCCAGCTCCCCCAGATTGTCAGCTTAATTCACCTGGTATAGGGCCTAGGTGCAGGGTGGGGTGTGGGGCGGGGGTGGAGGGGTGTTCCTTTAAAGGGACATTGACAATGGGGAAGACTAGTAAGTCCTACATGTTTTTTAAACATGGGGTGGGATTGAGTGATTCTGTCTTGGGTGATAACACAAATGGATATCTGTCTCTTGTTTCCCTATAGGGCCTGCTATGGTGTGCTTCGGTTCATCATGGAGAGTGGCGCCAAAGGCTGTGAGGTGGTGGTGTCTGGGAAACTCCGAGGACAGAGGGCTAAATCCATGAAGTTTGTTGATGGTCTGATGATCCACAGTGGGGACCCTGTTAACTACTATGTTGACACTGCAGTGCGCCATGTGCTGCTCAGGCAAGGTGAGCCTTTGGTACCTCTTAGGACAAAGGGTCTTAGTGGATAGGTGTGGTTTTCCACGCACACCTCAGCATAGAGAATCCATTTTCAGAGTAGCAGAGCGTGTTAGTACTCCTTGGGCTTATTGATTAGCTGCACTGAATTGGAAGAAGTGAAGTGTTGATATCAGTCAGATCCAAGAGTTGGTTTGTCCTTGTCTCAGCCACCTGTGTACCCTTCAGTGATGACACGATGACGAGTCAGAAAGGTCACATCCTGCTCTTGGTCCTTGTCGGTGCCATGTTCTGTGGCACTGCATGGGTTCCTTTTGCAAACGTGTCCTATTCATTGGTTGATTAGAGGCATTTGTCTGAGAAGGGACCAGGACCGGGGATATTTGAGTAACTTACTGTTCTCTTCCTCTGCCCTGTCCTGTTGTGTGTGGGGGACGGTGATACCACAGGCAGGTCCTAACCATGGTCCTAACTATCCTTCAGGTGTGCTGGGCATCAAAGTGAAGATCATGCTTCCTTGGGACCCAAGTGGTAAGATAGGTCCTAAGAAGCCCCTGCCTGACCATGTGAGCATTGTGGAACCCAAAGATGAGATACTGCCCACCACCCCCATCTCGGAACAGAAGGGTGGGAAGCCAGAGCCGCCCGCCATGCCCCAGCCAGTACCCACAGCATAACAGGTATGTCTCTAGCAGCCTCTTGGGCGGAATGGGACCCTGTTCCTCTGTCTCCCTTCTACTTGTTTTGCACCCTGTGCTAAGCATTTGGTGAATAATAATTGGAGTGCACTTAATTTACATGGAAGAATGCTGGTTAAAGCCAGAGGCCTTTTAATTGTAACCCAGGATTCTTTTGGGAGGGTTTGAAGTTGGTCTCTTAAATTCCTGATTACTACAGGAATTTCCCTCTAATGCCCTTATTTACTCAACAATTTCAAGGCACTCTTGCTAGTAATTAGCTATTATCCTTCAGCAATCCCCTTAAAAAGAACACCTGGTGTTTTTTCCCCCCTAAAAGTTCTTTGTGTTTATTAGTCTTCATGCAAACCCTAAGTGGGAGTGTATAGGTACCCACTGGTAAATGAAAGAACCCGATACTCAGCTGAAATTTCTGTTCTTACTGTTGTGCTTTATTTGGTTTTAGGGTCTCCTTGGCAGCTGGATCTGGAGTCTGGATGTTCTATAAAGATCTTTAATAAAATCTTTTTAAAAGATGCATGGCCTGACAGACTGTACATCCAGTATTCAGACTGAGGATCACCTCATCAAAGCATTACTTGGTTGGTTTTTAGGGCTGCTTGGCTCACGATTCTCCTGTGCTTTCACTGAAGAAATCCTCTTGGTTTTGCCTGTACTGTGAGACAAGGGCCGGAACAGGAGGACTCAAGCAGAGCTAACCAGAGCTATATCCTGTTGGTGGAAGTGACACAGGTCTGACAGCACCTTGGTTAACTCATCTGTTAGAGTTAGGTTTAGAAGAGGGGTAATATTCATATTCATAATATTCATAATATTCATTATTCCCTAGTGCGTAGGGAAATCTACATTGCATATAGAAAATAAATATATTGGTCATTATATTTGGGGTTATACTAGGCTCTGGGTGCTGTGCTTAACATACTTTTTAATTCTCAACATCTCTAAAGTATAACTGGAATTTGTTCCAGTGATGAAGAGCCTGAAGCACAGATGTAAAGATATTTAAAATTGTCTCCTGTTTTATATTTTGAAGTGTTTTCTATTGCTATTACAAGTAATTGATGCTCTTGTTACACTTAGGTGAAACTAATGAGGGACAGGCTTGATAATTCTACAAGACGCATGTTAACTAAATTGGTTTATCACAGAGCAGGGTCTTTCCTTCCTGATGACAACTGTCCTGGGCCTGGAAGGCCAAGTCCAGTAGCCACACCATCATGGTGGTGAGGCCTGGCTCCACAAGTCACCTAGTTTGGTTGTCTTTCGGACTAGACTATAAGTTGCACGTGTATGGACAACTGCACGTTGTAGTTGTACTGCTTGGCACATGGTAAGGGCCTAATGTTTAAATTAATTACGTTAGGAGTGCACTGACATGTATTTTGGGGTCTCCCCTCACTTTTTAAAAGAACCTTGGATGTTTATATCATCTTTGTCTAGACCAGGGGTCTTCAAACTACGGCCCGCGGGCCACATGCGGCCCGCAGAGGAGTCTGATCCGGCCCGCCAGGTTTTTCGGGCAGTGAGGGCAGCCGAGGTGTTACAGTAGGAATTAGTAGTTCATATAGTCCAGCCCTCCAGCTCTCTGAGGGACCGTGATCTGGCCCCCACTTTAAAAAGTTTGAGGACCCCTGGTCTAGACTAATATTTTACTGGTTTTGCCAATATTGATGGAGTTGAGACCATATCTCAGTAGAGATGTTCCCTTTTATAAGGCTTGATCTCTTGTGGGTAGGTGTCATTTGTAGTTTTACTGGAAATGTTACTGTTTGAATTAAGCTAAACTGCTTCATTTCTGGATTTGTGTAATTCAGTTGTGAGGGGATTTGTTTTAAGAGAAATTAGATAACTAATGTGAGCATCCAAAGGTCTGGGTGTTGGCAACAGGTTCTGACAATCCTGGTCACCTAGGATATTAGCATCTAGTATTGACACAGCCAGTCACAGGTCTTTGTATATTAGATTAGGTCAGTGGTCGGCAAACTCATTAGTCAACAGAGCCAAATATCAACAGTACAACGATTGAAATTTCTTTTGAGAACCACATTTTTTAAACTTCTAACGCCACTTCTTTAAAATAGACTTGCCCAGGCCGTGGTATTTTGTGGAAAAGCCACACTCAAGGGGCCAAAGAGCCGCATGTGGCTTGTGAGCCGCAGTTTGCTGACCGCTGAGGTGAGAAGATAGCCCCTTTGGCTTTCATAGTGGAAGTGAGACCCAAACTCAAATATTTCCTCCCTCCCCTCCAAGTGTTCATGTAGGCAGCCAAAGCTGTTGTGAAATGGCCCTTGGGATCCACTAGTGGAAATATGGCTGTTGGCAATGTGGAAGCAAGTGCCAAAACCTTTCCTGGACTTTTTACCAAAAGACTGAAGAGTTAGCTTGTGATCATGAAGGACATGTGGCAGCTGATGGCAAGAGCTGAGAGCCTATTGACCAATCGGGCAAGGAAAGAACACCTGCTAAAGTTTGAGAATTTGGGAATAGGTCTAGAGGGCAGACAGAGATTAGGAACCAGCAGATAGCTTTGGAGAACCAGGGAAAGGACAAACTGGTGGGGCCAGAGGAAAACAAAGGTTTTTTTGACTTGGGGTGGGATGGATTTTACCTCCAGACAGAATCTGGGCTTGCAAAGGCTGCTGGAACCCACAGCAGATTGATAATTCAGGGGTGGAGGATAATCCTGCTCCTCCCAGCTATGATCTCACTCCCAAGGAGAGGACCAAGAAACCACCTCAACTCCTGGCTGGGAAGTTAGGCAAAGGCTATGTGCAAGTCATCCAGAGTGTGGTAGACTGAAGAATGCCCTCCGCAGAGCATTTTACAAGGTACATTTGAGAAGCTGGGCTTTGCAATTAGATCTGGGTTCAAATTAGGACACCAACACTGATTCCCTGATACTTAGGACCCTTCTGGTTTTGGTTATCTCACGGGGCTGTTGTGGCCGTTAAAGATCTAAATGCCAATACATGTCTCTTCTAGTATTTATTGTCTTAATATATTATTTCTCTTTGGAGATATTAACAGGAAAGAGCCCAGGCTTTCAAGCCAGACTCTGGATTCAAAGATTGTTTTTCTTACTATTAAATAACATATATATATTTTTTTAAGTATATTTTATTGATTTTTTACAGAGAGGAAGGGAGAGAGATAGAGAGCTAGAAACATCGATGAGAGAGAAACATCGACCAGCTGCCTCTTGCACACCCCTTACCGGGGATGTGCCCGCAACGAAGGTACATGCCCTTGACCGGAATCGAACCTGGGACCCTTCAGTCCGCAGACCGACGCTCTACCACTGAGCCAAAACGGTTTCGGCTAAATAACATATTTTTGATGTTATTTAATCTATGAAACCACCTCTGTATTTTTTATTTTTTATTTATATATATATATATATATTTTATTGATTTTTTTACAGAGAGGAAGGGAGAGAGATAGAGAGCTAGAAATGTTGATGAGAGAGAAACATTGACCAGCTGCCTCTTGCACACCCCCTACCGGGGATGTGCCCGCAACCAATGTACATGCCCTTGCCTGGAATCGAACCTGGGACCTTTCAGTCCGCAGACCGACGCTCTACCGCTGAGCCAAACCGGCTTCGGCCACTTCTGTATTTTTTACTAAAGTTACATTTATAGCTTGATAAGCAGCAGGCCCAGGTGAGAAGATAATTATGTGCCCTGAGCCTGCTGTGAATATGTCGTTAAAACTTCCCAACATCCCTGTAGTGGGCAGATTTCATTACCTCACTTCACAGCGATTTTAATGTATGCAATACATCTTAGGGGAATGTGTGATCTCTCTTAGGCTTGGAAAAATATTTAGGGTATCTCAAGATCCCCACTTCTGCTTTGAGAACAAGTAAGGCCATAAGTTGGGAAGAACTTAACGGATCCTATACTGTCACATTCATAAATAAGATGGGAGCCCCCCTGTAGCTCTGAGGCTGGAATGAAACCATGGAGCCTCTGCTGCTCGGGCCTGTATTGCACCATTTCACCTCGCCAGGTGTGGCTGGGCCTTTCTCTGCTGAGGGGTGGGGTGGACTGTGGTTACCTGTTCATCCTGTCCTCACTGGTGCACCATCACCTGCCCCGTGACCGTCACAAGTATTAGCACAACTCTGAATACACTGAAAACCATTGAATTACACTTTTCAAATGATTGAGTTATATCAATAGTCATGTGTATATGAATAAATACATATGAATTAAAATAGCAAACAATTCCAAATTTTCTTTGTTTTGAAGATACATATCCCTAAAATGAGCAAAATTCCTTGAATGCAATGAAATGCTCATCAGCTGCTATGTGTGACTAGAATATATTTATGTAACTGATTCCAGGTTTCAGGTACATCTCTAATAGGCTCTAGCTTACTGCTTTTGTTTTTTCTGTTTTTTTTTGTTTTTGCACTTGCGTTGTCAACATGCAATATTTTTGATGGCTCATAATTTAAGAAAGGACAGCCAGCCATGTTACTTTTAAACATTTTAAACTTATTTATAAATATACATTTTTATTGATTTCAGAGAAGAAAAGAGAGAAATATCAATGATGAGAGAGAATCACTGATCGGCTGCCTCCTGCATGCTCTCTCACGGGATCGTGCCTGCAACCCAGGCATGTTCCCTTGACCAGAATCGAACCCAGGACCTTTCAGTCTGCAGGCCAACATTCTATCCACTGAGCCAAACCAGCTAGGGCCTGATTTTTTTTTTTTAATATATTTTATTGATTTTTCACAGAGAGGAAGAGAGAGGGATAGAGAGTTAGAAACATCGATGGGAGAATCATTGATCAGCTGCCTCTTGCACATCCCCCCACTGGGGATGTGCCCACAACCAAGGCACATGCCTCTGACTGGAATCAAACCCGGGACCCTTCAGTCCGCAGGCCGAGGCTCTATCCATTGAGCCAAACCGGTTTCGGTAGGGCCTGAATTCTTAATCGATATCTCTAGATTTCTTTGGTATCTTCTTAAAAGATGATAACCAATACTTAGGGCAATGTAATAAGGAAACTGAAAAACGATGTAATAGTGATTTATTTCATTGCATCTTTTAGGCAGTACCATCATTTCTTCCATCTTTTTTACCATCTTAGTTTTGTTTGAATAGTTGGGAATAATTGAGTAATATGATAATTTCTATTATGAAATACTTCCTCAAGATACAGAAAAACTAAGTTCATCAAGATCTCATAATGTATTTTAGATTTATGCAAGAATCCAACTATTTCATATGATGATTGTAAGAAAGAATGAATTTATCCTAGTTTTTTAAAAAGTAAATTTCTCCATTGTTCCTTGGAAGCCCACTAAAAAAGAAGAGTCATAAAATACTAATCCTTACAAATAATTAGAACTGATTGGAAAGAAAACTAAAAACTGAATTTGGCTCCAGTGGCTTCTGATGGTGTACCAGAGGTAAGTCTTTGTTCTGGCACATTGCATGGCCCAGGGGCCAAGCTCAGGGCTCCTGCTCTGATCTTGTCTGGCTGCAGGGGGCTAGTGGGGATGGGGAAGCAGTAGATTGGGAGCCAGGGACTAGTTAGACCAAAATATTAGGTGTAACTAGTAGTCCTAAGTAATTCGGGTATATGGGGTGTCACCTTTTGCTTGTGTTGCTGTGAGCTTTGCTCACTAGGGATGTGAATAATGTCTCCATTCAAGGAGGCCCCTAAGGACAGGAACAAAATTCTGTCAGAAGGGATTTTCCTCAGTGGACATGATGTATCCTACTTTATTTTTTATAGAGAATGCAGAATTTTATATATATTTATTTATTTATTTATTTATTTATTTATTTATTTATTTATTGATCGTTTGCAGAGGAAGAGAAAGGGATAGAGAGAAACATCGATGAGAGAGAATCATCGATCTGCTGCCTCTTGCACACCCCCTACTGGGGATGTGCCTGTAACCAAGGTACATGCCCTTGACCGTCCGCAGGCCGACAGTCTATTCACAGAGCCAAACCGCTTTCGGCTGTATCTCCTACTTCTAAACAACTGCTTTGCTTCATTTGTATGTGCAACACCCGTATTCTCAGGTTAGCAGAGGCTGGATGTGGCTGCATGGAGAGCAGGTTTTGAAGATGGCTGGATGCAGGCTGGAATCTTGGCTCTGCCACCACTTTTCAGCTCAGTGACTTTAGTAAGCAAGTCGCTTAGAACTGAGTCTGTTTCCTCATTTGTAAACGTGGTGGGGTAGGCACTAGTACCAACTCATAGGCATGCGAGGTAGTAAACAACAAATACTTAGATTTACTGTAGTCAATGGGAGGCCTTGTTCTAGGCACTGGGGGACACAGATGGAGCTGACGCCTTGCCTGCCTCAAAGGGCATCCCTTGGGTGTGTCGGGAGACAAAGGCCTGGCCATACCTCAGGCAGTAGAACTGGGGCAGATAAGGGACAGGAGTGGTAGACTCTGGCTGGAGGGTATCCGGTCTGCCCGAGCAGACAGCGGGAAGGAGCATCAGCACATCATGAAAGGGCATAGGGAACGTGGTCGTTGTGGGGGGAGTGGTGCAGTCTGCTTGGCACACTGGAAGTGCCCAGCCCAGGGGAGGGAGAGCGTGCCCAGGATTTGCCCCTGTCATTTCCACTTGGGCATTTGACGGGACAGGCAAATAATACAGTGCTTTCTTTGTCCTGGATGTTACCCCTGGGGTGGGGGCAGGCAGGCTCTGAGGAACTGGGCCTCCCCTATTCCCCCTTCCCCTCTGCCATTATCAGCCTGTCCAGATGGTCCCAGGCTTCCTAATTGGGGATAATCAGAAGGTAGGAGCTCAGCTGTGACCTGGGCCTTTGTGCTGGGCTGTAAAAGGCCAGCCCCAGCTGGAAAGATCTCCCAGACAGCGCCCTGGGGCTTTGGAAGGTGGGAGGGGCGTGGGGCTGGCCCTGTGCTGAAGGACTTGCAGGAGCCATGATAGATTTTTAAAAGGCAATCTGGGTGCAAATGAGGCGAGCCCCAGATGGGGTCTGTCTAGGTCCTCTGTCCTCTGGGCCTTAGAAACAGGCACAGAACCTGCACCATGAGGCCTCTGCCTCACGATTCCCTTTGTGGCATCTTTCATTCCCTCATCACCCCTTCCTATCTAGCAGTTCTGTGTTGCTTTTTCTAGAACCCCAGGCTGACCCAGGGGCTTAGGCACACCAGGGGTTTGTGCCCCCTTTTAATGCTTGGGATGTTGGAGGTCCAGATGCAGCCTGGCTGGGGTCTCATAGGCTTGTGGCTCTGGCACCCATCACCCAGCTGCAAGCCTCGGACCCCAAGGCCATTTGGGTTTCTGTTTGTTTCAGTTTCTTTGATGGGTGGACCACCTCGGCCCTGGCTTCCAGCAGTGAGCCTGGATTGGAATTCTGAGCCCCAAAGCTTCTGCCTTCCTTGGGGTTTTACAATTCTGTTGTTTCTGATCCTTGGACATGTTTGCTTACTTATACACCCATGTCTTTGTCTATTTAGTTGTCTGGGCTCTAATTCTGTCTATCTTGGCTAGGTGTTTGAATTTGAGAGGATTGTTTAGAAAGTGGGGGCTATCCTGACCAGAATGTCTCATTGGTTCTGAAGCTTCATGAAATACAGACAATAATTAGCTAACTAAAAGTTAAGTGTGTTGTTAATCTCAAGTGGAAGGACAGTGATTACCTCAGAGGGCTATGGGAAGGGAATGGGTTTGGGAATAGACACCAGAGCCTACAAAGGCATTTTTAACATTCTATTTCTTTTTTTTGTTTTTATATAGACTAGAAAAAAAAATTTAATCAAGCCTGCCACCTTTTGGTGTATGGGACGACGTTGCAACCAACTGAGCCACATGAGCCAGGGCTGTAACAGCTATTTCTTAAGCTGGGTGGAAGGAAGGAAGAAGTTGTATATTATTAAACGGCACAAAAATATATATTCTTTTATGCATGGAATATTTTATAATATTTTAAATTATGTCCACATTGCTATTATGAAAGTAAATGAAGTAATATATGTAGGTGCTTTGTAAAGAGTCAAAACAAGGAGCAGATACTTCTCCAGGCAAAGCAGGCATGAGCTGGAACACAGACCCAGCCTTTGGATGACGTTTTATTTCTACAAGAAGGGGGGCAATAAATTAAGGGGCTATTTACACGGAGGTTCCATGGGGAAAGCAGCGCGGTGAGCCCGAGTTCTCCCTTCTCTCTCTGCCTCCTGGCTCAGGTTGTCCAGATCGGAGTCAGCTGCCCAGGCTCTGGACAATGGTGACGCAGCCGTGGGAGCTGGTGCAGCGCTGCAGGGGCGGCCGGGCCTCCACCTGCCCACTGCTGGGGTCAAAGGTGAAGACCCTGTCGGTGCTTTCCCCATGGGCATCCCGCCCACCAGTGATGTGGACCTTCCCATCACACACAGCCACGCCACAGCTCTCCTGGGTGTACAAACAGAAAGACAGTCAGCTCTGGGGTCCGGTCTGGGGCTCACTTTGTCCCTAGCTGGCCAGACCAGACGGCAAAACCTTGACTCACAGAATGTGAGCAAGCATTGTGGATGTTAGAGAGACCAGAAACTGGATGGAAGGCAGAAAGCTCTGGCTTGACCCTTACTGAAGGAATATTGGACAAGTCACTTAACCTCTCTGGGCCTCAGTTTCCTTATCTGCAAAGTCAGAAGAACAATGGTACCTTCACTAGGTTCCCTTAACAGTTCATGGGGTTAAGCATGTAAAGTATTTTACATAGTGCTTGAAGTACAGTAAGCACTCCAGTGACAATAACACCATCACCATCTTTGGATCTCAAACTTAGAGAAGCCAGAAGTCTCAGGCTCTTAGGGTCACTAAAGGTCATAAGTGGCAGGGACTACCAGTGTAACCACACCCCTATGTAGTCTCCGGAGTTTCAGGAGGTGACGAAAGGTGGGAGAGGCGAGGTATACAGGGGCCAGAGCATCCATCCAGGGCCTGGGCCTCCCTTCGCTGATAGCACTGGGGCAGGGGAACTTAGCAAGTTCCTCCTCCAGGCTCTCCCCTCCCATCTCTTCGGTAGCTTACCAGCTAGTAGCCTTTAGTACAGGAAAGAGTGCAAAGTTATTTAGGCCAAATTTCCCATCCAAGGCACTTGAGACTGGGGTTCCAGGCTCATTTTCGAAATGCAAGGCTGATTCTCATGGTGAGGGCAAAGCCTGAGAACCACGTAGCATGGAATCAGACACAAGACTCACTGTCTCTAAGATCCAGACCCTTAGACATGGGTCTTCCCTCTCCTCAATGGAACCAGTCAGGGCCATGCCTAGGACTCTCCACTTACCACGGGGCCGGGGAGGGCAGCCGCCTCCCCCCAGACATCTGTACCAGGGTGGTAGGTGAAGATTTTGCTCATGAGGCCCCCCACCACATAGATGGCGCCCTCCAGGGAGACAGCCTCAAGACATCGCTGTGAGAAGGGTGCCGATGACCGCAGGCTCCACCTGTCCTCCTTGGGGTCAAAGCACTGCACCTGAAAGGCAGAAGGTTCAGCAGTGGTGAAGCTTCACCTCCAACTGCCATGCTGCCCGTGCACTCCCACTTCTCTCCGCCAGGGGGACTCCTTCAGCACAGTATCTGCCTCCGCTAGTGTCTGGGAGGGCAGAGAAAACACATTATCCCTGCCCTCAAGTCTAGTCCCACCTTCTTTCTCCTACCCCTGGACTCCCTGTATTGAAAACATTGTCATCTTTCAAGGCCCAAGGAGAGGTCTCCATTCCAGGACACGGAGATGCCGTCTGCATTAGCGCTATAGGAGTCCTCAGAGCAGGTCCCCATGGAGATGTGTTCATGGCTGCATACATAGTCAGTCCTGGTGCTATGAGGTCAGGACAGAATTCCCGCCGGGGTGTCCTTAGCTCATTACCACAGCTGTGCAGTGCCTCCCAGTCCTGCAGGTGCTCTGAGACACCTCTCACAGTTTCCGCGGGCTCGTACTTGTACCTGCCTGCTCACCTTTACTCATTTCGGTTGTTTCTTTGGAGACCCCCAGAATGGCCTAAAGCCAGTGCTGCATGAGAGGGTACTGGGTACTAAATGGGCAGTTCAGCCAGTCCCAGGAAGGTATGCTGGGGAAATGGGGTCAGGGGATGAGGAAAGACGAGTGACCCTAGTTTGGGAAACTTCAAATCCCAGACCATAAGCCTGTGAGGCCATCTGGGGAAGGAGAGAGCTGCCATTATGAAGATTAATTTTTATTCACAAAAAACTAAATCAGTTTAGTAGACTATAGCTCACCCACCAGTGGCCTATTATTACAGTTCCTGAAGTGATAGCTTACATGAGTTGTTAAGCATGTGGAAAGTGCATTCTGCTTTTTATTATTACTTGAAAAATAAAAAGCAGAGTGTGAAATTTTACTAACAGTGAGAACGCACCAGCCAGTGTGGCTTAGTGGTTGAGTGTTGATTCATAAACCAAGAGTTTACCAGTTCAGTTCCTAGTTGTGGTACATGCCAGGGTTGCAGGCTCGATTCCCAGTCAGGTGCATGTAAGAGATAGCCAATTGATGATTCTCTCATCAATGTTTCTATCTATCCCTCTCCCTCCCTGTCTAAAGTCAGTGATTTAAAAAACAACAAACAAAAAAACACCGACAGTAAGAAGGCAAAACTAAGACAGAAAATCAAAAATCAATTTAGAGGAAGCCTGGAGGCCATGCACCTTAATATTATTAATAGTAGTTCCTATCCTTAGGTGGGGGAATTGTGAGTGATTTTTTTTCCTGTTTCCGGTTTCCTAAATTTACAATAATGAGTGTATTATATTTTTGAGAATATATAAAAACTTCTTTTTTAAAAAATATGTTTGACTGGTTTCAGAGAGAGAGAGAGGTATGGAGAGAAAGATAGAAATATCAATGATGGGAAAGAACCATCAATTTGCTGCCTCCAGCATGCTCCCCACTGGGGATCCAGCCCACAATCCAGACATGTGCCCTGATTGGGAATCGAACTGTGACCTCCTGGCTCCTAAGTTGGTGCTCAGCCACTAAGCCACATCAGACAACTGGCAAAAAAAACACATTTTAATTAATCCCACTCTCACCCTCACTTAATTTTTTAAAATCCTCACCCAAGGATATCTTTATTTATTTTAGAGAGATAGGGAGATAGAAACCTTGGTCTTGTTCCTTCTGTATGTGCCCAGACCAGGAATTGAACCTGCTACCTTTTTGGTGTGTGGGAGGACCCTCCAACTGAGACACCTGTCTGAGCACCCTCACTTAATTTTTTTTTTAAAATATATTTTATTGATTTTGTATAGAGAGGAAGGGAGAGAGATAGAGAGTTAGAAACATCGATGGGAGAGAGTCATCGATCAGCTGCCTCTTACACACCCCCTACTGGGGATATGCCCCCAATCAAGGTACATGCCCTTGACCGGAATCGAACTCGGGACCCTTCAGTCCCCAAGCCGACGCTCTATCCATTGAGCCAAACCAGTTTCGGCTCACTTAATTTTTTAATCTATAAAACTATGTGGCACTGCTGAAACCTGTTTGGCTCAGTGGATAGTGTGTCAGCCTGCAGACTGAAGGGTCCCAAGTTGGATTCTGGTCAAGGGCATGTACCTTGTGGGGAGGTGTAGGAGGCAGCTGATCGATGTTTCTCTCTCATCAATGTTTCTAGCTCTCTCTCCCTCTCCCTTCCTCTCTGTAAAAAATCAATAAAATACATTTAAAAAACAACAACATATGGCACCAAGCAGCCCAAACATTCAGGCCTAGCTGTGCTGCTGACCCAGTGTGTGAACTCAAACAAAGCTTACTCCTCAGGGCAGTTGATGGGATTAAGTAAAATGGATGAGGGCCGGAAAGTGCCAACTCAACACCAACACATAGCAGGCCTCCAGTATCCTATCCGCGCCCACCTTGTCTGTGCTGATGCCATCTTGCCTGGCACCCCCAATCACGTAGAGCCGGCCAGCACAGGGCACCACGGCTGCTGAGCTCACGGCCTCCGGGAGCGGCTCCGCAGACTCCCAGGTGTTGGAGAAGGGGTCGTAGCGCTCCACACTGCGCAGGCGCTGTAGTCCATCAAAGCCGCCCACCACGAACAGCTGTGTGTGAGGACAAGGAGGTCAGGGCTGGCTCCGGCCACGTGCCAGAAGCTACCCCACCCCAGCAAAAGGGCCAGGACGAATCCCCGGGGACTGAACCTCGCATAGCAGGTTTCCTCACTGGCTGGGGATAATGAGATCCATCTCTGGAATGGGTGCTAGTGTAGAATTGATCTGTAAAATACTTGACCCCGAGCTAATGCTTAAATAATAGCTGGTAAGTAAGGGTTTACTGCCTTCAATGATTCTAAGAAGCACATTTATTTGCATTTCTGAGTTGGAGATGTAGCTTACAAAGATAACTGGCAGTGTGTGTGTGTGTTGGTCTTAAGTGGTAGAGTTAAGATTCAAAACTAGGCTATTGGCCCTAGAGCCACATCCTTGATCCTAGGTTATACTGTTACAGTAATTACTGTTAGCATTTTGATGTGACTTAGGGCAAATCCCTTTCTTTTTTGAGACTTCAGAGCCCTTGCACAGAACGAGGGTCTCAGAGAGGGCCTTCTTTAAGGATATCTATAGATCTCCTAGAGGCCTGGTGCATGAAAATTCATGCACTGGAGGAGGGGGTGTCCCTCAGCCCGGCCGGCCCCTCTCACAGTCTGGGAGCCCTCGGGTGGGAGGTGACCTGGTGATCAGGGGAAGACAACGCCCCCATCACACCTCTGCTGCTGCTGCCGGCAGCACAAGCCTCGGGTGGCCCTGGGGGGTTGGAGGACTGAGGGGGTTGGGGGACTCCAGAGGCAGGCGTGTGGAGCAGCTGGACCCACCTGGGGGTAGGCCCGGCCCTGCTGAGCACCTGCCACCCCGGCAGGGCTGAGGGCACTGGGCACCACCATCTTGTGGCTATGGGCGCTGCCATCTTTGAGGGCGTGGTGGTCAATTAGCATATTCCCTCATTGGTTGTGGGTGCCTCTGTCTTTGTGAGGGTGTGACCATCAATCAGCATATCCCCTCTTTATTAGATAGGATACCCTGGGCCCCAGGAGCAGCAGCTGCTGCATGTCCCTACCTGTCCATGCAAGGCCACCATCTTGTGCCTCCACCTGCCCTCGTGCAATGAGGCCACCTTGATCCAGGTGTGCAGATGGGAGCTAAACATCCACACATCATGGCTGTTGATGTGGCCTCCTGGGGAGAGAGAAGCAACTATTGCCCCCAGATCCAGAGGAAGAGTTAAGGGTAGATGTCAAGGACGACTTTGTCCTGAGCTGGTGGGACCCAGTTTTGCTTTGAATGAGTGGTGGCAAAGTCCGAGTTAGGACAATGGGCATAGACTTTTGAGGGGAGAGGCCTGAGAGATTCAGGGAGAAGGAGCATTGTGGTGTGTGCCAGGCTCTGTGCTCAGGGAAACAAAGGGGTCACTTTAGAGCTCTCCTGAAGGAAAGAGTACAAAAGGTACCCAAGGCAAGAACCAGGAATAAACTGGGGCAGAGAGAGCAGAGCCACCTACCCTGGGAAGGGGAGGGGTAGAGGGTGACCCAGGGTTTCTGTCTCACCTCTGCCTTCACCTGCCTGACTTCATGTCTGCTTCATCCCTCCATGGTGTTGGGATCACGGTACCCAGTTTACAGACAGGAAATCAGATTATGCGTAAGAGGCCAGGAATGACTTGCTGAAAATCACAGGCCTGTCACTGCCAGAGCACTGATCCAAAGCAGAGCTTCCAGCTCCCACGCCTAACATTTGGTATTAGTGAATGACAGCACCCTCCATGGGGCCAGGCACTGAGGGTGCAGGCTGGGGACCTTTCCTCCCTGGCTGACATGGGGTTCCAGACCAGGGACTCACCTCTTAGGAGCAGCTTCCCCAGGGACAATTCTTTTTTTTTTTTTTTTTTTAATATATTTTATTGATTTTGTACAGAGAGGAAGGGAGAGAGGGATAGAGAGCTAGAAACATCGATGAGAGAGAGTCACCGATCAGCTGTCTCTTGCACACCCCCTACTGGGGATATGCCCGCAACCAAGGTACATGCCCTTGACCGGAATCGAACCCGGGTCCCTTCAGTCCCCAAGCCGACGCTCTATCCACTGAGCCAAACCGGTTTCGGCCCCAGGGACAATTCTGACGGCACCCCCTCAGCCGGAGCCACACCTCTGTCTTGTAGGCCTTGCCTCTGTGTTTCCAGTGGCCTTAGATAAGCTGTCCAGGGATAACGTGTGGCCTAGATGGTGTCTGAGGCTTTCGCCTCATTCTTCTGCTCCTTATCCTTCCCAGCCACCCATAGCTCCTACAACATCAAGTACAGTCTACCTAGGCCTGGTTCCAAAGTCTCCCTGATCTGACTCCCGGCTCCCATTCCTCCCTCTCCTACATTGGCTTCCCCTCCTCTCCCAGAGACACTCAGCCTGCACGTCAGAGCCCTGAGCACTGGGGGTTCCTCTCTGCACGTTCCTGCCTTCATGTGCTGTTCCCTCCAAGTCGGGCCAGGTTCCCTGAGTAGGATTCCAGCTCATTTGGGGTCCCTAAGAGTTCCCATCAAATTCAGCCTGGTCATGCCAAAACCAGTTTGGCTCAGTGGATAGAGCGTCGACCTGCAGACTGAAAGGTCCCAGGTTCAATTCCGGTCGGGGGCATATACCTTGGTTTTGGGCACATCCCCAGTAGGGTGTGTGCAGGAGGCAGCTGATCCATGTTTCTCTCTCATTTCTAACTCTCTATCCCTCTCCCTTCCGCTCTATAAAAAATCAATAAAATATATTTTTTAAAAAATTCAGCCTGGTCATAAAGGGAAGTCCATTTCCCCTCTCCAGGACACATCAGGGTAGCAGGACTGTGTTTTATTCTTTGAGTCTCTAGAGCACATGTGTCAAACACAAGGCCCGCGGGCCAAATCCAGCCCGCCAGGCCTTGCAATGTGGCCCGCACCGCGCTGTCATCACTGCACTCCGCTGTCAGTTTATGACATTGTCAGTTTATGACTGTTCAGTAAACCATTCGGCCCGCGATTTAGGCTGGATTTTTGATTTTGGCCCCTTCTCTGATTGAGTTCGACACCCCTATTCTAGAGCCTGAATCTCAGGAAAGGCAGTCTGTTGGTATCAAAGCTCCTCCTAGCTTTGTCTATGTTGTGACAACAGGGAAATTCTTAACCTCTCTCAGCCTGTTTTCTCATCTGTGAAGTGGGACTGTAGAGAGAATGAATGTAAGCCTCTTAACATGATGCCTGGCACATAGTCGCTAATAAAAGAAGTGATTAATAGGAGTTGAAGCTGACTTGACTGAATAAAGGGTGGAGTCACACCTGGGATTGGCTGTGCAGGACCACATATCATTTCAGCCAATAACTAGGTTATCGGGAAAAATCCCACCCCAATCCCCTGGTTGGCGGGAAAAACCGAGGGGGCAGTGCTCAGGAGCCAGGAGCCAATCCTGTGGGGCTCCCGGTGCGGCCCTGCTCTCACCTGAGACATAGATGTCATTGCGGAGAGTGCAGGCGGCGAACTCGGAGCGCATGTAGCCAGGCAGGCTGGGCAGCGGGGTCCAGCGCTGGCTCTCCGGGTGGTAGGCATCGGTGAAGGGCAACCTCGTAAGTCCCTTGCGGCCACAACCGCCAATGACCACAATCACTTCAGCTAGGTCCATGAATCTGGCATGGGGATGAGCTCAATCTTCACTGATCCGAGCCCAAGTTTCAGCCCCCTCACCCTCTCACTGACCACACTGCAGAGTCCTCCTGCCCTTGTCCTTCTGTCCCTCTCCTAATCCCCATGCTAGACTCTGTCATGTCCAACCTTCCCTCTGACTATGGATGGGACAAGGGTCACTAATCCTTATCCCATTCTACTGACTCTCAGTTACAGAAAAGGAATCTTTACAAAGCCTTTAACCTTACTCAGAAAAATCTCCTGGTTTAGTCTTTATGACAGTTCTACCCTGTTTCCCCGAAAATAAGATAGTGTCTTATATTAATTTTTTCTCCCAAAGTTGCGCTAGGTCTTATTTTCAGGGGATGTCTTATTTTCGGGGAAACACGGTAGTAGGCAGGGATTATTACTCCTTTTACGGAGGAGGAAACTGGCTAAAACAATTTGGCTTGCCCAAAGTCATGCAAGTCAGTAAGCAAAAGAGCTGGGATTCAAGCTCAGTCTGTCTGATGCTAACCCATCTGCTTACCCTTTTTGGCCTCGGTTCCCTAATTCTGCTGCCTCCCTCCTATAACTCTCCTATACCCACACCTTAATCACTGAGCCAGGCTACATACCCTTTCAGCAAAGTCTTTTCCCCTCCCACTGACCCCCCAGAAACCCCAAACTCTTTAGCCATTGGTTTCCTACCCAATTCCGATGACCAATATGGAGCATCTTTGGACCAGGCCCTGTGCTTAGTGTTGGAAATGCCTGGTACAGTGGTAAGAGAGGGGACTTCCCTGTCTTCTATTTTGGACTACTCCACCCTTCTCCTGGCCTGGGGTTCCAGGCCCTGCCTATTTATATCCCTTACTAGTAGAGGGCTTAGGGTGTTTTCACTCTTGAGTCCCAGGGACCCAGCACAAGACTTGCACAAAGGGAGCACTCCACATTACAGAGAGATGGGCAAGAGAAAACGTACATTGGGTGTGAGACCCCTGCATCTCCCCATCGGCTGTCAACTCTGTAAGGACAGAATGCCCCACACAGCCCCATGGTACGTTTTTGAATGAATGAATGAATGAGTGAATTTCATGTAAGAGGCATGATTGAGGATGAATTACAGAATGATGGAGGAATGAGCCAGTGATTGAATGTTGGGGGGGGGGGGGTACCTCCGCGGCCGCGTGCGCAGCCCGCCGGCCTCTCGGCCCAGGATGAAGCAGGCGCGGGCCTCGAGCAGCAGCGGGCGGCACTCGCGGGAGGCGCGCAGCAGCTCGTCCGCCTCCACCTTCTGCAGGAAGTAGGCGGGCGGCAGCAGCGGCAGGCGCACGTGCTCCAGCAGGCGCCGCAGGTGCGCGCGGCGGGCCGACGCGTCGTGGCGCACCCAGCGCAGGGCCGCCTCGAACACGGCCTCCTCGCGCGCCACGCCCAGCGCCGGGTCCGCCAGCAGCGCGGCCACCTCCCCGGGCGCCAGCTCCAGGAAGCCGGCGTGGCGGGCCGCTTCGGCGAAGTCCAGGGCCAGGGAGGGGGGCGAGGAGGCGGCCACGGGGCGCAGCGCGGGGCTGCGGGCGCGGAGGCGGCCCCGGAGGAAGCGCGCGCAGGCCTCGCGCAGGTCCTCCGCGCCCAGCCGCTCGGCCAGCTCCAGCGCGGCGGCCGCCTGCTCCTTCTCCTCTTCCTCCTTCTTCTTCTCCTCCTCCTCCTCCTCCTCCTCCTCCTCCTCCTCGGCGCGCAGCTGCACGCCAGAACTGATCAAAGAGTCCGTCCTGGTGCGCCCTGCGCCCGGCATCTCGGGCACCGCGGCCTGACCCCGCTCTGGCCGCCCGGCCGCCGCCTGGCCGCGGAGGTGGGCGCTGCCCGCGCTGAGCGCAGCTCGCTGGCACGCGGGGAGGTCGGGGCCGCCAGCGCACGGCACCGCGCCGGTGAGGGTGCGGCTCCGAAGGGAGGCCTGGAGGGTCTGCAGGACGCGCTGCGCCTGGCAAGACCCTGGGCAGGGCGCCTCAGCAGCCCCAGGCTCCGACTCCTCCAGTAAGCGGCCCGCTAGCATCCTGCTGGGAAGGGAACAACACAGATAGCGTCGGAACATCCACCTGGCTGGGGCGAAAGAGAGGGCAGGAGGCCCCTCATCGCAGGTAGGCATGAAAGTAAGTAGTGTGCGTTCGTTCTTTCATTCATTCAGCTGCTGTCCCTTCCACTCTCCCATCCAGACTCCTAATGGCTGGCTGCGGGGATCTGGAAGCCTCTGCCTACTTGAGGGGCTCCCTCCTGCCTTAGCTCTGGCACCTCCGCCTTCGCTTACTCATTGAAGCCCAGTGGCCCTTCATGCGCTCCAGATTCGCCAAGCTGTTTTCTGTTAGTATTGATAGAACACAGCTGGCACGCTTTCATACGGGGTATCTTGTAGAAGGGTCTGATAAAGGAATGATTTCAAACGTGCAGAACGTATTCAGAGACTCTACTACAAAGGATGCAGCAGTGCCACGTGGCTCCCACTCCAGAGAGTTTCCCCATCTCCCAAGGTTTGGAGGGCTGGGAACCTGTACGGAGTATCTGTATCAGGAAGGGCCCCTTACAGGAACCGTAGCCTTTGATCAAGGAATTCAGGCTACCCTCACAGAGACGCAGTGTATGTGGAGGGGTATACCTCTAACTCCCTCTCCTCACCCCATCTTGTCTCCTGCCCATCTCCTGTTGGTGCCCCTTCCCCAGCACCATAGGATCGGGCCCAGAGCGGGTGCTCAGTACCTGTTCAAGGTTGAGTGAAGGCATTAAACAAGTATGTGTGGAGAAGCTTTTCTCTGCCAGGCAGTGAGCAAGGCAGTCATGGCTCCTGCCCTCGAGCTCACAGCTTGGCGGTGGTGGGGGTGGGGGTGGGGGTGGGGTTCCCATGGGAAGTACAGAACATTAGGAGAGCTCTGCGAAGGAGCACTAAACACAGTGGAGGGGAGAGTCAGGGAAGGTAACCCTGAGGAGACTTAGATGAAGGGAGAGGGGTGGAGGGAGGGGAGTGGAGGGAGAATGTCTCCAGCTGAGCAAACAGCTGTGCAGAGGCCCCAGGGGAGGAGATAGAAGGGAAAGCCCCGCCCGAGGGAGGCTCTCTGCTGCCCTGCAAGCGCCCTGGAGAAGTAGGAACGGGTTGGCTCTAAGGACTGATCTGGGTTCTAATCCTGCCTCTGACACTGACTCTGTGTGACCGGTGCACATTCCCTTCGGTCTCCTCACGTGAAATGAGATCATGAATGGCCGCCTCACAGGGTAGTTGTGACTTTATGATTCTTAACTAGAATGTATGGAACTTGCCAGGTGCAGAGTACAGACCCGATGGTGTTTGCATTGCTTTTGCTTTTTTTTTTTTTTTTTTTTTTTTTTTTTTTTTTTACCTAAGAGGAAGGGAGCACACTTGGTTGTGCTTTTTGGTCTATAATTTCATTTGATCCTCACAACCCTGGAAAGTTTGTCTAGTGCCCCACTTTCTTTATGTTTGTCATGTGGAGGCAGGTACACGGGAACATGCCTTTCAGAGGCTGCCGTGAGGATCAGAGGAGGGGTGACTGTGAAGGCATCCGCAGACGGAAGGGCTGTATGGTGCCCGTCATGATCTGGCCGTTGGGAACGTACTGCCTCTGCACACCTCCAGGGACAGGGAGCTCCCTCCTTTATGCAGTAACTTACCCTAGAGGAGCACAGCCCTGGGCATGCCCTTGCCTCCCCCTTAATTCTCCTGATCCCGATCCCAGGTGCTCTCCCTCCTCTGAGACCACTCTGCCCTGGAGATGAGATTTGCCCAGTGCCAGCCTGGCTTTCACGGCTCCTGCCCAGGTCACACGAGGCGGTGGGTCGCCTGCCTCCGAATCATGGTAAAGGAGCTCTCTGGTGGGCAGGGCTCTGGGAAGCTAACTTTGCCCACATAGAGGGCCCGGGCCCTGCACCTGGCTCCAGACTGTGCCCAGCAGCTCAGCCACATGTGCTAGACTCAGGGGTCCTCAAACTTTTTAAAGTGGGGGCCAGATCACGGTCCCTCAGAGAGCTGGAGGGCCGGACTATATGAACTACTAATTCCTACTGTAACACCTTGGCTGCGCTCACTGCCCAAAAAACCTGGCGGGCAGGATCAGACTCCCTTGGGGGCTGCATGTGGCCCGCGGGCCGTAGTTTGAAGACCCCTGCTCGAGTGAGGGCGTGTCCCAAGGAGGAGCCCAGGAGCAGCTGAGGGCCGAGAGAGGCTGAGAGCATGCTGCCCCCATTCCGTTCTCTCTGAAATGAGAAAGCAGCCACACTTGGAGCTGAGATGCAAGTGAGCAGGTCTCAGCCTGAGGAGGGGCTTATTCTTGCAGAGATATCCTAGGGCAGTGGTCTGCAAACCTCGGCTCTCGAGCCACATGCGGCTTGCGAACCGCGTTTTGCTGCTCTGTTGACTAATGAGTTTGCCGACCACTGTCCTATACTCCCCTTTACCTCTTTGCACAAAATATGCCACAATTGCCTAATCCTCACAGCTTCCAATACACAGTAACATTTAGTCACCGTGGTTTGCCCACCGCTGTCCTAGCAATAGGGGTTTTGGGGAAGGGCTTCCTCTCCTGGGTAGTGCACCAGTACTTGCTCATTCTACAGCTCATCTGCTCTGGGCACTGGGCACACGGAACCTCAGACACAGTTTCCACCCTGGGGATTCCCACTCGGGACTGAAGGGCGCCCAGTGGGAACATTCTCCCATCCCGCCAAGAGTCTAGGCATCTCAAGCTCTAGGTCCTGGTGCAGCCTGAGGCACCCAGCCCTTAAGAGTTGGCACGCCACCCTGCCTCTTTTTCACGTCCACACCCACTCATACAAACATGCTTAGACTTGTGGACACCACACAGTCAGGGCAGCCCTGGTCCTAAGCACTTACCTGGCCATGTCCTCTCCCGGGTACCCCGAAGCTGCTGCTCTTGCACCGGCCACTCCTGTGTGTCCTGCCGCCTGAACCCCCGGCCGCCCGGGCTCCAATGTCTCCGCTGCTCTGCCTGGACTGCCACTCGGGCTCAGCTGCAGGAGGACAAAGGGGCTGGGCGCCAGGAGGAGGGGGAAGGAGGGTGGAGGGGAAGAGGGGATGCTGGGCTTTTGTTCCACTCACTCTTGGACGAGCCCCGGAGGGGAGGGAAAGGGGGAGGAGGGAGGACTGGGCATGGGATTGACCGTGTGCCTGGATTGGAGTGACTTGGCACGGACCCTGCGCCTGAAGGATGCGCGGGTGTGAGGGCAGGGCCTCTCCTGGGAGATGGTTACAGCCTGGTGGCTGTGAGCTTCCAGGGGTTCCCTGGCACTTGTATGAGACTGTGGGACTCAGCGGCTGTGTGGCACTGGGGAGAGTGTAACCTGGTAGCTGCAGGCGTGGCTAAGCGTATGACTGCATGGTGTGAAGGTCTAGCTTTCCTTCCTGCCGGTGTGACTGTGCCATGTCTGTATTCCTCCTGAGAGCAGGTGTCACTGTGGGACCATGCATCTGGTTATATGCCTGGTGTGTGTCCCTGTCTCTGTGTCCCTGTGATTGTTCATTTGTGTGTGTGGCGGGTGTATCTCTGTGGGCAGTGGGTGTATGACAGGGGTCTCTGTCTGTGGACTGTGTCATGCGTGTGAACATCCTATGGTCCTCTGTGATGCGGTATGAGTTGAGGTTTTCGCTCAAGAATGTACCTCCCTTGGAGGGGACAGTAGGACTGGCACGGGGGTTTTGGACAGACCTGGTGGGGGTGGAGAGGAGGAGGCAGCTGTGGGCTGGGCTGGCCTCCGGGAGCCAGAGGGAAGCGACTGCATAGACTGGTGCCAGGTCACTTGCTGCCTCTACAAAGGGTTCCAGGGCCTGGTGTCCGTGGGGTGGACGGACAGAGTTCACTTCACGGAAGAGGACAGCAGTTTGGAAGGAGGTTGCTTTGATAGAGCACCCGTGGGCCTGGGGCACCTATGTCTGTCCTGGCGGATGCCTTGACATGTCCCCAAGCCCCAGACCAGCCCCGCCTTCGGCCCTGGTCTTTCATCTTGGCAGGAGGGGTCCTCCAGATCCCAGCTCTGTTTACAGAAAGCCTGTGCTGTGAGGAGTCCCTCCGGCCCGGTGTTGCGGGAACCTGCTCTGGCCAGGCTGAGGCGGCCGGTCTGATGGGGGGGGGGGGGGGGAGGTCCCTGTGGCGGTGGCCCGGTATGTGTACTGAGGTCTTGGAGAGAGTGTCCCGCGGGCCCTGCTCCAGGGAATGGTGTAGCCCCAAAGATAGAGTGGCATGGGTTACTCTTCGTTGAAGGATGTGAGAGATCCAAGCACTTGTTAAGCACGTTATTTATTCTTTATTCCCATCCTCCACCCCCTCCCCATTGGCAACCATCAGCTGTTCTCTATGTCTGTGGGTCTACTTTTGTTTTGCTTATTGGTTTTTTGTTTTTTTTTTAAGATTCTACCTGTAAGGGAAATTATACAGTTTTTGTATTTCTCTCTCTGACTTATTTCACTTAACATCATCCATCCATGTTGTCGCAAATGGCAAACTTTATTATTTTTTATTGCTGCATAATATTCCATTGCATATATGTATCACATTTTCTTTATCCATCAATTGATGGACACTTAGGTTGCTTCCATATCTTGGCTTTTACTACTAATGCTGCAGTGAACAGAGGGGTGAATATATATCTTTTTGAATT
Source organism: Pipistrellus hanaki (assembly GCF_964339955.1). Taxonomy (NCBI): domain Eukaryota; kingdom Metazoa; phylum Chordata; class Mammalia; order Chiroptera; family Vespertilionidae; genus Pipistrellus; species Pipistrellus hanaki. The sequence continues at coordinate 41,540,849 of NC_140511.1, read as the reverse complement.
AGAATTCTTTTTGTTTCCTTCCAATAAATACCTAGAAATGGATTTGCTGGATTGTATGGAAGTTCTATTTTTAATTTTTTGAGGCCACTCCACACTGTTTCCCATAGTGGCTGCCCTAATTTAAAATCCCACCAGCAGTGAATAAGGGTTTCCTTTTCTCCACGTCCTTGCTAACTCTTAATGTTTGCTATTTATTGGTGATAGCCATTCTGACACGTGCGAAGTGATATCTCATTTTAAATGTGCATTTCCCTGATGATCAGTGACCTTGAGCATCTTTCCATATGACGGTTGGTCATCTGTATGTCCTCTTTGAAGAAATATCTATTCAGGTTCTCTGCCCATTTTTAAATCAGTTTGATTTTTTGTGTGTGTATGTGTGTTTTTGTGTTGTATGAATTTCTTATATATTTTGGATATCAACTACTTATCAAAAGTGTCATTTGGGAGGATCTACCATTAAGTGGGGGTGTCTTTTTGTTTTGTTGATGGTTTCCTTTGTTGTGCAAAATCTTTTAAGTTTGATGTAGCCCCATTACTTTTTTCTTTTGTTGCCCTTACCCAAGAAGACATATCCAAAAAGATATTGCTAAGAGTAATGTAAAGAGTTTACTGCCTATTATGTTTTCTTCTAGGAGTTTTGTGGTTTTAGGTCTTGCATTTAGACTTTAATCCATTTTGAGTTAATTTTTGTATATGGTGTAAGAAGGCGGTCTAATTTCTTTTTGCATGTGTCTGTCCAGTTTCCCCCACACCATTTGTTTTTATCCTATTGTATATTCTTGCCTCCTTGTCATAGATTACTGATCATGTAGTGTGCTTTTATTTCTGGACTCTCTATTCCATTTCATTGATCTTTGTGTCTGTTTATATTCCAGTATCATGCTGTTTTGATTAGTATAGTCTTGTAATATAATTTGATATCAAGTAGCATGATACCTCCAAGTTTGTTCTTCTTTCTCAAGATTTCTTCAGCTCTCCAGGGTCTTTTGTGGTTTCTTACAAATTTTAGGGTTATTTGTTTATTTCTGTGTAAAATGCCATTAGTATTTTGATAGCGGTTGCATTGAATCTATAGATTACATAGTATGGACATTTTAACAATGCCAATCTTCCTATCCATGACATGAGCAAGGTGTATCCTTTCATTTATTTGTGTATTCTTCAATTTCTTTCTTCAGTGTCTTATAGTTCTCAGAAATAATTCCTTTATCTTTTTATTTTATTTTATTACATTTATTCCTAGGTATTTTTTTATTCAATTGAAAGTAGCATTTTTTTTTCTTTTGAATAGTTCATTATTGGTGTATAAAAGTGCAACCCATTTCTGAATGTTAATTTTGTATCCTGCTACTTTACTGAATTCATTTATTAGTTTAATAGGTTTCTTTTGTAGAATCTTTAGGGTTCTTTTTATATAGTATTAATGCCATATGCAGCTAATGACAGTTTTACTTCTTCCTTTTCAATTTGGACGCTTTTATTTCTTTCTCTTGTCTGATTACTGAGGCTAGGACTTCCCATACTATGTTGAATAAAACTGGTGGAAGTGGACAACCCTGACTTGTCCTGATTTTAAAGAAGCTCTCAGTTTTATGATATTGAGTATGATATTAGTTGTGGGGTTGTCATAGATGACCTTTATTATGTTAAGGTAAGTTCCCTCTATCCCTACTTTGCTGGGAATTTATATTAAAAATGGATGATAGGCTTCATAAGATGCTTTTTTTTTTTTTGCATTTATTGATGTTATGTGATTTTTCTCTTCCAGTTTGTTTATGTGGTGTATCACATTAATTGATATGCAGATAACGCTCTGGCTTTGTATCCTGGGGCTAAATCCCACTTGACCAGGATGTATGATCTTTTTAATGTAATGCTGAAATTTGTTTGCTAATATTTTGCTGAGGATTTTTGCATCTATGTTCATCAGGGATATTGGCCAAGATTTTTCTTTCTTTGTACTGTCTTTTTCTACTACCGGTATCAGCAATGCTGGCCTCATAAAATGAATTTTGGAGCCTTCCCTCCTCCTCAAAATTTTGGAGTTATTTGAAAAGGATAGATATTAATTCTTCTTTGAATGTTTGGTAAAATTTACCCGCGAAACCATCTGGTCCAGGACTTTTGTTTGTTGGGAGGTTTTTTGGTTTGTTTATTTGTTTTAAATATATTTTATTGACTTTAGAGAGGAAGGAAGATAGAGACAGAAACATCAATGAGAGAGAATCATTGATTGGCTGCCTCCTGCACGCTGCCCAGGCATGTGCCCTTGGCCAAAATCAAACCCGGGACCCCCAGTCCGGAAGCCAATGCTCTATTCATTGAGCCAAACTAGCCAGGGAGAAAGTTTTTATTTATTTATTACAGATTCTATTTCATTAATAGTTGGTCTGTTTAGATTATATGTTTCTTCATCATTCCGTCTTGGAAGAGTGTGTGTTCCTAAGGAATTTATTCATTTCTTCTAGGTTCTCTAATTTGTTGGCACATGATATAGTATTTTCTTTCAATTCTTAGTATTTCTATGGTTCAGTTGTCACTTCTCTCTCATTTCTGAATTTATTTATTTGGGCCCTCTTTTTTTTCTTTATGAGTCTGGCTAAAGGTTTATCAATTTTGGCTATCTTTTCAAAGAGCCAGCTCTTAGCTTCATTGATATTTTTTATTATAATTTTAGACTCTATTTTGTTTATTTCCATTCTGACCTCTTTTTTAAAAATATGTTTTTATTTCAGAGAGGAATGGAGAGGGAGAGATAGAAACATTGATGATGAGAGAGAATCATCGATGAACTGCCTCTTGCACGCCCCCTACTGGGGATCAAGCCTGCAGCCTGGGCATGTGCCCTTGACCGGAATTGAACCTGGGACCCTTCAAGTTCACGGGCCAATGATCTGTCCACTGAGTCAAACCAGCTAGGGCTCCATTCTGATCTTTATTATTTCCTTTCTTATACTCACTTTGGGCTTTTCTTGTTTCCCCTCCTCCCTAATTCCTTTAGGTTTAAGGTTATATTGTGTATTTGAGATTTTTCTTATTTCTTGATGTAGGCCTTTATTGCTATGAACTTCCCCCTCTTATGACTGTTTTAGCTGTGACCCATATATATTGGGTCATTGTATTTTCTTTTAGCTCAAAGTATCTTTTTATTTAACCCTTGATCTCATTGTTAACCCATTCATTGTTTAGTATGTTATTTAGCCTCCACATATTTTTCAATTTTCTTCTTATAAATGATTTTTAGTTTCATACCATTGGGGTCAGAGAAGGTGCTTTATATTATTTTAATCTTAAATTTATTGGGACTTGTTTTGTGGCCTGACATGTGGTCTTTCCTGGAAAATGTTCTCATATTTTCTTATGTGCACTTGAAAAAAAATGTGTATTCTGCTGCTTTTGGATGAAATCTTCAAAAAATACTAAGTTCATCTGACCTAATTGTCATGTAATTCCTTATTGATTTTACTTTGAGTCTGAATGTGTCTTGATTTGAAGTGAGTTTCTTGTAAGCAGCATATAGTTGGGGCATGTTTTTAATCCATTCAGCATCTTATGTCTTTTTATTGGAGCATGTAGTTCATTTACATCTAAAGTAGTTGATATGTATGTACTTATTGCCACTTTGTTAATGGTTGGTTTTGTTTTGTGTGGGGTTGTTTTGTTTTTTGATTGTTTTTATAGTCCTTTAGTCTTTCTTTTTTTAATGCCTTCCTGTAGTTTGCTGTTTATTTTTATTTATTTATTTATTTTAGTATTTTGTTTGGATTCCTTATTGTTATTATTTTTTAAGTATTTTATAGGTTTTTGGTTTGTGACTACAACCTATCTTAAGGCATTTAAATTTAAGTATGTTTTCAAGGGTTAAATTTTTTTACCATCCCCTCCATGGTTTATGGTGTGTGTGTGTGTGTGTGTGTGTGTGTGTGTGTGTGTTTAGAGAGAGAGAGGGAGAAAGGGAGAAATAAAAACATCAATGATGAGAGAGAATCATTGACCGGCTGCCTCCTGCACGCCCCACACTGGGGATCGAGCCCGCAACCCAGGCATGTGCCCTGACCGGGAATGGAACTGGGACCTCCTGGTTCATAAGTCGACAGGCTGGTAGGAGCCACGCAGGTGCCTAAGATACACGGGGCTCTGGCCTACCAGCCCCGGGCAGCTCCAAGTGGGAGGCAGGATCCACTGTCCGTGGCTTGGGCTTGCTCCCTGTGTTTGGAAGCAGAGGGGCTCAGGTGACGTGTTTGGGAACTCACTGCAGCAGCCTGGCAGGTGGGCCCGGTTACCGTGCTGCGGAGGCGGAGGGGGTGGAAGTAGTTCCACTTGGCCCTCTAGCCCCAGAGTCCTCCTGAGGCTCCTGGAGCCCCCGCTGCCTCCCAGCCTTCTCTGTGTGGCCTCTTTCTCACACTCAGAAGCTGTTCGCCCAGCCCTCTGTTGTTTGGGGTAATTGCTCTCTCTGTGTGTGTGTGTACTTGGTTGGGTTCAGCGTCCTCCTAGGCCACTGCCATCTTGGACCTCTAGGTTGAGGCACCTTTATGTCTGTACTTGGGAAGGAGGACCTGGAGGAAGTAGAGAGTAGGCTCAGCCTTGAGGAGGCCTCACCCACTGAGGTCCAAGGGAGGAAGGATGGAGTGGGTCTACTGGGGCCGGCAGGGAAGGCCTCTTGGAGTGGGCAGGCTGGCAGGCTGGCATCCGCAGACAAGGGCAGGACATCAGGGAGTTGGTAACTCCTCAGGTCAAGGCTTAGGGGCCAGGGTTGGCCATGGGCTGTGGGCTCAAGTAAGGGTGGAGGCAAGCCCAGCCGTCTGCCCCCCGGAGAGGCTGGCTTCCATCCTCTCTTCATTGCTGGGGGTGAGAGGAGGCAGCTGGACCGTCTGCATTGGGGGTGCGAGGGGGTGGGGGGCAGGGAGGGTATGGTGTAGGGCTCTGGTGAGAGGGGGACTCTGGCTCTTCCACGGAGAACTAGTCTGCTCTACCGTCTCCTGGGAACTCCAGGATGTCTCAAGTTGCCCAGGTCTGGCCAGGGGCACTGCCTGGACAGGAAGGAGCTGGCAGGAAAGGTCAAGTCCACTTTCCTGTTGGGCCGGCCGGCGGCTGGAGAGCAGGTTACCGGGCGTTTTGGGTTGGACAGTGACCCCCCTCCTGACCCAGCAGGTCCAGGTTTCACTCGTGCTCCCTGTGCCCAAGGAGAGGCGGGAGCTGACCTCTGCTCCGGGAAGAGAAGCACTTGGCAGATGCTCCGTGGGGGAAAGCAGGGTGAACACTTCACAGTTCCTGAGAGGCAGTCTCAGAAGTGAATGTGTGTGTGGGGGGCGGGGGAGGGCCCAGCCTGGGTTCCATTTGGGAGGGGTTTCCCTCCTTTCCCCCAGGAAGGTGGCAGAATTACTCCAACCCCAAGAATTCTGCCCAGAAGACCACTGTCTGGAGAAGAGACACATCCCACGGCTTCCAGAAAGCACCATGTTTATTGAATGCAGGCTGGTGCTAGAGTTCAGCTTCTCCCTTTCCCCCGCAGGACACACCCGAGATCACACAGACGCTTAGGACAAGGATGGGAGCCACAGCCCTGCCTCGACTCCTCTGCTGACTCCTTCACGGAGGGCAGGGGCCCGAGGACTGAGTGACAGAGAGGGACATCTGGGGACGGTATCGGGGCGCTCAGCCCAGGCACCCCAATGTGCCAGGAGCGAGGTGGGCTGGCTCTGGTCAGGTCCAAATCCTGCAGAAGTCCAAGCCAAACTTCTGCCACGGTGGAGAGGCATCTGCTGGCTGCAGGTCTCACTCCACAGGTCAGGGAGCTCAGAACGCCTCCCCGGGGCTGCGCGGGGACCTCCTGGTCCCTCTGCTCACCCTGACATCGGGCCCGGGAGCCCTCCCCTCTTCCGTGCTGTCCCTGGCTGGTTACAGAGGCATGAGTGCCTGGGCGGGATCCTGGTGCCACTTGTTCTGTGGGGCCTGGACGGTCACTTATCTAAGATTGGCCCCAGCCCTGGGCTGTGACGGAACCTGCCAGTCTGCCGCCCTCCCTCTCATTTCTGAGAATGGCTCCTCCTCATGTCGTGGGGCCAAGACTGAATCCCGAACTCGGTCCCCATCCTCCCACCGACAGTTCAGAAATGACGTGTCCACACGGCAGCTTTGACCCCTTGGCCGAGGCCCCCAGGCCCCTTCCTCTGTAGGCCTCCGTGGCCACCTGCCTGCCCCTGACCGTGCCCAGAGAACCCTCTTCCCAGGGGCCCTGCCCTGAGGTCACTGAGGTGGTGCCGGTCTCGCTCTCCTGAGCCTCCCGGTCACTCTGCCCTGGAGGCCTGTTGCACACGTGGGCAGGGGGCCGAGCAGCCCTGAGCCTGCTCTTCTGGCCACTTCCAGCTGCTCCTACAGACATGGCTTGGGCCCTCCCCTGGGGCGGGGCCGGTGGCGGGGGGGAGGGGGTGGGGGGGCCAGGGGGGGTGCGGGGAGGCTGGTCGGAGGAGTATCTCCACCTCTGGCTGCAGGCTTTCCTGCTGAGCCAGCCTCCTTGTGCTTTGAGACGGGTGTGAAGAGCAGAGCAGCTGGAGGGGGAGAGCCAGCCCCAGGTCCTCGAGGCAGGAGTGACAGAGAAGTCGGCTGCTTCACAGCCCAAACAGGAGGGCGGTCCTACATCCTCCAGGGGACAGGGCATGGCCCAGTGGCCCATCCAAGCGTCCAGGATTCAAGGGAGGGTTTCAGGGGAGGACCAGGCCCCACACTTTCCAGAAGAAGGACCCTGCAGGCCTGCAGGGGCATCGGAGAGGCTGGAGTCCCGGCCCAGCTGGGCCTGAGGGGAGAGGGGAGCCCCTACCCCCTAAGAGAGGCCATGGCGGACCAGGGGCTGGACCTGACGAGGCGGCCTTGGCGCCAGCTCCAGAGCACCCCCCAGTCCACACAGGCTTCTGCCTGCTCTTCTGGGCTCCCTGGTCTCCGTCCGGTGCGGCCTGGAGACGGGGCTCCAGCTAACGCCCACTCCGGTCCGTGAGCGGCTTGGTATGGCTGCCCGTCCCTCGAGGCTCCCCTGGGGGGGTGGCGCTGTTGGCATATGCGTCATAGCTGTTGTCGGAGCACACGGAGAGCTCATCGGAGACCTCCATGCCATCGCTGATCTCTGTTGGGGGCCAGAGGGGGCAAGAGAGGGGTCAGTGAGGATGGCGAGGAGATAGCTGGGGGAGGGTGGCCTGCAGCGACCCCTGGCCAGGCACTCAGGTGCTGATGCGACCACTGGGTTCAGGTTTGGTGTTGAGATTGGTAGCCAACCCCTCCACTCCCCCCCGGGTGTCCACTCTCCCCTGGAACTCTTCCTTCTAGCCACCGAAAACCAGCCCCATCCCCCTGGGCTTGGCACCATCTGCTGCTCTCCTCAGGGCCTTTGCACAAACGGGCCCCTCTCCTGGGAGTGACTTCCCCATCAACACCTTTTTAAAAAGTCTGGCTCATTCCTCTCACCTGTGTTATTGCAACCTCCCTGACCCCCTTCTTCTGGCAGGGATGGGACCTGCTACCCCCCCCCCCCCCCGCTAACCCGTTCCCCCGCTAACCTCCCCCCCATCACAGCCTGAACTGCCACTGCCTGTGGCCCCACCAGCTGGAGCACTTCAGGGACAGGGGTTCTGTCTGGGCCTCTAGTCCCCAGCGCCTGGCACAGAGCTGGACACAGCAGAGGCCCGGGGGAAGGTCTGCGGAGTGGAGCTGAGCCCCCCTGAGGGGACTCGGGGTTCCTGGGTGGAGTTGGGGGTCTCTGGAGACGACCTCTCAGCCTGGAGCGAGCACTGTGGGCGACTCCCCTCAGAGCCTGCCTCAGAGGTGCTCAGTGAACAGCCTTTGGCACTAGGGGGGTGGGGGTGGGGGTCTGGGCAGAAGCTGCCAGGCCTAGGGCTAGGGGCTGGCCTCCTGCCTTCCGTTCATGCTTCTCACCCCTCTGACTGGAGGCCAGGCACAGTGCGGGGGCCTGGGGGTCCCAGGTGCCCCGGGCTGGCCCCTTCCCCCGGGAGGGAGCTCTCCAGCGTGGCCAGGGGGCTGGGGGACGCCAGGGGGCCCTCCAACCCGTCCTGGTGCTCAGGGCAGGCTCCCAGGAGATTTTTTTTTAGCAAAGGTAAGCAAGGATCTGTGTATCCTAAGCACCCAAAACAGTGCCTGGCATTCGTCTGTTAGAGAAAGGAATAGTCAAGGAGGGAATCGTAAGATGGTCACATGGTCCTTGATCCTTGGAACCAGCCAACCACAGCCACCCCCATGGCTCTCGCTCATTCATGCACGTTTGCCGAGTGCCCCTCTGGACCGGCGTGGCCGTCACCCTCACACGTAACCTTTGGGGGTCACTAGCCTATTCCACAGACAAGGAGTCTGATGTCGAGGGAGGTTAGACCCGAGGTCGGCAAACTGCGGCTCGCGAGCCACCTACGGCTCTTTGGCCCCTTGAGTGTGGCTCTTCCACAAAATACCACGGCCTGGGTGAGTATTTTGAAGAAGTGGCGTTAGAAGAAGTTGAAGAAATGTGGCTCTCAAAAGAAATTTCAATCGTTGTACTGCTGATGTTTGGCTCTGTTGACGAATGAGTTTGCCGGCCACTGGGTTAGACAGTGTGCTCCGGTGCACACAGCTAGCTGGGGACAGAGCTGGGATTTGGATCCAGATCCACCAGGCTCCTAAACACTCTATAGATCTCTCCTTTGCTTTCTGTTCCCATACCCCTCTCTCTCCTGAGTCACCAAGGTGCATGCTGGGAGGATGCCGTGCGGACAGGAGGATGGCCTTCTACCAGCCGCGGGGGAGGGCTGCACCAGACCCTTCCTTCCCCCGCAGCCCTGCCGACACCTGGACCTTGGACTCCTCGGCCCCAGGATTGAGAGACAGTAAAAGTCTGTGGTTTAAGCCTCCCACGTCTCGGTGCTTTGTCACAGCTCTGCTGCAAAAACGGCCAAATCCGAACCTTCCCACAACCCTCCTCTGCCTCCAGAACGAGGCCCAAGCTCCTGACCACGCCACCTGGGCTGAGCCAGCCAGCAGCCCCTCCGTGCCAGCCGTGTGGAGCGGTGTTTGGTTGCCAGAGCCCTGGAAGCAGTGCTCCCTCACTCCCTCTGAGCGCTGCTCCAGCCTGGCCTGGCCTTCCTGCCCTCTGCTCCTCCCCGCTGAGCTGAGTGCAAACCCATCTCCCAGCCCCCCTGCCCCCCATCCATCCTTCTGGTTCAGCTATGTCACTTCCTTGCAATGTGGGTTCCAAACTGTCCTCACCCCCCAGGAAGCTCTGACCACTCTCCTCTGTACCCTACTTGGGTTCAGCACCCTCATCTGTCACAGCTCCAGTGCCACCCAGTTTCCCATGTTCTTGCTTAGATAGCTGCCTCCTCCATCAGACTGGAGTGTCAGCCGGCTGGCAGCAGCAAGGATGAAGACAGTTTTGGGGGGGTCCCTGTATGAACCAGGCAAAGGGGGATAGGCCTTCAAAGCAGACCCTTCCCCTCCACCCCACTCCTGCACGTCACTTGCCCACCATCCATGATGCTGACGTGGCTGTATGTGGAGGCGTGTGTGTGTCTATATGTGTGTGCCTCTGGATGCGTGTCCCTGTCTGTCTGTGCTGTGTGACGGGTGGGTTGGGGAACGGGCCCGGTGCCTGCCTCGGGGGCGCCCACCTGAGAAGATGAGCTTCTCCTTCATGATGCTGACGTCCCGGCTGGTCCGGTGCACCGCCGTGTTCAGCATGATCTGCTCGGGGTTGTAGCTGCGGATGCCCCCCAGGCGCCACCTGCAGAGACGACCCCATGGGTCAGGCCCTTCCCCGCCCGTCCCGGAGCAGGGTCCTGCCCTCTCCCAGCGCCTCCGTGGATTGGGCCTGAGAGACCAGCAGGACTCACGTCTGACTGTCCAGACGGGGCCCCGCGAGGTTCCATCGGAGTCCCTGGACTCCCAGCCAGGCCCCTCCTGCCGTCCTCTCACTCCAGACCCAGCTCAGCTGCCCGGGCCTGGGACTCTCTGGATTGGTTAGTTCTCAGGTGCCCCCAGCTGTTCACCTGGTTCCTTTGGACGTGATACAATTGGGGTGGGGGAGGGCTTACCAGACATGGCTCTGATGACCTACCCTGGGGTACACACTAATCTTGGGGAGTCCCAGCTGATGTCTCCTACAGCCCCCCTGTATGACTAAGCTGAGGGAAGCCAGAGGGAACCCCCGGAGGGGAGAGCAGAGAGAGGAGGGGAGATGCAGGGGCTTTGCTCAGAACTGGTCTTCATGGGCTCCGAGCCAAGGACTTAGAGTGACTTGGGTTGGGGTCTGTGCTACTCTCTTTCCAACCGCCCTGGAAGAGGGGGGGGGCACATAGTTCCCAATGGGGAGCCCGGCTGGGGTGCCAGTCCCTCTGATTGCCGAGGCCAGGCTGCTCAGGGCACACAGGGGCCACGCAAAGCCAGGCACGGCTTTTCCTGTTGGAGGCCTCAGCCACCCCCAAACCCTGGCCTCTGACCTTGAGACTCTGCAACCTGGACAGAAGGATACACTGGCCCCTTCAAAACCCCCCCCCCCCCACTTCCACTCCCACCAAGAGAAGCGGGGGTCAGCTTGGAAACAACCCAACCCCCAGGGCACAGAGCCCCGTGGGGTGGATGAAGGGAGCTCAGACTCCACAAGAAATCGGTTGTTTCCAGATGGGTCAGCACGGCTGAAATGGACAGGCAGATGGACAGGCAGAGGGGTGGGTGAACAGAGCGGACACGAGGGCCAAGCAGGAAGCAGAGGGGAAGGCAGCCACGCCCTGGCTGGGTGAGCACCCTCCGTGTCCTTGAGGACAGCAGCTGGGTCGTATTTATCGCTGTGTCCCTGGCACCAACCTCAGGGCCTGCTGTGTGTGTGTGTGTGTGTGTGTGTGTGTGTGTGTGTGGTGGGGCCCTAAGTATGTGAGGGAATGAGTGGGAGAACGAGGAAGTGGTCCGGGGCCCCCACCTCCGTCAGGGTGGTGCCAGGAAGAGAGTGGCACTGCCCTGGCTGTATGTCGTGCAGGGCCAGCCTCTGAGGGACGCCGACCCCCCCTGCAGGCCCAGCAGCGCCAGCCAGCCCCTCTGTACGCCTGCCGACTGCGAGGAGGAGGAGGAAGGCCTGGGCGAAAGGACCTTGGCTGGCTCAGGACCCCCCGCCAGGGAGCAGTTCCTCCCGGAAGCTGCTCAGTGAAGCCGTCTGACCCAGGAGGCCTCAACGTGCTTGACGAGGACTTGGGTCTCCGAGACCAAGTCTCCTCTTGGAAATTCACATTAACCCCAGAGGTTAATGTTAGGCCAGGGTTTCTCAGCCATGCACATCTAAGGCGGGAAGCTCACCGCTGTGGGGCCCTCCCGGGGAAAGTGGGAGAGGGTATGGGGGAGCCAGAGAAGGAAAGTGAAAAAAAGAGGCGAGAGACACAGAGAAAGGTAAAGAGAGAATGAGTGACGGGAGAGGCAAACCCAGAGAGCGGAAAGGCGACGGATGGGAAGGGAGAGACAGAACGTGGTGGGGCGTGCGCTGGGCAGCGGGCAGGCCCTGCGGGGACACCGGGGGGGGGGGCGGGGAGCAGGCAGAGCCCTCTGCAGAGGAAGATGCCAGGCCAGCAGTCGATAAGGAAACCCTGACTCCCGGACGGACGGCAGAAGCAGCGGGAGGGAAGAGCAGAGGGCACACGGCGGGCAGGGCGGGGGAGAAAGGAGGATGTCAGGAGAGGAGGGCTCCGGGGCGGGAAGGAGGCTGTTGGGGAGGCAGCGACCCAGGCACAGCTCGGGCAGGTCCCAGAGGAACTGGGGAGAGGGGCGCGGTGAGGAGGGAGAAAGCGCCAGGAGGAGGAAGACCACACAGAATTACCTGATCAAGTGATAGCTGTGAGATGCCAGAGTGCAGCGGAGAGGGGAGGGTGGGAGAGAGGAGGGACATGCGCCGGGTCAGAGCAGAATGGGACAGAGAGAGAACGTCAGTCAAGAATAAACCCTTCCCGTTGGTTCATGCCGAGCTGGGACCCCAGCCTGGCCCGCAGCCCTCCCCTGGCCACGCCCACCTCCCCACTGCCCCCGCTGCCCCAGCTGCCCCAGCTGCCCCCAGCTGCCGTCGGAGGGCGGGGAGGTTGCCGGCATGGCACAGGGGTGCCGAGTGCTGGTGGGAACCAGGCCGTGTTCACCAGGTGGGGAGACAGGCTGGAGAGGAGCGGGAACCCGCGTCCACCGGCAAATCCGCGCAGAGGTTGGCCCTGGGCTCCCAGCTGGGGGGCTCGTTCCAGAAGCTGCCCGCTCTGGCGGAGGGGGGCAGGCCGGGGGCCACGGGGAGTCTTCTCCCAGCATGGGCTGTCGGGTCAGTCAGGCCTTCTCCTGGCCCAGAGCTCAGGAGGAGGGGCGCCTGGCTGGGGGAGCCGGGTCTGCCTGGGGGCGGGGAAGGCCGAGGCAGGGGTCGGAGCCCACTCACTTCTGCAGCACGAAGATGCCCACGATGAGGGTGAAGGAGATCAGGTCCGCGGTCACCCACAGGAGGCAGTACTCGTCCGGGGGCTGTGGACAGACGGCCCGCGGGCGGCCTCCGTCACAGCCGGGCCACCTCGGGCTCCGGGCTGAGGGCCCGCGGGCAGGGGAGGGCCTGGAGGCACGAGCTCTGGGCACTGTGAGGAGGGGAGGGTGTGTGTGTGTGTGTGTGTGTGTGTGTGTGTGTACACAGGATAAAATGCCTGTGTGGAGTTCCAAGTAAAGATGGTTAGTGTCAAGCCCGGAGGGTTTGGGTGCTTGGGGAGGCTCAGAGCAAGAGGCCCATACTGAACGGCAGACAGAGGAGCGTGGGGGTTTCACGTGACCTGCAGGGGTGCGTGTGCAGCATCCGTGAGGGTGTAAGAGGGCATGTGTCACCGTAGGGTGTGGAGTGCCGGGGCTTCCCCCAGGGACAGTGGAGGGACCAGGAGGGCAAACCTCAGGACCTCAGGTGGCTGAGGAGGAGGAGCGGTGGGGGCTCTTCCTGCATCGGTCAACTCCTGTGACCCCAACATTCGATTGTACCACCCCCACTGCTGCCACAGTGTTACTTCATCCCATTCGGGCTGAGCCTCCGCAGATCTTAAAGGACCGAGGGCAGGTGGATGGAAGGACTGAACCCGCCGTGACCTAGATCCGATCGCTGACCTTGGCACTGTCTGGGCCATAACAGACCCTCCACCCGCCGTTCACCTCCTCAGAGAGGTGGCAGTGGGAGCTCAGGGGGAGATCGAGGGCTCCCACCCCCGTGGCAGAGCGGGGACGGGAATTCAGGCCTGTCCGCAGGTGCTCGGCCAACCAGTTGCAAACTGGTTTGATCCGCTGTAATCTCTGAGCAGATTGTACTGCTCCCTAGTCTTGTCCTGCTACCCTCTTTCCATAACGCCTACCCTTCCTTCAACATAAAACACCATACACACCACCCCAAACCAGAAAACCCAAGTCGTCGTCCGCTAGCTCTCCAGGGCCCGTAAGTGATGGTTCTGCCCGGCCCCGGCCCCTCCTCTCCCCCAGCACCTCCTCCTCCTGCCTCACGCCTGTACCCTCCCCGGGCTGCCCCCAACCTGAGGCTTCACCCGAGACCCCAGGTGTGGAGTCTGCACCGGCCTGGGTGCCATCAGCAGCTTTCCACTGCCCCCACGTGCCCTCTGCCCCCAGCAGCCCCCCAACTCACCATGATCCAGAGGGGGGAAGGCACCTGGGACAGGGTGTGGGCGTTGTCGGAGGTGACGGAGGGCACCCCCATGCACCACAGCAGGGAGAAGAGCCACGGCGTGTTGACCGTGTAGAGGTTCACGCTCAGGTTCCAGGAGGCGTAGTCCCTGTGGGTGAGGGACAGGCCGTCAGCCTGGGGTCCGGGCCTCTGGGAGCCTGTGAGGGGGGTGCCAGCCTCACTCGTCCCGGAGAAGGACTCTTCCTCCTAGAGGGCCCGACTCGGAGCCAACCCATGTCTGCCTGACGCTCTTGACGTCTCCTCCTTGGACCAGAAGTCCCTGTGCTTAACCCTCTGCCCAGACGTGTGTGTGTATGTGTGTGTGCATGTGTGCATGTGTGTGTGTGTGTGCGTGAGCTTGCGTGCGTGTGAGAGAGGGAGAGGAAGAGGCAGCAGACGGTGTGGAGGAACCGAGCCTCGCCCTCCTCTGGCTGAGTGGGGTGGGCGGGGCGGGCACCTGAGCTCCTGGCGGGACACCTGAGTGTAGCGCAGGTTCAGCCACTGGATGTGGCCTCGGTGCAGGCTGGAGGCCTCCTCCTTGGAGCCTGACGTCTGCTGGAAGCCAGGAGCCACCCTCCGCACGAAGGACCTCTGCCTGTTCGGCAGCCACATGACCTGCGGACAGAGGGGGGTGGCCTCAGATCTCCCATCTCCAACATGGGTGGAGTCTACCCCTCCAGACGCACCTAGAAGGCTTAAAAGAGACAGGACAGACGGGCCTGACACGGGATAAAAGCTTACATATAATCACCATAATCAGGGGATGACCTGGTGCCAGGCACGGCTGTGCATGGCGTTGGCAATAACCCAGGGACTTGCCCTCTAGCCCCTGGTCACAAGGACGGATCATCGAAATGTCAGTTATTCCGCAGGCGGCCACCGCCATCTAGTGTGCGTCACACGTTGCTGTGAGATTCCTCGGATCTCCAAATGCTACCCCACGAGAATGTGGGCAGTGCTTCCCGGCCGTGAGTGTGTGGGAGAACCTGGACCGGGTCATTTTACTTTTATTTATTTTTTAAAATATATTTTATTGACTTTTCACAGAGAGGAAGAGAGAGGAATAGAGAGTTAGAAACATCGATGAGAGAGAAACATCCATCAGCTGCCTCCTGCACACCCCCTACTGGGGATGTGCTTGCAAGCAAAGTACATGCCCTTGACAGGAATCGAACCCGGGACCTTTCAGTCCGCAGGCCGATGCTCTATCATTAGGGGTGTCGAACTCAATCAGAGAAGGGGCCAAAATCTAAAATCCAGCCTAAATCGCGGGCCGAATGGTTTACTGAACAGTCATAAACTGACAATGTCATAAACTGACAGCGGAGTGCAGTGATGACAGTGCGGTGCGGGCCACATTGCAAGGCCTGGCGGGCTGGATTTGGCCCGCGGGCCTTGTGTTTGACACATGTGCTCTATCTACTGAGCCAAGCCGGTTTAGGCTGGATTTGGTCATTTTAAAGGATTCATTGGTACCCTCTTGTCCTCACAATGACCCTGTCGTGGAGGCGAGGGGCACGGTACCCCCATTTTACAAAGGTGGAAGCCGAGGTCCGCAGGGGGGACCGGTGAACCAGTGCCGAGTGCCCCTCCTCTCCCCACCAGGCTCACCCGGTGCTGGGGGAAGCCGGAGTGCAGCAGGGCCTCCAGCGTGATGTTGAGGAAGCTGGCCCGGTGGGGGTGCTCCCGGGGAGGGTCGCGCAGGTTGAGCAGCAGCGTGGCGTTGCCCTTGGCCAGCGCCAGGAGCTCGGCGAGGCTGCAGATGGACTGGTTCTGGGCCTCCCTGTGGTCCGAGGGGGACAGGGAGCTGGCCGTCCAGAAGGGGTCCGTCTGGCAGAGACAAGGACACACACGGCTGGCTGCCTCCCCAGCACTGGAGGGGCCTCCACGGGCCTTCCTGGCTCCGGAGCACGGAGGCCCCTCCGCTGCCAGCGTGCGTGTCAGGTGGGGTGGCGGCTGTGACCCCGTGGGGGCTCTAGGAGACTCCACCCTTCATCTTCCCTGCCCCACGCCCTGCTCACCAAAAGAACTACTTGCTTGGACCATCTCCCAGAACCCAGCGCATTTCCCCGGGAGTGACATTTCAGACCAGGGAACCACTTCCCTCTATGGAGCTCTACCGCGGTGACGGTCTTAACCCCTGTCACCACCAGCTTTCCCGGCGAGAGGGACAGGCCAGCACACGCAGTGACTACCATGGCCTCGGGGCCGCAGAGGCAAGACCCCGGGGGGCCGCTGACGAGCGGCCGTGAGGGACGCTGGGGAGTGGGGTCCCCGAGCTGATGGCCGCCCAGCTCCCCCTGCACGGGGTCCCCACCCTCGGAGCGGGCAGGTGCGGCCAGACCTTCAGGAACCACTGGCCGGCGTTGAGCCTCTGCAGGACGGTCCAGTTGAGCATGGCGGCGGGCCGGCGGGCCAGCGCGGGGAACGCCTCCTCCACGTTGGTGGTGCGCCGCAGCGTGGCGTCGTGCAGGAGGAAGGGCACGCCGTCCAGGCTGCACGGGCGGGCCCGGGGTCAGTGCCCACCCAGGCCCCTCACACTCTCACACACACACACACACACCACACACACACACACACACCCCCAACACACACACACACACCTCACACCTAACACACACAAACACCCAACACACACACATGCCCAACACACACACACACACACACACACACACACATCCAACACCCCCCCCACACCCAACACACACACACACACACACCCAACACACACACACACACACACACCCCCAACACACACACCCCCCCCCACACACACCCAACACACAAACACAACACACACACACACACTCAACACACACACTCAACACACACACCCAACACACACCTCACTTACACCTAACACACACAAATACCCAACACACACACACACCCAACACACACACACACACACCCAACACACACACACACACACCCAACACACACACACACACACACACACACACACACATACCCAACACACACACACACACACCCAACACACACACACACACACACATCTCACATACACCAACCCGCCAGGGGGCCCTGCAGGCCCTGCCCCTCTCTGGGCCTCAGGCTCCGGCTGCACAGGGAGGGCAGTGGGCTGGTGGGCGACGCCCAAGTTCTCTATGAGGGTCAGAGGGGGGTGGGGACTGCCGAGGAGGGATGGCTGGGCCTCGACTCTTAGCAGCTTTGGGAGGTAGGTGCCACCTCATCTGATAAAGGGGAAACTGAGGCTGGGAGAGGGAAACATCTAGCTCAAGACCCACAGCCAGTGAGTGGTGGAATCTGGCCCAGAGCCCAGTCCATGCGATGCCATGATGAGAACGGTGCAAATGCAGACCCTTTCGACAAACTTGACCCCACCATCCGGGCCTGCCCCACTGCCGGGGCCTGGACCGACGTGGTGCCTTCGTGGGAAACAGTAAAAGGCACCATGGACCTTCCTCAGGCGCTGTGCCACCGTGAAAGTTTGGATCCATATACACCGAGCGGCCAGATTTTTATGATCTCTGAATGCATAATAATCTGGCCACTCGTGTGTGTGTGTGTGTGTGTGTGTGTGTGTGTGTGTGTGTATTAGAGGCCCGGTGCATGAATTCTGCATGGGTGGGGGCTGGCCAGGGGGAGGGAACATGGGTAGTTGGCTGGCCTGCCTGCTGGTTGAACTCCTGGTTGAGGGGACAATTTGCATATTATATAGGATATACACTGAGTGGCCAGATTATTATGTGTTCAGAGATCATGATAATCTGGCCACTCAGTGTATAATTCCAGGATACCCACACTGGAGAAGTGTTCGCAGGGACGTGGTGCCCTTAGTACACGCTCTGTGCAGCCGGAAATGGCAGCCTTGCCCTCTCCCCTTCTCAGAGGTCTGCTATGAGACGGGCGTGGGTCCTTCCTGCCCTTTATACTAATACACACGTGTGTCTACGTGCAGAAGATGTGTAAGTCATTTTAGGGTTTTTGTTTGTTTTTAGTTGTTAATCCTTACCCAAGGGTATTTTTCCCATTACTTTTTAGAGATAGTGGAAGGGAGGGAGAGAGAAGCATTGATGTGAGAGACACACATCCATTAGTTGCTTCCCACACACGCCCCCACCGGGGTCTGGGATCAAACCTGCAACTCAGGTGCATGTCCTTGACTGGGAATTAAACCCAAGATCCTTCGGTGTGCAGGCCACTGCTCTAACCAACCAGCAACACTGGCCAGGGCTGTGTAAGTCACCCTAATGTGGTCTTTTAAAATATAAGTGATGGTGAAACCGGTTTGGCTCAGTGGATAGAGCGCTGGCCTGCGGACTGAAGGGTCCCAGGTTCGATTCCAGTCAAGGCCATAGACCTTAGTTGTGGGCACATTCCCAGTAGGGGGTGTACAGGAGGCAGCTGATTGACGTTTCTCTCTCATCGATGTTTCTAACTCTCTATCCCTCTCTCTTCCTCTCTGTAAAAAATCAGTAAATATATATTTAAAAAAAATAAAAAAATAAAAAAAATAAAATGTAAGTGACACCACAGGGAGTGTGTACTCTGCGATGTGCACATGTCACTTCTCAGAGTGGCTCCATCTGTCGGAGCCCTGGTCCTTCACAGGGATTGAGTCTGTCCTTCAAGCGGCTCCGTGGCAGGACTGCAGCTCCCAACCCCCAGCCTTGCTTCAACCAAGAGCCTCTGTTTTTTCCCTCTATTTTATATCCTGGAATTTGGCACAGGATTTAAGGTCGCGAACAAGGTGGGTCACCCAAGCCTCTGCCCTCCCCGCTCCGAGGCTCTGGACCCGCGGCGTCCCCAGGGGAGACCGGGGGTGGATGCAGTGGGGGCGGGAGGGGTGCCGTCCTCACGGCCCAGCGCCTACCTGATGGTGACGTCAGCCTGCACTCCGTACAGCTTGTGCTCCAGGGCCTTCCGGAAGGACATCAGCGTGTGCTCCGGGGCCAGCTGCCGGGAGGGGGGGCAGTGAGGGGAGAGCTGGGGTTTAGCTCACGCACCCCTCCCCAGCCGAGGGCAGACCCTCCCTGCTGGGCCTGGCTCTGGCCCCAGCCCCTCAGGCCATGCTGTGTGGCGGGGCTCAGCCTCCTCATCTGTTCAGTCACTCCTGCCCCGCAGGGTTTCTGGACGGGAGTGGGAGGCAGGGGTGGCTAGTGTTGATGGACATAAATGTGGGGGTACAGGCCTCTGCCTATGGCAGTCTTGGGCTGGGGGTGAACACCAAGTTTCCCCTTGTTATACCCTGAGTCCAGGTAGAGGTCCCGGAGCGAGGGGAGAGGGTAGGTAGGCAGCAGTTTCAGAGGGCGACTAGTCTTCTCATCTGTACAGAAGGTGACGAGAGCTTCTCCGAGACTGTCACCTGGGTTAAGAGTCCCAGCACGTTGGCTGATACTCAGTAACTAATGACAACTGCTGACCGTGCTGCATCCACATCAGAAGAGCCTGGGTCTGGCTCTGACTCTGCCGTCAACCATCTTTGTGGCCTTGCGTGGTGCATCTGTTTCTCTCATAGACGCAGGTTACCCACATACTCCTTGAGAGAGCATATTCCCTCTTCTTCAAGGGTCTTTCTGCCAAAACCGGTTTGGCTCAGTGGATAGAGTGTCGGCCTGCGGACTGAAGAGTCCCGGGTTCGATTCCGGTCAAGGGCATATGCCCAGTGGGGGGTGTGCAAGAGGCAGCTGATGGATGACTCTCTCTCATCAATATTTCTAACTCTCTATCTCTCTCCCTTCCTCTCTGTACAAAATCAATAAAATATATTTAAAAAATAATAATAAAATAAAATAATTTTTTTTTTTTTTTTTTTTTTTTTTTTTTTTTAAAGGGTCTTTCTACTTGGGAGAGGGGATGTTTTGTTTCCCTAGTTCTGGCTGGTTTGAGGACTGTCATACCCCTTGTTGCCACTGGGGGTCAGCACCATACCAAGGGTTGGGCTAGGAGGAGGCACACCACAGGAGGACTGGAAGGAGGACTCCTGGCTAAGAAGGGATGAGGTGGAAAGGGTCCCCATGGCCGATCTCATTCCCGCCGAGACAAGGTGGTTCCCATTCTCTCTCCCTCTGGCTATGCGGCCCCCCACCATGTGACACACGGAAAGGACGTGGGAGCTGAGAAGGAGCAATTCCATTTCCCAGTCCTGGGCCGTCACTTCCCCTTTGGGAGCCTCAGTTTCTTTAGCTATAAAATGGGCTAATGTTATCAGGCTCGTGGGTGGTATAGCAGACATCAGTGGGCTCTATAATTCGAGTTTCTTTCTCCCCCTTTCCATGGGACATACGTAATATTTTCAACAATAAAGATTTTAAAAAGATTAATCATAAACAAAATATCACAGCAGAAAAAAGAAAAGGAGGGAAAGATGGAACAAGAATGACAAAGCAGGGATGGATGTTGAAGGTGGTACTGGATTCATGACTCTTATTTATTCTCCATTATATTACTCTTTCCATGTCTGTGATTGTTTGAAAAATTTCTACTGAAATAATAATCCAGGCTGGGCCTCCTTGCTCCTTCCCGGCCTCCCCTCCCTCAGCACCGGCTGCCTGGGAAGGCTGTGTCTCTCTCTCACCATGGACAGGGCACGAGGCTCCGAGGGGACAGGTGGCCCCTGACATACAGGCAGCACATGGCAAAACCGGACCCCAAACCAGATCCCTCCGACCCCAAAGCCATGTCCTTCCCAGCTCGTTGCTTCCGGGCGGTACCGTGACCAGAGCCGGGTTCGTGGAAGGGCCTCTGGGCTCCCCTAGAACTCAACACCACGGGACTCCCAGTCTCTGACAGCGAAGAAAAAGCTCTCAGAAGTCCCTCTGACGGTGGGAGGGGCACTGCCTCTGGAGAACCCAGGGGGAGGGCTGCCCAGGGTATTATAACAGGGGTGTCTCCCAGGCTCACAGCTGGGCACCTCGGCGTGCTGTGTCCTGCCTCGAAGGCTCGCCCTAGGCTCTCTCGGAACCTCAGGGCACAGATGTGGAAACTGGCACAGAAGATGGAGCCAGTCAGGCTCCGGAGCTGCCAAGAGGCGGAGGAAGCTGGCTCTGGAGGGTGCCCACTCGAGGGGAGGCCCCTGAGAGTCATGGGGCATCAGCAGAGGGGCTGCCGCTGCCTTTGACCCCTTCCTCTCTCCATTTCTCCCCAGTTCTCCGGGAGCATCTTCCCTGTGGCAGTGGGCCCTGGGCCGCGCCCGCCTCGCCTGCCCCACGGCCTGGTCTCAGCCTGCAGGCCGCCCTGCTCCCACCCCACTCGGCTGCTCTCTCCAGCCTTCCGTGAACCTTCCCACGCATTCCCCCGAAGGCTAACGGTTGCTGTATTTCATCCCAGGTATCACGTTCATTTCCCTGAAAGTCCCTCCCTCCGGGGAGACAGGTCTTGGATCATCTCCCCCGGAATGGGAGCTCTGCTCCCCGCGCCCCCCCCCCCCCCATCTGTCAGGGCCTTCAGGGCACTCACCATGGGGGCCCCGCGGTGGCCGATGAGGGCGGGCTTGGGGCCCAGGTCCTTTCTCTCCATGATGCAGGGCGAGGAGATGGTGAGCGGGGTCAGGTAGAGGGTGAACACCACGGCGGAGAAGATGCAGAGGATGGCCATCTGGGAGGCTGGGCACAGGCGAGAGCACCGCCCAGTGAGCACTGCCCGGTGAGCGCCCGCTCCCGCCAGGCCCGGCCATGAGCCCTGCGGAGGCAGTGGGGGACCCCTCTCCCCTCCAGAGTCCGGACACGCATGCTCTGAAGAGACCCTGCACTAGGGGCAGCCCCCACTGTGGCCTGCCTCTGGCCCACACGCCATGCAGACACAGATGCAGACGCAGACGAGGAAGCGGGCACTGCTGACGGAAGCTGCAGCCCCCATGGTACCCATGGCCCCGCAGGGCACATCCAGGGGATGGCGGGCCTGGGGGGCAGGGAGGGCAGGGCCGGGGGCAGGTCCTGCCCAGTCACACTCACAGGACCGCTCTGCCCGGGCGAACTGTCCTGCCACGATCCAGGAGAGCACAGTGACGGCGGCCAGGGCCCCCATGTGCAGGAACGGAGCTGTGCCCTGTGTGCGGGGAGAGGGGACGAGAGGCCCCACTGAGTCCCAGCTGTGCCAGACCCTCTGGTCACCAACACCCTGATGGCCCACCTCTATCCACGGGGCAGGCACCCCCGAGACACTGGGCGTCAGGGACCCTGGGCGGTCACCCCCCTCCTCTGCCACTCTCCGGGCTCTCCTGGGCCCCTCCTCCCGCTCAGGGTCTTGATCAGAGGAAACAATGGGATAGAGACACATGCTGCCTTGTTTTGCGTGTTTGAGGGGAGGCCCCCCCCCTCACCTGCAGGGAGATGAGCAGCACCTCCCACTCGTCCTCCCACAGCTGGGCCATGGCCGACATGGCCACCACCGTGGACACCAGGATGACCACCAGCCCCATCTGGAAGGGAAGAGCAGGTGTGGCTGGACAGGCCAGGGGCCTCCAGCGTGTCTGAGAGGGGGAGGCAGGGACCGAGGGGAAGAGATGAGAGCACAGGAGAGGCGGACAAAGCCGGGGAGGGGGAGCAGGAGATGGCACAGGCTGAAAGGAGCTGAGACGAAGAGGACAGTGAGAGAGAGGGATGACACTGAGAGGCAGGACAGCGAGGGACAGGGATGACAGCGAGAGGCAGGGATGAGAGAGAGAGGCAGGGATGAGAGTGAGACGGAGGCAGGAGGAGGACGCAGACCCAGGGAAGAAGAGCCAAGGACCAAGAGAAACAGAAGGGGATGGGAGGGGGCAGGGAGCTGGAGCAGATGGAGGTGAAGCCCGGGCTCAGCCCCACGGAGGGTGTGAGGCGGGAAGACACCCAGGCTCTCCTGCGCCCAGCAGGGCCCACCCAAGGCCTCCCCCAGGCCTGCCAGCACCCTTTGGAGTGAAGGGTGAGTTGCCTGGACCACAGGGGCAGGAGGCTGAGGAGCCAGGTCCCTGTGGGAGCCTGATGCCCAGGCCAGCCGTG
This sequence comes from Pipistrellus hanaki, assembly GCF_964339955.1. Classification (NCBI taxonomy): domain Eukaryota; kingdom Metazoa; phylum Chordata; class Mammalia; order Chiroptera; family Vespertilionidae; genus Pipistrellus; species Pipistrellus hanaki. Next base: position 41,518,196 of record NC_140511.1, on the reverse strand, counting down.
TCCCCTGCCAGCCAGGCCCACAGGCCCTGCAGGCTGAGCAAGCAGAGGGGAGGGAGGGTGCAGCCCCAGCCCCAGCCCACGGCAGAGCCTGCTCCCAGCCCCCGCCTCCGAGGCCCCAGCCTCTAGCAGGGGTCTTCAAACTACGGCCCGCGGGCCACATGCGGCCCGCAGAGGAGTCTGATCCTGCCCGCCAGGTTTTTTGGGCAGTGAGCGCAGCCAAAGTGTTACAGTAGGGATTAGTAGTTCATATAGTCCGGCCCTCCAGCTCTCTGAGGGACCGTGATCTGGCCCCCACTTTAAAAAGTTTGAGGACCCCTGCTCTACGGGGTCACTGGGGCCGCCTCCCAGCCGCTCCTGGAGAAGCAAGCCCGCGGTGATGGGAGACCAGAGGGAACCTCCACAGGACGGGGGGCTCTGGGCACAGAGGGGATCTGACCATCTCACACACGTCAGATGCTCCCCAAACTAAGTGAAGCCTGGTGTCTGGCTAGTCTCCAGAGACACCCCCCTTTCCCCCACCAACCTCTTGAGCCCTGGCACTCACCCTACACACTTCCCTGCATGCCAGGCAGGCCGGGTAGTGCCCAGGTGACCCCTCCACCCCACAGCCCTACCCACTCTCTCTAAGGGGCCGGGCAGCCAGGCCCGCACTCCCTGCCCCCTCTGTACTCAGGCCTGAGGCAGGTGTCCCCCTCTCCCTTCCTGTGGGGCCTGTCTCAGCCCCTCTCAGCAGAGCTCTGACCACCCTCCAGCCAGAACAAGCTCTGAATGGGATTCTCGATGGTGAGGGCAGAGGGGGCAGCTCCATCGCATTCCTGCCTGGGTGAAGTTTTCCTTTGTGGGCTTGTCATGCCAACCCATCAGGCGGGAAACAAGTGTTCCAATAAGAAGCAGTAATAAGGCTGGGCCGGGGCGGGGTCTTCAGTGACTGGCTTGCCTGCCTGGGAGCATGGGATGGGGAAGCAGGCCTGGGAGGCATATGCTGGGTGTGTGTGCCGGGTCTGTGTGCTGGGTGTGTGAGTCGGGTGTGTGTGCCGGGTGCGTGTGCCGGGTATGTGTGCCGGGTGTGTGTGCTGGGTGCGTGTGCTGGGTGTGTGTGTGCTAGGTGCATGTGCCGGGTCTGTGTGCTGGGTCTGTGTGCCGGGTGTGTGTGCCGATTGCGTGTGCCGGGTGTGTGTGTGCTGGGTGATGTGCCGGGTGTGTGTGCTGGGTGATGTGCCGGGTGTGTGTGCTGGGTGCGTGTGCTGGGTGTGTGTGTGCTAGGTGCGTGTGCCGGGTCTGTGTGCTGGATGCGTGTGCCGGGTGTGTGTGCCGGTTGCGTGTGCCGGGTGTGTGTGTGTGCTGGGTGATGTGCCGGGTGTGTGTGCTGGGTGAGTGTGCTGGGTGTGTGTGTGCTGGGTCTGTGGGAGGCACTTTCGTTTTCCTTGTGTTTATTCTCCTCCCCTCCCAGGGGAGGCACGATCTTCATTTTACACACAGAAACTGGGCTCAGAGACCACAGGGTTTGCTTGGCCATGTAGTGTTGAGGGGGAGTTTCTGGACCCAAGCCCCATTCTGCCCGGGTCAGAGGTCATGCTGTGGTGCGGGAGGCCCAGCGCCCTAACCACCCCAGAGAGTGCCCCTCCATGCGCAGGCGCCCGCCCCCTGCTGCCCGCCAGGCAGGCGCTGGGCCTGGCAAGCGTCTCTGCAGGGCCGTTTCTGGGAGCATCTATGGCAGTATTTAATTGCTAGTGGAAATTAAACAAATCCCCCACAATCCTCAGGCAATTAAAACTTTGCTGATGAGTTCTGCAGTTGCTGCGGTGGCACCATTATGCTCAGCAGCAGCAGCTGCAATGCTCGCTGTTGGAGGGATTCCCCCACACGTGGCTTCAGCCGCAAGGACAGCCCGAATCCCCGCCGAGAGCGCTATCCCTCCCCCCGCCTTCCCTCCCACCCAGACGCCGGAGGCAGCCCTGTCCCCCGAGAGCCGCCTTCGGGTTCCGTGCTGGCGAGGCTGGTGTGTGAGGACAGTGGGAAGGACAGGGACACGGGGGCTGCACCCATTCGTTCAGGAGCGGTGCTGGGTGCTGGCACCCAAGAGGAGTGGGAGCCCATCCTGCAAAGGTGCCACAGGTTGGCCTCCTGGGCGGGGGTGGGGGGGTGGGGATGGGGTGCTGGAATCTGGGTTCGGCAGCCGCTGGTTGGCCGGGGCTCAGAGACACACGTGATACACCCACCGGCACACCCCAGCTCTGTGCCTGACGGGGGAGGTGGGCCCTCGGAGCACAGCTCCTGGGCTGTGATATGGGGGGGGGGGGGTGTGTGCCCACCCCACGGGACCTGGGGAAGATAAAAGAGAAAGTATAATACAAGGGCTGTGCTGAGCACGGAGGTGGGCACTAAATTGGTAAATGCTAGTGGTGTAATTTTTATTTTTTATATATTTATTTTTTAAAAATATATATTTTATTGATTTTTTACAGAGTGGAAGAGAAAGGGACAGAGAGTTAGAAACATTGATGAGCGAGAATCATCGATCAGCTGCCTCTTGCACACCCCTTACTGGGGATGTGCCCGCAACCAAGGTACATGCTCTTGACCGGAATCGAACCTGGGACCTTTCAGTCAGCAGGCCAACGCTCTATCCACTGAGCCAAACCGGTTTGGGCCAGTGCTGTAATTTTTAAGAGTGGGCCGAACATCAGGCGAACAGGATTGTTACGAGGAGTGAATGGAATGCTGTGTGGCATGTGCCCGACACAGAGTGAGTGCCCAATCAGTGAGCTCGTGGCTCTTACGCTGAGCACGGCGCCTGGCCCGTCCTGGCACCTGCCCCCAGCCCTCCCCTGCTCAGGACTCAGGGGAACCAGGGACTCTCAAAGTAAAGATCTCGATTAAATGCAGTATTTACATAAAGCATTTGGATGCTGATATAAGAGCAGAGAGATGAAAGGAAGTAAATAAAAAGCTCAAAAACAGATCTAAATAGATTTTAAAAATCAGCATATGCCCTAGCTGGTTTGGCTCAGTGGAGAGAGTGTTGGCCTGCAGACTGAAGGATTCAATTCTGGTCAAGGGCACATACCTCAGTTGCAGGCTCTATCCCCAGCCCTGGGGCTGCATGCGGGAGGCAACCAGGCGATGTGTCTCTCTCACATTGATGCTCCTCTTTCTCTGTCTCTCCCCCTTCCTTCCACTCTCTCTAAAAATCAATGGAACAATATCCTTGGGTGAGGATTATCATTTTTTTAAATCAGCATATGATAAAAGTGGCATCTCCAATTAGAAGGGAAAGGGTAGCCCTAACCGGTTTGGCTCAGTGGATAGAGCGTCGGCCTGGGGACTGAAAGGTTCCAGGTTCGATTCCAGTCAAGGACATGTACCTTGGTTGTGGGCACATCCCCCAGTGGGTTGTGCAGGAGGCAGCTGATTGATGTTTCTTTCTCATCACTGTTTCTAATTCTCTATCCTTCTTCCTTCCTCTCTGTGAAAATCAATAGAAGATATTTTTTTTTAAAAAGGGTAAGAGTAGATTTCTCAATAGATAGTCAGGAACAGTGGGGAACCATCCAAGAAGAACAAAGTAAGACCATACCATACCTGAAAGTAACTTCCAGAATGTTAAAATTTTAAATGTTACAAAAAGCAGAAACATGTAATTATCAAATAATGCCATAGAGAACATTTTTATAATCTGCAGTGGGAAAGACTCTAATACAAATGCCAGGAGCCATACAAAGAGAAGGCAGATTCACATCCTTAAGAACAAAAAAATTCCCATGGCAAAACCACAACAAGCAAGGTCAAAGGCAGAGTGACACACTCGGAAGAGTTGTTTGCAGCTCATCAGCCAAAGGGCCGATTTTCAGAATCTATAAAGCACTCCTGCAAGTTAATAAGCAAAAAGCAAATCCTGTAGCAAAAAGGCAAAAGATAAGCAGAGACAGTTTATGGAAAAGAAAATGCAGATGACTCAAGCACATGAAAGATGCCAAATCTAACGCATTATCTGGGAAATGCAAAGCAAAATGACACAGATGGGCTAGGTTCACCCATTAATGGGCCCAAGTCGAGACATCTATGGGCAAGGGTGGTTTGATAAGCATAACTACAGCTTGCCGAGGGAGCATGGGCTGGTGGCACTCTGCAAGGAGGCGATTTGACAAGAACTATCACAATTACAAAAGCATCCTCTAGAATTCCCACCCAGATCACATGGTCCTGGCAATGAATTAAAAGCAACTAGGGCCTGGCCAGCATGGTTCAGTGGCTGAGCATTGACCTCTGAACTAGGAGGTTATGGTTCCATTCTAGGTCAGGACACATGCCCTGTTGCGGGCTCAATCCCCAGTAGGGGGTGTACAGGAGGCAATTGATTGATGGTTCTCTCTCATTATTGATGTTTTTATATCTCTCTCCCTTTCTCTCTGAAATATATATATGTATGTATATATAAGTATCCTATCTAAGAAAGACAGAATATGCAAATTGACTGTAACTCTGTGATAAAAGTGGCCATGCCCACAGCCAATAAGGAGGGAATATGCAAATTGACACCACAAGCGAGAGGTGGAAGGTGGCTCCAGGCCAGAGCAAAGGCTGTGCTGGTAGCCAGGGAAAGGAAGACCTATTCTTACACGAATCTTTGTGCATTGGGCCTCTAGTATATATATATTTAAAAAGCATCTGGGAGGTCATCAGGACCATCAACAGGGGATACCTGGGGACCCAGGGTTAGATGTGGGGACGGGAGCAGCGGCTGAATGACAATGGAAGCTCTCAATGCTCTGTGGGGAAGGAGCCCCAAGAGTTTTGTTAATGTGTGAAATGGAGGTATAGTAGGCTTGTGTGTAAAGAAAAGGAAAAAGGAAGTGTATATGAATATGTGGATATGCTTAAAATACTTTGGAGAGATAGTAGGGAGACTTACATTGTGTACTTTTTTGCACCTTTCTAATTTTGAACCCAAATGTCATTGTAGCAGATGGCCAAAAATTGGTTAAAACAAAACAAAACAAAATAGGACAAGGATTCCTTAGAATCTTCTACTTCAATGATGGAATGTTGGGAACAGAACAGGAGTGTGTCCAGCCCCTACTTGAAAGCTCTGAGCCCCAGGGAGCTGCCTCCCTCCTGGTGCAGTGGGTCCAGCCATGCATCCGCTCCGGCTGGGCCTTCCTCATGCTGAGATCTCATGGCAGGGGGCAGCGGGGACGGGAAGTCAGGGCTGGCACCGGAGCTGGCACCGTGCAGATGAAGGGATCCGATCCCCCTCCCAGGAGAGGAATCCATGCAGTGACCTGCACCCCTGCCGGCTCGGCGCCTCTGGAGGCCTCTCCGCCAGGATCCGGCAGATGTGACCTGCTGAGAGCCAGGCGTGACCTAGAGGAGGCGACCACAGTGGGAGCCAGCCCCACCCAGGTGCCATCTGGTGCGGTCCTTTCAAGCATCAGCTTTGTAGCCGGGAGATAAAAGTGCCTCACGGAGGGGACTTCACACGCCCAGGGGAGGCCTCCGGATAGAGTGACAGCAGGCGGAGATGGGACACCGGGGCTGCTGGCTGCTCTTCACCCCTCTGAGACCCCAGGCACCCAGTCTGGGCCCCCAGCTCCTGATCTCCATGGCCCCCCTGGATGCCCTCGGGCACCTCCCACTGCACAGCCCAATTCGAACTCACTATGTCCTTCTTCCAGTTCCTGCTCCACGTCCCTCTTCTAGCTGGAAGCAAGCCCTTCCCCCCAGAGTCACCCTGGACCCATCTCATGGGCTCATGGCTAATCTAGACATGCCTGCCCCTTCCTGACCGGCATGGCCACTCTGAGCCAGGCTCTGGGAATAAAGAGCCGGCCGAGCCCTCCCTCCCAGGCCCAGGTGCTCCTGTGAGGAAAGGCTCTCTCTCTCGGTCAGTTCTGTGCCACCCCTGCGGCCGCTGGGGCCTCAAGAAGAGCAGGCAGATCCACTCAGCACCAAGCACAGCAAGAGGGCCGAGGCTCTGATTCTCGGAAGCCTCCCTGTGTTGGGCCCAGCACCCAGGGAGGCACTAGGGCCAGCGATGGGCAAAGCCAGTCCTGCTTGCAAGAAGCTCCTTGAGCCCTGACTAGTTTGGCTCAGTGGATAGAGCGTCAGCCTGTGGACTGAAGGGTCCCAGGTTCGATTCCAGTCAAGGGCATGTACCTTGGTTGTGGGCACATCCCCAGTAGGGGGTGTGCAGGAGGCAGCTGACCGATGTTTCTCTTTCACTGATGTTTCTAACTCTATCCCTCTCCCTTCCTCTCCGTAAAAAAAAAAAATCAATACAAAATATTTAAAAAAAAGAGAAGCTCCCAGCATGGGGAGGGCCGGGGCCAGGGAACCAGAGGGAGCCGGACCACACGGACGCTCAGGCTGTGGTGGCAGGCCCTGTGGGAGCCGGGGAGTCCAAGCATCCTGGGCAGGTGGTGGAGAACCAAGGAGGGGCCGGAAGGACACAGAGGGAGGCGAGAGCCAGGAGGCAAAGTAGAGAAGAGGCAGCCGTGATGGCGGGGCCCGAGACGTCTCATCCACAGCCGGGGGTGACGGACCCAGGGCCGCAGTTGGGAGACATGAGCAGGGCCATGTCATGAGGGGCCGCCATGATGGGTGGGGGGTGGGGGTCCTCCTGGGAGCAATGGGAGTGGTGGGAAGGCCTCTGACGGGGAAGAACAGGACTGGGTCAGTTTCAGAACGAGCTCGCTGCGGAATGAAGAGAGGGTGGGACCCGAGGCGGGGCCCCGCCGGTGTGACCCGTGCTGGTTGGCTGCCCAGCTACGGGGTTAGGACCCTGGATCCTCCACTGACGGAGTGGGAGACCCTGGGCAAATGACTTAACCTCTTTGTACCTCAGCTTTTCCAGCTGCAAAGCAGGATCACAGTACCTGCCACACAGGGCTCCTGTGAGAGCTCAATGCGTCAACACCGGCCAGGCCGGGAGGACAGGGCTGGGCACAGCGTGAGAACGGAGTGTGAGCGACTAGAACGATTGTGGCCGTGACCCAGAGGAGGGGCGATGGGCCCCCTCTGCTCCCTCTGACCTCGCGGGGGCAGCCCTTACCTTGTGCAGCCAGTGCAGGTTCATCTGCTGCCCCACGGCGATGTGGCAGAGCGCCAGGACCTGAGGAGGGGCCACAGGGCAGCGGTCAGGCACCACGTGCCACTCAAAGCTCCCGCCCACTCCCCAGACACCCTGTCCCCACTCAGCTCAGAAAAGCCAGCAAACCCTCCCCGGAGGCGGAGGCGGTGGGAATGCCCGGCCCGGCCCACGCCTGGCCTCCTCCCAAACGCTCCCAGGCCTCCCGCTCCTCCTCCTCGAGGATTTCTCCCTCGGCCCGCTGCCCTAGGGCTGCTCAGTTCACGTTGTAGGAGTTCCAGGCCCCTGGAGGCGGAGGTACCTGTGAGCCTGGTTCCCAAGGAGCCCCCCATCCAACAGAGGGAGTGACGGGAGTCTGAGGGAATAGAGGTCCGGGCTCAGGAGCCAAAGCAGAAGCTCCTGAAAGAGGCTCCTAGGAGCAGACGCCTCCCCCCAGGTCAGGGGAAACACTGCAGGATGGGGTAGAAGGAAGGCGATTGGCCACCTTGAAGGAACCAAGTCCCTGAGAGAAGGGGAAAGCCAGCTTTCTCATCAGCCCGGGGCAGGCCCCTCCAGCAGCCCTGCACAGGCCACGCCTCCCTTCCCGGGAGCAGGGCCGGCCCTCAGCGTACCAGGAGGCCCGCGATGTAGGTGAAGGCGGTGGCTGCCGTCAGGAGGATGGGCACGGACCAGTCGCTCCAGTAGCCCAGGCGGTTGTAGAGGTACCTGCAGGAGGACAGGGGGCCGGGGTCAGGCCTCCCGCAGGAGCTCAGGGGCCAGGCCCCGCCCACTCCGTAATGATGCTCTTGTGTCTCCATCATCAGCCAGGCCTGTGGTGGACCTGGGCGTGCCAAGAGCACAAAGGAGAGGACAACAATCTCCATCGCTCTACCGCCCAGAAACAAGCATTCCCAAACCGGCTGCCGTTCCTCCCAGTGGCTCCCCGCCTGTGCTTATAGATCTGTATCCGCAGCAAAGCCGGACCCGCCGGAAGAGCACAGTGGTCAGAGTTTGGCTTCGGAGGGAAGTACACTCGGATTCAAACGCCCACTCAGCCTCTTACTGGCTTGTGGGTCCCTGTGGCTTTACGAATCCTAAAATGCCATCAGTTGTGACACCCGTTTCTATTTCAAAGCTAGGATGTGAAAAACAGGGGGTCTTAGAATGGATCAAATGCCCTTCAAAGGATTTCCTGAGGATGAACTGGGAGGTTAGGGGGGGCGGGGAGGGCATGTGATCAGTAATCAATTCTCTTCTGATTCACACGGGCATTTACTGAGGTCAGAACAAACCCGAGGAGATGTGATTTTCAGCAGCCACGTAGTCTTCTGCTGAATCAGTGCACCATATGTGGCCAGCCTCCCACTAATGGCAATTAATCATTCCCAATTATTCGCTATTATAAATGAACACAGAAAAGAAAACTGTGAACATATCTTTGTGTTCTAGTAGTTACTTACTTAGGACAGACTCCTACACACAGAGTCACGGGCTGAAGGGAATAAGCTTTTGAGGCACCTGTTTCCTGCTCTTCCCTGGCCCGCGCCCTCTGGCTCCGGAAGGAAACCTGCCACCTGGGAGGTCACGGAGGGCGCTCTTCTACCATATGGAAGGGGAAGCCGAGGCCCAGAGAGGGGTGGGACCCGCTCCTGCTGACAGCTTCTGCCCAGTGCCCTGGCTCCACCTGTTTCTCCCTCGCCAGAGCCCTCCTGAGCAGCAGCAGCCCCGAAGCCTCTCCCTGGCTCTTGTCATCCAGCCCTGACCGCCTGGGTCTCACTCACAACGTCTCCAGAGACCACAGGCCCAGGCCAGACCCCCAGCCCAGAATCCCAGCCCCGACTTTAAGAAACTGAGGTGACAGGCCGGTGTTCAGGCCACCCCTAAGCCCCAGGCAGGGCCTGACGGGCAGGCACCCATCCTCTGCCTGAGCCACCCAGCGGCAGGGAGCTCACTCTCTGGGAAGAGGGGTGGCTCTGCGGACGGCATGAGACAGCCAGCCAGGCTCGCGTCGCTGTCCTAGAGCTGTCTGCACTTCACTGTGTGACTTCGGGAAGGCTGCTTAACTTCTCTGAGCCTCAGTCTCCTCAGACTCTCCATGGGATGACATTTTGGATTTCCTAAGGATGAATTCTGGGGGGTTGTGTGGCCACAGGTGAGTCCTGCCCCGGGCTGGGCCTTAGGTTCCCCATCTGAACATGACGGGGACGGATCGATGACTTTCCAGGGAGCCAGCCTCCAGCTCAGCAGAGCTGACCAAGGTCTGCAGTGAGGGCCAGCCGGGTGCGCCTGCACGCCCAGCACAGTGCCTGCGCTGCGAAGCCTACAAGGATGAGTAGCTGATTTATGGCGTTGAATAAAGGCCAGAGGCCACCTCGGGGACTCGGCTGGGGCTGAGGCTCACCTTGCCAGGCCGGGGGAAGACGGGGGACAGCAGCACACCCTTTATTGTGCTCGTTAATAATGGAGGCGCAGCCTAGGGCCACGCAGAGGGGAGGGGATGCCCAACTCCATGAACAGAGTCTTAGGATCATCATGGAATCCCAGAACCATGGCCCATCAGAAGTCCCTAATTCTAACATCATGGCGCCTTCCAGCCAGAGAATGGGCCTCCCAGGAAATGACCCTCAGGGTGAAGTAGGGCGTTGAGCCCTCTCAAGTCCATCATCTCATTTCACTTCAGAAAGACCTGATGAGGTCAGCGTTAACCTATTTTACAGAAGAGGACACCGAGGCTCAGAGTGGACCAGAGACTTGCTGGTCTCAGTTCCCCTGGGCTTTGTCTTTCCAGAGACCCTGGCCCAAAGCCACACAGAGTTGGGGGCAGAGCTCTGAGGGCCAGCCTGAGAGAGAGGCTCAAACTCCACCACCACCACCACCACCACCACCACCACCACCACCACCACCCCCTCCCATCTCAGCCTCTGCATGCCCGGGACCCAGGCCTCGTCCCCCCCACCCCCAGCCCATCCCCACTCACCAGTTGAATTCATCGTAGTCATTGTGGACCTCCCACCAGAAGTAGAGCCAGGTGAGGGTGAGGCCGAAGGTGACGGTGAGGAGCAGGAACCAGAGGCGTTCCCACTGGAGGAGCAGGGCAGGAAAGGGGTCAAGGGGGGTCACGGGTTGGCCCAGCAGGCCACCTGCCTGAATGTGCCCTCCTTCTCCCCCTCTGCAGCCAAACCTGCCAGGCAGGGACTGGTCCCTCTTCACAGCGGTAGGGACCTGAGGCTCAGAGGAGGGAAGTGTCCTGTGCACAGACTGGTGGGGAGCTGGGAGCAGGGTCGGGCTCCACCCCCGAGCTGGGCCCTGTGGCCGCAGCCTGAGGCCTTGCAGCGTGCACCAGTCTCTGGCAGTGGCCCCAGGAGCAAAGGCCCTCCCACTGGCACGGTGACCTGCAGCCTGTGAACAGGTCCCAGTCTTCATCCCCTTCCCTCCTCACACAGGCCTGCAAAGCAGGTCTTCTTCCCGCCTCCGCCCTGGACTCCTGAGTGAACGCTGAAGCCCAGAGGCAAAGCAATTGCCTAAGTCAGTAGTCAGCAAACTGCGGTTCGCAAGCCACATGTGGCTCTTTGGCCCTTGAGTGTGGCTCTTCCACAAAACACCACGTGCAGGCGCTCACATACAGTGCGATTGAAACTTCGTGGCCCATGCGCAGAAGTCGGTTTTCGGCTCTCAAAAGAAATTTCAATCGCTGTACTGCTGATATTTGCCTCTGTTGACTAATGAGTTATCCAAACACTGGCCTACGTCACACAGCCAGTTATCAGAGGATTAAAGCTTCCCCCTCCCCAATCTGGACTTGAGGAAATGCAGGGATCTGCAGCCCCCCAACCAGGCCCTGGCCCCTCAAGCCTGGGCCAGGACTGGGGATGGGGAGGGTGGGGGCTGCCGCCCCACCACGGCTGCTTCCTAGTCTGCAGCCGCTTCCGCTGGTCCCGGTTTAATCCTTGCTTTCATCCGTCCCCTTATCTCAGAGGCACAGCGAGCTCGGACATCCTGCTGTCTGGGAAGCCGCTGAGGTCATCAGAACACATCAGCAGCCCCCGAGGGGAAGTCAGTGCAGGAGAGAACCAAGACCACCCTGGCTGGGCCGGAGGGGTGGCAGCAGCCGGGCAATCTCTGGCCGGGCACTGTTAGGAGGCCCTTTGCCAGGCTCCTTGCAGCTCATTTCACCTCGGCCATCCCCGGACCTACAGTTCTAACCCCAATGTATTTTCTTTTTTTTTTAAAAAAATAGATTTTATTGATTTTTTACAGAGAGGAAGAGAGAGGGATAGAGAATTAGAAACATCGATGAGAGAGAATCATCGATCAGCTGCCCCCTGCACACCTCCTACTGGGGATGTGCTCGCAACCAAGGTACATGCCCTTGACCGGAATCGAACCTGGGACCTTTCAGTCTGGAGGCTGATGCTCTATCCATTGAGCCAAACTGGTTTTGGCCCAATGCACTTTCTTAATGGCTCCCTATTGCTTAGCCAAGCAGGGGCTCCCTTGGGGGAGAGGGGTGCTCCCCACCCTCCCCTCTCCTGCTTCCTACCCCCCTACCAGTTCCCTCCCTCTGGATGTGGCCATCTGACATTCCCCTTTACCTTTCAGCTCAAATGTCACCTCCTCCGGGAAGCCTGCCTGGCCTGTGCCCCTGCCAGCACCCTCCCTCCTCAGGGCTCCCCCAGCATCAGGGAACCTCTTCAAACTCGCCGTCTGTGCACTGCGATCTGACCGTGGGACTGTGTCTCCCCGAGGACGGCTCTGTGTCGCCCTGGGCTCTGCAAGGACAGGCCCCGAGCCTGCCGCCACTCCTGTGTGTGTGACTGGGGGGAGAAGAGGAGGGAGGGTGCTGCCCTCGCTGCCCAGGACACCGCCACTTTACACGGCCAAGACACAGCGCAGTGGAGCCAGATCCCCTGTCCACCCCTCACTCGCTGTCTAACCTGGGGCACTGCAAGCCGATGCAACCCGTGCCTCAGTTTCCCTCCCATGACATGAGGACAATAGTACTTATCCATGGGGTTGATGCGAGAATTGAATGAGATAATACAAGTCAGGCCAAAACCGGTTTGGCTCAGTGGTAGAGCGTCGGTCTGCAGACTGAAAGGTCCCAGGTTTGATTCCGGTCAAGGGCATGTACGTTGGTTGTGGGCACATCCCCGGTAGGGGGTGTGCAAGAGGCAGCTGGTCTATGTTTCTCTCTCATCGATGTTTCTAGCTCTCTATCTCTCTCCCTTCCTCTCTGTAAAAAATCAATAAAATATATTTTAAAAAAAACAAGTCAGGTGCTCAGCGCATCTGTAAGGATGTCTGCCTCTCCCCGGCACGCGGGGAAGGCCCGCAAAGCCGGGCGTGTGGTGACTGTGAACACTTCCTGGGCAGGAGGGCCCGGCGTGGTGACACAGCAGCCTCCTCCACGTGGCACACAAATGGAGCCGTGACGGTGACCACACGCTGGAGGAGGTGGAGGCGGGGGGCTTCTCAGAGAGGAGGCCACCGGTGTCTGCCCCACCCGGACAGAACGGCGGGAGCCCCCGTTCCAGGCCCAGCGAGGCCCGGCCTTGCCCAGGAAGGGGGAAACCCTGGCAGGGTCAGCGAGCCACAGGCCTTTCTTGAGCAATGGGACCCTGGCAGCCGCTGGCCAGAGACCGGCTGGGAGTGTCTCGGGGAGCAGAGAAAGGCCCGATTTTGGTCCCGCTGTCTGCGTCTGGGCCCTGGCTCCAGAGGCGCTGGCCACCACACCGGCACAACTGGGCCAGCACCCCACCTGGCGGGTCCAGCCTCCTCCCCGGCCAAGTCCTTCTGAGAACCCCTCTTGCTACTTCCACTTCTTACTTGCTCACAGATAAAAATTCGTTTGCACCCGTTTCCTGCAGAGGGCAGCGGTCGGACCCGGGCCAACTTAAACAGCTGGAGGCAGGGGTCTGGCACACTAAGGGTCCCTGCCCTCTCGGGGCCAGATCCTGAGAGTGGGCAGGGAGGACAGGGCAGGAAGGAGGGGCTGCCCTGCCCTGCCCCTGGGAACCAGCCAGAGTGCAGGTGTGTGAGGCACCCAGGGCGTGGCAGGGAGCGAAGCAGGGCCTAAGCAACGAGGGTCTCGAACCCCATCATCAGGCATGAGCTAGGGTGTGGGCGCCTAGGGAGATGGTCCTAGGAACTGGGAGCCAGAGGCCCCGTGGCCACAGGGAGCCTGAAGCTGGGGATAAAGAGGCACCGACACAGGGGGCGGGCGACGGGGAGAGGGGGCACAGACAGGGTCATTCTCAGAACAATCAGAGGAAAAAACTGAATGGATGGCGGGGGCTGGAAGGAGAGGGAGGAGGAGGCAGGGAACTGGCAGGAGGAAGTGGGGGTGGGGAGCAGCTCCATTGACAAGAGGCTCCAAATGGCACTGATGGTCCTTGTCAGGGCGGCCGGGAGGCCGGGGGTGCTGCCTGCATTGACGAGGGCTGAGCAGCCAGAGGAGCCAGCGGTTCTGCCTCCTCCGTCACCTCTCACGGTCTGTCCGTGCGATGCCGGGGGGTGTGTTTATGGGCGTTTATCCCAGCGGATGCAAACGCAGACACGGAACCTCAGAGAGGGGCCAGCCTGTGTGGCTGAGCCAGCTGTGGGCCCCAGCACTGGAAGGGCCCGGGCGTCGTGGTTCCCGGCGATGGGCACATTGGTCATGACAGTGTCCCAGCGGCTGCCGCTCAGGAGTCTGGGGAAGGGGCGCCTTTTGCTAATTGGCATCGATTTGGATGAGAGGAGACGACTCAGAGGTGGAGCCATGTACCCAGGGGGTTGGGGACGGGGGACTGAACCCAGGTGTCCTGACCAGAGGCTCCCCGGGTGCCCGGAGCATCTCTCCCCAAAACCACCCTCTGGGACCCGTGTGGCCACCTCAGACGTGTGGATAGCTCTCTGGAATTCCTCTCTCTCCTCTCTCTGCTTCCCTCCTTTCCCCCCACCCCTCTTTCTCCTAGGGGAGGCCCTCCCACTGCCCAGCCTCTGAAGACCTCCCTTCCCTGACCCCTTCTGCAGAGATTCCTGGGGCCCGCCCACGTGACCCCCAACCACACTCTGAATTGCGGCGAGGCAGAGAGGCCAGGCTCGAGAGGCAGCCGGCAGGCCTGGCCCTGCCACTTGGGCAACCTATTCAGCTCCTCCGAGTCCCGGTTTTCTCTCCTCTAAGACGGGAGGCAGAGCCCCTGCCTCGGGGGTTGGTGTTAAACGAGGTGATGAAAGCCAGGGGCACACGCAGCCGCAGCCTCGTAGGGGAGTATCTGCAGGGCTGTGGCTCCTTCGGGGCAGGGGTGGCTGAGACGCCTCTGTGCCCCGGCCCGCATCCCGTGGGGCTCAGGAAGCGCTCAGATCGGTATGAGGAACAGAGGATGTGTGCCGGGAGCCGGCATGCGAGGCGGCTTCAGGGCGCCAGCGGACAAGACCAGACACCGTCTCAGGCTGAGCCTGGCGGCCCCACGCCACCGAGGGAAGGCGCCCCTGGGACACGCCAGCCCCTTCCTCTGCAGGACAGAGGTCAGGCAGTTCCCGCGCTGACAGGTGCAGCCGCAGGAGGAGGAGGAGGAGGAGGAGGGGGCTGAGAGCTGCCAGGGAAGGGATGGGCCCTGGCTGTGCACTGCTCACTCTCCCAGCCGAGGCCGTGACAGCATCCCCGAGGCCACAGCATTCAGCCCACACCCCCAGCCTCCTCTCCTCCCACTCTTGTCTCCGCGCCCCCCCTCCAACCCCCGAGCAGATGAGACCCTCCATCCTTGCTGAGCCACCAGTGTGCCAATTTCCCCAAACACCCGGCCCCTTCTCTTCTCATGCTGATTGTCACATCTTCTCCTCTCCCTCTTCCTCTGTCCCGCCCACCCCAGAACCTTCCACATTCAGAGAAAAACAGTGGCAAGGGCTTATTAGCAGCCGGGGCTCACACAGTCACAGACACGGAGCTGGGCTGGAGCCCCAAACCCCCGCCCTGCACAGGAAGTGCTGCTGCTGCTCCCTGCGCCCCAGACCCGCGACCTCAGGCCAGGATGCGCACAGACACCGCTCCCTCCCACTGCTGGGGACCCAAATAGAGCCTGGGCCCTGAACGCCATGTCAGGACAGCACCTGGCCGGAGCCACCCCCCTGACCTTGGCACCATCATGGACTTCGGGTCCATAGTGGGATCCTGTTCCCAGCCTGTCACCCGGGGCAGAGCGGCCTCTGAGCCTCCGGACAGGAGCCCCGCCTGCTTCTCCTCCCGGGCTCCGGAGATGGGTGGGCTCCCTCGGATGCTGCCTGGTGGTCCTCGGGCCCGAAAGTTCCTCCTCCTAAGAGGAGCTGGATAGGGACAGGCTGCGTCTGGGGGCCCAGGAACACTGGGTTTGAACCCCAGATCAGCCACCGACTGAATGTGTGACCTCGGAGAGACGTTTGTTCATCATCTCTGCGCGCCCGGGTCCCGCTCTGTCGATGGGACGGCAGGGCTGGCAGTCCAGGCCCAGGAGCACCTGCAAGGTGCCCGGTGATGGAAGGGCCCTTGGAGTCATTTCTCTTCTTCTCTCTATCTCTCCCTGAGACGCAGCTGAACCCGTCTCCTTGACTGCCCCCCCCCAGCTGGCTCTCTGATACCACACAGAACAAGCCCCCCAAAAGGGCAAGAAACATTGGGGTCAAATGACCAGGGGGAATGTAATCAAGAGCAAGCTGGCCCTTCTCCTTCACCAGCCCGGTGCCTGCGGGCCAGCCCGTCAGGACACCAAGCTTCCGCTCCCCCGGCCCACAGGGGTGACATCACCTCTGTGTCACGGGAGGGCTGCCAGCCGAACAAGATTACAGATGTAAGCTGTACATCGCCAAATCCAGGGTCCTGCCTGTAATTATCCTCTCGCGCCTGACAGCCCTTTCATTACGTGAAGACAGTGATCGAGTCTCCCCTCCGCCCCCTGCTCGGCACCAGAAATTTCCGGCTGCTGAGGGGAGCCAACAGCTGGCTCAGAGGTCAGGTCTGGCCCTGCAGGCTGCAGCCCTCGGAGCCACAGGGATGGAGGAAGAGGACCCTGGCCCAGCAACTGCCCCATCTTGTCTCGGCCCCACATCACTGGGGACACCGGTGTGAGCTCTTCTCAGAGCAGGCGGATGCTCGGGGGTTGGGTAGGGGGGACCCCTAGGAGCTCTCTACTTGTCCCCATCTCATCTCATCCTTGCCAAGCTCTGCAGAGCAGGCGGGATCGTCGGAGGAAGCTGGGCCTCAGAGACGGGAAGTGCTTTGTCCCAAATCACAATGGGCCAACGTAATGGTGGAACCAGAACCCACACCCGGGTCTGGCTGCCCCCAGTCCCAGCTGCCTCAGAGCAGCCTGGAGCAGGGCGTGTAATTATCCTCATCTGACGGAGGAGACAGACACGGGAGGCAGGGCCTGGCCCCCGGGCACACGGCAGGTCACAGGCCATGGCAGGGCAGGGCTTAGGAATGATTTCAGAGGTCCTCTCGCCCCGTCCTCTAAAGGTCCCATTCGGAAATGGAAAACCTGAGACCCCAACAAGGGGGACATGGCCTGGGAGCATGGACTCAGGGCATGTGACCAGGGTACATGGGTAGGGAAATGCTAGAGAATCCAACAGAAGGTGTTGGAACATCCGGACATCTATTTGGTAAAAAAAAAAAAAAAAAAATACAACCAGACCCCTACCTCACAGCCTAAACCAAACTGAATCCCAGCATCTCCCTCTAGGTCAGGGGTCCTCAAACTTTTTAAAGTGGGGGCCAGATCACGGTCCCTCAGAGAGCTGGAGGGCTGGACTATATGAACTACTAATTCCTACTGTAACACCTTGGCTGCGCTCACTGCCCAAAAAACCTGGCGGGCAGGATCAGACTCCCCTGGGGGCTGCATGTGGCCCGAGGGCCGTAGTTTGAAGACCCCTGCTCTAGGTCCTCGCCATCACTCTCTTCAGGAGTGCCACACACTGGTGCAGGCGCTGAAATATAAATCAGGCCTGGACTCCAATGTGAGCAACCCACCCAGCTGACTGAGGGCCGACAGGCAGCTCCCGTCCTAGGAGTGAGTGTGGCGAGTAGGTGACATGGGCTGCTGAGGGGCACACTGCCGGGTACGGAGGGCCTCCGAGGGGCTTCACCTACGGCAAAGCTGGAGGAGGTGGGCTTGCTAGGAGGACAGAGCCAGGGAGCCTGGATCCAGGCAGAGGGAGGGAGTGGGGTGCAAAGGCACAGAACCAGGCAGGTTTTGTTTGGGGAAATGGCTTCTTTTCTTAGGGGCCTATAAAAGCTTCCTCTGTGTAAGAGTATTAACCTTCCCATATGGTGTACTTTTTTTTATTCTGTCATTTGACTTTAATTTTGTTAGCAAAAATTTTTTGGATAAACATTTAAATATTTAACCCTCGCCGGTTTGGCTTGGTGAATAGAGCGTTGCCCTGTGGACTGAAGGGTCCCAGGTTTGATTCCAGTCAAGGGCAGGTGCCGTGGTTGTGGGCACATCCCTGTGGGGATGGGGGTGTGTGTGTGTGCAGGAGGCAGCTGATCGATGTTTCTATCTCATCAATGTTTCTAATTTTCTATCCCTCTTCCTTCCTCTCTGGAAAAAAATCAATAAAATATATTTTAAAAATTTTAATTTTTAGGCAGTCAAATTTATCTCTTTCTTTTTATGGGTTTTGCCTTTGGTGTTTCATGTTTAAGGAAAGTGGCCCAAGACTATATATCTAATTCAAATTTAGCAGTGATCATTTCCTGGCCTCCTTGTTTGCATTTAAATCTGTGTGTAACCCATCTCTCTGTAGCCATCTATCTACGGGATGTGTACGTATATGGAGAGAGGTTGGAAAGCCTTATCGCTAAAGCATGAAGGCTGGAATTTCTTTTACTTTACATCTCCCCAAGCTGTCTGAGTCTTCTCAACCAATGCGCGCTTCCTCAAGAGAACAAAAATACATTTTAGTCCATCTGGGACTTATTTTGGTCTGAGGTAAGAGGCAGGGATCTCGTTTTACCTCCACCACACGGATGCTCCGGCTGTCCCGGTGCCATGTGTGATACGTGCCACAGCTCCCACGTTCCGTGAGCACCGCGGCGCGTGCTCGGATGCGTGTGGGCTGTTTCTGGGTTGTCTGGTCCGTCCTGAAGCAGCCCTCACCCCCTGTGCTGACCCTGCCTGGTTCAGTTTCCTCCGTGTGGCGGGGCTCTGGCCCCTGGGCCACCCCTGTGGTCCTGGCTCTGCTTTGAGGTCCCAGAGCGCAGCGAAGCCCCCAGCACCACAGAACACCGCACTGGAGAGAGAGGTGGCGGGCTGCCACCCATCCGGTCTGCCGGCCTGCGGGTCAGATCTTGGGTGCCCAGTTCCTCCAATCACCAGCCTGTCTCGCCCTCTCCCACTTCCAAATGGGGGGACTGATGCACAGGAAAAAAACCAGGAAATGTCAGCTGGGAAGGGTGCGGGGAGCTCCTGGGAGGGAGAGGTGGGCAGGCCCTGGCACGATTACTCTGGCCCGGACACAGGAGATTTGGGGGAGGGGCGGCCTGGGAGATTGGAGATGGATGACAGCAGGAGGGCCTCGCAGGCAAAGGGATGAGAATCCCCGCCCCCAGCCAGCTCCTGACAGCCTAAGAGGCTGGATTTATTTTTCTAGGCTCCAGAGAGCAGGGCAATTAGGCCTCTGTCTGCCCTTCTGCTGCTGGGGGTGAGGATGGGGGGGGGGGGAGGGGAGGTCCTCAGAGCTGCTCATTAGGCAGGAGATGGAACCAGGCCCAGCTGGAGCGCTGTTCCTCCCGCCCATCCTGTGGGCTGCATCCGTCCAAGAGGAGACGCGAGCAGAGGAGCTGGGAGTCTTAGGAGGGATTATCCCAGAGCCCCTTCGAGGGCCCTGCCACGGGGTGGAGGGTGGTCGCATGCCCCGCTGCTCCCCATCCCCATGCTGTCCCGTCCACACCCCCTCAGCAGCCACTCAGGGCTGTCAGGAGTGTCGTGAACAAGGCGTGACCGCATCCCCAAGAGCACGGCCTGGCCATGCCCCCCTCACAGCATTCAGAGAAGAGCTGGGTGGGTATTGGGGGGGGGGTCCCCCAAAGGCCAGAGATGACATGACTTTATTGCAGAGATAAATCCTCAGCTCCCGGTGCTGCCACAACCCCGGGCACTCTCAGCCCCTCCTCTCTCTCACAATGCAATGATGCCATCTCCCCTTTTCTTTAAAAAAAAAAAATAAATATTTTATTGATTTTTTACAGAGAGGAAGAGAGAGGGATAGAGAGTTGGAAATATCGATGAGAGAGAATCATCGCTCAGCTGCCTCTTGCACACCCCTACTGAGGTATATGCCCTTGACCGGAATCAAACCTGGGACCAAGGCTCAGGCCAACACTCTATCCACTGAGCCAAACCGATTTCAGTCCATCTCCCCTTTTCTTATCCTCCCTGCGACCCTGTAGGGTTCAGCAGGGGTGGGGAACCTTTTCTCTGCTGAGGGCCATGTGGATATGTCATGTGTATGACGTCATTCACAGGCCGTACAAAACTATCAGCTTAAAAAATCAGCCTGCTGTGTTTGGTCCAACATTTCCTTAGCTCACCCCTGACGCCTTGGCGGGGCCGGAACAAATGATTTCGAGGGCCTTGTACAGCCCGCGGGCCAGACATTCCCCGCCCCCCTCTGGAATGGGGGCTTATCGTCCCCATTTTAGAAATGGTAAAACGGAAGCTCAGTGGGTGTTCCTCTCACTTTTCCCCAAAGCCCCGAGGTAGGGAGCAGCCAGCCCTTTGCACGTCTGTGGTAGGACACAGACCTGGTGGACCGGGGGTGTCTCTGGTAAAGGACGTGAGGCACTGCGGTGTCCCTTATCTCCCCGGACCTTTGGGGCATGAAGATGTATCTCCATCTAACCCAGAGAGGGTCTGCCCGTGCATCCGCTCACGCACTAAGTCCCTGCAGGGGGCAGGGAAGAAGGCAGGCTGCATGCCGCTCCCTGGGCCAGGAATGCCCACCAGGTGCTTCTGGCCGATGCCAATCGCATCCGGTCCCAGAGGCTGCTTCCTCCAGGGAGCCCTCCTTGATTCCCAAGTGGAATCCACTCTTCCCCGCCACACACCCATCCCGGTCACAGGCCCACGTGGCGGTAATAGAACAGGGAGGTGGGGCAGCGGCTTGGAATCCTCCTGTCCACTGGCAGAGCCCGACCCCAACCCCAAGGGTAGCCTGAGAGGTCCCACAGCTGAGTCCGCACCCTTCTCTGCCAGCCTCGGCCAGGGGCAGGGCAAGGCAGCTCCCAGCTGCCCTCTCCCGACCACCCCGCGCCTGTGAGCTCACCGGGGTCCTGCCTCTCCACTCAGTCTCGAGGGGGCAGCTCATCCCCCTGACAGGCTTCCTCGCTCCTTGTCCAGCTTGGGGCTCAGTCATCCCTCCAGTCCTTGCCCAGCCCCTCCTTTTCTCAAAAACACTCAGAGTCTAGCGGGAGACACAGAAAGTCACACTCTACGTGTGGGAGACAGGAGAGAGACCTGACTCATTTTTGGTTGGAGAAGGGGGGGAACTCTTTTTTTTTTTTTTAATATATATTTTATTGATTTTTGTACAGAGAGGAAGGGAGAGAGATAGAGAGTTAGAAACATCAATGAGAGAGAGTCATCGATCAGCTGCCTCTTGCACACCCCCTACTGGGGATGTGCCCGCAACCAAGGCACTTGCCCTTGACCGGAATCGAACCCGGGGCCCTTCAGTCCCCAAGCTGACGCTCTATCCATTGAGCCAAACCGGTCCTGGCGGGAACTCTATTACTAGTATAATAAAAGGCTAATATGCAAATTGTCCCTACAGGCATGAGTTTGGCCGACAGGGAGTAGACATACCCTGACCACCAGGGGGTGGTGTGGAACACGGTGGGCATGGGCAACGCAGCCCTGGCAGCAGGCAGCGGAGAAGGTGCTGCCAGCCCCAATGGGCCCTGACAAGAGTGAGACCACAGTGGGATGGTGGAGCAGGTGAGCGGGCAGTGTCAGGCCAAGGCGGGTGTGGAGGGAGTCCCTGGTCGGTGGCAGGCAGCCAGGGGAAGGGACGTCCCAGTGGGCAGCCTCTAGGGACCCAACCGGTGCACAAATTTTGTGCACTGGGCCTCTCGTTTGCAATGAGCCTTAAAAGGCAGAGACAGAGAGTTCAGGCAGAGCTGTGAAAGGAGGCAGTGATTTTGGGGTGACTGCAGGGGCTGAGTGTGATAACCCCCCCCACCCAAAGCAGGTGCCTACGGCTCCCATCCTAGGAGGTAGGCAATTGGGGTGAGGAGTGTTCTATTTCTGTGTCTCCCCCACATCCTGCTGCACCATTCCTGGACTCTACCGAGGCCACTGTTCCCTCTCCTTTTCTCCTGGGCACAGCATGGTGGCCTCCTGCCAGGCTGGAAATCACGGGCCAACAGAGGCATCATCAGACTGCCAACCTCTTCCACCGCCAGCCTGCTGTCTGCACCTCTTAGGTGTCTCTAGATCCCGCCCTTCACACCCTCCCTGCATCGTCCTACCCCCAGGTTCTCACTGGGCTCCCTGCCCTCCTCACCTCCACGAAGCCCCCTCAGCACTCCTTCTCCGAGATTTAACCACCGTGGCCCTTGCACAGCCCGAGGCTGCCTGGGCTCCCACTGCTCAGGCTCTCCAGCCCAGCCTCAGGCCGCGCCCTCCCCTCCTCACACCGGAGCCAAATGCTTTCGGTTCCCAAGTGCAGGACACGGTACCCTCAGCTCCCTGCCCGGGTCACGGCCCCCGTCTGGCACCGGCTCAGGCCAGTGTTCCTGCCTGGGGTTTCCTGGCCTCGGCAGCCATCCCCTGGGTGGTCTGGGTGTGTCCGTTCTTGTCTGTCTGCTCCCCTGCCTGCCTGGGAGTCCTTCAGGGGAGGGGGGGCGGGTCTGACCCACTTGTGACCTCTAGGCTCAGAGCAGGTATCATGATGGTTTGTTGATTGGACAAGTAACCAGTGCCTCCCAGACAAGACTGGTGTGGAAGTGGGGAGCGGACGCAGGACTGGGGGTGCCAGCAGGGGCTGTACAGGGTGTGCCTGTAGCTCCTCAGCTTGAATCAATCACTTAGTCTCCTTGGAGCCCCATCCTTAAGATGGACGGGGTCAAACAGCCTCAGAACAGCCTTCAAAGGGCAGGCTGACTACAGAAGGACAAGGGTAGACGGTCCCTGTCTCCTTCGGTGTCTTGGGCTGGGATGTTCCTACAGGCATCTGACCGGTGTCCCTCTTGCTACAGAGAAGCTGGTTCTGACACTGGGCTGCCTCCCACCGTAGCACAGCCTTCAGGGGGCCCCATGGGCATGGCCTGGGAACTGTCCTCTGTCCACCAAGGCCCTCACTGGAGTACTGAGTCACAAACAACAACCAATTCATCGGCCCCGGGTATAAAAGCTCTGCTTCCCCTTCCTGGGGTGAGCGAGCTGCCTCCTGCTGCCAGGCTCCTCCGCCCGCTGAGCTGGGGCAGGAGAGCGGCTCCCTGCACCTCTCTGGTCCTCAGTTTCCTGTTTCCTTATTTGTCAAGTGTGTGTCCTGCGGGGAGGGGACCACGTGAGCCGAGGCGTGGGGCAGGAAGGAAGGAGGCCAGCTTGGACAGCGGGGAGGGGGTTCCTACCCAAGCCCCCCATCCCACACCCTCCCCGGGCTCCACTCCCGTCCTGCAGGGCCAGCCCCGGCCAGGACAACACAGAGGGCCCCTCGCGTGGCAGGGAAGACGCTCCCCGTCTTGTCCAAAACGCTCCTGGCCCAGTGTGTTTCCTCCTGCACCAGGCAACTTCCCACGTCCTCTCCGCCCTCCCGTCCTTTTCCCTCTCCCAGGCTCTCGTGGAAAACGCTCCTGGACTCAGCACGCAGGATTCCTCCCCTACAGCCTCCGCGTCCCTGAGGCTCTGGCTGCAAATCTGTCCTGGACTCAGGTGTGACACTGCAGGTGTGTCTGACCCAAAAGTGGGGCATAACAACTAAACACCCCCCCACCTCCCCCTCCCCCCCCCACACACAAGGGTGTTACAACAGCCAACAGGGCAGGGCGTGTAAGCCGTGTGCTCCCCAATACAACAGGTGCTCAGTACACGTTCACGGTCAGTCTCACACTCCACTCCGCAGCCTCTGCCTCACCACCCGCCTGCCACCCAGTTTCACAGATGAGGCCTAGAGAAGTGGGAGATTCCGGGGGGCTCCCCTAAGAGGACCTGATGGGAGGGCGTGCCTGGGCCAGCCCCCAAAGGAGCAGGTGCGGTGGGGGTGAAGAGAGGCAGAGGCCCAGAGTCAGAGCCGCCCCTTTGCGGAGGCCTCTCCTTCACCCCCAGCCCTACCAGCTCTCCCCTCTCTGCCCAGCCTGTGCCCCAGAGCTCACTCAGGCCCTCCATTGGTTCGGCAAAATGTCCAGAGCACCTTCTGGGCACCAGCCCGGGCTCTGAGACACCAGGTGGCTGTTCCCGTCACTGGGTCAGGCCTCGGAGCCAGCACCCGTCACACCCCTCACCCAGCTGTCTCCGAGGGACCGGGGGAGAACAGGGTGAGCAGGCCGAGCCCGGGAAGTGGGAGGGGAAGCAGGAGCGGAGAGAGTGACAGGGGAGGGGGTGCATGCTCCTCCTCAGCCTGGAGTCTCAGGGTCGCCCGAGGTGAGCTTAGCCCCTCTGCAGAGGCCCTGCCACCCTGAGCTGCTGCAAAGCCCTCTGCCCTCTCCCAGCCGGCTGGCTCAGACCTCCTGCAGCCCTTCCTGCTCCTGCCCCACACCTGGCCCCAGACCTTGGTGTTTGCAGAGCCTGCACCACGTAAGCTCCCAGTCAGCTCAAAACTGGCCTCAGCCCCACTTCCTCCGCTCTGGGCCCGGTGCGGGCCACCGCCAGGACCCACCACTTCCTGACTCCACGGCCGGGGACCGGCTGGCCCCCCCAAAGGGTGTGCTCTGGAGACACACCTTTCTCCGGGGTCTCCTGCGACCCCCAAGGAGCTGTCTGCGTGGAAGCCCAGCCATTCTCTCCTCTCCTTCGCCTCAGCTGTCTCCCCACCCCCATCGAGAGCTTTCGACCTGCACTGCCCGGGGTCAGATCTGGGCTCTGCCCCTTACTGGCTGGTATGACCTGGGCCAAGGCACTGACAGCCTGGCTTCTGTTTCCCCCAGTGAAATGGTGGCCGTGGCCTGGGAGAGTGGGGTGGGAGGGGGTGGGGGGAGAGACAGCCAGCTAGGGCCAGCTGGGGTCAAGTTCTTCTGTGAAGCCCACTTCTCTGGCTTATCCCTGCCCCACCCCGTCTCCCCAGGGCTTGCCCATGTAAATGGGCAAATAGATGTTAACACCCACCTTACAATCAGGCACCCTGAGTCAAAAACCTCACCCCAAAGAGGATTCGAGTCACAGGTTGTCTAGTTATAGGCCAGGGGAATAGGCTGACTTTCAAACAAAACCTCAAAAAAAAAAAAAAAAAAAAAAAAAGAAAAGAAAAGAAAAGAAAAGAAAGAAAGAAAGAAAGAAAGAAAGAAAGAAAGAAAGAAGGAAAGAAAGAAAGGGTGGCCGTGACAGGCATGTCAGTGCTCAGCACAGCGCCTGGCACCAGACACACGGGTGAAGCCGACGGCCGCCCTCCGTCTGCCTGTTCTGACTCGGGAGGCCCTGCTGCCGGCCCAGCCTGGGGGAGAACGGGGTTCAGAGCACGGCGGAGTGGCCTGGGGGTTCTAAAGTCTTCCCCCTCCCCCTCCTCCATGCAGAGTGGAGAGGCCGAGGCGGGCACTCAGCAATCTCTGCTGTTCCTGACCGGTCACCGCCAGCACCGAGCCGGTCACTTCACGCGCTATCGCGTGCACCCGCCCCGCAGGCCCTGGAGCGGGTGAGTGCTATTCGTAGGTGAGAACGCTCACAGTCAAGTGCAGAGTGTGGACAACAGAGGGGCACTGTCAGCCTACCCGGCAGTAACCTCGGGGTGATCTCATCGCACATTCCTCACCGGGCGGGACCGGCGCAGTCACACCCGGCTCCCAACTCCTTCAGCAAAAGGTGCCTCTGCCTCCAGCGAGCCTGTGCATCTGGGTTAACGCGGGTTTGAAATGCCTGTTTCCGACCCCTGGGAAGTGGGACTAACCCTCAGGGAGCACGGGGTCTCGTTAACGGTCCTGCAGGCCAACGCCGGCCTCGCTTTCTCCCGCCCTCAGGTAATCTCCCTGCTTACTTCTTCTTCTTCTTCTTTTTTTTTTTTTTTTTTTTTTTAAAAATATATTTTATTGATTTTGTATAGAGAGGAAGGGAGAGAGATAGAGAGTTAGAAACATCGATGGGAGAGAGTCATTGATCAGCTGTCTCTTGCACACCCCCTACTGGGGATATGCCCGCAACCAACGTACATGCCCTTGACCGGAATCGAACCTGGGACCTTTCAGTCCCCAAGCTGACGCTCTATCCATTGAGCCAAACCGGTTTCGAAACGCACAGGAGAAACCGCCCAAGGCCCTTCCCCATAGCATCGGAGGCCCCGCTTCCCAGCGCTGCCGTCCGTTTGGCTCAAATAAAGTCCGTTACAATTCTCTCCAGGTTTGGACGTTTCCTACATCGGCAGGACAAGTGGAAGGGACACAACTTGACCTTGAGATCTGCCTGACTCCTGACCTCACAGACTGCACCGAAGACGGAAAGGCTGTCCCAGGCAGGGCAGCCTGCCCCCCAGCCCCCCCCCAAGGCCGTGAGGGCACCTGCTCTGTGACCTGGGCAGACCCTTTCCTCTCCTGTGCCTCCGTCTGCCATGCTGCCTCTCGGCTGGGAATGGGGCCATGACCATGAACCAGGCCAGGTACCCACCAGGTACCTGCTTCTCGCCACTTGGAGACCACGAGCCCAGGCTCCTGACTCATGCAGCAATTCGTCCCTCACGGTCACAAGCAGAGAAGCAGACGAGACAGAGGGAAACTTGCGCAGCCCACCCCCACTCCCATCCGCCGCCAATCCAGGTAGCCCTGAGATGCCAGCCCGACCTTGGCCGCCCGCCACCCCTACCCTTGGCCACTCCCGCCTGTGTGGGGGCTAGCTGGCTTTGGAAGCTGGCTTCTTTGTGCAAACAAGGAAGGAAGAAGAAAGTTGTTTTTTCAGGCAGCGGAGCTCTTAGATAAACACGAGTTATCTCCCCCTCTCTATGCCTTCTTAAAGGAATTGGGTTCCTTCAGAAAAGAAACTAGATTCACCGTCCGATAGCGCCCGGGATGAAGTGCAGCCGGAGCCTGGCTGGGGAGCCAACACTGAAGGAGGCTTTCTTATCCGGCCGGGCACCTGCTGCCAGCCCTGGCAGGCCCGCGGCTCAGGTGACAGGGCCCCGGTGCCAGGCCGCAGCCTTGCCGGCTCCCAGGCTCCCGATGGCCTGGCCCACCTCCTCACCCTCCCCTCCGGCACCCCCACCTGCAGGCCCGCCCGCCTGGATCTGCCAGGAGGCTGAGAACTTGTGTTCACCTTGGGGTGACCCCTTCCTCCGGGAGCGCCCCCCCCCCCAGACCTCGGGAGCAGACCAGCCCCCCTGCTGCCCGAAGAGCGCTAACACCTGGGTAATCCCACGGCAGAATGGCCTTCCCCGCCTGGTCGGAGAGATGCAAGAATGGCCGTGGGCCCATTTTACAGGAGAAGTGAAACCCAGAAGGGGCACTGACCTGTCCAGAGCCACAGAGCAGAGTGACAGAGCTGACACCCCTCCCCCATTCCCTACCCCCCCAACCCCCCAACTCTGGGGCGTCCTGGGTCCTTTCGACCAGGCCCCAGTGTGGCTCACCGGTGTGGTGTCATCGTGCGAGCGCTGGTAGCGTTTCCAGCGGCAGCCATAGATGCCCGTGAGGCAGGAGAGGCACAGCTGGGGCTCGTAGTACTGCAGGGGCTGGTGTCTTACCATGCTCGTGCCCGAGGCCCTGGTGCCCGGCCCTCAGGAGCCCATGGGGGGCCCAGGCTGGTTCTGTGGGAGAAAGCACAAGGCCGTGAGGCAGGGGAGGGGGGAGGCGGCGGCCCTAGACACAGCAAACATCACTGCAGCTGAGGTCAGGGTGGGTGAGCTCTGCACAGACCCCTGCAGGGGGTCCCAGGCCCCCCTGGAGTCAGAGGCCCACCCTGCAGGTCTCCCAGGATGGTCCCCTGCCACCCTCCCCTGCTCTAACCCATACCCCACCCCTCAGCCAACCTGCCCGCACACTGCTGCCGCCTCCTCTGCCTGGAGGCCTCTTCCCGTAGGACCCGCACGGCTCCCTCCTTCCCCTCCTCTCCTCAGCTCTGCGCTTAAATGTCTGTCTCCACCAGACGGCCCCAGGTCTTCTTTCTTGAAATTGCAACCCCTTCCCCTACTGCTCAGCCACGTTTAGCTTTATTTTCTCGACTGTAATTTACTTTCTTTGTTTCTCGTCTGCCTATCCCACTATGATGTGTGTTTCACAAAGGCAAGGATTTTGTCTGCTTTGTTCTCTGTTCTATGCCCAGTAGCTAGAACAGAGCCTAGCACACAGAATGTTCCAGATAAGTATTTTAAAATAAATTACCATAAAAAGTAAATGAAATAAAATGAACTATCATAAAAGCTGACACGTACAGAGCATGTAAGACCTCCCAGGCCCTGGTTGAACGTTTTATAACCATCGTTCCATCTCACTGTCCCAGGTGGAAGGCACTGTGTGTCCCAACCCTGTCTGACAACTGAACAAACTGAGACTCTGCAATAAATAAAAATATATATTTAAAAAAATATATTTATTTATTGCAGAGAAGAAGGGAGAGGGAGAGAGCGATAGAAACATCAATGATGAGAATCACTGATCAGCTGCCTCCTGCATATCCTCCACTGGGGATCAAGCCCGAAACCCAGGCATGTGCCCTTGACCAGAATCGAACCTGGGACCCTTTAGGCCACAGGCTGATGCTCAATCCACTGAGCCAAACCGGCTAGGCTCATTGTCCCATGTTAAAGATGAGGAGTGTGGGGCTCAGAGCAGCAAATGATTTAGCCAAGGAGCCAGGACTCAACTCCTGGTCTGTGGATTCTAGACACCGAAGCCATGTGCTTTGCACCAGACCCTGTCCAAGGCTCTGGAGACATTGTGGACAGGACAGACACGGTGACCGCTCAGGGCCCTCACAGGACCAGCGAGGGGACGAGCAGGCCCACACTAGGCTCCAGGCACCATTCCAAGTGCAGTCCATATCCTAACTCTAACAGCAACCTACGGCGTGCGTGTTATCATTGATATTTTTTTTATTGAGATCTAATTCACACGCCATAAAAGTCACCCCTTTAAAGGGTACAATTCAGTATTGAGCATTTTCGGCTTTTAGGATAGTCACGGAGTTGTAACTAATTCTAAAGCATTGTCATCATCCCAGCAAAAACCCCATCCTCACCCCGTCCACCCCCTATCGGCCCCATTCCCACCCCCCACGCCCTGGCAATCACTAATCTACTTTCTGTCTCTATTTATGTGCCAAGTCTGGACATTTCATATAAATGTAATCATACACTATGCGGCCATTGGTGACTTCTTCTTTCACTTAGCATAATGTATGTAAGGATCATCCATGCTGTAGCATAAATCAGTGCACTCCTTTTTACAGCTGAAGAATATTCAATTGTGCAGATATACCATTTTACCCACACGCCAGCTGATGGACATTTGGGTTGTTGCTGCTTTGTGGTTGTTACTGTGGACGAAAGGGGGCCACATGCTGACCTGCATGGCCGTCTTGCGAACTCAGAGACTTAAAGTAGCCACAAAGGATGGTCTGAAATTAAACTTTAACTAAAAGCAGTTATGGTGGGCAGTTACGTCCTAGGACGGTATCTTCACTGACAAGGTCAACCTTTACCTTAACTGAGCTTATCTGCCTTTTTGCATATATGATAACATACCCTTGCCCGCGGTTTGGTTCAGTGGATGGAGCATATGCCTGCAGACTGAAGGGTCCTAGGTTCGATTCCCGCCAAGGGCATGTACCTTGGTTGCGGGCACAACCCCAGGAGGGGTGTGCAGGAGGCGACTGATGTTTCTCTCTCATTGATGTTTCAAACTCTCTATCCCTCTCCCTTCCTCTCTGTAAAAAATCAATAAAATATGTATTTAAAAAAACAACAACATACCCTTGGGTAACTTGTAACTTCCTTTTTTTCTGGACCTCCTGGGGCACAACCAAATGTGCTGAGTGCCAGGACAGATACCACAAATTCCTTCATTATCGTGTTAATTGTTCCTGCACCCAAGTAAGTATGTGTCCATCATTCCATCATTTTACTTTTTAATCTAATCCCAAGTGTCTCTCCACCCCACGCCCTCCACTTTGCTTTCTCCTGCCTCTCTAATCTATCACCAGTGGATTTCATGTAACCCACCTATGTCCCTTCCCTTCCTTTGGTTGCAATGTATAAATACAGATGTAACCCGCCATTCTCTGAAGCATTATCTCAGTTCTGCTTCCCAGCAATTGTCGACAGTTTGGCTCAAATAAACTCACAAAAGTTCTTCACAGGTCTCAGTGCTGTTGCTTTTTACGTTAACATCATGGACCACACTGCTGTGAGCAGGTTTCCATGTGTTTCCATTTCTCCCGAGTCAGTACTTTGGGCTGGAACTGCTGGGTCATATGGTTTAACCTTCTGAAGAACCGCCAGGAGCTGCTTCCCTCAGCGGCTGCCCCGTTTTACATCCCAGAGCTCTATCATTACCATCTCCCTGGCACCCCTGCGGAATCTGGAGCACAGAAGGGTTCAGCCGCTCGCCGTAGGTGACCCAGCAGAGCCAGGCCGTCTGGCTCCAGCCGCCTTGCTCTGACCGGGGGCCATATCCAGCCGGCCACCGATTTTTGTCTCCCACCCAAGTGCTCAGCCGGCCCGTCCCTGCTTAGCTCCCGAGGTCAGACGAGGTCCGGTGCATTCTACGTGCGATGGCCATACAGAGCCAATGATTTCTTACAGCCCACGAGCTAAGAACGATTTTTACATTTTTAAAGGATTGAGAAGAGAAAGACCCAAACAAGAACACACGTGTGGCACGTGAAAACGAGAGTCACATTTCAGAGGGTCCATAAACAGCGTTTCCTAGGAGGCAGCCAGGCTCATTCGTGAACGTACTGTTACGGCAGCTTTAACCGTCGCTGCCGGGCGGAGGGGTTACGGCCGCGTCCCTATGGCCCACCAAGCCCAAAGTGCTGCCTGGCTCCCGTACAGGGAGTGCTTGCTGCCCCTTAACCACGGGCTGCAATGGCTCTTAAGTGCAGCGCTTGGCGGAGAGAGTAAAAGCAGGCTCTGAGCACTTAACACGGGGCAGAGAGGGTCAGCCGCGCTTCCTGGAGGCGGCACTGAGCTGAGGCTATAACATGAGCTCCTAAGACGCCTTTATTTTTTTTTTATTTTTTCTTTTTTCCCTCTACTCACCCCAAGATGCTTCTTTCTAAATGCCCAGGGGCTGCACCCCAGGGGCACCCAGGGTTTCAGGCCACCCACTTCTTCTACCTCTGGGCCTCATTCAGGACCTCTGCCTCCCACCTGCTCCTTCAAGCCCCAGCCCCCACCCAATGCTAACCTCAGCACAGGGCGTCCAGCCTCCAGCCTGAGGAGAGAGATGCATTAGGGGCTTGCTGGGAATATCGACTGATCCAGGGCCTCCTAATTGCTGGGAATGGTGCGGTGCGGTCCCCGTGCCCGTGGCTCCCCGGGGAGCTGGGGGGACACGGTGCAGCTGCTGGGATTTCTCTGAGTCGGGGCAGAGCCGTGGGCTTGGGGGACAGTAAGGGATAGGGATGCGATTGGGGTGGGCCTAGCTCCTGTGGGGTTGGGGAGGCCTGGGGAGGCCGGAGGGGATGCCCTCAGCTTTACGCAGCCAAATCTCATCCAGTGCACCCCCAGAGTAGTCCGACCACCACCTCTGCCCTCAGGAAGGGAGGGGGCGGCTGATGTTTAGGAAGAAGCCTGGATGCATCCTGTGTCAGCTGCTGCCTCGCACTGCGGCAGAGGCCTCTCAGCGCTCTTCCCTGAGCCTCGCTTCCTGAATCTGTAAAGTGGGGGGACAGCCCTTGCCTGGGCTTCAGTAGGGACCAGAGTTTGCGGGGAGGGTGCCAGGAGGGCACGTGGCTGCAGTGACTGAGGCAGGCAGAAGCCCTCAGCCAGGTGCCCCTGCCCTCACATTCCTTCCCCAGGACCCCTCCCTCAGCCTGGGGCTGGCTCCCGTGTGAACTCCGTTCCGCCCTTCCCTGCTCGCCCACCCCCACGGCTGAGCAATACAATCCCTCGGCATGGAAATTCCACTCAGGCCTGGAGAAGAGGGAAGCAGAACTGTCTGCACCGGCCTCAGCCCACGGCTCAGCTGACTGTGGCTCTCGGAACGGCCTCTCCCCAGGAAAACCTTCACAAGATCCGTCACGCCGGGCACCCTGTGGGAGGCAAACCTCTTCTCTTTTCTTCCCGTGTTCTCTGGGGCCATCTCGTCCACTCCCACGGCTTTGGTTACCGGTACGGCCACGGCCACCCAATCTCTGCTTCTCCATCAAGATAGAGGCTCCTGGCTGTCTCCGGGGGCGTCGCTCAGGCCCTGCACAGGCACTGACCCCCTGACCACCCCCAATCTGCTTCTCATATCCCTCAAAGCCCTTTTCCCACCATCCCATTGGCTACTGCCCTTGGGAAAGGAAGGCACTGGCCGTGAATCCAAGGTCCCCCGAAAGATTTGTTTGTTTTTTGGTTAATCCTTACCTGGGGATATTTTTCCCATTGATTTCCAAAAGGTAAAAGATTTATGCCATCCGAAGATAAACCAGAGTGTTTTCCATTGATTTTTAGAAAGAGTGGAAGGAAGAGGGAGAGACCGAGAGAGGAACATCTATGTGAGAGAGACACATCGATGGATGGCCTCCCACACGTGGCCCTGGTTGGGGCCGGGGATTGAGCCTGCAACCCACGTACATGCCCTTGACCAGAATGGAACCCGGGACTCTTCAGTCTGCAGGGCGACATTCTATCCACTGAGCCAAACCGGCCAGGGCTAGAGAAAGATTTTTAAAGGCACATGACCCGGCCCCTCCAGTCCCTCCAGCCTCACCACTGCAGAGCCTGCTGTCCCTGCATCTGATTGAGACGCCCCCTGACCCTTCCCACCTCAGCTCAGCTGTCACCTCCTCCAGGGGCCTTCCCTGAGCCCAGGTTTGGTGAGAGCCCTTCCTGGCCTCCCATGACCCTGAGCGTCCCTAATGCTTCCGGGGCAGCCTGTGAGAGCGCTGTGGACATGTCCTTCTCCCCCACTGGATGGCCTGAGTTATCCCTACATCCCCAGTGGCCAGCACCGGGCAGCAAGAGCGGGCGGCACAGGGCTTCCTGGACTGCACGGCCGAGGAGGCCTGGAAGTTCTGCTAACAGAAAGTGCCGCTCAGACGCTGGCATCCGGACAACCCGCCCCCCCCCCCCCCCTTCCCGCCAGGGCCACGGCATTACTTAGGATCGATTGATTTCTCCAAGCCACCTGCCAGGGCATCAGCCAAGTTCCCAAGAAATCCCCTTCCCGGAACCCCTGCTGGCTCTGGGACAAGAGGTAGCCCCCACCTCTGAGCCTCACCCCTCAGCACCAAGTCCCGATTTGTCTGAATTCTCGGCCCCTGCCCTGAACTCCTGTTTGCACAGGGAAGGGCCTTCCGGGAGTCCAGGCCTGAGAAGCATGGAGCGGAGCGCCTGCTACAGAGCTGCAGGGTCCTCTCCCTCCCTGATGTCCTGGGAAGGCACCCAACCCACTTCCCCATTCCTCTTCCCTCCCGTGACCCCAGGGCTCGGGGCCCTCCTCGCCCCATCTCCTGCTGCCTGTGGCCCCAGCCCACGCTCTTTCCCCAGAGAGGAGAGACTCCAGGCCAGGTGTCAGCGCCCGGTTCCAGCCTCGTCTATTGCGACTGACTCGTAACTTGGCTTAGACAGGTCGAGAGCTCTCCCTGAGCCTCATCTCACTCATCTGAGGAATGGGAACGGGATGGAAACACAAACAAAAGGGCCCGAGCTGCCAATAAGAGGAAAAAAACACGGAGCCGTGAGACACCACGACAAAATCCTGAAAACAGGACGCTGAGCGAAAGGAGCTGGTTCCGGAAGGAGGTGTGGGCCTTGCCGGGCCCAGGCTGAGCGCCGTGCCTGTGTCCTCACCAGGCGACAGCCTGCCCAGTGGAGCCCCACAGGCTTCTGTTACAGACCGGAAACCCGGGCCCCCGGTGCAGGCAGGGAGGAACCCAGTGGTCCACCCAGAGAACGGAACATCACTCAGGGATAAAAAGAAATGAGCTCCCGCGCCACGCAAAGGCAGGCAGGGACCCTAAAAGCATATTGCTATGCGACAGGGGCCGATCTGGAAAGGCTGAATGCTGTTTGATTCACCTATGGGACATTCAGAAGCAACAAAAGATCAGTGGTTGCCGGGGATGGATTGTTAAGACTGAAACTATTCTCCGTGATACTGTAATGGTGAACACGTGTCCTTATACATTTATCAAACCGCTTAGTATATGGACCCTACAGCAAACCATGGACTTTAGTTAGTAATACTGGATCCACGCTGGCCCATCAGTTGTAACAAATGCACCACCCTAATGCAGGATGGTAATAGGGGGAACTGTGAGGTGGGGGAGGGAGAGCATGTAGGAACTCTCTGTGCTTCCTTTTTATTTTTAAAATATATTTTATTGATTTTTTTTACAGAGAGGAAGAGAGAGGGATAGAGAGTTAGAAACATCAATGGGAGAGAAACATCGATCAGCTGCCTCCTGCACACCTCCTACTGGGGATGTGCCTGCAACCAAGGTACATGCCCTTGACCAGAATCGAACCCGGGACCCTTCAGTCCGCAGGCCGACGCTCTATCCACTGAGCCAAACCGGTTTTGGCTCTCTGTACTTTCTGATCAATTTTTTTTTTTTATAAACCTAAAACTGTTCTTAAAAAAAATAAAATAAAGTCTATTAATTGAGTATATATGCGTTTAATTTATATATATATTGACTGACAGACAGATAGCCATACCCCAGGCCAAACAGCCAATGGGCATGGGAGAGGGATTTGAATCCAGGGCTGCCGCCGCTACAGCCCAGAGGAAGTGCCTGCCAGCGTTTCTGCCATCCTCCGTGTCCATGGCAGCCACAGCCTCTGTGTCACTGCAAGCTGCACCTCACAGGGCCAAGCTCAATATTTTGGTTGGCTCCGAGGGAGCAGGAGGACGGAGGAGGGCCAAGATCCCAGGGGAGCGAAGGGGAACCCCCACACGCCATGACAGGTGCAGGGCTGGGGCTGGCAGAGACCTGACCTTCCCCAGCAGCCTGCCAGGGCCCTGGGGAAGGAGGCAATGCACAAACGCAGAGAAGGATTCGCTCCCCTCCTCCTTGGCCACGGCTGCCCTCCCTGGGGCCTCCACCCCAGGCCCACCCCAGGGCTGCAGGCTGTGGCCGAGCGCAGCCACACGCAGGCAGGGCGGCCTCCAGGAGCCTCTGCCGTGGCTTTCCCTCTGCAGCCTGAGAGGGT
This sequence comes from Pipistrellus hanaki, assembly GCF_964339955.1. Taxonomy (NCBI): domain Eukaryota; kingdom Metazoa; phylum Chordata; class Mammalia; order Chiroptera; family Vespertilionidae; genus Pipistrellus; species Pipistrellus hanaki. Next base: position 41,483,668 of record NC_140511.1, on the reverse strand, counting down.
CTCAGCACCACCAGAGGACCTCCAGAATCCTTCTGGGCTCGCATCTTCTAACACCCTCTCACCCCCTGCTCTCTCCTCGTCCCCAGGAGAGAAGCAGAGATGGGACAGCTCGGGGAGGAGGGATGGGCGATCCCACAGTCCTTGTCCGGTCTGAGACGCAGACCCCCTCCACTCGCAGGGCTAACGGCTGGGAGTCCTGAGCCGGCCACTGATGGGAGGCATCACAACGAGGCCTGCGGCCAGAGGCTGGCCATGACCCTGCCCTTCGGATGGCTGGCATGGAGAGATCTGGGCTGCCCCATTACATATGGCCTGGGGCAAGCCATTCCACTTCTCTGAGCCTCAGAGAAAGTCCTACATTTTAAAAAATATATATATTTTATTGATTCTTTTACAGAGAGGAAGGGAGGGGGATAGAGAGTTAGAAACATCGATGAGAGAGAAACATCGATCAGCTGCCTCCTACACACCCCCCACTGGGGATGTGCCTGCAACCAAGGCACATGTCCTTGATTGGAATCGAACCCGGGACCCTTCAATCTGCAGGCCGACGCTCTATCCACTGAACCATCCTGGTTAGGGCCAAAGCCCTACATTTTAATGAAATTAACAGAGAAGGTACGCAGGGGCGGGGCAGCAGGAAACCTGTCACTGAGGCAGCTGCCAGGGGAGAGCCCAGGAGAGGAGGTGCCAGGAGGAGGCCTCCTGGGTCACACGCACCATTCTTGGGAAAAAGTTACTCACGGGCTGAGGCTGGCGCTCAGCAGGAGCCCTCAGGTCAATCCTGCCATAAGGAGGGCCCTTATTAACCTCTTGCCATGGATGAGATGTCTGAGCCTCCTGCTTACACAGCGCTTCTGTCCCAAGAGACCTTGGAGGGCTCTTCCTGTGGGCAGGCCGGTCTCACTGCATCCCAGGCACGGGTCTTCCTGGTGGAAGTGCTCCCTGCTTGTCCCCGGGAGCTGTGGCCTCTGGTGCCGCCTGTCCCCTCTCCTAGGCTCTGTAGGTGACTCCGTAAATGTTCGAGAAGCCCCCACAGTGTGCCAGGCACTCCTGGGAGCCAAGAAAGATTGACAGAGAATCGGACATGGACCTTCCTTTGAGGGGGGCACCTCTTCGCAGCAACCGCACAATTCTGACCACGCGGCCCGTGCTTTGCTGTTAATGGAGTCTCCCTCACGTCGTTTCAACGAAGCATCTCGCCTACTCTGCAGGTAAGTACCAGATCCCCGTGTTACGGCAAGGAGGCAAGGTTGGAGCGGGTCAGGACAGGTCTGAGACGCACCCAAAGTTCAGGCCCTCGGGGGACAGAACCCCGTGTTTGGGGCAGTTTGGGGCTTGGGTTTTCCTGGCACAGAATGGACCCCGCTTTCCCAAGTCAGGGGTATGGGCTAGGGCGGAGGGCGGAGCTGAGCATCTCAGACTCAGAAGCTCTAGCTGCAAACAAGAGTCTTAGCATCACCTCACCCAGGACTCATGCCGTGGTGGAACCCCGGTGCGATCCAACGGAACCACCCCTGGATCTCGTTTTATTAAAGCCATCGGAAGCCAGCACCAGGACAGACCTGCCGCCTCCCCATCCTGCCCCGCTCTCCGCACAGAAACGCCAGCAGAGGTCCTGTGGTGAGCGGCCTGTGAAGGCCGCCCTCCCTGGAGGGTCAGGGGTTCACTCCTCAATCAGGCCTGGAGAGAGCCCTCCCGGGAGGAGCGGCCTGCCCCCTGTGACCCGCCCCCCCCCAAAAAAAAAAAAAACACCAAAAAAAAAAACCGCACAGAAAAACCACCACCACTGGCTCTGACAGGCTCTCCCTGGAGCGGGCAGAGAGAGCCAATGTCCCCGGGGCCTTCAGGCTGGGCCTCTGGGGCCAGACCAGGGGCCTGCTGAAGAGGAGGCTTTCCTTCTCAGCCCCTCCCAGGAGCCCCGGGATTCTGCCACAGGGACCAGGCTGGCTTTTTCCAGCGCTGCCTCTCCTCGAGGCCCAGGGAAGGCGGACACGTGAAAGAGAGGAGGAGAAGGAGGAAGCTGAGTCTGGCAGGAACTTGCACCGAGCAAACTTGTCCCGGACTAGTTCTTGCCCCCTGAGGGGACGGAGAGCGATGATTAATTTTATTTACTTATGTAAAATAGTGGGGTTATGGCACAAACGGGCTTCCTCATCAGGCCCTGGGGTGGGAAGAGGAAAAACAAGCCCTGCCATTTCAGGAGACTTTCCCTTGCTTCCTTCCACTCACACCTACCTGTCTTGTCTTCCCTCCCCTCTTCTTCCCGCCCCCTTCCACACTGCAGTGTTCCCAGCACACCACCCTGCCCACCTTCCCACAGCCCTGCCTTTGCGGGAGCTGGGCCTCTGCCAGGAAAGCCCTCCCCACCACCCAATACACATCCCATCCGGCTTAACAAATGGATCCTGTGCAAAGCTCAGTCTGACACCCCCCACCCCCACACCCGCCCAGCCTACTGCCTCCTCCCCTCCTGCTCCCGACTGGCAGAGCTCCTGTGCCATGATCACAGGCCTATGTGCTTAGCAATTATCTGCTTCCGTGGCTGCCATGCCCACCAGGCTGAAAGCCTCCCCAGAGGCAGACTTCTGGTCCACTCGGCGAGCAAACCCAGGCCCCGTCCCTGCTGGAGGAGCCAGGCTGCAGGCGGCCCGTGCCCCTGCACTAGGCCAGCACCCAGAGGTGCCCGGTGTCTGCCAGCCAGGAAAGCTGGTTAGATGTGCGAAGGAAGCAGAGAAGGAACCAATCAGGGCCTCGTGCAGAGCCCTCTGAGCCTGATCCCTTTCCTCATTCACAGAGAAGTCAAGTTCCTTAGAAAAAGGTCTCAATGAAGTGCCTCCCTGCCCCCTCCCCGCCCCCATCACACACACACACACACACACACACACACACACACACACACACTTTTTCCTTAAGCCGCTGTTATCCGCCTGTACACTTCTGTTCCCCATCTAGCATAAGGGGACCTCAGATTTAGCTCAGAATCCGGAATCCTCACGGTCACACATGTCTCTCTTCGTCACGGTGTCCTGTGAGGAGCAGCAGCCCCCCTACCTCCAGGCAAGGCCGAGGACCTAGGGCCTCAGCGTTCCCACCTCTCTTCCCAACGTCCAGGCTTCCCTTCGGGAACCAAGGAACGCCAGCCTTGCTCCGATGCCGAGGGAGACAGTCCCAGGAGCTGGTGGCCCGCACACCTTCGAGGCGCCTACCCATTGTCCCATGACTCAAGGCCTCCCGTGCCTCTATTTGCTCTCCATTCCTTTGGCGGGAGCATCCTTCTCTAGGATCCTCACTGAGAACACACATCTCCTGGGGAATGGGAGGGCGAGGTGAACTCGTGTAGGACGTGCCGCCGAGAAGCAGGAGGCCACGGGGCTGGGGATGTGCACGGAGAGCCAGGCTGCCTGGGTTTGCAACGCAGCTCTGCCGCTTCCTAACGGAGCAAATTCCTTAATGCCTCCACACCCCGTCTCCTTAGTTATAGTAACCGCCAGCCTCCTCGGCTGGGGTGAGGATTACAGGAGCTTACACGTGTAAGGTGCTTAGGTAAGTACAGGTGCACTGGAGTAAGCCGGAGTTCTTTCGTCTCTTGCTTGTAAAATGGGACCGTAATCCCGATCCCCCTGCCTGGTTTGTAAACTGTAAAGTGCCGCCCCCATGTGAGAGGCAGACACTGTTTTAGAGCCCAGTGGGCTGCTCCATGTAGCTTGTCTCTTACTCCTTTCTCCCTGCCTCCTTCCTTCTTTAAAAAAAAAAAATGTATTTTTTATTGAGGAAGGGAGAGAAACATCAGTGATGAGCTGCCTCCTGCACACCCCCCCTCCCCTCCCTGGAGATTGAACTCGCAACCCAGGCATGTGCCCTTGACCGGAACTGAACCTGGGACCCTTCAGTCCGCAGGCCTATGCTCTATCCCCTGAGCCACACCGGCTAGGGCCTTTCTTTTTTCCTCACCTGGAAGAAGGTACCAGCGGCTGTGAGCTGGGCTCCCAAGGGTGTCCTGTCAGGAAGGCAGTGATGTCACTTCACTGGGAGAGCTGTGGGCACAAGGGGACAAACCCGGTCAGATCGCTGGTCAGTTCCCCCTGCCTTCTCCCCTCCCACCTGCCCCTTAGAGGGCCCCACCCTGTGCCCACCTTGGTGTTGGGTGCAGGGTCCAGGGATGGGCACACCTAGTCTCTGCCCGGAGAAGTCACCAAGCGGGTAGGTGAGCCGAGGAGACACACGTGGTCCCGTTGTGGGCCATGAGACCCCTCACCTGCAATCCCCCTCCACACATGCTGACCACAAACCAGCCGGACCCCAAACCCAGTATAACCTGCTCCCTGGACCATTCTTCCCCCGCTTCCCCAGGACCCTCGGAAACATGATGCCAGTCCAGCCGCCCTGGAACGAAACCTGGGGCTGTGCCCAGCTCCTGGCGGGCAGAGGTCCTTTTGTGCTGCCCAGGGACCTGGCTACCGGAGGTAGCCGCCACACCAGCTGTTCTAAAGCAGCCGCAGAGGGAGGGCTGGAGGGCTGGAGGCGGGGTCTGGGGCACCGAAATTATGTGGCTTACTTCTGACTCATGCACCACCTCCCCAACACCAGCTCTTACAGCCCACTGGGCAGCCCTCCTGCCCAGAAACGGGAGGAAAGATGGTGCCAACAGGCCACGAGGAGAGAGGGGGAGACGGGGAGAGGGGAAGGGGTCCCGGTCAGACTGCAGGCTTCAGCGGATGCTGCCACCTTGCCCTTTAGGGGACACAGGCCGGCAGGGCCGGGGGGCCTGCCTAGGCCACCCAGAGTGTCAGAGGCAGAGCCAGGGCTGGAGTCCAGGTTTCCTGGTATCCTGAGGACCCAGCCCCGTGAGAGCTCAGACCTGGTGCCCAGCAAAAGCTCATGCCAACATGAAAACTCTCTCTAACCCAGTCGGGACCTGGAGCCACACGCCAGCAATAAACACACAGCCAAGACGCAGCCCTGGATGGGAAGGGGGCAGAGCTGGGCTCAGAGACCGTTTGGAAATGATATTCTGCGACTGAGGGACAGATTCCTGGGGCACCCACAGCCCTGTCCCCCCACCTCCACAGTGCCCGGGGGCACTGCACTTACAGCTTACAAAACACACTTATTTCCTTCATCTACCACAGGCATCCTCAGACCTCAGTGACAGAGGGCCTATCCGCAGAGCAGGGCTTCTGGGACCTGAATGTGCTAGAAGTGACCTGGAGCTCTCGTTCAAACGCAGCCTGACCAGGAGGTCTAGGCTGGGGTCTGCGGGTCCACGTCTCTGACAAGCTCCTGGGCGATGCTGAGGCTACAGGTGCAGGGGCCTCAGTGTGAGTAGCAGGACCACAGCATGGGCTCCGGGGTCAAACGGCACAGGTTAGAATCTTGGCTCTTACTATGTGGACTTGGTAAGTGCTTCAATCTCCTTATGCAGAAAACAACGGTAATGCCTGCCCGTGGAGCTGAGGCTTGAGGATTGCGTTATGTAATAAAATGACTAAAGGGATTATTATTCAGGTTTTTTTACATGGCACCTCTGAGAGGGAGGCACATCCAGCGAGGGAGCAGAGCCAGAATTCAAACCCAATTTTCTCTCCCTCTTCCTTGTAAAAAAAATAAATAAATAAAAATAAAACGTTTTTATTGATTTTCAGAGAGGAAGGGAGAGGGATGTAGAGATAGAAACATCGATCAGCTGCCTCCTGCACACCTTCCACTGGGGACTTGGTCCGCAACCCGGGATGTGCCCTGACCGGGAATTGAACCGGCGACCTCTTGGTTCATGGGTTGATGTTCAATCACTGACCCACACCAGCCAGCCAAACCCAATTCTCTTCATGTAGATCCTACAACACCAAGCTGCCACAAAATGTCACAGCCAGCATTCCTCCTCCCCACAATCAGACAGACATGGCTACTGCGGCCCCAAGATGGGCAGAGAACAACAAGGCCACCAAAAGTCGGCATCAGAAGCCCAAGTCCATCCCTCCTGGCCCTAGTGCACCTTCTATCCCACATCACTGTCTTGCAAGGAAGAGAAAGTATCACAAATTCATCCTACGGGGTCCCCGCTCTGCTGTCAGCCCTCACCTGGGCAGCAGCTACCCTGGGAACCAGATGTGGGAATGGGTAGCTGGGTGTGGAGGCTGCCCCTCCGCCCACGGCAGCCTGAGTTCCCTGCTCTCTCAGAGCCCTGCCCACCACGCCGGGTGAGGAGAACAGTTTAACATCCTCCTTCCACCGCCATCTCCTACCTCCAGCTCCTACCTCCAGCTCCTACCTCCAGCTCCTACCTCCATCTCCTACCTCCATCTCCTACCTCCATCTCCTACCTCCATCTCCTACCTCCATCTCCTACCTCCAGCTCCTACCTCCAGCTCCTACCTCCAGCTCCTACCTCCAGCTCCTACCTCCAGCTCCTACCGCCATCTCCTACCTCCATCTCCTACCTCCATCTCCTACCTCCAGCTCCTACCTCCATCTCCTACCTCCATCTCCTACCTCCATCTCCTACCTCCAGCTCCTACCTCCATCTCCTACCTCCAGTCTATGGCACCGCTCAGGCTCAGGGTCCCCCAGCTGGGGTCGCAGGCAGAGGGTGGCTCGGCAGGGGCCTGCCTCCACCCCCTCCTTGGCTTCCCAGCACGAGCCTGTGAGTCACCTGAAGGAAGTGCTCAGTCCCAAACAGGAAGTGGCTCTTCAAACAGAAACCCCCTGTAGGATGTCCCCCGAGCCCTGTGGTGGGGGGCCTGGGTAGCAGAGCCTGAGGAAGGGAAGTTGATTGGGACAGTCAGATTTTACCTGAAACTCAAACACGGCACGCAACCTCCCGCCGTGAAACCTCGCCAGGGAACTTCTCTGCTTAGTAGATACGTACATCGGCAGCCTTCCCTGAGCCTCACTTCCCTCATCGGTAGGATCAGGGGGGCTGTGCTACAAGACTATTCTGGCCTGGTGTTCTTTAGTGAAATGAAGAATGCACGGAGTAAATATGGGTTTTAAATAAATGAACAAATGCATAGATGAGTGAATGCCGATCCCTAGATTTAAACTCCAGCTCTAGCCATCCTTGACTCTAAACTGGAGTAAGTGGCTTGGAAATTCATTACTTTCCTTTTTTTTTTAAATATATTTTATTGGATTTTTTTTTTTTTTTTTCAGAGAGGAAGAGAAAGGCATAGAGAGTTAGAAACATCGATGAGAGAGAAACATCAATCATCTGCCTCCCTCACACTCCCTACTGGGTATGTGTCTGCAACCAAGGTACATGCCCTTGACCAGAATCCAACCTGGGACCCTTGAGTCCGCAGGCCGATGCTCTATCTACTGAGCCAAACTGGTTAGGGCTCATTATTTTACTTTTTATTCGTATTTCTTAAATGTATGCACAGCTCACATTCATTCCAATGTTAAATATGAGAAGTAATGTGGGTCCCTATTTCTAAGTTTGGTGATGGTTTTGTGACCAGAAATAGGCTGTAGGAAGTTAACCTTTTTTTTATAGCAACTAGCCTCTGCCCCAATTGGCTTCGATAGACGTTGTTTCACTTAAAGTGGCAGTTCCCAAGAGCCTGTAAACAGCAGTGAGTGAACACTGTACCTCATCTGTTGCCCGGTAATGCTGAGCATCCTTTTACTGGGCGGGGGAGGGGGCTTTTTCTCCCTGTTCCAATTTGTGGTCCTAAAAGTCCTTGGGAATTGGTGTTGCTGTTCACGGTTAATGCGCACGGTGGCTGAGGAACATTTTGTGGCCCAGTAATTCCCCCCCTCCCTTATCTGCGGTTTCCCTTCCCACAGTCTCAGTGATCGAGGTCAACCACGGTCCAAAATTATTAAATAGAAAATCCCAGAAATCAACAATTCATACGTCTTAAATTGCTCTCTATTCTGGGTTGCATGAGGAAGCGTCACATGGTCCCACTCCATCTGGCCCTGGACATCCATCACTCTTTGTGCATGCCTCGTGCACACTGTCTATGCTCCCTGCCCTTAGCCACTTAGCAGCCCTCTGGCCATTGGCTACTACAGTATAGCAGTGCTAGGGGTCAAGTCACCCATATTTCACTTAATAACGTGGAAGCACAGGGATGCTGGAAGTGCAGATATCCCAGAGAGAAGCCATAAAATGCTTCCTTCCAGTGAAGAGGTGAAAGTTCTCAACATAATAAGAAAAAGAAAAAAAGAAAGAATGCTTTATGCTAGTTTGCTGAGAGAGAGATCACATTCACATAACTTCTATGGCAACACGGTATTATAATTGTTCTATTTTATTATTGGTTATTGCTATGCGTCTCTTACTGTGCCTAATTTATAAGTTAAACTTTATCATGGGTATGTAAGAGTAAGAAAAAGTATAGTATATATGGGTGACCTTGAGCAACACAGGTTTTGAAAAAATCCCATAAATAAAACATAGACCCACACAGCTCAAATCTGTGTTGTTCAAGAGTCAGCTGTACTTTCAATCTGCAGCTGGGAATCTGCATACGCGGAGGGCCGACTTAAATTATAGGTGGAGCCGAAACAGGTTTGGCTCAGTGGATAGAGCTTTGGCCTGTGGACTGAAAGGTCCCAGGTTTGATTCCAGTCAGGGGCATGTACCTTGGTTGCAGGCACATCCCCAGTGGGGTGTGTGCAAGAGGCAGCTGATCGATGATTCTCTCTCATCGATGTTTCTAACTCTCTCTCTTCCTCTCTGTAAAAAAAATCAATAAAATATATTTAAAAAAATTACAGGTGGATTTTTGATTGGGAAGGATCAGTGCCCGAAATCCTCAAGTAGTTCAGGGTTAGTTGTGCAGGGCTTGGGGCTATCCGTGGTTTCAGGCATCCACTGGGGACTTGGAATGTATCCCCTGTGACTAAGGAGGACTGTGATATTTAACAACTCCTATTACTCAAATCAACGTACCGTGAAGTGTGATACCAACTCTTTAAGTTGGCAACTAGATGAACAGTAAACACTAGAACAACCTGATGGCCGGGCCTCCCGGCCTGGGAGCCAGAGGCTGCTGGGCCCTCCCACCGGGTCCCCTCACAGATAGGGCTGGAATGTGGAATGACCTTAAGGGGCACCAGGGCTGTGAGAAATGCCAGGCAAGTCCTGGTCACTGCCCTTGAGGGCATGTGAGCTGCCCTGGACGCTGCATGTGTAGAGCACTTTCTGAAAGGCAGCCTCTGGGGAAGGCAGGGCTGGCTGGCCACTGAGCTGATGGTGCTCAATGGGTGGCCTGCTCCCCACAAAAGTGAGAGCCAGGGGGCAGGCAGTGGACAGGCAGGCCTGGCCCAAACTGTGCAGAACCCAGAGCAAAAATATAAACATCTTTGTCATATTTTTGAAACTGTTGAATAAAATAGTTTTATCTCCCATTCTTGACAAATACGTCTGCATAAGGTAAATTGAAATGCACATGTAAAGTTATGGTTTTATATGACTGAAAGTGACAAAATACCAAGGAAGACTGAATTTAATTATTGTTACCCAGCTGGGTGTTTTGACGGTGGGCTGGTGATGTTCAGATGAGTAATAAGACATAGTTCATACATTATTTATTTCATGAAATGTACATTATTGTCTTCATTTTAGCGAGATCACTATATTTACATTGTTATAATGATGATTTGCACATCATTTGATTTGCATTGATGGTAGTAATCTAAAGAGTCAAAAATAAAATGCAGCCAAAACCGGTTTGGCTCAGTGGATAGAGCATCGGTCTGCGGACTGAAAGGTCCCAGGTTCAATTCCGGTCAAGGGCATGTACCTTGGTTGCGAGCACATCCCCAGTAGGAGGTGTGCAAGAGGCAGCCGATCGATGATTCTCTCTCATCGATGTTTCTGACTCTCTATCCCTCTCTCTTCCTCTCCGTAAAAAAATCAATAAAATATATTAAAAAATAAATAAATAAAATGCAACTATATTTAAAGAGTATAGAATTTGATTTTCCCCCCATAAAAATGTAAATTAAATGTGAAGAAATTTAATTTAATTTAATTTTTTATAGCAAAGGTAGAAATTTATTGAAGAACAAGTACAGACTTGCACATGGGGAGAGGGGAAGAATCTCACAGCATAGACTCCCACGTGGGGAGGGGGAAAGGGAGGGTCCCCGAAAATTTATATTTTAAAAAATTGTTTTCTTGAAAGTGTTATGGAAATTAAAAGCATACCCATCATAATGAACAAATAACAGTTTTAAAATAAAATTATTTAGAGATTAAACATTTAAATTTTTAAAGATTTTGTAGATATTGGGGGAAATTCAAATTCTGTACCCAGCCACCAGGCTAGGTGTGCGACCTCTAGGCTCCCACAGCGGTTTTTCTCCTCCTCTGCACCCCTACGCAGTCCGCCCCAGCCCACCTCGTGCCCCCTCACTCTGAGCCTACGGGTCACAGTGACCCCCTTCGTGCTAAAGCCCAGAAGGCACCCTTAGCCCCCTGACATCTGGGATGACAAATCTCCACTTCACCTGCCCACCACCCTGCTTTCCTAGCGTCTTTCACAAAGAGCTTCCCGCGGGCAGGAGCTGAATTCCGGAGGCGGCAGGGGTGTCGAGGAGAGAGCAGGAGGCGGAGAGCCAGGAGAGCTGGGTTCTCAGCCTCCTCCTCAGGCTCACAGTCCTCGTTTGTCAGATGGGGATTCTGCAACCGGCCCGGAGTGCCTCATGGGATGCCTGGAGGAAGCCAGCAATGGGGACATGGCAGGGTTTTGTAAACTGTACATGCTGAGCCATAAGATCAGGGCCTCATTCCGTCTCTCTTGTGTTTCCTCCTTAGCCTGGCACATGCAGAGCCCGTCCTCTATGCCCCTGAGCACCACTGATGGAGGGCTGGCCACAGTCTCGCACAAGGCCCAGATTCTCTGTCTGTCCTCTCACTCCTGCTGGCCTCCCATTGCAACACCTTCTACAGATGACAAAACGGGGGCTCAAGGGCACAGCTAAGTAAGTGGCAGCACCAGGACTCATACTCTGATTCCCAAAAGAGTCTAGACTACATAAACGCAATCACCAATACCCTTTCCTAAGTTCTCTTGTGTGTGAGTCCCGTGGACAGACAGAGCTTCTGCTGAAGGTGACTAAGGTCTGTGGACAGGTGCTAGCTAAGGTGTGAACAAAGGAGGTGGGACGGGAGGCAGGAGCCAGGAGGGGCTCAGGAGGGCCTTGCTGGTGGATCAAAGCCATCTTCCAGCCTAACCCTGCGGGGACCCACCACAGGCAGCAACAAATACCTGGGAGTGAGCAACTTGTTTCCCCTGCACCCACCGCCCTGGCCAGCCACTCCCAGCCTGCTCTGGGGCCACCTCCGTCTGTCTCCCTCACCCTGGGTCTGCGGCTCCCCAGCTTCGGGATAGGGCACAGCCTGGAGAAAGCAGGACCCTGTCCATCTGAGCACAGAATCCCTTACATCTGTGGTCGGCAAACTGCGGCTCTCAAGCCACATGCAGCTCTTTGGCCCCTTGAGTGTGGCTCTTCCACAAAATACCATGGCCTGGGCGAGTCCATTTTGAAGAAATGGCGTTAGAAGTTGGAAGTTTAAAAAATTTGGCTCTCAAAAGAAATTTTAATCGCTGCACTATTGATATTTGGCTCTGTTGACTAATGAGTTTGCCGACCACTACCTTACATAGTAGGTGCTTAATAAATGGCTGTCAGATGAGCTAATGACTAAGTAGCAGGGACTGACCACTGGGGCACCTGGTTCTGTTCACACGGCCCCTGGGAGGTTAGTTCAGGTTCTGGGTCAGAAGTGGGCAGGGGGCCGGAGCACATAGCGGGTAAGGTGCTCATGTAACCCGTGAGCAGACCCTGGCCCTGTCACCTTGCGATCACGGGCAAACCTCTTCACCGCTCTGGGGATCCGTCCAATGGGATTAGCGCGGTGCCGAAAGCATCGGAGTTAGGTGAGCACAGACACAACTCTGGTCAGAAACATGGCGCACGGAGACTCAACGAGCGAAGGTGACGCGGCCAAAGTCAAACAGCAAGTGACGGAGTCTGGACTGGACCCCGGGCCTGTCATGCTCTGCAGAGCTATACCCCAGGGGCCTGGGAGGGAAGGCCAGGCCATGGGTGACATTCCTGGTGACATCATGGGGCGGGGGGAGGCCAGAGAGGGGTTGGGTCAGACTCCATCAGGGCCAACCCAGGCTGACATCACTCGCTAAAGCCATCAGAGTCCTGGGAGCACAACTTCCATTTGTTCATTCCCAGACACAACTTCTGAAGTGATCCCTCAGCACCTTCTATTGGAAAAAAGCACAGGAGACACACTGGGCTGGGCTGGGCTGGGCTGCGCAGAAAAGCCAAATTCAGTTGAGGTGGGGATGAGCTCCAGGGGCCACCATTTCCTCCACAGAGCTCCGTGCCTCCATGGCCCTGACCTCTGCCCTTGGGCCCTGTGCCATCCACCCCCTGCTCTTCACCAACCCACCCCGGGCTGTGTGTGCAGAGGTGAGGGAGGCCTCTCTGGAGGGGCTATGGCAGGGCACCAGCTCAGCCTGGCAGAGTTGGGGAGATAGCCCTCAGCCACGTTGCGGGAAGAACCTGGGGGCTGGGGCCCAGTCTGCCGGGCGGGGGAGTTGGGTGGGGATCCGCCTCTGGAAGCTGAGGAACAGGGCGTCGCTGGGGCTCAGGGAGCAATGGAGACACAGGGCAGCTCTCAGAGGGCCTGCCTCTCGCTGACCACATGGCCCCGGGACACCCGTTCCTCAGCCTCTTCCTGACAGGAGAGAAGCGCCGCGGCTGACCGATGCTTCCTCCGTGCCAGGCTCTGCACCATCGGCTCCGTGTACGCTTTACCGCACATGATCCGCACACTAACCCTCAGGAGAGGCTCTGCTGTGCCTCACCCCCGTCTCCTGAGACCTCTTACCGTTCTGGGGCACACTGGCTTGTGTGGTCCTGTCCAGCAGCCAACACCTGCACAGGTGAGTGCGTGAGCGCCTGCCCTCGGGCTCTTGGAATCCCCTTGCCTGAGACCCAGCGATCCCCTAGGTCAGTGTTTCCCAAACTTTTGACATATGTGGACCCCTTCTGTAATTTTCGTAACGCTGAGTACCCCTCGTACTCATGAGAACGTAGAATTAGGCGCAGCTCAGCACGGTGCAGTGCATGTCCCCACCAAACTCCGGTGCAACGCGTACCCCCACCAAACTCTTCCCGTACCCCCGGGGGTATGCGTAGCACACTTTGGGGAACACTGCTCTAAGTGCCCCTTTACCAGTACCTGGTGGGTGGAGGTCTAAGTCCCACACCCTTGCCCTTGCCCTTACCCCTGGCCCGGGCCTGGCTGCGTGTCCGGAGAGCTCTGGGCACTAAGCTAAGTTTCCCTCGAGGGGTTTGGCTTGAAATCACTTTCTTGTTTCTCCTCCTTCTGGTTCTTTTTCCTATTCCCATAGCAATTTTTTTCCCCCCTTTCCTGGAAAACTTCTGATATGAGTCATTCTGACATAAGTCCTGGTCTCAGGGTCTATTTCTGTATCACCCGAACGGTGAGGGAGGTGCCATTAATTCTCCCATTTCAGAGACGAGGAAAGAGAGGCTCAGAGGCAGAGTTGTCCAAGATCCCCTGTGGCGAGACCTGAGCCGAGGTCAGCCCAGGGCAAAGCCTGAGGCTGGAGCCCTGCCCGCCAGCAGCCTCTGAGCCTGTTTACATCCTCGAGTGCCTTCCATCCTGGCCATCTGAGCTCACTTTCTTTCTTTTTTTTTTTTTTTTTTTATTGGAAGAAAAGCGAGGAGAACCAGCACATGGTCCAAGGGGGGATGACTAAGTCCTCGGATTCCTCTGTTGGCTCCGACACTGTTTTGGTCAACCCTTATGAATCAGGGCGGGTCTGACATTCTGGGAATGCAGGGAGACTTCAAACCAGCTTCATGAAAACAAGTTGTAAAAACACTGGCCGCCAATTCAAGTGGCCGGCTGACGGGCTTGGCTCCGCGGAGCTGGGCTGAGCAAGTTCACCAGGAGGGAACGCGCAGCAGGGGAGGGTGAGGCTAGACCCGGAGGAAGAGCTTCCCCATCGCTGGGAGCTGAGCCAGGGATGGGAGAAGCCATGGCCTCATTGGAATTGGACCAACCCGTGTCCTAACCTTCCCAGGCCTTTCTCGTTTGAAGCTTTTATGAAGCCACCACGTTGGTGAGCACTGCAGGCCCAGCCGGCCCAGCCCTGAGCTTCCACCACTGAGCTGGAACCTAGTTTATGAGGATGCTCTGACTCGGTGCAGCGCCTGCCTCGTAGGACGTCAAAAGTCTCGACAGTGAGGGCCCTGGGTCCTCCCCACACAGTAGACGGAAGCCCTGTGGAGCCTGTCGGAGCTCAGGGCGGGACTGAGAGCCACTGTGCCACCGCCTGTGCCCCTGCGTCCCACAACCATCCCTCCAGCAAGAGCTACCTCCTCTGGGAGCCCCCTTTATGCAGAGGACCATGGCGGGTGCTCATAGATTCGGCTTCTCCCTTCACCCCTGCCTCCTGCATCTCCTCTCCCCTCTCCAGGCAGCACGAAACAGGCCTGAGTCTCACCCAGGTTTTCCCACTCCGCCCTTTCCAGCACTCCCTTCCCTTCCTTTTCATCCCAACTTCCCAAAGAGCTGTCTACCTTCATGTTTCCATGTCCTCCCTCCCACCTGCTGCAGAGCCAACCACTCTCTGTCCCCAAGTTCAATCATGACCTCCCTGTGAGTAAACTCCACGACAGCTTCCAATGCTCCCTGACGCTGTGGGCCTCGCCGTCCTTCCGTGGCTTCCAGGACACCAGTTGCTCGGGTTCCCCTATTCCCCCTTGGTCTCCCCGTCTCCCCCTCTCCTCCTCTCGAGCTGGCTTCTCTCTCTGTCCAGGACCCATGCTGCTGCTCTTTATCCTGAGTGAGCTCTGCCCCTCCCTTGTCCTTCACACTCTCCTTGGGCGATATCACCCACCACTCGCTTCTGCCTGGACCAAGCTCAAGGCCAGTCAGTCTTCCCCATGAACCTCAGGTCATCCTACCCTGGCCACCCCACAGGAGTCACACACCCACAGTGGCCAAATGGGAATCCAGCACATCCCCCGAAACCTCTCCTCCCTTCCCCATCTTAAGCCACCTGGAGATGCCCGCCACTCCACCTGAGCCCCCTCCCAGCTACCCTCGGCAGCCGGGCTCCCTCCAGAGGAAGGTCGTGGCTGGGGACATGATTTCAGGAAAGAAAAGCAGGGCTAGCAGCTGTGTGGCCCTGGGGAAGTCAACTCGTCTCTCTGAGCCATGGTTTTCTGTCTGTGAAAGGAGGAGGAGGAAACAGAGCTCAGCAGGGCTGGCCGAGGATTAGTGACCTCACCGGTGCTGAGTTCTCTCTCTGATGCCGCTCACTCAGAAGGGACACTTGAGCTGTGACTGGGAGGCAAGGCAGGACGAGGGCTGGGAAAAGGAGGGATCTTGATCCTAAAAGCTCTGCGCTGTAGCTGGGCAGGTTCAGCCCTCCTCTTGCACATGCAAGGGGCCCGTGGGAAAGATGGGGTGTGGGAGGGGGTCTAACAGGGAGGCACCCTGCCCCTGATGAGCACCTGTTCCCACCTGCACTGGACGCAGCCCTCAGGGCCACTGCATCTGGCTGCAGCCACATGAAGGGCCCGAGACTGGCCCTTTTACTACGGGATTTGGAGCAATCCCTGAGCCTCAGTTTGCCCGTCTGTGCTGTGAGGGGAGCTGGGTATTACAACCCCCAGGATCTGTTCCATTTGGACCCTGCAGGACTGCAGAGTAGGGAGGAGTGTTGGAAGAGCTATTCTCTGCAGACAGGGCAGGGAGCAGAGGAGGCCCTGCCTGCTAACCCAGGGTTGGGTGTCAGGCTCCTCAACTGTCTTCGAGACAGTCATCCTCCAGCCCTTCTGCCTTCCCCTGCAGGAGCGCTGCTCTGAGCAGAGAAAAATCGCAAAGTGTCACACTGGAAACCAGGGAAAGCGCGCCAGGGTGGGTATGCATATCGCATGCAAAGCCGAGGCAAATGCCCCAGGCACACACCTGGGTCTGAGCCCCATCACGCCTGACCTCTCCCCATTCCCCTCTAAGACCACTCCTTTTCCCCACGAAAGTGGTCCAATACCTCCCCATCCCGCTGATGCCGCTTCAGAAGTGGCTCCTCCTCAGAGCACTCCAGGCCTTCACATGGCTGCCTGAGAAAAAGCTAAGGACTGCCTGGGACCTTGTATGCAAAAAGCTTTCCTTATCCTGCCTCAGTTCACCTTCCTGGCCTCCCCCAGCTCACCTCAGGGGGGCTCCAGCCACCCAGAACTAAGTCCTCCCTGCCCCCAGGAAAACTCAACTCAACAAATCTACACCCTTACACGGTGGGTTCAAGTTTGCTCTGCACGGAATGCCTTCTCACTTGTCTCTGCTAGGTGAACTCCTATAGATCCCCCACACCCAATGGGAAAGGCTGCAGTTCAGTGAACAGGCTTCCGTAGTGGGAGTCAGGCCCTACAGTCAGCACATCACAGTAAATTGCATAGGCTCAAAACCATCCTTATTTTTGGCCATATATACAACCACCTCTTACATACAATGCCCAGGCGCTGTTCTAGACAGTTCTGTGTTTTGACTCATCCAATTCTCAGGACTGTGGCAGATTGTACTCCCAGACACTTCTGCAGCCACAGTTCCCTTCCCACTTGCTCTTCTTACAATAACCCTGATACTCTTTCCTCGGGGAGAGCCAGGGTCTATGTCTCCCCCACTTGAATCTGGGGTTGGGGACTAGCGGCTGAAGCGACACTAAAGACTCCCAAGGCCAGGTCCTCAGAGGGGCTGCTGCGCCTGCCTCCTTCACCGGGACATCCTGCCGGAGCCCTGAGCCACGGTGTGCACAGTCTGACTGCTCTGTGGCTGCCATGCCGTGAGCAAGCCATGGCGGAGCTGCAGGACAGTGAGTGTCGGGGTGGTTTGTTAGGCAACAATAGCAACTAGAGCATCATTACCCCAACTTAGAGAAGAACCAGAGGCATAGTGAGGTTAAGCAACTTGCCCCAGGTTACAGAGCTGGTCACTGGCAGAGCCAGGATTTGAACCCAGGCGATTTAGTGCCAGAATCCACACTATTCGCTATCGTGTCTTACTAATCGCCCCCAAGGGTTGTCTCCAGGCCACAGCAAGCCCCAGGGAGAGGTTCAGAACAAATGACGGAGGGAAGGACTAGGCAAAGGAAAACGTAATGAACAGGAGCTGAGATAGCCTCCCAGGTGCAACACAGGGAACTCAGACCTACGCCTGCATAATGCAAATGAGTTTGACGCAAGCTCCTCGTACGGCATCCTGCGGCAGCTCCACTGTCCGTAGCCATGGGCTAAGAAGATGACCAGAGGTGCCTGGTGGATGCCACCTGCCTGTGCCCAGCAGAGATGAGCCCGAGATGCCCACTACCCACAGCTCTCCATGCTGCAGAATTAGACACAGGCCCCTGGAGAGCCAGTCCCTCCTCAGTTTGAGACCTGTGGACCCTGGGGACTGCACCAGGAAGGTCCCAGGCTGCGAGGCTGGGGATGTGGGTTTAATCCTGGCATGGCCATTGACTGTGTGAATTCGGGCTAGTCCCTGCCCCTCTTTCGGCCTAGGTGCTCTTCAGCTGCTTTGTTCTAAGACTCCCCGGATGGGGTTGAGGTGAGCTTGGGTATGTGGGTCCAATAATCCACGGTTCTACAAACCCCAAAGGGATCTGACCCTAGAAGGAAAGTGGATGATGAGAATAAATCCTACCTACCACTCACTGGGAGCTTGCTACGTGCCAGGCATTTTCATATGCACAATATCAATCCTTGCCAGCAACCCCATTAGACACATTAGCAAGTGACGAAGGACTCAGACTCGAAACTCAAGTGATGCTGGAAGCCAGGATCCAACCCAGGCCCATTCAACTTCCATACTCCCACCCCTTTCACAATAGCAAGAGGTGGAAGCCACCCGAGTGGCCAACAACAAACAAATGAATAAACAAAATCTGGTATAGGCACGCAATGGGGTATCATTCAACCACAACAAAAGAAGGACTTCTTGTCACAGGCTCTAACCGTGTAGCAACCATGGATAACCTGGAGGACATCGTGCTAAGTGAAATGAGCCAGCGCACAAGGATAAACACTGCATGAGTGAGCCTATGGACAGGGGGTCTCCAAAGCAGTCAAAACACAGAAACAGAAAGTAGAACGGTGGTTGCCAGGGGATGTTGCGGGTGGAGGAAGACATTGTTGTTTAATGAGTATAGAGTTTCAGTTTTGCAAGATGAAAAAATTCTGCGAACTTCTGTGAAACCACGTGAACCCAGTTAACACTACTGAACTGCACACACAAAGACGATGAAGATGGTACATTTTGTGTTATGTGCTTTTCACCACAGTTTAAAAATTTTTTCCCCATTCTTGGGGTAGAAAGAGATTAGGAGGAATATTAGGGAGAGGAGTCCAAGCAGGTTTTACAGAAAAGGGGGCATCTGAGTTGAGCAGGATTTGGGTGAGCACGGATGAGTCTGGGGCCCCGGAGGCAGAGGTGCCAGCCTCTGGGCCCTGCCCCTCTCCAGGAACCCAGGTGACTCCACCTCCCAGCCCATCCCAGGCCCTCCAGGTCTCCGCACAAAAGCAGTGCCCCACAGGGGAGCAGGCATTGGCCCGGAGGAAGGGACTTCTTGAACACCTACTATGTGTTCCCAGGCCCGTTTACGGTGTGACCTTGGGCCAGTCCCCCTCCTTGTGGGGCCTCAGTCTTCCCATCTGGACAAACAGAAGGTGACTCAGAATTCCTTTCCATTCTCACGTGGGGAATAATCTCTGAGGGGAGGGTGGGAGGGAGGCGCCAGAGCGGGGGACCAGGAGCCAGGAGCCACAGCCTCATGAACCTGCCTGGAGCACTTTCTTCCTACTGCACAGAGAAAATTTGGATCCATTCCAACTCAACAGACAGGTATCTGTACCTGCTACGTGTTTGTGATAGGATCATCATTCCTCTTCCAACCCTGTGATGTTTCTCCTACTCTGGGCTGGCAAAAAGTGGAACAGACTCCAGCATAAGGCAAAGCATGATCTACTGCACAGAGCGACCACGTCCTCCATGCCCAGGGTTCTCTCTAAAAATTCTGACCCTCACCCCTTCCCCTGACTCAGGAATCCTTTGCCCCCAAAAGTAATGAGGCGGGACAGTCCTTGGTTCCCATACCAGGTCTGCCAAGGACTAGCTGGGCCTCAGTGTCCTCAACTGCATCGTGGGAATAGGACACTGCCCACAGCACCCTAGCAAGTGTTAGACAAGTCAAGGGCGCCAAATGCTGTGCTCAGGTGTAGCATACAGTCGGCGCATAATGATTGGCTGCCATCATTGGCTTTCTCCTCAAAGACAAAGCCATTTCCACCAAGCTGTTCCTCTCAGAAGCCAGTTTGTTTGTTCGAACTCTTCCCAGAGGAGATTTTCCCCCAGGAACGCTGGTGATGATCCCCAGCCGGCCCCGGGGAGAGGGGAGGAGCAATAAGTCTTACCAGATGGGAAAAGAAAAATCACCATCACGTGGAGATGAGAGAGAAGTCCAGGGAAAGCCCCGCAGCACCTCAACCCCCCTTTCCCTCCTCCACCCAGGAGGGCCCACCACGGCCCCAGATCCTTCTTGATAAGCTACCTGGGGCCTGGCCGGGAGGCCGATATGATCAGGCTGCTGCTTAAGTCACACAAAGCCTTCTATTCTTAGCCGAGCAGGGGCTAGGCCTTCCCCGAAGCCCTCAGTGCTGCCAGCCCCAGCAGTGTGGGCCTTGGGGGCGATCACAGACGTAAGAAGGTGGTAGGCTTCCCTGTGACCGGACTGAAGCCTGAGGCCCACAGGAGGAGGCTGCTGAGTGAGCCCCTGATGCCAGGAATCCTTCCCTGGATTCCCACGTGCCCAAGGCGGGTCAGCTGAGCACCACATGGTCTGGCAAGGGCTGACTCTGACATGTCAGGAGCGTGCACAAGGGCACTGGTCAGGAATACTCACTCAGAGGCGACTTCACCAGCTGTCCCGCGAAGGAAAGCAAATGAGGCCCCGCTTACTGTCCTCACGGAGAACCCAGGCCTGGCTCCCCTGCCACCGGCCTGTACTCCCACTTGGACTCCATCAAGAACCTACTGTGTGTATCAGTTCCTCCTCCCCACCCCCCCGCACCCAGTATTTTTCTTTCCTTAAATATATTTTATTGATTTTTTACAGAGCGGAAGAGAGAGGGATACATTGATGAGAGAGAAACATCGATCAGCTGCCTCTTGCACACCCCCTGCTAAGAATGTGCCCGCAACCAGGGTACATGCCCTTGACTGGAATCAAACCCGGGACCCTTGAATCCGCAGGCCGACGCTCTATCCACTGAGCCAAACCAGTTTCGGCTGGAGATTTTTTTTCTTTTCTTAAATATATTATTATTGGTTTCAGAGACAAGGGGAGAGGGAGGGGGAGATCGAAACATCAATGATGAGAGAGAATCATTGATTGGCTGCCTTCTGTATGCCCTCCTCGAGCCCTCAACCAGCATGTGCCCTGACTGGGATTCGAACCACAACCTCCTGGTTCATAGGTTAATGCTCAACCACTGAGCCATGCCAGCTGGGCTCCCCAGTAGAGAGTGTGTGTGTGTGTGTGTGTGTGTGTGTGTGTGTGTATACATATATATATATATATATATATATATATATATATATATATATATATATATAATATTTTTATTGATTTTTTACAGAGAGGAAGGGAGAGGGATAGAGAGTTAGAAACATCGATGAGAGAGAAACATCGATCAGCTGCCTCCTGCACACCCCCCACTGGGGATGTGCCTGCAACCAAGGCACATGCCACCAACTGGAATCGAACCTGGGACCTTTCAGTCCGTAGGCCGACGCTCTATCCACTGAGCTAAACCAGTTAGGGCTCCCCAGTAGAGTTTCATAGATAATTCTCATCTGAATCTCAGGGAGCTGAGAGTTCGGTATCCTTTACCTCCCTTTTCAAGCACAGGGAGCTTAGGGACTTACCCTAGGTCAGAGGCAACCATGTAGAGTCAGGACTCACCCCCAGGGCTGCCCGGCTGCACGGCTTCTCCTGGCCCCAGGGGGAGGTTCCCCACGCCCCAGTGATGTGGAGGGTCCTCGTGGAGTCATAGCTTGAGAAATAGTTAAACTGTTCTGACCATTCAAGGAGCTCAGCCGCAATTTCCTCCTTCCTGCTTAGGGAGACCACAGGTGAGCTATCTAATAAACCAATTGTTTTGCTCTGAGCTAGAATGAGGTCCTCTCTGCAAATCAGTGGCCTACTGTGTGTCAGGCACCCTACTGGGTGTCCCACCCACTGGGCAGTTTGATTCGACCTCACACCAACCTTGCAAGGTTGGCCCAGGCCCGTCCGTGGTCAGCAAACGGCGGCTCGCGAGCCACATGCGGCTCTTTGGCCCCTTGAGTGTGGCTCTTCCACAAAATACCACGGCCTGGGCGAGTCTATTTTGAAGAAGTGGCGTTAGAAGAGGTTTAAGTTTAAAAAATGTGGCTCTCAAAAGAAATTTCAGTTATTGTACTGTTGATATTTGACTCTGTTGACTAATGAGTTTGCCGACCACTGGCCTAGGCTGAGCCTCACGGTGGCCATGTCAGAAATCCAAGGTTGCACAGGGGATCGGGGACAGGAACCCAGGTGTGCCAGGCCTTTGAAAGACGGTGAAGAATTGATGCTCACTGGACCCTTTTCTCAATAAACTGCTTAAGTTTACACCGATCCTCCATTACACCCTTCTCTCTGCTTGCTCCTGCCCCTTCTCCTCTGCCCCCTTATGAACCCAAGCAGAGGAAACATCTGTGATGCCTCCAGGTACCAGCGGAGCCCAGCTGTCTGCCCTCAACCCCAACCCTGGTGGGTCTAGGACGCCATCTAGGAGCCACTCGGGAACAAGGGCATTGAGAAGGACCCACGGATCTCTGGGAGGAAGGATGCTGGGCAGGGCCCAGCCCTGTACCCTTTCCCCCATCCTGGGCAGGGCAGCTTTGACCAGGCACTGTATGTGAGGGTTTCCAGGCCCCCCAGAGCAGGGGCCCCAGGCCCTGTTGAAATAAAGTCACGTCCATGCCAGAAATCGGAGTCGCCCTGACTGACATTTCCCGGCACCAACTGGGAGGTAGAGAGGATGGAGAGGTGACCTCCTTGTTCTGCCCCTCAGGCCCAGGGTCCCCCTCCCCCGAACCCCCAGGTATGAGGGACACAGGCCACAGTCCCCTGCATATGGACAAACCCTGTTGGACCCCAGCAGTACAGATAAGGGGGAGGAGGAATTCCTGCCATGGGCTCCCCACACTTCCCCACAGGCCAAGCCTAATGCTCCTCAGGCCTTCGGGATGTGGTGGGGGGAGGGGGTGGTATCTGTCCCAGGACCCAGCAGGCTGGTTCCCTTGCTGTTTAAATGCTCACGGACACAGGCATGCAAAGCACACCCTGACCTGTGTGTGCAGCTTGTACATAATTCATGGCCTCCGGTCGCGGTGGCCCGGATAAAATGAGCCCAGCAGAGCCACCGGGAGAACAGCGTGCTGTCACCAGGGAGCACTCCTGGGGAAGGGGTGAGTGGGCCAGAGGCCTCAGGGATTGTGAAAACTCGACCAATAAGGATAATGACCAACAAGAACTGCTTCCATGCACGTGGGGTAAGTCAAGTTTACTGCGTGCTTTCACGAATTCAACCTCGTATCTTACAAAAGCCTGGTGTGGGAGTTAACTGTTGCGCCCATTTTGCAGATAGGAAACGAGGCTCAGAGGAGAAGCAAGTTGCCCATTATCACCGAGAAGAAGCCGAAAGTCCTACCCAGCACCACCCTGGGGCATGCGCACAACCCCCAGCCCAGCCTGGCTCCACGGCCCTGCCCCCCAATCACAGACTTAGAGGAGCCATCAGCGAGGACACCAGGGCACCTCACCCTGAGCTCAGAGCTTAGCCCGACTGCTGAAGGAAGAAAGAAGGGAGAGCCCGCCTGACCCCCACCCTGCAAACGGGCTGCCCCCACCCAGGGTCCACTAGGCTGAATCCGGAGGCTGGGCTGAGGGACAGTCTGGTCTTCCCCTGCACACAGGCAAGAATCCCTGAGAGCCGAAACCGGTTTGGCTCAGTGGATAGAGCTTCGGCCTGCGGACTGGAAGGTCCCAGGTTTGATTCTGGTCAGGGGCATATACTTTGATTATGAACACATCCCCGGTAGGGGGTATGCAGGAGGCAGCTGGTCGATGTTTCTCTCTCATCGATGTTTCTAGCTCTCTATCCCTCTCCTTTCCTCTCTGTAAAAAATCAATAAAATATATTTTTTAAAAAAGAATCCCTGAGAGCTGAAAGGGGTGGGCTGGGGGCCTGGCCCCACAGGAGGAAGGGTCCAGTCCTACCAGGTGCCAGTGGGTCTGGGATGAATGTGACATGGTCTGGCCTTCAAGGCATTCCCAGTCAGGTAGGCACCCACTCGGCCAGAGTTCGGACCCTGGATCTGCCCAGGCCAGCTCCCCCAGCCCCACTTCAAAGACACCCGCTTTCCTCCCTCTGCCCCCACCACCCGGGCTCCTTACAGTGTCTTGAAGATGTAAACAGCTCCCCCCCCCCAACCCTTGTCACCTCTATACCTTTGCTCTGTTGTTGCTCTTCTGGCTGGCCAGAGCCTGCCTACCCCTTCCTCCCCCCCCCCCCCCGCCTACACACACACACACACACACACACACACACACACATGTAACCTTTGCCCTCTTTGTAAGCCTCACTCAAGTTCCCCCCTCCCCTCCCCACCACACCCCCCAGCTCAGGCTAATCCCAGGGGAAGTCTCCCTCCCTCCCCCCCCTCCGGAGCCTCCCCACACGACTGACCTCCCTTACAACACGGTGCACTCTGCCCGGGCGGGTGTTCCTGGAACCCTCTTGCTCACACCCCTC
Source organism: Pipistrellus hanaki (assembly GCF_964339955.1). Lineage (NCBI taxonomy): Eukaryota > Metazoa > Chordata > Mammalia > Chiroptera > Vespertilionidae > Pipistrellus > Pipistrellus hanaki. The sequence goes on along the minus strand of NC_140511.1, from coordinate 41,459,758 downwards.
TGAGCCTGGCACGGCGCTTCCCTGAAATGAGTACACGCATCCCCTACTCACCCACCACGGAGACCCAGCACCGTGTACACAATCACTTCTTCCTTCTCATGTCTGCATTTGTCTTTCTTTAAAAACCTTTGGTGGGCTGGGCGGGGAAAAGAGATGGGAGGTCCTTAGACTTATCTTGGCATTTCCAAATGCTGGCTGGGTGCCTGGCCCGCAGTAGATGGCTGAGATTCGTTAGTTTGGTGGATGAAAGAATACAGCTATGTCCACCTTCCGCGTTCCCCTGCTATCAGCTCCATCCTGGGGCCAAACTCTGCTCCCCGCAGTCATCTCAAAATCAAACAGCCCCGGGAGGAGCCGCGCGCTAGCTGGAGGCTTCTGTGTTCAAAAAGGGAAAGTGAGGGTTTGCTATCTTCCCCGAGCGCTTTCTCTAATCAGTCCCAGGCTACGGGCGCCGTGACCCTGGAGTTGCATGTTCAAGCAAGCTTGGGAAAGGCTGGCGGCACACTCTACACCTGCAGGGGACCCTTCCATCATGTCAGCACAGTAAAGGCCCTGAGAAGTCCTGCTGTGACTTCCAGACCCCGTACGCCCACTTGTCCCAGGACCTGCTACCACCCGAGGGAGCTAGGACTGCTCAGAGCAGCTCCCATCGCAGACAAGGTATGGACACGAAAGGATGCTTGCACTGGCACACAGTCAAGGCCACACTTCCTTGCGCTGGCCATTTTATGGAGGCAGAGGTCTGACCGAAGCCACCAATGATCCTTTGTGACAGAAGCAGAAAATGAATGGGGCATCATACAGGTCCCAGATGGAGCACAGAAGAGGGAGCAGGTGACAGCCAGTCTGCCACCGTCATGGGTTGCATGCGCGCTCCCGGTAAGGGCTCTGCCAGTCGGCTCTGCCCTACCACCGCCGCAGCGTCCCCTCCTGGCTGAAATTCACGTCTGATGACCTGAAGGAGATCTACAAACTGGCCAAGAAGGGCCTGACTCCCTCACAGATGGGTGTGAGACTCGCACGGCGTTGCACAAGTACGTTTTGTGACCGGCAATAAGATCTTGAGAAGTCTTAAGTCTAAAGGGCTTGCTCCTGATCTTCCTGAGGATCTCTAGCATTTAATTAAGAAAGCTGTTGCCGTTCGAGAGCATCTTGAGAGGAACAGAAAGGATAAGGATGCTAAATTCCGTCTGATTCTGATCGCGAGCCGTATTCACCTGTTGGCTCGATATTGTAAGACCAAACGAGTCCTGCCCCCAATTGGAAATATGAGTCATCCACAGCCTCTGCACTGGTTGCATAAAATATCTTATGTACTCGAGCAATAAAATCATTGTTTAAGTAAAAAAGAAGGAGGAGGAGGAGGAGGAGGAACAGGTAACGGGCCAGGCTGGAGACCCGAGTTCCAACTGCAGGACTGTGCTCACTGCCGGCTACTGCGCAGGGACTGCAGCCTGCTGGGCTCTGCCTCCATCGGCTACAAAATAGGGATGATGCTATGTTCAGGCTGTCGTAAGGATTCAGTGTGGTGGTGGAAGCAGAGGCAGATTACAAACTATCAAGACCGGACCTGGCGTCTGCTGTGCACATCCTTACTTCCCTGCCTCACAGCCAGGTTGGTGCGTGGTCACGTCTTAACTAATCACAAGCTGCTGCAGACATGCTCAATCAGGACTGGTGTGTGGATGGACAGGTGGGTAGATGGATGGGTGACTGGGAGTATGGGTGAGTGGATGGATAGGTGAGTACGTGGGTGGGTGGAAGGGTGGATGGGTGGCTGGGTGGGTGGGTGGATGGACAGGTGAGCAGGTGGGTGAGTAGAAGGATGAATGGGTGGGTGGATGGAAGGGTAGATAGGTGGATGAGTGGATGGGTGGGTGAGTGGGTGAGTGGGTGAGTGAATGGGTGGGTGAGTGGGTGAGTAGATGGATGGGTGAATGGGTGGAAGGGTGGATGAATCCCTAGCAAGACCCGGGATCAATAATGGCTGGCTGAGCCGAAACCGGTTTGGCTCAGTGGATAGAGCGTCGGCCTGCGGACTGAAAGGTCCCGGGTTCGATTCCGGTCAAGTGCACGTACCTTGGTTGTGGGCACATCCCCAGTAGGGAGTGTGCAAGAGGCAGCTGGTCAATGTTTCTCTTTCATAGACTTTTCTAACTCTCTATCCTTCTCAATTCCTCTCTGTGTAAAATCAATAAAATATATTTAAAAAAAATAAATAATGGCTGGCTGAATAGGTAATTAATGAATAGATGAACAACTCTAACAAACTCAATTGTCTCATTTCTCAGTCCTCAACTGGTAGAAGCATCAAATTAGGAAGGACACACACACACACACACACACACACACGTGTAAGAAGGGAGAAGAAGGAGGTGCTGGGCTGCTGGAGCAAGTCTGTGAACAGAAGGGTCAGGGCAAGAAGAGACAGAGGCCTGAAAGGCAGAAACTATTGCTGAGCAGGTGCCGCAGTCCAGGCACTCGGGGCAGAGTCTCAGCTCCCCCAGCAAAGCAGCCCGTGTTCCCAAAGCCCATCCCTGAGCGGCCAGCCCTGTCAGTGTAGGGCAGAGGAAGGAGGTATCAATCTTCTCAGGAGGCTTCCAACTAAAACGATTCCAGGGCTGGTTTCAAAGGGGATAAGGGAGCAAAAGGAAGGCTTAGGGGCACAAGACTTAGCTGCCTGGAAAAATATTGTTATGTTTACATCAACTTAGCAACATGATCAAGCACAGGGAAAACATACTTTAAGTGCCTACTGTGTGCCAGGCAAGCACTGTTAGGTGGGGAGCTGGGCACAAGGCCTCTGCAGACAGCATCGTGTGTTGAAGACTGGAGAGATGAGGGGGTCGGTTTACCTGGTCACTTGAGGACAGAGAAGGTGGTGCTGGAGGAAAAAGCTTCCAGGATAGGAAGCCTGGAGGGGCACGTAAGATCACTACGTGATCTCAGGCAAGTCACCTTCCTTCCCTAAGCCTCCACCTTCCCATCTGTAAAATGGGCTGATAATAAAAAATCGTGACATCTGCAACATTGTATCAGGCACGGAATCAGTGGTCATAGACCTTATCTCCCCTAATGGGCACAGCCAGCTAGACGACAGTTGTTAATTATTTGTTATGGGGGGTGATTGTCCCCTTCACAGATGAGCAAACAGCTGGTTACTCACTTGCCTGAGGGGGTTGGTGGGAGCCAGAGTTGACTCCCAGGTTTGTCTGACTCTAGAGCTCCCTCCCTCCTTGCCTTCCCCCTAACACGTCCCATGCTGCCTCTCACAGACGGCCGTGAGGACTCGGTGACATCGTGAATATGAAAGCACTTCATAAAAGGCAAACTATTATGTGTCCAAAGCCAAGAGAGAAGTCTTAATTCCTCCATGAAACCAAATACTGCAGTTCACAGGAGCACTCAGAACTGGCGGCAGCCCAGGGCTCCGGGGTTCCTGATCCCTCCACCTCCCGCATTCCTTGGCCAACTTCTTCCTAGGGAGAGGGACCCGGCTGGGGGGGGGGGGGGGGGTCCCAGCTCATCCCCTCGCAGCCCACAGAGCCTCCTCCCACACCAGACACTGCCTCACTGGTGACCACTCGACACCTGCTGAGGGTTCAGATGCACAGCCTACCCAGATGCCATGGGGACCCCCTCCTGACTCCCCAGTGACAGGCTGGGGGACCTCAGGCTAGTCTTCTCACCTCCAGGACCCCCCCTCCCCCGTTTCCCACCCTTGAGCTAGATGAGTTTAGCTAGGTGCGTAGGAGGAGGTCCAGGCTCTCAAAATCCATGGTCTGAGGAAGGCGCTACTCATCCCACCAGGATTCCCAACTCCCTGCCTGCCCGTGGGACCCTGGTCTGACAGGCGGACCAGCTCCCGCCACCACCAGCCACCAGGATGCTAACCTTCCGGCTTCCCAGGCTGGCAGGGCCCAGGTAGGGGAGAGAGAGAAGGGTCTTCCAGCTGAACTGCACACATCTCCACTGGAGAGGCGGGGCCCTCGGGCATGAAATCCTCACAGGCCTATCGTGGCCCAGAGAGGCTGCTAACTGGCTTCAGGCCACACAGCAGACAGGGGTCAAGTGTATGTGGGGATCCAGGCCTTTTAGGCCCAGTCTAGGGCTCTCTCCACTGCCCTAGAGTCATCCCTTGGAAGCGTGGACCAAGCAGAGAGAGGAAAAACAAGGTGAGCAGCCAAGAGGACGCACCCCCACTCCACGCTGGTCAGGAGGTACTGGCCATTGACAGCGGGCACCCAGGCTCCACGGTGAAAACCAGCTCCTCGTTTCTCCGTTCCCTGCCTCACTCCCAGGTACCGACGGGGCACGTTTATCCCGAGGGCCTGGTCCGTCCCTGCAGAGCTCTCAACAAGGGGAAGGAGGCTCCAGCTGCATTGTGACAGATTTAAGTTAGATATGAAGATGAACTTCCTAAGGCAGCATTAAGAATAGATAGTGTTGCTGAAACCGGTTTGGCTCAGTGGATAGAGCATCGGTCCGGGGACTGAAAGGTCCCAGGTTCGATTCCGGTCAAGGGCATGTACCTTGGTTGCGGGCACATCCCCAGTAGGGGGTGTGCAACAGGCAGCTGATCAATGATACTCTCTCATCGATGTTTCTAACTCTCTATCCCTCTCTCTTCCTCTCTGTAAAAAATTCAATAAAATATATTTAAAAAATAAAAAGAAAAATAAAAAGAATGGACAGTGCACAGAGGAAGGGAGCAGGAAGAGGGTGGTAGTGGAGTCTCTTCTAAATGACAAGATGCTGCCTCGCCCAGTATGTCACTGTGGCTTCCAAACAGACCTGGAAGGGCAGTGTTGCTGCCTTCGCTGTACAGGCGAGCCACTGAGGCTCAGAGGCGGTGGCCTGCCTAACGTCTTCAAAGCCAGGAGCGACCGGGAGCCCGCACACCTGCTTCTCAGGAAGGCCTCTGAGGACCAAGGCACCGCCACAGCCACCAGGGCATCTCACCGCGTCTGCCCAGACGCTGGCCCACGCTGCTGGAGGTGCCGGAGCACCGGCAGGCAGGAGAGGGCGTGCGCAGTGTGGCCAGCTAGAGAGAGAGGGTTCTGCACTCTGGGCCTGCCCCGCTGCTCCCCAAACACTATGCCCTGGGGCCTCATGGGAGCTTTACATGCAATGTGCCCCCAACATCCCAGCAACACGAGCATGGCCTACTGGGCTCCCCACTCCCTTTACCTGGTCTGCACAGGCTGCTGTGGGGCCATCTGAGTTCAGGGCAGCTGGCTCATTCTGGGGGTCCTGGGCTGATGTGGGCCCAGGGCTGATCCCCCGAGCTGCCGGCAGCCACCCAGACACAAGGAGGACACACACGGTGGCTACACCAGCGCCAGCCCTGAACTGGGGCACCTGAGCTCACCTGGCACCAGCCTCCCCGTGACCTTTGTCCCACTCGAGAGAGCAGGCTGTACCTTGGGGAGGAAGCATGGACCAGGAGGGGCCCGTGGGTCCCTGACTTCTCTGCAGCCATCGGTGGAGAGGCAGCCTGCCTCCAGCCTCACTCAGCACACTGAGTCACCGCCCCGCCTGTGAGGGCCGCCCCCGTTCTACAAACAGGGGAACAGAGGGTCAGAGAAGCCACGCCACTTGCCCACAGTAAACAAACAAAAAACAAAAACAGAACAACCAGGAACTGAGCCAGCATTCAAACCCAGGCCTGCCTGATTCCAGAAAGCCGAGTGTTTTCCAGATCCGCTCTACCTCTGAGGGCCTGCTGTGTCCCCTACGTGCTGCTCACCCCATTTCCTGCTGCAGCCTCTGGCCATGCCTCCTGGCTTCACCCTCCCCCTCCCCCTTCTGACCAGGCCTTTCACACCCACTGTGGACCAACTGGGGTCCTCGCCTACCTTCAAGGCTCATTCCGAAGATCCCTTCTCCGTGAGGCTCCCCGATTTCTCTCATTCCCCTCTGAGCTCCTCGGTGTTTGCGGTGTTTGCTCGTCTCCTGCTCGTGGCTGCGCAGCTGCCCCACGAGGGAGAGAATTGGACTGTGCCCCAACCACTCCCCTCCACCCCCAGCCTCCAGGGCAGGGACAACCTGAGTCCGCTCCCTCCCGGCTCCCGGGGCAGACTCAGGGGCAGAGCGTGGGGACATCTCGTCGGACTGCAGCTCGGGAGGATGAGCCCCTCTTCCCAGGACGCGGTTTGCAGGAGAGGCTGCGGGGAGGGCGTGGAGGACTGACCGGGGAGTGTGCGCAGTGGCAAGGAGGTGAGAAACTGTCACCGCCTCGTCACCGGAGCAGAACCCGGGCTGAGGGTGGGGACAGTCCCATCCTCTGACTCCTGGTCCCGCCACACGGTGTCTGGGGTTCTGCCTGTATTATCTATGACGATGAAGGCTGGCCCTTACTGGGCACTTCCTGCGCACCAGGCACCATCCTAAGCACTTTAAGTTAGTTCCTTCATTTAAGGTTTTTAAAAATATATACATATTTTTATTGCTGAAACCGGTTTGGCTGAGTGGATAGAGCATTAGCCTGCAGACTGAAAGTTCCCGGGTTCGATTCCGGTCAAGGGCATGTACCTTGATTGCGGGCACATCCCCAGTAGAGGGTGGGGTGTGCAAGAGGCAGCTGATCGATGATTCTCTCATTGATGTTTCTAACTCTCTATCCCTCTCTCTCTTCCTCTCTGTAAAAAAATCAATAAAATATATTTTAAAAAATAATTTAAAAAAGCCAAAAGCTTATTGATTTCAGAGAGGAAGGGAAAGGGAGAGATAGCAACATCAATGATGAGAGAGAATCATTGATCAGCTGCCTCCTGCACACCCCCCCCAACTGGGGATTGAGCCCATAACCCGGGCATGTGCTCTTGACCGGAATCAAACCTGGGACCCTTCAGTCCCCAGGCTGACGCTCTATCCGCTGAGCCAAACTGGCTAGGACGCATTCATTTAATCTCGACAACATCCCTGCTCTGTGTTATCTCTACTGCAAAGATGAGGAAGCCAAGGCACAGACAGAACTTGTTCCCCAGCCGTATTATGGTGGAGCCAGGATTTCAGGAGAAAGTCTATTTTCAGAACCTGTGTTCCAACCACTGCTCCATACTGCCTGACTCAGAGGGATAGAGACGCAGGTTGTTCAGGTGATCAGGCTGGAGAAAACTGACAGCCAGGGCCTCTGAGGACCAGAGGTGGCAGAGCCGGGTGAAGTGATGGGCACTGTGGGTGGGGACCTGGAGACCGATTTCAAAGGGCCGCTAAGGCACCTCTGGAGAGACAGAGATGGAAGGCTGGGGACCCCAGAACTCCTCTCCCTGAGGGGCCTGTGGCAACTGGAAAGCTTTGGCTTGTCTTTGGGGCGGGGGCACACGAGGAACACCCAGGTAACAACAGACGATGCTTAAACTGAATCCTATGGATGCCACAGCTTTTGACCGTCAGAGTGAGCCATGCCTCCTGCCTGCCTTTCCAGACCCCCTCTCCGTCCTGCTTGGGACCTGAGGGCTCATCTCAGTGGACTGATTTGGGCTCCAGGCCTCTGGCTTCTGAGTAGGTTCACCCAGTGGGAAGGCCCAGTGGTAGACGGGAGGAGGGAAGAAAAATAGTTGAGGTTTCATTCTCCCGATAGTTCTCCTGGGCTGACTGATTCCCTGACTGCAGACCACAGCCCCTGCCATGGAGCCAACCACTTCCTCCCTGTGCACTCCGGCCGGGGCCATAACGGCTCCCAGGGGCTGCTGGGCCCGGCGCTTACTCTCCTCTGTGTGTCTGCTCCCTGCTATGGCCTGAGCGGTTCACCCTGGGCTGGGCCAGAGAGAGGAGACCAAGCACCACCACCAACAGCCTCAGAGCCTGCTCTAAATACAGGATGCGTGGAGCAGGCGATTACAGGGTGCAGGCCTGCAGGGTGCAGGCCTCCACTGTCTGCGTCTGAGCTTGGGCCTGACCCCACACGTGGAGCAGGCTGGCTGCACGGAGCAGGATCTTTGCCAGTGACGGGAGGGGCAGGGCCAGAGTTAGTTCCTAACGAGGAAGGTCGTGGACGGTGTCTGAGTGCTCACCATGTGGCAGGCACTGAGCTTTACCCACCAAGCACTGCGCTGGCTTCTCAGAACAACCCAAGGAGGTGCAACCCACATATGCATTCTACAGGAGGAAACACTGGTGCCAAAAAAGCTGCAATAGCCTGGCAGGTTTGGCTCGGTGGACAGAGCGTCCACCTGGGGACTCAAGGGTCCCAGGTTCGATTGCAGTCAAGGGCACATGCCTGGGTTGCAGGTTCGATCCCCAGTGGGGGACATGCAGGAGGCAGCCAATCAATGATTCTCTCTCATCATTGATGTTTCTATCTCTCGCTCCCTCTCCCTTCCTCTCTGAAATCAATAAAAAAATATTTTAAAAAATTTCTTAAAAAAAAAAAATGACTCGCCCAGGGTCTGGTTGCAGAAAGAGACTAAGCCCAGACTCCAACCCAAGTTCTTCTGCCCCCAGAGCCCATCCCGGTAGCTACCTGGAATTAATTTTGCCAACTGGCTTCCAACAAAGGTAGCTCCCTTAACTGGGGTCAATTCTTGGCGAGGGCCAGACAGAGGCCTCCAGTGTCTCCCGCCCCCTCCCCTCGATGAAAAAGGAACCCTCTGACGTTCTTCCAGGTGGGGTAGGGGGGCTGGGGGCCCCAAGCAGGCGGTGCAGTTGGGTGTCCAATTGGGGAAAACAAGCAGATCCGGACAAGGCTTCATTGTTAAGGAGAGCCTGACTCTTTGGCCATTAAAACAAAACCAGGCAAAACAGAACGCTCGCTGTCTTGTCTTATCTCTTAGAGAGAAGGGGGGCAGGAGGAAGGGGCCTCCAGACTGGGTGCTGCTCCCTCCCCTACCAGCAGCATCTCTCAGACTCAGGGCTCCGGCGGCCAGGACACGGGGCGGCCAGGGTCTGAGTGCGGCTGGCATTGCGGGGCTCTGCCTTCTCCTGGTGCGCAGTGTGGACACTCAGCCACCACGCTCCTGCTTTCTGTGTGAGGCCTGCTCGGTCTCTGAGACCCTCCCCGGAGGGACGATTGTTAACTCCTAATTCCAGATGAGGACACCGAGGCTCCAAGGAGACCCCTAAGCCAAGAGCGGAGGAGTGTGGGAACCCAAGTGCATGGGATCGTGAAGTCTTCCTGCCGCCCCGGTCCCCCAGGCAGGGAGGGCCCAGGGAACGCACTGACACAGAGGGAGCAGCTGGAAACAATGAGCTCCTTGTCACGAGGTGGGCAGGGACCATGGCGGAAGCTGTGGGCGGCATGCAGAGTGAGGCCCGTGGTTCTCATTCCCGACAGCCGACCAACATCACCTGGGGCCCCTCACACAACCTCGGCGGCCTGCGTCTTGCCCCGGACTGCGGGGCGGGGCCCAGGAAGGACTTTTCACGTTTCCTAAATGATTCTAACGTGTGCAGCCAAGTTCAAGAGCCATGGGCACAGGTGCCACTGAAACCTCTCCCGCCCCACACTCTTTTTTTCTGTTTATTGATTTTTTTTTACAGAGAGGAAGGGAGAGGGACAGAGAGAGAAAAACATCAATAGAGAGAGAGAGAAACTTCCATCAGCTGCCTCCTGCGCACCCCCAACTGGGGATATGCCCGCAACCAAGGTTGCGGAATCGAACCTAGGACCCTTCAGTCTGCAGGCCGACACTCTATCCGCTGAGCCAAACCGGCCAGGGCTCACCCCACACTCTTGAAGGAGAGAAGAAAACAGGCAAAAAAACAGGCTCCTCAAGGCCCACAGCCAACCCCAACTGCAAGCAGCACCAGGAGACCCTGAGGTCCGGGTGCCTCTGGGGTGAGCTCTCTTAAGATCCTTGGGGGGTCCTGGCTCCCCGGTCAGTAGAAGAAAACGTTTCTTTGAGCCTCCTGGTGGGAAGGCGAGAGGAATTCTTCATGATATTCAAAAATAAAAAAATATTGTCCTCTCATTCAAAGCTAAGCAGCTGCGGGATTAGTGCTGAGAGACCCCTGTGCCGGCGGGTGCCCGGGGAGCCAGGCCTGCTTATTCCATTCTGCAGATCTGGCCTCAGATCTCGTCCCACACTTCCTCCCCGATTGCTTTCTTGCCTTCCTCGTGCCCTCAGACAGAATGTCACAGATGGCGAGGCGGTGGGAGAGAGGCAGCGGGGAAGGAAGGCCTGTGGAGACCCGCAGACCCGGGACTTCCCAAGCTCTACCCTCGCTGGCTGCCCCGAGACAGAACCCACTCGCTTGTGAGCTCAGTTCCAGCACCGACCTCACAGCAGTGCCAGGGTGTGTGCCTGTGCTCGTGTGCACACGTGTGTGTCCAACGCCAAGTTCGAGCTCAGCACGGGGAGCACCGCCGCCCGGAAGCCTTTCCCGAAGTCCTCAGTCCAGCACCAGACACAGCCCCAGCCCGGGGCCTTCCCGGTCACATCCGTGTGGCCATTGTTTCTGTGTCCTTCTCTGCTTACCGTCCTTCTTTCACTGCACAGAGACCTGCCCTTTCCCTGGGATCCGTTCTGTCCCCATTCCCAAGCTCCGATTCTCCTTCAGGCGCTCTGCGAGGTGCCAGAGATATAGCCAATGACAGCTAGCACGCCCCGAGGACTTAATAAGTGTGGGTCATTTTTTCTGAGGCTTTACCTGTATAATTCATTTAATGCTCACCGCCACCTTATGGAATAGGTGCTCTAATTGTCCCGTTGTACAGATGGGGAGACCGAGGGCCAGAGAGGTTAAATCCTTTGCTAGCATGTGCATCCTGGCTGTGATGTGAGCATTACCCCTTACCACCAACCATCCACAGACCACGATGGGACTGGCCCCACCTCAGGGGCTTACCCTTTACGATTTCGAAGTCTTGTATCTGTGTGTTTACTTGTCTAATGTCTGTTTCCCCAACAGACTACACTTTCGATGAGAGAGAGAGAGAGAGAGAGAGAGAGAGAGAGAGAGAGAGGGAGAGAGAGGGAGGGAGAGAGAGAGAGACAGAGAGAGAGAGAGAGAGAGGGAGGGGGAGAGAGAGAGAGATTGAAGATGGATGCTGCTTAAGGAAGGACTCGCTCTGCCCAGCATCTGCTAGCTGGGCCCAGATGGCTCCTCCCAACTGGGTCATCCCTGCTGCTACGGCCTGAGAGTAACCAGGGCCCTGGACACCCCGCTCCCTGCCCTACACTCAGCTCAGAGCCTTCCTCTTCTCCCTCCACTACCTGCTCGCCGGGAAGGTGATGGGAATTACAGCTCTATAAACCGCACCTGACACAGAGTCCTCCCCACTCGGCAACGTGTCCTCCTCTGGGGAGTCCTCCCTGTCACCTGGCACACCCTCCCTCCTGGCATCACCAGCCTGACTTCAATCAGCTTCCTCCTGAGTCACCTGTTCACAAGGCTACCAAGAAGGCAGGCAGGCGGGCTCAGGCTGGGCAGCCTCTCCCTCCCGTCACCCCGCTTAGCTCCCACAGCACGGTTATTACCGGGCCTGTTTACAAGCAGGAAGGTGGAGCAGCTTGCTCAAGGGCCAGCTCACACGGCCTCCCCTGCCCAGGGGTTGCCACTTGGTGCCAGGCACGCTGCTAGGCACTCTGAGGAGAGGGGAGGGGAGCAGATGGGGTGGCATAGAATCTAGTTCTGACCGACTGGCAAGGAAAGCAGATCTACACAGCCCCGATCCACAGAGCACTGTCAGTGAATGAGGGCTAAGGGTCTGCAGAGGAGGAGGGTGGGAGGAGGCCTGCAAGCTCCTAGGAGGAGGCAGCTCGGGGCCTGGCTAGATCCCTCTGCTCCACTCCCAGGACCACCGGGACAGGAGCAAGGCCATGCCTCAGCCCACAAAGCTCTGGAGGCTGCAAAGCGAGGAGCAGCGGCTGCCCTGCCGGCTGCCCTGCCAGTGACCCCATTGTGGCCGGGCCAGTCTGCCTCTGGCACTGCCAACCTAGCCTGGCCCAGCTGCTCCCAATTCTCAGGGTCTTCTCTGCCCTGCTAATGACGGTGCTGCCGGCAGCAGCAGGCACCGCCCTTCTTCGGGAACGGCAGCAGCCAACGACAGAGCCTGCTGTCCCCACAGCCGCCGGGCCAAGAATCACAGCCGCCCAGCACACCACATCCTCTGGCCCCGGTGCCGCGGTCACCTCCGCCTCCCGGGGTCACGGAGGACACTGCAGACGCTGGAGCGCCGGGCGACTGGACACCGGGGGCCCCGCTCACCTGTGGGAAAACAGGACACAGCGCAAGGCCGACTCACACAGCCAGCCCATCCGGGGCCCGGGGCCCGGGGTGCCCAGCCAGTGTTCCTTCCTGGGCCCAGGCTAGCCCCAGCACTGCCCTTCCTTCGCTTTGAAAAGACGGCTTTTTACGTGTGAAGTATGCTCTCAGGGTACCTGGCCCCCGTTGAGGAGACGGGATATCTTCTAAAAGCTGTCAGTTTAGTCCCAGGTAGGAGCACAGGTTTGACTCCTCACGCCCCTCTGTCTAACCCATGCGACCTTGAGCAAGACAACGCACCCCTCGGAGCCAAACCCCGTTTCTGGAGAAACAGCAGCTACTCCCCGCGCGGTGAATGAGTGTGTCCGAACAGCGCTCAGCGGTGTCTGGCTCATGGTAAGTACTCAAAGCTATCGCTGCTGTTAATATATCATCAGAGTGTTACAAATGAGTATGTGAATGCATCCTGCAAACTGAAATGTGGTGCAATGGTAGGTACTGTTTATTCATAGGGAGTGGTGAAGGCTCGGCAGTGGGTTGGATAAGCCAGGGATGTTTATGACAGGAGTCGGGCCCCAGCAGATGGGGAGATGAGCAGAGAAGAGGCAGGGATGGCAGCTCTGACAGGAGGAACCCCACAAGCACAGACGCAGGCCTGAGGCTACATGGGGCGTGTTTAGGAGACAGTGGTGAGCAGTGAGCCAGGGGCCCATGCAGTGTGTGGGCAAGGCCTTGAAGACGCAACGAAGGAGACCGGTCTTCAACTTACAGACAAAAGGAGCCACAGAGGGCTCTCAGTGGGCACTCCACGATGCTTTTTTTCTTTCTTTAATTTTGTAATCCTCACCGGAGAATATTTTCCCATTGATTTTTAGATAAGAGTGGAAGGGAAGGGGAGAGACACACAGAGACACACATCTATGTGAGAGAAATACATCAATTGGTTGCCTCCCGCACGAGCCTGGACCAGCCGGGGATGGAGCCTACCACCGAGGTACATGCCCTTCACCAGAATTGAACCCGGGACACTTCAGTCTATAGGCTGTCACTTTATCCAGTGAGCCAAACTGGCTATGGCTGCACACTGCTCTCTGAAATGTGAATTCTGTCTGACATTCAAGGCCCTCTGGCATCTGGTGACCCTCCCTCTTCTCCACCCCCTTCACTGACCCCATAAACCCCGGTGCCACTGCCTCAGAGTTCACCCACTTCTCTGCTTACTACCCTATCCCACCTCCCTATCCCACCGCCCCTGCCATTAGCCCACCCCCAAGTTCACGTTCACAAGGAAGCACCTTTCACTAAGCACCTTTGGTGCCACATGCTTCATATATGCGGCCTCACAGCCACCCAGAACTGCCCTCATTTTGCGGAGGAGCAAATGGCAGCCTGGCAGGGTCAGGTGTCTTGCTTCTTCTCTCAGTGAGTAAGCAGCACAGCCAGGATTCAACCTTCAGCGGATGTCGGGACTACAGCCATCTGCCTCTAGCCCCAACTCAGACACCGTCCTCCTTGGTGAGCCTTCCAGGGTTACTCGTTGAAGTGGGCCTCTCCCTGCCATTTCCCATCACCCAGAGGCCCACCGCTTGCCCCTCGCCCAGCCAGCTCGGTTTCCATTGGCGAGGGGCCTGGGTAGATAACAGGTCCCTTCCTCCCGGTCCTGCCTCCCTCGCCCCATCACCAAGACTTCCTATAGCACGGACAGCAACAGCCGCCTCCTCTGGGGCGAGTTCAGAAGCTCATCTGGGCACAGAGCAATTTCTCCGCGTCTGCCTCTCCGCGCGAGGGGACCCATCAATTATTCACTGCCCCTTTGTGCCTAAGGGAGGCGGGACAAAGAGCCAGAGGGAATGAGTACCAGCTCCCACAGCCCTGGCCCTGGGGTGGGGGTGGGGGGTCAGAATCCAGGGTCTCCCAAGCAGGTTCCAGAGCACGCGGAGACCAGGAAGGTGACCCAGGAGAGCAAGCCTGAGAATTTCCCCAGATTTCCTGGTCACAATGCAAGCTTCCTTCCTTGTAGGGAAGAAAGCAGATAGCTTGCCAAGCGCCATATATTTATTTATATCTTACTCACTCCTCACACAACTTCATGAAGGAGGCAGTCTAGCTTAGGGAGCAAAAGCGGGGGCTCCGAGGAGTGATTTGCCCAAACGCCACATGGCCAGTGGGAGGCAGGCAGAGCGCACGCACGCACGCACGCCCACCTGGTCTGTCTCACCGCTCCCTGTCTGAGCCGCTCAGCCCACCCGGCTGTGAGAGAGTCATCGCACTGCCTTTTCCATCTGGGTGACTTCCAACCACCTGGCATGCAGTTGGCACTCAGGTGCTGAAGAAACCCAAAGGCCCTGGGCAAGGGGCTTCACCTCTCTGAGCCTCAGTTTCCCACACGCTGTAGCCATTAATAACCATCCTAGTGGTGGCAAACACACACGCAAACACACACACACACACACACACACACACACACACACACACCCTCTTTAGCTCTTGATAGTCTGCCAGGTATCATGGCCTCACTATCGGAACAGATAACGCCAGCCCGCCTTGACCCTATTTTACAGGTGAGCCTGGGAGCCACGGATGCCTCTGAGAGGTCCCGCGTGGCTCCCCAACCCTGTTCACCTCATTCCAGGTTCTTCCCATCACACCGTGAAATGAGATCACGGGTGTGAGATGATGTCATTAACAAGGAGCTTTGTTGAGAGGCAGGGTTACCAGGAGAATCTGGATCTCCATAGATTGGGGGGAATCCCACGCCCTTCTGTCACCTTCTCTTGCAGACGGTCTCTCCCCCCCCCCCCCCGCCAGGGACGGAGCTTCCAGTCTTGAGCTGACCTCTCCACTCTCCTCCACCTCCCAGGGGCTTTCCCAGGTGGCTTTTCCTGGAGGCTGGGCACAGCAGGGGTTAGAGAGTCCCAGCCAAGGCCACAGGGCTCAGACCAAGGCCATGTCCCCTCCCCCACCCCACCCAGGACAAGAGCCCCCAGCATCCATGCCAAGCCCTCTTTCACAACACCCCTCTCCTTTGCACGGCCCGGGGGCTGGGAGGCTGGGTAGCAGAAGGAAGCCCTGCCTGGAAATCCAGACACCTGGGACACTGCCCCCAGGCCTGGCAGCCCCAGCCGTGAGACCTTGAGCAAGCCCTCCCGCCAGGGTCAGAGGTGTCTGGCAGGGCCCCCTGCCAGGAGAGGCTAAGGTCAGGTCTTTAGTCTGGGCCAAAGGCGAGGAGGCTGCCAGCACGTCTTGGGCCCCAGCTCCAACCACACAGACTCTCACAACAGCGTCACGTGTGGTCACCCTGACCTCACACCAGGGTGGGAAAAACCCGGGCCACCTACCCAGAAGATGCTAATGGGGAGGGGAGTGGATACCCTGCAGGATATTTGGGAAGGTTTCCTCAAGCGTACTTGCGGGTCAATCACTCACTCACGGCTCTAGGCCCCGGGACAGCTGGCACACACACTCCATCCTTCCTTCACCCCGCAGCCTCCCCCACGCACCTGGCCGGTAATGTGAAGGAAGTGAGCTGGGTGCGTGCTGAGGGGCCTTGTCTTCTCTGACTGGGGGGCCCCTACAGGGAGTTCCCCGACACATAAGCCCTGCCTCAGGACCTCGAGTGCCTTAGAGACCCCGGAGTCCAGGCCTGGGAGAGAGGCCCATGGGGGGAAGCTGTGAAGGTGAGAAGTCTCCCACCTCTGCCCTTCACTCCGTGTCCTGGGAGGTGGCCCGGCCAGAGGCCACAGGCGGGAGGGAAGGAAGCCAGCAGAAGCCGCTCCGGGCCTCAGGATGGGCTCTAGGGTGTCTCACAGGGCCCCACCTTGACCGCTTCCACCGTCCTGCCCGGCGGCTATCCACTTCCTTTCTCTTCCTCTTCACTTTCTGCTTCTTCCCACCTGCGACCTAACCCTCCTCCCAGTCTCATCCTCCCCAGAGTGAAAACAGCTGGGTCACTCCACCCCACGGAGCCTCAGTTTCCCCGATCTGTTAGCCCCTAGAACAGTAAAGGGCACCTTTTATCTCATCAGGGATTAGAGTGACTTAACGAGGGGCCACTTGCACGAGGGTGGAGCGCGGACACGCACACAATGGGGGCTCCCCAAGTGCCCGTTTTCTCTCTCCTCCTCCCCGCCCCGCGCCCTCCAGCCTCAGCCGGTGCGGGGCACACACCGCCGCTGGCCCGTCCCCGCCCCGATAGCTGGGCAGCCGCTCAGCCCGGCACCCGGAGGCTCTCACCTGCAGCTCTGGACTCCGGGGCAGGGGGCCCTGTGCTCTTCTCCGCGGGAAGCACCAAGCACCTCGCCTGCAACGTGCAAGGACCGTGGCAGCTTCGGCTCGCAGGACCCCCCGGGTCCAGTTCGGTCCGACTGTCCAGCCCGCCCCGGACCCTTCAGGGGGCGCTGGACTTAGGCAGGGGCTTCCTGGGCGCTCGCCGCCTAGAGGTCCGGAGCGCCGGGTCGGGAGCCGCTGAAGGTCCAGGTCTCAGGGAAGGAGGCTGAGGGTGTCCGGGCTCCTGTGCACTCAGTCGGGGTCCTGGGGACCCCCTGCGCTGTCCCCGGACGGAGGGCTCCGACAGCCGCTGCAAAAAGGCTGGGATCGACCCGCGGCGGTGGACCCGTATGGTGGGTGGGTGGGCCAGGAGCGGGGTCCCGCCCAGGTGCACCGGATCAGGGTCGTGGGCTCGGGAGTCCCGGCCACGACGCCCCGGACCGTGGGGTCGGGTAAGCGTCCCGTGGCGGATGCCGGGGGGGCCGGGGCCGGCGGGGCTGGCTGGTCGGGACGCCGGCGAGGAGCCGCGGGGGCCGGAGCCCGGCGGCGGGGAAGTCTTCCCGGTTCCGGACTCGGCTCGCGCTGCAAAACGGGGTGGACCTCCGGGCCGCGCTCCACTTCCTCCTCTTCCCCTGGCGCCACGCCACGCGCTCAGCCCCGCGCCGCCGCCGCCACCGCTGTCATCCCGGCCGCCCACCCCCACGGAGCTGCGGGCAGAGCAGCGCGGAGCCGGGCAGCGCCGCCCAGCGCCCCCGGAGCCAGCAGCGCGGCCCCGCCCGGAGGGGGCGGAGCCATCCCGAGGCCCCACCCACCGTCCGGACCGGGGCAAGGAGAGGGGCGCTCCCCAGGTGCCCGCCCTCCGCCCGCGCCGTCAGGGGACGAGGGCCAATGGGAGAGCGGGGAGGGGGCGGGGGCCAATGGGAGAGCGGGGAGGGGCGGGGCTCTGCGGCCTCTACCTTGAAGGGGGCGGGGCCAGCGGGGAGGCGCGAGGCTGGAGGGAGGACAATGCCCGGGCTGGGGCAGTTTGGGGACCTGAATGGAGGGCGAGGTGGAGAGGAGGGGGAAGCGAAAAGGACTGATGTGCCGGGGACCGGGGTGTGGAGACCGCCTTGTATGGGGGAGAAGGAGTCATGCGATGGAGCAGGGGTCGAGGTAGGGAAAGAAGCAGGGTGAACGTGTGTTATCCGAGGTAGTGGAATCCCCAGGATAAGAGGAGTCCCCCGGAATTGTGAGACAGCCCCCACAATACTCTTCACCCTCCCCAGCTTCTAAATCCAGACTTCAGGAAGCGGCGAAAACGAAGTTTTGAAAATACAGGGGATCTCTCTTAAGCCTTTCCCACTTCTCCTTACGCGGGGAGGAAAGTCATTATCAGCAGAGGATTGAGAGTGACCTTTCTGCCCTTTGCTCCCGTCCCCCCCCAAGCGCCTTGGGGCAGGAGCTGTGTCTGTTTCATACCCATGGAGTTCCCAGGACCCTGCTTAGGGCGGGGCACAGAGCGGGCCTTGCAGGGTTTTGATGTCTGAAGGAGCGAAAGTTGAATGGATGGCCCGGAGAGCAAAGGAATAGAGGCTCACACAGGACAACCTTACGCAGCGGTACCCCGTTTCACTGGTGAGGCCTCGAAAGCATTGAGAGGCCAAATGATGTTCTCAAGACCCTAGAGCTGGGCCAGGCTATGACCCACTGACCACTGCAGCACTCCAGGCACAGCTGTGTGGCTTCAAACAGGTTCCTGGACCTCTCTGAGGCTCTGATGCCTCATCTGTAAACGCGCAATAAAGATGCTGCTACTGGGCGGGCGCCAGGCTGCAGAGGTGGAGGGAGGACACGGCATGTGCAGAGGCATGGGCTCTGAAAGAACACCTCTGGGGACCCCTGGCCTATTCTGGGGGGTTAGGAGAGGTTTCCCCGAGGGAGTGAGAGGCAGTTCAGGCCAGAGGTGGGGGTTAGCTAGGTTAGGAGGGAACCTCAGGGAATGGCCAGTGCTCTGGGCAGAGAGGCCAGTGTAGGTGAAACTCTGGAAGAGAGGGAGAGCGCTGCTTTGTTGGAGAACCAGGCCAGTTTGGGGTGACCAGAGCTCTCAGGGCAGTGTGAAGAGGCAGACGGGGCCAGACAGAAAGGACTTTGGATTTTATTCCAGGGGCCCGGGACTCTGCTGGGGTCTTGCTCTTGACCCTGAACTCTGCAGGGTCATGCTGAAGCCCCAGTCTTGAAGATCCTAAATCTGGACTCACTGGCTGTCAGAGGGGTATTCTGGGAAGTTTTCTGCCAGGTATGGATATGGGAAAGACAGAACTTTGTAGGGAAAGCAGGCAGCATGAAAACACCCAACGCCCACAAAAGGCGAATGGTGGGGGGCCTGTATGGTTAAGGGTTAGAGTCCTCAGTGAGTTCTGGGCCCAGACACTCTGTCTCTTCCTCCCTATCGATACACCAACCTCTGAGTGTGGCTGGGAGCACAAGGAAGAGGTGGAGCTGGAGGCTGAAGTCCAGCCAGGGCTGGGGGCTGGGGGTGCCTCTTTTAGCCAAACCCAGGGTCGGGGTGGGCAGTTTGGCCCCAGGAAGCTTGTGCTTGTCTTAGGTGTTGAGCTTGGTAATGGTGCTAAGAAACCCGCCCAACCAAATGGCTCAGTGTTGAGCGTTGACCTATGAACCAGTAGGTCATGGTTCAGCTCCCCATCAGGGCACAAGCCAGGGTTGCAGCATCCATCTCCAGTAGGGGGTGTGCAGGAGGCAGCCACTCCATGATTCTCCTCTCTCATCATTGATGTTTCCGTCTTTCTCTCTGAAATCAATAAAAATATATTCTTTAAAAAAAGCATCTTTTGGACACAGACACCAGGAAGGTGAGGGCTTGAGTTGAGGGGGGGGGGGGGGGATATTACATATGTAATACCTTAATCCAGTGTTTCCCAACCTTCTCTCATGATGAGAATCACCTGGTGGAGTTGTTAAAACACAGATTCCTGAATCCCAACTAAGAAGTGCTAAACTAGAATTTTTGGGAACATATAGGTAAAATTGTATACTTAACTAGTGCTCTAAGACAGATTTTATATACAGAGCACTAAGTTAGGTATGCAATTTTACCTATATGTTCTCAAAAATTCTAGTTTAGCACTTCTTAGTTGGGATTCAGGAATCTGTGTTTTAACAACTCCACCAGGTGATTCTCATCATGAGAGAAGGTTGGGAAACACTGCCTTAATCAATAAAGAAAAACAAAACAAAACAAAACAAAAGACCTTGTGCCCTAGATGGTTTGGCTCAGTGGACAGAGCGTGAGCCTGTGGAATGAAGGGTCCTGGGTTTGATTCTGCTCAAGAGCACATGCCTGGACTGTGGGCTTGATCCCCAGAGTGGGGTGTGTAGGAGGCATTGATCAACGATTCCCTCTCATCATTGATGTTTCTCTCTCTCTCTCTCTCCCTTCCTCTCTGAAATCAATAAAAAAAAAAGTTTTGGTTTTTTTTTTTAAAGAAACCTTGTAACTTCTCCCTCTGTGTAGAACCTTCTGTGGCTCCCAGCTGTCAGCATAATGATTAGGTTACAAGTCCCTAGCCTGGTGTTGCAGACTCTCCATTGTTGCTCTCTGCCAAGCAGCCTCATCTTCCGGCCACTTCCTTTCCCCCTCAGACCAGAGTCAGCTCCATCCACAAGCAGGGTACCATCTCTCCCCCGGATGTGGTTGCTCCTGCTGACCCTTCGACTTCCCCTTCTCTCCCGATTCAGTTCCTACTTCCCTGCTGGACCGAAGGGAAGACACTTTGGGGCAAATGCCCATCTGTCTTTTCGTTGCTGTGTCCTCCGAGCCTGGCACTAGTAAGTCCTCAGTAAGTAGTTACGGAATGAATGCCCCATCTCTCCAATCAGTGTCTCCTCCTCCGGGGAGCCTGCCTTTGGTGTGGAATCTCGCAGCTGGAAGGCTCTGTCATTACGCCTTTCCGGTCTGGGGGGCCCCACACCTCTGTGGCAGAGCTTCCCACCCACCCCCACCCAGCCGAGTGCAGCCTGGCCCCGGGGAGACCTCGGCAGGGGAGATGAATGAGGCTCTCAGACGGAGTCTCTGCCGCCCCTCCTGAGGGGCCTGGGGAGCAGAGGCCAGAATAAAAAGGCGGCTTTCAGAACAGACCCTCCGTGACCCCGGAGGCCCCAGAGGGGAGTGCCCAAGGTCGCCAGGGGGTGACCAGCCAACAGTTCTCAAACGCCCACGTTCACCTCTGGCTGCCCTCCCGGGGGAGGAGGTCTCCTGACCTGGGAGAATCGGGCCTTTATGCAGCCGGAGAGGCCCATGAGGCGTGACGGGGGCCTGGCTGGGGCAGGGTGTCTGGGAGGGCTCCGAGGAGGCTCTGAACCTGGGCCTCTGGGGCTGCGGAAAAGGCTGCCCTTGTCAGCGGTGCTCCCCCCCCCCCCCCCCCCCCCCCCGAGAACCTTCCCCTCCTTATATTCTGGCCGGAGGGGAGCTAACGGTGCCGCTACTGCGTGCCGCCTCTGCCCTGCTGCCCAGCTTCCCATGTTTGTGGCAAATAAACATCCGCTTTGTGCCGACATTTACGTTAGGGATTTAGCTCTCTCTTCAGCAGGGACACCAGTCTGTATAAAACGTTATGCCCCTCGAGGCCTGCTTCCAACAAATCCTTATGTGCACCCACTATGTGCACCCACTCTGTGCACCACTCTGTGCACCCACTCTGTGCAGGCGCTGAGCTTGGTGCTGGCAGGGGACCCATGGAGCATGGGGCAGATGTGGCCCTGCCCTCCTGCAGCTCACTGTTGGGCAGGGTCTGTAGACAGCTGACCTCGGGGCCCTCACAGGACAGCCTGTTTTCCCGTTGGTCTGCCTCTGCCAGCCCCGAATCCTTCCCCCAGCTCTCCTGCCTGTATGTGCCCCATTCGACTACTGGCGTTTTCTCCATCCTTCAAGCCCAGGACACAGGCTGACCCCTCTGGGGACCCTGCCCAACCAACCCCGCTGGGGGGCGGGGCTGAGGGGCATAATATTGTCCACTGGAGCCGGCCACCCTGCTGCCCTTTGGGCCTCTCTTGGGACGTTGATCCCTTGGATCTTGGGCTGGTTGTGGGTCAGGTTTCCCACCAGAGTATGAGCTTCGGGAGAGCGAGGGACAGGGCGCCGCTCTATGCCCCAAGCTCATCCCACACTTACCAGTAATTTCTAAGCTGAGACCAAGCATTGGGCACCCAGGGCCTGGACAGGCAAGGGGTGCCCGGTCCGAGGGCGCTCTGCAATGGTGTGTGCCGAGTGCCCTGTGGACGCAGGAGGCTGCGGGGGAGGAGAGGGTGCATCGAGGGAGCCTCACAGGGAAAGTGACACTTGAGTTTGGCACCAGACACACGTCCTGGCCCAGTCACCTTCCCTCTCTGTGCCTCCGCCTCCGTGTGACTAAAGCATAAGGGCAAGCAGTGGCTCCGCAAAGGGGGTAAGGATGAAAAGAGACCTGGTGCCCTAGCTGGTTTGGCTCAGTGGATAGAGCGTCGGCCTACGGACTGAAGGGTCCCAAGTTCGATTCCGGTCAAGGGCACATGCCCACGTTGTGGGCTTGGTCACAGTGAGGGGTATGCAGGAGGCAGCTGATCCGTGGCTTTCTCTTGTCATTGATGTTTCTATCTTTCTCCCTTCCTCTCTGAAATCATCGAGAGAGAGAGAGAGAGAGAGAGAGAGAGAGACCTGGTGTTCAGTCAGCCAGGCCAGAGATAGCACTGTGTGTGTGTGTGTGTGTGTGTGTGTGTGTGTGACCACAGTCAGGTCCACAGGACCGAGGCAGAAAGGTCCGGAGACTCTGTCTGTGGCCGGAGAGGCGGGCAGGGGCAGGTCACACGTCTCTGACAGAGTCGGCTTCTGTGCTGTGGGCAGAGGGGAGCCTTGGAGGGTTCAAACAGGGGTCACAAGGTCGTGCTTGCTCTTCAGAGCTCGCCCTGGTCGCTCTTTGGAGGAGAGGCTGAGGCAGGGAATGTGTCTGAGGCCTGTTTTGAGTCTGGATGACAAGGAGAGATGAGTGTCTGAAGCTGGAACATTTAAGGAGAAGAGGCAAGCTCTTTATCCTGTCTGTGTGTGCTAAGAGAGATAGAGAATCTGAGGGGTTTGTGGCTCAGGAGAGGGCCAGGGCTTGAGGCCAAGGCCAGGGATAGCTTCTGGGATGAGAAGAGAGTGGCCCCAGGGAGGGAGTGGGCTTGCATGGGGGAAGCAGAAAATCCACAGGGAGCAGGGTGGATGGGATGGAGCCCAGGGAAAAGCCAGAGAAGGACTGATCAGAAAAGGAGAGGAGAGAGGGGCTGTCGGGAGAGGATAGTGAGGGCCGAGAGCACCAGGACTGAAGTGTCCCGGGGTCCACCGCTCGGACTGAGGGGGGCCGGGAGAGGTGGAGGCAGGAGGAGGGTGCGCTTGGAGCCAGTGTGGGCTGCCGTTCCCAGGGTAGCTGCCAAAGGGTGCGTGCTTGGGCGGCAGCTGGAGGAGGAGGCAGAGCTGGAGGCTTCTACAGGAGGACATAAGGCTGCGTGAAAGAGAGGAGGTCGCTGAAACCGGTTTGGCTCAGTGGTAGAGCGTCAGCCTGCAGACTGAAAGGTCCCAGGTTCGATTCCGGTCAAGGGCATGTACCTTGGTTGCGGGCACATCCCCAGTAGGGGGTGTGCAAGAGGCAGCTGATTAATGATTCTCTCTCATCGATGTTTCTAACTCTCTATCCCTCTCTCTTCCTCTCTGTAAAAAATCAATAAAATATATTTAAAATAAAAAAGAGAGAGAGACAGACAGGGGAGGTCACGCATAGGGCAATGGAGAGGGAGGATGAGAGGCAGCACTTCCACGTAGAAGGTGGGATGGGGCAGCTGGAGATCCAGCCGGGAGGTCTCAGGAAGCAGGAGGCCAGGTGTCCGCTCTCCAAAGGAGGACCAGGCAGAGCAGGGGCCATGAGAAGAGGCTGAAGCCACGGCCCTGGGAAGTGGAAAGGGAGGAACAAGGCCGTCTGAGGTAGGAGCCAAACCATGAGGTGGTCCCTTTTCCATGGTGGAGGGGTGGGGGGCGGCTTCGCACAATGCCTGTGTCAACTTACTAAACAGGGAGACCCGGCCCCTCTGGTCTTGAAAGGATGGGGAGCTTCAGAGTGGGAATACCGGCAATCGCGGTAACTTCAAGCTTACCGTTTATCAGCACCTCCCCATGCTCACAAGAGGGAATGCCTAGTTTAGTCCCACACTGTCAATTGCCAGGGTCTGTTACCTGGGGGATTGAACTGCACAAATTTGCGTCTGTGTCTCTAGCACGAACAGGGTGAGGGTCACACCCAATAGCCAGGTGCCCAGTACCTTTAGCTAAAGAAATGCAGAGGGGACATGTTCATTTGGCTGCCTCTGCTGCCCCCTGCTGGGTAATACTGGTCAGTGCAGAATAATAACAAACTTTTTGTTCTCAGAATCATTTTCACACCCCAAAATTATGGAAGATCACAGAGAAATTATTTTTATATAGTTTATGTTGTATTTAAAGTATTATAAATTAAAATGGAGACATTTCCAAAATTTTAATTAATTTAATAGCAATCTTATTAAATGTTAACATATATTTTTACAAGACATGTATTTTCCATATGTATACTGTATATATATATATATATATATATATATATATATACACACACACATATATATATATATATACACACACACACACACACACACACACACATACATGAAGAGGTAATATGCAAATTGCCTGGGACATCTTAACATCATGACTGCTCAGAAGGAGGCTGTGCGCACAGGTGGGCGGGAGGGGAATGCATGCAAGGTGAGGCAAGCCATGGATGGCGCAGGTCCAGAATGGAGACAGAAGGTCCTGCCAGCCATGACGTGCCAAAAGTCCCACCTCTGCACAAGAGATACAGAGGAAATACCTTTTCTGACCGCTCAGGGGCCAAGCTCCCGGTATGCCACTCGCAGTGCTCTTGGTAACTTGGATAATAAGAGTCCAAGAAGGTGATCTAGGGTTTTTCCACCTCACTCCTGGAGGAAAAAACGAAGGTCCGCTGCTGGAGGGCTAAGAAATGTCATATCCTGCCCTAGCCGGTTTGGCTCAGTGGATTGAGCCTCGGCTTGTGGACCATAGGAGCTGGGTTCAATTCTGATCAAGTGCATGTACCTAGTTTGTAGGCACCTCTCTGGCCGGGCCCAGGTCAGGGCTCATGCAGGAGGCAATCAATCAAAGTGTCCCTCTCACATTGATGTTTCTATTTGTCTTTCCCTCTCTCTTCCATGCTCTCTAAAAATCAATGGAAAATTATCCTCAGGTGAGGATAAAAAGAAAGAAAGAAAGAAAGAAAGAAAGAAAGAAAGAAAGAAAGAAAGAAATGCCATATCTTATGAAAAAGACATCTTGAAAATGCCTAAAGAAAGTTGTCATTTTTTCGTGGTGAAGGGACTGGAGTCTGTGTTGATGAAAACACTTTGGTTGCTGTGGCAGCTGGCAGTGGCAGCAGCAAGGTGATGGGGTGGTGCCTTCCCCTGATCAGCCCAGTTGCCTCCCACAGAGCTGTCAGTAGGACATCCCTTGAGGGCTCCTGGACTGTGAGAGGGGGCAGGCTGGGCTGAGGGACCCCTTCCGCGTCCCCCCCCCCCGCCCCCGCCAGTGCACGAATTTCATGCACTGGGTCTCTAGTAGGAATAATAATTAAACTGAAAAAATGTTAAGTACTTCCTAAAAATTACCTGTAAACAAAACAAACAAAAAAACCACACACAAATAAAATATAAAACTCTAGCCCTGGCCAGTTAAGTTAGCTCAGTTGGTTAGAGCATTATCCCAATATGGCAAGGATGGCAAGGTTGTGGGTTTGATCCACCAATGAATTCATAAATAAGTGAAACAACAAGTTGATGTTTCTCTCCCCCTCTCTCTCTCTCTCTCTCTCTCTCTCTCTCTCTAAGTAAATTAAAAAAAATTAAAAAATAAAACTCTAAAAACAATATTGTTGCAAAAAAAAAACAAAACAATAACACATAACAAAATTTACATTTTCACCATTTAAAAAAATATATATTTTGTTGATTATTTTGCAGAGAGGAGGAGAGAGGGATAGAGAGCTAGAAATGTCAATGAGAGAGAAACATTGACCAGCTGCCTCTTGCACACCCCCTATCGGGGATGTGCCTGCAACCAATGTACATGCCCTTGACCGGAATCGAACCTGGGACCTTTCAATCCGCAGACTGACACTCTATCCACCGGCTTCGGCACATTTCCACTATTTTGAAGTGTACTGCTCAGTGGTATTAAGTACATACATATTGTTGTGCTACCATCACCACCATCCATCTCCAGAACTTTTTCATTTTGTGAAAATGAAACTGGGTACCCATTAAGCAATAACTCCTTATTTCCCATCCAAATGCCACAGGCAGGTCCTGCCCACGGCACCGCCTCACCCAGGCACCAGCCAGGGCAGGTCACCCGGCAGGACACAGGAGGCGATGGAGGGAAGTGCGTAGCCCTGTGCTCTGTAACGGCTCTTACCATAAAGGCAGTGGAGACGAGACACCCAGAGAAAGCTTTGAGCACGAGTGGGATGTGGGCAGACATTTTAGGGACTTCGCTGTGTGCAAGGTGGAAAGGAAGGGGTAAGAACAGAGGCAGCAAGAAAGTGAGGAGACAGATACCAAAATCCGGAAGGGGTGAAGGAGGGGGGTCATGGAGGGTGTGGAAGACGGGGCTGGGAAAACTTAGAGGCACTCTTAGCTGCTGGAGGGCTGCCCCCGCTGCCCCTGAGCTCCGGGTCCTGGATGTTCAGGGTGAGGCTTTGTCAGGGTCCTTTCTGTGACTGACCACCCATGCCAAATGGCAGTGAGAGGCTTCTTGTCCAAAAATTATTAAGAGTTTCAAAATGGTGACACCAGAGCATTAAATCAAGAGCAGGGCCCTGGTTGGTTTGGCTCAGTGGGTAGAGTGTCGGCCTGCGGACTGAAGGGGCTCGGGTTCGAGTCCAATCAAGGGCACATGCCTGAATGGTAGGCTCAGTCCCCGTAGAAGGTGTGCAGGGGCAGCCAATCCCTGTTTCTCCTTACCTCTCTAAACATCAACTTTTAAATCTTAAAAAAAATACAGTTATTTATGAAATATTATTAAAAATCAAGAGCTGAGTCCTCAGCTTAGAGCCAAACTGATAGTAATTGGCGATTATTGTCCGATTTAGAAGGAGGGGAGATGGAGGGGGAGGGAAGAGGACTGCCAGTAAAAGTTGAATTTCAGATAATGTTTTATAATAATGTGTTTGGTGCAGTATTTGCAATAAAAAAATGCTTTGTTGTGTGGACTAAAAAGGGGCCACATACTAAACCTGACATGCTCAGGGGAAGCCTGCGTGGCAGCCTCACAAACTCAGACGGAAAGTGACCACATAGGATGGTCTGAAATTAAAACTACTCAACCACAGTCACGTCCTAGGCCGGTATCTTCCCTGACAAAGGTCACTCTTTACCTCAGCAGAGCCTGTCTATTGTCTCTTGGATCTACTGTAACAGACCTTTGGGGGGTCAGAGTAATCCCCTTTGTGCTCAGGGCACACTCACCCCCCAGAATGAGAGCCCACAGAACCCCTCACTGTTATCTTATCTCCCCACCCCACCCCCATACCATCTCTATGGGCTATAAATGTTCATTGTTAACTGTCCTCTACCCGCCAATGTAAAAAAAGCATGTGTCTCTTCATTTTACTCTTTATCCAATCCCAGAGGTTTCGCCACTTTGCTTTTTCCTGATTCCCTAATCTATCACCAGTGGATTTCATGTAACCCCCCCCTCTGTCTTCTCCTTTGATTGTGACGTGTAAAAGAAGTGGTAAAACTCCCATTTTCTCAGTCTGCTGAGATTTTGCTTCCCAGTGATTATTGTCAGTTTGGCTCAAATAAACACATAAAAATTCTTTACAGATTTGGGTGTTTCTTACGTCAACAGTTGTTTGTCTGAAATTCAACTTCAACTGGGAGTCCTGGATTTTCGCTGGCGGGTGATGTTTCCCACTGGGCCCCGCTGTCTCCTCCATTACCTGGGGCTCTTGGGAGAAGGGTTCCCAAACGGTAGCCTGCATCAGAATCACCCGGGGGGGTTGTTAAAACAGACTGCTGGGCCCTGACCGGTGTGGCTCAGTGGATAGAGTGTCGGCCTGGGGACTGAGGGGTCCTGGGTTCAATTCCAGTCAAGGGTACATGCCCAGGTTGCAGGCTCAATCCCCAGTGAGAGGGTGCAGGAGGCAGTCGATTAGTTATTATTGGTGTTTCTAGTTCTCTCTTCCTCTCCCTTCCTCTCTGAAATCAATAAAAAATATATTTAAAAAGAAAAACAGATTGCTGGGCTCAATCCCTGAGTTTTTGATTCACAGATCTGGGGTGGAACTCAAGGATTTTCATTTCTAATGAGGTGATGCTGACACCAGGGACACATTCTGAGAACCACTGTTCTAGGAGTCTGTCACCCTAGTGAAGCCCACAAATAGGACACAGAAAAGTGCAGTGACACAACATTACCACTAGAGGGTAGAAGTGCCCACTAGTCAGGTCTCAGGTGGCACCTACAACCCCGAGGCTAAGATTACACCTTTGCTAAGTGCTGGTTCTGTGCCTGGCCATGTCCAGGGCCCTGGCTATGACAAAACATGGGTCAGAGCGCAGCTGGCATGGCTCAGCGATTGAGCATCGACCTATGAGCCAGGAAGTTATGGTTCGATTCTGTTCAGGGAACATGCCTGGGTTGCAGGCTCAGTCCCCAGTGTGGGGCATGAGGAGGCAACCAATCAATGATTCTCATGAATCACTGATGTTCCTATCTCTCTCTCATTCTTCCTTCCTCTCTGAAATCAATAAAAAAAAAACACATATTTTTTTAAAAAACAAACGAAAAACAACATGTCTCAGACTTAGCGCCTGTCCTTGAGGAGCTCGGGGTCTGCAGAGAGAGACGAAGGTGTTATCTGGCAATTACAATTGGTGCTGAGGTGGTGGGAAGGGCAGAGTGGGATGGAGGGGGGGAGGCTGTGCGAGCCCAGAGGAGGCTGGGGATGGTAATCAGGCTGGCTTCCTGGAGGAGCGTGTCACCTGAACCACGAGCAGGAGTCCCTGAGGGGGGGATAAGAGGAAGAAGGGCGTCTACAGGTTCCAGGGCACACAGGCGGGGACATGTCGGGTGTGCCCCAGGAGAAGTGTGGAAGCAGGGACGAGACTTGGTGGTGAATACTGGCAAGGCTGGCAGGGGCTTGGCTGGATCTGGAGGGTCTCAGCGAACACCCAGGAGGTTTTAAGCAGAAGGTGTGTTAGAACGATCCCCTGGCCACTGGGAGGAGGAGGAGAGACCAGGGGCAGGAAAGCTAGTGAGGAGGCTGGTGCAATGGTCCAGGAAGAGAAAGCAAGAATGGCAACGGTATCTCATTCATTCATTCATTCATTCATTCATCCTTACTTTGCACACTTTATGGAGCA
Source organism: Pipistrellus hanaki (assembly GCF_964339955.1). NCBI lineage: Eukaryota > Metazoa > Chordata > Mammalia > Chiroptera > Vespertilionidae > Pipistrellus > Pipistrellus hanaki. The sequence continues at coordinate 41,430,862 of NC_140511.1, read as the reverse complement.
AATTCTCTGAGCAAAGTCCTGGGCTGGGTTGCTAGGACTGGGTGTGATCAAGACAGACGGTTCCTGCCTTCTCAGAGAGCTTACATTCTAACAACAAAGACTATTATCCAGAAGCCAGTGGCACAGTGAGCAGCCAGTGACAGCGGAGTGAGCCAGCCAGCACAAGGGACGCTACGGAGACCAATGGCAGGGTCTGGACAGTGGTCAAGGGTGGGGGGCATCTCTCAGGAGAGCCCCTGACCTGGGCACCCTGACCTAGTGAGCACAGAAGCCTCTTTCAGCCGGACTCTGGCGCCCGCCCCATCGCAGCCCAGAGCTAACAATATGGCCATTGATGGCTGCTGCCTCTGATGAAGGTCCAACCTCTCCTGCTCCCAGCCTCCCTCCACTGCACAGTCCTGGCCTTCAGCGGGAGGAAGAGCAGGATTTGATGAAGGTACCAGGAGCCAGGCCCACTCCTCCGCCAGAGTCAGTGTGCCCCCAGCTCCAAGTGAGCGCCCAGGCGGGAACCTTATTCAAACATCCAGGGCTCTCGTTCTAAGCGTATGGAGGACTGGCCAGCCAGAAGCGGAGGGATGGCGGAGACAACCCTAAGTGCCAAGGGGAGGCTCTGCAAGGGTGGTCCTGGATGCTCAGGGTCCACGGGGTCCACCACACGTATCTTCGGAGGTGGGACTGACCCCACGGAGGACGTTGATTATGATCAAGCTAACGGTATTATCACTTCCTAGAAGAGTGACCTTCTCGCTGTTCTTGTAACAAGAACATGCCCAGTCCGTTCTAGCCTGAGGCCTTTGCACACACAGTATCCTCTGCTTTGGGTGCTCGCCTCCACCCCAAGGCCTTCACGGAATTGGCTTCTGTGGCCGGAAGAAGAATGGCCCCCAAAGATGTACATGTCCTAGTCACTGGCTATGTCAACTCACATGGGAAAGGGAACTTGGCAGATGAGATTGAAATATGGGTCTTGAGCCTGGCTGGGTAGCTCAGTTGGTTAGAGTGTCTCCCGATATGCAAGGTTGAGGGTTTGATCTCCGGTCAGGGCACAAACAAGAATCAACCAATGGCCCTAGCCGGTTTGGCTTAGTGGATAGAGGGTCAGCCTGCAGACTAAAGGGTCTTGGGGTCTAGGGCATGTACTCAGGTTGAAGGATCGATCTGGGCCCTGGTTGGGGCGTGTGCAAGAGGCAACCAATTGATGCGTCTCTCCCACATCAATGTTTCTCCTCTCTCTCTCTCTCTCTCTCTCTCTCTCTCTCTCTCTCTTTCCCCGTCTCCCTTCCACTCTCTTTAAAAATCAATGAAAAAATATCCTTGCATGAGGGTAAATAACAACAGCAACAAAAAACACAACAAATTGATGTTTTTCTCTCTCTCCCCCTTCCAATGAATGAATGAATGAATGAATGAATGAGTGAATACTAGTTCCCATTCTCCTATGCCTGGTTTGGGTGCCCAGACTGTCAGCTGTGTCACTGGTGACCTCCTTCCTGCTCCAGCCCCCAACTTCTGAGTTCTTTCTCAAAACTCTCTAAAGAGATGGGAAAACGGAGACTCAGAGGAATCAGAGACTTGCCGGAAGTCGCATATACAGAGTCAAAGTCTGAGCACACACTGGAACCCAGGAGGACTCTCCGCCTGGGCTCTGCCCGGCTCCTCCTTTCCCATTTGTTTCCCATCTTGCTTTTAAAATGCTAAGCCTGAGGGGGAAAACTGTGCATGCAGCTTCAGCTGGGGGCCCTCCCCCACCACACACACACACACACACACACACACAGGCACAAAGCTGAGGGCTCTGGGACTTCCATGAAAGGCCCGTTTCCCTCCTGAGTCAGAGCCAACCCAGAGCAGAGGGCTTGGGGCCTGGCTGGGCTGCAGTCCCGGAGCTCCAGCCTTCCCTGAGCGTGCTTCCCCCGCTCCCGGCTAGAACCTCTGGGCAGTGGCCAGCACAGCTGCATCCCCTCAGCTGGGCTGCAACCATAGGCCCACGTTGCATCAGCTCGGCCTGTCTCTGCGCTCGCTCCTGCCCACCAGCCAATGGGGCCTGGCTGAGTGTACAGAGCACGTGGCAGCCCGGTCCTCCCTGGGCACTCTCAGCCAGGGAGGTGGGGGCGGAAGAGGCCGGCACTCCACTGCATCCGACATGGCCTTGCTCCCTCCTGCCCTGCCCCACCCGTGGCCCTGCCAGTTTCACCTTATTCTCCTATCTGGATGTGGCAAAGATGCCCTTCTGCCTGGCATGGGCCTGTTTTCCCCCAGCTTCTGTTCTTCTCACCCTCCGCGCCTGCTTTTACTCACACCTACCATCCATGGCATCCACTACTTTCCTGTGCACGACTCCCAAACTGTCCTCCCAGGGTGGCCTTCCCCAAACTGTCCTCCCAGGGTGGCCTTCTCTCCTTAGTGCCAGACTAGCGGATGCTACGGCCTCCTGGATGTCTCCAATCTGCGGACAAGGGAGCTCACATCTTCCCTCAGAATCTCCATCTCAGGAAGGGGATCATCTGCCACCCCTTTGCCCAGGCTGGGCACACAAAAGTCCTCCTTCTTGCTTCTCCTGGGTCCTCTCTAGACTAAGGTGACCAGACGTCCCGCTTTTGGCAGGACAGTCCGATTTTTAACAATTTGTTAAAATCGGAACTTTTTAAAAATGCCGTGGGATGCGGGAAAAATTATTAAAAATCGGGACTGTCCCACCAAAAGCGGGACATCTGGTCACCTTACTCTAGACCCATGGCCCCATCCCAGGTCTAAGCACCAGCATCGCTGGGTTATTATGACATCCTCCTCTCTGATCCCCTCTGTCATTCTCCACTCAACAGGCATAGAACTCCTTTGAAAACACCAGTGTGGCCTGGCTGGCTCGGCGCAGGGGATGAGCATTGTCCTATGAACCAGGAGATCATGGTTCAATTCCTGGTCAGGGCGCATACCTGGACTGCAGAGCTTAAGCCCCAGTGGGGGGCATGGAGGAGGCGGCCCATCAGCGATTCTCTCTCATCATTGATGTTTCTTTCTCTCTCTTCCCGTTCCTCTTTGAAATCAATAAAAATATATTTTTATTTATTTATTTATTTATTTATTTTTTTTAATAAGTTTTTATTTTTCATATTATTACAAATGTTCCTTCCCCCCTCCCCACCATTGCTCTCCTCCACCAGGTTCCCACCCCACCCTCTGCCCTTTCCCCTCTCCCCATTGTCCTCATCCATAGGTGCACAGTTTATGTTCAGTCTCTTCCCACGCCCCCCTCTCCCCTTTTCCCCAAGAATCGTCAGTTCACTCCCCTTCCATACCTCTGATTCTATTATATTCAACAGTTAATATTGTTCATCAGATTTTTTTAATTTCCTTGGTTTTTAGATTCACTTGTTGATAATTACGTATTTGTTGTTCATAATTTTTATCTTTGTTTACTTTCTCTTCTGAAAGAACCCCCTTCAGCAATTCATATAATTCTGGTTTGGTGGTGATGAACTCCTTTAGCTTTTTTTTATTAGTGAAGCTCTTTATCTGGACTTCGATTCTGAGTGATAGCTTCGCTGGGTAGCTTATTTTTGGCTGTAGGTTCTTGCTATTCATCACCTTGTATATTTCTTGCCATTCCCTTCTGGCCTGCATGGTTTCTGTTGAGAAGTCAGCTGACAATCGTATAGGTGCTCCTTTATAAGTTACTACCTTCTTTGCTCTTGCTTCTTTTAATATTCTCTCTTTATCTTTTGCTCTTGGAATTTTAATAATGATGTGTCTCGGTGTGGTCCTCTTTGGATTCCTTTTGTTTGGAGTTCTGTGCACTTCCTGGACTTGTAAGTCAAATTCTTTCACCAGGTGGGGGAAGTTTTCTGTCACTATTTCTTTCAGTATGTTTTCGATATCTTGTTCTCTCTCATCTTCTGGAACCCCCATATTCTGATGTTGGTTCGCTTGAAGTTGTCCCAGAGGTTTCTTACATTATCTTCAATTTTCTGGATTCTCTTGCCTTCTAGCTTCTGCGGAGGAGTGTCTTCTGGCTCTTTATGTTCCAAATTTTTGACTTGATTCTTGCGATCTTCCCTTCTGTTTTTAGGACTCTGTAGAATATTTTTTATTTCAGACAATGTATTCTTTATTTCTTGTTGTTCCCTTATCATTTCTTGATGGTCTCTTTTCATATCCTCATAGGCCTTATCCATCTTTTCTAGGAAATTCTTGAAAAACCTTATAAGCGTAGATTTGAACTCTATATCCAGACGCTTTTTGTCCTCCATTTCTTTCGTTTGTGATCTATTTTGTTGTCGCATTTCGCAGTTACAGATGGGGCGGGGTTTCAGGGTGGAGCCTGCAGCTTTGGCTTCCGTCAGCCCCGCCCTATGCGGGTCCTTCAGTGCTCGCTGCCGGCGCCTCTGAGAGAAAGGTGCCCTCGATTTTCGCCTGCTGCCAAACAGTCTATGCTCTCCCACAATGAGCCCGGTATTGGGGTTCAGTTCAGTTGGAAGTGGAGTTGGAGGTGGCGTTCACAGCAGTCTGGAGCCCCAGTCTCCTTCCCGTCAGGGCAATCCCGCGGCACAGCCGGCTGTCCCTTCTCTGCTCGCTGTGTGCGCGCCTCCGGGACCTCCTTTCTCCGCTACCCGGGGTGCCGACTTACAGCCCAGCTCCCTATGGCTGAGCCTGAGTCCCCGGGGTCTGGCCCAGAACGGGGGTTCAGAGCAGTCAGGGGCCCAGCACAGTCGGAGTTTTATCTCCTTTCCGCTAGGGAACGCCCGCCAGGCACTCGGGCTCCCTCCTCTCCGCGCGCCGCGTGTCTCCGTACCTTAGGCTTTTACAGCTCCTCCGTGCTTCCTTCTGGTTTTCTCCTTGCTTCTTGTTGTAGGATTTCCAGTCAGTCGACTTTCCTGTAGTTCTGGGTAATGTCCATTTTATATTTTAGTTGTATTTTATTAAAATTGTTGTGTGCGGCTGCGGCTAGTTGCCTACCCGAGCAGCCATCTTGGATTCTCATGAAATCAATAAAAATATATTTTTAAAAAACTACAACACATAAACATCAAAGTGACCTCGTCACTTCCCTGCTAAATTGCCTTCAGGAGGAAGCTCTGAGCTTCTGGCTCTCAAGCTCCTACTCGCAGGCTGGCCACCTTCTGTATCTCTACCCACACATACTGCTGCCCCTGGCATGATGACACTGCAGGGATCCTTGCCTGCCTCCCTGCCTGCATGCCTTGGCTGCTTCCCAGGGAATGCCTTAAGGGTCTCGCTCTTTTTAGCCGGAGGCCTAAGGCCAGCAGGCCTGTGGTGGAGAATGCCAGGCCTGGCCAGAGGGGCTCCTGCCCCACCTCCATCTCTCCCAGAGCTGCAGGAGCGGTCCACCCCCAGGTCCCCAGACCCCACTCAGATCTTCACCTCCCACTAGGAGTTTCTTTTCTATTCACTTTATTAAAGCACGCACACACACACACACACACACAAAAAAAAAAAAAAAAAAAAAAAAGAGAAAGAAAGAAAGAAACACACACACACAAACCCCAGATTATAAAAGTAAATATATGTTATTGAAAAAATTCAGTAGGCAGCGAGGAGAAAATACAAATAACGTGCATTTTCATCTCCAAAGATACACAGTATTGAGCCATTTAAGAATATTTCCTTCTGTACTTAAGTGGCAGGGGAGACACCATGATCATGAAGGTGGTTTTCCCAGGGCGAGGCTTATCCATTGCACCCCGATGTGCTGGCCCCTATGATTTCTCCAAACGTGGGAAAGTCGGCTGCATAATTGGTGGCAGTGGGAGACTGCGTTCACACTCTTCCCTAAACAATAAATAAAAGAAAAATAAAGAATATTTACTTCTGGCCTTTTTCTCTATTATATCTATTTTTTCTATCTATTATTAACACACTCTTATTGAGGGGAGGAGGGGACACCTCCAGCCCAGCTGGTGTGACTTAGTGGTTGAGCTTGGACTTACGAGCCAGGAGGTCGTGGTTCGATTCCCAGTCAAGGCACATGCTGTGTTATGGGCTTGATCCTGAGGAGGGTGTATGCAGGAGGTAGCCAATCAATGATTCTCTCTCATCATTGATGTTTCTCTCTCTCTCATTCCCTCTTCCTTCCTCTCTGAAATTAATAAAAAAATATATATTTTTAAAAAAATAAAAGAAACACATCTCTAAACAGCAGAATTGTTTTTGTTGTTTTTTGTCTGTTTGTTTGTTTTTGTTAATCCTCACCCGAGGATATTTTTCCAATAATTTTTAGAGAGAGTGGAAGGGAGGAGGAGAGATAGGCTTCTTACACTATCTTCATATTTTTGGATTCTTTTTTCTTTTTGTTTTTCTGGTTGGGTGTTTTTTGCTTTCTTGTATTTCAAATCTTTGAGTTGATTCTTGGGATCCTCTAGTCTACTATTGAATCTTTGAATATTATTCTTTATTTCAGTCAGTGTATGTTTAATTTCTGACTGGTCCTTTTCCTTTTTTTTTTTTTTTTTTTTTTTTTTTTTTTTTTTTGCATTCTCACTAAGATCCTTGAAGATCTCACTAAGTTCCTTGGAGGTTTCTAGAAGATTCTTGAGTAAACTTATAACTATGTTTTTGAACTCTATATCCAGTAGTTTGCTTTCCTTCATTTCTTTCATTTGTGACAGGTTTCTTTGTCTCCACATTTTGGCTGCTTCCCTGTGTTGATAGAGTGGCCTTGTGTGGTAGGTGTCCTATAGGGCCCCGTGGCTCAGTCTTCCCAATCATCTGAAGTAGACACTCTTGGTGCATCCCTCTGTGGGCTGTGTGCACAGTCTTATTGTAGTTAAGCATTGATTGTTGTTGGTATCACTGGGGGAAATGGACCTCCAGGCCAATTGGCTGTAAGGATCAGCTGTGTCTCACAATGGAAGAACTGCTGTGCAGGAGATACCTTTATGGGCAGGACTTGCTTCAGTGGGGCTTTGGTGCTCACTGAGTCTGCCCCTTGAGTGTGTTACTTATGGATGTGAAGAGTTGTAATCTGGTATCACACTGACCACTGGGTACACTGGCTCTTGGATATCCAAGGAGGTACAAAGTCAGCCACTGCCTGAGGTTACCCAGTAGGAGCTACAGAGAGATCTGCAGATTCCTCCTCTTTGTATGGGGTTTGGAAGTGCCCAGATGAGGCCCAGCTGTGAAGCAAGGCAGGCTGCTATTGCCAGGCCTTGGGCCTTCTTTTAGAAGCTTTGGGGCTCTCTGACCCAGCTGCAGTTTGATAGGTTTTAGGCTGAGAAAGGACAGGCCATTCATGTGCAAAAGCCTCTGTGCACAGCTTGGGTGGGGTTGTAAATTGGGTGGGAAGGATCTCAGGGAATCACCAGGTCAGAGAAAACATCAATGACTGCCAGTCAGCCCTACACAGGAGAGGTCCCCGCATCTCCAAGTCCTGCGCCCCCATGCAGGAACAATGATCGCTGTGAGCACCTCTGAGAGAAAGCCGCCCTCCTGTTCTGGCCCAATGCCAGCCAGTCCAGTTTCTCCCTGTGAGTCTGGGTCCCCAGAGTCTTGCCTGGAACCAGAGTTCAGAGGGGCTTATATCTCCCTCCCGATTGAAAACACACACACACACACACACACACACACACACACACACAACAAACAAACAAAAAACAGCGCACCTGATTGCCAGCCCATTACTCGTGTGCCTCCACACCTCCTACCAGTCTCAATGAGCTTTTTTTCTTTCTATTGTAGTTGTAGAACTTATACTCAGCCAGCTTTCAAATGGTTCTGGATGATAGTTGTTTTGCCTTTTAGTTGTAGTTTATGTGGTTGTGAGAGGCAGCAAGTACAGGTGTTTACCTATGCCACCATTCCTGCTCTTTTTAATGCTTACTATATCTTTGTTGAAGTTCTCACTGAGTTTATCCATTCTTCCCTTAAGTTCCTTAAGCATCCTTATATCCAGTGTTTTGAACTGTGCACTAGTAGATTGCTTGCCTCCATTTTATTTATTTGTGTGTGTATGGGGATTTCTCCTGTTCTTTCATTTGGGACTTTTTTCCCCCCTCCCCATTTTGGCTGTCTCTGTATTTGTTTCTATGTATGAGATAAATCTGCTATGTCTCCCAGTCTTGGCAGAGTGGCCTTATATAATGGGTATTCTGAGGGGGGGGGGGGGGTCCAGTGCTACAGTCTCTCTGGTCACTTGAGATGAGTGTCCTCCTGTTGTAGGTGATTCTTGAGTGCTACGTATTGATCCTCAGGCTGGCTAGCTGTGCGGATTGGCCATGACCACTGCTGTATGAGCTGCTGTCCTCACAGAGTGGAATTCTCTCCAGCAGGGTCAGGTGTCTGCCAAGACCTCTCTGAGTGTGCCACTTGTAGAGCTAATCTGGTGATGCTCTGTTGAGGTCTGAAGCCAGCCACTGGAGTTTATGGTTCTGGGGTCTTTCAGGAAGGAGTCTGGCGTAGGTTAATGTCACACACTGCCTGTGACTGGCCTAGGGATACTTGTTAGGCGCTACAAAGTGCTCTGTGGTTGTAGCTGCCTGTGCTGGGCCTAGAAGCATGTGGGAGGGTCCATGATACAAACCAAGACTGGCTGCCACCAATACCAGGCCCAGGGCACCCCAAGAACTACTACCACCTGCCAGCTAGCCATTAAGCTCAGCCCCTGAAAGACTCTTGGGCAGAACAGCTGTTGTGTGAAGCAGGGCCTCAGGGAGTCACCAGGATGGGGCGAGTGGTGGTGTTCACCAGGTTACAACAGATTCAGATTTGGTGCCAGTGCTGGACCTGAGGCCACTCAGCAAAAGTCCCAGGGTATATCTAGGTCAGCCACCAACCGCCTGTGGACCTCTGCAGTGGGGTGCTGTCTGGAGGTCAACAGAGTAGAGCTAGTGGAGTTCGAGAGGCTAATGCAGACTCAGATTTGGTCATGTTGGGGGAGAGACCATGGCAGCCATTCCTCTGGCCCTCAACCCTGAAGCCACACAACTCAGTTTCTCCCTATATGTCTTTGGCACTCAACCCTCCCACCTCTTCCCCTATCCCCAAGCTTGACAGAATTCTTCAAGTTTTTAAAGAAAGACTGCTGCACAAGCCCAGGCTGGTTGGTGCTGAGAGCCCGGGGCTGTGTGTGAGTTGTCTTAGGGAGACATCAGGGTGGAGCTACTGGTGTTGACGAGGCTAATGTAGAATCAGATTTCATCACGTGGACAGAAGACTCAACACAAGAAAGAGGGCACCCGTCTGCCATGTGGGATGGCTCACCCCAAAACCACACAACTCCATTTCTCTCTGTCTCTGGCACCCCCGGCTGCTGCTGTCCCTCCACTGGATCCCAAGGTGAGTGAGAGTTGTGTTGTAAGAGGATGCCCGAGTTTCTACCAAACTTCCGTGCCACCCAGGCAGATAGAATCCCTGCTGATTTTCACAGCCAGATGGTATGTGGGCTCCTCGTCCTGGCTCTGTATTCTGGGCTGGAGGGAGGGCCTCTGCAACTGAGCCATCCCTCTGGTTCTCAAGTGCCACATGTCGGTGTAGGGCCAGCCTATTTCACATCTCTGCCCTTCCTACTGGTATCGGCATGGCTTCTTCTTTATATCCTTAGTTATAGGACTTACAGTCTTCACATGGTTATCCATCTTGTTTTATAATTGTTTTATCCAAACTGTGTTATAATTTAGTTGTTATTATTATTTTTTAATCCTTACCTGGGGACATACGTGGAGAGAGGAAGGGAGACAGAGAGAGAGAGAGAGGGAAACATGGATGTGAGAGAAACATCAATCGGTTGCCTTCTGTATATGACCCAACTAGGATCAAACCCACTACCCATGTATGTGTCCTGACCAGGAATTGAACCAGCAACTTTTTGGTACATAGGACAATACTCCAACCAACTGAGCCATTCCAGCTGGACTATTGTAATTTTCATGTCATTATGGGAGGAGGTGAGTGCAGCATCTACCTACTCTGACATCTTGACCAGAACCCATCCTATATCTTTTCATTGGAGAATTTAATGCTCTTACATTTTAAGTAATTATTGATCTATATGTAGTTATTGCTATTTTATTATTCATATATTTATCTTTTCTTCTTAACGAAGTCCCTTTAACATTTCTCGTAATATGGGTTTGGTAGTGATAAACTCCTTTAGCTTTTTCTTATCTGGAAAGCTCTTTTATCTGGCCTTTGATTCTAAATGATAGCTTTGCTGAGTGGAGTAATCTTGGTTGTGGGTTCTTGCTTTTCATCACTTTGAAAATTTTCTGCCAATCTCTTCGGGACTGCTCAGTCACGTATCTTTAAAGCTCCTGGTGCAAACTGCCTTCTGGGAAGGATGTCACATTTCTTCCTCCTGCCGACAGTGTGGATGAACCCTTCTTCCTGTTTAAAATGAGATCCCTCAGATCCTTCCAGATCTTGCTCAGATATCCACGTTACCGATGAAGAGACTGCGGCACAGAGTAGCGCAGTGACTTTCCAAGGTCCCCCCGTGAATGGTGGCACCCACGCTTCCCAACTCCCTGGCTGGGTTCTTTTCCCTTTGCCTGCCAGGCTGTCATCTTCAGTCTTTTGCTGTCCTAATGTGTATGTCCAAGGCCGGGTGTGAGTGGACCTGACAGGAGATTGCTCAGAGGACAGAGCAGGAACAGTTAAAGGGGGTTTCTCATGGTTAGGTAGAATTTGATGAGGAGAAGAGGAGATGAGCAGTGTGCAGAGTGAAGATGCTAACATTATTGAGAGTTCTCCAAATGCTTCCCATCTCCTGTGCTTCTCATCATCTTCGAGATTATCATTCCTGTTTTATAGAGGAACTAGATCCTGGGCACTTAGCTAAAACATAGCCAAGCTAGGACAGGTCTCATGACTCCTGACCCCCAAACTAGGGCTTCTTGTACTCCATCACTCTAGGAAGACTGGCCTGGGTGAAGCAGATTAGGGCTGGGGTGGGGGTGGGGTCTGAGCTCATCAGCCCCTTTCCTGAGTGTCAGAGATGCTAAGTCAGGGAGGGCAGCCCCGTGGCTGATGGGAGCATCGTCATTATCACAGCTGTCGCTGTCACCGGAGGAGAGAGGAACTGGGTGCTGGCCAGGTGGGCTGCACCAGGTGAAGGAAGAGACGGGCAGCATTTAACAACTATACTTCCACCCTACCAGCCCACAGGCCTGGCCGTGCAGGCCGCTGGAGCTGTTCCCACGGGCTGTGAGAGGAGGCCTGGGAGGGCAAGGCTGGAGGATGAAGGAAGCTCCAGTTCACCCAAAATAAAGTGCACTCCCCACGCCCCAAACCTAAGCTTTCTTAAGAGCATCCATCGTCCCTTGCTCTGGCGCTAAGTAGGGAGAGAGCTCTGCTCAGGGGCGCCCCGGGCCTCTACTTGCCAGTTGGCATGCCTGGGGCAAGGCGGAGGGCAGTGGAGGGGTTTGGACTTTCTGTAGGGACCTCAGGGGGCCACCAGAGGGTTTTGAACTGGTGCCCTGGCTGGAGCCATGCCCAATGGGATCTATGTCCTGGCCTTGTGGGGGTTTGGCACCACACACGTAAGAGACGCTCAAGAAACGCCTGAGGTTTTGAGCTGAAGGTTGGGAGATGCTAACCGGCAGGGAGTGGGGTGCTGAGAAAAGTCACACTCCCTCATTTTACACATGGAACGGGAAGCTCAGAGAGGGAAAGTGACTTCCCCAAGGCTTCACAGGTAATAGGGGTTAAGAGGTGAGAGTGGTTAGAGCGTGGTCCCCACACCGCACCGGAGGGTCATGGGTTTGATTCCCAGTCCAGGGCACAGACCTGGATTGCAGTTCATCCTGCCCCCAGTCAGGGTGCGTGTGGGAAGCAACCAGTTGATGTGTCTCTCTCACATGGATGCTTCTCTTTCTCTCTCTGTGCCCCTCTACCTTCCTCCCTCCCTCTCTTGCTCTCTGAAAAACAATGGAACAAAACATCCTCAGGTGAGGATTAATCAAAAAATGAGCAAGCAAACAACAACAACAAGAAGACAATGAGCCGAAACCAGTTTGGCTCAGTGGATAGAGCGTTGGTCTGCGGACTGAAAGGTCCCAGGTTCGATTCCGGTCAAGGGCATGTACCTTGGTTGCGGGCACATTCCCAGTAGAAGGTGTGCAAGAGGCAGCTGATCGATGTTTCTCTCTCATCAATGTTTCTAGCTCTCTATCCCTCTCCCTTCCTCTCTGTAAAAAATCAATAAAATATATTTAAAAAACAAAACAAAAAAAAAAAAACCCCAAACAAACAACAAAAAAAAACCAAGACAATGAGAGTAGAATCACAGACTTCAAACTTCCTGGCTTCGCCCTTTCGCCCATCACTTTGAATCCGTGCAAGAATACAGTACCTATTCTGCGTCTGTGCCATGTGTGGTGTACTCGTGTTGCTAGAAAGTTACGCAGACGGGTGTGTGCGCATTGCATGACGGGCCACAGTGGATGGGGGACGTGTGCCTGCTGTGTCGTGTCAGTGGGTGTGTGTCCCCGGGGCTGTGGCAGGCATGTGGGCAGAGGCACTGTGTGCTTTTCTCAGCGCCAGGACTGCAGCCGGGCGGCGGGGGTGGGCCCTGCCGGCTCTGGGAGGGGCAGGGAGGGGTTATGGGCCTGCCCGCCCCCACACTCGCCTCCCACCCTCCAACGTGGCAGCTACTTCTGGGGGAAGGCTCCAGCCAGACAGAATCAGAGATTGCAGAAATTGCATTTCCCTGACTCATGCTCTGGGCTGCGAGCACATTCTTGGCTCCCAGCCAGCATCTCAAAGCAGCAGGGCTGCCGGTGGGGGCCCCGGGCAGCTGAGGGAGGACAGAGAGCTGAGGGAGGACAGCCTGGCTACGGGCGCCTTTCTGGGCCCAGCTCTACCACATGTGCTATTAAAAGGAAAAAGGGATTGCACTTCCCTTCAGCTAACGTCCTATAATTAAACGTGAGATGCTGCGTAGGGTGCCCAGCCCAGGGCCTGGCTTCAGGGAAGTGCCCCTTACATGTCACTTCCCTTTCCTCCCCTCCCCCACCTCCCCACGGACACAGACCTAGTTCAAATCCCAGTTCGGACGGCAACTTTGCAGGATGCCCTTGGACACACTTAGACTCCCCGATCTTCAGTTTTCTCATGTTTGAAACGTGGACATTTTTACTTACCCCGGAAGTATTCGCTATGGTAATATGGATGTAGTTAGTTTTTGAATGATGTTATTTTTTTTTTGTCCTAGAATTCTATAGGGCGAGGGTGGCATGAACTTAGCCATCGACACCAAAGAACACTGCTTCTGTAATACCTGCCAGAACTGGGCCTGCCTACCTGGGCCTGTTCCTTTCTGGGCCTCAGTTTCCCCCTTTGTACAGTGTGAATACAGTTGAACGTGACGGTTTTCTGATTTCCTGCTGTCCACTCCTCTTGGGACCTAGAGACTATCCAGCTGAGCCCCTGTGGGCGGGGAGGGGAGAGCAGGAACAGCCCCAACAGGGAGCGGGAGGCCCTGGAGGAACCTGGCAGGAAACGGGGGAATTTCTCTGCAGGCCAGACCCTCTCCCCACTCCCCAAAGAGCACTTTTTCCAGAAAGTGCAGCCTGGGAGTGCGGGGGAAGGGCGGCAGTCAGCCGGGCCTGAGCTGGGCTCAGAGCTAAGAATAATGTGGCAAAGGCTCTTGACATTTTTTTTTGCTGATCTTGGAAATTTAAAGGAGCCTTACCCTTCTTTCTTCTGGGAGGCTGTGCCTGGAGCTCAGCAGACTCAGGCAGCCACTTCCCATCACTAGTGAGTGAAGCATCCCCAGCCACCTTTCCCGTGCCTCTTCTGCCATAACCTTGGCTGGGTACTGGGGACTCAAGTGAGAAGGAGAAGGCCCCCTGCCCGTCCTAAGTCTGCAGGGACAATACAGGGCGGTGACACAGAGATAATGTGGCACAGAGGAGGCTTCTGACCCAGTCTGAGCTACAGTAGGGAAGGGTCTGGCGAGGCTGGCAGAGTCTTCAGATCCAGCCCCCTCCCTAGGCCTCAGCTCCCCTATCTATCAATAGAGGGCATTGCCCTGACTGGTTTGGCTCAATGGATAGAGCGTCGGCCTGCGGACTGAAAGGTCCCAGGTTCGATTCTGGTTAAGGGCATGTACCTTGGTTGCAGGCACATCCCCAGTAGAAGGTGTGCAGGAGGCAGCTGGTCGATGTTTCTCTCTCATCGATGTTTCTAACTCTCTATCCCTCTCCCTTCCTCTCTGTAAAAAATCAATAATATATATATATATATATATATTTTTTTTTAAAATAGAGGGCATTGCTCCATTCCACTGTGACTTTCTAGGACTCAGGGTTTATTCAACGGCAGGAGCCTCAGTTTACCCTTCCCCCTCAGGGCGGTCACTGAGAGTCATAGGTCTCAGCTTGGCCTAAAGTGTTGGTGAGGCCTCAGAAAGCTAAGAGAGAGAAGAGTGTGGAAGAACGGAAATCTCTGTGGGATTTTGACCACTGGACCTGCTGGAAACCAAGGCAAACCCCTCCTTCACCCCACCAGCTTTCATGGACCCTTAGCTCTCTGGCCAGTTATCATCTGAGGGCCAAACTGGGGGTAGGTGGAGGGGCAGAAGGTGGGGTCCAGCCTGGGATGCAGATAGTTTTCCTGGACAGCAATGACTTATCCTTACGAGCAATCTATATCCTTAGAAACTATACACACTGAGGCAAGAAGGAAGCACATGAGAACCAGGATGGCCGCTCCAAAGAGATGACCACACCCTAAGACCGGAAGGTCTGCTATGGATCAGACCCGTCCTGTGCCAGAATCCTGGGCTGCCTCCGGGGGCCTGAGCGCCATCCTTGGTGGTGCCCGGGCGCTGGCCTTTTTTGGGTTACTGCAGGGAGGACTTCTGCCTGGGGCGGTAGACAGGAATCCATCACCTCCAAGATGCCTTGCAGGCCATGGTCTTTCATACTTTTGTTCTAAGGTTCTTTGACATTTAACATTCTTTGAGATTTAACATTCTGTGATTTTTTTTTTTTTTTTTAGGTGGATTCCAAGATTTCATGGGTCTCCGAGTAAGATGTCACATTCTATGGTAATCACTTTAGGATCCAAGTCATCTTGGAATCTTTGACCCTGATTCTGAGCGTCTGAAGCTCTTGGGATCTCAGAGTTCCCACAGTCCTTGCAATCAGACTTTGGGCTGCCGCCTAGCTCAGACTGAGGAGTTAGTCACTGCCCCCAGGCTGGGGTGGCCAGCAAGGGCCCTCCCCGCCCCCCACTGCTGCCAGGGGCCCGGAAGATCCATCACCCCATTGCTGGGGCTCATTTGCTTCCTTAGATCCAGGAATACACCTGGAAGGAAGATTCTCAGCACAGTTTGTTGACTGAGTGAGTGAGTGAATGAAGTATTCCTTCAGCTCCATATTGTGCCCCTCTGATACCTATCATTTCACTATGAATAAGATTGAGGCCTGGCTGGCATGGCTCAGAGGTTGAGTGTCAACCTATGAACTAGGAGGCCACAGTTCCATTCACAGTCCGGGCATATGCCTGGGTCTTGGGCTCAATCTCCAGTATGAGGTGTGCGGGAAGCAACCAATCAATGATTCTCTCTCATTGATGTTTCCATCTCTCTCTCCCTCTCCCTTCCTATATGAAATCAATAAAAATATATTTTTAAAAAAGAAGAAGATTGGGGTAAGAGTTTCCTAGATAATCTGCCTTCCTCCGTTCCTAGCATTAACCCCGTCTCAGGATGTACTTCCTCAAGGGCAGGGACTTTGTCCATCTTCAGTGCCCAGAACAAAAGGGAGCCCCCAGCTCAGCTCAGGTATCAAGGAGTTATCAGCTGTGGGAGGTGAGGTGGGGATAGTTGATAATGAGACCTGGGCCTGTGGGAGGGGACCAGACAGGAGGTGAGGCGGGGGAGGAGGGGGGCAGGGATGACCAAGGAGAGAAAAACAGGGACAATACCTTCAACAATAAAGATAAATTAAAAACAACATCAATATATGAACAACAAATACATATCTATCAACAAGTGAACCTAAAAATCAAGTGAATTAAAAATCTGAGGAACAGAATAAACTGGTGAATATAATAGAATCAGGAGCATAGAAAGAGAGTGGACTGATAATTCTCAGGGGAAAGGGGTGTGGGGGGTATGGGAAGAGATTAGACAAAAATCTATGGATGAGGACAGGGTGGAGTGGGAACCAGATGGAGGGGAGCTATGGGGGAGGGGGGGGAAGGAGAAACAATTGTAAGGATCTGAACAATAAAAATTTATTAAATAAAAAAAATAAAAACCCAGACAGGGAGGAAAGCACGCACTGGTCTGTGCCCATAATGACAGCACCACGTTTCACAGCCAAAGGAACTGAGGCACAGCAAGGAGAGTAACTTGGGGGTCACACAGCACATTACTCAACGGGCACCCCTCCAGGCCCCACAAGACTACCTGATGCTCCCGCGTGGCTGTGCCTCTATCACTTCAACCCTTCCCGGAGTGAGTGAGGGTCAGGTATGGGGTCTGGCTGGGTCCCGCTCCTCCTCAGGTGGGTAAGGGAGGCGAAACTGCCTCCCAACCTCTGACCACCTCCCTGAGACAGAGAAGAGGGGCCCTGACTGCGTCGAGGGCAGGTAGAGGAAGCAAACGTTTTAGCTCCCAAACAGGGTGGGGTCTGGGGAGTGGATCCCCGCCCGGCAGAGCCGGGGCAGGGAAAGGGGTGTTGGAAGAATGTGCGATGGAGGAGGTGGGGGTGCGGAGAGCCTGGGGGTGGGAAGGGGGCTGGACCCAGGAGCCCCGCGTCCCCTCCAGCTCAGCCGTCCGAACGCCACCCACCCCCGCCTCCGGGACCAGAGGGATCGGATCTCCCCGGAGTCGGAGGACGCCGGCCTGTGCAGGTCGCTCGGTCCGGGCGCCGGCCCCGCGGCGGGGTCTCCCCGCGCCCCACCCGGCGGCGGAGGCGGTAGGACCCAGGGGCCGGGAGGCGCCGCGGAGGGAGGGGCGGGGGCAGGGCGGTCTGGGGGAGGTCTCTGGCTTTTTTTGGCGGAGTCCCGTGTGCCCTCCGGAAGCTTTTCCAACTTTCCAGAAGTTTCTCGGGACAGGGCGGGAGGAGGGGACAGCATATATAGAGCGGGGGTAGGTGGAGCATCGGAGATTGGAGTCTGTCCGTCCGCCGCCGCCGCCGCCGCAGCTGCAGCGCCAGAGCTCCGTCCCTGCCAGCGCGGCCGCCCAGGTGAGGCGGGGGCTGCCGGGCTGGGGGTGGGGGTGCGGTGAGCGGGGCGGTCGGCCCCCGGGAGGGTTGGAGGCCAGCTCAGAGCCTGCAAACCGGAGTCTCTGCACTTTGGGGGCAGCTGGAGGGTTGGGATTGAGAACCCCGGGGCTAGGTGGCCCTGGCGGGGCAGCCTGAGGGCAGATATCAGAAAAGGTGCAGGTCGGGGATCCAGAAAAAGTGCAGGCTTCCCCCAAAGTGTGGAGCAGGGGTGTGAAGACCGGGAGGAAACGGTGGGGCTGGGGCTGGGGCTGGGATGCTGAGACTGGACCCTCTGTAGGGAGCAGGCAAGAGGAGATGGGTCCTGGGGCGCCTTCCAGGGACAGGGGGACCCGGCCAGCCCTGCAGTGGAGTCACCCTGGCCGCTGCCACCCGGTTCCTGGAGTAACTGCAGGGTTCGGGCTGCTTCTTCCGTGGCCCGCTCCCCTGCCCCCACCTTGGGGCATTCCTGAGGCTGCTGGGCTGGGGGAAAAAGAATGGGACCGCGTCCAGCCGGGCCCCAAGGCCTGGCCCCTCCTCTTCCCTGGCTTCCGCCTGGTCCCTCCGGGCTGCAGGGCCCGGATGGAGGCCCGGGGAAATTAGGGGGCTTGGGTTCCCTGGAAGTCTGGATGGGACCACACCCTTCCGCCCATCCCCCCTTCCCGAGGCCTCCTGCTCTCCTCCTTTTGTCTCTGTGCAGAGGGATTCCCGGCAGAGTTTTTTTTTTTTTTTTTTTTTTACTGGCTATGTAACGGGACACCACATCCAGCCCTCAGCCCTCCGAAGAGGCTCTGTGGGTGCTTCTGGGGTTCGCGGGGAGCCCTGTGCTAGAGGCCTGACCCCTCAGTTTCTCCCGAGGCCCAGTGAGTGGGTGATCTCCAGGTCCCCATAGATCTGGGACTCGTTAGGCCTTCTTCCCTGCTACAGAGGGCATGGCAGGGCAGGGCAGGCTGAAGTTGGGGTTCTTTTGGGGGGCTGGGCCTTCCAGGCTCTCCGTGACCACCCCCCGCAGCTCTGCCGGATCCCATCCTCCTCACGCCTCTGTTTTCTTTCAGAATGAAAAAGGCAGGCAGTGACCTCCCCCAGAGGCAGTTTCAAGGTACTTTAGACCTCCCTCCAGCGTTTGAGACCCTCTCTCTCTGGTGGCCTTGCTGGCAGCTGCTTCCCTTCCCTCTTTTGTGCAAAAACCCGGAATACAGTCTCCACTCAGCCCTGCTTGCTGTGGCGTCAGAGGGTGTATTTTTCTTGGTGGGCCTCCCGGTGGCCTAAGGGCTGGAATTTCTCTGTGGAAACATGGGCCGGGCTGTGGGAGGCCGGCGTGCTTGCAGGAACTTGCCTTCCTCCGGTTCCTGCTCCTGGGTTAACAGGCGGTCCTTCTCCGCGTCTCCGCGACTCCCTGCAGAGGCCCGTGTGCGCCCTGGAAGCCAGGCAGGGAGGCCCCATGGCTCCCCGAGGGACCCGAGCGTGGGCCTGCCTCCCGGGCTGGGAGCCCCCCTCTAGCGGTTGGAGATAATTCCATTTCCAGACTGCCACGTCGCTGCCGCCGCAGCAGGAGAAGCAGGAGCGCAGCTGTGTGGCTGCCGGAGGAATCCCAAACTAGTGATTTGGTGCTTTCTGGAAAAGCCCCTCCCAGCGCTCTGAGGCTGGCTCCCTGGCTGGGAGTGGGGGCTGTGGAGATGGTGACTGCTGCCACGTGGCAGGGCTGCGGGCTGGTCTTGACTGTCTCCCAAGAAGATGCTGGTGGCCTCGAGGGGCCTGAGCTCTGTCATCAGCGGTCTGGGCGAGAGGGGGCCTTGGAAGGGGGTGCCCCTGTGCCTGTTGTCCTGGCGTAATAATGAGTAGTGCCTCAGTCTACTCTTTTGAGTGGCCCTGTTTGGAGGCTCCAGGCCTGGTGAGGGAAGGAGGTGGCCAGGCCCCAAGATATGGCCTCCCCAAGCTGTACTTCAGGATGAGCCCTCGCTTACCTCCAAAACCTGTACTCTAGGGAACAGATCTCTCTTGTACGTTCCCCCAGGCATTGTGGGTCTCCAGGCCTTCTCCTCCCTCCCCATGGACCCTTTGCTTCTCCTCTGCCCTGCACCTTTAAGGACGGAGCAGCCCAGGGCTGGGGGCGGGCTGCTTGGGTTCCCTGGGGGGGGGGGGGGCTGCAGCATTGGAGTCTTCCCACAAACCCAGGGCTCCCACAGGCGGGCCCACGACCTGAGGCTCTTCCCCCAGGACTCTGACTTTTTGCTCCGCCTGGAGGAGGACCATGAGATGGCATCGGACAGAGCAGTGGGATCCAGGGTCCCTTCCGACCCTCCCCTTGGCCCTGTCACTCTTCTGTCCTATGTAGAGAAACTGTTTTGATGGGAGACCCCAGAGAGTGGAGTTTATCTTAGGGGACCTAAGGGCATCCCTGCATCTGCAAAGCAGATGGCTGTCCCCAGCTTCCTGGGAGGCTGAACACACATCTAGCCAATCTGTGGGGGAGGGCGGAAGAGGGGGTGTCACTGCTGCATTGAACTGTAGCTTACCCCCTCCCCCAGTATCCTTCCTCTCAGGAAACCTTTTCTCCCACCCACCTAGCTCTTGTCCTGGGGATTTCCCGTCACTCCAGAGGCTGTGGACAAATGGGCGGGCATGTCCCTGCTAAGACAGAGGCCGTGGGCATGAAGACGGAGATCCTTACAGCTTGGGAAGTAGAGACTGCGGCTCAGAGAGGGGTGGCACACACCTGTGTGTACACATACGCGCTCTGAAAGTCACCCTGGGGGCAGCTGAGCGGAGCCTCTGAGCTCTCCCATTTAATAAGTGAGCCGGCCAATGACTCATTAACATCCAGGACGGAATGAAAGGCCTGGGGGAGGGACCGGCCTACGATTCTGTCCTTTGTGGCTTCATGCAGACCCTTAGCCCACCTTCCACTTTTCCCACTGGAAAAGGACCTCATGTTTGCATGAAGATGAGAACTAACCTTTATACAAACTGGCCAAGTGGCCCTGGTTTCTGTTCTTTCAGCAACAACTGGGGCTTTTGTGTGCTAGGCACTGGGGATCCTAAGGGAAGCCAGACTGGCTAGGGTTCCTCTCCTCCTGGAGGTCACAGACTAGTTAGGGATGGAGATAATACCCAAGGGTCACATCGGCCTAAGTCCGTGGTCGGCAAACTGTGGCTCTCGAGCCACATGCAGCTCGCGAGCCGCGGTTTGCCGCTCTGTTGACTAATGAGTTTGCTGACCACTGGGATGGGGGCTTAATCATAAGGCACAACAACAGCCTGTAATTATTGGAATTGAGGGTCTAGGCCAGTGGTCGGCAAACTCATTAGTCAACAGAGCAGCAAACCGCTGCTGAGTGTTGTAAGTTCGGTGCAAGAAATCACTAGGGTGGATGTGATGACTTCCCAGGAACCCTGCTTTGGATGCGACACCAAGCCAGGCCTCTGTGAGGTGGGCAGTCGAAGGCCCCCCAGTCTGGGAAATCCTGAGTTAGGTCTGGACTCTAGGGAGCTTGGTGGCAGCCAGAGGCCGGGGACGGTTGTGGGGAGGGCCGCCCGGGGCTTCAGGGCCACACTCTCTCTGCAGCCCTCACAGGTCCTCCTTGGCGGCACACACCACCCACCTCCCAGCCATGCGCTCCCTCCTGCTCACCAGCGCCTTCTGCCTCCTGGCCGCGGCCGTGGCCCTGGCCGCCGAGGTGAAGAAGCCCGCAGCCGCCGCGGCCCCCGGCACCGCCGAGAAGCTGAGCCCCAAGGCCACCACGCTCGCCGAGCGCAGCGCCGGCCTGGCCTTCAGCCTGTACCACGCCATGGCCAAGGACCAGGCGGTGGAGAACATCCTGCTGTCGCCCCTGGTGGTGGCCTCCTCGCTGGGGCTCGTGTCCCTGGGCGGCAAGGCGGCCACGGCGTCGCAGGCCAAGGCGGTGCTGAGCGCGGAGCAGCTGCGGGACGAGGAGGTGCACGCGGGGCTGGGCGAGCTGCTGCGCTCGCTCAGCAACAGCACGGCCCGCAACGTGACCTGGAAGCTGGGCAGCCGCCTGTACGGGCCCAGCTCCGTGAGCTTCGCCGACGACTTCGTGCGCAGCAGCAAGCTGCACTACAACTGCGAGCACTCCAAGATCAACTTCCGCGACAAGCGCAGCGCCCTGCAGTCCATCAACGAGTGGGCCGCCCAGACCACGGACGGCAAGCTGCCCGAGGTCACCAAGGAGGTGGAGCGCACGGACGGCGCACTGCTGGTCAACGCCATGTTCTTCAAGCGTGAGTCCGCGGGGCGGGGCGCGGCCTTCCGTCCCCAGAGCCCCTAGCAAGGTCACCCGTGTTCCTGTGCCCGGTACCCCCCTGCTGGTCAGTAAAAACCTTCATAGCAACCACGGAGGCAGGCCCGGTGATTAAACCTTTCACACGCAAGACATTAGGTCCAGAGAGGCGTAGTGCTGTGTCTAAAGCAGGGGTCCTCAAACTTTTTAAAGTGGGGGCCAGATCACGGTCCCTCAGAGAGCTGGAGGGCCGGGCTATATGAATTACTAATTCCTACTGTAACACCTTGGCTGCGCTCACTGCCCAAAAAACCTGGCGGGCAGGATCAGACTCCCCTGGGGGCTGCATGTGGCCCGCGGGCCGTAGTTTGAAGACCCCTGGTAAAGGAATGGGTCAGGGGCAAGCCCAGCCAAGGGACCACGGAGGAGGCACTCCCGCGGTGCGGCAGTCACGTTGGGCGGCTCACTCGTTGATGGACTGCAGGGCGCTGCGCTTGTCGCGGAAGTTGATCTTGGAGTGCTCACAGTTGTGCTTAGTATTTTGGAATCAGAACAGTTCAGTCATCACTTAGTATTTTGGAATCAGAACAGTTCAGTCATCACTTGTGTCTCAGGAGTGAGCTGGAGGAAGGCCCCGCACCTGTGATCACGCCTCATCCTCAGAACAGTCCTCTGGGGGCCAGCGGTGTTCCCTCCACGGCGCAGGGGAGGGAGCCGAGGCTCCGCGCGGACGCAGGCCCCGGTGTATCCGGGTGGAGGCGGAGATTTGATTTGGGGTTCATGCTCATTTCTGAGTACCTAATGTGGACACCGTTGTTCCTCTCTTGGTGTGCTGCTGTGAGGATGAGGTACTCCCCTTTTTACAAACAAGGGGCCCAGCGTAGGAGGGGTGAAAGGTCTCATCGCCAGTCAGCAGCTGGGTCTGGATTTGAACACAGGCCAGGTTATGAGGCAGGGCAGGCTCAGGCCACTGTCACACGTGCATGGTTTTGTGGGTCATGTGTCCGGCCGAGTAGATAGGACTTGCAGACAAGGCTGAAGAGTAGTCTTGGGACACTCCCTGCCCAGGGCACCACTCCCCCCCCCCTGCAGTTACTAGTTGGGGAGAGAAGTCCAGCTCAGCACGTGTTGCCCAAATGTCTGATAGGGGCACCGGGGCAGAGGGCACACCTGGCCGTGGCTGAGCAGAGTGTCCTTCTGAAGGGAGTCCCTGCCCTGTGGAAACAGCCGGGCCCTGACTGAAGCAGGACACTGTGCTCTGTGGGCCCGATGCTGGAGGGCGGGAGGGAGAGGTGGGTTGCAGCCGACATCTGTTTCTGACCTTGTATCCCGCTCCCTCCTACAGCACACTGGGACGAGAGGTTCCACCACAAGATGGTGGATAACCGAGGCTTCATGGTGACCCGTTCCTACACCGTGGGCGTCACAATGATGCACCGGACAGGTAGGTGCCTCGCAGAGCAAGGGGGCCGAGGCGGGGATCCCAGGGTTCTTGGGGCCTGGCCCACCACGGCCCCGCAGGGTGCTCACTGCCCCCTCTGCCCTTTCCCCAGGCCTCTACAACTATTATGATGACGAGAAGGAGAAGCTGCAAATGGTGGAGATGCCCCTGGCCCACAAGCTCTCCAGCCTCATCATCCTCATGCCCCACCATGTGGAGCCCCTGGAGCGCCTGGAAAAGATGCTGACCAAAGAGCAGTTGAAGACCTGGATGGGGAAGATGCAAAAGAGGGCTGTTGCCATCTCCCTGCCCAAGGGGGTGGTGGAAGTGACCCATGACCTTCAGGTAAGGGGTGGCCCCACTCAGGGCCCCTGGGCTGATAGGAGGGGGGTACTTGGGGCATCCATCACCAGCTCAGCACGTCTGTCCTGAGCCTCTCGGGGTGTCTAGGCAGTATTGAGCTCTGTTTTCGGGGTAACTGGTGGAGGAGGCACAGGCCCTGCTCTTGGAAGGGAAGATGATGGTAACATCAGTTCCTAAATATAATTGAGCACTTACTGTGTGCCAGACACTCATCTAAGCACTTTACATGTTAAACTCTGGGTCCTCGAAACAACCTTATTAGGTCGGACTATCAACCTTATTTTACAGATGAGGAAACTGAGGCTCAGAAAGATTGCATAATTTAAAGTCACACAACCAATACCTCAGACGTTTGGCACTAAGCCATGCCCTTGATCCTGTGCTGCCTCTGAGAGCCTGACTGCCCCGGTTGTAGACTGTTCAAGCTGGAGGCTCGTCCCCTGTGCAGTGATAAGACTAGTCATGGCTTTCAGCTGGATGGCTGGAAACGTAAATCATCCGCTCAACGTGATTTCCCCCTCATGGCCAGTGGCTTGACAGAGTAAGGTCACCCTGGCTAATAAGTGGTGGAGCTGCCATTAGTCCTGCAGGTAAAAGCTTAGCATGGCCTTTCTTTTTCTTTTTCTTTTTTTAAATATATTTTATTGATTTTTTTTTTTTTTTTACACAGAGGAAGGGAGAGGGATAGAGTTAGAAACATTGAAGAGAGAGAAACATCGATCAACTGCCTCCTGCACGCCCCCTACTGGGGAGCCCACAACCAAGGTACATGCCCTTGACAGGAATCGAACCTGGGACTCCTCAGTCCACAGGCCGATGCTCTATCCACTGAGCCAAACCGGGTAGGGCTAGAGTGGCCTTTTTGTCAGTAAGGAGAAAGGTGTTTTTTTTTTTTTTACCTACTCCAAAGGGAAAACTTTCAGCTCATTCTTGCCTTGGATGCCAAACATGGTTTCTTGGCAGGCCTCTTACCCAGAGAGTTGATTCAGTCTTGCTGCTGAGAGAGCATGGAGAGAGAAAGCTTGGGTGAAATGGGACTGAGATTCCAAACCAGAGCCTAGTGGAGCTCAGATGGTCTGTCCAGCAGAAAGCACTGAGGCTTCTGGTGAGGAGCTGTCCCTGTCTCCCTCCTGTCCCGTCCCTGCTTTTCACCAGCCCCTCTGCAGTGGCTCTTCCCTGACGCCGTTCTCCCCTTCTTTCCGCTGTGTCTTCCTGGGACCCACCAGTCCATGGGGTAGATCCAGTTGGGAAATTCGAAGTGTGTCACTTGCTAAGGTCATCAGGACTGAAATAGCGGGGCCTAGAATGCCTGTCCCGGGACCAAGTTGTCCGTGCTGGGGAGGGAGACGGTCCTGCCGGAGCCTGGGCCCTGGAGGCTGCTGTTCACTCAGCCCACGGTCCTTTCCTGCTGCCTCGTCCGCTCTGAGAACCAGGGAGGTGGGCCCTGCCTTGGGGGAGGTCTGAGCCGGGAAGGAGACGGAGGGAGGGCAGGGGACTGAGGCCAGAAGGCATGGCTCCAGTCCTGTGGGAGAGGGAAGTTTCCCGGATGATGTGGTATCTAAAGAGCCCTCCAGGGAGAGAGGGTGGCATCCAGGATGCTGGTTGCTCAGTGGGGCTGTGGGATGGAGAGCAGGGTGGGGAGTGCTTACGGGCAGAGCCTGTGGTGTAAGAGCTTGTGCTTGGCTTCCCAGGACTGGGCAGAGCCATGGACAGGGTGTCTGCGTGTAAATGTGTAGAAATATTTTTTCTATGGAAATGTATAGAAATATTTTTAAAGTAGATTAGTGCAATGAACCCTCATTTTTAAAGTAGATTAGTGCAGTGAACCCCTAGCTTCAACCGTCATCCACTCATGACCAATAAGGATTCATCTATACATACCCATTCCTCCCCATCACATTATTTTGAAGCAAATCCCAGGCATCATTTCACTCTGAAAGGGCCTTAAACCCCAGCGTGACCTGGTCATAGCTGTCCTTAGATTAGCTTTTCCTGAACTTGAGTGTGCTGAGAATTACCCTGAAGAGTTTGTTTAGAAAGGTCCTGGCTCCGCCCCCAGAGACTGACTCAGGGGCCCTGGGCTGGGTCCAGGGGGTGTGCATGTCATATGAGCTCTCCAGTGGTGTTGATGCTGGCTCTTCAAACAACCGCACTTGGAGAAGCGCTGCTCAAGATTGCTCAGAAGGACCAGGGATGCATCCTGCCCTCCCCCACTTCCTGCTCCTCCCTCTTATCCCCCCCCCCCCCCCCGAGTTTCAGTTTCCTCATCCGTGAAGTGGAGATTATAAGCTCTTACAGGCTTGCCATGAGAGTTCAAGTACCCACGCCATGTCTGGCACACAGATGGCTATGGAGG
Source organism: Pipistrellus hanaki (assembly GCF_964339955.1). NCBI lineage: Eukaryota > Metazoa > Chordata > Mammalia > Chiroptera > Vespertilionidae > Pipistrellus > Pipistrellus hanaki. The sequence continues at coordinate 41,405,296 of NC_140511.1, read as the reverse complement.
GCGGGAGACGGTGGGCGGTGTGGGCGGAGGGTGAAGGTCAGGAGGCCTCGTCCACGGTGGCCTCACCTGGCCCCCACCCACCTGGTTCCACAGAAGCACCTGGCCGGCCTGGGCCTGACGGAGGCCATCGACAAGAACAAGGCAGATCTGTCACGCATGTCGGGCAAGAAGGACCTGTACCTGGCCAGCGTGTTCCACGCCACCGCCTTCGAGTGGGACACAGAAGGCAACCCCTTCGACCAGGACATCTACGGGCGCGAGGAGCTGCGCAGCCCCAAGCTCTTCTACGCCGACCACCCCTTCATCTTCCTGGTGCGAGACTCCCAGACCGGCTCCCTGCTGTTCATTGGGCGCCTGGTTCGGCCCAAGGGGGACAAGATGCGAGACGAGTTGTAGGGCTCCAGGGTGTGTGGGCACGGGATGGCAGGAGGCAACTGGAGGCTCCTGAGACACATGGGTGCTATGGGGTGGGGAGAGCTGAGGTACTGACCTTGGATATTCCATGGGGTGGGAGGGGGGTGTGTGGGGGGGAACAGCAGGCTTCCTGTGGGGCAGGGCGGACCTTCCCGGCCTCCATTCACTCTGCTCGGACATAGGCTCCCGGATAATCACGATGCAGAGCCCAGCCCCACCTCCTGCGTGACCTCAGAGCCCTCGATCAGTGTTCATATTTATAGCCAGTGCTTCCTCATCTGTGAGGTGGAGGAGCTAGGCCTTTGGCTGAGCTCTCCTGGAATGGGGACCCTCCTTTCCTAATCCTACCACCACCTCAGCTCCCTCCCCAGCTCCATCCCCAATCTCCTCCCGTCTCCCCTCAACAATAAAAACTAGGTGCTGCAGCCCCCGGATGGTCACCCCCACAGGAGCCCTGGCCCCGGTGAGGGGATCGGGGGATGGCTCCTGGTGCGGGGGCTCCTGGGTAGACTCTGGTCAGGTATTCTGGGGATGAACTTTTCCCCCCCTTTAATAGATTTTCAAAGACGGGGAGGGAAGGGAGAAAATGAGCCTTTTGTTGCTATCAAACCAAGAACGTATTTGTACAATTTTTTTTTTCAATAAAACTTTTCCAATAAAATTGTGTTGGCGCATGAAGACGGTTGGACCAAAGATGCCCGTGTCATTCTTCCTCGGGGACAAGAGCTCCTTCTGTTCAGCCAGGTTTGCTGCTAACAGCCCATGCCAGGCTGTGAAATGCTGGCAGCTAACCTCAGATGACCCGGTGCGGGAGGCGATGACACTGCGGCAGGCCTGCTGCATGCTGACTCTGGAGATGGCTTCTCAGCTGGGAGGGAATGGGGTGTGTGTGTGTGTGGGGGGGGGGGGGAGGTCCCCTGGAGAGGTGGCTGCAGGGCAGGCATGATGGCGCTGCATCTGGAGCCCAGGGCATCCCCGTCCTGTTGTAGGAGCACCAGGCTTTGGCCCCTAACCTCTCACTTCAAGCTGACCTCCCTCGTTCGCACCCAGGGCCCGTGGGTACAAGCTCAGGCTGCCTGGCGGGGCAGGGCTTTGGAAGGAAGGAGCCTGTGGGATCTTTGTTCTGTGTCTGCGTTTGTAGCAGAAGAGGGACCTGCCATTGTCCTCACTTTGGTTCCTTCTCATGGTCCTCCGGACTCCTGACACCACAGCTCGGGGAGGGAGAGGGCGATGTACAGGTGGGATGTACAGGATAGAAGGCACATGGCGGAGGAGGCAGGGGAGCAGAGGAAACTGGATTTGAGCCCACCCCTACCTCTTGCTGGCTATGTGACCTTGACGGGTCACTCCCTTTGGGCACATCTCTGTCTTCTCTCTCAACAACTGCCCTGGGGGTTGGTCTAGGGCGGATCCTGCCTACTGGGCAGTCCCTTCGGAGTCCTCTAAGATCTGAATGTGGTGCAGAAAGGCCAGCTGACTTACTCCCATACTACTACAATGTAACTTAACAGCTGTTCGGAGCTCCAGATCTGCCCTGTGCTGTGGACCCAGTAAATTAGATCTCTGCCCTCAAGGGGAGACACCTAGAGGCAGAGACTTAAATAACAAGAGTGCTTGGTACCCACTGTGTCCCAGCCCCTGGATCAGTCTGCTTCCAGACATGCCACATGTATTCCCCGGCCTCAGGACCTTCCCACTAGCTGTTCTCCATGGCAAGTGGCTCTTCTAGGTCTTTGCAGGGCTGCTTTTATTGATTTCAGAGAGGAAGGGAGAGGGAGAGAGAGAGATAGAAACATCAATGGTGAGAGAGAATCATTAATTGGCCGCCTCCTGCATGCTCCCTTCTGGGGATTGAGTCTGAAACCTGGGCATGTGCCCTAACTGGGAATCAAACCTCGACCTCCTGCTTCATAGGTCGACGCTCAACCACTGAGCCACACTGGCCAGGCTTAGGCCTGCTTTTTCCAGAACTCAGCCTGAATGCCATGTGCTCAATGAGGCCTTCCCTGACCACACAATATAAATAGCTCCTCCCCCACCTTAGTTTCTTTGCTGTTTTCTCATTTTACTGACTTCTTAATGCTATGACGTTATCCACCTATTTACACATTCACTTTCCACTACTGTGAGAATAGGGTTCATCTCTTGTCCATCACTACGTTCTACCCCTAGAGTCAGCATGCACTGCACATAAGACACCCAACACTTATTTGCTGAGTAAATGAAAAGGCTGAGGCAGAAGGTCCCAGGGCCATGGGAATCCAGAGGTGGAAGCCATGACTGCCACGAGGAGGACACGGGAGGTTCTCAGGGGGAAGTGGCATGTAGGCTGTCCTGAAGGATGAGGAGGTATTTCTCAATCAGAATAATGACTTTAGTAATAGCAGCTGGTACTACCTTCCTGTTCTGCTTCTATGTGCCAAGCACTGTGTGGTTCCTAGACATGCTTATAACCCTAGCCTCCCAGCAGCTTGGCGACATAGAGATCATCCCCATTTTACAGGTGAGGTAACTGAGGCTGAGAGGTTCAATGGCCTGCCTGAGGGCCTGCAAATTGCTCCCAGTCAGTTGGTTAATTGTTCTTCCCCACCACCCAGGAGAGGAACTGGCCAGAGACCAGGAATAAAGGTGCTTAACCTGCTTACACTCTATTTGTCATCCCACTTTCTCCCCACGATAGCTCAGGTACATGGGAAGTCCTCCTACCTCGACAGGTGCGGCTCAGAGATGGGCCCCAAAGTTCAGCCTGCGACAGCTCCCTGACCAGGTGTTAGTGGGCGGTGAGGAGCCAGGCCTGGATGTGGGGGCCGCCCAGATGGCATAAAGGGGGGCCGTGACCACCTGGGGCACAGGAAAGGGTGGAGAGAGGTCTGTCTGTGCTCCCACTGCGCAGGGGTGGGTGGAGCTGCTGGTGGGGAGGCTGGCACAGGGCGGGGGTGGAGGTGGGTAAGCCAAGGTCTGGCTGGTGGTCGGCCAGCGGCTGTAGGTCAGATCAGCTTTGCCAACTCTGGGGAGCTGTTCAGGGAGAGAATCTGTGAGGGGTACAGTCGCGGCCTTTCCCAGGAGCAGCCATCAGGGGCTCCCGCGAGGCCTCAGCCCAGCTCCTGGGGGCGGGAAAGGGGGTCTCCAAGGCCGGCCAGAGCGGGAGGGCAGAGGGCAGCGACCCGGTCCGGTCCAAGTCCGCCGGATGCAGCATGTGCATCCCACAGCCCAATCCCTGCCCCCAGCCTGGCGGGGCCAGGCTGCACCAAAAGAGAACCCCGGAGCCCAGGCCCGCAGCTGGGGATCAGGCGGGGGGTGAGCCTGTGGGCGTGGCGGTGTGCAAGCGCCGCGGGCTGGGCTGTGGGCGGCGGGAGGAGCCCGGCTGTAGAACCCAGAACCAGGCTAGGGGGCTCCTGTGCGGAGTGTGGGCATCTTCAGATCCCCGTCTCAGATCGGGGCTCAGACGCTCAACCACTCAGATTAGGCCCTGGACCAGGAGCAGGAACAACTCCGCTTTCAGAGATTCTCCTTCCTCCACCCCCCCTCCCCTTCCCCTGTTCCCTACCCCCATCCCGCCCCGCCCCCTCTCAACCTCCTCTCCCCGCCCCCAGGCGGTGACATAGGTGCAGGCTGAGCCCTCCCAGGGGAGGGACGGGAAGGAGGAGGGCTGGGGAGGATGGATGCTAGGAGGGGCTGGGAGATGCCTGCAGCAGGGAAGAACCAGGCCTGAAGGCAGTCAGTCTGCTTCTGGGCAGGGTGAGGAGGATCTAGTTCATTTCCGCTTTCCCCGCTCCAGCCCAGGACCAAAGCTTGGCCCTCGCCTCCCTCACTGGGCCGTCTTTCTAGGCGGTAGGAAGCTGGCTGAGATGCTGATGTAGTGGCTGCCTGCACGATGTAGGATCTCCTCTAATTGATGTAGGATCATCTCTAATTGTCAGCACCAGGACCCTTTGACAAATTCATTGAGGTGACTTGCTGGGCTGGAACCCAGGTCAGCCCTCTCCCAAGTGGAAGCTGCCATGTTTGACAGCCACCCGGTCCTCATCTGCACGCTCAGCAGGTGTCAGAGCGTCACTCTCCTTATGGAATCCCTGCTGGCCCCACAGGCCCCTGGCTTCTCCTGGTAGTTTAGGGTCAGCCCTTCTCAGTCCCTTTGTGCCCTCTATTCCTACCTCCGACCAGTCTCCAAGCTTTGAGCTGGGCCCACTTGTCTTTCCATTCAGACACTGTCCCTGGGGGAGCTCATTGTGTGCCCTCCCCAACATGAGGCTTCAGTGAGGAGCCCCCCAACCCTCCCGGCCCCCCACCTCCCATGGACACAAAGGCAGCTCTCTTCAGAGCTGGAAACCCAGCAGGCGATGGTCTGGATATCTGCCCCAGGATGTTACACATCTCAGAGATGGCACCATCACCTGCCTGGCCCGTGGGAACCTGCATGCAATGGGACCAGGTGTGTGGGTCAGAGGGAGAACTGAAAGGAGGGAGGTGTCCATACAGGAGACTTCTTTTGCCTCCCTGTGGCCCTTTCTTGTCTGCAGGGCCCCATTGCAACGCACAAGGCAGCAAGCTGTGTGTTGGGCCAGGAAGAATCCTGTGTGTGTGTGTGTGTGTGTGTGTGTGTTATGGAGTTGCTTCTGAGGCAGAAATCCCTGGTTCTGTTGGGAGAGGGGTGGGGAGATAGGCCTGGGGTCCGTTGCTCAGAAAAATTTGGACGTCACCATCGCTTCCTGTAGTGATTCTCTATACGAATCCAGCTGAGCTCCTTCAGAGCCCTGTAACAAAGACCTTTAAAAGGGGTTAGTATCCATAAGGGGCATAAAAATCTTCCAGGGGGATGAGTGTTCCTTGGGAGCCAGCTCTGGTGAGGGCAATGGTGGAGCTCCCCCTACGCCCCCAGGTCCCTGAGGGTTTGGGGTTTTGAAGGGGAAGCTGTCATGGCCCAGACCCTGGGGTCCTCACAGGACCCATCTCTAATCAAGGCAGAACTTCAGCCCCTCGGCAGCCCCCAGTCTTCTTCCCTGGCCCACCAGCAACACACTCATAGCTCCCAAGACTGACCTCCTCACTCCCTGCCTGGGGTCCTGGGATTCAGAAAACTGGTCTCCTGTGCCTGGTCCCAGTTTTCTGCCCAGAGAGCTGCGCATCCCTTGGCCAAACCCCCATGCAAAGCAGGTCCCTTTCATTCAAGGACCTCTGGAGGGGCTTCCTCTGGCTCTCCAGCCACACGTGATGCCCCTCTCCATCCCCTACTCGGGCTGTGTGAACGCCATGGCCACTTTCTCTGAGAAACTTTCCTGGCTTCCCCTCCTGGTATCTTCTCAAACCGGGCCTGGAGTTGTCCCACGCCCCCACACAACTTTTACCTGTCATAATCCTAGGACTTCTTTACCACAGCGACTTCAATGGTCAGCACCGAGCGAGACACAAAGCAGTTGCTAAGGAAAAGTCAGCCGTCTGCGGGAATGAATGGGGGACCCGGGGTACTGTTTTAGAAGCTCCGGCTGAGCTGTCCTGGATCCTGAGACCCAGCAGGATCCTTCTGATCCTGGGACCCTTCTGATCCGAGGCCAGGGTTTCTCAAGGAGCATGACATCTGGATGAGCGTTAGGACTGAGCCTTTGGCAGACAACTGTCGCCCAGAATGACACCGAGCCAGCGGGGCCTCTGCTTCTGTTTTCTCTACAGGCTTCAGCCCTGACCCACCCAAGGGCCCCGCCTGCTGTGATTTGGTACTGGTTTCTGGGCGTTCATGGGACCTGACCTGGAAAATAATAGAGAATATACATTTCGTGTTGGCCTTTGTTCCCGGTTGCCGGCATAGAACTCCTAACACACTTAACATTTCTTGGGTGATGCTTTTGTTTTAATGAGGTGACACTTGGTGGGATAGCTTCAGGATGGGCGCTGGTCAGAAAGATGAAGCTATAGGTAGAAGCTCGGAACTTTCAGCTTCACCCCACCTCCTGAGAAGAGGTCGAGCTAATGCTTGATCATGCCTACATGATGATACCTTCACAAAATCCCAAAAGGATAGGGGTTGGAGAGTTTCTGGGTTGCTGGAGCTATGGGGAGGGTGACACACCTGGAGGGGGCACGGAAGCGCTATGCCCCCCCTCTTCCTCCGTGTCTGGATATTTATCTGTAGTCTCTATCCTTTTATGGCAACCCAGTAATGCGTTTCCAACTTCCATGAGCACAGAAGCTCCACACCCCTTCCTTCCACCTGGATGTTCGTCTGCATCCTTTATCCTTTTGTGACTAACCAGCAATGTAAGTGTTTCCGGCTTCTGTGAGCCATTCTAGCAAATTATCGAGACTACGTGGGAGGTGTAAGAACTTGTGCCCAGTCAGAAGCACACGTGACAAACAACCTGTGACTCAGAGTTTGCATCTGAATTGTTGTGTGGGGGTGGGAGCAGTGTTATGAGTTGCCCTCACCCTGTGGGGCAGATAGTTACCTTGGGAAGCATCCAGCTCCCACACACCAGGTGCCAGAAGCAAAGAGCAAGAGTGTGAGAGAAGTGTCCTATCCTCCACCTCCTAACATGCGGACAACTCAGAGGAGCTGGGAATTGCTCAGATTCCTCTTGCCTGGATGGGGAATGCAGAGTCCCACATGCCCATTTCCAAATGACAGCCATGACTGGTGTTCTCAGTGGTTAGAACGCTGGCCTGTGCACTGTAGGGGCACGCATTGATTCTTGGTCAAGAGCATGTATCCAGGTTGTAGGTTTGATACCTGGTCCTGGTCCATACAGGTGCAGGAGGCAACCAATCAATGTGCCCCTCATATCGATACTTCTCTTTTTCTCTGCCTTCCACTCTCTAAAAATCAATGGAAAAAATTATCTTGGGTGAAGATTAAGAACAACAACAACAAAATACACACGCACACGCGCGCGCGCGCGCACACACACACACACACACACACACACTCACACTCAAATGGAATCAGAGAAAGGCACGGCCAAGCCAGAGGGATTTGTTTTATTAGATTCCAGCAAGACTATACAATACTGTTTCATGCAGATTAAATGTGAGACTTTGCTACCCCGGGGAGGGAGCACTTTCACTGCCACCTCCTTCCTTGGTGTCAAGGGATGAGTGTCAAGGGGAACTCTCAATATACTCTGCATGGGGGACAGTTGGGATGGTGACTGGGGGTGGAGGTGAGACAGTGGACAGCTGCGGGCCCCTGGGACCTTGAGTCTTCACAGGTTCAGGGACCACAGGACCTGGGTCCTTGGCTGGTGGTGGCACTAGAGGATCTTGATCTTTCAGAGGCACCGAGATGATAGGAACGGGATTCTTCACGGGCTCAAGGACCACAGGACCCTGATTCTTTGGAGGCTCGGGGATCACAGTGCCGTGATCCTTGACTTTTTCTGGGGCCATAGAACCTTGATTCTTTACAACTGCAGAATCGTGGCCCTTCAGAAGCTCTGGGACCACGCCACCCTGCCCCTTGACTGGCTCTGGAACCACCGAACCTTGGTTCTTTGCAGGCTCAGAGAGCACAGGACCTTCTTTCTTTACAGGTGCTATGAGCATGGCACTTCGATCCTTTAGATCCTTGACCATTGCTGGAACAACAGGACCTGGATCCTTTGGAGTCTCCAGTACCAGGGAACCTTGATCCTTAACTCTTGCTGGAGCCATTTGGTTACTTAGAGGCACCGAGAACAAGGAACCTGGGTCCTTGACTGGTGCTGAGATCCCGGAACCTACATTCTTTAAAGGCCCAGGGACCGTGTGATCTTGATCCTTAACTGCTGTGGGGACCATGGGACCTTTATCCTTCAGAGGCCCTGGGATCCCGGGGGCTTGATCCTTCAGAGGCTTTGGGACCGAAGGAGCTTGATCTTTTAGTGGCTCTGGGATGGCAGGAGCTTGGTCCTTCAGAGGCTTTGGGATGGCAGGAGCTTGATCCTTCAGAGGCTTTGGAATCTCAGGAGCTTGATCCTTCAGAGGCCGTGGGACCTCAGGAGCTTGATCCTTCAGAGGCCGTGGGACCTCAGGAGCTCGATCTTTCAGAGGCCCTGGGACCTCAGGAGCTCGATCCTTCTTCAGAGGCCGTGGGACAGCCGGGCCTTGGTCCTTCCGAGGCTCTTGGATCACAGGGCCTTGACCTTTCAGAGGCCCCAGGCCCACGGGACCTTTATCCTTGTCTGGCTCTTTGGCTACCGGACCTCGATTCTTATGCGAGTCGCTGGTGGGACGGGCCTGGCTCCTGCAGAGAAGAGAGAAGTGGTCACTGTGAGGGCCAGAGCTCAGGCCAGGGCCGGGGCAGAGCACAGATTGCCTGTGAGGCCTGGGCGGGGCACTCTTGCTGGAGAGCCGGGAGGAGAATCTGGCTTCCACGTTCTTGGCACAGAATGTGGGGTCAGGGGAGGGGTGGGTTCAGGAACCAGTCATTCAGTGTTTGCCAATTGATTATAACCTGCACGTGGCACAGAGGATGGCACCCGGTGAAAACGGCAGTGCTCTGATGGGACTTGGGGTCCTCCAGGGGGCAGCCCAGCAGCCCGTCCACCTCACGCTCCACCGAGGCTGCTCTTCCTTCCTCCAGGATGGCTGGGCCCATCCTGGGAGCCCTTAACTGTCTACTCAGCCGACCCTATGGGCCAGAGTGCTCTTTCCTTGTCCTCATGGCCTTCTTCTTCCTGAGCCCCTTGCCAAGGGCTAACTGTGGGGAGGGGCAAAGGAAACTATGGCATGGCAAGAAAGAGGGCAGTGGGAATGTCCCCCAACGCCCATCCCTTGCAAACAGAAAAGTATTTTTAAGACTGACATTGTTTAGAACAGCCAGCACATGGTGATGATAATAATAAGCAGACCAGCATTTCCTTGGGTTTATTTCTGCTTTTCAATTCTCTATGGACAACGTACCCCATCGTTGCCTGTGCCACTGCATCTCACTTCCAGCTCCTTCTCCTCTCCCTGGGCCCTTGTCCATGTTTACTCCAAGGCTCTACGACTGGTTTCCCTTGCAGCCAAGAATCCAAGCCTCGCCAGAATCCCCCCAGGCTGTTTCATGGACCTCACTGCAGCTGAAGCTCTCCCAGCCCTGGACCCACCCACCTGGTGGAGAGCAGGTGCTATCACGGACACCAAAGGCAAACATTGCCCCACGCAGACATGGCGGTCTGGTTTAGAAGGCACCCTCCTTCCTTGCAGGCCAGGCTGAGGGTCACCACTCAGGAGCAGCCACTACGACCCAGTGTCACGAGCCCTTGTTCCTTCCACCCTCAGTTCGTTCCACTTTCTACATCACTGCTCTCCACAGCAGCCCAGCAGCCCTGTGACGTGTGCAGGGAGGGTTTTATCGCCCTGACTTGTCAGAGGGAGAAACTGAGGTCCAGAGGGAACGTTCGAGGATCTTGGTGACCCCTCGTCTGCCTTCTGGAACCTACAGTGCCTGGCGCTTGGCAGATGCTTGTACTTTGTGGCCACGGAAGTCTTTAAAGTTAAAACCGCTTTAGCATTTTAATAGTTCCTATTGGCTTTTTGGGATGATGGCTTAGCTGCTTATGAAAGCTGGTCCAATGAGACCTCTACTTGGGAACACTTTCTTAGCCCACTACGGTTTCATCTCCCTGGACCTTCAGTTTGTCATCTATTTCATTGGACATAATGATATTTATTTAGAAATTCATAATGATCAGAGATCATGTACCATGACATTACTATATGATATTACAATGACTCTTCTATTTACTTAGAAGTAAAATTACACATGGTTGGACGTTTAAAATTCGGAATGTCATCCTGACTCAGAAGCTTTTTACTGGTTTGAGTTTTGAGCTTCCCAGAGACTGCCATCTCTCAGCAGCAGAGCGAGCCGGTAGGCAGCCTATCCGTCTAGTCCCTGTTGATGTCTCTAAGCATCAAAGTGGATAGAGAGAAGCTGGGGTGGCTCCCTGACTCAGCATGATGCAGAGCACAGCTGCTCTGGCCAGATGGACACAGCTGGCCACCCTCCGTGAGAACTTTGTGCTTGTGGAGAGAGCCAGCAAGGCCACCAGAGGGATACAGAATCCAAGAGTGGTATTGCAATACTTCTAGTGTTTGGTGGATGGCCAGAGAGGAAAAGTAAAAACCTAATTCAGAATTGAATCAACCAGGAAAATGATTCGATGAACCATATCAGGTAATGAATGACCTGGGTGGGATCATCCTGGAGAGTGATCAAGCTGAGACAGGAGACAAAAAAAGGTGACAAGATGCCGAAACCAGTTTGGCTCAGTGGGTAGAATGTCGGCCTGCAGATTGAAAGGTCCCAGGTTTGATTCTGGTCAAGGGCATGTACCTTGGTTGCAGGCACATCCCCAGTGGGGGGTGTGCAAGAGGCAGCTGATAGATGATTCTCTCTCATCAATGTTTTTAACTCTCTATCCCTCTCTCTTCCTCTCTGTAAGAAATCAATAATAATAATAATAATAATAATAATAATAATAATAATAATAAAAAGGTGATGAGGGCTTGACTTGATCTCGGGCTTGGGTTGCAAAACCTATTCCATTGGCAGGGCCTGGACTCAGCATGCCCTGAAGCCGCGGAGATGAAAAGAGGGCCAGCTCCACAGGGGAGTCACCAAACCCATCTCCCCGGTGCAGCAGTGGCTCTCCTGTCACACCCAGATTGTAGTTAGTGAGTACTCTTTACTCTTGGCTAGTTGTAAACTAACTCAAAAGTCTCTTGGATATATAACCTTACATTGCTTTGCTTAGTAAACTTGTTTCTTTAGTGAATGTTTCTGGTCATGGGAAGGTTTAGGATCAATATTAGAAATGATAAATTAAATGAAACATATAGTTTTACCTTTTTTTGATACTATATTTAGTAAGAATCAGGGTAGAGTTAGTTTGAAAGTATTTGTAATATTTTAAATAATTTGGCATATCAGAATATGTAGCAGGTTAACGTTGTGGTTCCAATATACTAGTAAAATGTGCAATGGAATAATTTAGACTGGTGATCTTAAATGGAAAGATATAAGGTAATCCTATAAATTCTGTATACAATGATGCAACTTTTATGACAATCCAATAGTTTTCATATTTTAAGCTTAGTTTATTTTAAAATATTTATAATTTAATTTAAATTATTCAGGGCAATTAAGTTATAAAATCCCCCTTAAAATGTTTTGATTAAAATTTACTAGATTTTTAAATGTTACTTTGATCTATTAAGCATTCACCTTTATTTTTATTTTTACTATTTTTTAATTGATTTCAGAGAGGAAGGAAGAGAGGGATAGAAACATCAACGATGAGAGAGAATCATTGACTGGCTGCCTTCTGCATGCCCCTTACTGGGGGTTGAGCCTGCAACCCGGATGTGTGCCGTGACCCAGAATCACACTGTGATCGCCTCGTTCATGGGTCAGTGCTCAGCCACTGAGCCACACCGACTGGGCAAGCATTCATTTTTATTTTTATTTATTTTTATTTTTTTTAATATATTTTATTGATTTTTTTACAGAGAGGAAAGGAGAGAGATTGAGAGCTAGAAACATCGATGAGAGAGAAACATCGACTGGCTGCCTCTTGCATACCCCCCACCGGGGATGTGCCCGCAACCAACATACATGCCCTTGACTGGAATCGAACCCGGGACCTTTCAGTCCGCAGACCGACGTTCTACCACTGAGCCAAACCGGTTTCGGCCAAGCATTCATTTTAAAAACCACAGCAGCCTCAGTTGGTTTTCCTATGAACAAAACTGCCCTCAAGGACAACATAAACCTCTCATTGATACTATCTGGCCACTACTTGGTTCCACACTGCCCGTGAGTCTCCCAGCTGTTAAGTGCTCCACCTCTCCCAGTAAGGCTGGCAGAGCAGCACTCACAGTGCCCTCTCTGTGAAGGAGACAAAGCTGTGCCCCAGGGGAGGTGAGGACTGGGCACATGGTGAGTCAGTGGAGAGGGGCTGGATTCAGGCCCGCAGCCCATAGGCCAGTTGTCCTTGGGCATGGTTGCAAATCCAGCACCCTGAGCCACATGCACCTTGAGCCACATGCACCTTGAGCCATATGCAAGTCTTCTCAAGGCAGCATATGTTAAAGGCCCCTTCTCCTCCCAGCCTGTGTACTCTCTCGGAGACTAAAATGACCTGCTAGGCTTATCTCAGCTTCGGTGCTGCTTATTGCCTGAGAGGTCTTGGGCAATTACGCCATTACAATAGGCCTCAGTTTCTCCATCTGTAGAATGGGGATAACAGTACAAATGTCAGGGACTGTTATCTGAAATCATAATTCTTGGTTATTTGTAAAGTGCTTTGGGGCATCGCATGAATAAGTCCAGTACTATAGCCTAACCAGTTTGGCTCAGTGGATAGAGTGTCGGCCTGCGGACTGAAAGGTCTCAGGTTCGATTCCAGCCTAGGGCATGTACCTTGGTTGTGGGCACATCCCCAGTGGGGAGTGTTCAGGAGGCAGCTGATGGATGTTTCTCTCTCATTGATGTTTCTAACTCTCTATCCCTCTGCCTTCCCCTCTGTAAAAAAATCAATAAAATATATAAAAAGGTATAATAACTAGTAACAGATTACTAAATGCTCACACACTGGACCCCCATGGCAGCCCTGGAGGAAGACAGGGCAGGTGGTGGCCAGCCTTACCCTCCTTGCACTGTCCTTTGGCCACCGGGAGTGTATAAAATACTGTTTTATAAAAGACAATTTTATACACTCCCAGTGTTTTCATTTCTTTGGGTCTGCTACCTTTGTGGATTGCTCTCTTTCATCAACTTCTCCCTGTCTGTCCTCGATGGCTTGGCTCAGATTCCACTTCTTCACCAGGGCTCCTGGATGCCTCTCTCCACATTGGCTTTGTCCATAGCTCCCTCACACAGCACCATTTTACAGCCTCCCCACACTCAGAGGGTCCCCCATGACATGCCAGGTCTCCCCCATTAGATCATGAGCCCCCTGAAGGCAGGGGCCATCCTCCTGGCCCGCAGCCCCCATGCCCAGCGTTGTACCTGGAACAAAGAAGGTCAAATGGAAAACGTCACAAATGACTGTTGCTGAGACCTGGTTCATCAGCTACCCCGCGGCCCCAGCCAGAAACCCAGAGTCACCCTGAGGACCTTCCTTCCCTCAAAACCTCCACTCAACTATCAAGAACCATCTGTTCCAGCTCCTAACATGTATCTCTGGAATGGTCCCATTTCTTTCCCTCCCTCCTTCACCCTCACCAATGGCGCCATTATTTCTGTGGACTTTCTAACCAGTATCCCCTGCTCCTCATCCAATTCATGTTTCATACAGAAATCAGAGTGATCTTGCAAAAAAGCATATCCCTTCCCTGCTTACCACCCTCCAGTGGCTTCTCCTTGCTCTCAGAATAAAGAGTAAAACCTGCTACATACCCCACCTGGCTGACCAGCCTGCTCCCCGTCCTTCCCAGCGCCTGTGCCCGACCCTCGCAGGTCTTTGTCCTGTCGCTCAGTTTGCCCCGCTCCTTTTCATCTACGGCTTAGCACACGTCTCCTCCTGGAACATTCTCTCGCTCCTTCATCAATTGGTTAATGCCCACTCATCCTCCATCTCCCAGCTCCCTAGAGAGCTTTCCCTGACCCTCAGAGGTGACCAGGTCCCCTGCCACAGGCTCTCCCAATCCCTTTCTTTCATACCCTTTATCACAGAGAATTACTTCATTCTTTTGGATTCATGTTTCCCCTGCCAGACTGAAGCATGCAGAGGGCAGGACCATGTCACATTTCTGCAATATCACTGCATTCTCTCCCTCTAAAACAGTACCTGGCTCAGGGAAGGCGCTGTTGAATGAATGAGCAAATGAGATTCCATTCTGTGCCAGGCTCTGTTCTATTTGCAAAATGCAATATTTCCAGGGTACACGGGACACCCTGAGTGGTAGGAACTTGATTTTCTGCCCTTCTTCTCGTTTCCACGGAGACAGGGAATGCCTCCTGGGTACACACGCACTGACTTTGGATCTATGCTTTATCAGAGTCTGGAGGCTGGGTCACCAAGCCCTGCCCTAGACCATCCGTAGGCGGGCTTCCTTTCCTCCCACTGACTCCTGCCCTTGCACACAATTTTAATTCCGTAATCCACCGTGTCCCTTGGAACTCAAAACAATAGTGCAGGCGTGGTCTCTAATCTCCCCTGTCGGATTCCTGATGGAGCAACAAAGCAGCCCAGAGCTGGGGCTTTGCTCCTGCCATAGGGCCAGGCTCAGAAATCCGGGACCTGTGGATTTTGTCCTTGAATCCCTGCCTCCAGAGCCGGGAAGAAACTCATACTTGCTGAGCAATAACCACACGGCAGGCGCATTGCTAGGTGTTTCCACACAGATCATGTCTTATCATGCGAAGGGCAGCCTGCTGGAGGAGCAAGCACACTGACTAGTCCTCAGGCCAGAAGAGCTGGGTTTGAACGCTGACCCCGCTCCTTCATGGCCATGGGACGTTATGGGCTTCCCAGGCTCCTGGCCTGTTTCCTTCATCTATACACTGGAGATCACCGTGCCCGCCTTCTGGGGAGAATTCCTTTATATGAAAGCTCATGGCATAACCCTTGGAGTACGGGTGATGTTTTGTAAATGTTAGTTCCTAAGAGGGACTCAGTGGTCTCACTGTGTCACTCTACAGACAGGAAACCGGGCACAGAGGGCAAGCAACTCTCCCAAGGGCTGAGCCAGGACCCGAGCCACTTAGGGCTCTGGCAGGAGGTGGGGTGGGGGGACAGTAGACAGGGCGATTTCATGTTTTCTCTCTCCTCCTATCTGCCACCCTGGGCCCACATTCTCTCTCCTCCCATCTGCCACCCTGGGCCCTGTTCAGGCATCCACATTTCTCAGACACAACCAAAGCTCCAAATGCAGTTATGGAAACCACAGAGCCCCAAGGGGGCGTGCCTAGGAAACCATCTTCGAAAGGCTCGTTATTCTTACAAAGAGCCTGCAGGAGACAAGGCGTTCTCAAAGCAAGAGCTCTCGCTCCCGCCTGGCTCTCCCACAGGACTCCACGGCAGCAATGACCACGGTGCTTGGCAACTGCCTGCCGACCCCCCAGATGATGGACTAGCTTTTGTTCATCTTTGCATCACCATTATCTAGTGCCGTAGCAGTACCTGGCAGACATATGTGGGAGTACCGATGGCTGATGTGTAGCTTTTTCTCTGTATTCTATTTTTTATTTTTTTCTCTTATCTATTCACTGGACAAAGTCTGTGTTAGGCCGGGAGTGACTGAGGCTGGGGCCCTGACTGAGGGTCACCCTGTGTAGAGCAGGGAGACAGGCCTGGAAGCACACACCGTGGGCAGTATACACTGAGTGGCCAGATTGTTATGGTCTCTGAACGCATAATAATCTGGCCACTCGTGTGTGTGTGTGTGTGTGTGTGTGTGTGTGTGTGTGAGTGTGTTACAGGCCCGGTGCATCGATTCGTGCATGGGTGGGGTCCGGCCAGCTTCACCAGGGGGAGGGGACATGGGCGGTTGGCCAGCCTGCCTGAGGGTCAAACTCCTAGTCGAGGGGACAATTTGCATATTGGCCTTTTATCATATAGAACATACACTGAGTGGCCAGATTATTATGCGTTCAGAGATCATAATAATCTGGCCACTCAGTGTAAAGCGACCAGAGTGCCTGCACCACCGTCAGCCCAGGCCCTGAGCCTTCCCTAGCCTGTGTCTCTTCAACTAGAGAGGCCCACGGTCCCTGCAGGGTCTCATCAGGGGCAAGGACGGCCCTGCTGGAAAAGTCCTCTCCATGCTATGGGACTCCACAGAGCCACGTCAGACACCAGGGCCGGAAGGACAGACCGGAGGGTTCTTGGGTCTCCTGAACTTCTGCTGCTGTCTCCCTGCCCGCTGGCCCCAGTCACCACCACACTGCCCCAGTGAGGCAGCCGCCTCCTGATGGTCCAATGGTTAGATCCTGAACAGAAACTTGTATTTCTGTCAGCTCACGCCCCCTCCCATACTTGTGCTCTGGGTCCACCCTTCCCGAGAATGCCATGTGGCCTGCCCAGGACAGAATTTCAGATAGTTCAAGAAGTTAGAAGGTGGCAGCATCGTGTCCTTATTCCTGGCTCCTCTGGGCACACACGCCCACAACAGCTCAGACATTTAGTCCAGAAGCCCTTGCTGTCCTGACTGCTTCCCTCACAACACATCTCAGCTCCCAGTCCTGTGGAACTCAAAACGATAGGGCAGGCGTGGCCTCTAAGCGGGACACACAGCCACTGCCCTGGGGTCTCTTCAGCTTGCGCTCAATGCAGCAAACAGGTTCCGATACTGCTGCATCCCTTGCTGACCAGCCACCCCTCCTCACCGACTGGAGTTGATTCCAGTGTCCCTTCCTCGGTGAAATCACCCTACCCTCCACCCCCACGGTCGGGTCCTCCTTGTCCTGTGTTCCCTCAGCGCATCCCCCATCCCCTCTCCCCCTCACCCCCTCACAGCAGCCCTATCAGAGGAGTGGCCAAGTGTTTAGTAGCTACCTCTCCAGATAAGGGTTCTTTAAGGGCAGAAACCACATCTGCTTTATCCTCCTCGCTGTCCTTCCCTGCATCCCTCACTTTTCTTCCCTCTCCCCTTTTTCTTTTCTCCTCTCTTCCACAAACATTCAGTGCCAGGCCACTGGATAGAAGTGGAGAGGCAGAGGGCGCTGGCCAGGGACTGGCAAACCCTGAGGTTTCCATCCTAAAGGAGAAGCTGAAGAAAGAACTTGCAAGAGATCACATTCTAACCACCACAGTTATGTGACACAAAAGATTTCCTAGTTTTAACTGCCTCGGCGCCCTTCTGTCCTCCCAAACTAACCTCTTTATGGCTTTCTGACGGGACCTCGTATGCAATGTGCTCACCCTGGGTGCTCCCAGCAGCCTTGCCAGCCAGGCAGACAGGGGTCGCCCGCACCCCCATTTATGGGTGGAAATGAAGCTCAGGAAGGGGAAGTCAGTCGCCTAAGGTCACATGCTGAGATCGTGGCCACACCAAGCCCCTACATGAGGATGACAGGCTTCCAGTCAAGCTCTTTCCTCTCTGTAACAATATCCCTCATGGGTGTGACTTCAGCTACAGAGATTCCAAATTTGTCTGCGGACGGACGGACGCCTGAACTGGGTCTGGCCTGAGAGCACCCTGGCTGGCTTTGCCGGATGCAGGGGGTTGGCGCCACTGACCTCTGCAGGTCCCCAACTCTGAGATCCCAACTGCGTCTCCTGAGAGAGATGCCTCTCTGGGGGCCAGCCCCCCAAATAGTCAGTCCTCCTTTGCCTCTACGCTTCCTCTACCCAAGGAACCCCGTCCCCCCGACCCCCTGTCCCAAGGGTTCCTCCTAGCATTCAGCAGACCCTGGCAAAGAAGCTAGTCCCAGAAAGGAGCAGCATCCTGGGGTGAGAGAGCCATCTACACCCTCACCTGCCAACCGGCCTACCAGCCCAGGGCCTCATAGCACAGGAAGGGCAACTAGGCCCACAGCTAGAAAAAACACTGCCAAAAAGGCTTCATTTTGCACTGGGGGCTGGGGGGTTGGGGTGAGGTAACTATGCTAATCCATCTCAGCATCTATGACCCTCCTCTGACTAATTTTTCTTTTCTTTTTAATTCTTTTTAAAAAATCCTTCATTGATTAAGGTATTACATATGTCTCCTTTTTCTGACTCATTTTTCATTGACAAGAGTCAATAGCATCATCAAAAGTTTTGGAGCCAAGGGACAGGATGGAGAGACTGCTACTTCAGGGGGACGCCCATCTTCTTTATCACAGGGATGCCATGGATGGCCCCCAGTACTGGACCACGAGTGGGTTTTAGTCACACAAACTTGGCTTCAAAGCGGCGTGACTTTGTCATTTACGCACCAAGTCCTTGGTTTCTTTATCTATAAGTGAAGATGATACCTACAGACTCTCTAGGCCTAGGGTGAGGATTACATGAGAACAGTGTGTAAAGGCCTAATTAATGTTAGTTCTCTCCCCCATACGCTCTGCCAAATTGCTTTTTCCAAAAGTGGATCCAGAGACCTGGCCAGATTCCTGGTTCAGATTTTCCTCTACCAGCCCAGGCTCCCTGCAGGCGGGCGGGCGTTCTTCCCGAGCACAGAGAGATGGCCTCACTGAGTGGCTCGATGGCTGTTTTCTGCTCTGTGCTGCTGTTCGCTAACATAACTTTTCTAGATATAACCTCCTAAGAAGAACTGAATAAATTCCCACTTGAATAATAAATAGTTTAGGAAGCATCTTTGGTTGTTTTAACACCAAGAAGGCAAAGTCAAGGGCACGGGTGACTGTCTCAATGAGCTGCCAAGAATCTGATAATCCTGCTAATGACCCTTTTTTAAATGCAAAGTGCTGGACTAAGGTGACCAGACAGTAATGGCTCAGTCCATGTCTAGCTCTGTGCTCCTGGGAACTTGCAAGTCAATTTCTGTCCCTTCCTCCCACCTCACCTAAAGCCAAGGATGGGATCTTGAGCAATTAATCAAAATTGGCTTCATGTGTCCAGAGGGGATCAATGAAAATGAACGTGTAATTGCAGAAATGGAATCTGTACCGGGTGATTTATAGGCTGTGCTCAGAGACGAGGGGCCAGGGGAAGGGCTGGGGAGGAGACAGGGCAGCAAGAACCACATCAGATGGGTTTTCTCTCAGGCTGCTGTGTGGCAGAAGGAGTGGATTCATCAGATGTGGCTCTAGCTACCACAACATCGGACCCAAGGATGTCAAGTCACACACAAAACGACCCTTGAACTACTGCCACTTTCCAGTCTACAGAGGACTTCTACAGGCATTCTCACTGGGCCATCTTACCAGTCCTGTGAATCAGAAACAGGTGTCCACCTGTCCTCCCAAACTCAGGCACCAAACAGGCTGCAAGCCTTGCTGACCAAACTCATACTTTTGAATTGGAGAAATAAAGATTTAGATAGTGATGAACACTCGTATTACTATGATCTCTTTGAGGCTCAAAGAAATGAAGCCAAGGTCACACAGCTAGTAAAGAGCAGAGCTTACATCTAGAACCAGGCCTGTTGGTTCTAACTCCCAGCCCTTCTTCCTAAGACACGCCCCTGAGGGACGCTCCTCTGGAGTTAGGAGCCTTGCACTGGGCAGGGGGTGGGATTAGTCACCCTTTTAAGATTACCGCATAACCAAGAGTCCATGGTTTTTTGAAGTGAGGACTGTTTAGAAAACATGGCTCCATACAGTACAGAAGCAGGCTGGGCATTACAAAACCAGCTGTTGACTGCTCTGTGCTCTGCTATTGCTGTGGCCTCTCTTGAAACCTCCTCCTTGAGATGAGCAGGGTTAGTTGTTAGGCAAAAGAAAGCCTTATGGAGGCACCGTAGTGACTATGGAGGCAGATGGTGAATGCCATCATTCATTCCCTCACTCGTTCTTCATTCAACGGACACGTTAGAAGACATTCTCTGTGGTGGGCACTGGGCCAGAGCCTCGGACTGCAAAGGTGAACTGAAGGATCTGGTCCTTGCCTGGGGGGAGCAGAGTCAGTGGGGGACGGACACACACACACACACACACACACACACGAGCAGATGACACAGTTCATGCGGTAAGTTCCATATGGAGACACACAGGGAGCATCTTACCCAGCCTGGGAAGTGCAGGAAGGGCCTCCTGGAGCTGTCCCCTGAGCGGAGTCTTGAAGGATGAGTTAGCCGGGTGGAGAAGCAGAAGGGCAATCTGAGCAGGTGGGGCGGCGTGGGGAAGGCATGGAGGTGAGAAGCAGCATGGTGCACTGAGGGACAGGAAGCTCCGCAGGCCGTCGGGAGCCCCCGGATGGTGGAAAGCAGGGTGTGATATGGTCAGATTGGCATGTTCTAAAGACCCCTCTGGCAGCTTACACCAGCGGCAGTGGCAGCCATTTACTCCTCTCAGCATCTGGAGTTCCCTTGGCCTCAGAAAAGGTGTCTGGGTTGAGATAGTTAAAATACAATGCCAAGTTCACAAGTGATGGAGGGTCCCTTATATGAGGACAAGGGCCAGAGCGTTAAACTCAGTTCCACTGTTTGGAATAAAATGCACAAAATGGCGCTGTCTGATCCAATGCTTAAAGTAATGGACACCAGTTTCATCTCAGTATTTCCAGGACCAAGGGTGTTTCTTATGAATGAAATTCATTCAATCGTTCTGTATACAATAACCATGCATGTTAACTTAGTGCCAACTGGTATATTTGGCTGAGACAAGTGGTCAATTCAGTCAGGATGTCTGAGCCGGTTGTGTGAACCCCTGGCCAAATTCTATTTCCTCTGGTTTACATCTGGGTTCCAAGATTGAAAGAGGGTCTAGGTAAGACGTCTGGGGGGCCTGTACATCTTGGCCAGACTAGGTCAGCATGTGACCAACTTGTCTGCAGACTGAGCTTCCCTCTGCTGTCTGCTCCCTGGCAAACACTTGCTCCCCAACGTCAGGAAGGGCCCGTAGAATGGCACAGGAAGACAAACTCTGTAAGCAATCAATGAATCTCAATGGGCAGAATCTTAGTGTTTAGGTCTGTGGACTCAAGATGATTCAATCGCTGGAATTCCTAATCCGATTGTTTGCCCAACTGCATGTCTTGTCAGAGAGTACTCATAGTTAACGGTGAACGCAGACCTTGTCAAGAGTATTGTAAAGGGAAGGGGAGGGGTCTGAAAGGACCTGCATTTAGTGTCCACTCTGGGTTCCCTATAGCCACTGTGCCACTTCACCCTCACACTGAGGTGGGTATTAGTGTCCCCGTATTGAGGACGTAGGCTCAAAGAGGCTACGGAGGCAAGGTTGAAGAGCCGGCACTGATTTCCAGCCAGGAAACTTGTAATTAAGTGCACTGCCAATGTTAGCCAGCAGTCACACGATAAATAATAAAATTCAGGCAGGTGTGCCTTGGAGAGACTGCTCTTACGCCAGACCACCACAATCAAGTGGGCATGGTAATAAAGTGAGTCTCAGCCTTTTTGCTGGTGGAGGGTCTTGCTTTCAATTTGTCAAGAAATGCAGTATTAGTGAAGTGCGACGAAGTGAAGCGCAGTAAAATGGGGCATGCCCGTATGGAATGATGTTACCTCTGGTGTTACAGGTATTCTGCGATGGTGGTAGAGGGATCTCCACACCCAGTGGCAGTGGGATGGAGGAGGACTGGACTAGGTGCCTGGTTCTGCAAGCATGGAGCCTGGGAGGGGGTTGGTCCCATTCGGTTGCAATAGCTGCCCAACCCCGGCTGGCCTCAGGCTGGTCTAGGCTAGGGCCTTGCCTTAGCTGTAGACGGTCCACAGGCTACATCCTGAAAGAAACGTTTTTATACTGCTTTAAGATATTTTAGCAGCACCCTAACCAGTTTGGCTCAGTGGATAGAGCATCAGTCTGCGGACGGAAGGGTCCCAGGTTCAATTCCGGTCAAGGACATGTACCTTGGTAGCGGGCACATCCCCAGTAGGAGGTGTGCGAGAGGCAGCTAATCGATGTTTCTCTTTCATTGATGTTTCTAACTCTCTATCCCTCTCCCTTCCTCTCTGTAAAAAAATCAATAAAACATATATATTTAAAAAAAAGGTATTTTATCAGTAAAAGGAACTTGAAAGCAGGAAGACATGCTAAGGTAGTTGGAGGGGGGGAGGGGAGAAGGGGAGTTCCCAGGGTTTGTGAAATGGGACTTGACACTCCCCAAAATCTATGAGAAGAAGATCATAATATTTTAACACAAGTGAAAAAAACAAAACAAAACAAACAAACAAACAAACAAAAACAGAGGGAAGAAATTTACTCAAAACACACAATCACTAGGGAAGAATTAAAAAATACATAACTAGTCCAGTATAATAAAGAGTTAATATGCAAATGGTTGTCACACCCTCATGCCATTGACACTCAACACAGGGGGGAGAGGGATGGGGTCCAGCCAGGCACAAATGAGCTAGCAAGAGAGGAATGGGGATCAGCCAGGCTGCCACCGCCCTGCAGTCCCAGGAGAGGGACAAGCCGCCCACCCCATGGTCCCTGGCACCAACACCTGCCTCTGAAGCTTGGGCAAAGCTGCCTGCCCATGGTCACCTGCGACTGTGGCCGGCTCAAGTGAAGCCGGCCCGGGTCCTGGGTACCTGCAGCCGGCGAGAGGGAGGAAAGCCTGGGTCCTGGCTGCCGGGCGAGGCAGAGGCAGTTAGGGGTGATCAGGCAGACAGGCAGGTGAACAGTTAGGAGCCAGTGGCTCCAGATTGTGAGAGGCAGTCAGACATCCCCCGAGGGGTCCTGGAGTAGAGAGGGTGCAGGCTGGGCTGAGGAACCCTGGCCACCTTCCTAAACCCTGTGCACGATTTCATGCACTGGGCTGCTAGTTTAGTAATAATGAACTATTTTAAAACTAGAGGACTGATTTTAATTCTGTTTGCTGGTTTAGGGAGGTGGTGTTAGATATGAGTATGGATCCACCTCCTGGGCTTTGGGCAGCATCAGCGAGCATGGTGAGGAGTGCGGGCTGAGGCTCTGGGCGGGCCCTGCCCGCCGGGCTGCACAGGGAGAGGGAGCTGGGCTCCCCACCTTCCTGCTTTCTCTGTTGCCAAATCCTGTCCTT
This sequence comes from Pipistrellus hanaki, assembly GCF_964339955.1. NCBI lineage: Eukaryota > Metazoa > Chordata > Mammalia > Chiroptera > Vespertilionidae > Pipistrellus > Pipistrellus hanaki. The sequence continues at coordinate 41,382,353 of NC_140511.1, read as the reverse complement.
TTTCTGGTTCTGAGTGTGTCTCACCTCTCCGGCTATTCTCTGTGCTTTCATTTATGTGTTTTTCCTCTCTCTCTGCTTCTGTTTCTACCTCTCTCTTTCTCTCTTGTCTTTCTTTCCACCTCTCTCAATCCCTGCTTTTGATCAAAACCATCCTTTAACCCTCAGGTCAAAATAGAGCTGAGTGATATACTTTGATATGCTTTTATGTATCGTTTGTAGATTGAACAGTATTTTCTGTTTCCTGCCTCATACACAGGCAGGCAGGTGGGTATAATTTTTTTTCTGTTAATCCAGAAAACAAATCCACAGTGGTTTTCATAAGTATGACCCTTGACTGATTCCCACCGAATCTTCTCCCCGAAACCCAGATATTGGGGACCAGCAATGGGCTAAAAGATCCAGCCTAGAGCTCCTCGGCTACAGCAGGAGAGGACCTGTGCTTGTTGCCCGATAGGTGGGTGAGGGGGATAAGCATGATGGCAGGGAGCATGCAAGGGTGAGGGGCGCAATCTGGGTGTATGAAATGGAGATCCCAGTTAGCAACTGCCCGCTCATGTCAGCCTCTGCCACTGTCCAGCCTTTGCCTTGACCCTCCCTGAGTGACCTGCTCCCCCAGGCCCTGACCCCTCCACACCTTCGCTGTGCACTCCCTCTGTCTGGCACGTTTTGGCCACCTGCCCATCCACTGAGGTCTTCCCTGATGCACAGAACCAGCTAGAACAAATTCCTCCTGCTGCCCCCCAGTGGTCAGAGGTGGGGGCTCAGCTATCTTGGTTCCCTAGTGCCCAACACAGTGCCTCGCACAGAATAGGTATTCAATCAATGTATGTTGGAAAGGGAAGTGGGATTCCACATAGAATCTTTGGTCTCCCATTTTAGCAGAAGGAAATCAAAGTGGGCAAACTTGGCCCCGGCTCTGAGGTTGCCTCCCAGATCTGCTCTCCTGCCTGGAGGCCTGCCCCTGCACCCCTGCACTCCACCCAGTCTCCACGGCTCCCTCCCCCATGAGCCCTTCTGACTCCCACTCCTGTCCCTTCCCTGAGCTCCCAGCTACCTGCTCTGTCATTACCTTATGCGGGCCTCTCTTATGGCTGTTTCCACACCCCCATGTTAGGCACACATGAGACTGTCACCCCACACCGTGAGCCAGCCCCCGGAGAGTGACACTTCCACAATGACCAGACTGAATGAGGAAGGGAAGGCATCTCTGCCGATCCCTGGGAGAAGAAAAAGCTCGAACCGACCGTCCTGCTGGTTGACAGGAAGCGGGGAGCGAGTCGGGCCCAGCGTCCGGGCGGGGAGAGGAGGTACTGAGCGCCGGCGGTCACTCACCCCCGGCGACGCGGGATCAGGAGGGATCACAACGTTACACTACCTTGTTGGCCACTGGGTCTCCCGGTCCATCTTCGCCTTCCCCAACACTTAGCTCTGACCGCTCGCAATTAGTGTCTGAGAGGCAATCTAAAAGAGTCAAGCTGCGTTACGGAGAACCCCACAGCACTGCAGGGCACAGCTCCTCCCGTGGAGAGCGGCTCACGTGGCAAAGCTCGGTCCTTCGCCTACTCAGTTGGGCCTTCCCGAGGAAATAAGATCAAGAAAGTGGCGTTCGACTTGAGCATTTATTTAAAATTGGAAAAGAACTTGGTTTGTTTGTTCGTTCGTTTTTTTTTTGTTTTTTTTTTCTGAGCAGGCACAGACCACAAGCACGTCACAATCAATTGGCTATACATGAATTAGTTTTGTCACTTTCGTACTGACAGCGGGAATGGAATAGCACCGAGAGAGGTGTGCGCTACACGTTACATAGACAATCTGCGGTACGCAACAAAACCCAGGCCACAAAATCGGAATTAGACGCTCCTGTCTGCCTCCGAGAGGCAAAAGTACAGTGGACCCAACGGGCACGCCCGCGGGGGCCACAGAGCTGCGGGCCCAAGGCCCAGCGTGAGGGGTGGTTTTGGCAGGCAGGCAAAGCAGACAGTGGCAAAGCCTCAGCCCTCACTCTCCTGCCAGGGGAGTTGAGGAAACCATAGGGAAATGCACAAACCTGGGAGGAACGGGCATTGGGAGCTCGGTCCCCTTCAGAAAGGCAAAGGCAAAACACTGCTTGTGGGACCGGAAACAGTTCCCATCAGCACGTCTGGGGTACAGAACAAGACGTCTGAGTTTCACTTGTGAGCAGTAGAAATCAGAGCTTCTTGCCAGCGAAAGGACATATTCAAGAGTCAGAGTGAACTATAATACAAACAGGGGTTAAGAAGCTGGGGCTACTGAAGGGTGAAAAAAGACACCATACAGGTCACCCCAAGCCTCGAGTCAGGGGCAGCAAGGTAGGGAACTGGCGAACTCTACAAGTTGGGCTACATACTCTTGAACCAGACACGGGGATCAAGTCACAGGTATCCTAGTTGTTCTACTGTACAGACAGATTTGTTTGTACAACTCACCATGTCTAGGGCAGTGTCTGGCACACAGGCACTCAGTAAGTGAATGGTGAAGTTTGATTTACTTGATCTGCAAAAAATATATGACTATGCCTCGGAGAAATCCAAATTGTGGCTAACATCAACGTGTCTGGCTAATCTTGAGAGGATGAAAATATATTGGCAAAGTATCTGGATAAAGTTAAGATCGAGTTGTTAGAGATCTCTGGTTCAGGTTAAGATTAGCTAGCAAAGAGCTGGGCTCAGTGCTGAGACCGACTCTGGTCATCCCCAGGTAGGCATCCAAATCTGTGATTCAGAAACACGAAACCCACTGACACCTTCTGCCCTTCACCACCTCTCCTTCCTCACAGTTCCATACCCTGAGGTAGAAAGGAAGACAGCAGAGGGCCTGGCAGAGAGCTTCAGTGTTCGTAGTCCTGTTCTCTTAGGAAAGGTGGCCCGCATGGCACATGTGCAACAAAGCACGTATCCATCAGCCCCAAGGTGACCAACAAAATCGTGTCCAACCCAGACTTGGTGGCTTCAATGGCCAGAATAGGAGACAGTCCTTCCAGACCGGAAGGACTAAGGAACGTCTGAGGTAAGGAACTGTGAGGACTCCACTCCTCACCACGCTCCTTACAAAAGAAAAGTAGGCCTGAGCAGAGGCTTGGCGTCATACAACAGCCCAGCAGGTACTTTGAGGACATGATAAATAAAGCATACTGAGCAATACACACGTCACAGGTTGGTTAGCAAATGTAATTTTTTTCTGGCAGGTATTTTGGGGTGTTTTCACAACAGCTCTCTGACTAACGCCTACGACACAACTCTAGCACAGCTACGATGGCCCTGGCCATCACTGGAGACACAACGCACAGTTCATGGAGAGCTGCTTTTATTCATTAATGAGGTAAAAAATGCTTGCTAATCACCTAGCAGGGAACTCCCCTAGTCTTAGCTAAGTCACAGACATTTCCCCAACCCGAGGCTCGGCGCCCTCCGCCCTCTCTGAGGAGCAGTGCGACATCAGTCAGGAAGGGAGGGTCAACGTCGCCACGCTGGTCACCACGTCCACTTCCCTCCTGCGTTTCTCAGAAGCAGGAGAGTCGCGTTCTAAACGCTATCCCTACACCTTGAACTTCCTTCCTCCGCCCCCTGTAACCAGCTGCCCTGCAAAGTCGGCAGCGCTGGGCAGGCAGCCTGCGGAGGGGAGACAGGAAGCGACCCTTCTTTTTCGCCACCTTCCCGCGGTGGCTGAGACACCTAACTTTACCCTGCCCTGGTTTCAGTCACCAGTGGGGGTGGACAATGGAAAGCCTTCTGATAAGCAACTAAATGGAGCCACACATTTCTAATAGAAGATTCTATGGGAAAATGACTTAAAGTTAGCAGACACAACTAAATGTATTGACATTAAGGCCAAGGTTTTCTTGTATTTTTTTTTTTTTTTTAATATTTTCACAAATGTTGTCCATTGCTGAAGTCCAGGTTAAGCTTCTATAGCAGATGACAACTCTCAGAATTTGGAAAAGAACACATTCACGTGAAGGTCCAAATTGATCACTGACTGACCCTGGGGAGGAATAGGAGGAGGTCACTCCTCTGGCCCCACCCCCTCTCCCCACCCCCTCAGACATTTCTAAGCAGGACCAGGAGATCCCTCCGCAGCGCAGCGGCTGGGCATTGCCTCTGTGCGCTAAGCCCTGCCCACCTTCCTCACCGGCAAGAGGGAGGCACAGCCAGTGAGCCACACGGCCTGGGGCTCCAGGGCCCTGGGCACGGCCCTTGGGCCACACGGAGGAGAGACACACCATGACTCTCTGAAACAAACAGGATTCCTCGACTAAAGGAAACCAAACCAAAGGGCTCCTGGAACGCTCAGGACCAAGACAGATGAGAAGCCTCTAATCAATTTTGTGGCCTTTTTTTGTTGGTTGATTTTAAAGAGAGAGAGAGAGAAAGGGAGAGGGGGAGAGAGAGAGAGAGAGAGAGAGAGAGAGAGAGAGAGAGAGAGAGAGAGAGAGAGAGAGAGAGAGAGAGAGAGAGGAGAAGAATAAAAGGAAAGTGCAGTGACATTTACTCTTTCGCCTCAGCCAGCTTATTGTTCATCTCTTTACTTGGCTCCTTGTCCTCGGGCTGGGCTTGGGGGGCGCTGGGGCCCTCGGCGCTCTTTTTCTTGAGGGCCCGGCCCGACACCACCTGCTTGTCTTTGGACTTCCTCGGGGCCTTGTGGCTCGCTGAGGTCTTTTTTGGTTTGGAACTCGGAACGCTAGTTTTTTCCACCTGCACGGAGAGACAGACAGACGGAAAACACGGGAATACAAAAGGAGAGGGCGTGGGAGAGAAAGTTCAGAGAGAAGACACAATTAATGAGAAGGTAACGGGAATGCCGGCCTTTGACCCTGAGGCAGCAGAGTATGAAATGTTCTCAGTGACGTCAGGCCACTTGGCTTCTAGAACTCTCTGCGCCCTCTGGTCAGTCATCTGGCAACACTCTGACTGGTCACGTGGGGCCCTGTACGTCTCACCCCGGACAGCCGGGCAGTGGGCTGTGCTGCTATTTGCACTATCCGCTTGCCTTCCCTGTCCAAGTCAGGCAGGCATATGGTTTGCTCTCATCAGTGAGATGTGAACAGCAGGGACTGGGTCACCTCCAGGCCCACTCAGTCAGCCTGTGCTTCCCAGTGCTCTTTCTCACCCCCAGTTTCTGGCTGCAGAGGTAACAAGGAGAGCTGTGCCAACCCACGGTGGGTGTGTATTATAAGAAACTAGAGGCCTGGTGCATGAATTCATGCATGGGTGGGGTCCCTCAGCCTGGCAGTGGGGTCCCTCAGCCTGGCGGTGATAAGGGCCAATTGGGGCGGTGGGAGGAGGAGGGAGGGGGTTAGGGGAGGGAGGAGGGACTGCAGGAGGTTGGCTGGCTAGGGGGAGGGGCCAAGGGAGGTTGGCTGTGGGAGTGCACTGACCACCATCGGGCAGCTCCTACATTGAGCATCTGCCCCCTGGTGGTCAGCGCACACCATAGTGACTGGTCGGCCAGTCATTCAGTCATTCAGTGGCTTAGGCTTTTATATATATGGATAGATGTCTGTTGATGTAAAACACAGAGACTGTGGGATGACTTGTTAACATAAGCCCACCTTTCCTCTATTCCCATCTCTGAGACTGTGTGCACAGATGGAGAAATGCCCTCACTGAGATGCTTCGGGTCAGGCACCTTGTCTCAGTGAGGCCTTCACAATTGCCCAGCATCCGCTCCTCCTCTCAGGCTGGCTCCTCAGCCCATACTTCCCAGAGCAGCTGTTCAAGCCCACTCCCTCTCCCCACGCTCCCTCTCCCCAAGCTCCCTCCTCTAGCTCTGCCCCTTTGTCCCTAGGAGATGGCCTTGCTTTCTCTTTCTCAAGAACTCTGGGGCCACTGGGTGTGATCCCTCAGTATGCCACCTCCCATCCATCTCTAGATTTATTTTCTCCAATCTTTTTTCCTCTTCCCTTTGAATCTTCTTTTTGTCCATAGCCAACCCCATGTCCTGGGTCCTACCTTATCTGGGAAAGGTGGACAGAGATGACATTGGGCCCTTGGGCTGGGTCACTCACTCACTGAGTTCCAGAGGTTTCCCGTCACCCCAGACCTGTTCCTAAGGTAACCAATAGTTTGCCGGGGACTAAGAGCTTTCATGAGACTCTCAGTGCTATAACTAGAGGAGTCCAGGCAAACGGGGTCGGTTAGTTATCTTACCCGAGTTGGCCAAATAGGAAACCACTGAGGGCCAGACTTTAGGGCAAAAGCAGAGAAAAGGCTGTCTAGAGCAGTGTTTCCCAACCTTCTCTCATGATGAGAATCACCTGGTGGAGTTGTTAAAACACAGATTCCTGAATCCCAACTAAGAAGTGCTAAACTAGAACTAGAATTTTTGGGAACATATAGGTAAAATTGCATACCCAACTTAGTGCTCTGTATATAACATCTGTCTTAGAGCACTAGTTAAGTATACAATTTTACCTATATGTTCCCAAAAATTCTAGTTTAGCACTTCTTAGTTGGGATTCAGGAATCTGTGTTTTAACAACTCCACCAGGTGATTCTCATCATGAGAGAAGGTTGGGAAACACTGGTCTAGAGTATCAGACTTGTTCTGCTATTGCAGATAGGAGAGCTGACATTTGCACGATGGCATGTGACCTGACCTCAGAGAGCAAGCTCTGGCACATATGAGTCCTGTGTCAGCAGAGGAACCTCCAACATGCTTCTCCCTCTCAATGAATGCATTCTGGGATGCAAACAAGGCAAAATGGTGTCATGAGAGGAAAATCCCTGAATTCACATAAATTACTTAGAAACGCAATTCATTCACAAACTGCTCATCATAATAACAAATTACTCAAAGCCTATCTTACAGCTGACATGACAGGTGTGTTGTGATGACTAAGGACTGCTGGTGGGTGGTGTTTATCAAGTGAAAGGGTAAGAAAATGCAGGTGAAAAAAAAGAAAGGCAGGTGATTTTCAGGGACCTGGAGGTGAGGAAGATTCTGGAGCTGAGAATGAGGCAGGGAGGGGTGGGAAGGAAGCCAGGCAAGGATGCCTCCAGCACTGGGCCAGCACTGCAGGGGCAAAGGCACAGTTATTTTACGACAAGGGGATTTAGGGCTCAGAGGAGATTTTCTGTCACTTTTTCTTTTTCTGGGTTTCTCAAAATCAGAAGCTAGTTTTCTGCACATCTGCCAGTCTTGATGCTGTTTTTATGTTAGATAATGTTCCTTTTACACATTCCTTTTGAATTTATCAAAGGTTCTTATTAATAAGCTCCCTCTATCTCAGTGAGCTGCATTTAAAAAAAAAAAAAATATATATATATATATATATATATATATATATATATATATTTATATATATATTTATATATATATGTATAAAATTTCAGAGAGAAAGGGAAAGAGAGACAGAAACATCAATTATGAGAGAGAATCATTGATCGGTTGCCTCCTGCATGCCCCACTGAGGATCAGGCCATAATCTGGACATGTGCCCTGACTGGAAATCAGACTGTGACCTCTTGGTTGATAGGTCCATGCTCAACCATTGAGCCACCCCGGCCGGCCAACCGGCTCATAGGAGGATTTGGAGTGGCCCCGCTCCCATGCTCCCTCCATCCCAGGCCCTGCTGATGGGCTCCCCACTGGACCCGCCTCACCTTTGGGCATTCCTTGAAAGGCTCGCTGTAGAGGCTGCGTATTCTTCTGCGCTCCATAAACTTATTGTCAGCTGGTGTTGGCTTGTTGGCTTCCCCCTTGAACTGGGCACTGTAGCTGGTCTCATGAGCCATCTTATCATCCGGGGGCTTGTACTGGAGCCTCGCCTTTATTGGCTTCACAGGCTTGATGTCCGTCCACGCTCTGAACTCATTCCTGGGAACCAAAGAAAGCACAAGCGCGATGAGCCCTCATCTGCCAGAAGCAGCGCCCTCACACAGGGCTGCAGGCTCGGCCAGCTCAGCGTGAGTCCTTGGGGTACTGGCTGGACGGTGGCTGAAGAGGTAACTCCACTCTGTCCTCGCGGGCAAGTGCGAGGTTTCCTCCGCCAAGCTAATGCAGGTTTTGGCAACAGCAACCGTGCCTGGGAGGAGGGCTCAGGCTCCCAGCTCCCACTGAGTGATCAGTCACGGGCAATTCTAACCTCTGAATTCTAGCCATATTTTCCCAATATTCAAGATGAGGCTGAAAAAACTCAGTCCATCCCTTCACTCATGGATTCAACATACACAGGTGGGGCAAAGGTGGGTTTACAGCTGTTTGTATGGAAAACAATTTAATCATTAATAAATACACAAATACGCTCCGTTTCCTGTACTCACACCTGTACACCTATGGCTGCCCTTTATAACTGAATGTCTGCCTTGCGTGACGTTTAAGGATTATAAAAGTTAAATGCAATCATAGATTCGCATTGTGTTAAACCACGTGCCTGGTAATTGTGGTCAGTTGACAAACGCCAGTTCCCTTCCCCACGTTGTCATGACGAATACGCTTTGCTATGCAGAACCCCTAAGGATAATTCCTGCCTTTGATAGCAGAGGGCTTGCTTCGTAGAGAGCTAGAACTTACACAGTCGGAATCACTTTAGAGACAATCCTTATGAAATGAGTAAATGCTCATAGAACCTTAAGTAGCACACCTGGGACGTGTGTTGGGATATGTACGTGTACGAGTCCGTGTGCTTGGCTGTGAATGGCTCTTGGTCCTCACCCTAAATGACCCCATCTGCTGCTTTTTCGGAGCCAGTGTGTCGGTTATTTTGTTCACAGCAGCCTCTCTTGTGGTTTCTAATGAGCTGATTCTGATCTGTGACAGGACTGGAGATGAGATGGTCCACAACTTTTAAAAATACGGCAATGTCCTGTAAACCAGAAGGTCTCAGGTTCGGTTCCCGGTCAGGCCACATAGCTAGGTTGTGGGTCTGATCAGCGGTCAGGGCACATACGGGAGGCAACTCTCACATATCTTTCTCTCTTTCTCTTCCCCCCCCTCCCCCGACAGCCTCTCTTTCTAAAAATCAATGAACATGTCATCCTCGGTGAGGATTTTAAACAAAACAACACATGGCAAATACAAACAGATGTAGCTGCGGCTGAAATGAAGGCCACAGGGTTCACCCTGGTGGTGCGTGGGATTTGGTGCTCTGTGCCCTCAAGGTCTCGTCGGGCCTGTTCCCACGTGGGGCCCTGAGAAGCTGTGTGTGGGAAAGGACGAGTCAGTGTACCAACATCTGTGGGTTGGTTCTTCCAGTGCCTTCTTCCACCCCAGGGACAACGCCCTCCTCCAGCGCCCGGAGCTCAGTGCCATGAACAGGAGGCCGTGGGGAATGGCAAACAGAGCTTAGCCCGTGGTGGAGACACACGGGTTCTAGCCCTAGCACTGCCTCTCACTACGCCTCTCCCCTCGCTGAGCCTTCGTTTCTCCGTTTGTTAAATAAAAGAATCACACCAGACAATGTCCTCATACTGTCCTTCTAGCTCTGAGGCTCCCTGAGTCAGGGAAGCTGGTTTGGTAACTCTGAGCCACTTGTGGTCATTTGACCTCCTTAGGGACACTGGCTCATCTCTGATTAGAGAATATGGTTTCTTAAGAGATGTTTCCCAAGCTTCAGACTCGCCTTCCCAGTACAGCTTGGACATCCACCTAAATGCTGTATCAACAGGTCAAACTCAACATCCCTAATACCTAATTGTGTTGTCCTCCCTGCCAAATCGTCCTCTCTCATGCACTCCCTCATGGCTCCGTTTCACCCCTTCATTCACAAAATGATTTACTGAGTGCTTCAGGTCTGTCTGGCAGGGTGCTGAGCTCTTTGGAGCGGAAAATGAGTCAGAGCAGACCCTGGGCTCAGGATGTGAGAGGCAGAGGGCTGTGATGTTACTCCAAGACAATGCAGTGAGAGCCACGCGGAGGAGGGAGTGAGAAGCACAGAGGAGGAGCTCCTGTGCCAGCTCTAGAGTCTGGGGTGGAGGTGGGGTTCCGGAGTGGAGTCAGACAGGCTGACAGGTAGAGGCCAGGGGAGGGAGGAGCAGTAGGTTCCAGGCAAGAGGCTCCGAGAGGCACAGCCCACTGCGGGAACCTGCAGGCAGTTGGGTGGCCGGGCTGAAGCTTGTGGGGAAGGGCTCAGGGAGCTGGACAGAGCATGAAGATGTGTAGCAGCCATGCTAGGGGGATGCTATGGATTGTAACCAAGAGTTGCCAAATGATTCCAAGCCAAGGATGAGTGTGGCCAGATTGGCTTTGGGGAAGGGAACTTTGCAGCAGTATGAATGGTGGACAGGAGAGGGGTGGTGAGGCAGGAGGACAGGCTTGGGATTGTGCAGGGAGTCAGAAGGAAGGTGGAGGCCTGAACCAGGATGGTGGCAGAGGGGACATGGGCAGGACTTGGAAATGGCTGGCAGGGAGCTGGCCAGAGGAGGAGGGAGCGGGTGCCAGGAGGAGTGACCAGCGGAATCTGGGCATTTTGGTTCTGTGGGCAGAAGTGTTACTGATTGCCACTGTGACGGGGGAAACTGGGAGGCGAAAGAAAGGAATTTAGGATGGAATTGAGACCCTCCTGATTGTTAAAGGCAGCCATTCACTCCGGCATCAAGTTACTCTCTGATCCTTCCTCTCTTCTCCTTTCTTCTCCACTTTCCATGGATTCAACCAGTTACTAAGACCTGACTTCTGAACCATTTTGGCTCTATACACAGGTTTCGACCTGGGCCTGGTGACCCCTCGGGCTCTGGTCACCATTACTCTCCCAAGGCCCCACACCTCCTTCCTCCCCCTCCTCAGGACCAAAGCCCAGCTTCTTAGATGAGGCCCAAATACTTGACCTAAAACTTGCAGTAGCCAAACCTCTAACAACCTGGTTCCCGAATGTATAATGGGAGCAACGTGGATCCTCTGCTCCTACCCCAGCCTGCTCCCAGCATTAGGACTGACATGGGCATACCCTGGCCGTGAGCACTGATTCTGGGCCATCTCTCCCCGGCCAGCCCTGCAGCTTCCTGGGTCTCCGCAGTGGCCTCCGTGCGCTGGCCCATGTCTCACAGTGAACGTGTTCCATGGGCCGTGTCCTCCCGGGAAAAGCATGGCAACCCCTGATCCTGAACATCTGGGCACGTCATCTTCCCATGAGACTATGCTAGTAAGTCCCACAATAAGTTCACTTAATTATGACAAACTGTTAGGTTTAAACCCAAGTTCTGTTCCTTAGAATTGTCTCTGAACTTTTCACAACACCTTTCCCAGCCATAAGTAACAACTAGTCATGTGTCATAAAAACAGAATTAGCTACTATTCATTAATCACCTTTAAGAAGTTGGTGGGTTGGGTTTTTGGTTTGTTTTTGCGTATTCTCTTGGTGCTTGCAACAACTTTGGAAGAAGGCGGTATTATATCTCTTTTATAAAAGAGTAATGAGAGAGAGAGTGTGTGTGTGTAACCATGGCTCAGAGAGGTTAAGTGCCTTGCATAAGGCCACAGCTGGCAAGCAGCAGAGCTGAAATCTGAGCCCTTCCCACTGCCGCCCGCTCCCTCTGCCCTCGCTGCAGGTGCCTGGGCAGGGTCTAGCCTGCTGTCTGCAATCCGTGGAGGCTCATATGACCCAGACTGGACCTGATGACATCTGAGCTCCTGCAGCTGTGAGAAGCCCTGCCCAGAGCAGTGGAGGCCACGCTCTGAGGCCCGTCACACCGGGTGCCTCTTGCCACAAGTTCACGGTCCCCTGTAGCCATGAACTTGCCTTTCCGTGACAAGATTTCAGCTTGATCATTCATTTACTCTTTAACTCGTTCATTAATGAGTTAATTCATTAATTCACGCGGCATTTGCCAAACACCGGCCGTTGGTGTGGCATGTGAGCCCCAGGAAGGAGTAAGCCGCGGTGGAGGTGGCTATGGTTCAGGGAGTCAGAATTGTCCACGTGTGACCCTAGCAAACAGGACAGAGGTGAGACTGTCAGAGGGAAAGAGAAGAGGGCCTTTAATTCCGGAGGGAGGATGTGGGGATGGGGGCGCTGGAAAACGCAGGTAGAGCAGTTGGTGAGCGTAACCGACACTTGCCCAGCACCTACTTCAAGCTCCTGGCAGCTCGCGGCAGCTTTGGCTCCCGTAGCAACCACGATGGGTGCACACCACAGGGAAGCTCTGGGCACACGGGGAAAGCCCGCATCTGCAGACTCTGCCCTGGCATCCCAGGGGTGCTCCACATGCCACAGCTTCTCCTGTGTCATGATGTGGGGGCGTCAGGGACAGGATGATCTCCAGCTGCATTGCCAAACGCCCACCGTCCCTTCCGCAGTGGGTCCTTGGGTGGAGCCCTGCCAGGAGGCCTGACGCAGGATGTAGCTCTTGCACAGCACACTCCCTGCGGGGGCAGAGGAGGGCTCTGTACGACGATGTCCCTCTGTGGGAGGGCGAACTGCACACAGAAGCCCCTCTACCACTATGTTCCAGTCTGGGCTCCATGATCCCTCTGGTGGCCCATCTGTGCTGGAGAAATCTATAAGAGCAGCCCGGGCCGGTGTCCGGCCTCCTCCTCCAGGAGTGGCAGAGCCAGGCCCACCTCCCGGAGGCCAGGCGGGCAAGGTGCTCCTGGCTGCTCCCCGGAGACCGTTACACAGCTGCGCAGTCACGTTCAGAGCAGCTGCTCAGGCAGGACATTAGGATCTTGCTGACCAGGCAAAGTCTTTAAAGGAGACAACTCATACTCTGCCTTCATCTTCCACGGCCCAGTCCCTCGGCCCCATCTCACCTGGGCCCTCCATACTCCCTTCCCCCAACCTTTGGCTGTGGCATCAGGACCCTGGCGTCGGGGCCCTGGTCCCAATCTCCTCACTCGGCTGCTTGGGCACAGGCTGAGGGAGAGACCTTCCTCCCGCTTACTCTGCTGTGAGCTCGCTGCTCCCGACCACAGCACCCCGACAAAGCCCCGTTCCCTAAGGACCAAGGCCAGCCTGAGGTCCCTTTCAGCTCCCATCGGTGATCTGTGACTTGGCCCCGAATGACCTTCCCAGCCTATTTCTTTCCCCTCCTCCGTCATCCATTCGCATCGACATTCAGGGAGCACGTCCTGTGTGTCAGCACCGTGCCGGGCTCTCTAAGGCATCCTCTTCTGCTGCCCTCACCGCAACCCTGCGCCGATTTTGCCAGTGACAGCACCGTGCTGCCCTTCCCCAAACACAGCCTGCACTTTCCTGCCACTGAGTTTTTGCCCACGTTGCTCCTGATCCTGACACGCTCCCCACTCCGCACTCCCAGCTACTGAAACACGGCATGGCCGTCTGTGCCAGTGCCAGGCTCAGGTGCTCTCCCTTCTAGGGCGCCTTCCCCAGCCCGCCGCCGAACCAAGCTTGTCCTCTGTTTTCACATCGGTAGCACTGGCCATGCTTTACCTCAGGCCACCTATGTAGGTTCTTCCCTTCACGGCTGCCGTCACTGCGGGTCAGGAGTGTCCTTTTGCGTCTGTGTAATTCTCACCAGGCCTAGGAATTACAGAATGCAGCCTCCCCTCACCCATGTGAATAGCTAAGCAGGAAGTTCCTGGGCTGCCCCCGCCAGGGAGGGCCATAAAGGCTGCTACACAAGCATCTCATGGCATCTGACCCCTGTCCCTTTCTACACTATGTGTTCACATTCTCCTCCCTTAGGTGGAACTTAAACCCCTGCCTTGGATGTGATTGGACTCGCTTCCAGCAAACAGCATGGTGAGAGCGACGGCACGCAACATCCGAGACAGGGCCAGAAAAGGCCTTGCAGCCTCCTCCTCGCTCTCTCTCGGGCCCCTCCCTGTGGGGACAGTACGCCTCCATGCTCACGGCTCACTGAAGCAGCGTCCATGGAGCAGTCCCCATGGTAAGGAACAGAGTGGCCCATCTTCGGAGTGGATCCTCAGCCCCAGACAAGCACTCAGATGACCTCAACTGAGCTGGAACCACCCAGCTAAGCCAGTCCTGGGTCTCTGACCTTCAGACACAGCATAAATAATAATAAATGTTCATTGGCTTACGCTGCTGAGTTTTGGAATAATTTGTCACACAGCAATAGATCGCAACACAGACCCCAATCGGAAATTATTTTTTCCCCACAAAAAAAAGGGTTTAAAACACCCAGGCTTCATTCAGCGAGGCAGAAGCGCCGGAGTGAGCAGAGCACAGGAAGTTCAAGTTCCCAGCAGAGCTGTGGCATCAAGTTCACAGAGCGAGCGGGTCATGCTCTGGTCATCAGAAACGGAGGGCGAACGTTTTGCAGCCTTCCCCAGAAGGTAGAAGAGCCTCCTGTGCAGCAAAGCTGGTAAAAACGCACCTGCCTTGAGGCCAGGGCATAAGCAGAAACGAGGAGAGACAGGCCCTCATCGGGGAAAGGAAGTCTCGGGACAAGCGCAGGTGGAGGTTAAACAGCGAGCAGAGGCACAGAGCCAGCGTCAGAACAGAGATGGCTATTCACCGGCAAGAGCACAGGCTGTGGAATGAGAGAAACCTGGGCTGGATCCCGGCTCAAACCCCTGGGCCCCTCCCTCCCTGCTCTGAACTCAGTGAGCTCACGTGGAAAAGACTGCCACAGGCCTCCGAAGAAGACTGGATGTTTTCATATCAGAATTAATAAAGTCCACCGTGGATAACTGTATAATGATGTTCCTGGCTTTCCTCACAGAGTTGTATGTTCAAGAACGATTACTGAATATCTCCTACGTTCCGGCCACAGGGGTTAGAAACGCAGCGTGAACAGGCCGGTGCAGCTCCTGCCAACGCCGCTGACCTTGTCATTAGGTGGGGCCATCTAAGCAATTACACAGACAATCAAATCACCGGTCCAGCCACTGTCGTCTGTATGGCCACCGCAGTCAACAGTCTGTGTCCAGAGTGGACAAAGCATGGGCATCCGCTTCTAATGCCAGGGTTATTTCTGAATGTAATTCACATTAGACTTGAACAAAATAGCGTTCAGTGAATGCTGATTAATCGAATCTCCAATACTGAGTGTCCACCATACACAGATGTTTGCTTCTTAAGGCCTCATCCCATTAAAGCACATTTCCTCACAGTGATCCAAGGGGGGAGGGGGTTACTGAAAGAGCAATTATAAAGGGAGAGACTGAGACAGGCGAGAGCCGGTGATTGATGAAGCCGGTCTCAGGAGAGGAGGAGGGGAGGCATCAGGAGAGAGGCTTCGGCCTTGGGAAGAAAAAGCGTTGGTAAGGAAGAGAATAGAGGCTGGTCTCTCATTTCTAATTTTAAAAATCCTGACATTTACAAGAAACAATGAAACCGAATTATACAAGAAAGAATATATACACGTGTTCATTGGTGCACATCACCTCTTAACAAAAATGGAGACTTAGAATGATGGATCACTGCCAGCTATAGTCATGCAAATTCCGTTTCTCTTCCTATAAGCCCCAGATTTATTTCATATGCATCTTAGTCCTTGGGAAATAAAATTCTTTCCCCATCCTCTTTACAACAACATTTTCAATATTCCTTAACTGCTTTATGAAGAAAGAAAAAAAACTGTGCATTAGGATTTTAATGGCCTAAAATCTTCCTACAGATTTTTGTAGGCAATTTATGTTACCATGGAAACATATTCAGGCTCTGTTACAAAATCGTGCCTACATTGGATATAACCACGTGTCCCCCAGGAAGGAAGCGGGCTCCTTCACGGACGGAGGCAGTCCCGAAGGCTGGCGGTGGCTGGGCTGTTGTCGGGAGTTGGTTACAGGAAGTGGGGTCTTAAAGAGGAAAGAACACCCCTGAGCCTGGAGCATCGCCTGGGGTTGAGTGTAAGTTGCTTCCTCCTGGCAGCGATGACTGGACCCAGAGGGGAGCTTTACGATCCGATCTGTTCACGTGCATATGCTTGAACGCATCTTTCAGCTTCTTTTGTGTGAAAGGGAGGAAAGGGAATTTTACAGAGAACGCTAACCATGTGGGATAGCTCTTCTTATCCATTAATACCCATACACAATAAAACCACGGTTGATGATTTTGTAAAATAAGACAAGAACACATCTGGGCAAACGCTATCTGTCTGTAAAGGAAGGTTCGAGGCTAATCTAATGTGACTAGAGAATGAGTGTGAAAGAACCCTCCCCTCTCCTTGCACGGGAAGATGGATGTGGGTGACAGGTGGCAGTGACAGCTGCCAGGACGCGGTCCCTTTATTAGGAAAACAGCTCCTTCTGCAGAAGCCCTTCATAGGCTGCATGCGGCTCGCAGGCCGCCGTGCCCCTGAGAAACAGCGCCTCCTGAGAAAACCCATGTGCACAATGTGGGTAGAATTATGAGGACAATTAGTTAAAAATGGAATCTGCTCAAAGTAGGAGTCAATTTGATTCTACACACATTACTTTAGGTTGCAGTGTTTACTAGACACTATGCCTGGAACTGCAAGGAAGAAAAAGGGTGCAAAATAAGAAACCTAGAGCTGGCAGAGGTGGAGGGTCAGGGTGGGGGAGTGTGGTGACGAAAGTCAGTCCATATATAAATATGCCTCAAGTAGGAACAAATAAGAGCTAGATGACAGGTTATAAGAAAATTGTGATCACGGTCTTCTCCTTTTGCCCCATCCCCGTGTCCTCATTATTATCTTGGTGACTGGCCACGGGAACGCCTTTTCCCACAGTCGGGTGGTTGTGCCGCAAGACCACAGAGTGACCTGGTGGAGGTGGAGGGAAGGCACTCTGCTGGTCTGTTGGGTCCCCGAGGAGCTGTGCCCATTGCTTGTGGAAAGATGGTTCCTAAGACAGGAAATGGAAACCCTGAAAGTGAGCTCTGAAAGGTGGGAGGAAGCGCTACCCCCTTCCAGGGGTAAACCTGGAATTCTGGAAGCACACTCCTGTGAGATGGCCTGTACATGGTGCCAAGGACCCTGTACAATACATCTCGTGAAGGGCTCAATTAAGTCTGTTTTCACATTCCATGTTCTGTGCACTAGGTACTATATATATCCTTTTAATAAATAAAACTGGTGCTGCAAAAAACATCTTGAGACCCATGCTAAGTTACTCTTTTAAATGAAGCTCAATTATAAGGGAATACTAGGAACAACTTGATATCCTAAGTTTGACAATATAGATGAAATGGACAAATTCTCAGAAAGATGGAAATTACAAAACTGACTCAGAAGAAATAGAAGTCTGAATGAATGTATATTAAGAAAAAAAATTGAATGAGTAATTTAAAATCTTTACATAAATAAAATTCAGTCCCAGATGGTTTCACTGGTGAATTCTATCAAACATTAAGGAAAAAAAATAAATAAATACCAATTCTAACCATCTCTTTTTTAAAATAAAGGAAGAGACAATACTTCCCAAGTCATTTTAAGATGGGCAATATCATGTATCACCCAGGTACCAAGCCAGTGAAAGACATTGTAAGAAAACTACAGGTCAATATTCCTCATGAATATAGATATTAAAACACTTAATTATCCTTGAGCAGTAAATCAAATCCAGCAACACATAAAAAGATTAAGCACCATGAACAAGTGAGGTTTATCCCAGTAAAGCAAGTTTTAAAATCCAAAATCAATTAATGTAATATACCATTTCATAGAATAAAGAGCAGAAACCATATGATCACCGTAATTGACACTTAAAAACATTTGACAAAATCTAACAACTTCCCACGGTTAAAAAACTCAGCAAGCTAGGAATAGAGGGGAACTTCCTCAACCTAATAGACAACACCTACAAAAATCCTACAACTAACATCACACTCAATGGTAAAAGACTAAACACTTTCCTCTCAAGATCAGGAGAAAGGCAAGATGTCCACTCTCATCCCCTCCATTCCACATTGCACTGGAGATCATAACTAATATAATAAAACAATAAAAAGAAATGAAAGGTATACAGATTAGAAAAGAAGTAGTAAAAATATCATTATTTGCATATAACATGACCTGCAATTTCAGAAAATCCTCAGGAACCTACAAAAAGTACTAGAGCAATTGAGTGAGTTAGCAAGGCTGCTAGAATCAATATACAAAAATTAATTATCTTTCTCTAGATTAGTAACAAACTTCGGGAAAATGAAAACATTTAAAAATCCACTCACAATGGCATCAGAAAGAATGGAATACTTGGGAAAATATTTAACAAAAGAAGTGCAAGTCTGTACACTAAAAACTACATAACACTGCTGAAAGAAATGAAATATCTAAATAAATAAAGACATATATCATGTTCAAAAATTTGAAGATTCAATATTAAGATGGCAGTTCTAGAAATTGGTCTATAAATTCAAAGCAATTCTTACCAAAATTCCAGGGCTTTCCATAGAAAATGACAAGCCGATCTTAAAGAATTGCCAAAACAATTTTGAGAAAGAAAAAAAAAATTCTAAGGATCTACACTACCTGATTTCAAAACTTATTATACATCTCTAGAGTATGTTATTGGCATACAGACAGACACACAGCTCCACGAGCAAAATAGAGTTCAGAATAGATCTTTGCATACAGTAGTGTGTTGGAACTGGTTTATACTGGCTCACAGAGCTGATTGTTTAAATTTTCAGTAGCTTGAAATCAGGCATGTGAAAGTATTTATATAAGGAAAGTGGACTACAGATTAGGGTCCTCCTGTTTCCAGAGAGCCCATTGTTAAACATTTACCATCATACCACTGCTCACATATATGGTTGACTTATTTTTGACAAAGGTGCTAAGTTAATTAATTTAATGGGGACAAGGATCATTGTTTCAACAAATGGTGCTGGGGAAACTGCATAGCCATAGGAAAAGAGAATGAATCTCAACCAGGAGCATACAACATACACACAAAAATTAGTCATATGCCAATTAACAACAGGATATATTCTGAGAAATGCATCATTAGGCAATTTCGTCATTCTCCAAACATCATAGAGTGTACTTACTCAAACCTAGATGATATAGCTACCATATGATTACATGTGCTATACTTTTATAGGACTGGCAGCAAAGTAAGTTTGTTTACACCAGCATCATCACAAACTCATGAGTAATGTATTGTGCTACAACATTACCACAGCTACAATGTTACTTGGCGATAGGAATCTTTCAGCTTCCCTATAATCTTATGGGACCACCATCATATATGCCATCCATTATTAATGAATCGTCATTATGCAGCGTGTGACAGTAATTAGACATAGACTGTAAACCTAAACATAAACCCTGAAACCAGACAACTTTTAAAAGAAGACATAAAAGAAAACCTTTGTGACCCTGGAGTAGGCAAAGATTTCTTAGATATGGCACATAAACCAAAAACAGTGGGGGGGAAAAATTCAAGTTCATTAATATTAAACATTTTTACTCCTCAGAATATACCATTAATACAAGGAAAACACAACCCATAGTCTGATAGAAAATGTTTGCAAAGCATATCTATATCTATAAAAGGCTAATAATGCTAAGTGTCCAACCATCTGACCGGTTGCTATGATGCACACTGACCACCAGGGGGCAGACCCTCAACACAGGTGCTGCCTTGATGTGCACTGGCCATTTACAGAGAAAAGGTACTGCAAACCTGGCATCCACAAAGCAATACTCAGCTTCCCCCAAGTGGGACACAGGCCCCACCACCACCCCAGAGTGACAACCACCAAATTGCAGCCAACACTGCCAAGACCCCATGGTGCAAAATGCAGCTCCACATCCCAGCCCAGCCCAGAAACGGTTGCTGTGGGTGCCAGGTAATGACATCACGTAGCAACACACGGCTTCCTCTTCCTAGAAACTAGCCTCCTTGGAGTTTCTTCAGTCCAGGAACATGACTTGCTTTATAGCTAGGTGGAAACATTTTACACTGTAACCAAATATCTGAAGCATTTTCCCAGGCCTCATCTCATTTGATCCTCACAGAAGTCCTGAAGTAGATAGATAGAAAACTCTGTGGAATCCTATTTTCTTTTCATTAGCCAGAAAACAGATATTTAGAAAGCTTAGAAACTTGACTCGACTGAAAAGAATAAGAAATTGTGGACCTTGAAAATGATTTCAAGTTTTCTCACGAACTGAATATAGTCAAACATTGCTGCAGTGAAATATTTTACACTTTGTTCTCCTTGCATGATCTATAATAATAATCTGCTTCATGTTGATATTTACTGCTCTGTTTCTGACAATTACCTGAAAGAGAAGTTGGGTTGCTTCACTGGGCTGGAAAAAGCTTGGCTAAATCAGAAAGCAGGTCTAAGTAGGCAAGTTTACTTGAGCATGCATAATACATATAAAGTTTTCTTTTCTTTTTTTTTTTTTTTTTTTAATAGATATGCCCCAAAGGGGTTGTTTTTTTTGTTTGTTTGTTTTTTAATATATTTTATTGATTTTCTTACAGAGAGGAAGGGAGAGAGATAGAGAGCTAGAAATATCGATGAGAGAGAAACATCGACCAGCTGCCTCTTGCACACCCCCTACTGGGGATGTGCCCGCAACCAAGGTACATGCCCTTGACAGGAATCGAACCTGGGACCTTTCAGTCCGCAGACCGACGCTCTACCGCTGAGCCATACCGGTTTCGGCTCATATAAAGTTTTCACTGGTGCCAATTGCACGTGTGTGTTTTGATCTGTCATTGTTGATTGTGAATTTGGTTGACACTTCTATTGTAGAGAAAGGGTGAATAGCAATATTAAAATATTTCTTGTAATTAATTTCCTTTCCATGTGCACGAATTCATGCACCGGGCCACTAATACCTTATAAATGATTTGTATCAGAATATACAAAGATCTCTTAAAACCCAATGAGGTTTTAAAAAGAACTAATTTTAAAATAGGAAAAATATTAATAGACACTCACTAAAGAATATATACAAATGGCAAATAAGCACATAAAAAGATGATCATTAGAAAAGTATAAATTATAACCACAGTGAGATACAACCACCTACTCACTAAAATGGCTAAAATAAAGAACACTGGTAACACTAAATGCTAGCAGGAATGTGGAACTGGATCTCTCAAACACTGCTGGTGGAAATGGTACAGTACTTTGGAAAAAAAAACAAAAGTTTTTAAAGTTAACCTTTTACACTTATGATATGACCAAGCAATTTTATTCTGAAGTATCAAAGAGAAATAGAAACATAAACCTACAACTTGTACCCAAATTGATAGCCAAAAAGCTGCGAATAACCCAAATGTTCATTAATAATAAATGAATAAACAAAATGGGTTAATCCACTCAATAAAATAGTGTTCAGCAGTAAAAGGAAATGAACCAATATGGACAAATCCCCAAAATATCATGCTAAATGAGAGAAGCCCGGCAGAAAACCCTGCCTGTTATATGATTCCATTTACATGACATTTCTAGAAAAGACACTATAGACACACAAAGAAGGTCAGTGGTTGCGCAGGCCTGGGGTGGGAGGGGGCACTGGCTGAAACTGAGCTTATGAATGGCAGCGTTCTAAAACCATCTTTCAGGGATGGTTGCACCACTGTATACATTTACTGAATCTCATCAAACTGCGCATTTAAAAGGGGTGAATTCTGTGGTAGGTCAATGATAACCCGATGAAGCTGTTTAAAAGTCCAGCTGGGACGCCCTCTTCCCTGACAACCCTCCCCTTGCAGGGAGGTGACCCCTGCCTCCCTGGTGCCCAGGGACTCCCCTGGACCAGCTTGTTTGCTGGTTATTTGTTTTCTAGTCCATTGATGAGGCTTGGGAAGGCAGAGGTGGCTGCCGAGCCATCTTTGTGTCCCTGGTGCTTGGTTTGGAGGCTGGATCAGGTCAGTGTGACCTCAGTGTTGCTGAACAAGTAAACACTCTTGACTTCACTCTTTTAATTATAAAAGCAACACAGAGCAATTACAGTCAGTTTTCCATTTCTCTGTTTCCTATTAATTTGTAATCTATACATGTTAGAGAGAAAAATAAAAGATAATAATTATTTGCAAGTCTGTTTCCCAGTTGTCTTTTGCCTTATATATGGATCTATAGCCAAATATATCCATATACATATTTAGAGAGAGAGATGGATATATGCATACCCATATCTATATACTAGTATCTACATAAAAGTTTTAAATTTACACATGGCCTAACCTGCTAATTTTTTTCTTTGAGCCTGTTTACTCTTGAGGCTATGTTTTAAAAGTCTTCCCTTTTGCCACCATCATATAAACATCTACCTGAAATTTTTTTCTCCACACATTTATGTATGTATTTATTTATTACATTTAAATCTTTAAGCCATTGGGGGTCTATTACTATGTTCCTGTAGCCTACCCGAGTGGGGGAAGGATCCACTGTTAGTGGATGTGGGGAAGGTGCCGCCTGGATCAGCACAGCAGGACCCTGCCTAACCTCCGGGCACGCAGTGCCTGGTGCATCAGCAGTGCTCAGCGCGTATTTGTTGAATACAGGAATCCGTGAATGAAGCCTTTAACACTGCTACTCTTTGATCGAGCAGTTCTATTTCTAAGAGCCTGTCATGAATAACTGGGGGGAAAGCATCTTTTTCGTGTACGATAAACTCTGGATGCTCAGCCTGTGTGAAAGCTGCAAATCCTTTCCAGGCTTGGAAAGAGAAATGCATCCTAAGGCTGACAGCGCGGACCATGAATAAATCTCAGAAATGATGAATATTGTATTGGCCACAAATAGTAAATAGGGGACCCCCATGCTGCCATTTTGGGTGCCATTTAATGTCACGTTTGCTTCTTGTTGCTAATGATTCACGGGAAGTGGTACTCCTTCAGTTCAGCCTGTGGCTGTCTGCACTCTGTCCCACCCGAGGTCCCGGGGGCCAGGGCTCAGCCGGAGAAGGCGGCCTGGCAGTACGCGGGGCAGGTGGCTGAGGGAAACCATGGACTCCATTTGCCCAGGCATGGCCAACCTTTCATGGCTTCAGCACCTTCCTTTCCTTTTGCAGTGTCACTTTGCTTCCAGCAAGCAGCACAGCCTGCTAGGCAGGCAGACATGTGCAGAGGATTCAGAGTCTGAGAACACGTGAGAACGTTTTTTAGGCCACGAGCACCGAGGGGTCTCCTTCAACGTGGGCTCTAGAATTTCTTCAAGCAGCGCCAAACTCAGACCTGTCCGTCACTGGCCTGGGCCAGGACAGGGGAGCGATGTGAGGATGGGGCCCGGGAGGGACTGTGGTCGGGTGACGTGGGCCACCTGGGCACAGTGAAAGGCGGGGATGGGGAGAGAGACTGGAGGCTGAAGACTCACATGTGTTTTGTTTAATAATGGCTTGAATTAAAGCTCAGTGTCCACTCTTCTAATAGATTATTTATTCATTTACCTAGTGCCTAGAGCAGTTATGAGATGGTTACCCTTTACTGAGGGCCTACCATCTGTCAGGGGCTTTGTACTCGTTTTTTCATTGAACCCTCAGAACCACCTTTGAGATGACACGATGACTCTCCACCGTGTGGATGAGGAAACAAAGCTCAAAGAGGTGACGCTCCTGCCTACGTCCTCAGAGAGACCGTGAGCAGACACGGTGTCAGCACCTCACTGCCTAGTGAAGGGCAGAGGAGAAAAACAAAGAGTGGAGTCATGTGGTATCAGAGATGCTGTGAGAGAGAGAAACACGAGGCTGCAAAGGCCCCCACGCAGGGCCTGTCATCACTCTGAGGGGGTGATGGATGGAGTCTTATTATTATAGGTGACAAGAAAAAGCGTCACAAGTTGGAAACATCCTATTACTCATCTTTTCTCTTTTGGGAACCAAACTAGACTATGCAAAACCAGAGAAGAAATGCCTGAGAGCAGAAGTAAAACCACGCAGAGTTTCGCTGCATAAGATTAAAAATTCGTCTTCTCGCTTGTAATCATTTAACACCGGAGCTCCGGCCTGTGATTTTCCAACAATGGGATTAGTCCCGTTTTTCTGCCTCGGGAAACTCTGGGGCCATTAGGGGACTGGCAGGGACCCCGGGGGAGAGATGGCAGGCAATCCAGCACCAGATGGCCCCACACAGGCCCACCCCTTAATCAGGTTGCTGTGAGGGGCAGCATAAAAACAAAAATAAATTGGTGTTGGGGGCAGGGGGTGCTAGGGCACCAAAGGTGCTGGTTGTAGGACAGCCAGTATCAAAGGGGGTCAGGGATTGACACCCCCAAACAGACACCACTCTGCACACGTAGTTGGGCTCATAGGTATGTGTCGTGTGTGTGTGTGTGTGTGTGTGTGTGTGTGTGTGTAGGGAGGGCAGTAATGTAAATAAGGGGTCCTTCCCAGTATGAAATTGATTTGCTTTGAGGTTAATCACAATAATGGTGATGATAATGAAAGCAGCTTACATCACAGAGAACCTTCCCTGTGCCAGGAGCTGCATGAAGTACATTTAATGCACCATCTCGTTTAACCCCCATGTGGTATCAGAGATGCTGTGAGAGAGAGAAACACGAAGAGAGAGAAACGTTGAGGCAGGCACTGTTGTTATCATTCTCACTTCACAGATGGGAAACTGAGGGTGGTTACTAGTAAGTGTGACAGTGGACAGCAATAAGTAGAGATGCTTAGATGAATCAAGAATAATACAATCATAGTCAGGTCCCAGGACTGAATGGAAAATGCAGCTGAGGCATTGAGATACCATATTCCAGAGTAAGATAAGCGATCGCAATGCAGGATTTTCAAGGAAAGGCTGGGAGTGAAGGAGGGAGAGGATGTAGGTGAGAACTCTCTGTGCTGTGCTTTGCCTTCAACTGAAACAAAGAGAGAGGCTCAATGGCACCTGGATCTAGGGGTGGTAGATTCTGGGGGATTTGGTGGACCAACAGTGACTCCCCTGAGAAATCGAAAGGAACAGAGACAGCTGGATAGTCTGTCCAGGAGCAGAGAGGGGGAAATGGCTGTGTTGGGGTTCTTTGAATGCATGGTGCAGTTTCCAGGACCAAATGGGCAAGAGGGCCACTTCCAGGAGCAAACAGATCTCAGCAGCAAGAAGCTGGAGGGATTATAGGTTGTGCAGGGTGGAGAAGGAATATGGGCCCAGGAAGAGGGATTCACCTTTAGCAAGGTACCTGCAGGGAGAGATCGCAGAGATGAGTACTAGCCTCCAGAAAACCCAGTAAAGCACCCACAAAACAGAGTTCAGAGAACACCTGGACTCCTCTGGAGCAGACCAGAGCTGCAGAAGGGAGAAAGTATGGGCTTTAAGTAGACTGACATCTTGACTATAATGTGGGACTAGATATGTTATTGATTGGAAAACTTTCATTATTGAGATTTTCTGAACAAGGTATAGGACTTGCCCCAAACTTCATGTAAGGGTGGAGGAAGAACTTGCCCCACTGAATAAATTTAAAAGGATTATGGAAAGTAAAAATAAAGTCACCTTACAATTATGTCCTGAGTTGCATTTGTTCAATTTGTTACATTTACAACTAGTGAAAACATACTGTATACCAGAAGCTCAAATAATTGATCTACATACTTCATCTATTTTAATTTCAAACCTGCCATTTGAAATAGAAGTTATTATACCTATTTTACAGATTAGAACATGGAGACTCAGAGGTCAAGTGACCTGTCTAAAGTCATAGAGCTGGTAAGTGGTGGTGCTGGGACCCAACTCACAAAGACTCCAAGCCTAACTCTTTATATTGTCTTTGCTTGGGACTCTAGCAGCACAATCTGTGCCTAAAAAAGGGGTTCCCAGCTTGGCCAGCGTTGCTCAGTGGTTGAGCATCTACCAATGAACCAGGGGGTCACAATTTGATTCCCAGTCAGGGTACATGCCCGGGTTTTGGGCTCAATCCTCAGTAGGAGGCAGCCAATCAATGATTCTCTCTCATCAGTGATGGGCCTCTCTCTCTCTCTCTCCTCCCTTCCTTTCATATATATATATATATATATATATATATATATATATATATATATATATATATATATATATATTTTCCCAGAATGGGAGCTTTCTTTGGCATCTTGAAATCACAAATGCATTTCTTCTGAATTAATTCTCATACATTCAATAAAGATCCCACTGCAAAGACTAAAAGGCTTTGTTCTAAATACTAAGTGACACAAAAAAGGACTTTAAAATTTTTGAGACTAAAGGGATTGAAAAGAAAACAGTTTATTTCACAGCTGCCAACATCTGACTATTTGTCAAAGGCTTAATATAAACTGCGGTTGTCATAACCAAATAAAATGATCAAAGAGGCTAGATGTAGGTTTGAATTAAAGTTTGTAAAAGAAGGCTGGAGACACACTGGGCGTGTGATGGTGGGTTACATGGAGGGAGCTTTTATAGGAAGTGAGAGAATAAGGGGAGGAATGCCGGCTGAGGCTGAGCGGGGTGGATGGGAGAAGAGAAAATAAGTCAGTGATCCTGATCAGCATGGCCCAGTGGTTGAGCGTTGGCATATGAATCAGGAGATCAGGGTTTGATTCCAAGTTAGGGCACATGTCTGGGTTGTGGGCTTGATCCCTAGTGGGGGATATGAAGGAGGCAGCTGAACAGTGAATCTCTTTCATCATCGATGTTTCTCTTTCTCCCTCTCCCTTCCTCTATGAAATCAATAAAAATATATTTTAAAAAACAATATGTCAGTGAGTGTCAACCTTGTTGACACAGGAGCGCAAGTTCCAATTCTTGTTCATAGGGTATACATTGATTTCAATCTCTCCTACTGATAACGTTTTAAATCTCCACAGCAATGAGAGACCCAGAGCAAGGAAAAGACCAGGACCTGCCTTAGAGAAGAAAGCCTGACAGACACACTGTTGGATGTCAAGTCTGTCTGTGTGAGTCCGTGTGCATGTGCTGTGGTAATTATAGTCACTACAACTGTCATCACCCCCATCATCATCACTGTCGGAGTTCATACCTGATCTTTCTGTCTCAGTCCTTTCCCTGAACTCCGCCTGCCAGAGGTGGAGAGCCAGCAGGTGACTTCATCTTAAACCCGTCCAACCTTCAGGGGTAAATCTTGTGTCTTTGTCTGGTTCTGGTACCATAGAAATACTGGCCTTACAGAATGAGCTGTGAAATTTTTGGGAAGAGTTTGTGGGGGGGAGGGGAGGAGAAAAAAGAGTATTAATTCTCCTTCGAATGTTTGGTAGAACGCACCAGCTTCTTTGTTTTTGTAACCCATTGTACCTAGTGCATAGCTGACGTTGACAAAGGATAGTGAGTTGAAATAAAACTGTTTCTATAGTTTTGTACCTTATCTGATATAATGTATTATGAATATTTTACTCAAAAATTTAAAAGAGTCTACTTGATATATGATAGAATATTATAGAAATCTGGACTGGAGGCCAAATTTCAGACTATTTATAGTTGAATTTCATAGTTGTGACCTACTAATCAGTCTTAAAAATAAATTCTCTCGCATCCCTCTGGGTGCCCAGTGAAATTCGCTCAACCAAGTCCTGCACCGAGTTCCAGCTTCCTACCGGCATCCCTCATAAACTCAGTATTCATGAAAGGAGTTCATAACCACATTTTAAATACAAAATACTTAACGTAGAAAGGCTTCAAAAAAGGAAGTGAGTGAGTTTAAGTGTTCCATTAATAACAAGGATCTATTGCCTTTTAAGAATAATTGTTCTCGCCGAAATCTGTTTAGCTCAGTGGATAGAGCGTCTGTCTGTGGACTAAAAGGTCCCAGGTTCGATTCTGGTCAAGGGCATGTACCTTGGTTGCGGGCACATCCCCAGTAGGGGGTGTGCAAGAGGCAACTGGTCGATGTTTCTCTCTCATCGACGTTTCTAGTTCTCTATCTCTCTCCCTTCCTCTCTGTGAAAAATCAATAAAGAATATTTAAAACAAAAAAAAGAATAATTATTCTCAAACTCTGAGTGTCAAACATTACTGGAGAGTTCCACTCTTCCCGCCCCTGGGGTGAAGCCTGGACTCTGTGTTGTAACATGTTCCTTGGGTGATTCTAAGGGACGCACTTTGAGAAAGACCGCTTTAAAGCTTTGGAGGAAAGGGGATGAATAAATGAAACAGGTTCTGTAAAGGGCCTGGCACAGTGCCTGGCTCCGGCGGCATGCGTTGGGTGCCAGGATGACGAGTTTAAGTACAATCCGAATTACCTTAAAGAAGGTTGCATCTGAGTAAACTTAACCATTGGTGGGATGGTAGGCGATATCTCTTCCACAATCCCCACTCATTCTCAACAATAACAAAGCATGGCATATCAGAAAGAGCTGGGGTTTGGATTCCCAAATATGCCACTTACCAGCTGTGTAACTGCAAGAAAGCCACCTGACCTTTCTAAACGTTAGTTTCCTTATCTGTGAAATGTGAGGCAAGGTGATGATTTAATGAAATACAGTACACGTATGTTTCTTAATGGACTTTTGCCCTTTGCCACGCCCCCTTCCCACACTTCCTCCTTCAGATGGGGTTAACGGAGGGTCAGAATCATAGCACAGACGCACTTTCACAACTGTGATTGCAGACAGCTGTCAGGTGGCTGTGTTAGCCAACAAAACTCAAATATGAACAGGGGATAAAAGAGGCAGATTCAAAGGCTGGTGACCAGAAGGTCACGGCGCTAGAAGATCACACCTAGATCCAGCTTCTTTCTTTGTGTGCTTCTGAACACAAACCTCAACGTGAGCCGAGTGAAATTCAACCAGAGGAGAACATGCTTTTTTCCTCAGGCTCTTTGATATTTTTAGGAGGAGACAGGAAGGACCATCAAGGTCAGGTCTAAAAGGAGATCAATGAAAGGTGATTATTTCTGCTGTCCCAGGAGAAAGGCACTGGGTATCCAATTGTGATTCTTACTGGGAACAATACAATTCCATCCAGCAAATGCCACCTGCAAAGGCATTTCTGGTATATTTTGCTGTAAGGGACACCAAGTGTATGGATGAGTAAATTTCTACCCATGACGAAATTACCTCTTTGGGCACCATCAAGACATCTCTTACTTTAAACTCATTTATTTTATCAACAGATAGTTTAAAGTGCTAAGAGAGTCTCTTTTGATTCTCTTTATATCCATTTCCTACTAGGGCTTTGGGTTCAAATGGTTCATTCTGTGACCTTGGGGGCAAGTTAGTTTACCTCGACTGATTAATTCTTACTTCAACACTATTAACTCTATTCTATTTCCAGAAAAAAAGAGGCGTAGGAGGTAAACACCAGCGGGCTCTATGTTCTCATTTATCTCAACTCGGGGGTCTTGCCCAAGGACACCAAGTTAGGTGGCGAGAACTCTCTTTCAGATGATCTTCTGAGTCTTTTCACGTCCAACCATTTGAAGTTGTAATCTGCCCAAGGGAAGATTCAACGTGTAATTCTTGTGGGAAAGTGTGTAAAGAAAATGCCTCTCAAAAACAGATAGTCATGCCCTGGCTGGTGTGGCTCGGTTGGTTGGACATCATCTGTGCACTGGAAAGTTGCTGATTAGATTCCTAATCAGGGCACATGCCCGAGTTGTGGGCTTGATTCCCAGTAGGGGGCATGCAGGAGGCAGTCATTTTTATGTTTCACTCTCACATTGATGTTTCTACCTCCCCCTCACTCCCTTTCCCTTCATGTCTCTAAGAATCAAAATTTAAAAATCTTAAAAACGGTCACAAGTGAAGCAGGCTCCATGAACCTGCTCCCCCAATTCTTAGATGTAAGTAAATATATATGTCTCTTCTTCCTTTCTCACAGAATACATATCCTCAGTTACCATCATTTCTGCTTTTTGTGATTCTAACATGTACTGTTTTTTATCTGCCTACCTCTCAAAGAAGGTAGCGTGTGAAGCTGGCCATGGCTGCCGCTGCTCTTCTGTCCTAGAACCTTCAGAATGCTGTCGCTCCCTCAGAAATGGGCTCTTCAGACCACAGGGAAGACTTGGACTCCTCAGAGGAACATGTATTGATTAAGACCGTGGTTGGCAAACTTGAGAGCCACATGCAGCTCTTTGGCCCCTTGAGTGTGGCTCTTCCACAGAATACCACGGCCTGGGTGAGTCTATTTTGAAGAAGTGGCGTTAGAAGAAGTTTCAGTTTAAAAAATTTGGCTCTCAAGCCGAGACTGGTTTGGCTCAATGGATAGAGTGTCGGCTTGGGGACTGGGGGGTCCCGGGTTCGATTCTGGTCAAGGGCATGTACCTTGGTTGCGGCATATCCCCAGTAGGGCATGTGCAAGAGGCAGCTGATCTATGACTCTCTCTCATCGATGTTTCTAACTCTCTATCTCTCTCCCTTCCTCTCTGTACAAAATCAATAAAATATATTTTAAAAAGAATTTGGCTCTCAAAAGAAATTTCAGTCGTTGTACTGTTGATATTTGGCTCTGTTGACTAAGAGTTTGCCGACCACTGGATTAAGTTTGCCCACCACTGGCACTTCAAAATTCTCCCTTTTCATTTAATGAGGGTTTAGGGGCTATTAAAACTCTATTTGTCATTTGTCATCTTGTAGCTATAAAGAGATGCCCTTTTATTATTTGTTCACCGAGCTTTCTCACACCAAATTACTAATGAGGTAATTACCAACATAATAATTACCGCATAATTACTAGGCGAGTGGGAAAGAAAATGTGGAGCAAAATAAGCAGCCAGTATTGGGGTTATGCCAGAGATCTGATAAGAATGATCTCTAGGAAGGGCCGTAAATGGAATGTTTTTCATTTCCTAAAAGGAGAGATACATTGCCAGGGTTTTATACAAGTAATCCACTGGAGCCAGGCTTTTAACCTCGCCCTGGGAATCCAGCATCGTCCTGGAGGCCATTGGGAGGGAGAGCAAGGGGCTTCTGCGCTGGAACAAAGCTCGCAGGGAACCTCATCCGCCCTCCCTCCCGGGAAACCTTAGCAAGGGCCTGAGGAGCCTGAGCCTCACTTTATTAAAGTAAAATGGGGCAGATGCGCCTTATAGGCCTTCTGTGAGGATGAAAACCGTCAACGCCAAGGTCCCAGAGTGGTGCCTCCGATGAGTCACTCCCCTTGGCCCCTTCCATCCCCACCGGGTGGGGAAGCGCCCGCATGCCAAAAGCCCAATGAGGCGAGGCCAGAGGACTTAGCAATTATTCAATAATTCTTACCCACGTGTTTTCCCTTGAAAGTGCCAGAACGACTTTCAGTTAGTCTGTCAGTTGCTATTTTTAAACAATGTGAGGTAAAAATAGGAATCCAGGGGGATAAACATGGGGCTTGGAATCACACAGCTGCATCGTCGTCGGAGGCCCAGCTGAAGCTGGGTGGAGCCCGCTGGCAGAATGAGGTCGAGGCGCCTCAGTGCGTCCCTTCCACAGGCTGAGGGCCATCTGTACCTTCGCGTCCCCAGCGGCTAGCCCGGGACAGCAGAGCGGCGGAGGCAGGGCTTCGGTGGCTCTCTCTGCTGCCCGTGTGTTTAATTCCTAGCTCGGCCAACGTTACCTGCGGCAGGCAACCCAACGTAACTCCCGTGGAAGGAGCGGACGTGTAGTTACTCGTAAAAGAGCCTGACGCATGGTGAAGGCTACGCTTTAATACGTACAGGAAGATCTCTGTACACCTGGGGAGTATTTTATTTACCCTTGCAGAGGTCCTCAAACTTTTTAAAGTGGGGGCCAGATCACGGTCCCTCAGAGAGCTGGAGGGCCGGACTATATGAACTACTAATTCCTACTGTAACACCTCGGCTGCGCTCACTGCCCAAAAAACCTGGCGGGCAGGATCAGACTCCTCTGCGGGCCGCATGTGGCCCGCGGGCCGTAGTTTGAAGACCCCTGCCAGTCTGACTCTGCCCGGTACTGATTTCTCTCGGCTCCTCTCCCTCTGTCCTGGGAGTGAGGGGCTTGTTAACATGCAGACTCCTGGGCCTCTGCCTCATCGTCTGAATCTGAGTCCCAGAACTGCATTTTATTGTATTTATTTATTTTAAAAATATTTTATTGAATTTTTTACAGAGAGGAAGGGAGATAGAGAGTTAGAAACATCAATGAGAGAGAAACACTGATCAGCTACCTCCTGCACACCCCTAACTGGGGATGCGCCTGCAACCAAGGTACATGCTCTTGACTGGAATCGAACCTGGGACCCCTCAGACCGCAGGCCAACGCTCTATCCACTGAGCCAAACCGGCGAGGGCCCAGAACTGCATTTTAAAACAACACTCATGCGGTTCTGATGCAGGTCCATGAATTTTGTTCTAGGAGACAAACACGGAGGGATTTACTTGATCTGCACAACAACTTGGGGATATAAACAGAATAAATATTGCTCAGAGGTTTCGGTCATGGGCCAAGGTGGGCGCCTTGCCAGCTAGCGGTGGAAGGAAGCTAAGACTCCTTCCCCTTGCCCTCCCCGCTAAAAAGCCATTTCTTCCCTTAAGTCTTTGTCAGAGCCAGTATTGAAACCATCTCTTCCTCTTGGAACCCAAAGTGTGCTTCTTTGTTCATCCCTCGCAGTTTTCCACCATCTACACGGCTAGATTAAGTGCCTGCCTCAGCTCGGCATCAATAAGCATCTTTTTATTCTGGTGTTTTGGCATCTGTGGCCTCACTGACCCTGGGGGAACTGACTCCAGCCTTACCCCAGGGCCAGC
This sequence comes from Pipistrellus hanaki, assembly GCF_964339955.1. NCBI lineage: Eukaryota > Metazoa > Chordata > Mammalia > Chiroptera > Vespertilionidae > Pipistrellus > Pipistrellus hanaki. The sequence goes on along the minus strand of NC_140511.1, from coordinate 41,349,952 downwards.
CATTCCTAAAGACGGTAAAGGTTTCTTTCACAGGCAAACCAACCGACCCAAAGGCCATGCACCACCTCCTCTACTGGGCTCTCTGTCCTCTGGCCCTAAGCATCCCAGCGCCAGGCTTTAGACAACTACAGACAGCCCCTGGGCCCCAGAGCCCACGGAGTGTATTCAGACTAGCCAGTCCTTAAACTGCATGGCCTGCCTCACCCATTTCTTCCTGGAAAAACCAAAACCACAACAAAGGCTTTCCCCCCACGTTTTCTGGCACTCCTTCTGACCCATCCTGGTGCTTCCCCAGGTGGCCCTGCTTGGCAGGGGGTGAGCTGTCCCTTCCCCTGGAGAATACGTGTCTTTTCAGCGGCAGTGGGCCTCCCCATACCGGATAATAACAAAGCTTCCATGCAAAGCGGTCTCCGATACCACACCAGCAACAAGCTGAAGACAAGCCCGCTCTCTCTGAACAGTTATTAGATGGACTCAGGGTCCTGTTTACTTGTGGGTGTTCAAAAATATTTGTTGAATTTAAAAAGTTAGTCAAGAAACTTAAATAAAGCCTTCTATCAATAATTTTGTTCACTTTTGGGGGAGGGGGGTAGAATTTTGAGTCGATTTTTAAGCTGCTCCCAAGCGTGTAAACGTGGATGGTGGACCACATGAGTGGCTGTGTTATCACAGGCTCCCTTCAACCAGGCAAGGGAAGTATTTACTGATGCTAAGTGGGAAATGCACAGCTCCTCCTTTCTAGTTTGCCATAAAAACAGACAGAATTGACTCATAAACAAACATTTAAAAGGGCAGACACATGTCCAATAAAATAAACTCAGCTATTTATAGTGTCTTGAATGGGCTAACGTTAAAATATTTTTAAATGATGAGATGTGAAATATGTGGGAGCCAGCAAAACAGAAGGATGGAGCTGCTGGTTGCTTGGTGAGAGAGAAGAGAACACTGGACCAGGAGTCCAAAAATATTTAGATTCAATTCCCTGCTCTGTGTGCCACTCACTGGGCAAATCACAAATGCAGCTGTCAGCCTCAGCTGTCACATCTGTAAAATGCGAGGTCAAGATAGATTACTTCTAAAATTCCCTCTGGTCACCAAACTCCCACTGAATTTAAGGCTTTGAAATGGGAAAAGAAAGGGAGGGAGGAAAGGAAAGAGGGAGGGGGAAAAAGGAAGGAAAAAAGGAAGGAAGGAAGGAAGGAAGGAAGGAAGGAAGGAAGGAAAGGGAATGAAAGAAGGAAGGGAGGGAGGGAAGAAATGACATTCATTGTGATGTTTTGGATTAATAGTAGTGAAAAATTGGAAGCAAGTAAAATGTCCAATAATAAGAGAAGGGTTAAATGAAATGTGCTACACCCATGTGATGGAACAGTATGCAATAATTTAACTGATGTAAATAAGGAGTTTGTAATGCCTTGAGAAAAATTAAAATATACTATGGTGGCCCTTAGTAAGCCCTTATTTGCTGCAGCTCCCTCCCCCATCCCAGCTAGCCCTGTTACAGCTCAAGATCACGCAGAACTAGATGAACTGATCAGAAAAGAACCGGAGTAAGCAGCGACTCCAGCTGAGAAACACTGATTGAAATGGCATCTCGGTCTCCCAGCAGGTTTGCACATTTCGGCTGGTGGCACTCACTTTCCCCTCACACATGACTGGTCACTTAAGGATGCAGCGCCTGCCATTGGGGCACAAGTGCTCTAGGGAGGACAGGAACAAGAAGGCCTCTGGTTGCACCAGGAAAAAGGAGGAATGATCCAGGTGTATTCTTCTTACCCCATTACATCCTAGGGTCAACAGCATTTCAAATCCCAATGCTCTTTTCAGAAATATCTAAGCAAAACAATTCCTCATTCTTTTCTCTCTGTTGGAAGCATTTTTTTCTTTATGCACCGGCCCCTTACCAACGTTGCTTAAATACACAAGAAATACCAATTCGAAAGCCGGTGAAACGACTTTAATAGCCACTACTGGCTGAGATGGCACACTAGTGTTTCCTCAGGAATATCAGTTTTGGATCAATCTGTCTCACTGGCCTCAGTTACTCATTTTAAAAAAATATATTCTTATTTCAGAGAGGAAGGGAAAGGGAGAGAGAGATAGAAACACCGACGATAAGAATCATTGATCAGCTGCCTCTTCCATGTCCCGCACTGGGGATTGAGCCTGCAGCCTAGCCATGTGCCCTGACCCAGTATCAAACCTGGTTCATAGGTCAATGCTCAACCACTGAGCTACAACGGCCAGGCTCAGTTACTCATTTTCAATCAGGCAGATTCGGGATGCAAATGCAGGGGACATGTCACACAAAATCCTGTGCTTTTTTCCCCACAAAGTTAAATGCCTTACTCAAAAGAGCTTTGTAGGAAGGAAGTGGAGTGAATACAGTACTGGAAATGCATGATGTCGGCCTTGTAACAATATGTATAGAGAAAAAGACGAACTAACACCAAATGAAAGCCTCTGCTTATGAGTGGTGGGATTTGAGGTGACTTAAATGTTCATTATTTACTTTTCTCCTAAACTGTACTTTAAAAAAATAATAATAATAACTGAATTTCCTTTAAAGAGGGAGGGAGAGAGGGAAGGAAGGAGGAAGAGAGGGAAAAAGACAGAAATGCTACAGTACTGTTCAAAAGGCCTCAAGTGGTCCTTCTGGGCGCAGCTGTGAGAGTCGGTGTTTGCTGGAGGTTTCCTCCGAGTGCCTGGCGCTAGGCTGGCTGTGCTCGTGCCCATCCCTGCTCTCACAGCTGACTGCCTCCCACTCCATTATACACACACCCGTCTGTCACTTTTGGTTCCACTTGATTTCCACTCGCCCTTCTGGCTGGTAGCCATGGAGTCCTCTTGGCAACCTCCATACTGGTTCCCATGGATACCCTGGACTCCCAGACAGGCGGCCGCTCCGAGCAGATGGTCACCAGCCCTGGTCCGGGAACAGGCTGAGGGGACCTCTGAGTTACCCGCCATCCTGCATCCTTCAGTTCACTCCTTCCACAACACATCACACAAACACACACAGACAAACACACAAACACACACACACCCTTTCCCAGATCCTGCTTGGTCCTGCGCTTGACAAGGGACTCACAGCCTTTCAAATACGCAAATACTACACCAACGGCTTACCTTTATGGAGCGCCTCCTGTAGACAATGACTTGTGAAGCGCTTTGCACACAAAGGGAAAGAAATAATTTACCGTATTTTTCGGACCATAAGACGCACTTTTTCCCCCCCAGAAGTGGGGGGGAAAAGTCCCTGCGTCTTACGGTCCAAATATAGCCTACACATATACTTTAAAAAAAAAGTTTTTTTATTTGCCCGGCTCTGTGTGGTCTCTGTGTGCTTGCCCGGCTCTAAAATGGTTCTAAATGCTGCTGTTTACTTTACAGGGTTGATTACATGTGTTTATGACTGTGATGTTGGGTTTTAATGCACATAAAATATTTTAGGACACTATTTGTTTCAGAATCTTTTTTTCTTCATTTCCCTTCTCTAAAAACTGGTGCGTCTTATGGTCCGGTGCATCTTATGGTCCGAAAAATACGGTAACAGGCTGGTTTAAGGAATTCAGTTTTTTCTGACCCAGCTCAAACATGACTGCTTGGGCCATGTTTTTTTGGGGATTTGTGTGGGCAATTGGTGTGCATATGAATAACCTCAGAAGTATCTTGAAAATTCAGGTTCCTAGGTTCAACTTTGGAAATTCAGATTCAGAAAGTCCGGGGAAGGACCTGGGAGTCTGTATAGGGCCCAGGAGTCCGTGCTGTCAGTAAGCACTCCATGTGCTTCCGAGGCAGGTGGTCCAGACAGCTTGAGGGAAAACTTTCCCTAGCTCAGGTATTCTCAGACATGGGTCTCGTTAAGATGCAGCCTGACATAGTGTGCCCAGGCTCGTACCGCGCTTCTGCACTTCCGGTGAGGCTGGTGCTGCAGCTGCATAGACCACAGACACGTTGAGTAACAAGAACCCAGAGGGTCAGCCTCGGAAAGGTTGGTTCATACAGCATATAACTGCCAAAAGCCCAGTCAGGTAAGCCAAAGCAATTATTCAGTAGTCTGGTTCAAGCCCTAACCAGTTTGGCTCAGTGGATAGAGCCTCCGCCTGCGGACAGTAGTCTGGTTCAGAGAGAGCACAGAACAGTGACTCCACTTCCTGCCAGTGCACTCCATAAGCCGAACTGTATCCAACACGTCCACGGTGCCCACGTTTCTAGCCGTATCCCTGCCATTCCCCGGCAGGAAGTCTATATACCCAGGCCTCTTATACTCTCCCCGTTTCCTGTGCTTGGTTTCTCACACCTCAAGCCTTTGTCCATGCTGTTTGGGGCATCTGGAATGCACGACCCTTACCCGGCGACCTCCATTTCCTGGAACCTCGCTGGCTACACCGCAGCATCATGGCACACCCTGTCTCTACACTGTCCATACATCACCAGCAACCAATCAGAAGAGATAACCAAAAAAACCTCATTCGTTACAGCAACAGAATCTAGAAAACATCTGGGGGCGGCGGGGATGGGGGTGGGAGAAAAGGGACCTTTTTGAAAGATATAAACGAAGACCTTGAGTAATGGAATGACATATCTTGTTTATACAATGAAAGACTCAATATTATAAAGATATCAATTTTCTGATTAATCCATTACTTTAACCCAAGCCGAATCAAAATCTCAATAATAATTTTTGTGGCAACTGGAAATTCATCCCAAACTAAATATGGAAGGGTAAATGCCTAAGAAAGACCAGGACAATTCTGAAAAAAGAACCACCAAAGAGGAGACCTGCCCTGTTAAAAATCAAAACCCATTACAAGCTATTACATCAGGAATCCCTGGTTTTTATTAGGAATGGACAGCAGGTCAATGCAACAAAATGGAGAGCCCAGGAACAGATAATCACAAAAGAAGGAACTTGCTATTCGGTAGAGGGAGCTTTTTAAGTCAGGGGACAGGAATGACCTGTCAAACAAATGGATATGGGACAACTGGTTTTGTACATAGAACATGGAAACACATCCCTATTTTACACTACACATAAGAATGAGTTCCTGAGGTGTTACAAGCCTAAATGTGAAAAATAAACCTTGTAACCATCAGAAGAATATATAAAAGGAAGTGTCTACCACGTTGGGATAGTCAAGTTTTTCTTAAATTGGGAATAAAAAATCATAAGCCATAAAGGCAAGGACTAAACACACCAAATATACTAAAATAAAAAATTTAAGTGTGACAAAAAAATACTATAAACAAAGGTTAAAAGACAAGCCACAGGAAGAAAAGATTAGCAATCAGAATCAATGTAGCTCAACAAAAAAGATATCACCCTAATCCAAGCATGTCAAACTCAAAGGCTAACACGGGCCAAATAAACAAGGCCTGTGGCCTGCGGGCTGGAGTTTGACAGGCTTGCCCTAATAGGACCATAGGCATAGCGTCCGAATATGCAATCCACAGAAGAGGAATGCAAAATGTCAATAAACACACGAAAACCCTAATGTCACTGAAAATCGGGGAAATAGGAATTTAAAAATATATAATTTCCACACTATGAAACGTAAAAAATTGTAACTGACATTGTAAGAAAAAGGATACTTTTATACACTACTAGTTGAAGTATAAATGAGTCAGTCATTAAAAAGAAAAATTTTCCAATATCCAGTGAAATGTGAATAACTCAAGATCCCACAATCTCACTCTTAACTCTTGAACCTATTTATTTATGAGACAGGTATACGGATATTCACTGTTGCATTACTTGTGATAGTTAAAAATTAGGAAACCCTAAATATAGCGAAGATAATTATGTGACATATTCATATACTGGCAGATTATGCAGTTGATAAAAAGGAGGTGCTGTATATGAATGGGGGTTTATGTATGCCTGTTTGTATGCAGTTTATGTATGCAGTTGGTTAGAGTGTCATCCCATACACTAAAACGGTTATAGGTTTGCTACTTAGTGGGGATGCCTATGGGAGGCAACTGGTTGATGTTTTTCTGTCACATCAGTGTCTCTCTCTCTCTCTCTCTCTCTCTCTCTCTCTCTGTCTCTCTCTCTCTCTCCCTTCTGTCTCTATATCTCCCCCCCCCTTCCTCTTCCTCTCAAATCAATAACATATCTTAGGTGAGGGTAAGAAATAAAAAAGATATAGAATGTTAAGTGATAAGAAGTCACAAATATATAGTGTTGGACATCGTGTAAGTAATCACATACACACATACAGCAATGCCTTATGTAGTTCATGGATACAGAGGTATGGAGACCAAAATCGTGACAGTGGTAACCTCCTGTGGGACGGAGGGAGGAGCAGAATGGGTCTGGGCCAGGTGGGCAAAGGGAACAGGGGAAATGTTTTAGCACACACACACTCACACACACACACACACACACACACACACACACACACACACACTCACACACACACTCACACACACACACACATACACACACACACACAAAGGAAATGCTTTGAAGATTTCATAGACAAGGTACCACCAGATTATTTAGATGAGAATGGAGGCAGTATCAAATGAATAAAACAGACTCCTTGGCCATGAACTCCCTCTTCAATGTTCATGCTCCCTTTTCTACCTACAGCCACCAGAAATACACACGATCTTCGGCCTCATGCACTGGGGCCTTTAAGGGGGTCCTGGAGTGTGGATGAGTGAGAGGGGCCCAGGCCGAAGCCCCAGTGATAACAGGAAAATGAAGCCAGAAGGAGAGTCATGTCCAGGGTCACACAGGAGATGGAGCAGATATCACGGCTCATCTCTATCCTTCAGGTCTTGGCTCAAATGCCATTAGTCTGTTTGTTTGTTTATATAGAAATTATTTTTATTTAACAAGTGATTTTTAACAAAATTTGAAGACTACATAGTTTTTTCTGGGTTGTTTTTCACAAGTGTCAGTCATTTTAGAATTTCCCTTTGAGCTCTGCCTCGAGCTGGGAAGGATGCATATGCATCTAAATGTTCACATTTTGCATTTGGTTGGAATTAGTTCCAGAAAAATCATTCTCTTCTAGGTAGGCAGGAATTGAATAAATGTAAGTACATGTGTTCTTTCCTTTTTCCAGTATTAGTGTAGTTTTTATTAAGCTTTTTAGGGTCTATGTTTTCCTAATTATATCTTGACCATCCTCTTTAACATGTTCCTTCATCATCCTAATGATACCATTTAATAATCAGGCCACAAGGTTGGGTAGAGGATATGCCTATAGGTATAGAACGATCATATTACACATATTGAATAGCAGGCCAGTTTTTGCTCTTTTTTTAATCTTCACCAGAGGATATGTTTCTATTGATTTCAGAGAAAGAGGGAAACACAATGTGAGAGAGCAACATCGATCAGTTGCTCCCGTATGCATTTGATTAGGGATCAAACTTGCAACCTAGGTAGTATGTGCCCTGACCAGGAATCAAACCTGGAACCTTTTGTTATAGGGAAATGGTCGGCAAACTGCGGCTCTCAAGCCACATGCAGTTCGCCAGCCGCGGTTTGCCACTCTGTTGACTAATGAGTTTGCCGACTACTGACCTAGACTCTCAATTCCAATAATTACAGGCTGTTGTTGTTCCTTATGATTAAGCCCCCATCCCAGTGGTCAGCAAATTCATTAGTCAACAGAGAGGCAAACCGCAGCTGGCGAACTGCATGTGGCTCGAGAGCAGCAGTTTGCCGACCATGTAGGGGATAATACTCCAACCAACGGAGCCATTCACCAGGGCAGGGTTTCAGACTCTTCACTTTTACTAGGATTATTTTTCCTTTGGGGAAGCATTTTTCAAGTTCCAAAGCAGATCCAGTAAGCATGTTGTCACCTGTTTTTCTCATGAGCTCCTGGTCAGACATATGTGCTAGGTGCCCAAAACCAGGAAACTAGAATATTTCCATGAAGCTGGTGGGTGTGAATTAGCTGAAAACATTACTTACCTGGGTAAGTTGACATTTTTTGTGTTTGTAGTGAACAGAAAATCTGTGGCTAGATTTTTCTGCCATTACTGCCTGAGAGAATGGGGGTCAGGGCAGATCCTTCCCAAAGTCTGTGTCTGTACCCTTAAGACTATCGCATTTTCCCCTTTGTGGTCTGTCCCACCTCCCTCAAATCTCCTTGTGTCCCACAACCAAATCCATAGTCTTTCAAGCCAAACACAAAATAAATTACTTTACTACATATATTTAGAGTATTTAAGGTATAAATTATGTTTTTTAAAAATCTATGTATATGGTCTCACCCTATAACATACAGCTTACTTATTAGATCCCTAACCAGCTATAGCTCTAGGTCTCACTAAGCTTTTGCAATCTGAAGTCTTTAGTGCTGATTCTTGGGTTTTTCACTCCCCCTCCCCCCCTTTATTTTCTGGTTTCAGGTCCACTCTTTAATTCCAGCTCACAGTATTCTTCCTTGTATAAGATGCACCCCACCACCACCACCACCACCACCACTTTTTCAAACCAAAATTAAGAAATCAATATTTTAAACATTTTACTCGTTTTTTTCTTAAGGCCTTCTTTTTTTTTTTTTTTTTTTTTTTTGGCATTTTAAGGAGTTATTCTTCCTGTTTTTTTTCACTGTCTGATCATACACTCAGTGGGAGGAGGTCCAGATATCTCTCTGCAGCTCTACTTCCATGCTCTTTTGCACAGCTGGTCACATTCAGTTTGAATTTTGCAGAGTAAGACAATCACTCACTAATATTTATCTTCTTATTTTTTGACATCTTTATGGGCTCAGAATGCTCTGGTCCCTGTTGCATCTGCACACTCTCCACCTCCACCTCCATTACGGCATCAGCTGACGTTAGTAACAATAAGGCTTGTGATTGGAGGAAGCCAGCTCCCTCCTGGGCTAACTTCTGTGTATAAGACGACCTTAGATTTTCAGTCTAACAATTTTAGAAAAAAATAGCATCTTACATGCGGAAAAATACATTCATTCCTCCTATCCACTGAATCTCTTTTAGTGGTTTTCTCAGTGTCTTGTCATTTTGTTTTCTCTTCACTTGTTGTCATTCTACAGCCTCTTGGATCATTTAGCTCATTTTGTATTTTCCTAAAATGGCTCCACTAATCTTCATATTTCCTCTTTGTTGGTCTCTCATTTCCCTACTGCATTTTTTTGTTGTTGTTGTAAATGCCCTTCTTCTCCCTCCCCACCATAGTCCCTCTTGGCCTTTATTTAATTCTCTCCATGATGTCAAATGCCACTTCTTCAGAGGACAGCTCCAACTCCTGGTCTAGGTTAGGCTTGTCAGCTCCCATTAAAGGCTCTGTTAGCACCTCGTACTCTCCTGCCCGAAACTCGTCACAGCTGCGTTTAATAACGAGCCGTGGACATGCATGTAACACCACATCTATCATTCCACTGCATACTCCACAATGAACTTTGGCTTGTTCATAGCTCTAATCCAAGAACTTAGTTCACAGCCTGTCCTGGGTGACTGCTCCCCTGGAACCTAAACTGGTACACATCTGGACTCCACGCTCATTTATTAGTGTTGATATTTATAATTATAACTACAAGGGCATTAATGTTTACAAAACATTTTCAGCTCCACACAATCTATGATATATACAATATTTCCCCATTTTCTGGAGGAGGTTGAGGCTCAGAGACTTGAAATAACTTTACCAAGGTTATACAACTAGGAAGGCTGGGATTTGAACTGAGGTTTATCTGATGCCAAGATGTTTGGTTTGACCCACTGCACCATGGCTACCAGATGAGTACCGTGATTACTAATTTCTCTTAGGTTCTTCACTTTTTTTTCAGAATACTACGCCTTTCTACCACCCCCAACCCTGAAGACCTTTCTTGGTTAAAAGCATACACACTTCTGCTGCTGCATCATCTTCTCCTACTTCCTCCTCTTTTTCCTCCATCATCATCATCATCATCATCATCATTGCCATAATCTTCATCATCACATTTATCCTTATTATTAGAGTAGGAATGGACACAGAGTAAATCAGGATGTCCCACACATGGACTTTATAGTCATATCCCTAGAGCTTAACTCAGTGTCTTATTCATAGGAAATACTCAACAAATACAGGTGTCCTCCCTAAAGAAATCACAGTATATACACTTTAACAGCTGGTAGTTCAATTTTGAAAACAAAATGTATTTTAATAAACACTGCCTTTATAATTACTCATAGTGTGAGTAGACATTTTGGGGGATACTCTATAAAGATTGAATTGAATGAATGAACTGAATTGAATTGAATTTGTTCGCTTACAAAGTAGTACTACGTACTAAAATCCTTTCCTTTAGATGGAGATTAAAGAAGCACTTATAAAGTATCTCCTTCTCACGCATGTGGTTTGGATGAGGACTATTATGATGCGCTAAAGCGCTGCCCCAGAGAATGGGGTTAGATTAGATTCTCAGAACTAGAAACACCAAGTCTCTCTCCCACTCACAGCCAGCCTTTGGCAGACTCTGGAGGAATGCTGGGTCAGGGCTTGTTTGAGGAGTCTAACAACCCTCTCCTGGCAGAGCTCTCTTCCGGTGCTTTCCTTAGGCGCTGACTCGTAGACAAGCGAAGTGAGGCTGCATGCACCTTTTTTGTTTTTTGTTTTAATATATTTTATTTATTTTTTACAGAGAGGAAGGGAGAGGGATAGTTAGAAACACCAATGAGAAACATCGATCAGCTGCCTCCTGTACACCCCCTCCTGGGATGTGCTTGCAACCAAGGTACATGCCCTTGACCGCAATCGAATCTGGGATCCTTCAGTCCACAGGCCGATGCTCTATATACTGAGCCAAACCTTAGGGCTGCATGCACGTTTTAATACTACTTATTTCTTGTCTTTTTTTTTTTTTTTTTTTTAAGCCTTCTTTCAGCTCCCAGGGAAACCCCACACAAAATGGGCATAGCAGCCAGAGACTAACATTATTTCACAATGACGACTCCTGTACTTTGGATTCTTGGTTGTTATGAGAGATGGGTTGGTTACCCATTATGTATGAAGACAAAGACACTCTCACACATACATCAGTGTCCTGCTGCTTTCAGTTGTCAGGAAACAAGAGGGTGACTATGTAACTTAGGAAGAATAAATGATGCACTTAATAAGGCATGGTCACACCAAGAATTCTCAGGCACTCTGTTCATGAGGTTGTTTGCTACTTAAATACAGAGTCTGAAACTTGGTATCATAGTATTCTGTCCTCAATAACACAGATCAGAGGTTGGCAAACTATGGTCTATGAGTCAAATCTGTCCCTCTATCTGTTTTTGTTCAGCCATGACTTGAGAAGGGTTTTGCAGGTAAATATTTACAATAAATATGATGAAAGGGAATGATAACTTTTAATACAATTTAAGCAAATATTCCCCTACAAATCTGTTCTTCTCATGAGTAGACTTATATTACAAAAGATTTGCATTAAATTATTATTATTATACAGTATTTTTAATTTCATCAATAAAACTTTTAGGAAATTTGTTCTCTTTTATATAATATTAGAGTCTCGATGCAGGAAGATTCATGTAAGACTGGGCCTTCCTGCTGAAACCGGTTTGGCTCAGTGGATAGAGCATCGGCCTGTGGACTGAAAGGTTCCAGGTTCGATTCCAGTCAAGGGCATGTACATTGGTTGCAGGCACATCCCTGGTAAGAGGTATAAAGGAGGCAGTTAGTCAATGTTTCCCTCTCATTGATGTTTCTAGCTCTCTATCTCCCTTCCTCTCTGTAAAAAAATCAATAAAATATATTAAAAGACTGGGCCTTCCTTCCCCTGGCTGCCAGCACCACCCGGAACCGCCCTTCTGCCTTTCCACCTTCCCACGCTGCCCAGAGGCCCGGAGCAGCTGGGGCCATGCAGAACACCTGCATCGTCGCCATGGCAATGATGCAAATGTCCTGCCCCTGGCTGCTTAGCACCTGTGTATGCAAATTAACCCGCTATCTTTGTTGGGTTAATTTGCATAATCACTCCTGAATGGCTGGTGGGCACCACAAAGGTACAGTCAATTTGCATCTTTCTCTTTATTAGTGTAGACTTAAGAGCTGGCAAAGCCTAAAATATGTACTATCTGTTCCTTTACAGAGGGTTTGCTGATCACTAGGTTCCGGCTCCTAGCATAGTTCCGGGTCAATTTGCATCTTTCTCTTTATTAGTGTAGACTTAAGAGCTGGCAAAGCCTAAAATATGTACTATCTGTTCCTTTACAGAAGGTTTGCTGATCACTAGGTTCCGGCTCCTAGCATAGTTCCGGGTCCTAAACCCTTTCTACACTGTGTCCTGCACGTATTCTACACGTGGAATACTTGCCATATCTGAGAATCTGTGGCTGCCCCACAGCTCTCCATGCACCAGTTATCCCTTGGGCCTGGAATATGCCACTCTCTGACTCCTTGATTGCTTTGCCTACTGAAATCAGACTGATTTTCCAAGGCCTAGCTCAGATGCTACCCTCCAGTCTGAAGTCTTCCCAAGTCAGATTAAAAATACTCATAGGAAACCTTTTATCTGAACATTTCATGGCTCTCTTCCTAGAAATTCAGAACATGTACACACAGAAGTGCAAAATTACCTCTTTATGTTAGCCAAGCAGTACTCAAACCCACTGGGGATAATGACAAGGAGGATAGTTGTTATCTGTTGAATGCTTACAGGGACTGGTCACTATCGTAAGTACTGTATATACATCGTTCGTTCATTTGTTCAATTAATATCTATTCATACCATGCACCAGGCCTGGTGCTGGGGGTGCAATGGCAAATAAGACAGGTAAGAGAGTCAGACTTAATGGAATGTTCAGTCTTTCGACAACTTTGCAAGGTTGGAATGATTGGTTCCGTTTTACCAATGAGGAAACAAAATCAGAGAAGACAGGTTAAGTAATTTGCCCAAAGATATATAATAATAAGTGGTGAGCAGGATTTGAATGCAAAGCTAGGCGTCTGAGAGAAGCTGACATTACTAGTAAGGATTGTTCTCTCAAATGGCCTTCTTTGGTTTTATGCCATTTGTGAAAACCTCAAGGAAGGAATAGAGAGTTCCTAATGTTTGCCTTCCCCATGGAAATAACGCTGTGCTTTTGAGCCAATGCACAGGTGCACCTCCTTCAGGAATGGCCCCTGGTTTAGACTGAGTCAAAATCCACTTTCCTCACACCCCCTCAATACCCTGTGCATCTTTCTGTTATTATACTTACTACCACTACTATTGAATATAATTTATTTATTTATTTATTTATTTTTAAATATATATTTTATTGTTTTTTTTACAGAGAGGAAGAGAGGGATAGAGAGTTAGAAACATTGATGAGAGAAAAACACCAGTCAGCTGCCTCCTGCACACCCCCTACTGGGGATGTGCCCATAACCAAGGTACATGCCCTTGACCGGAATTGAACCTGGGATCCTTGAGTCCGCAGGCCAACACTCTATCCACTGAGCCAAAGGGTTTCGGCCCACTACTATAATTTTTAAAACATTTTTCTCCCACTGGAGCAGGAGCTCTTTTAGGACAAGTACCATGTGTAACTCACTTCCGTGTTCCGGTTCCTAGCACAGTTCCGGGTCCTAATATAGATGTGAAAAACGATTACTGTATGAACAAATGAAAGACTTCCTTGGTAGCCTACTCTTATGATAATGAAAGTAGCCGGTGTTTGCTGTGATTGGGAATGCCCTGAGTAAAAGCACCATCCCTCTCCATCTTCATCGTGACTCTGTGAAGTCACTACTGTGTCATTATCTCAAGGTCACACAGATTTTAAGTTCCAGAGAGATGATCCAAACTATTTTAATGGTCACCAAATCCTTCCCAGGACACCTCCCAGGACTTAGACGACCATCTTTTCCATGCATCTTCCAACACTTCACCAACCCTTGTCGTGGCCCGAGGGAGCTCTGGCCCCTAATTTAATCCTCATCCGGCCCTGCCTGGTGTTTAGGTGCTTGCATCCATGTTACCTCCCTCACAAGACGGCAGCTCCTGTGAGCGGAATCCTGTGCTCTGCGCCCTGACTCCTTAGAACCCATAGCTCCAGCCTCTGCATGCTCTTAAGATGCTGCATTGAACTTGGGATAAAAATAATATTAAGCCCATTGTATTATTATTATTATAATATTATAATCCAATAAAGCCAACCTAATTCCATGTTTTTATAGCATAAGCTTCTTTCACAATGGACTAAAAGCCTTGAAAGATAGGAAGGATGTAGAAAGAAGATGAGAGGAGGAGAGAAAAATGTGAGCAAAATCCAGCTGTAGTTACATGTGGGGCCTGTCAAGGCCCAGCTCAGGCTGTCATTTGGCTGTATCACCTGCTGAGGCCCCACTGATTTCAATGTTAAACCAGGACTGAGAATCCCTAGGAAAGAGCATCAGATACGAGTGAAGAGCAGTGGGCAAAATGCTGGAAGCACCAGAGAGGTTAGATCCTGGAAAACCTTGAGGCACCATGCCTGGGTCTTGCATTGGAGAGGAAGAGGATCCATGGAGAATTCAGAATAAGGAGGAGAGAGACCACCTACCCCTCTCCACTGCAGAAACAGGCCAATGAAGGAGAATGGCCTGGGCTTAAGAGAGTTGGAACCACAAAGACAACATGAAGGATGAGTGGGGAGACACACAGTAGCCCTCCCAGGAATGACATGTCGAACTGAGGGACAGGGAAGGGGTCCATGTGGGCTACACAAGCAAGACACAGCTGTAGGCTGAGTGAGGAGAACCAGGTTTCTGAGCCAGCTCAGCCACTGGCTGGTTGTGTGACCTCAGTCCCTAGATCTCCCTGACTCAATTTTCTTTAAAATATATTTTATTGATTTTTTACAGAGGGAAAGGGAGAAAGATAGAAAGTTAGAAACTTTCGGTGAGAGAGAAACATCGATCAGCTGCCTCCTGCACACCCCCCACTGGAGATGTGCCCACAACCAAGGTACATGCCCTTGACCGGAATTGAACCTGGGACCTTTCAGTCCACAGGCCGATCCTCTATCTACTGAACCAAACCGGTTTTGGCTTCCTGACTTAACTTTAAAGAGAGAGCTGTTTGCTTTAAAAGGCCATTATGAAGGCTAAATGGGGAGGGTAGGGAGGATATGTTAAAGCAATTGGCACAGAGTAAGGACTCGGCAAATAAAAATAAGGTTGAAAATTAATTATGTCTCTCTTCTCTCTCATATTCTGCCCTTTCGCATTCTGCCACTGTCTATCTTTACTGAGTACAGTTTAATAGAGAACAAATCTTAGGGGCTAAAACGAGGGTAAAAATGCACTCTAGGCTATACCACAACGTGGGCCAACTTCTTGAAGACACTGTGCGAAACAGACAGTGACCACAGGGAACAGCACGGTGGAGGAGGCAGTGATTCCGGAAGGCACTTAAGGTGGGTTTTGTGGCTAAGAGCCTGGGTCCAATTTCTCCACAATAAATGGCTACGCCAGCGTGGTCCTGCAAAGCCCTCTTCATTCAGTTGGAAAACAAATACACGATGACAATGAACTATGCTAGGAGAGAACAGACGGGAGCACACGTGGGGTAGTTCCTGCCAGTGTGCGCAAGCCCAGAGGCAAGGAGGTGGGAAGGGGGATAATGGTGAGGCTATGCTCTTGCTCTCAGATGGGGACGACATACAGACACTAAAGGTCCATCCTTGATTCTTCTGCTGCCCATCCCTGGTATGTTGGCACTTGCTGGGCTCTGGCCTTCTCTTCTTCTCACCCTCTTTATTCTACAGTCACTCTCATGACTGTGGGTTTGATCCTCTCTGACAGCTCAATATCCATATATAGCTATCTGTTCTGCTCTTTCTCCTGAGCATCAAACCTGTATCTCCATTCACTTCATTTTTATTTTGTGTTTTTTATTTATTTTCTGTTGAAGTAAAACATACTTAGAACAACGTCCACAAATCTTAATTGAACAATTAATCACCAGATCAAGATACAGAACATTTCCGACATCTCTGAAGGTTCCCTTGTGCTCCTTCTCAGCCAATTACCCACCTGCCCTGGAGACCACCACTCTTTTGATTCCTATCATCATCAGTTACTTTTGCCTATTTTTGAAATTCACATAAATGGAATCATTAAGGAAGCTGTAATGGGTTGCTTTCATCATCATGGAGGTCTAGCCATATTATTGATATTGCAGTAGTTTCCTTTTTTTTCCTAAAATTTTTTATTGGTTTCAGAGAGGAAGGGAGAGAGAGAAAGAGAGAGAGAGAGAGAGAGAGAGAGAGAGAGAGAGAGAGAGAGAGAGAGAGAGAGGGAGAGAGAGAGAAGCATCGATAATGAGAGAATCATTGATTGGCTGCCTCCTGCACTCCCCACACTGGGGATCAAGCCCACAACCCAGGCATGGGCCCTGACTGGGAATCAAACCATGACCTCTTGATTCATAGGTTGATGCTTAACCACTGAGCCATGCCAGCCGGGCAGTAACTTCGTTTTTTATTGCTCTGTAACGGTGGTTACAGTTTTGCTACAGACACCCCCAGGGGCTGGCTTTTGGCATTGTCCAGAAAAAATTATTCACTTTTGTCTGGAAATATTTGTGACTGTCACATCTCAGGGTGGGTGAGGTGGGGAATGCTACTGGATAGAAGCCGGTATGCTGCTAAACATCTCACAAGGCACAGCACAGCTCCTCCTGATAACGGTGCAGAATGTCAATGTGCCAAGATTTCGAAACCCTGTATATTACTTCCTGTAGTTGCTGTAACAAATTACCACAAACTAAATGGCTTAACACAACATACATGCATTATCTTAAGTGTCTTTCGGTTCTGTAGCTAAGGCGTCTGTAATGGGTCTCACTGGCTAAAATCAAGGTTCAACAGAAGCAAGATGTACCTTTTGAAGGCTCTATGGGAGAATCCATTTCCTCATCTTTTCCAGCTTCTTGGAGGCTTGTGGCAGTCCTTAGCTCATGTGCCCTTTTTGTCATCAAAGCTAATAATAGGTGGCCAAACCTTTATCACACTGCATCGCTGTGACATTAACCCTTTCACCTAGAAAGATCTCTGTGATTATAGTGGACTCGTGGATAATCTGGGATACTCACACCAACTCAAGATCCTTAACTTAATGGATATATGCAAAGTCCCTTTTGCTTTATAAAATATATATTCACAGGGTCCAGAATGGGGGAGGGGAACATTAGTCTACATACCACACCCTGCCATGTGATATTCCACTGTATGAAAATACTGCAATTCATCTATCCTACTGTTGGTCTGGTTTTACTTTTTAGCTTTTACTCACAAAGCTACTATATACATTCTTGTACCAGTCATCTGCATGCATTTCTGTTAGGTATATGGTATATACTCAAGAGTGCAATTTCTGGGTCATAGGGTAAAACATATGTTTAACTTGGGTAGACAAAGCTAAAGAGTTCTACAAAGCGATTGTAACAATTTGCCCCCTTGCCAGCAGGGTGGGTTTCTATTTTCACTTTCCCCTGAACATCTCCATGAATTTCAGAGACACCTTCAATTCAACTTCTCCGAAGCTGTGCTGTCTAGCTCAGTGAATGATTGTTTCCCCTGATTTCCAAAGCATGCCAACTGGGAAGCATCCTGGACTCTCCCCTTTCCGCCCACTTTCAATTACCGTAGCCACGGCGTTATTTTATCCGGTACCATCAGTGCTTGTTTTCATTCTTCCCTTGATGGAGGTCTTCATCACCTCAGTCCCTCCTGGGTGCCATGCTCCCAGTCTAACCCCCTCCAGTCCAACCTTCGCACTGCTGTTGCAGTCACCTTTTCTTTTTCTTTCTTTCTTTTTTTTTTTTTTAAATATATTTTATTGATATTTTACAGAGAAGAAAGGAGAGAGATAGAGAGCTAGAAACGTCGATGAGAGAGAAACATCGACCAGCTGCCTCCTGCACACCCCCTACCAGGGATGTGCCCGCAACCAATGTACATGCCCCTGACCGGAATCGAACCTGGGACCTTTCAGTCCGCAGACCGATGCTCTATCCACTGAGCCAAACCGGTTTCGGCTGCAGTCACCTTTTCTAAAATCCAAAACCTAATCCACGTCTTCCCTTTGCTCATATAATAAAGGAGCTGGGCCCCGCCTACTTATCCCGTCTACCTCTAACCATTCTATTCTCACTCAATGAGACCTCTAAGTTTTACCTGCACAGAACTGCTTACCATGTACTCAGACTGGTCCTGTACTCATTTAATGCCCACTCATCTTTGATGTTCAGACTAGCAGTCCCTTCTCTACTGAACCCTCTTCCTGATAACCCTTACATCAAGTAGATTTAAACCTTTTCACTTCTGTTCACTATACCCTGAACAAACTTTTTATTGGAGTACGTATTACTTTTCACTGGTCTCTGCCTAATAAGCATAAGCCTTCAAGAGCAATGGCTGTTTTGTCATACTAGGAATTAGCCTGATATATAAGTAGACACTAATCAATGTTTATTGGAATAAAACTGAGTTGAGACAATACATGCTAATATGACATGAGGAAGAGCTGTGCAGGGAAGGAATAGTATCATTTTTTTAAATTTTTTTTTTGCAGGGCTACTTATAGAGATTTCAGGAGAAAATGTAACTAAGGTTTCCAGCAGCCTGCCAGGCACATAGTAGGTACGCAATTAGCTACTATTATTACTTCTAGTGGTGAAAACTAGCATCTTTAGTGAACATCAAGAGGATTTTTAGCTTGCTGGTCAAGGCCAATCTTGCAATTTTCTTCACTTAGTAGACAATTATAAGCACATCTGTCTACATTTATACAACTTACATAGTTTTCAAGCCAGAGGTGCACTGATTATGGAGAGGGCTCTTTAATCTTAGTGAACTTTTGTTAGATTATTTTAGTTTTGTGTCTGGAACACTGAGTGATTCTTAGTGATTGTTGATTTAGAACTAGCATTGGCTTCGCTCTTTTTTTTAAGTTCATATAGGCATTAGATTCCAGTTTTTCCTACGAGAGCAACCAGCAGTTGATTGTGTGTATCTTATCTCCACTCTTCATTGTGTGTTAGTCTCAGGCAGTATTATGTCCCTGAGAGTTAACTGCACAAGGTCAACCAATGATCTAGCGAGACGCTTTGCAAACGATAATCCCTCAGTAAAAACACCTCACTTTACAAAGTGTTTCCTCATCCTATATTTCCAGTACCACCCTGGCACCATGCCTACTTACTACAATATTATTGACTATACTCCCCAGGCTGTACTTTACATTCCCGTGACAATTTTGTAACTACCAATCTGTGCTTCTCAATCCCTTCACCTTTTCACCCAGTCTCCCAACTCCCCTCCCTCTATGCAAACATTTAAAATAAAAATTAGCAAACCAAATTCACCATCATAAAATAGATTTTTCAACCTAAGCAAGGTTTATTTTAGAAATGCAAAGATGACTCAATATCAGAAAAATCTATTAACAGGTTAAAAAGAGAAATCATATGATCATCTCAGTGATGCAGAGAAAGCATTCAATAAAATTCAATGCCATTTATTTTTAGAAACCCCTAGTAAACAAGGATAAAGGGTGGTTTCTTAACCTGGTATGAAGCTATCTCATAAAACCTCAGAGTTAATCTCATACTTAATGATAAAACTTAAGAAGCATTCCCATGTCCCAAGACAAAAATGCTTTTTATCACCTACTATCAGAATTACACCAATATCTTCACCAGCACAGCAAAACACACACATACATACATACACACACACCCCATAAATGTAAATATTAGAAAGGAAGACAATGAATTGGTATTTGCTAAAAACATACATTATCTTCACAGACAACGGAAGAGAATCTACAGACAACCAAAGAGAATCTACAGATAAAACTAAAGAGTGTGGTAAAGTTGCTGAATACAAGATTAACATACAAAAATTAATGCACATGAGCAATAACTAATTTAAAAATGTAAGAAAATATATACTCATTACAGTGGAAAAAATAATTTAAAACAGCATGGACAAAAATAGATGATCGTATGGCATTAGCTCAGGCTAATAGAACAGAAATCTTGGAAATATATGCAAATGTATGTAACCCTTATTGTGAAAGAGAAGATATTAGTGGAGGTATCAGTGGGCGACATTGTATGGGGAAAGAAAAAAATTAGCTTCCTTACCTCATTCCATATATAAAGTTAAAATCCAGTTAGATTATTAAAGCCTTAAATATAGTAACATAAAATTTAAACCCTATTGTATCTGCGTATGAATTTTTTGAGAAACTCACAAAATGTAAGTGAAGGCCATAAAAGGCTTAAGTAAATGGCAAGAATACCATGTTTGACTGTGGGAAAACTCAATACCACAAAGAGTAAATCTTTCCAAGAAGTGTTTTTCCAGGTTTGAAGTTCACCTGCATCAGAATTACCTAGAGTACTTTTTAAAATGTAGACTCTTAGGCTCCATTTTAAATGGCTGAATCCACATCCTCCAGCTGAGGATGAAGTCCTAGAATCTGCATTTAGAAAGCTCTCCAAAGGATTCTTTTGTGTACTAACCTTTCCAAACCTTTGCTGTAGGGAAGAAGGTCCTAACCTGAATTGCCCAGGTAAGTTTTTTTTTTTAATTAATTAATTAATTAATTATTTTTTTTATTCAAATGCCCGAGCCACATCCCATAACAACTGGATCAGAATTTCTGGGAAGGATACCATCAACATTCTAAAAGTTCTGCCAAGATTCCAATGTGCAGCCCATGTCGAGATTCCAATGTGCAGCCCACTCTGGATGAGAGTGCCTCTAGAATCAGGTCTGTAAGGTTTGCTGCCCTTCCTTAATTTGAACATTACTCCTAGCGCTAACCTAGTAGGAACTGGACTTTATTTTGATTAAGAAAACACATTTTCCTTCCATAAGGGTTATGACATTCATTTGGTATCCCCAGCGTCCTGTCTGATACCCAGCAGGGGCTTGGTGGTCATTTTCTGAAATAAATTCAACTAAGTGAAACAATGAAATGAATCAATATGTAGTTGAATAGAATTTTCACCAAATGCCACTGGGTTCAACAAACCTATATGGCACCTGGCACAATGTTATGCTATGAGAGCTATAGAGATGAACAAAATATACTTCTTCCCTTCAGTTGTTCATGATCTGATGGGGGAGGCAGAAATAGGCTAACGTATTTTACAGTCGAGCAGACAATGAGAAGTGTACAGAATATAAAAAAGGGAATAAAAAAAATTGGTTCTTAATGACAGAATCTGGAAGGCATCATTGAAGAGTGGCCTTGAAGTATGCCCAGGAAGAAATTTGGAAAATGGGCAGTTGTGCTATAGGCACAGGGAATTCTGCACAGCATAAGCCTAGTCAGGCGGGCCTTTCTCTAACCTTCATGGAAGACGGTAGGGCAGATATCAAAGGCTTCCTTTCTTTCTGATTTCCTTGTGACCACTCTCATTTTTCAGGCATTTTGCCTCTGGTTTATTAAATCTACCTCCTAGTGCCTCAGCTGATTTCTTCCAGGAAAAGTTTTCATTAGCATTTCTATGGGGAGCACCTGCTACCCCATCTATCCCTATTAACTGAAGGCTGGGGCAATGGGCTGTTAAGAGGGGAATTTTAATCCCCTCCTCTGACTCATCTGTTTTCTAATTTAAAATGTTAGGTCCAAAATCACAAATGGCTGACCAGTGAAATCCACCCTTAACATTAAAAATGATAAAAGACATGCTTCTCAATTTTATATCTTTAACATTAAAAACGATAACAAATGAGTGCTTCTCAATTTTATATCTATGTAAAATTAATGTATTAAAATCAATCAACTTCATGAATTATTTAGAATCATAACTCTAAAGATACCTTAGATACCATTTGAATGCAAAAAAAATCAGGCTACTGTGGGTAGGTTATGAATTAGATGAACTGTTAAATAGGGAAGGTTTCTCAAAACCACAGCATCAAAGGACATTTGATATTATCTATTGAATGTATATTGCAGGGTAAAACTAATGAATATGTATGATATATGACTCTAGATACTGAACGTATTTTTTGCATTATATACCAATATATTAAGCTGATGGATTATGTGTTCTTTATTTAAGCAAACTGCTCCCATTGATATCATGTGACAGATGTGCTTTGTAAAGCCCATGAGATAAACCAGTCACCATGGTGTAAACCACCATGATTTATGTAGAGTGGCAGAAGAAAAGGGTTTGTAAATCAAATTACCATTGAAATGGAGCCCAAGTTGGCTTCGAAGGCAAGGTAAGCATTTCACATCAAATGCTTAAATTTCACATCAAATTTGTCATGCAGTTAAGTTGTTCCTTAGAGAAACTGATCTCTTATCAAGACTCATTCTGATTCAAAACCATTCTGATTATCCAGCAAAATGGACATGCTGCCCAGAATCATATGCATAATTAAATATTACAGAAGATGCAAATCAGAAAATAAATTTTTTGAAGTGCTCAGATTTTTTTTTTATAACCATCACAAATAAGCATTCTCACCAGCTCCAAGAGAATAAATAGCCTTCTGCTATTCAACCCAATCACTTGCAGTATGTGTATAATTCTAACTGTAAAGCATGACATGCTAACTGAACAGTTAAGGTTTTTTTTGTTTTGTTTTGTTTTGTTTTTTGTTTGTTTGTTTGTTTGTTTGTTTTTTTGGGGTGGGAAGAGGCTATACAGCACACAGGTACAAGCTAAAATATTTAGAGTGAGTTGTATCTGAAGGGTGGGTCGTTCCCTGACTGTCTGGCCAACCATCCATGGACAAAGCAAGCCCAGCCAACTTGGAAACATAAACTGAGTGGGATCACCCAAGGAGATTCAAGAATCTGGAATCTCTCTTGATTGGCACTGACTCTATGGAAGTGAGGAGAGGTAGTTCCTCCCTGATGGGTGTTAAGGTTCCACCTGCCACAGGGTCAGAGAATGGAAGTAGGAAGATAAAGAGGCCAGACCAGGGCTCTCAGGGAGGGAGGGAGGGCCTTAGAAATAAGAAAGCCATGGCAGAATCACAAGCTACATCTTGGCTTTTTTTTTTTATGCCCCTTTCTTTTCTTGCTGATGCTCTCTTGGTAGCAGCATAAAGATGTTATGAAAATTGTACCTCCTGGTGACTATGAAGCAAGGGAAAGGATATGTGTCCTTGCATGACCCAGAGCTTGAGAGGGAAGCGGTACTCTCCTTGGGGACCAGTGTGGTCAAGATAACAATAAACCCGGAGAATAATGTCAGGTGGGAGGGGGAATGCAGGAAGATGGAGTAGTGGCCAACAGATTAGCTGCCCCTTCTCAGTGGAAAATGCTTTCCGAGTTGAAACCTGGAGAGGGGTTGAATCTGTCTTAACAGAGAGGATGTTAGCTATGCTGTTCTTTCCTCAGCGTGTAAAGAAGTGGTTGTTGTGTTCACTGGAGAAAGACCGGTCTGACGTGAGGCTGCATATAGGGTTTTGGCAAAAGACGCTAATTCTGCAGTCGTCCTGGCCACACCCTCTGGCCAGCCGGAGGCACCTGGCTGTGGCATTGATGAAGGACCCCATAAGCCACATCTGGGATACCTTCCATTCGATTATCCATCATGCACATCTGTTTCCCCAGAGACCTCCACGCCTGGATGTTACATGTTTAGAGTCAACTGTGATCAGCTAGCTGGTTGATTCAGGTTGAAAAATGGGCAGGACTAAAAGCTAAGCATTCAAAAAATACATATTGGATGCATGAAAGATGACAAAGCAGGTTAGAAGGGCTGAGACTACAGCAGAGGGGGAATTCTAGAAGAATGGAAAGAGAGAGAGGTTATGCCCTTGCTTGAAAGCATTCATTTACAGGGCATTCAACTGTGTTAAAAAGGGTGTTGTTGGTGGTAAGAGAATGGGAAACATCTGGAGAACATAAAGAGACAGGAGAAAGGAGAGAAGGTTGGAAAGACATATCTACATAGTGAAAAATCAGAATAATGAAACATCATGTAGAAGGCTGGAATAGGACCAAAATGCATTAATTATCTGCGTGCCAGGTACAGTTTTCTTCATTTAAGCCTCACCATGTCTAGCATAGTGCCTGGCCTAGAGTAGGTGTTCAAAAATAAATCTAATATTAAATTAATAAATGAGCGAGTACTCCTCAACCTCTCAATCACGTCCGATAGGAGGCTGAGGCCCAGAAAGGTTAAGAGACTTGCCCAATGTGTCACAGCCAGTAAGAAACCTAAGCAGTCTCACTTCAAAGGCCCATGGTGGAAGGAGGAGGGTGAGAGCTATAAGGACTGTTCAAGGAATCCAGCAGAAAAGGGTGTGGCGCTTGGGTTGCTCCCAAGGAAGGAGAGAAGGGAAGGAAGAACCAAAGGCCAAGCGAATTGGGAAGAGAGAAGAGGGTTACTGGTCACTGGGAAAGAATTCTTCTTCTGCAAGAATGGGGCCCTGGGGGCAGGCATGAAGGCCGGTGGGTGGCGACCGTGCCAGCAAGGGGCAGCATCTAGACTCTTGCAGTGGGCACGATGGGTGGGGCGGAATGGAAGCGCAGCCTGTGCAAAACATTGCAAAGGGTCTTTGTAAGGCAGGGAGGGGCCTGAGGTAGGGAGGGATGGGGAAAAGATGGCTGAAACGGTCAAGTGAAAGACCTGGGCAGGTTGGGGAAGAGCCATAAGAAAGATCTGAAAGAAATCAGCCTCGGGAGGGTGCCTGGGCAGGGTCTGGGGAGGGTGTGGTCTGGGTTGGGGGGGGGGGGGGATGTGAGGCCTGCGATGTGGAGAATGAATGAGTCCTGGGTAGAGGGTAAGGCTGACCAGCCCCGTTGCAAGAGCCAGCGTCGGGAATCTCACCTGTAGGAGCTGCCCACGGCAGTCGCCACCTCCTCGCGGATCTGCCTATTGAGGGCGTCAGCCGCCGCTCGCCCCTTGCCCGCCTCGGGGCCCGCGGCCTGGGCCTGGGCGGCGGCGGCAGCGGCGGGGACGGCGGGCAGCGGCGTCTGCTCCGGGCCCAGCCCCTCGGCGCGGCGCAGCATCCAGGCCGGCCCGGCCTTCTTGCGCGTGTAGCGCTCGTCCGAGCGCATCGCCTCTCCCGCCCCGACGACCACACCCGCTCCGCCGAGGGCCGCGGCCGCCCGCTCCGGGGCCTCGGCGGCCACCTGCACCGGCCGGCGCTCCTGGCTCGGGGGCCGGCGCTTGGGCGTCCCGAGGAGCCCGGGGGACGGCGCCGGGGCGGCGGCGGCGGGGACGGGCGCGGGCTTGGGGATCCACGGGTGGTCGCCGCGGCGCGGCAGCGGCCAGGCGCGGAAGTCCTTCTGGTACTGCGTCTCCCGCTCGAAGGGCACGTCGGACGGCTGGTACTCGCTGCGCGGCCGGCAGCTCGGCTCGGGCCGCTGCACCTTCCAGGCGCGGTAGTCCTGCCGCATCACCGAGTCCGCGGGGCCCGCGCCGGAGGGGCCGGAGCCACCGGAGCCCGAGCCCGAGCCCGAGCCCGGGCCGGCGGGGCCCGCTCTGCTCCGGCCCGAGGCGGCCGCCGGCTCGCGCTCGCCGCCGGGCCCCGGGGCCGGTCCCGTTGCCCGGGCAACTGCATCCAGCTCGCCCTGGGCCGGCTGCGTCTCTATGGCGACCGCCGCGGGCCCCGAGGGGGGCGCGTGCACCGGCTGCACCGGCTGCACCGGCGGCGGCGGCTGCGGAGGGGCGCCCGGGTGCTCGGTGGCCTCCGAGTACTTGGTGAAGACCAGCGGCACGGCGATGTCCGCCTTGTCCAGCTGGTTCCAGAAGCGGGCGATGCAGCAGGCCCGCGTGATGCACGGCCACGCCATGCTGGTAGCTGCAAAGCGGGTCTTCCCTTCTCCTCTTTGCGGTGCGAAGGCGAGTCCCTTACTCCTTCTCCAGTCCTCTGGCCCTCCACCGGCCAATCTGATTCCCACCGGTTTGGTGTTTTTTTTCTTTTTTCTTTTTTTCCTGGGTGGACTCCGCCCTCAGAAAGCACCCGGGAAGGTCAGGGCGGCGCCGCTGTCACCGAGATCAAGTCCCTGGGTTACCGGCTGCTGCAGAGAGGCCTGGGGAGCCGCCTGCACAGGCCTGGGAACGCCGCCCGCTGCAGGCACCGGCGGGGAGAGCCGCGGAGCCCCGAGTCCCCTGCGAAGGCGTCCGGACGCGCCCCTCCCTGAGGCTGCGGCGGCGGCGCGCACCCCCGGCCGAGCCCGGCGACGCGCGGCGAGGTGGCCGCGGCCTTAGGCCATGGCGCAGCGGGAGGGCCGGGCACGGGGGCCGCCGCGGCCGCGGACGAGTCGAGTCTTTTATTCTCCTTCCCGCCGGCCACCTAGCAGGGCTGGGAGGCGGTCACCTCCAGCGAGGCTGAGCGTTGCTGACTCTGCCGCTGCTGCTGCTCCCGAAGATGCTGCTGCAGCTGCCGCCGTCGCCGTCTCTGCTGCAGAGAAGCGGCCCCACCCTTTTCAGCCGCTCAGCAGGGAAAGAAAAAAAAAAATCTAGGAAAGATGCTGAGAGAAAGCGCGCTGCGCTGCAGAAAAAAGAAAAAAATCACCTGCTGTCGTCAGCGCGCGCGGCTGGGAGCTGGTCCTCTCTCTTTCCGCTCCTCCCTCCGGCAGCTCCTCCCTCCTCCGCTGCTAGGCAACAGCAGAATCAGGCCTAGGTGGGGTCCAGCCCTAGGCTCCTGACTACTGGCTGTCCTTGTGCTGGTTGCTTCTCTTGGGAGGGGTGGCTCAGACTCCTCAGTCATGGGGTAGGGGCTGGGAGGGGGTTGAACTTTAAAAGCATGGAGGAAACCCTAATAAAATGTCTGTCCCAGGATAGACACTGGTTTTTTCCCCTCTTAAATTATTATTATTGACTAGAGGCCCCATGCACAAAATTGTGAACTGGAGGTGTCCCTCAGCCCAGCCTGCACCCTCTCCAATTTCGGACATCCCTCCCACAATCCAGGACTGCTGGCTCCCAACCATTCGCCTGCCTGTCAGCCTGATCACTCCCTAACCATGCCCCTGACAGCCCCATTGCCCCCAACTGCCCTCCCCTGCTGGCCTGGTCATCCCTAACTGCCCTGCCCTCCCCTGCTGGCCATCTAGTGACAGCCATCTTTGACTGCCCTGTGTGATGGCATGAGGATCAATGTCCATATTACCTCTTTATTATATAGGATTATTATATAGGATTTGAGTTAGAGAGAAACATGGATTTGTTGCTCCACTTATGCATTCGTTGGTTCAGATTTGTTGTTCCACTTAGTTATGCATTCCTTGGTTCATTCCTATATGTGCTCTGACTTGGACAGAACTGGCAACCTTGGTGTATTGGGAGGACACTCTAACCAATTGAGCTACCCTGCCAAGGCCAGGATAGATACTTTTTAAAAAGGGAGCTACTGTGATTGGCCAACATCACCAGGCTGAATTTGAACCCATTTTGGCTGCCTCCTGATCCAAGCACTTATGCACAGGCCTGGCTCCGATGTGTGGGGATGGGGACCACCAGACTGGTTGGTACCCTGTCTGTTCCTTTCTTTGGGGCAAGGGCTATCTTAGAGACTCCCAAGAACTACCCTGTCCCTGTCCATTCAGCCCAGGAGGAGGCAGTGAGAAGGAGATTCTAAGTGGTGAAGCTGGGGTGCAGAGGAAGCAAAGGGGCAGTGCCCTAGGAAAGCGGCGGCCTGACACGTAAGGGATTTCCGGCATGTTCCTTACACCGACTTTTGATCTTGCTCTACCTGGGTGGTAGAGTAGATATGGGGGGTCAGACAGACCCGGCTTGGCTCTGACACTTAACTACCTGTGTCACTGGCCAGGCTGGGTCATCCCTGGACCTCAGTCACCTCGTGTTTGAAGTAGAGGAAGCAAGAGTTGCCTCAAAGTGATTTGTGAGGATGGTTAAGGACTCGGAGCAGAAGCTCTGAGCCAAATCGCAGCCTAGCTTTTGCGTTTCTTAGCTGCAACCTCCTGACCTTTAGTTGCCTCTACGAATGGGGTTGCTACTTATGAACATGCAAGATTATTCTAAGAATGACATTAAGAGCCCTGGTCGGTGGGGCTCAGCTGGTTGAGTGTCATCCCGTGTGCCAGGAGGTTGCTGGTTCAATTCCTGGTCGGGGCACATGCCCATTTTGTAGGCTCTGTTCCTGGTGGGGGCATGCCAATCGATGTTTCTCTCTCATGTCGACTATCACTCCCTTTCCCTTCCTCTCTCTAAAATCAATAAAAACATTACTATTCTCAACAATAAATATTTTAAAAACCACAATAGTAAGAAAATGAGATAATGCACTAAAAGCGCTCACCACATTTGGCATCTAGCAAAGGTTCAACAAATAGCAGCTATTGGGATTCAAAGAACCCACCAGAAATCCATAGGCGGAGCTTCCCAGGCAGGCCAGCCATCTGGACACCTGCTCTAGGAAGACCTCTTGTTCTCCCAAGTCCCTTTAGATCTCTTCTTGATGTCCCTCCACTTATGTCTCCTACCCTGTCTTCTACTCCCTACACCTAGGTTCATTCACTAGCCTTCAGCTCTGTTTCCCTTCAATACAGGCAGAGGTTCAGCATCATCTAAGCCAGGGACATGGGTGTTTCTGGGCAAGAAAGTTCTTTATGTGTTTAGATTGGGAACTGATTTGCAAAGCACAGCTGTTTTGTTTTGTTTTGTTTTGTTTGAAACCTTGAAATCAAACAGAATGAAAAGACAATTCTGACACGTCAATTATCTGCTAGACTTCCTCCTACTTGGGTCTTTGCCTCTGGGTAATTTGATCTGAGTTCCACAAATAAAACGATGCCTGCACTGTTGTCCAGTCGTTAGGAAACACGTTTCTATGAACAATATAATCTGGCCTGACACTTCTTACCCCCAATTCTGCATAACTCTCCTGATACCTGTTCTATCTTGTGGGACATAGAAGGAGCTTAGCTCCTATATCACAGCAGGATGGAGGTGGGTGGGGCTCAGTTAGATGTTTTATGGGTGAATGGGGAGAACGGGACAGAATTAGAAAACAGTGTGGTGAGCATAAGAGAGGTTCATCACAAGGTGCTGAATTAGTGACTAATGAGAGATGAGTAGGAGCTCTCCCATCAGAAATGTAAGATCTTGGAGTCAGACAGACCTGGTTTGGCTCTGACACTCTCTGTGTCACTTCTTTTCTGAAAGTTGGACGTGGGTTAGAAGGGAATTGCCCTTTGACACCAGGCAGGGACAAGCTTGAAGAGAGAAGCTTCGAGCTAAGGATTGTGATGGGACAGACAAAGAATCTGGAGCATGAGTGACCTTGTGAGGCTGCGGCACCAATCTAACTCTGGACATTTTTGTTTCTTTCTCATTTAATTCTTTTCCTTTGTTTGTTTCTAGAATTCTTATGAGAGAAAAGGAACCCATTTCTGTTTAGGACACTTCCATAATGTTCATATCAGAATGCAAACCCTAATTAATATTGATAAGGATTTAACTTTTTTTTTCATATAAATAACCAATTCTTTAAGCATGGTTATTTAGCTAGTCTGTCCTTGCCTCACTGACAATGCCTCCTCTAGCATATAACAAGTTTTCATATTTATGTGGATCTGTTTCTAATTTTTTTGTAAGAGAAATTTTTTTTTTTTTTTTTTTTGTAAATCATAGAAGTAGAAAAAGTAATTCCTTAAAGAAATGGGCTTAGGAAACAAGTTCTAGAGGTAAAGGAAGGGCTCTTGGAGCTTGGGAGTGAGGAAGCTAATGGTAACAGGCCTGGGGCAGGGAGTAGAGGGAGAGGGAGAGGGAGAGGGAGAGGGAGAGGGAGAAGGAGAGAGAGAAGGAGAGAGAGAAGGAGAGGGAGAGGGAGAGGGAGAGGGAGAGGGAGAGGGAGAGGGAGAGGGAGAGGGAGAGGGAGAAGGAGAGGGAGAAGGAGAGGGAGAAGGAGAGGGAGAAGGAAAGGGCAGAGGGAGAGGGGAGAGGAAGAGGGGAGAGGGGAGAGGGAGAGGGAGAGGGAGAGGGAGAGGGAGAGACATGCTCCAGGGAGAGGGCACTTGGTCCTCCATCCTAGGGCTTTAAGGGTGGAGATTTTAAAGGAGGTTCCAGGAGAAGATCTCAATATTCAGCAGCTTTCCAGGTGTGTTCTTTCAGGGTTGTGGTCTCTACTGATTGATTGGCCAGCACCAGGGCAGGGGGTCATTCAATGCAACTGGTCCTGAGGTCAACCATGGGGCCACTGACTTGGTTTTGCTGCTTTTCTGGATCTGGAACTGAAATACATCTGAGGCACAGATGTTATCTCTAGGTGTTTGTAAATTTTATATTCAGTTTTATTGGTTACCCCCTGAGCCTATCTTATAGACTAAAATTATTGTAGAACTTAATATTTGATAGGATAAAACACTCCTCCATCTCTTCTTCTTCTTCTTCTTCTTCTTCTTCTTCTTCTTCTTCTTCTTCTTCTTCTTCTTCTTTTTATCTCTCCTCTCTTAATTTCAGAGAGGAAGGGAGAAGGAGAGAGAGATAGAAACATCAATAATGAGAGAGAATCACTGATTGGCTGCCTCCTGCGTGCTCCCTACTGGGGATCGAGCCCGAAATTCTGGCATGTGCCCTTGACCACAATCAAACCTGGAACCCTTCAGTTCGCAGACCAATGCTCTATCCACTGAGCCAAACCAGCTAGGATCCTCCTTCTCTTCTTATCCTTCCTCTTCTAAGTTGTCATTCATTTGTGTTCACAAGTATTTTTTCAGCACCTACTAGGTGCCGGGCACTGTTCCAGGCTCTGCGACATGGGATTAAACAAAATAGACAAACATCTTTGCTCTCACAGTGCTTATACTGCATTGGAAGTCTTGTCCTTAATCCTTCCATACTAATCTGAGGATCAGCTTGTCAAATTATCTGAAAACCTTTCATAAAATGTTTTATGGGATTGCATTGAATTTATTAAATATTTAAGAAGAATTTCCACTTTGTGATTTTGGGACTTTCTACTCATAAAGATGGCAAAGCTTTCTGTTTATTCAGTTCTTTGTGTTCTTGTGTGATGATTTTTGTTGTGATTGGAAATGGCATTTTCTTTTCTTTTTTTTAATCCTCACCTGAGGATATGTTTTTATTAATTTTAGAGAGAGGGAAGGAGAGAGAGAGAGAGAGAGAGAGAGAGAGAGAGAGAGAGAGAGAGAGAAATTTCGATATGAGAGAGAAACATTGATCGGCTGCCTCCTATACACACCTGCACTGGGGATAGAACCTGTAACCTTTCAGTGTACAGGACCATACTCCAACAGACTGAACCACCCAGCCAAGATTTAAATATCTTTTATTGTGATTACAAACAACAGGATTGTTGAATTTTTGCATGTCTTGGTCTCTATTCAGTAACCATACTAAACTCTCTAATTAGATTTAATAGTTTAGCCCTAGCCGATTTGGCTCAGTGGATAGAGCATCAGCCTTCAGACTTAAGGGTCCCAGGTTGAATTCCGGTCAAGGGCATGTATCTTGGTTGTAAGCACATACCCAGTAGGGAGTGTGCAGGAAGCAGCTGATCGATGTTTCTCTCTCTCGTTGGTGTTTCTAACTATCCCTCTCCCTTCCTCTCTGTAAAAAAAATCAATAAAATATATATTTTTAAAAAATAGTTTAGATGATCTTGAATTTGTTCACAAAAATGAAATTGCAGCCTTTTCATTTTTATTTATACCTCTTATTTCTTTCTCTTATCCAATTGCTCCTAATGTACCTCTAAAATTATTGTCCTCCACTTTAATGGGAATGTTTCCAGTATCTCACCATTAAATATGATGTTATTTTTGGCATAAAATATTTTATAATTATTCATTCACTCCAATTTTACTAAAAAATTTTTACAATGAAGAATATATGGTGAGCCCAGCCTGTGTGGCTCAGTGTTTGAGCATCGGCCATGAACCAGGAGATCATGATTTGATTCCTGGTCAGGGCACATGCTTGGGTTGCAGGCTCAGTCCCCAGTAGGGGGTGTGCATGTGGGATCAATGTCTGATCAATGTCTGATCAATATCTCTCCCTTATCGATGTTTCTCTTTTATTGATGTTCCTCTTTTATCAATGTGTCTACATCCCTGTCCCTCTCCCTTTCTCTAAAATAATTTTAAAAAAGATTTTTTTTAAAGAATATATGGTGAGTCCAGGCCCATGTGACTCATTGGTAGGGCATTGTCCCCGTGCATGAAGAGGTTGCCAGTTCAATTCCCAATCAAGGTATTTACCTGGGATTCTGGCTCCAAACCCAGGAGAACATGCAGGAGGCAGCAGATTGATGTTTTGCTCTTAGATAAATGTTTCTGTCTCTCTAAAATTCAAATATATAAATAACAAGAATATATGGTGAATCTATCAAATGTCTTCTCCATCTCTTCAGAGATGATCATGTCTTTTCCACTTTGACTTCCCACATATTCAATTCTAATATAGGAGATGAATAAATCATTCTTGCCTTTTTGGTATAATGCCAATTTGGTTGAGGGGTCTTAATGTTCTTCAGAATTCTATTTACTAAAATATCAAGAGCTTTTTGTATTAACCGTTATCAATAAGCTTGGTCTGTCTTCTTTTTGCTGCCCCTTTTTGTCTGGATGGCGCACAGTGCTATGATGACTTTATCAAAAGCAGCTGGGTGCTTTCCTCTCTGTGCACTATGGCAGTGTAAATGGGATCAGAGGGATTCCTTTCCTCGTGGCCGGAGGTAACTCACCTAGCAGCCATCATCTGCACCTGGCTCTTGAGGGCAGCTCCTTGACTACCTGTCAGAGGGGTCACGGCTTATCCTGTTTGTGACTTTTCAGTGGCTTCCCACTGCTCTTAGAATAACCTCTGATTCCTCACCATGGTCTTCAAGACCCCACATGGCGTGGCTCAAGTTACTAACAAGCTGCTCTCGTATAGTATCCCACTGTTCACTGCACTCCTGCTGCATTGCCCCCCTTTTGTTCCTGAGCTGTGTTTGATACAAAGGAGGTAGCCGAAGAAAAACAAACAAGCAAGCAAGCAAAAAAGTATCATTGACTGAACGAGTCCATCAGAGGACCAGTGAAGGGGACACTGGGAAAAAATAGTGGAACTGTGTCATTGTCAGAAAAAGAGATAAGGAATCAGCAAGAGTGGAGTTCATGTTCGTACAGGTTTAGTTTTAGATGGTGGCTAAGTGAAAAGTTCAAATAGGCATTTAGCAATATAAGAATGGAGTTTATAAATGCAGATTGTAGAGTTATCCTTAATCATTTATTAAAGCACTTATCAACCCATCCACTCATCCTTTTGTCCACCTGTCTCTTCAGTCCTCTATCTATGCACCCATATTCACGTATAGATTCAGACTATAAACCTTTAAATAACTAATGAGCCAAGTCTGGGGCATTGGGGGATAGATTGACCAATAGACAGCTTCTGCTCTCAAGAAGTACAAGTCTGGAGGGGATAGCAGAGTAGTGGACATACAGTTAGACTAGACCAGTGGTTGGCAAACTGCGGCTCTCGAGCCACATGTGGCTCTTTGGCCCCTTAAGTGTGGCTCTTCCACAAAATACCACAACTTGGGTGAGTCTATTTTGAAGAAGTGGCGTTAGAAGAAGTTTAAGTTTAAAAAATTTGGCTCTCAAAAGAAATTTCAATCGTTGTACTGTTGATATTTGGCTCTGTTGGCTGATGAGTTTGCCGACCACCGGACTAGACTATAGTAAGCACTGCTATGAGGTAGCCAAAAGTGCATTATACAAAGCATAGCTAAAAACACGTGGGTGAAAGAAGTAATTTACTCTTGAGAGGGTGCCAAAAATTAGGGAGCATTGAAGAGGGGGAGGATCTGACCAGAGCTGACAAGCAAAGGAAGAGGTGGGTCATAGAGATAAGAGGAAACACAGGAGAGAAATTATATCACAGTAGGAAAAAACTTAAGCTTTTGAGTCAGGGCAATCACATTTTGAATTCCAGCCTTATTTCTTACCAGTTGTGTAACTTTGGGGGAGCAAAGTTACTGATGACATTGGTTACCGTGGTGGTGATGACAGACGTAGAGGTGATGGTGATAATAGTAGTAATGGTGATGCTGATTGTGGTGGTACTGCTGCTGCTGCTGCTGTTGGGGGTGGGGATGGAGGTGGTTAAACTGTGGTGATGATGGTGGTGATGATGGTGGCGGTGGTCACTGGAAGACAATTCAGAGACCTTGCTGCTTGGTTGTTGAGCAGCATCTGACTCAAATTTTTTAAGGCATTGCCCTGGATATGAGAACACCATACAACATTATGGTGGAGAGCAGAAAAGTGTGCCAAAGTTGTGCTGCCTTCCTTCGCAAGGTGACTGCGGTTTTGTTGAAACCTGGACCCCAGCCATCCACTTTCTGAGAGGAAAATGCATTGGCCACAATCCATCATACTGGCTTGCTGACTCAGAATCTTTGATGATGAGCACTGAAATTAAGTGATTGCATTTTTTTTTTTCCTATTTCAGGGCTTAAACAGTAGAGTCAAGTGAAATGGTCAGGGGAAATAGTTTTTAGTCAGAATCAATTTTCTCCTGATGACTAAAGGGGAGGGAGGGCGTGGCTTGAAATTTGGCCAAGAGGATCCACATTTTACCTTCTGCTTCTCTGCAGAGTAGCATAGCACTGGGGATACTGAGGGTGAGAAAAGGGGAGCAGGACCTGTTGAAATACCGTAAGAAAAATATTTCTCTCCAGAGGGATTTAAATAGTGATAATGTCACCTGCTTAAAACACCCAGCCCTGCAATGGCGCATATCAGGTATGATGCAAACGGACTTCTAATTCCCTTTCTCACACAGGATGTCATCCTGGGGACCTGGAGGCAAGGACTTACCTAAAAAGAGGAAGAAACTGGGACAGGGCGCACCAAACTCGGTGAGATTGTGGGTTCAGAAATGGCTTGAGGGAGGGAAACTATCCTTTGCCAAGTGCCTGCAGACTGCCAAACATATGCTAGTGCCTTCGTATTGATCCTGACAGTAGTCCGTGAGTTGGTTTTATTCATCTCATTAGGGCCTAATGATTGGGCAGATGAGGAAATCAGGGCTCAGAGAGAGGAAGTGGCTTGCTCCAAACCAAGGAGTTAATTCAAGGCGGAGCTAGCATGAGTCAGGCCTTTATAAGCCCCCAGTCTCTCCACATGTGTCAAACACAAGGCCCGCGGGCCAAATCCAGCCCGCCAGGCCTTTCAATGTGGCCTGCACCGCGCTGTCATCACTGCACTCCGCTGTCAGTTTATGACATTGTCAGTTTATGACTGTTCAGTAAACCATTCGGCCCGCGATTTAGGCTGGATTTTAGATTTTGGCCCCTTCTCTGATTGAGTTCAACACCCCTACGATACTCTCCACTATACAGACAGCCCTGTGTGGTCGGATGCTGGGAAAATGGAATATTGAGAATGAGACTGAGGCGTGGGAGAGCCAACAGCTCTGATCCCTCTTCCTTTATTCAACTCAGGGCCTTACGTTCTTGGAGGAGCCACACTTCAGGAGAGCTACACCCGAGCCAGCAACACGTGGGGTGGGGGCAGGGTGGGCAAGAGAGCAGCAGGAGGGCACAAGGTGAGACAAGGAGGTGCTCTGAATTTCCTCCCCACCCAAAGCCTCTTCCCCCCCTTCTCCCCCCCAGGCCCTCTATGGCACATCGGGGGTGATGCTGAGGCCCCTGTGTGAGGAGCTGGGAACCTCCCACCCCCGCCACCCAGCTCTGGTGTGAGCTCAGCTCTAAACTGTCTGGTGGGCCAGGCCTCTTCACAGAGACCCAGAGATTACCTTTCTATAATCCCAGGGCCTCATGACTTGGGGCCCATAATGCTTGTAGGCAAATATTTAAGCCCTGAGAAGGAAAATATATTGGCTCCAAAATGTGATCAGAAAAAAAACAACACAACAACAACAACAACAAAATCAAAATTAATATGTGTGTAGCCCTAGCCCAGTGGTCTACAAACTGCGGCTTGAGAGCCACATGAGGCTCTTTGGCCCCTTGAGTGTTCTAACGCCACTTCTTCAAAATAGACTCGCCCAGGCCGAAAACCGACTTCTGCGCATGGGCCACGAAGTTTCAATAGCACTGTATGTGTGCACCCGCTTGTGGTATTTTGTGGAAGAGCCACGCTCAAGGAGCTAAAGAGCCGCATATGGCTCGAGAGCCGCAGTTTGCCGACCATTGCCCTAGGCAGTTTGGCTCAGTGGATAGAGCATTAGCCTGCAGACTAAAGGCTCCCAGGTTCTATTCCAGTCAAGGGCACATACCCAAGTTTCAGTTTCGATCTTCAGTAGGGGGCGTGCAGGAGGCAGCCAATCAATGATTCTCTCTTATCAGTTCTCTCTCATCATTGATGTTTCTATCTCTATCTCCCTCTCCCTTCCTCTCTGAAATCAATAAAAACACACTTTAAAAATCTTTTAAAAATTCTTTTTAAATATTAATATGTGTTTAAATATCTACAAATGCAACATTATGTCCATCAGTCACAGGCAACCCAAAGCAATTCTTAGCTAGCTGTAATAAATATTGTTCAAGTTATTAAACAAAGGGGATAACGGATTCTTTCCCAAACTCGAAATTATAGAAGTCCTTTCCCAAACTGTTATCGCGGTAAATGGTATTTGATGGCGGGAGCAGCTTCCTGCGCTTGTCAGGACCGAGGTGGATCCCGAGCTACACAGGCCTTTGAAGGACTCTGCTGGCCTCGCAGTGCAGGGTCCTTCTGGTGACAGCGGGGGCCACAGAGGAAGGACTGCAGCTGGCTTTGGGCTGGAACTGGGCATCACAATCCCGTAGGCAGGGACGTGGCTGGAGGCCGCCTGCCATCAGCAGGCGCGGCCCCTTAGGAAATCCTGGGGAAGGGCAAGGGCAAGGCCGCCACTGGCTCCTGGAAACCAAACAACCCTGGTTCACCAGCTCTGCCTGAGCGAGGAGAGCAGCGTGTATTAAGGTGACCAGACGTCCCGCTTTTGGCGGGACAGTCCCGATTTTTATCTATTTGTCCCGTGTCCCGCGGCGTTTTAAGAAAGCCCCGATTATTATTATTATTTTTTTTTTTAAAGAATCCTAATTGTTAAAAATCGGGACTGTCCCGCCAAAGGCGGGACGTCTGGTCACCTTAATACATGTTCTGATTTGGGTTTTAACAACTCTCTCTGGCTGCTGCTGTGTGGGGAAGGGGCTGGTGGTGGCCAGCCTGGAGACAGCAAAACTGGGAGGAGAATGTAACGGGGCCCAGGAAAGAGGGGACAGGGGTCTGGCCTGCAGTAAAGGCAGCGGGGACAGAGAAAAGGAGATGGGAGTTGAGAGAGGTGCCCAAGAAATGGCTGGACTTTCCAAATATGGGACTGTGGAAAGTGACAGAGAGAGAAGAGTCCAGATGACCCCAGAGTGCTGAATTGGGAGGGGGGGGGGAGGGGAAGGGAGGGGTTGCCAATGGCAGCTAGGGAGTGCAGGAGGAGCCAATGTGTGGTATTACGTCAGTGTGTGGTATTACGTAGGCTCAAAGGGCTTGTGGGATGTTCGAAAGAAACTGTCCAGGAGGTAAAGTGACAACGTGGCTTTATAAGGTGGGCCCAGGTGAAAAGACACAGACGAGGGCACCCATCCAGGTCAGACAGAGCACACGTCTATTTCCTGGGAAATATATTGGCTCCAAACTATAATCGGGGGAAAGAGGCAACATCAAAATTCCAGGATACTCTCAAAACTCCTTAATTTAATCACATCTGCGAAGTCCCTTTTGCTGTATAAGGCAGCATTCGCAGGCTCTGGACTCTAGGATGTGGTCATCTTTGGAGGCTGTTATTCAGCCTATGGTATGTGCCCATCGAGCACATCTGGTCCAAGCCCCAGGCTCAGGATTCTCCATCCTGACCAGGCCAGAGGAGAAGGAGCTCTTCTCCACCAGAGCCAGTAGAAGAACATCCTTCAGCTATCTCTGTAAGCCCTCCTCTCAGCTCTGTCTGTTCCCTGGGCTTCTCCCCAAGCCCTGGCCTACCCTGCCCTAGAAAGCAGTTGATCCTGCCCACAGTGTCTCAGAACGACCACCAGAGGGAGCGCCACCAGAGGGAGCTGGTGCGTGCCGGTTTTCTCCTTCTCCACTGGTCTCTCCTCTCCCCCTCCTCCCTTCCTCCCTCCTCCCTTCAAAGCCCTTGGGAAGGAGAACCGCACAGGCTCCCACCCACGCTCTCTCTCCCTCCTGGGAGCTCGTCCAAGCCTTTCTCCTCTCCCTTCCCCTCGGTCGATTTGCATATGACGCTTTTATTAGTATAGATAAGCCAAGGGCAAGATGCAAGCCGACAGCCAAAGGCGATCCCGTAGATAAGGTGTTGCCTGAGGAGACAGCTGTCCTGGGTAAAGGCCACACACTTCCTCCTCTCTCTCCTCCTGTTGGCTGAGCTCTGGGCACCGGGTCTCAAAGGTTTCTTCTAGGAAACAGGCTCCTGCAGGGCGGGGGCGGGCAGGCCTGTGGGCCCGGCTGGGCGTGGCAGCCTCCGCCCTCAGGAACGCTCCTACAGCCTCTGCCAGGAGCAAAACCCTCTGGGTGCCCCGGAGCACGGTGCTACTCGGGAGCCTCCGGAGCCCGCAGAGGAGCCAGCATGGTGGAGTTTGCGCCCTGGTCCGTGCCCTGGGAGCGCCGGCTGCAGACGCTCTCCGTCGTGCAGTGGGTCTTCAGCTTCTTGGCCTTGGGTAAGGCAGGCTGGCCTTGGGGACGGGGGAGACCCGGTGGGCACTTGATGGTGGCAAGACATGGTCCCTAAGGGGGGGGGGGCGGGGAGGGAGGAGGCTTGGCTGTGCTGAGTCGCTGCTGGAGGCCTTGGAGGGTAGGGTGGGTCGGTGTGGGCACAGGGTGAGGCAGAAACCATCACCTGTGCCTTTGGACAGGTTACTTCACCTGTGATGGTGATGGCTGTGGATTCCGCCTCAGTGTGAGGACAGAGCGCCTGCCTCCTCCGGCCGCCTGCCGGGGGTGTGGGGAAGATTCCAGGCAGTTCTGGGAAAGGGCCCTTCAGGCTGCTCAGAGAGGGTGGGTTTTCTTCCTTCCTTTCCAAGAGAGAGCTGGAGGCGGAGGGAGAAGGGGATGGGAGGGGGGTAGGCAGGGTGGGGAGAAGGGAGCAGGGAAAACAATCAAACGGGGAGGGAATGTGCAGGGTGAACGTGGACTGGGGGGAGAGTGGGTTACCAGGTAAAGCTGGGCACCGGCTGTGTGACCTTGGTGGACCCGTGCCTGACCTCTCCAGGCCTCTACTTCATTCACCTGCTTAACGGGGAATAACCAAGTCCTCTGCTGACCTGGAGGACTAGCGGGTCTTACCGGGCTCTTGTGGGGTGAAGTGAAGAGACGCGTTGACTCTGCCCGGCACAGGCCTGGCTGGGCCCTGGGCTGGACTCACCCAGGAGAGTCCGTTCCCTCCCCCACCCCCCACGGCGAACACATCTGTTACGGCGGGGAGGCCACAGCTGCCCAAACGTCAGCTCTGCCGAAGGGGACATTTCCGAGGAGGGCCCAGGACGGAGGGCTGGGAAGAGAGGTGACGGGGAGGATGTGGATTCCTCATTGCATCTGCTGCCACCCCCAGGACGGCGCTCAGTCCAGTCACACCCACCACTGTCCTGGGGTTAAAATACGGACGGACTCTGCATAGGTTGGTCAACAGCCATCACACACACACACACACACACACACACACACACACGCGCGCGCGCGCACTGCCACTCCCACCAGGTGTGTCCTCAGAACCTCACAATTCTGCCGGGGATTCACCCCCAGCAAAGCAGGCACATAGGTACTGCCCCTAGCATTACCCGTGCCTTTGGACAGGCTACTTCACTTTCCCGGGCCGTGTCTCCCATCCGAACGGTCGTTAAACATTGTATATACCCTCGGTGATCCCCAGGACACAGAGGAGCCAAGACACGAAGCGCCTTCGATGCCAAAGGTTGTCGAGTCCTTAAATAACTTAAGTGTCAAAGGTTGTAGGTCCCGAGCGCCTCCTCCTGACACGGCAAGAGGGGAGCGGAGAGAGGGCAGAGGGTGTGGGAGGAGGTGTGGGCTCGGAGGCTGTGGGAAAAGCATGGGCAGGGAGGTCGGTGCCCAGGGCAGGCTGTAAGTGCTGGCTCCCGGACAAAGGGCATTGGGGCCCAGAGGCAGGCAGGTGCAGCCGAAGGATCGCCCGAGATAAGGAACCTCGTACGCGCGGCTTGCCTTGCGTGAGCTTTGTGAGCACAAGTGTGTCTGGCTGGCGGTGCCCACCCCCAGCCCCGCAGGTAGCCCGGGAGCCTGAGAATGTCGGGAGCCGCACGGAGTTCTCAGTCACCCTGAGCCTGGAGGACGAGAGGAAGGGACAGCTGAGAAAAGGGATCTGGCCCCCAGGTGCCAGGAGTAGGAGGCTGTACTTTTCCTTATCCCTTATCCTGGGGGCAAAGGAGAGTGACAGGGTCCAATCTGCGTGTTAAAGGGCTCCGGTCCACCTGCTGCAGAGTTATCTACGTGTATGGGGTATGGGGAACCAGGTCAACGGCAGAAGCGGCCACCAACTAGATCAAGACTTACCCACAGGCCAAATCCAGCCCACCAGTTATTTTTGTTGGTGTTGTTTGTTTCTTCCACAAACTTTGATTCCAATTTTAATTCATTAATCAACGCATTCCCCCACCTTGACCCCCTCCACCCTGCTCCCTCTCCAAGTGATTGTATTTGCACAGTCCATGAGGTTAAGAATGGCTTTTACATTTTTAAATGATTGCACGTTATTTTATTTTTTAAATCTTTATTCTTGGAAGTATTACATGTCCCTCTTTTTTCCCCATTGACCCCTTCTAGCTCATCCCTGCTCCCTGCCCCAGGCCTTCACTGCCCTATTGTCTGTGCCTATGGGTTAGCCATATGTGCATACAAGTTCTTCGGTTGATCATGGCACACACACACACTGGGGGAGGGAGGGGTGTC
Source organism: Pipistrellus hanaki (assembly GCF_964339955.1). Lineage (NCBI taxonomy): Eukaryota > Metazoa > Chordata > Mammalia > Chiroptera > Vespertilionidae > Pipistrellus > Pipistrellus hanaki. Next base: position 41,309,103 of record NC_140511.1, on the reverse strand, counting down.
CCTCAGCCCAGCCTGCACCCTCTCACAGTCTGGGACCCCTCGAGGGATGTCCAACTGCCACTGGGAGCGGACCTAATCTGGCAGTTAGACATCCATCTCACAGTCTGGGACCACTCACTCCTTACCACCCTCCTGCAACTGAGGCGGGAGAGGCTCCTGCCACCACTGTGCTCGCCAGCCGTGAACTGACTTCTGGCTGAGCAGCGCTCCCCCTGTGGGCGTGTGCTGACCACCAGGGGGCAGCTCCTGCATTGAGAGTCTGCCCCCTGGTGGTCAAAGCACATCATAGCGATTGGTCAATTTGCATATTAGGATTTTACTATATAGAATTGTACTGCTATGAACATCGAGGTGCATACATTCTTTCTGATTGGTGTTTTTGCATCTCTCTGATGATCAGTGAACTACTTTGAGCATTTTTTCATATGTGTCTTGGCCATCTGTATGTCTGCTTTGGAGAAATGTCTATTTAGGCCCTTTGCCCATTTTTTTAATTATATGTTTGTCTTCCTGTTAAGTTGCATGAGTTCATTATATATTTTGGATATTAACCCTTTGTCAGATGTATCATTGCCAAATATGTTCTCCCATACAGTGAGCTCCCTTTTCGTTTTGTTGATGGTTTCTTTTACTGTGCAAAAGCTTTTATTTTTATATAGTCCCATCTGTTTATTTTCTCCTTTATTTCCTTTGCCAATGGGAGATGTCTGAAATTTTGCTACCTCTAGTTTCTTCTAAAATTTTTATGGTTTCCCAACTTACATTTAAGTCTTTTATCCATTTTGAGTTAATTCTTGTGTATGGTGGTCTAGTTTCATTTTTTTAGCGTGCATCTGTTCAATTTTCCCAACTGAAGAGACTGTCTTGATTCCATTGTATATATATTCTTGCCTCTTTTGTCAAATATTAGTTGAGTGTAATGGCTTAGGTCGATTTCTGGGGTCTCTGTTTTGTTCCATTGATCTGTATGCCTGTTCTTGTCCCAGTACCAGGCAGTTTTGATTACAGTGGCTTTATAGTATAACTTGATGTCTGGTATTATAATCCCTCCAACTTTGTTCTTCTTTCTCAAGATTGCTGCAGCTATTTGGGGTCTTTTTTGGTTCTATATAAATTTTTGGAGTATTTGTTTTAGATCTGTGAAAATATGCTATTAGTATTGTAGTAGGGATTGCATTAAATCTTTGGGTTGCTTTGGGTAGTATGCACATTTTAATGATGTGAATTTTACCAATTCATGACACAGTATATTCTTCCACTTGTTTATGTCTTCCTCTATCTACTTTTTCAACATCTTATAGTTTTATGAGTACAAGTCTTTTACCTCCTTGGTTAAGTTTATTCCTAAGTATCTTAAAAATTTTTTAAAATATTTTTTTTATTGATTTTAGAGAGGAAAAGTAATGCTGGTGTGTGTTTCTTGGCATCTAGAAGGGGTTCAGGAATCTGAAGAAGCAGCTGTGTGTAAACTAATCAAGAGTCCAGAGATGAAACATAATTTTAGAAGGCATTTGGGAGCCAGAGGAGCTTGGCTAAAGAAACCAAGTTCTCGCCGAAACTGGTTTGGCTCAGCAGTAGAGCGTCAGTCTGTGGACTGAAGGGTCCCAGGTTCAATTCCGGCCAAGGGCATGTACATTGGTTGTGGGCACATTCCCGGTAGGGGGTGTGCAAGAGGCAGCTGGTCGATGTTTCTCTCTCATCGATGTTTCTAGCTCTCTATCTCTCTCCCTTCCTCTCTGTAAGAAAATCAATAAAATATATTAAAAAGAAAGAAAGAAAGAAAGAAAGAAAGAAAGAAAGAAAGAAAGAAAGAAAGAAACCAAGTTCTCCTGTCTCTCTGGACCCCTTGCTTTTTATTAATACAAATTGTCTTAAAGCAAGGTAGATATACATATCAAAGGGTAAGGTTTGGAATACAGAATCTATTGTCAGATTGGAGGAATTACAGGTGTTGGCCAGGAGGAGGCAATAACATGTAGATTGAAATGTCCTCAGCTGTTTGGCAGCAAGCAATCATTTATGCATCCGTTTTAGGTTTGGGGAAATTCCCTCAGCCATATCCAGATGATTCAGCCCTGCTGACATGCTGGATTTTGCTTCTGGCAGGATATATATATATATATATATATATATATATATAGAGAGAGAGAGAGAGAGAGAGAGAGAGAGAGAAAGAGAAAGAGAGAGATCAATGATGAGAGAGAATCATCAATCCACTGCCTCCTGCACGCCCCCTACTGGGATTGAACCTACAAATCGGCCATGTACCCTGATCGGAAATTGAACCGTGACCTCCTGGTTCATAGGTCAACGTTCAACCACTGAGCCACGCTGACCAGGCCTAAGTATTTTAATTTTTTTGTAGCAATGGTAAGTGGGGTTATTTGTTTAGTTTCTCTTTTTGAGAATTCATTATTGGTGTATAAAAAAAAAAAACACATCAATTTCTGGATGTTGATTTTTGTATCCTGCTACATTGTTAGTTCATTTATTAAATCTAGTAGTTTTTTTGGTGGAGTTTTTAGGATTTTCTATGTACAATATCATGTCATCTGCAAATAATTAGTGTTTTACTTCTTCCTTTCCAATTTGGATGCTTGCTTTGGCTAGGACTTCCAATGCTACAATTACAGCCAGCATCCCTGTCTTGTTCCTATTCTTAAGGGAAATGGTTTTAGTTTTTGCCCATTTAGTATGATGTTCACTGTAGGTTTGTCATATATGCCCTTTATTATATTGAGATATGCTCCTTCTATTCCCACTTTGCTGAGAGTTTTTGTCAAAAAATGGGTTTTAGAATTTGTCAAATGCTTTTTCTGCATCTATTAATATGATCATGTGATTTTTGTCTTTCAATTTGTTTATATGATGTATCATGTTTATTGATTTGTGAATATTGTACAGTCTTGCGTCCCTGGAATGAATCCCACTTGGTCATGGTGTATGATCTTTTCAATATATTGCTGGATGTGATTTGCTAATATTTTGTTGAAGATTTTAGCATCTATGTTCATTAGGGATACTGGCCTGTAATTCTCTTTCTTTGTAGTGTCTTTATCTGGTTTTGAAATTAGGATAATGCTGGCCTCATATAAAAGAGCTTGGAAGTGTTCCTTCCTCTTGAATTTTTTAAAATAGTTTGAGAAGTATAGGTATTAGTTCTTCTTTGAATGTTTGGTGAAACTCCGCTGTGAAGCCATTTGGACCAGGTCTTTTGTTTGCTGGGAGTGTTTTTATTACTGCTTCCATTTCCTCAGTGGTTATTGTCCTGTTTAGATTTTCTGATTCTTCCTGAAATCAACTACAGTAAAAACACTGAAAAACATTCAAACACATGTAGGCTAAACAGCATGTTATTAAACAGCTAGAGGCCTGGCCTGCGATCAGGGCCATCTTCCCCAGCTGCTCAAAGTCGGCCCTGCCCTGCCAACCCCCAACTGCCACCCACCCCCAGTCCCCCTTTTGTCATGGAGTGATCGATGCCTGACAGCTCGGGGAAGGGACTGAGAGGTGATCAGTGTGCCTCATAGTGACTGGTCCAGTAGTCATTCTGATTGTTCTGCTGTTAGGGTCAATTTGCATATTACCCTTTTATTATATAGGATGAATGGATTATCAATGAGATTAAGAAAGAAATAAAAAACTTCCTGGAAACAAATGGAAATAAACACACAACAACCCAAAATCTCTGGGATATAGCAAAAACAGTTCTGAGAGGGAAGTTCATAGCACTACAGGCCTACCTAAAAAAACAAGAAAAATTAATAATAAACTATTTAACCCTACAACTTAAAGAATTAGAAAGACAACAACAAGAAAAGCTTAGAGTAAGTGGAAGCAAGGAAATAATAAAGATTAGAACAGAGTTAAATGATATAGAGACTAAAAAATTTTTTTAAAAATCAATGAAACCAAGAGCTGGTTGTTTGAATAGATAAACAAGATTATGAACCCCTAGCCAGACTCATCAAGAAACAAAAATAGAGGACCCAAATGAATAAAATCAGAAACAAAAGTGGTGAAGTAACAACTGAACACCACCAAAATACAAAGGTATGTGAGAAAATACTATGAACAACTATATGCTAACAAGCTGGACAATGTGGATGAAATGGACAAATTCCTAGAAAAATGCAATCTTTCAAAAATGCATCAGGAAGAATGAATAATTGCATTTGTAATGCCTGTATGACTATGTAATATCCTCTAGTTTGCCTCTTGAGCTGAAAAGTCCAAAATATTTACAATCAGGCTCTTTAAGAAAAAGATTGCCAACCCTGGTCTAGGGAGGCCAGCAGTGGGTGGAAAGAGTGGCCTCTTTCGAGAGATACTTAGGAGATCGGGTCCAGAGGGCAGGATTTAAAGGCTGGCAGGAGAGTAAGGAGAGATGGGGGCGGGGGGGGGGGGGATAGGGGGACAGGGGAAGACTGCACATTTAATGAACAGCTGGTTCGCTCTGGAGTTAGAGGAGGCGTTTTGGGGAGTGGTGAAAAGTGGCTGAAGAAGCCAACTAGGACCTGGCTCTGAGGACTCAGGGCCAGAGTCACATACTCCCTCAATGGGTAACTTCTTTACTGTCTCTCTCCTTTCCTCTGTAACTCACACACTGCCCCAGGAAGGCATGCTCCATGTCTTTGGATACCATTTATTTTGAGTGAGATCTTGTGATTCTTGTCTTTCTCTGACTGGCTTATTTTGCTAAGCATAAGGCTCTCCAGGTGTTCATCCGTTTTTCTCGCCTTGTGACCTTTCTCCTTCCCCAGGAAAGAGAAAGCAGCACGAGCAAAAGCTAGGAGACTGAAGGATCTCAGTGAGCTGTAGGGACTCTGGGTAGTTCAGTGTGGCCGGAGCGCTGGGTGTGAACACGGACGGTGAGGCTGGAGCAGGAGTGGGGTTGGGCCAGCCACACAGAGCTTGCATGCCAGGCCCAGTTGCTTGGGTTGTGCCTGGAAGTCATGGAGAAAGCATGGGAGGGTTCATTAGAGGGGGGATTTGCCCCATGTATCTTTGGGAAGATGGGGCAGAGGGGGAACAGACAGAGGACTGGGCGGAAAGAGCGGCTCCTTTTTCTCTGAGGTCCGGAAACATGGAAACTAAAAGCAGTTCATATATTCAGGTGTCCGCCAGGCATTTATCGAGTACCTGGTGAGTGCAGACTACACTTGGCCCTTGAACAACATGGGGGGTTAGGGCGCCAATGCCCTGTGCTGTCGAAAAGCTAGGTATAACTTTCGACTCCCCAGGTAAAACTTAACTACGAATAGCCTACTGTTGACCAGAGTGTCCCAATTAAGCCCCAATTAATTGATTATCTGTCTAGACTCAGTGGGACAAACGCAGGTGACCGGGAGTCAGCAATAACGGCCTATCCCCTGGTACTTCAATGTCTAGACAGCTGAGCCAAACCGGAACCCATGACACACAAACAGAATCAGGATGCAATCACACAGGGTTTATGTACCTATTCCTAGTGGGTCCTGGCTCTGGCAAAGGCCACCCGGCCCTGCACACTGAAGGACAGACGACGAAAACAGAGACAGGCAGGTGGCCGCAGTTGGTTCAGGCTCACCCAGCAGAGCAACCAGGGGGTTGTCTCTCTGAGCGACATGGAGTCCTCCTCTTATCGGGCAGGAGACCACAACTGAAGCTGGTCGGGGGTTATATGGACCGCCATAAGCAAATTGTGTCCTTATCAGTGTGGGCCAGACGGTGTGCCTTATGCTGGGAGCAGGGCATTTACACTTTAAGGGCTCAGAGCTTTTACATCAAGATATTGGGGTTTTCATTAATTTTGGAAGTTACAGAGTATTGGGGGTTTCCAGACAGCAAACACTTCACACAATAATTATTGTAACCCAGAACCTTACAGATAACATAAACAGTCAATACATATTTTGTATCTTATATGTATTATACACGGCATTCTTACAATAAAGTAAGCCAGAGAAAAGAAAATGTAATTAAGAAAATCATACGGCCCTAGCTGGTTGGGCTCAGTGGATAGAGCGTCAGCCTGTGGGCTGAAGGTCTGTGGGCTCGATCCCCAGTAGGGGGTATGCAGGAGACAGCTGACCAATGATCCTCTCTCATCATTGATGTTTCTGTCTCTCTCCCTCTCTTCCTCCTGGGGCTGTGGGCTGGACGGGCTAGTGCGGCTGGTCCTGGGCATTTCCTTCCTCTCAGACCTCTCACGTGTTTCCCTCCCCAGCTCAGACCTGCGTTATAGTCTTCATAGGCCTCCTGTTCACCAGATTCTGGTTCCTCAGTGTCCTGTATGCAACGTGGTGGTACCTGGACCGAGACAAGCCATGGCAGGGCGGCAGGCGCGTCGAGTTCCTGAGACGCTCCATCGTATGGAGGTACATGAAGGACTATTTCCCCGTCTCGGTGAGTATTAGGGCTGGCAGGGCTAACAGGTCCCACTCCTCCCCGGGGAAGGTGGGCCCTGTGTGCAGTGGGAAGAGCTACCACCACTGTGCACCATGGGGAAGAGTCTAGCCATGGTTCCCCACCTCTGGGCGTGTGCAGCCAATTGAGGACTGATGAATGCACAGGTTTTGTGTTTTTTTTTAAATATAATATATTTTATTGATTTTCTTACAGAGAGGAAGGGAGAGAGATAGAGAGCTAGAAAGGTCGATGAGAGAGAAACATCGACCAGCTGCCTCCTGCACACCCCCCACTGGGGATGTGCTCGCAACCAATGTACATGCCCTTGACTGGAATCGAACCTGGGACCCTTCAGTCCGCAGACCGACGCTCTACCACTGAGCCAAACCGGTTTCGGCATGAATGCACAGGATTTGAAAGAGCTCTGTGGGGCCTATCCTGGGGCCCACAGATGTGTCTTGTAGGTGTAAACCCCTCTGCAGCCCAGGCTTGGGTGGAGGGAGATAATAAACTCAGGGTCCACATGTCATCACATGAGACACTGACACCCAGAGGGACAAAGGTACGACTGAGGCCACACAACAAGTTTTTGTTTTGTTTTGTCTTCACTGGTTTTAAAGTCTGTGCACTAACTATGGGTATAGGAGAAGGGGAGTGAGCCCTGAACAGGTTCTCTCCTGCTACTAGCTCTGGGATGCTATGTATCCTTGGGTTGGGCCTTGCCCCATTCTGAACCTCAGTTTCCCCATGTATCCAGTAAGCAGACTGATCTCTCCTGCTCTGAGTGCCTTGAATCTCTGACTCTGACTCAAGGCATCTCATGAGCATCCTGAACAGTTGACCCTGGGCCCAAAGATTAGTCCTGGGTGAAGCACATCTCTGGATTCACAGACCCTTCAGCTTCAGTACTGAAACCCAGACCGACAAAACCCTGGATGTAAGCCGCTGGGCGGGACTGTTGTATGGGCCAGATGAGAGGATCGGGAAGACAAGGGAACACAGAGAGGTGCCAAGCAGGGGCAGTTGGCTCTTCTCTGGAAACAGTAAAGAACAAAAAAGGTGTAGAATGTGGTCTCTGGAGCTAGATGGACTGGGTTCTAATAACAGTTCCACCACCCACCAACTGGGTGACCTTGGGGGAGTTACAGTCTCTCTGAGCCTCAGCTCCCACACTGGTAATGTGGAGATGATGCCACCTACATCCTTGGGCTGCATTCTGGGGTTCAATGAGACAGGGGGTGCAGTGCCTTGTAGGTTCTCAGTAAACTACTGGTTGGGATTATTTTCCCGAGTCAGTGGGGAGTCTGGGAGGCTTGGGCGTGGCTGCAAGTCGGATAGCCCAGAGCCACTCTGCTTTGACCTTCGCAATGCTTGGCTTCTCCGCCTCCATCCAGATCCCCACCTCTTCCTGTCCCTCCAGGAGCCTGTTCTCCAGCCGAGAAAGGGGAAGGCGGGAGGAAACAGGCTCCCTGAGGTTAGACTGTCAGCACTCCTGCATCGCTCCCAAGAGTCCCGAGGCCCAAGAAGAACTATTATAGCAAAGGCTGGACAACAGCTGGGGTACAGGAGCCCCTAATCCCCAATAAGAAGGTCCTCCTGGGCAAAGGACAAGGGTGGGTAGGGCAGGGTAGGGCAGGGCAGGGCAGCAGGGCAGGGGCTGGGCAGAAGGCAGGAAGTTGGCCAGCAGAGACTTCCATGCTCATGTTGAAAGGCAGAGGGAGTGGGCAGCGCTGAGCTAACCTGAGGGGCCCAGGTGAGGGTGATCTTCCTCACCCCCTATATCCTCTTCCTCTGCACTGTGTCCTTCCAGGATATCTTCATCAAAGGCAAGCAGGGCTTGCTGGGTCCTAAAAGGAGCCATGGGCATGTCCTGGGCAGACTCCCTTTTCCCCACTCAGGATTTCTGAGCTTGACATTCTGCATTCCCTTCCCTCGCTCTCCTCCTCCCAGGCCAGGGCTTGCTCTCCTGTTCCAGGAAGGTCAGAGTTTCTATGGGAAAGTACGGCCTGGAGCTTGGGAGTGTATGCGGACAGCAACGTCCAAGCCAAAGAAACCTAAAGCAGGTCCCAGCCTCGGGGGGGAGCTTTGTGGGTTCTCACTCTGCAGTCTCCCCTCTCGCTGTGCGCTGAATCTATAACCGGACAACCAATGGGTCTGTGAGCCATTAAGCAGACACAGGGTTGAATCATAGATGAGCATTTATTCCAATACCCCCGGCAGCATGGGAGAGCAGCAGGTCATCCTCAGAAATCTGCTCCTCCTTCCCTACCCCCCCCCCCCCATAAACCAGCTGCTTATATTGCATAGAAGCACAAAGATTACATGGGGAAGTGGGCTAAGAGGGCAAATGGGCAGTTTACAGGTTCACAAAGGGCTGAGGATCTAAGGCAGTGGTTTTCAACCCTCCTAACGCCGCGGCCCTTTAACATAGTTCCTCGTGTTGTGGTGACCCCCCAACCATACAATTATTTTTGTTGCTACTTCATAACTGTAATGTTGCTACTGTTAATGAATCGTAATGTAAATAAATATCTGTGTTTTCCAATGGTCTTAGGCGACCCACAGGTTGAGAGCCGCTGCTGTAAAGCCTAAGACCATCGGAAAGCACAGATATTTACATTACAATTCATTAACAGTAGCAATATTACAGTTATGAAGTAGCAACGGAAATAATGTAATGGTTGTGGGTCACCACAGCATGAGGAGCTGTATGAAAGCGTTGCGGCATCGGGAAGGTTGAGAACCACTGTTCTAAGGGCTAGTGACATGCAACGGTCTGGGGATAAGGGCTGGAGATTCTGGTTTCTGCAACAGGAATCTTCCCCCGAAAACAGGCCACTCCAAATGGGGAGGATGGACTTCCTTTCCAGGTGAGCTCCCAGCTCCCGAGTGCAGCTGTCAGCCAGGGTAGGGTGCGCCTTCTTTAATCAGAATAGAACAATCACGACGAACGGAGCATCATTAATATTCCTTACAATTATAGTTGGTTCCCCAACATTATATTTCTGTCTCTTTCAAAGCCCGAGCTCACCAGGGGAAGAAAAGGGTCAGCACAGGCGCGAGCCCAGAAGCCGGCCACCTATGGCTTCTGAGCAGCAAGCCTACTGTTGAGTGTGAATGAAGTAGAAGGTCACCTGGGGATGAGGCTAAAGCGTTTTGCAGGGACAAGGTAACAGAGGCCCCCGAAGACCATCTGACAGACCTGGGACTCTTCCGCTGGAAATTCTCCAGGGGGATGTCATCCAAGGGCCCACAAAGGGTAGCATCAGGCTCTTGGCACCTAGAGCTGCTGCCACGGCAGGCATGGCAGAAAATGATGCTGAGGTGGCTCTTAGCCGATCCTACCCCAGCCAGGTAGCTCTCAAGGCGGCTTTCTCAGCACCATTGGCATTTGGGGCTGAATGAGTCTCTGCTGTGTGTGTTATGTGGGGCAGGGAGGATTTCTGATTGACTTCATCCTGGGCCCCTACCCACTAGATGCCAATAACACACCCCTCTACCAGTTGTGACAGCAAAATAATGTCTGCAAACATTACTAAATGGCCCTCTGGGGGGAGAGGGGCTGGGCAAACTGTCCCTGGTTGAGAACTGCTGCTTAGAGCCGGTGAGGTGTCTCCCAGACTCCTCCAGACGTGGCCCTTCTTTCCTCCTAACTATCTAAGGCCTGGCCACAGTTATCTTTTTATCTGGACTCTTAAAATGTTAAAGAAAAAGAAAAACAAACAAACAACAACAACAACAAGTAGCCTGGCCGGCATGGCTCAGTGACTGAGCATTGACCTGGGAACCAGGAGGTCATGGTTCCATCCCTGGTCAGGACATGTGCCTGGATTTCAGGTTTGATCCCAGAGGCAGCCAACCAATGAGTCTCTCTCATCATTGATTTTTTATCTCTCTTTCCCTCTCCTTTCCTCTTTGAAATCAATAAAATATTTTAATTAAAAAAAAAAGAAAAGAGATGGTCTGGGCAGACATGGTAGAGCCCCCCGCTGTCCTCCCTCCCGTCCTCGGTCCAGTTGCCTCTCCCGGGAGCCTGTGCAGGGTGTAGTAGGCAAAGGCCTTGGGATTCAAAGTAGGAACACCCCTGGGAGAACTGAAAACATGTTTGCACCGAGACTTGTACCCAAGTGTTCGTGGCCACATTATCGGAAATGGCTAACGGACATTAAACAAAGAAAATGTGGTCTATCCACACAATGGAGTAGTATTCAGTCACAGAAAGGAATGAAGTGCTGAGGCAGGCTTCCACATCGATGAACCTTGAACACATCTGTGAAGTACAGGAAGATGGTCATAAAAGGCCACATGTTGTATGATTCCATTTATGGGAAATTTCCAGAAGCGGCAACTCCACAGAGACAGACAGCAGTGGCTGCCAGGGGCTGGGGGAAGGAGAATGACTGCTATGGGTGTCTTCCTGGGGTGTGTAAAATGCTCTAGAATTAGAAATGGATGGTTGCACATCTTTAAATACATTAAAATCAGAGTCACACAAGGTAAATGTGGTGGTATATGAACTACATAATTAAAGAAAAGCAATCCCAGAGCCTAGCAACCTGGCCGTCCTCTTCCTCAGCTGCCACTGCCTGGCGGCAAGCCCAGGCTGGGAGCACATGTGCCCACAGAGGGCCTTCCCCAGCCAGCCTTCTCTGCCTGGCCACCCTCCCTGCCCCTCAGAGACCTGCGGGAGCGAGCAGAGAACACAACCCCTCACACACCTTCCCTCTCTGTGCTTAGCACACCTGAACCAAGTAGCAACGTTGCCAGAGAGGCATCATCATTGTCCTGTGGGACAGAGGGGAGACTGAGGCGGGGCCAAGGACATGTCATGGGCTTGATCTCATGACTCCCCGCTCAGTGGAACCCAGGTGCACATCAGAACAGGATCGGGCAGGGATTGGCTGCATCAGCCTCATCCGTCCACGGTCTCATTCTTTCCTTTCTTCATTTCTGTCGCCCACAGAGCGTCTCCTCTCTTTCAGGCGTGCTTCAGGGATTTAGCGATGCCTCACTGGGTGGCCTCTGATCTCAAGGTCCTCACTGTGACGGTGGGGTATTCCTGGGGCACAGGAGGACAGGTGGAAGAGGTCCCGCCCAGGAAGTCAGCAGACTAGCGATGTCCCTCAGTGCACACACTTGGCCACACATCTGTAGATGCACGAGCAGATCTGGCACAGTTGCCTAGACAAGGCCCTCACACTCACAGGGTAGCTCTCTACACACAAAGACTTATTATGAAGGGGATAAGCATCCGGTCACTTGTTGATTTATTTTATTCATTATCCATTTAAAGTAGGTAATACATTCTCTTTCAAAATTCGAAAGGGACACATCCCGTCTCCCCTAGTTCTTTGCCCAGAGGCGACTGTGACAACCAGTGTTGGGTGCATCCACATACAAGCACATGCCCATGGCAGTCTGCAAGCATCGTCTTGCCCCTGGCTGTTTCTTCTGACAGCCAGCTGCGGCCGGCTTCCCCGAGAGGGGCGGGCGGAGCTGTGTCACACTTGTCTGTGGCTGCACAGGGGCCCATTATGCAAACGTCTCGTGATTTGTCTGAAGGGGCCCTGTGGATGGACATGTGGGTGGGTGGGTGTCGAGTTTTTGCTGTTACAAAAAACAGTGATGCTCCAGTGACCTTGTACAGACGTCATATTGCACAAGCATGAGAAACCCTGTAGCTAAACCCCTCAGCAGTGGGGTTGCTGGGTGGAAAGGTCGGTTACATTTTTGGGGTGGTGATAGGTATCGCCAAATCACCTTTACGGAATTGTACGCATTACCGCCCCTCTAGCTGAGAAAGAGGGTTTATGAGAAAGGCCTTGCCTGCAGGGAGCGAGGGCTGTCTTTAAAGAAACACCACCGACTGGGTTTCTGCAGAGCTCCTTTCCCATCGGGGTGGTGAGAAACCTCTGGCTGTGTGTCTATCTCGGCATCCAATAGATGCCCACTGCCTACGGGGAAGAGCTCTGCCCTTGTCTGGGAGGCAATAGTCCCTGCAGCCTTTTTGCAAAGGGTCAGTGGTCCCCCGGGGGCACACTGTGGTGGGGGTGAGGGCGGGGAGGCGGTGTGTGTGTGTGTGTGTGTGTGTGTGTGCGTGTGCGTGTGTGCGTGCGCACAGAGACCAAGTCCAGGTCAGGGGCAGGAGAAGCTGGATGAAGCAGAGAGGCCCAGGCCCCCATTGCTGCCCCCAGATCCCTGCAGGCTGCTCTGAGGGTGGACAGCATGGCCTCTGGGGCCTCAAATGCAGCAGTAAGAACCCTCAGGCATCTCCTGCTGAGCGTTTCAGCTTAATGACAGGATGAACTCAAACCCCAGCAAAGCTGAGCCAGAGTGAAACGGGCCCTCCTCACCCCACTCCGGTGATGCAGACTGTAGGGGCCTGGCAGTCCTATCAGGGAGCCTCCTGCGGAGGGTGGGGGTGAAGGGGGAAGGGTACATGTGGCTTCAGGGCCTTCTAACTCTGGTGGCTGTGGCTCCCGGAGGCGGGACACTGGGGTAGGCCCTGCAGTTACACGCAGTCATTGCCCACAGCGAAAAGCTTGGCAGTGCAGCCACATCGCAGCCTGTTAGGTAAGCAGCCAGAGCAGCATTTGTTAACTCAGTCCCAAACCCTCTCTACTCACCCCACTTAACCTGGAAACTGCTTAGGACAAACGGCTCTCCTGTCCCACCCAATCTACAATGCCTGGTGGTCCCTGCTGCACCCTGCAGGCTGCAGGCCTGAGCAGACCCAGGCAGAGCCGCCCGTGTCCAGGGACAGAGTGGACAGAGGGCACTGAAGGTCTGGGGTGAGGGGAGCAGAGAGCCACGGGTGAGGTGCGAGGGGAGGGGTGTGCCTTCTGGTCTGCAACAGGCATCCTCTCCCGGTCTTAAGTGCCAATTTTCTTAAATTGAGTTTTGTAAAATGGGGTATTCCTGCGTGGTGGCGCCCCCGTGTGGCCATCTGAGGTCTTCTAATTCTATCCCTTCACGAAGCAGTCTTGGTCATGGCAGGATACCCTCAGACCTGAACTTCTCAGCAGCCCTGGAAGGGAGGGGAGACGGTGCCAAACGTCCCCACTTTACAAACGAAACGCCTGGGAGGGAAGCAGTTCGTCCAAAGCCTCAGGTGCGAGTCTGAGACACAGCCGGCACCTGGAGAGACGCCCCAGGTGCATTCAGCATCTCCATCTTCCTGAGAACCAGAGTCTCAGAGATGGGGAGTGATGTGCCTAAGGTCAGCGTCAAAGTGGGGGTGCAGGTCCAGCTCTGGCTCACGGGGTCGTGTCCCCACAGCTGGTCAAGACCGCTGAGCTGGACCCCTCCCGGAACTACCTCGCGGGCTTCCACCCCCACGGGGTCCTGGCCGCCGGAATCTTCGTCAACTTGTGCACCGAGGCCACGGGCTTCTCGAAGCTCTTCCCCGGCATCCGCCCCCACCTGATGATGCTGAACCTGTGGTTCCGCTTCCCCTTCTTCAGGGACTACCTCATGACTGGGGGTGAGTCTTTCCCACCGGGCAGCCAGGTCCATGAGGCTGCAGGCACGGGAGGAGGGAATCTGGGGGAGGGCGACCAGGAGTTCCGTACTTCCTCCGAGAGCATGAGCAGTGGAGGAAGGAGGCTAGACTCAAGGAAGCACTTCCCACAGCACCGTGCAGGGCAATGAGCGTGGCGAGGGGCTTAGGCATGAGGGGGACGGCTCAGGCCCAGTCCCCAGGAACCCCAGCTGGAGTGGGAGGGGAGGGGTGGGGGTTCGGCCTCTGTGGGCACTCTTGGGGATCTCTTTGCTGGGCCACATCCACCCCCACAGTCCCTGCCCCTTAACCTAAGGTGACCAGACGTCCTGCTTTTGGCGGGACAGTCCCGATTTTTAACAATTTGTCCCATGTCCCGCTACGTTTTTAAAAAGTCCGAAAGATTTAAAAGATTCTTAAAAAAAAAAAAAAAAATCAGGACTGTTTTAAAACACCGAGGGATGAGGGACAAATTGTTAAAAATCGGACTGTCCCGCCAACAGCAGGACGTCCGGTCAACTTACCTTCGCCCCATCACTGACCGCCTCCCTCTCTCCCCAGGGCTGGTTACATCGGACAAGGAGTGCGCGGCTCACATCCTGAACAGGAAGGGCGGGGGCAACCTGCTGGGCATCATCGTGGGGGGCGCCCAGGAGGCACTGAACGCCAGGCCCGGGGCCTACAAGCTGCTGCTGCAGAACCGCAAGGGCTTCGCCAAGCTCGCCCTGATGCACGGGTACCTGGGGAGAGGGCTCTGGGTTCCGCTGGAGATCAGCGAGGGTTTACTTTGGTGGGAAGACGGCAGAGGCTGATGGAGTTTCTATCTGGGCAGGGAGACTTCTCAGTCCGGTCACAAACGCACAGGCTATTGTGGGCGAGACAAGGGTTGTCTCGCTGCCAAACACCCAGAAAGGGTCCCAGAATGGAGCCTTTGGGGTCCAAGGGCCTGGGTGGGAAGGGACATACTGCCCAAGGCTGGCCCTAGGTCCGAGACCTCTGGGATGCGGGAGCCTGGGGTTTGGGGCGTAGCGCAGGGCTGTTCTCTGACCTCGGAGCAGCCGTGAGGAGTCCATGCTGGCTGGAGCAGGCGAGGTTTTCCTACGAAGCTGTCAGATGATTTCTATCTGGGAGAACTCTGAAGCATTCTAATCTATCCATCATGGTGCCCCTGGGAGGTGGTGGCTCTGAGAAGGGGCCCTCAGGACCTGCCCAAGGTCAGAAAGCAAGGCTCCCGCAGGTCCGGGAGACCACCTAGGTCTCCTACCTCCGGCCCAGGGCTCTGTCCTCTGCTCCCATTCCTGGTCCCCGCGGGAAGCTAGGGGACCAGCGGGGGGGGGGAGTGGGGGGGCTTCTTTGGGGCCTCCAACGGGCCTTCTCTCCTCTGTCTCTCTCTCTCCAGGGTACCTCTGGTGCCAGTCTTCTCCTTTGGGGAGAATGAACTCTTTGACCAAGTTGAGAACTCTCCGGGCTCCTGGCTGCGTTGGACCCAGAACCAGCTGCAGAAGGTCATGGGCATTTCCCTCCCGCTCTTCCACGGCCGTGGCATCTTCCAGTACAGCTTTGGCCTTTTGCCCTACCGCCGGCCCATCGCCACCGTGGGTGAGCCAAGACGCAGGCTGTGGGGGTGGGTGGGGGCAGCTCACGGGGAAAGCGGCCGGGCTGTGAGCTGCCAGGGGACACGGGGCTGGGCCAGGCACATCTTTGCCCTCAAGGAGCTCACAGTCCAGACCGTGAAACAGACACACAAGCAGACGACCCCAATATGAGGCAGTCTGGGATGAGAACCGGGACAGATGAGAACAGGCACAAAGAACAATGGTCGCTGCTGATTACTGAGTGCCTACTGTGCGCCAGGCACTGCACGGCTCCCTTACGTGCAGTGGCTCAGTTTCTCCTGACAACCTTCAAAGTAGAGACTATTGTCCCTATTTCATTGATAGGAAACAGGCTCAGAGAAATAACTTCAACAAAAAAAAAAATCACACTGCCTTTGACTAACGACGTTGAGGTTTGAATCAGGATCGGTTTGACTTTTTAGATATATTTTTATTGATTTCAGAGAGGAAGGGAGAGGGAGAGAGAGACAGAAACATCAATGATGAGAGAGAACCATTGATCGGCTGCCTCCTGCACGCCCCCCACTGGGCGTGTGCCCTTGGCCACGAACCTGGGACCCTTCAGTCCACAGGCCAACGCTCCAGCCACTGAGCCAAACCGACCAGGGCGGGTCAGAGAAACAGGGTTTAATTCTGACCCAGAGGATTAATAGGCTTCCTGGAAGAGGAGGTACAAGGAAAGGGCAGCCCAGCAATCAGCAGGCCTGGGCCAGCGCTGGGGGGTTTTCCTGTGAAGAAGGGAATGAGCCTTAAAGCCTGGACGTAACCCCAGGTGTTCCTGCTATTTGGACACCTCATTCGCATTCTTCATGGATTCCAACCAGGTTCCTCTGACAAGGCCCGGAGAGAGAGGTCCGTTTATCTCCTCCCTCCCATTCATTTATGTGGCTGAGCACACACTCGGCGAACCCCCGTACCTGGACTCTCCCTGTGCTGTGTGGCAATGTTTTCGTGAACGTTAATTCCGCTGCTGCCTCCAAAGCTACTGCTAAGGGGAGGAGGCAGGGGAGCTGTCTTCTCAGCCCGGCAGAACCAGAGGGAGGAGGTTCGTTGGGACCTTCCTGGCTCCTCCCTCGAAGGAAGGGGGCACTGCAGCCAGCATGGAGGGAGAGCGGGGGGAAGAACTGTCTTGACTGCATGCCCGCCTCATCGTAGAAACGACAGGTGCATCTTCGACTCCCAGAACCATACGGCCCGGAGGATAAGAGCACATCCCCGGGCACTGAGTCTTCCTGGCTTTGCTGAGCTTTTATTGTTGTTGTTGTTGTTGAGGATATTTCTTTCCCATTGATTTTTAGAGAGTGGAAGGGAGGGAGGGAGAGAGAGAGAGAGAAACATCAATGTGAGAAACATTAATTGGTTGCCTCCTGCACATACTCCACCAAGCCCGGGGATTGAACCTGCGATCCTTCAGTGTGCAGGCCGACACTCTAACCAACACTGGTCACACCAGCCAGGGCTTGGCTACGCCATCTTCAGCAAGTTACTTAACCCCTCAAAACCTCATGGCCTCAACTACCAATGGGAACGATAGCAGGTTCTACCCCCAGACGATGATTACAAGGATTAAAGGGGATCGTGCACATAAAGCGCCCGGCACATTTCCAGGCATTTGCAATGCCAGCTGGTGGAGGTGTCATTACCTCTGAATCTTGGAGTTGCTCTAACGTCTTAGAATTCATCACTCGAAATAGGGTGGAAAGGGGTGGCAGTAGCAGCACTTTCCTGCCCCTGGGCCCCTGCTCCGGCTCACCCCCCCTCCTCTGTGTCTTGCAGTGGGGAAGCCCATCGAGGTGCAGAAGATCCCGCAGCCCTCACAGGAGGAGGTGGACAAGCTGCACCAGCACTACATCGACGAGCTGTGCAAGCTCTTCGAAGCCCACAAGCTCAAGTACAACGTGCCCGAGGACCAGCACCTGGAGTTCTGCTGAGCGCCTCCCCTGAGGAACGGGATGCTCCCAGGGGCAGGGCTGGCCTGAGGGAGCCCCGTGGGAGGCGCTGTGATCTGAGAAGGCTTCCCGGAAGCATCATCCCTGAAACACCATCTCCAGAGTCTTCCGAGCCTCCTGCCAATCCAACCCCAAGTCACAGCTGACGACGTGGGAGGGGCGACCAGACTCACCCTGGACACCTGTGCAGGTTCCCCATCTCCTTGGTCTGCTCCGCCGGGAGATGGGAGAGAGGGCTGGAAGAGAATGGTTTGTGTCCTCTGTTGTAGTGGCACTCATTGGACAAAGAAGAGAGAGCAGCGACCGGTTACCAGGTTCTCCTTCCTCTGCCTTGAATGACAGTGAAAAGGAAGGCACCAGCTCCAGCCCTTTCTCCTAGCTCCCTCACCCTACACCCTGGAAGTCCCAGCTCCTCCCTCCTGAGCTGGGCGAGCAGAGCTGTGCTCTGCCACTGGTGGTGTGGTGACAGGCAGGCCTTCTCACCCTCCCTCTGCGCCTCGGTTTCCCTTACTGAGTTAGATGGCCTACGGGTCTCAGCTCTGACATCAGACAGGCTGAGAGCTCCCCGAGGTACCTCTTACTTGTCCTTTGTAACGTCAGCCCCTTTGTCTGAGCACAAAGAAGGGGGCTCCACGAACTTTCATTCAATAAATGAAAGGGTTTTATGTTAGCCTTCCTCTCTTCTTCTCTTCCTCCACACTCCCCAGCGCACAGGGATTTGACCCCCAGCCTGGCCCTGTCTCATCTTCCCAGAAGGTGAATCTCTGGACTCAGATTGGTCCAGAGAAGGTCACGTGGATCTGTCAGCCCCCAGCGTACCGCTTCGGGCCCTGTTCTGTTGGGAAAGAGGGGAATGGGTGGGTTGAGACACAGGGCAGACCAGGACAGAGGATGAAGACCAGACGTGAAGAGTGAGTGTTAGTATGTGTCTGCAGGGGGATGAGGGGTGAGCGGGGACTGATGCCTGGCGGAAAGAATTCTGGACTCCCGGGTTTGGGACAGACGTGCAGGGGCAGGATGGCTGGGTAAAACCAGTTCTTGCGAATTCCCCTCTTCTGCCAGCAGGGAAGCAGGCTCTTTCTGCCCAGGAGCAGGTCATGCCAACAGCCACACCATGGCACCTTTGGAGAAGTGTAAATAAATTTGGGTTCGAATCCTGGCCCATCCCTTTTTAGGAACTCTGGGCGGCCAATCACCTCCAAACCTCAATTCAGTCATCGGGAAAATAAGGATTACCATATCACCTCCGATGTTGTGAGCATAATGAGATGCTGTTTTGAGATGGTAAGCCGCCCCGTGTCCTGTCGGGAGTGACGCAGAGCACGTGGAAGTGGGAGTCAGGTGATGAGAGTCCCTGTGTCCCTGGGAGGTGCCTGATACCCTGGGAGGAAGTGTGTGTACGAGTCACAGGAAGAATAGGAGTGCAGAGCCGGGAATGACAATCTCCAGCCAGGGGGAGACTTGGAGGAAATGGCAGGGGCAGGGCCAAGGAGAGAAGTACCCACCCACCGGAGTGAGCTGCTGCGGACGGTGAACCACCGCAGAGCACAATGGCTGGACACGGAGGACCCCCTGCTCCTCACAGTTCTGTGGTCTGGTGGTGGCTCTTCCCCATCTTGCCCGGCTCTCATGCAGCTGCATTCGGCGGTGGGTGGGTCGGCTGGGCTGGGACAGCTGGGGGGCTGGGCCCGCTGGGCCTCTCTGTGCCGGTGTGGGCACTGGGCCCCGCTCCAGACTGGCCCATCTCTCAGCATTCAGTGGGGGCTGGATGGCAAAGTCTCTTACGTTCTAGGCTGCATGTGTGCACGCAGCACCTCACTGCCTTCTGTCCGTCAAAACAAGCCCTGAGGCCACCAGATTGAGGGGAGAGGAATAGAGTCCCCTCCTCATGGGAGGAGCAGCGATGTCACTGTGCAAAAGGCTGGGGACACACGGAGGGTTGGATATAGAACAATTTCTGAGGTGTGTCTGGGTGTGGGGACGCACATGGGAAGGTGCACTAAGCCAGGCTGGGCCGGGAGGGTGGCCGAGCACTGCTGCCACCCTGAGGCCTGGAAGATCAAGCGGAGGCAGCAGGTACTGGGTCAGGAGAGCCTCAGGCAGGGGCCATTACTGCAGAGAAGGAGGCAGGTGAGCATCCCCACTGAACCCAGGGGGAAGGTTAAGGGCCTGGGGCTGCCGTCCATGCAGGTGGGTCTCCCAGGAAGGAGCAGGGTGGACACCAATGGACGGAGGACCGGAGGGGTCAGCAGAAGACAGAAGATGTCCCCCTCCAAGCCCAAGCTCCTTAGCCCGCCCTCAGCCACGCTCCACCACCAGCCCAGTCCTCCCGCCCTCCTCTCTCCTCCTCCCTCTCCTCAGACAGAACCATTTGCACTGCCATATGTCAGCCATGCTCTTCCTCTCCCCTTTGGGCTTTGCCAATGATGTGCCCTCTGCCTGGAATGCCATCTCCCCATTCCCATTGTCAAGGGCATTCCCACTTATCCTTCAATACCGGCTTCATCTATTCCAGAAAGCCTTCCCCATGCCTCTGGCTGACTGAGGTGGGGTTTCCCAGGCTCCCCCTTCCTCTGCCACAACACTCAGCGCCCTGGTGGTCCCTGGGCAGACACTGCGCACTGACACTCCCGCCTCCAGGGCTCTCGGGCCACACAAAGCACCAATGTCCTCTCCCAAACAAAACCCACTCCCTAAACTGGTCTCCGATGCCTCTAAACTCCTCCTCGGCCTGGCGTTGGAGGCCCTTCTTATTCTCATCCTGTCCCCCCCTCCCCACCCCACCCCCACACACACTTTACCTAGACCTTCTCCCCTGCACCTCATTACCTGCTGCGCCCTTCACTGCTCGCCCTTCTCTGCTGGCTGAACGCACTCGGTTCTCGGACCTGCTGAGCTCTGGAGCACGCGGGTCCCTTCCCCCAGAACACACTTTCTCCTCCACCTGGTCAGCATCACTCACCTCCAGGCCGGTAGGGTGGTCGAGGACTTGTGCCATGAACCACCCCCCCCACCCCACCCCATTCCTGCGAACAGGGCCTGCTGCCGGCTTACACCTCTGTGCCCGCTGACCTGGGTCTGAGAGCAGGCGCCACCCTGATGCTGCACCCTGTCCCCAGTCTGCTCTCCATGTGGCGGGAGTCCGCAGAGAGACAGGCCTGGGTAACAGCAGGAAACGGTAGGGACAGTGGGAATCAGCAGTTCTGCGCAGGAAGCTTTGGGTGACGTGGAAGTCACCGGAGGGGGAAAAGTTTTGTTAGTCGTTACAGTGTCTGGTGACAAACAATACTATCTCAATCTTGCAATACACTGAGTTTGCTGGCACTATTTTTATACAGCGAAACAGCAACATTGCAAGAAAACAAGAGAGTTTAATAATAAAACATTCAACTTCATTAAAAAAAAAATTTACTTACCCCCACCCTCCAAAGATCACCACCTTCAGTAAACCTTAGCACACCCCACTCACCCTCAAACCCTGCTCTCCTCCCCACTGCCCTGAGTCTGAGTTAGCTACCCCTCTTTGAGGCTCCCTGTGGGGGTGAAAAGGACAGGGTCATTAGGGGTGAGTGGACTCCTCTGTCTCCCGGTGGACTGGGAACCTCCTGAGAACCAAGACCATATCTTTCCTCCCTCAGCCCCATCCCAGCACTCAGCACCAGGCCTGGGGCAAGCAGGCACCACAGGGGATGTGAGCCGATTGCATATATGAGCTCCCACTGGGAGCTTCCTGGTGGGGACACTGGGCCGGGGCAGGAATGAAGGGAGAAGACCACCTTGCCTCTAGAAGTGGTTAAATTAGCTCTCTATTGCTGCATAACAAATACTCCAAACCTTATCTGCTTTAAACAACAAACGTGTATTGTCCTGAAGATCAGGAATCGGAAGGGTCCTGGCACAGACCTGTCATGAGGTTGCACCCCGTGGCCGTTAGCAGGAGGCTTCCGTCCCTCACCGGTATGTGGGCCTCTCCAAAGAGCTGCCAATGACCCAGAGCAGGCCAGGCAAGAGAGGCCACACCGCCATGTGTGGTCTAGCCTCTGCGGCACACACCATCCATCCCGCCTTATTCTATCGGTTAGGTGTGAGTCGCCACATCTAGCCCACACTCCGTACAGGGCTGCAAATACCAGGAGGGGAGACCCCTGGGGGCCAGCTTGGAGAACAGAAGCTGAGCTGGCCATGCAGAGGGTCCCCAACAGGTGAGGTAACTCTTGGAGCAGAGGTCTGAGGTGAGACTGATGGCCGTGACCCCGTGACCCCCAACCTGGCTGGGATGGAGTCCAAAGTGGCCATTAGCCGTGGGGGTGCCAGGACGAGAGATGGGGGATAGGGAGAGGCTCCAGGGGCCAGAGGGAGGACAGTTTTATTATTAAACTCTCTTGTTTTCCTGCAAGGCTGCTGCTTCGCTAAGGCCCCACGTTGAAGACATGAGCGGCACAAGATGGCCCCAAAGCAATGATCTCAGAGGAAGGCTGCCCAAGAGGGTTAGCCCAATAGAGGTATCCACCCAGGGCTTTGTGTGAGCAAAGAATGTCCTTTCACTGGGTTAAGCACTGAGATTACGAGAATTTGTTACAGCAGTGGGTCTCCCCAACCAACACAGTGGGCCAGGAGTTGCACATATAAGGATTCAATTTTTATTTATTTATTTATTTTTTTCAGATGAGAAGGTGGCCATCTACAGGGCACTACCCAGCGAGGTTTTTTTTTTTTTTTAATTAAATTATTATCTGTGTACATAGTATTTTAACATTGCCCGCCCCCTCCCATACATACCCTCCCTCCCCAGAGTTTTGTGTCCATTGGTTGTACTTATACGCATGTATACAAGTCCTTCAGTTGAGGGATTCAATTATTTTTTTAAAAATATATATTTTATTGATTTTTTTTTTATGGAGATCAAGAGAGGGATAGAGAGCTACAAACATCGATGAGAGAGAAACATGACTCTCATGTGCTGCCTCTTGCACATCCCCTATTGGGGATGTGCCCGAAACCAATGTATATGCTTTTGACCGGGATCAAACCTGGGACCCTTCAGTCCACAGGCCGACGCTCTATCCACTGAGCCAAACCAGGTTCGGCAAGGGTTCAATTATTAAATAAACACCTAACTGACACCTCAGAGCCCCCAGAGCCTGCTTGGGGTGCCTCATCAGGGTTCCTTTCCCCGATACAGACACAGATCCAGGCAGCCAGAGGACAACGGGATTTTTCAGGTGTGGTAGCGATGGGCAGAGGCCCGAGAGCCTGCCTGAGGCCTCCAGTGATGGGGAGAGTCGGAGTCTCCTCTAGAAATCAGGCTGCCCTTTGACCTGAGCAGACGTTCTCAGACATTATTAACTACAGGGGACAAAGGGCCTGCTGGGGCCCAGCCTGACCCTGCTTTATGGGACAGGAGTCAGCTGGCAGCCACGTGGCATGGTCCAAGGCCCAGCCCAACGGGGGTGCTGTGCTTTGCGAGGGTTCAGAAAGAGGCAGAGATGGGAGGAGGGAAGCTGCTGAGCAAGCAAAGGCCGAGAGCAGGACACAGATCGGCGATTGTTGCTGGTGTGGTTCAGGGTGCAAGGGGGAGGTTTGGGGTACAGGGGGCTGGAGGTTTAGGCCTTTGTTCTGCAGGTTGTCATTGAGACAGCATGGTGCACAAGGCAGACAGGCTCCCCGATGTCGCCTTGCCTACCGGCTGGTGAAACTCAAATGTCCAGGAATGGAGTCGGGAATTTATCTCCAAGGTAGCCAGCGAGGAGCCCTGGAGATCCTTGAGCCAGAGGAAGCCTTGGGCTGAACTGGGCATCTGTCTTCATAACCTCACAGAAAGGCAGAGCCAGCACCCTGAGCTACTGACTGAGAACCTACTATGTGCTGAGCTCCAGGTGGGATGTTCTCCAATGCACCATCTCAATGGTGCCCACAGTGACCTCTTCCTAACAAACAAGGCTCATTTGTCAGAGACATTAAAGGACTTTCAGCAACCTGCTCCCAAGACGGAGACTGCCTGCCCAGACGGCGGTCACATGCGGCTCCCACCTTTCCTAGTTCTGGCCTCAAATGACAGCTGGCGAGACACACAGCTACCCCCCTCCCCCCACCCCCGGCTCGGCTGTGTGACCCCATGGGAGTCACATCCCCTTACTGAGTCTCAGTTTCCTCCTTTATAAATGGTTCATCCTTAAGTGAGTATTTAACAAATGCTAGTTTTTTAAATACTCTCCTCTCCTCTCCGGAAATGCCAAGAAATGGTTTTCGAAAGACCCACGGGAGTTTGTGTCTCTCACCAGCTAGGTTGGGCTTTTCTTAGAATCTGGATCTTCCTCCTCACTCCCTGCCAGAAAACTGAGTGTTTCCGTTTTGAGCTGGTGCCATGCCCATCCAGTTACATGTTCATTGAGAGAACAGATGGATGAGAAGACAGACTTTTCTAGCCACTCCTTTTAAAGGGGCCCTTGAAAGAAAGAAAGAAAGAAAGAAAGAAAGAAAGAAAGAAAGAAAGAAAGAAAGAAAGAAAGAAAGAAAGAAAGGAAGGAAGGAAGGAAGGAAGGAAGAAAGAAAGAAAGAAAGAAAGAAAGAAAGAAAGAAAGAAAGAAAGAAAGAAAAAAGAAAGCAAGCCCAGTAACAAACCTTGGCCCGCTCAATAAAATGTCAATCACTAAGGATCAAAAATAAATGTAAAAGTTGTCAGAAGCCTGCATTTGGAGGTGCCCTAGGCCAATGCTTGTCAACATGTCTGTGGTGAAGGACAACACCCTTGCAGGTTTTTCCCTAATTCATCACGGACCTCTCCGTTTGTAAAACACACTGTAAACGACTAGAGAAATGAACTAAGAAAAAGACTAAGGACATAGTACAAGTCCAATTTTTTATGACTACTTTTAACAGGACAGACATGAACTTACTCTGCTACATTGCTCTAAGGCAGCAATTTTCAGCTGGTGTGCCAAAAAAATTTAAAAACATGCAAATCTGACTTATTGAGTCAGGGGCACTGACCTCTTTTCCCTTTCATTGTCAAATTAAAAACAAAATGGCAATAGCCGTCTGGTCTGAATGAATAAAAATGACACCTATGTTTTTAGTCAGATAGGCCAAAAAAATATATTTTTTGGTGTGCCACAGAATATTAATAATTCGTTTATGTGTGCCACAAGATGAAAACAGTTGAAAATCTCTGCTCTAAGGTGACTCTCAGATTCTGTACTTTGTCAGACACCAGTCACAAGCAGTTCATGGATGAACTCCGGTCTTCAGACCACCCTGGGATCACACATCTCTAGAACTCTATGAACTCTATAAGGTGACTCACTCTTGGCATCATGAGGTTGGTGGGAGTTAAAGTGCACATAACAAGTTGGTGAACTGCAAAGGGCTGGACACAGATTGGTTGGGCTGTTGTCTAACCACTTACATCTGGGTAGGCTAAGGGGGCTCTGGGAGGAAAGGACTTGCCTAAGTAACTTTGGAAAACAGTGTTTTGACTTTGAAACTGTAAGACTACTGTTAAAACAAAATGCACCTAAACACCACCCCGTAGCTGGTAAAGTTGAATTTCTCATGGGGGCCCAGGTTGACGGTGTGGCAGCTGCGGTGCTTGTGTGCTGAGATCGCACCAATAAGTGGATGTTGGGAGCCTTTTCTCACTTCGGAGAAGGAAGGTACGGATGAGCAAGCGGGAAAGGCTAGAATGATCCTTATGTTGAGAGATCAGAGTGGGAGACGTCAGTATGAATTCATGTTTAGTTAATATAGATACAGAAATGATTATATTATGTATGTAGGTAAGCAAGAGTTAGTAATATGTACCTATTTTTCTTGGCTTTGTCTTACATTTAAAGCCTCTTCAGATAATCCAGGATATCTTCCCATTTAAAAATATTTAATTTAATCACACCTGCAAAGACCTTTTTCCTCCTTTTTAAGGTAGCATTCACAGGTTCTAGAAACTAGGGTTTGAATATCTTCTGGGGAACTTTTTTTTTTTTTTTTTTTTTTTTTTTTTTTTTTAGTTTATTATACATGCCAAGCCATGTATTCATTCTCTCAGCCTCAGTTTCCTCCTCTGGAAGTGACAGATGCAAATGTATGTAAATGAGAGGCCTGATCTGCTGGTGCTGCTAGGTGTGGAAGACAGGAGCCTGAAGAGCATTTGTCCTGGACAAGTGAGTCCTGACACCACTCCTTTCCCGAGTGCACATCCCCACCAAGTTAGCAGGGGTCCCTGGCAGGGACATGATGGCAGGGAAAGGAACCCTGAGACTTGGATTCAAATCCCAACTCTGTCAGCCACTGACAGTGTGACCTCAAGCAAGTCGCTTTCCATACCTGGGACACAGTACAATTTCAAGAAACACATGTACGTTAGTCTTGACTTAGGAGAGGACTGGAGAGGCACCTCTCGCCCTGAGGTTTATGATTTACAGATGTTTATTTATTTATTAAAAATATATTTTATTGATTTTTACAGAGAAGAAGGGAGAGAGATAGAGAGCTAGAAATGTCAATGAGAGAGGAACATCAACCAGCTGCCTCTTGCACATCACCCACTGGGGATGTGCCCACAACCAATGTACATGCCCTTGACCGGAATCGAACCTGGGACCCTGCAGTCCGCAGGCTCTACCACTGAGCCAAACCGGTTTCAACTGATTACAGATGTTTTTATTTCGGTGTCTTCCTATTGGCTAAAGGGTCTCAGTCTCTCCTAGTAACAAGCAGACATGTTAATCGGAGCCCTGTGGAAGCAGTACCTCTCTCAAAGGGGCGGCAGTGATGGTGGAGGTCCAGGCACTGTGGCTTGTGGGGGTGAGGAGAAGAGAGGAAACCTCCTGTGCTGCTTGCTTTCTCCCGGGGCCCATCGGTCTGGGCCAGGGTTCAGCCTGTGCTTGAATAAACCCGTGAACTAAGAAAGCTTTTTACAGATGAGCATTTGCCATCGATGTGATGGGCGGGAACCCTAGCTTTGAGGCCCAGTTAAGTGACATGTGATCCTCCAAAAAAATTCCACCTTCTCATTAGTTGACTTGTATTACAATTTTGTACTCAATTATTTACTTTGAATTTGGTCCATTAAAATTTTATGGAAATTTGTTTTCTTTCTTGTTATATAAGGGCCCACCTAATAGCCTCAATTTGCCTCTTGGCCTGCAAAGCCTCTACCCGCCGCTGCCGCCGCTTAATCAGTTGCCCTATGTTTCATCTCAGATCTGTCCTAAGCCATTTGTAATGCTGGAGCCAGAAGGAGCTCCCCAGTGTGGGCCTGACAAAACCGTTCCTCTGATGAAAACCTGGTGGTTTCTCCGGGCTCTCTGGCTGCCTCTGGCTCCTTGGCTGGCGTGCAGCCCTTCCCAGCGTGACTCCTGCCTTCCTTCTGAGCTACTCCCTCCCCCCTGCAGCCTCCTGAACTTCTTCCAGTTCCCTGGGACACCTTGCTTCCCCTAGAGCCAGCGTTTCATACACGCTGTTCCCTCTGGCTAAAACGCCTTTTACCCTACTCCCCTCCACCCAAGTCCACTTTCCTGTACACTAGTATATTATTTCTTGTGTATATTATTTATTGATTTCAGAGAGGAAGGGAGAGGGAGAGAGAGAGGTAGAAACATCATTGATGAGAGAGAATCACTGATCAACTGCCTCCTGCATGCCCCCCACTGGGGATCAAGCCCACAATCCGGACATGTGCCCTGACCTCCTGGAAGGGCGGGCGGTCACATTTTTTAAAAGCCAGTGCCCACTAGGAGACTGGGAGCCCCAGCTCAAGTCAGTTTGACTCTGCACGGATGCCCTTTGCTCTCCACTGACAATGCTCCTGCTGGTTCCTACCATGTGGGAAGGGAGCAGGCTACCAGTCAGGGGCTGGGACTACCCATCAGGAGCCCCAGTCCATTTCCTTCCCTGGACTGCAGATCCTCGTCTGTGCAAAGGAGACAGGGGCCCCTGGCCTGCTGATGGTGTAAGGCCTGGGTCAAAGGTGGGAATGGAACCTTGGGGGACAGGAAGGGGGTGGGGGAGTTGGTAGCTGAGCTTCCAGACATTTTTATCAGTCCTCCACAAGCAGCCCCAGACAGACACAAGCTTGGGTTCTGGGCTCTGAGCTCCGGGACATTCCAGCCAAAGGTCACTCCTCAGCAGCCAGCCGCAACTGACCAGGGCCTGGACCCTGCCTGCCCATCCCCATACCTTTCCCTCCCCTGAGCAGGAATAAAAGGGACCTTGGCAGGGAATGCTTCTGGGATGAGCTCAAGGGAGGGTGCATGTCTGTGGATATGTTTCTTCTAGAGCATCCATGTGTGATCTGGGTCTGCATGTGCACGCACAGTCACAAAAGGGTGCCCCTGGGTCCCATGTGTCCGAGCGTGCATGGCTGTGTGGTGACTCTGTGCATGACCCTCAGCCCTGACACACTGTGACATCTGGTTCTTCAGGGCTCTCCTGACGCTGTACCGTCCATTCTTACTCCAAAGCTCCCACGGGTTTCGGGCTGTGCCCTCCATTCATCAGTGCCCGCCCCTCTTCTGTCATTGATCCCGTGCTGCTGAGAAAGACCCAGAATTCTGAAATATTAGGATGAATCCTGAGGTAGGTGCAGGAGACACTATCCATGCTCCACAGATTCCCTTTGATCACTGCTGTGGGCCCCTTTCTGTATACTTGTTGACATTGCTTCCAAAACACCTGCCCCTGCACATTCTCCTGGGCTTGCCTAGGGCCACTGAAGACACTTTTCCTCACGTGCAAAGTGTGGTAGACAACTGGGAGCTTATACCCCCTCCCCGTACTCCACCCCCGTGACCCTTAGCCAAGACCAGCTGGTGAAAGCCAGCTTCCTGGCTCTAAGCTGGAACAAACGCCAGGCCTCACTCTTGCCCCAGGGCTCCCCTGCGGGATCTGGCCGAGGCTGTTTCTGGTCTGGAATCACACCCCGTTTCGTTTCTTCTTCCCCTTCCTTTTCCGGCTGCCCCAGCTCCCTCTCGAGTTCCTCCTGCAGGCATTTCCTCACAGGGTTCCTCATCACCGGGTCTGCTTCTAGGAAACTCAACCTAAAACAGGGCGATGGGCTTGGAAACCTCTCCACAACCCCACTGAACAGAGAGGACAGAGGCCCAGGGAGGGCACGTGTGCTTCCAGAGCTCCCCTCCCACCCCCGCTTTGGCAAGCTTACTCTTACCTTTGGTCTCTGTGGCCCTGTGTGCCGCCCTACGCCCCACCTCCCCTGCAGGGGGCGGCCCTCTCTGCAATGCCCCCCGGCAGCCCTGGGTTAGAAAAAGTTTTTTTTGTTTGTTTGTTTGTTTTTAATATATTTTATTGATTTTTTACAGAGAGGAAGGGAGAGGGAGAGAGAGTTATGGATGAGAGAGAAACATTGGTCAGCTGCCTCCTGCACACCCCCACTGGGGATGTGCCTGCCACCAAGGCACATGCCCCTGACTGGAATTGAACCTGGGACCCTTGAGTTCGTAGGCCGACGCTCTATCCACTGAGCCAAACCGATTTCGGCTAGGAAGAGTTTTTAATCCTGCTCGGGTCCCCCTTTCCTGAGGGTGTCTCCTTGGAGAGTGAAGCAGTCTGGGTCAGAAAGCAGCAAAGAGGAACCTTCAAGGAGAGGCCAGGGAGACAAGCACTGCTCTGCTAATACCCCTCACCAATTTGCCTTCTAGGGCGCACAACCAGGACCACAGTGCCTTCAAGGGCACACAACCAGGGGGCAGATGGGGCTCTGGCTGACAAGGTCGGGACCTTGCCTTTCTCAGAACTGGCCTCCTGTGGTAGCAAAGGCCCCGTTCTGGGAACCGCGAGACTTGGATCCCCTCCACAGCTCCCTCATGGCCTGGCTGCGTACCTTTGAGGGAGTCCGGTGGCTCTCTGAGGGATGCAATGTCCCCATCGGTGGCAGGCCCACCATGGGGCGGGGGGGAAGCATGGCATTTGGAGCACAAGATCCGGGCCTCAAACCCTCATTTTACGAAATAGCATTCCCGAAATGAATGAGCCCACAGCATCTTCATTTCTTCTTTTGACGAAGTTGATGCCTACAGGCCTGACCTCACGGCGTGCTGGGAGAACGAAACGAGATAACACCGGGCAGAGCACTTAGCAGGTCCCTGGCACAGGGCAACCTCGAGCAGGTGACTATTTTTGCTCTTGTTGTGTACCAGCCGGGGTTGCATAACCAGCTGGGTCCTGTGGTCTTGCTGACGTGACACTCACTCCAAAGCTCCGTCAGAGCCAGAGGACATGCACGAAGGAGACACGGCCGGTGGAGCGGGAGCTGGAGGGGCGTGGAAAGCCTTCATTCTCTGATCCCACTCGCCCTGCCTCCAATGCCTCCTCTGGCTTCAGAGAACGACCACAGAGTCCCCAGGTGCTCGGGGCAGGGGCTGCGTGCGGGCAGGTGAGGGACAGGCAGGGTGACTGACAGGCAGGGTCAGTGCTCTCCATTTGGTGAAGTGGACAGAAGTAATGCAGGCTTAGCCTTGTTTTGTTTCTTATGGTTAGAAAATGTATTTATTTTGTCCAATTTAAAAAAAGAAAAGAAAAGAAAATGTATTTCTTTTCAAATTTTAAAAATTCTGGTAAGATAGTACTCACATTGGTGAAACATCACCAACTTCAGAACTCTCGAATCTTGCAGAACAGAAACTTCACACTCATTAAACAATAACTGCCTAATTCCGCCTTCCCCCTTGTCTTAAAAAAAAAAATCTATGTAAGAATTGGAAATAAGTATTTATTTATTAGTAAACTAGTGACTCAGTGCACAAAATCCCTAGAGACCCAGACCCAAGGAAAACTGCGCCAGACCCAGGACCGCGCCGCACTGTGCCATGGGACGCCCGAATCCCACTGTGCAGAGAGACCCAGAGGCAAGTCCCTGCCCACCCACACGAGCCTCGCCATGCATGCAGCCCGCCCACCTGCACGTGCCTTGCCACGCACACAGCCTCCTGGTGACCGGCCTTTGGTTGTTATGGCATTAGGGCCACTGGGTTTTTTAATATAGATACTTACTAGTGGTTCCCTATGTACCGGCCACTGTGCTAGGCCTGAAACACAGGAGGAACCCAAGGCTCACCACTGGCTCTGAAGGTTCAGGATTCATAAGCCAAAACAACAATGGAAGATAATTATGTTTCATTTCTTCATTTAGCAAAACTCTCCTGACCCTGTCAAGCTCATGTGGCCAGGAAGCAATAATGGGGGACACCTTGTCCCACCTGGAGGTGCTCATGTTTGGTGCAAGGCTCCCACCCCCAACCATAGAGGCTTCCCCTCCCAGGCCTCTGCTTCACCAGGTCCTCCCCACCATCCCACACAGCGAGGCCCAAACTGCGGCAAAATGCAGGCAGCAGGCCCAGCCTGGAGCTCTGGGGAAGGGCATTGGATCCTGGGCTCCAGGTGAGCTCTACGCTGATCTCACCAAAAATTAATTCATTAATTAATCTATTAAAAAAAATAAATTCAGCCATGGCTGGTGTTGCTGTGAAAATAAACAAGTCATCTTTACTGTCAAAAAACAGCTTAGACAGTTGCCATTTTGGACTGTGTGACTTGGCAGCTGCCACTTTGGCCACATGACTTCAGCTCCGCTGGGGGCCGCCATCTTGAAATGGCAAAGGCCAACCCCTCCCTTTACATTAGCCAATCACAAAAGACTGTGCACCTGAGCACCAATCAAGAGTGAGGACAGGTCACATGCATGAGGATTAAAAAGCCGAGCAGTCCCCCTGTTCAGTGTGCGTGCACCCTCCTGCAGGAGTAAAGATATGTGCCTTGCTGCCTGGCTCCCGAGTATGCTTCGTGTTCTATCAGGTCCCCTGAATTTGGGGTCTCGCCTTGTTTCTTACATTGCCCAGTTGGTTAAGTGTCATCCCATGTACCAGAGGGTTGCAGGTTCAATTTCCAGAGGCAACCGACTGATGTTTCTCTCTCACACTGATTGATGTTTCTGTCTCTGTCTCCTTTGCCCTTCCTCTCTCTCTCTAAAATAAAATAAACATTTATAAATAAATTCAGCAATATTAATAATTATATTAATGGGACTGGCTTTAGCTCAGCAGTTCCTTCGAATACAATGCTTACCAATCACTCTTGCTCACCTACACGAGAGTGGCTCGAAACCTACAGGCACCTTCCAGCCCTTTATTTAAAAAAATATATAAACTAATGGTGAAAAGATCTAAACACCTAATTAAAAGGCAGAAAGTGTCAAACTGGATTTTTTATATGCTGTCTATAAGAGCCTCACTTTAAATATTAAAAAATAGGTTCAAAGGGGATTTAAAAAAAAAAGTTGCACACAAAACACTAATCAAGTGAAAGTTAGGGTGGCTATATTAATAACAGACAAAGTAGATTTCAGAACAAATATTACAGGAATTGAGATGGCTATTGTATCATGATAAGAGGGTCAACTTATGAAGAAGACATAATAATCCTAAATATACAGAGTCAAAGAACCAGATTGTTAAAATACATGAAGCAAAACTTGATAGGATTGAAATAAAAAATAGATAAATCCATAATATGGTTGATGACTTCAAATTCTCTCTCTCCATTCAGTAATTGATAGAACAAAAGTAGACAGAAAATCACAAGGATAGAGAAGATCTAAGAACCAATATCAAACAACTTGACCTAACTGCAATTTATAAAATGCTATACACAACACAAGCAGAAAAAACATTCTTTTCAAATGAGCATTCAATACTTGTGTGTGTGGGTAGGATGGGAGGGAGAGGAGAGGTTTGTTGAGACCATGAAACAAGTTTAAAATAATTGAAATGACACAAAATTTTCTAATTTAAATGAAATTAAACTAGAAAGAAACCAATAACAAAAAAGACCCCCAAATATTAGGAAACAAGACACATTTAAGTAAACAAGGGGTCAAAGAAGAAATTACAAAAAAAATTAAAATAGTTTGGATGGAATGAAAATAAAAACTCAATATATAAAAAATTTATTGGATGTAGCTTAGAGAAGTTTGTAGAGGGGAAATTCATAGTATTAAATGGTTTGAATCAGAAAATAAGAGAAGCTTAGAACCGATCATCTAAGAAGAGTAAATTATATCCGAATCAAGCCAAAGGAAGAAAATAATAAAGACAAGAGCAGAACTAAATTAAATTGAAACAGAGAAAACCATTGAAACCAAGGATTATTGGAAAATAAATTGATAAACCTCTAGTCAGGCTGGCTAAGAGGAAAAGAATGAAGGCACAAATTGCCAGTTGTCAGGGTTTAAAAACAGATATTACTACAGCTCCTCCAAAAATTAAAAGGATAATGAGTGAATATTTTGAACAATTTTATGCCATTATATTTGATAGTTTAGTTTAAATGTGCTAATGGAGGGCTCTCAGAGCGCCCAAGCCATTTCTTCTCTGTGTGTCTGGCAGAGCACTAAGGTTCGGGACAGACAAGAGGAGAATTGAGGGCCACACGATATCCAAACTCTAGGTCAAACGGGGTTGGCCTGGCAGAACTCACGCTGGACCGGCTGCCAGGTTCATATTCTACGGAGTTTACCTCAGATCTAAGCCTCTTTCTCAACATCGGGTACACAGAAAGACAAGCGTGACTTAATTCTGGGGATTGCCCAATGACAGTGTTGGAAAATCCCCAGATTTAGGCTTATCCTTCTTGCCCAAGTTACCTCCCACAGCACCATCACAATATAGGACTGGCAAGGTGGTTAAAAACCTGGATTCAGGTACTCTCTCTCCCCTTCACTCCCCCACCCTTTCCTTCCATTCAGGCCCCCCAACAAGCAAGGGCGTTGGCATCAGACCAATCACGATTCCAGTCCCAGCACTTCCTCCAACTAGCTGTCATGTCTCTAAGCCTCAGGGTTTTTTTTTTGTTTGTTTGATTTTTGTTTTGTTTTGTTCTCTCTCTTTTTTTTTTTTTTTTTTTTGCCTCTATTAATGTAATTGTTGATATAGGAATTTTGGGGGGGTGAAATAGGCAGATTTAGGGAATTTTTAAAATTAGGGGGGGAAAAACACAGGCTACAGGGTTGCAAAATTGTACAGTTAGTTGTGAGAGGCAGCAGTTACATTTCCATAAGATAAGGGAACTGGAAGCAACAAAAGGTCTATATTCACAAAATAAGGGAGGGCTCCCAGGTCACATGTGAGATTTGACCTATGAGCTCAGAAGTGACTGTAGTGACCAAATCAAAGAGGGGTGGTGGCCAATCGGAGGGGATATCGATGCACAGAAAACAGCAGCCTTTGTACACTCTGGAAGAAGGGACTGGGTGGGGCTCTTTCCCCTCCCCGCGGGGGAGTCTGTGCTGCGAGTTTCTCTCCCTTTCCCAACGTGGGAGTCGGTACTTGTTCTTCAATAAATTTCCACCTTTGCTATACCATCTTCCGTCCCTGGATTCATTTTTTCAACTCTGGCAGATAAAGGGCCTGGGAACCATCCTGTCCAGGGGAACACCGAGTGTTCTAGTCCAAAAATCCCCATATCTTATGAACTCGTATCTCCAGGGTTGTGAAGGACAAATAACAGAACGTATGCACAAGGTCAGGGCTAAATTTATATCCGTCTCTGGTCTCTTCCCTAACGGATTCCTTCCCTGAAAACTCCAGTGAAGACTATCTTCCCTCTTCTCAACTTGACCTTGAACTTCAAAAGCTCCAGGAGAGCAAGGACTGGGTCTGTTTTCTCCTCCTGTTGAGGATTGGGTGGGCTCCCTGTGGGCAGAAAAGCAAGGCCACATGCTAACCTGACTAGCTCAGGGAAGGCCTGCAGGGCAGTTCTGCAAACTCAAACACTTAAAGTAACCACAAAGGATGGTCTGAAATTAAAAATTTAACGAAAAACAGTGTAAGGAAGTCGTCATGTCCTAGGCTAGTATTTTCCCTGACAAAATCAACTTCTATCTTTATGAGCCTATTGTCCTTTTGCATCTAAGATAACATACCTGTGAAATGTCTGTAATTTCATTGTAATTTCCCTTTCCAGGACCCCTCAGGGTGCAACAAATGGCACCAGGGCAGAAACCACAAATTCCCTCACTGTTACTGTTATCGTGTTAATTGTGGACTGTTAACTATCCTGTACCCACCTCTGTAAAAGGAGCGTGTGTCCATCATTTCCCTTTTAATCGAATCCCAGAGGTTTCCTGCTTTGCTTTCTCCCACCTCCCTAATCTATCACCAATGGATTTCACATAACCCACCTGCATCTCCTCCTTCTATGGTAATTTATAAAAAAAACAAGGTAAAAAACCACCATTCTCGGGAGCATTATCCCAATTGTTGAGATTCTGCTTCCCAGCAATTGTTGAGTTTGGCTCAAATGAACTCACAAAAATTCTTTACAAGTTTCACTGTTTTTTCCCGTTAGCATCACACAGACCAGGGCTTCATAAACATGTTTCTGCATTTAACCCCATCCCTCCCTTAGGGTAAGTGGCCTCTCTGCTTGCCCTCCTCATCTGTGCAATGGAGGGACTAAGGCTGTCATTACCATAAAGGATCTCAGAGGGGCAAGCATCCAACGCCTCATAAACTACAAAGCTGTACCCACAATTCCTAATGGCAGCACAGCACTGGTGACTGAAGGGGGTATGGTGGGAGTTGCTACCCTGGGTGAAACCCTCCTGGTCAGGCCCAGCTTGGCAGCTTGACTTCTTTGTCTGTGGTTTGGTCAGAGCACCTGTGGGTTAGTTGGGCGTTGATGAAGAAGAGGTGACCTATGTCCCGGAGCCGTTCTGTTCACACACCGACAGGAAGAGCAGGGCAGGCCACTGTAGACAGGAATGTAGGGATGGTAGGATGTGTGGGGAGGTCACCAGGAGACGTCAGTGCTTGTGTGAGCCCCCATGCTCACCTCACACAGAGGAGGACAGTCCCAGGACACAGAAAGCTGCCCAGAAACGACCTCTCTGGGCTGCTCTAACTCTAGGTCTAGTTTCCCATCCAAAGCCAATCTGAGCCAAGCTGCTTAAGCATCAGCCACGATCTTGGCAGCTGGGGACCAATAGGAGGAACTATCATTCAGTGAGGTGGCCCAGAAGCAAGAGATGGCCCCTCTCAGCCCTTGGACTTGCCTCTGCATCCTTTGGTGTGAAGAGCCCAAATTGGGACAGGCTTTATCATTCCATTCCCCAAGCCCTGCCACCGACCTACACTACCAATCTGCCTGCTCTTTTCTAACCTTCCAATCCGATCAAGATGCTCTTCTGCTCACACCTCTCCTTTGGTTTGAACCCCACGGGATAAAACCCAAGCTTTGTGGCTGGATTACAAGTTCCTTCAGATGTGGTCCCTGTCAGTCTCCCAGCCTTCTCCTATCCTCCCCTACCAGTCCTCTTCCAGCCCCACCAGGTGCTCATGGTTCCCAACTCCAGGCTCTGCCTGAACGCTCTTCTCCTTCCACTCTCCCCAGCAGAATCGTCCTCATTTCAGGTCCAGCAGCAATGTCCTCTCCTCGTAACCTTCCCAATTTACCATCCCTCCTCCGTGCTCCCCAAGCACTTTGTCCGTGACTCTATGGTGCTCATTCATGGTCGATGCTCCACCATGGAAGGAGCCGCTATGCTGAGCAAGCCTGCACTGGGGCACAGGATGAGGTTCCTGCCTCTGGGAAGCTCCTGGCCCAACAGAGAGGCAGACACAGCAGACCCACAGTGACAGCACAGGAGGAAGGGGCTGAACTCAGCACAACCTCCCATGGTCCCCTGCCCTACAGCTTGGCTGTCTGGCTGCAACAGTGGCTTTGAGACACCATCCCTTGGTTGGGTCTCCTCGGAGACTAGGACTATGTCTGATTACCTTCTGTGTCCCAAGGAAAGCCAGAGCCAGGAAGGTGCACAGGAAACACATGCTGGCGTAGATGAACTTGGGTTCTGAATGTTTCAGAGAGGCGTTGAAGACCCGAAATCGTGCCATTTAAGATAACATCTTACTTTTCACAGCACAGTGGTAACACCCTTTTACACGTTGTGATTTCATTTGATCCTCAAATGTTGCAATGAAATCAGTAATGGAGAAACTGTTACGGCCATTTCGTGATGCAGAAACTGAAACCTAGGCTGGGATAGAGACTTGCCTAAGGACACCTGGCAAGTCAGTGGTAGAGAACAGGCCATACTCTAGGCCTCCTGCCTCCCAGCCCAAGCTCTGCCCCTTAGGCCACACCATCAGGTGAGTGGGTGGGCCAGGGGTTCCAGCCCAAGGCCTCCTCCACAGGAGACCCTTCTGGAATAGGCTCACCCACACACTGACCTGGGGTCCTTCCAGGCCGGCAGGTGTCTTTCTTCCCAGAGGACCCCTGTAGGAAGCGGTTATGGGATAAGCCTCGGACTGACCTGCTGGCAAAGTCACAAACAAATCCCAGCTTGGAGGGCACAGTCCTCTAAGCATAATTAAGCTTGATCTTGTAGCTGCTCCCTAGATCTTTCCTGGGTAGCTAGTGGGCTGTAGGAGGGGCAGCAAGTGCTGCCAAAACAAGTGAAACTTATAAGAATATTGTAAATTACCTTGTTTGTCCCTGACTAAAAATAAAGCATCAGCTTTGCAGTCTGGATCTGTTCTGTGGCCTCAGCCAGGCACAGAGGATCCACCTAGACCCAGCTTTTTCTCATCTGTCTCTTTCTTCATCCTTCACCGTTTGCCGAACCCTTGGCTGTGCTGGCGTGGCATAGACCTCAAAACTTTACCTTTGGGGAGAGGATGCAAGAACTCAGTGGCTTCTTCAGCATCTACCTAGCTGTACTCTCCTTCACCCAGAAAGACACCACACATGGTCCTACCCCTGCTTTTACACATACCAGCCCGGAATGTCCCCCCCAACCCAGGTATGCCACCAGCCTCCCCTCAGTTTCCTTAAAGGTACCAAGCGCTTTTCAGCCTCAGAGCATCACACATGCTCTATCTAGAATGCTTTTTCTTCTACTCTTGGTCAACTCAAGCCTCAGAGCGCAATGATGTTTTCTCAAAGAGGTTCACTCCTGTGGCCTTGAGAGGGTTGAACAATAGAAGTGTTTCTAGGTCCCATGGGCTGCATGTGTCACATGCTACCCTGGCACTGTGGCCTCTATCATATCCCTCCCCCCGAGGAGGTAAAGACCTCAACAGTAGAAGTTCCCTCTCCTCTTTAAAAAAAATAAATAAAATTATTGATTTTTTACAGAGAGGAAGAAAGAGGGATAGAGAGTTAGAAACATTGATGAGAGAGAAACATCGATTAGCTGCCTCTTGCACATCCCCCACTGGGAATGTATCTGCAACCAAGGTACATGCCCTTGACGGGAATCGAACCTGGGACCCTTCAGTCCATAGGCCGATGCTCTATCCACTGAGCCAAACCAGTTTCGGCTCGCTCTCCTCTTGTACTGTGCCCAAGAAATATCTTTTCACTGACATGCTTGTTGCCCCCACCCCTTCCCTCACCCTCAACATCCAATAAATCATCTAACCACAGTTCCATAGTTCTCACCGCCTCCTATGCTTTTCTCTAGACCAGGCCTTTCCCTCCCTTCCCTCTACCACTGCCCTCCCTTTGGGCTCATTCTCTTCCGCCTGGATCCCTCCTGCAGCCCCTCACTGCCCTCCTGGCCTCCAGCCTCTCCCATGCATTCTCACTGTGGTTGGAGGCCTCTAAGATCTAATCTGACCACTGTCATTTTTCTACTCAAAGCCATTCCAAAAACCCCATTCCCACCACAGCGTCCCACGAGTGGCACTGGAGGACCTTCATAAGACCCGGCCCAGCCCCTTTTCCCACAGCTGCCTGAGTGCCAGCCACTCCTGGTGCCCTAACCCTGCCCCAAACATGCCGGCTTTTCTAAGACTTTATTATGCCTGTCCTCTGCCTTCCATCTACAAAACTATTCATCAACATAAAATGAAAATAATTTTGGAACACTCTGTATGTGCCTGGCACTAGGTTAAGCTTTTTTCATACCTAATCCTGTTTAGTTCTCAAAACACCTCACAAACTAATTGTCCTTGGTACCATTTTACAGATACGGAAACTGAGTTTCAGAAAAGGCAGGGCCATGCCCAGCTGGTGTTCTCAGTGGGTTGAGCATTGTCTCATGCACCAAGAGGTCACCGGTGGGATTCCTGGTTATGGCAGGTGCGTGGGTCGTGGGCTAGATCCCCAGAAGAGGTCAATGCAGGAGGTAGCCAGTCGATGTTTCTCTCATGGAAATTTCCATCTCTCTCTCCCTTTCCCTTCCTCTCTAGCTAAAAATCAGTAAAAACATTTAAAAAAAAGAAAAAGAAAAGAAAGGTAGGGCCAAAACTGGACTCTAGGTCTATCTAATTCCAAAGCTGCTGTGCACTAACTTTGCTGGGAAACACACCCAGTCCCCAGTCCAAGAAAAGGTCTTCTTCTCTCTTTCCCCAGCACTGCTGCCAGTGGTATGTTTGTGCAGCCAACACTGCCCTCACCCACTGCCATCACTACCCTCCTCACCACCCTCACCACCACCACCCTCACCATCACCACCACCCTCACCACCACCTCCCTCACCACCACCACCACCATCACCACCACCACCACCCTCACCACCACCACCACCACCCTCACCACCACCACCACCCTCACCACCACCACCACCCTCACCACCACCACCACCACCACCCTCACCACCACCACCACCATAATCACCACCACCACCCTCACCACCACCACCACCACCACCACCACCACCACCACCATCACCACCACCACCACCACCACCGTGAGCTTCCCAAGGGCAGGGCCCGGGCTGGCTGGGCTGGGTCCCAGCACGCAGCAATGCACAGACAGATAGTCTGTGAGATTTCTCAACACAGAGATGGAAAAAGGTAGAGGCATCTGGGTGGTGCAGGAGTCCAGCCCTAACCTAAGCAATCCCTGATACCGACCAGAGGCGGGACCATGGCATCTGCGGCCAAGGAAAGGCCTTGCCCAAGAGACTCCAAACAACACCTGGCCGCACGCCCCTGGCCGGCCCCCTGCACGTGCCGGACTCCCGCCCCTGCGCCCACGTTCCAGCCGCCTGGCCGGGCCGTACCAACCTCCGCGGGGGAGAGCGAGGGGCGGAGAGGGGGAGCCGCAGGGATCCCCAGGCGCCTCTCCTGCAGGGAGGACCCCGGCCTCCGCTCCCGGCACCCCCGCGCTCCCCACGCCTGTGGCCTCAAGCGCACAAAACAGGGGTCCCCGCGGAGCCGAGCCCCAGCCTCGCTCCCCGTCCTCCCTTACTCCCCAGCCAGTGGGGCGCGTGGGCTGGAACGCCGGCCCCGCCCCGCCCGCCCGCCCGGCCCCGCCCCGTTGGTTGTGAGGTTATAAAACGCCGAGCTCCAGTGGCCGCCCGAGTGGCCACGGCGGGGTCTTCGCGTTCCACTGCTGCTCGGACTGCCTGCCGCGCGCCCCCAGCGCCCCCAGCGCCCCCAGCGCCCGGGCTCCCCCCGCTCCCCGGCTCCCCCGCTCCTCGTGCGGTGCGTCCGCGCGGCCCCCGGGCTCCCGTGCTCGCGGCGCGAAGCCCTGGCCCCGGCGGCCGGGGCATGGCCAGGGGCGCGGGGTGAAGCGGCTTCCCGCAGGGCCGTTCCCTGAACCGGCTTCAGCATGAAGACCCTCATCGCCGCCTACTCCGGGGTCCTGCGAGGTGAGCACCGGACCCCGGGCTGCCTGCCCGGAGGGAGAGCTCGGGTGGCGGTCCGTGCTGTCTGTCCTATGAGAGGGGCTTGGGGATGGGGTGAGTGTCTGGGAGATAGGCTTGTCACCGAGCACCGAGGGGTCTGCAGGGCCTTTGGCGCTTTCTCGGCCTGGGGTTCTAAAGCTGCAAGAAGGTCTCCAGGAAGAGCCCTGAGGAAGGGCGCTAAGGCGAGCAGGAGCGTGTTCTTACAATGAGGTGGTGCTGGGAAGGACTGGCCACTGTGCAGGTTAAGGTCCCAACAGCCTCTTTTCTTAGGGGGAAAGCTTGCCGCCCCAACCCCTTCTGATCATCCCGGTCTGGGGCTAGGGAGGAAGAATGGTTACCTAGTCTGATCCATGTATCCTGGCATGGGAGTCAAGTCTGGATTCATTCCCCACGCTAGCGTTCATCAGTATTTCAATATTTGCAACCTCTGTTACATCCCTTTCCTTCCCCCCAGCTTGCTTGTCTCACCTGGGAAACAGGGGTGATACTGGACAACTCATCTCCAGCCCCGGCATTGTTGGTGGCCCCTGGCAGTTCCCTCCCCTCAGCCCTCACCAGGCAGCGCAAGGGAGAGAGACGGACTGCATGGGGCAGCGTGGCCAGGGTTTTGCAATCCCCTCGACAACAGCCACCAGAGAACATGCCGGACTGGGGCAGGTGTGCCCACACTGTCCTCTCTCCAACACCCACGCGCCAGGCAACGCTCTGGGGCCCACTCAAAAGCAACTAGGAGCCTGGCATCTCTGAAAGTGTGTGTGTGTGGGGGGGTGACCCGAGTGCCCTCCGATGTGGCCCATGCCCCTGGAACTGAATCAGGGGCAGAGTAGAGATCAAACTCCAGAACTTTCCCCCCCTCAAGGAAGAGCATCCCTTCCACCTCCCACGTCTCCCTCCCCCACCCCATCGCTGGAGAAACTTGTCCAGGGTTTCCTTAAGAAATAACCTTGGCCATGGGATTCAACACAAACCCGGGAGACCTGGGGAAGTCCTCACAGCTGTCCTGGTCGGAGTGTCTGTCTTGCTGGAATCCAACTTCCCTCCCTCCCTCCCTCCCCCTAAGCCTTTATTCTGCTGAACCTGTCCTACTTAGAGTTATTCTTTAGTAACTCACAATTGTTTACTCCACCCAGCTTCATTATAAAAGTAAAACATCATAATTACTGGAATTTTGAGAAAAAAAAAATATATATATATACACACACACACAGAATGAAAATAAAAATTGCTGGTATTGACTACCCAAAGATAGCATTCTATTGCCATGTTAGTATATTTTTTTTTTTTTTTTTTTTTTTTTTTTTTTTTTTTTTTTTTCGGCTGCAGTCCTGGGCTCAGGCGTTGGCACTCCTGGGCTGCCCAACCCTCACGGGGCTAGTTTTTAAATTGTTCTCAAATACCTGTGGCTCCGTTTTCATTTTATTTTATTTTTTATTTTTTATTTTTTAATTTATTTATTTATTTATTTATTTATTTTTTACATATTTTCTTGATTTTTTTTTATTGCCCCCCTCCCTCCCTCCCACACATCCCCTCCCTCCCCATAGTTTTATGTCCATTGGTTGTACTTATATGCATTTATACAAGTCCTTCGGTTGATCTATTATCTCCCCCTGATATCCCTACCCTCCCCACTGTAATTTGACAGTCTGCCTGTTGCTTTACTTTCTCTATATCTGTCTCTTGGTTCATCAGTTTATAAAGATCTTTATCATCCACCGATGTGTGAGGTCATGTGGTGTTTCTCTTTCGTTGATTGGCTTATTTCACTCAGCATGATGCTCTCCAATTCCATCCAGGTTGCTGCAAATGATGAGAATTCCTTCTTCTTTATGGCAGCATAGTATTCCATTGTGTAGATGTACCATAGTTTTTGGATCCAATCATCTGCTGACGGGCACCTAGGCTGTTTCCAAATTCTGGCTATTGTAGATTGTGCTGCTATGAACATAGGGGTGCATATATCCTTTCTGATTGGTGTTTC
This sequence comes from Pipistrellus hanaki, assembly GCF_964339955.1. Taxonomy (NCBI): domain Eukaryota; kingdom Metazoa; phylum Chordata; class Mammalia; order Chiroptera; family Vespertilionidae; genus Pipistrellus; species Pipistrellus hanaki. The sequence goes on along the minus strand of NC_140511.1, from coordinate 41,267,027 downwards.
TAGTTTCTTGGGATATATTCCTAGAAGTGGGATTACTGGGTCAAATGGGAGTTCCATTTTCAGTTTTTTGAGGAAACTCCACACTGTTCTCCACAGTGGTTGCACCAGTCTGCATTCCCACCAGCAGTGCACGAGAGTTCCTTTTTCTCCGCAACCTCGCCAACACTTGTCGTTTGTTGATTTGTTGATGTTGGCCATTCTGACAGGTGTGAGATGGTACCGCATTGTTGTTTTGATTTGCACCTCTCGGATACTTAGTGACTTTGAGCATGTTTTCATGTGCCTTTTGGCCTTCCTTCTGTCTTCTTTTGAAAATATTCTGTTTAGGTCCATTGCCCATTTTTTAATTGGATCATTCATCTTCCTTTTATTTAGTTGTATAAGCTGTCTGTAAATGTTGGAGATTAAACCTTTATCAGTGGTAATATTTGCAAATATGATCTCCCACACCGTGGGCTTTCTTGTTGTTTTATTGATGGTTTCTTTTGCTGTAAAAAAGCTTTTTATTTTGAAGTAGTCCCATTTGTTTATTTTCTCTTTAGCTTCCATTGCCCTAGGGGCAGTATCAGTGAAGAAGTTATTTTGGCATACGTCTGAGATTTTGCTACCTGTGGATGCTTCTAGTATTTTTATGGTTTCCCGTCTGATGTTTAAGTCCTGTATCCATTTTGAGTTTATCCTTGTGAATGGTGTAAGTTGGTGATCTAGTTTCATTCTTTTGCATGTGTCTTTCCAATTTTCCCAACACCATTTATTGAAGAGACTGTCTTGACTCCATTGTATATTCGTGCCTCCTTTGTCAAATATTAATTGAGCATAGTGATTTGGGTTGATATCTGGGTTCTCAATTCTATTCCATTGATCTATTTGTCTGTTCTTGTGCCAGTACCAGGCTGTTTTGAGAACAGTGGCTTTGTAGTATAGTTTGAAGTCTGGTATTGAGATCCCTCCTACTTTACTCTTCTTTCTCAGAATCGCTGTGGCTATTCGGGGTCTTTTATTGTTCCAAATGAACTTTTGGAGAGTTCTTTCTAGGTCAGTGAAATATGTCGTTGGTATTTTAATGGGGAGTGCATTGAACCTATAGATTGCTTTAGGAAGTATGGACATTTTGATGATGTTGATCCTACCAATCCATGAACATGGTATGTTCTTCCATCTCCTTACATCTTCCTCTATCTCTTTTTTCAGTGTCGTGTAGTTTTCCGCAAATAGGTCCTTTATTTCTTTAGTTAAATTTATTCCTAGGTATCTTAATTTTTTTGGTGCGATGGTGAATGGAATTGCTTTTTTAGCCTCTGTTTCTGTAGTTTCACTATTGGTGTATAGAAATGCCATGGATTTCTTGGCATTAATTTTATATCCTGCTACGTTGCCAAATTCATTTATTAAGTCAATTAGTTTTTTAATGGAGTCTTTTGGGTTTTTTATGTACAATATCATGTCATCTGCAAATAAGGATAACTTTACTTCTTCTTTTCCAATTTGGATGCCTTTTATTTCCTCCTCTTGTCTAATTGCAATGGCTAGTACTTCCAGAACTATGTCAAACAGGAGTGGCGAGAGTGGGCATCCCTGTCTTGTTCCTGTTCTTAGAGGGAATGGTTTTAGTTTTTGCCCATTGAGTATAATGTTGGCTGTGGGTTTATCATATATAGCTTTTATTATGTTGAGGTATGATCCTTGTACTCCCACTTTTTTAAGAGTTTTTAACAGGAAAGGGTGTTGGATTTTGTCAAATGCTTTTTCTGCGTCAATTGATATGACTATATGATTTTTATCTTTCAATTTGTTTATGTGATGTATCACGTTTATTGATTTGCGGATATTGTACCATCCTTGCATTCCTGGAATAAATCCTACTTGGTCATGGTGTATGATCTTTGTGATGTTCTTCTGGAGTCGATTTGCTAGAATTTTGTTGAGGATTTTGGCATCTATGTTCATGAGGGATATTGGCCTGTAATTTTCTTTCATTGAGTTGTCTTTATCTGGTTTTGGTATTAGGGTGATGTTGGCTTCATAGAAGGAGTTCGGAAGTGTTCCTTCCTCTTGGATTTTTTGGAATAGTCTGAGGAGGATAGGTTTTAGTTCTTCCTTGAATGTTTGGTAAAACTCTCCTGTGAAGCCATCTGGCCCTGGGCTTTTGTTTGCTGGAAGCTTTTTGATGACGGTTTCAATTTCTTCCCACGTCACTGGTCTATTGAGATTTTTAGATTCTTCCTGATTGAGTTTTGGCAGTTTGTATTTTTCTAGGAATATGTCCATTTCCTCCAGGTTGTTTAGTTTGTTGGAATAGAGTTGTTCGTAGTATTTTGTAACAATCTGTTGTATTTCGGTGGGGTCTGTTGTTATTTCACCTCTTTCATTTCTGATTTTGTTTATTTGGGTCCTCTCTCTTTGTTTCTTGGTTAGCCTGGCTAGAGGTCCATCAATCTTGTTTATCCTTTCGAAGAACCAGCTCTTGGTTTTGTTGATCTTATGTATTGTTTCTTTGGTCTCTATGTCATTTATCTGTGCTCTGATTTTTGTTATTTCCTTCCTTCTGCTTACACTGGGCTTTTCTTGTTGCTCTTTTTCTAACTCTTTGAGTTGTAGAGTTAGTTCATCTGTTACCATTTTTTCTAGTTTTTTGCAATAGGCTTGTAAGGATATGAACTTCCCTCTCAAAACTGCTTTTGCTGTGTCCCATAGATTTTGGATTGTTGTGTTTTCATTGTCATTTGTTGCCAGGATGTTTTTAATTTCTTCCTTGATTTCTCTGGTAACCCAGTCCTTGTTTAATAGCATGTTGTTTAGTCTCCATGTATTTGATTTCTTTGGATTATTTTTATTGTAATTAATTTCCAGTTTTATGCCACTATGGTCTGAGAAGATGCTTGATATGATTTCTATCTTCTTGAATTTGAATAGACTCTGCCTATGTCCCAAAATGTGGTCTATCTTTGAGAATGTCCCATGTGCACTTGAGAAGAATGTATATTCTGTGGCTTTGGGGTGGAATGTTCTAAAGATGTCAATTAATTCCATCTGGTCTAGTGAGTCGTTTAGGATTGATATTTCTTTGCTGCTTTTTTGTTTAGATGATTTGTCGAAGGGTGACAGTGGGGTATTAAAATCTCCTACTATGATTGTATTGCTATTAATCTCTCCCTTAATGTCCTCCAGCAGTTTTTTTATGTATTTGGGTGCTCCTGTATTGGGTGCATATATATTTACCAGGGTTATTTCTTCTTGTTGGATTGTACCCTTTAGTATTATGAAGTGACCTTCATTATCTCTTGTTATGTCCTTCACTCTGAGATCTAATTTGTCAGATATAAGTATTGCTACCCCAGCTTTTCTTTCCTTTCCATTTGCCTGGAAAACTTTTTTCCATCCCTTCACCCTCAGTCTGTGTGCATCTTTTTTTCTGAGGTGGGTTTCTTGTAGGCAACAGATGTAAGGGTCTTGTTTTCTTATCCAATCTGACACCCTATGTCTTTTGATTGGAGCATTTAATCCATTTACATTTAAGGTTATTATTGATAGGTACTCATTTGATGGCATTTTTATTCTATACCCATGTTCCTTCTTCAATTCCTATTTCTTTATTTTTACAGTAGACCCTTTAGCATTTCTTGCATTGCTGGTTTGGTGGAGATAAATTCCTTCAGTCTTTTTTTGTCTGTGAAGCTCCTGATTTCCCCTTCAATTTTGATTGATAGTCTTGCTGGGTACAGTATTCTTGGATTCAAACCCTTCCTTTGCATGACTTTGTATATTTCATCCCATTCCCTTCTGGCCTGATATGTTTCTGTTGAGAAATCAGTTGCTAGTCTGATGGGGGTTCCTTTGTAAGTAACTTTCTGTCTCTCTCTGGCTGCTTTTAAGATTCTTACTTTGTCGTTGTTGTTTGCCACTTTAATTATAATGTGCCTTGGCGTCTGTCTTCTGGGATTCATTTTGCTTGGGACTCTGCGAGCATCTTGGATTTGTGTGGGTTTTTTCTTCTCTATCTCAGGAAAGTTTTCTGTCATTATTTCTTGAAATACTTTTTCCACGTCTACCTCAGTTTCCTTTCCTTCTGGAACCCCTATTATTCGAATATTATTTTGTTTTGTAATGTCCCAAAGCTCCCGTAGGCTCTCCTCCTGCTTTTTAATCTTTTTTTCTAGAAGCTGCTCTAATTGGGTATTTTTTTCCATCTTGTCTTCTAGCTCACTGATGCGGTCTTCCGCTTCATCTAGTCTACTCTTGATGCTTTCTATTGAGTTCTTCATGGTAGCGATGTCATTTTTCATTTCTTCTTGGTTCTTCCTCAATTCCTGATGGTTCTTCCTCATTTCTTCTTGGTTATTGTCAAATTTCTCTTCCATTCTTTTTAGCCAACCAATAATCATTATTCTGAACTCTTGCTCTGGTAGGCTGCTTGCCTCTGGCTCGTTTACTTCCTTTTCTGGTGATGCCTGCTTTTCTTTCATTTGTGGGGTGTTTCTTTGTCTTCCCATGGTATCTCTTTTCAGGATGTCTGGTTATGTGGTGTTCTTTCTCTTGCGTTAATTTATAGGTGCAAAATACAACACTACCATGTACAACACGAGAGGCACTTAACAGGAATGTATTTACAATATTAATAACCTCTAATAAAGGTAACCCCTAGCGATAGGCAAATTAGGGTATAGGAGAGAAGGAAGGAAGGAAGGTAAAAATAAAATAAAGAAAAATTAAAAAAAAAAAAAAAAAGTCAAAGAAGAAATAAAGTAATGACAAAATGAAGTTAGAAAACAGGGAGAAAAAGAAGAGAGAGAGAGAAAGAGAGAGAGAGAGAGAGAGAGAGAGAGAGAGAGAGAGAGAGAAGAAGCAAACTAAAAAAATGGGAAACAAACTATATATATGTGGAGAAAATTGCCATAGATCAACCACTGAGCCCAGCCAATGCCGGTAACAATACTTGGAGATTAATACAAACTACAATACAATATCCACTATTATTAAGTAAGGTTATGATATACAGAAGTCAAAGAAACAAACAAAAACAGAGGATTTAAAAAAAATTACAAAGCAACAATAACAACACTGGAATAAGCATAACAATTTCACTGAAAAGCACCAATATTCACAATAATCAACCTTCACTCAAACAATGAGAAAAGGATAGAAAGTAGAACCGTTTTTTTTTGTGTGTTTTTTTTAACTAGTTAATATAGTGCAGAGAGTGATATTTATACACTTGTATCAGGGGTTGGAACTTAGATCTATGAGTATAGTGAGAGCTTTAGCAGGGGGTATACAGAAAGAATAGAGGAAAAACTAAAGCCGGAAAGGGATAGGATAAACTGGAGACTAAAAGGTTAAAGTTTAGTAAGAGAGTGATGGGGTAAAGGTCGAATTGAGATAGGGTTGAATGATGCTATAGTAGAGATTAAAATAGAATGAAGGTTACTCCCAATGTAAAATAAAGACGAAGTAAAATGGTACTGGGGAGGAAAAGAAAAAGAAAAAAAAATTGCAAAATAGCAGTAGTAATAGTGAAGATAGAGATTGAAAAATGTAATAATTGAAAAGGTAAAATCAAGTAAGGAAAAAAGAAAAAAAATCGTTTCTGAAGTAAAAGATGTAAAAAATGAAAATTAAATAAAAAATGTAAAAAATGAAAATAAAATAAAGAATAGTATAATTAGCATAAAATTGTCCAGTAGAGTTCAATCACTTCCTCTGTTATTGTATTTGGTATGCCTGGTTCTTGGATCAGAGAGTCTTGCAGTTCCCAGCTTTCCACTGCACCTCAGTTTTGTAAGGTAGTCCTTAATTTTAGGCAGGCTATATCTTAGTTATTTGTGTCCATTTATTTATTTTTGATTAATTAAAAGAAAAAGAAAAAGAAAAAAGAAAAAAAAAAAAAAAAAAAAAAAAAAAAAAAAAAAAGGCAGTTTGTAGTTCAGCCCTTAGGTGTCAGTGTTACTGGTTTGACCTCCCAGACTTTGGTTGCTCTGGCCCTCTTTCTCTCTGGGGGCGGGCCCTCGCAGCTCTCCCGGGCTACAATATAGGCGGGGCCACGGCCGCTCTGGGGGCGGGGCCTCGCGGCGCTCCGGGCCGCGGTGCTCTGGGCCGCTCTGGGGCCGGGGCCTCACAGCGCTCCTGGTGGCGCGCTCAGGGCCGCTCTGGGGGCGGGGCCTCGCGGCGCTCCGGGCCGCGGTGCTCTGGGCCGCACTGGGGCCGGGCCTCGCGGTGCTCCTGGTGGCGCGCTCAGGGCCGCTCTGGGGGCGGGGCCTCGCTGGAGCAATGGCGCTATCGCAGCCTGAACTCTCAGCCTAGCCACGCAAACTCTGACCTTTCTGTGGGTGGTTGAAGAGCTTCCTTGAATCCACCCGCTTGCTCCGATCGGGGCGCCACAGGTGCTCGATGGACTCCTCGGCTGTGGGTTTTCCAGGCCTCAGAGAAGCTGCTCCCTTCCTGGTAGGGTGGCGCCGCCTTTGCGCTGAGCCCGGAGCTCCGGGAGAAGTCGGGAGTGCTGGCCGCTTGGTCAGGAAAAATTGTCCAGCGGACACTTCCTTACCTTCCTAGAGTGATCCGCTGCCCCTTAGCTGCTAATCAACATTCCCTGAGCGACTCAGATGTTGCTTCTATCTGTTTTGGGACCGGGGTCAGAACAAGTCCGTCTGTTCGGTCGCCATCTTCAAGCTCCGCCCCCTCCGTTTTTCGCCATGTTAGTATATTTTTATAATTTTATTTCTATGTATTGTATAAAGCTGAGGGCACGCTATAGCTACTATAGTTCTGAATCCTGTTTTCTCCCTCTGGATGTTCCGTCATGAGTATTTCCTCCTGTTATTCAAATTCACTTGTCATGTTTAATGGCTGTGTCACAGTGTAACCGTGTCCTGGCATTGCTGTTGTTCTCTGTGTGGCTGTGGCTGTGTCTGCCCCTGTTGGTGTGGGTGCTGTTTGCCCTTGGAGAAGTCCCGAGCCGCTGTCACCATCTCGGGAGGCAAGCGGCCTGAGCTGCCCCACGCACCTGGCCCAACAGCCCCTGACAGCCCCTTCCCTCACCTAAAGAAAGCTGGTCTGTCCACTGTGCCCTCTGAAGGCTCATAAGAAGGGAAGACGGGACTTACCCATATTCATGCTTTTAAAAGTGTATTTGCCTCCAGTTATGGGCCAGGGATGCTCTCTGTGCTAGTCCTTCCTGATGCCCCCTTCCCTTACCTCTGCTGGCCGGGAGCTGTATCTTCCCGGACCGGGGACTCTGACTCTCATGGTTTGGACCTGGAGTTTGTTAGTTAGCAGGATGTCTAGGGAAGGGTTTGGACCAAGTGGCTTCATATCCCGTCAGGAGCATTTCCCCACGCTGTTATCCGATCTCGAAAACATTTTTGTTTAATTGGCTGCAAAGAATTCCATCCTGGGATCTAGCAAGGGCTGGTATGAGATGCAAACCAATCAACTTAGCTCCGGATAGATCGGCTTTGGTGAAAGACTGGGTGGGGTCGGGGAGGGTGATGAAGCAAATTCGGTGTTATCTGGGCATCTCCATTAGACCTGCTTTCCACATCCCTGGTCTCTGACAACACTCGCCGGTGGCCTGCTTTGCCTCTGTAAATAAGGTGCTGCTGCTGAACACCCTGTTAGTGGCCGAATTCAAGGAGAGACCGTGGAGTCCGGGAAGGGAAGTCCTGCAATGGGTGAGAGATTGAACTGGACTCCTTGGTGTCTGGTCTCCTGACCAAGAGGAAAGCAGTGCTGCTGTGGGAGCATGGACACGTGGGTGTCTGATTTGGGGGGGGGGGAGGGAGGTGCATGTTGCTAGTTGTTTGTCTGAAGGACTGTTCTGGGTGGAGGCTGCAGAGCTGGTCTCATTTGCATCTCTTCCTTTGCCCCTGGACAGCGGAGGGGGAGGAGGGGGGGACGGGACACGGGGACGATGGACATGGAGAGAAGGGGAGGATCTTCAGGTGAGAGCCCTCTGATGTCTGCCTATATCTCTGAGGTTTAACCCATGACCCAGCATGAGATGGTGGCAGCTCCATGAACATTCTAAGCTGATTTGTGTGGCTCCAAAGAGCAGGACCTGCAACAGAGGGACGAGGAGGGCAGGTGTTGGTATCATGGAGGAATTCTTTCTAACAGCTGTTGAAGACTGCAACAGGCTTCGTGTGGGTGAGGGTGGAGCTCCCTCCCCGTCACTGCAAGCGGGCACTTGGTGGGGAGGGAAACTAAGGCTAGGTTGTTGGGGGGATAACTCCAGAACTGGCGGTTGGTAGTTCCCTAACCCAGCCAAAAATTATGGCATGAGAACATCATGCATGTTCTCCTCCTCTCTTTTTTTGGAGCTTCCCCGCCCTGTCCCATTTCCCCAGCTGCACGGAGGCCAGTTCGGGGTTATCTGTGCTCCCAAGGCCTCATCTGGGCTGGGAAAGAAGGACCAAGAGGAATATTTATTAGCAGGTTGGGCGAGTCAGTAACCAGTGTGGAAATCCTGCCCCGCCCCCCTCCTCCCACCTCCAAATTCAGCAGCAACGCTTGCGTCATAAAATCATAGTCATTTGTTAACGCTGCATCTGGCCCAGCCCTTGTGCTACCGCCGGGGCACTGCGGGCCCCAGAGAGAAGCCTCTGGTCCAGCGTTACCAAAGCCAGGCTTAGAACCCGGGTCCGCTTCCCAGGCTGTGACTCGCTTCCTTAAGCCGAGAGGAAGTACAGGGAGGCGGCACAGGGCTGCGCACAGGGCTCTGGCCGCTGGAGGTGCAGCAGCTTCCAGTTTTCATGGGGTGGTGGCACATCACACCGCCCAGGCTTTTTGAGGAAGCCCCCCGCCCCAGCTCGCTCTGGTGGCGAGAGACAGCCCAGCCCCGGGGCTTTGATGCCAGGTGAGCTGACAGTTGCCCCACATCCTTGTGGCCACGAAGCCCCACGTGGCAGCTCCACGGCTTCATGACCTCATTCCTACCCTGTCGTGTGCCGGAACTGCTGGTGTCTTCCCGTTCCTGCAGGTTCAGCCCTATCTTGCTCAAGGTTTGTTTTGTTTTGTTTTGTTATATATATATATATATATATATATATATATATATATATATATATATATATAATCTTCTTAATTGAATTCAGAGAAGGGAGAGGAAGAGAGAGATAGAAACAGCAAAAATAAGAGAGAATCATTGATTGGCTGCCTCCTTCACTGCATGCCCCACACTGGGGATGGAGCCCATGACCTGGGCATGTGTGCCCTTGACTGGAATCGAACCAAGGACCCTTCATTCCACAGGCTGAGGCTTTATTCACTGAGCCAAACCAGCTAGGGCTTGCTCAGGGTTTTTGTGTGCTGCCCTTATTTTTAAAAAAATATATATTTTATTGATTTTTTAATAGAGAGGAAGGGAGAATCAGAGAAATAGAATGTTAGATACATCAATGAGAGAGAAACATCTATCAGCTGCCTCTTGCACACCCCCCACTGGGGATATGCCCGCAACCAAGATACATGCCCTTGACTGGAATCGAACCTGGAACCTTTCATTCCGCAGGCCAACACTCTATCCACTGAGCCAAATCGGTTTCGGCTGCCCTTCTGCTCAGATCTTTGCATGGCTGGCTTCTGATCAGTCTCCTCTCAGAGGCCTTTTCTGACCATGCCATCTTGAGAGTCACCACAACTTGTTTTATTTATTTTTTTAAATAATCTTTTTTAATTACATATATTATCATGTGGACTTGACTGTGTAGGTCATTGTCTCCCCCATAAGACTGTCAGCACCTAGGGAACAGGGACCTTGCCTGTCTCTCTCAGTGATGGGTCCTCGGCCTTAGCATAATGCCTGGCATGTGGGTAGGTGCTCAGAAAATATTTGTTGAATGAATGAATCATTAATGGGCCCTCAGCTCTCTTGAGAGCGGCCCTGTTCCTCTTGGCAGGAAGCTCTGCTTTTGGCCTCGGTGTGGTTCCTTGGTCTGTCCTCAGGCCTCCTCTTTGTCCCCCTGCACTGGGGCTCCAGCTCTCCCCCTGCCCTGGAGACACCCACCACCTCATGAGAAGCTGGGTCTAGGGCTGACTGTAAAGTAGGTAGAGCCAACTTGCCTTGGTCCCCCTCACTGCTTCCAGGGCCTAGAAGCCTATATCTAGAGCTATTGATAGAATTCCAGCCCCGGCTAGCCTCTGGATGTGATTGGCAGCTTAGGTACTTCTCTTCTGGGGACCTCACTCCCCCTGTAACAGAGGATCAGAAATCTCAAGCTCTCAAGGAAGTGAGAGTTTGAGTGAGCGTGGATGGTAAGTGCTTTGTAAACCAACTCATGACTCTCAAGTCAGTCCTTGTCTGTCCTGTGTGACCGTGTGCATGCCACAGGCCCCCAGTGCTATGGAGAGTAGCAGGCTCTGCTTTACCGTGGCGGGGACCGTTCGGTTTACTGATGGAGCACCTCTGTGCATTAGACTCTGTGCGGCGTACAGGTTGGCCAGCCCTGGTGTGTCTGCCTTTGAGGAAGTGAGACTGACGGGGACGTACATGAGATGACTACACAGTGACAGGGAAGGGAGCAAGGGGAACTGGGAGGCCTGAACGTGAGGGTGGGGCAGCTAAATCATCTGGGGCCAGGGCAGGCTTTCTGGAAGAGGACATTCAGTCTGTACACCGAAAGATGAATAGGCGTTAGCAAGGCAGGAAAAACATTCAGGAACCAGTATAAACAGAACCTGAGATTTGGGTGGGAGTGGCAGTCTCCCTGCAAGGCCTCCAAGTCACCAACCTGGGCTGAAGCCCTGGTGTGTATGCTGAGGTCGAGACCCGAGACCCAGACCCGTCTCCAGGCCTGGGGTGGCTCACCTACACCCGGTTTTTTTGTGTGGGTTTTTTTTTTTTTGGGGGGGGCGGGGCGGGCGGGGAGGTTGGGGGCAGTTTGCAGGGGGAGGAGCCTGGTGCACTTAGTTTCTTGGCCGCTACCACTTCTGGGGTTCCTGATATGGAGCTGCTGCTAGTAGACTTGAGGGCCTGGGGGTAGGAGTCAGGCTTGACACCTTCCTGACTCTTAGTCTCCCTCATCTGTAAAATGGCAAAACGCATCCTAATAGGATCTGCCCAGGTTGTGCCCCAGACCCAAGGAGGCTGAACTGACAGACCATTTGGACAAACCAGCAGAAGCAAAAGATGTGAATCCCTTTCATTATGAGAGCACATTTACCAGCCCTGAGCAAAGGGCCAAGGGCCTCACCCTGCTTCTGCTTCCCGTGGGAACGTAGGCGAGACCCTGCCTGCCTGGAAGGCGGACCTCCTCTCTGTACAGTGGGGAGGGCTGGCTGACGTGGGTCCCCTCACATTCATTCCAGATCTGCTGCAGGAATGGGATTCCAGTCCTGCCCCTAAATGCTTCGGGGCTCGCTTCTCAGTTTGTCCCTGTGAAAGATGGACTCGTGTCCTGCTTGGGGCCAGGTAGAATGTAGCTCCCCCATGCTTACTCATGTGTTGTGAAAGGAGCCTATTTTGAGGACTCCTTGGTGATGTACCTACAGGCTGGTGGTGTTGTCATGGCAACCCTCCTACTTGAGTAGCTATTTTTTTTTTTTTTTTAATGTGTCAGAAGGTGGGGGTGGAGAAAGCGGGCCATTGGGGTTCTCATCCAATCACCCTGATGGTCCTGTTGATCGTTCCAAAGGGTTAGGAGAGCCCCACTTCCTTGACCTCTCCTCCCAGGACTTCCCCTATTTCCTGAAAACCAAACACTTTAAAATTTAGGTCTCCAGAGCAGCCCAAGGAGGGGCTTGTCGTCTCTTAGGGAGGCCTCTTGTTGATAAAAATTCAGCAGTAGATCTAGCAAAACACAGAAGGTCCAGGTTGTCAGGACCTCAGATTTCAGCTGATCTCACCCAACGTCCTAACTTAGTGCCAGTGGGGAAACTGAGACCTAGGATTGGAAGAGGCCCAGGGTCCCTGCGTCTGTGGGGACTCGGGATGCTGGCTCCCTGCCTGTATTCTATGCAGGAGGCCCTGAGAGCCAACAAGCAGGAGTCCATTGAGCCCAGGCGGGGGTCCTGGTAGCCAAGCCAGTCGATTCCCAGCCAGCACCCCCACCCCCAGCTGTGTGTTGGCTTTGCAGGTATCCCAGTGGCCCTGTTGTAATATCTGCAAAGCCAGGAGTCTTGCAAGCCAGAAGTCTTAAAGTGGGAATTATTAGTCTTCCCAAAAAAGAACTCACCAGTGTGCCAGGACCCAGTAAACAGCTGGCTGATGGCCACGGGGCCCCTGGGCACCAGCTGCCGTCGGAGGGAGGAAGGGGAGGAGCGGGTCACAGTCTTCCTGGTCTTCAGGCTGGCGTCCAGAGCTCCTTGCCTGGCATTCCTGGTCCTTCATGGCTCCCACTTCACTTGCTCACCTGGACTCACACACTCTCACACTCTTCTTGCTCCAGCCTGGCTGAGCTACTTGCAGTTCATTCCTCAAACCTATGCTCTCTCCCTTCCAGGCCTTGGCACATACCATTTGCAGGACCAGTACCCGGGTCCTGACCCTGCACCTCCTGACAGACTGGAAAACTCTTACTCACACGTCACATCTCACCTGCCCCAGCACTTCCTCCACAATGTCCTCCAGGGGTTAAGAGTCTTCCCTGGCCCTGACTTACCCTTTGTGCCTAATTAGTCACAGCCCTGTCTCCTGGGGGCTGTCATAGCTGGGGTAGGCAGCCCTGGGGCAGAGCTCGGCCTCCAGCAGATGCCCCGGAAGCAGAGGCAGGGTCTGCAGCACTCTGGTGCAGAACCTGGAGCGTAAAGGGTACGCAGAAAGCATTTGTTGAATGAATGTTAATGTTTGGGTTCCACCTCTCTCTTCCTCCCTCCAGAGCAGTGGTTCTCAACCTTTCTAAGCTGCTACCCTTTAATACAGTTCCTTATGTTGTGGTGACCCCCAACTATAAAATTATTTTTGTTGCTACTTAACTGTAATTTTGCTACTGTTAATGAATCGTAATGTAAATATCTGTGTTTTCCGATGGTCTCAGGTGACCCTGCTAGTGGTTCTCAACCTATGGGTCACGACCCACAGGTTGTAAACCGCTGCTGTAGAGCCTAAAAATCATAATTTACATTACGATTCATTAACAGTAGCAAAATTACAGTTAAGTAGCAACAAAAATAATTTTATGGTTGGGGGTCACCACCACATGAACTGTATTAAAGGGTCGCGACATTAGAAAGGTTGAGAACCAATGCTCTAGAGCACATGTGTCAAACACAAGGCCCGCGGGCCAAATCCAGCCCGCCAGGCCTTGCAATGTGGCCCGCACCGCGCTGTCATCACTGCACTCCGCTGTCAGTTTATGACATTGTCAGTTTATGACTGTTCAGTAAACCATTCGGCCCGCGATTTAGGCTGGATTTTAGATTTTGGCCCCTTCTCTAATTGAGTTCGACACCCCTACTCTAGAGCCTTCCACTGCTACTCTGCTTTTAACACCCCACCCCCTTTAGCTGGAGGAGACCTTTCCCTCCTAATTCCCCAGAAAGTTCCATGTGACCCTCTGTCACAGCCCAGGTCAGTTAGCTGTGACTGGGCTTATCTCTGTTCTTGTCCAGGCCCTGTTTGTTCATCTCAGTCCCGGCGAGCATCCAGTCCCTCGGCCAACATTGATTGAGCACCTGCTCTGTGCCCAGCACAGGGATCCAGATAAATAAGACATGGTCCCTGCAAACAAAGGCGCACTCTTTCTCCTAATGAGAAGGGCTGAGTAGAAGGGTGAGGTGGGAGCATGCGGGGTGGGTCAGCCCCCAATAGCAGGGAAGGTCTCTAAGGGGCCAGCACGCTGCCTGGCTGGTGCTGAACCCGTGGCCGGACTGGACTTGCAGATGACAGAACTCTGCCTTCGGGGAATGCGGGCAAGGCCAAGAGGGTGGGAAGACTTCCTGGTGGGAAGGAATGTCTGGCTGAACATGTGAGATGCAGAATGGGGACAGTTTCAGGGGCAGGTCTTACAGAAGCCCGGCCCTGGACTCAGGTTCTAAAATAATGGCCATGGCCCTCCAGAGCCACGCCTGACTCATCATCAGGTGTGATGTCCCACTGAAAGCCACCTGGGGCCTGGAAGGGAGCTTGCCTTTGACCTTGAAGATGTGCCATCTCTTTGGCACGTGACCCAGCTTCTGGGACCTCCCTGGGGCTGGAAGGGTCAGCAGGGCTGTTGGTATGTCCCCGCTCTGCCTCCATGCAGACTTGCACCCAGGTCTTCAGAGTAGCGTGGGGTGACTTCCTCACAGTCTAGCCAGGGCAGAGCTTAGCTCCAGGTGGGCCCCGAAGGCACGGCCACTGGAACGTGTGCAGGATGATTTCCCACTCAGAGGCCCGGAGGCTGTTCACATCTTTGACCTCACTGGCACCTCCTAGGTCTGTAACAGAATGCCACACAGTGTTTGGGCCTTTCCCGTAAGCTGTTTGGATTCTTCACAACAATCCTGGGTCATAACTAAGGGGGACGCTGAGTCTCAGACAGGGGCAGGGACTTTCAGGATCCCCCAACATGTCAGAGGTCAGAGCCAGGGTTTGAATCCCCAGTCTGCTGATGCCAGCACCGCGGCTCCAAAGCGGGGCAGGGGTTGCTGTACCCATCAGACAGGAGAGGACGCCGAGGCTCACTTATTAATTACCCGGCATCCACACGAAGCTCTTGCCCGTACATTATCTCATTTCATTCTCACAGCAGTCTGCCGAGGTAGGTATTAGCCTCACTGTACAGATGAGGAAACTGAGGCTTGCACAGGAAGTGACTCACGAAAGCTTTGCTTCCTGCGAGTGAGGGCCCAGATCCTCCTGACGCCCAGCTTCCTGTCCATGGCATCTCCCCAGGCTGGTGTGAGGGACCCCCTCCCCAGGCTTCAGGATGGAAGGTGGGTGGAGGAAGCAGTGCCGGCTGTCCGGAGACGTGACCTTGTGCTCCGGCCTCTGAATGGAGGCTGGCTGTGCTCAGAGCCTCCTCTCCGCCGGTCAGAGGGTCCTCTCACCCCTCTCTCTGCCCATTACCCCCAGATCACTGCTCTTCAGAGCTCACTGCCTGGCACTACAGCATACCTTCATGTGCAGGTGCTTTATCTCCCCCTCAGCAAAATGTAAGGCCCTGACAGGCGAGACTTCTGCTGTGTTCACTGCTGCTTCCCCCATGGCTAGGACAGTGCTCCCGGCTTCAGTCTTGTCTCTGGCCCCATCCATCTCCTCAGGCAGCTATTTTTTATTTATTTATTTTTTTTGCCACTCCAGCCCTTTCCAACTTCTCTATCCTCCGTTTCATTTGGGGTAAACATGAACCCCCATTCCTGGGTCCTAGGACATTCTGTGTGGGCCTGCCTCTTTAAACTCCCTCTGAGTCTGCTCCAGTGGTTGACCTCAACCACTCTCCTCCCTTTTGCCCCCCAGACTTGCCTCCTAGGGGCTCAATGTCTCCTACAGCCTCTCTGTCACCACCCTCGCTCTGTTTTCCCTCTGCGTAGCCCACCGCTCTGTGTTAGCTCGTTGTGAATACCCCTTCCCGCTCTGATCGCCGATGGAGGCAAAGACAGTGGCTATCATTCAGTCACCTAACAGGGGCCAGATGCACCTCACATGCATTCTCTTCGCTTGGTCTTCCCCACAGCCCCACAGGTTGGGGTGATTGTCCTCATTTAGCAGATGGGAAAGCAACCCGAGAGAGAGGCTAAGTGACGGGCCCAAGGTCCCAGAGCCATGCAGGGGCCGAGCTGGCCCAGGGCCCCTTTTCAGACGATGGGGATTAGAGGTCAGACCCCGCCCCCTTGTCTGCCAGCTTGTTTGAGAGGAAACCGTGTGCTCATCAGCCCTGGGTGCACCTCCCTGGTCACTCCGCTATCAGATGTTGAAGGAGGAGGTGTTCAGACATACCCACCCCCACCCCAAGCTGAGCCGAGGACTGAGGGCTGTTCGGCCCCACTGCCGTGGGCAGCTCCGGCTTAGCCCTTGCAGCAGCAGCTCGGTTTGTAGGAACCATGGGTGGGGGTGGGTGCTCGCATTCCTTGCACAACCCGTCTACAGGAGAATGTCCCCACCAGGCTGGGGCACGGAGTGGGCAGAGCAGACAGCCCTCCATTGCCTGGGGGGGGGGGGTGTCCCTGAAGTCCGGGTGTGGACCGGCTTGGCTTGGGGACCAGCCCTCCACAGCGTGGCATTGTGGAAATGAGGGACTCAGAGCCCAAAGGCCTGCCTGGAGTCCTGGCTCCCCCGGCTCCTGACCTCAAGCAAATGGTTTAACCTCGTTTGGTTCACCTTACTTGCTTTTCCTTCTCTGTGGAACGGGGTTCCTGCCTTGTCTGCCTTCCTGGGGAGTGCTGTGGACAGAGAAGCCCCATACGGGTGTGAGGGGAGGGGATTCTGGGTGCGAGAGAGCTGCTCCCAGGGCCTCTCTGCCAGCTCCACGCCCTCTGCCTGAAGCCCAGAGAGGTGAGTGACGTGGCCCTCTGCCCTCCCCAGCTGGGAGAGATGAGCTGCATAAAAGAACCGGAATCTGGGAGCAGCTGTTTGAGTTGGCTCTTGGGAATTTTTCTTTAGAGTCAGCTTACTCTATGGCCTGCCTTGTCTCTCTCCTTGAGAAAAGGACATCTCTGTAGGCAGGGCTTCTGTTTCCCTCCCAGATGAAGAACCCCTGCTCAGCGAGGGCAAGGAGCTCACTTTCTCTGCCCTCCATCCCATCCCCAGGGCCCTCCGTGATGGGGCTGGAGCAGCTGCCCGGTCTAACTTGGGCTTCTAGGCTTTCAACCCCTGGGTTAGTTCATTCATGGAATAAACCTCGAGGCGTTCCGCTGTCAAAGGCCCTCCATAGGGCTCTGGGCACACAGAGGAGATAGGTCCCAGCCCGGCACTCAGGCGACGCTGGCAGAGGAGGACGACCACAGCAGCAGACGCTGGCTTCAGTGGACGGGTGCTGAGAGGGCGTTCAAAGCGCCCTGTGCCGAGGGAGGCCGGGGAGGGGTGCCAAGGGAGCCGATTGGGCTTGGGACTTTGGGTAGATGGTGAGGCTCCCTGCCAGCCCCACCCAGGACTCGGTGTGCAGGTGGCAATGGTGGCATCTCATTGCAGCATTGGCATCCAGCGAGCTTCTGCTGGACTCCTCCCAGCCACAGCTGGGGCAGAGGAGGTGCTGATAGATGAGCGGTGAGGACTGGCTGGGGCCTCGGGGTGCCCAGGGGAAGCCCCACTTCCTATCTGCTAGGCAACTGAACCAAGACTGTTGCAGAGTGGCAGGCCTCCAGGTGGTATCCTCAGAAGGGTGGACACCAGCGTCCAAGCAGTGAAGAGATTGCAGGGTTCGCCCTCTCTGCCCCCCTGTCAGAGATGGGGAACTGAAGCCCAGAGAAGTGAGGGACTCGGCCATCATTAACGCATCGTTGACAGAGCTGGGACTGGAACCCAAGGCCACTGCCACTTAACCTGCAGCACAAGATGCCGACTCCTGGCTGCCCTCTGAAGGAAAACAAGTCATGCATTTCCCCTGTCTCCCCACCCCCCCCCCCACAGTCTTCCCCCCCCAATTGTGGGGAGACGAGAGAAGGAACTTGGGGCACCTGTAGCATAGAGACAGGACGCAGTCCTGGAAGTTGGGGCTGAATCGTATTCAACTCTGCCCACCCTTGGGTTTAATGGCCTCGGCCCTGTCACCCCCCTCAGCCATTTTATCATCATCAAAACAGGAATGATGATGCCAAGCTCCCGGCTTGGTGAGGAGTTGGGGTGCTTTGGAAGTAAGTGCTTTGGAGGCCCCAAAGCTTTGTGGGCCACGTGGGCAGCACACCTATCACCCGGCATGACAGGGAGGGACCTGGGAGCCCGAGGAGCAGCCAGAGCAGAGACCTGCTTTCCTTCTTGCTCAGCAGACCTTTCTTAGTGTCCCTCTGACCATGCCCGGGGATCCCAGTTGCGGGTCAGACCCAGGCCTGGCCCCTGTGCAGCTCCCAGTGTGATCGGAGGATGGGTTTGTCATCAGAAGTTACTACGAGGTGAGGGGCGGTGGAGCCCAGAGGGAGGATTCTGTTTCTCTGTCTTATTTCTCCATTCAGCTGGCCTCCCCTGACGTTATCTTCAGACAGATTCTTTCCAGGGGGGCTGGACAGGGACCGGGCGGGGGTGGGGGCGCGAAGGCAGAGGGTGGACGTGGTGTAAAACAGCCTGACAGTTCCAAGCTTGCATGGGCCTTAGAGTTTATCATCTCAGTGAAGGAAAGATCACCTCTCTCACCTTATCTGGGTTTTGAAAGAAGAGCTGCCTTGTCTCATTGTCGGGGTCATCAGGTGGGCAAGGCTTTCTAGACAGAGAAGCAGTGACTCCATATTTCTTAGTCTCATAGGGGGCTTCCACTGGGGCTGGGGTCAGCATCACGGACAGGCCAGCACACGGGGCTGGTCTCCTTGGTCAGCCAGGTCTGACTCTTGCGGACCAGAGGCAGCCGAACAGGCCCAGGCCTGAGGAACGAACGCAGTGGTAGCTTCCTCCTGGACTCCCGCAGGGACACCTGCCATTCCTCAGTGGACTTCCGTTTCCCACTTCGTTGCAGAGCTGGCTGTCGGCCATAGTTGGGACAAGGCTGGGTGAGAACAGACTGGATGGTGTGGGGAAAGCCTGGCTCTGTCCAACTTGCTGTGGTCCCTGGGGGATTCTCTTAAGCCCTCTTCTTCCTGTCCGAGTCAGGATTGGACATGACGGTCCGCAGTTCCTGTACGCTGCCCTCATCTCATTGTCAGAGACCTCGGATAGGCTGAGCAGACCCAGGTCTTTCCAGTTGTTTCACTGGGGGGAATGTCATCAATGGGTGGCCCTGACCAAAGGCAGGGGCTTGACCCCAGCCCTTTCCTCAAGCTCTGTTCAAGCTGTTGGCCTTGGGGTCCTGTTTGCAATAGGAAGTGGCCAAATAAGACAGTGACTTATGTCTTTCCCTCTGGTGCCTTCTCCCTCTTCCCCCACACCCCCTGCCAGCATAGGTGGAGGCCCCCAGCTCCTCCCTCTGCCCTGGCCCCCACCCCAGACCTGCCCTACCTGAGACTTTGGACTGAGGATTTTGCTAAAAAAAACATTTTGACTCAGCAGATCCAGGCTGGGGCCCCGGATCCTGTGTTTTTAAACAGCTCTCAGACCTCACTTTGAATAGGAAGGTGCTCAAGTTCATTCTGTCTTCTCTCCATCCGGGCACCCAGCTTACCCCAGGCCCAGGGCTAGGACTTTTCCTAGCTCTTAGCCTACTCCTAGCTGCCAGGGCCCCTGCCTCACTTCCTCTGGCCCAGTTCAGTAGGCAGAGCCAGCTGCTAGGGGGTGAGTTGGAAGGCCAGCCCTTTGACCAAGGGTCCAGGCCTATGCTGGGGCCTCACTTCCCTCCCCTGTGTCCCTCCCCAGGTCCTGAGCACAGCCAACCCTTGGGCCTACTGTGTCCCATGGGCACTCAGCACCTGCTATGGGGGAAAGGGAGGTGCCCTGAGCAGGCGGCAGGAATCCTGGATTCCGACCCTGGCTCTGCTGCCTGGATAACCCAGTGCAAGTCAGCGCTCCTCTCCTCAGTCTCCCTGGTGGTCCAGTTGGGCTCTTCTAGAAACTTGGATGGGCCCTCAGTCTCCAGGATGGGCATCAGGAAAGTATAGAGGTGGAGAAGACCTGTGGTGGGAGGATTTTTATCCAGAGAGGGGAAGGAGCAGTAATGTGCCAAACCTCTGGAATGCCTCTGTGGCCCAGGCTCTTTAGTTGCTTTAGTGATTTTCCATACTGCCACCTCTACCACACGTATGCCTTCGGAATACTAGATGCTACTGAGCACTCAGCATGTATCCTATCCTCTCAGGGAGCCCTCATGGTCTTGTCTGGGGTCACAGTAGTGAGTAGAACCATGATCTGAACTGGCATCTGAGTCCTGCTGGACCAAGCCCCCTCCCTCTCACCCACCAGAGCAGGCAAAGAGGACAGGACCGGTGTGTCTGCCTTGAGTTACCTGTGTTCCTCCTAAAAGTCAAAGCAATTGCTGACTTTCAGCTGATGGGCATTAAGTTCCTTCCTAAACTCTGCTGTGACCTGGCTGCTCTACAGATTTTGAGGAAATGCAAAGGCCCGAGTTAAGTCCCTAGAACCCTCTCCCTCCCACTCCCAGCAGTGGGCCAGTGTGAAAGGACAAGATGGTGATGTAGTGCCTGGAGCCTGGCCGAGTGGGTGGTGTGAAGGGATGTTTGATGACTACCCAGTAGGCGCTCAGTGAAGATGCGGTGAGCGAGGGGCATGCAGTTGGGGCTCAGCAGACGTGGGGTTTGAACTGTTCCACTCCTTTGGTCCAGCTGCTGGAAGGAATGGGGGATAGGTTAGGGGACCTCGCCCATGCCCTCCCCCCATGCCGCCTCTCTTGCAGTCACCAGGCTTTCTGGCCTCATGGCCCCTCAATCACTGAAGTCCAGGGTATCACCCTGGGGGGCACAGTCACAGAGCCAATTAAGTGAGCATACCTTGCCCTAACTTCCAGGCTTGGCACATGCTTGGCAGTGTACGTAATTGCAGCCCTCAGGGTCCCAGGCTGCCTGAGCTCATTGGCCAGCAGGTCCTTTGCAGAAGCAAAGGCTCTGGCCTGATTCCTCTCTGGGCCCCAAGCTTGGAGCACTGAGAGGAAGCTGAAAGTGTAAATCCCTCTGGTGGTGCTTGGTGGTTTTGGGGCTGTGGGCAAGAGGCCTCAGATCCTTGGAAAGGGATCAGTCCTGGGGATGAGGGCGTGGGGTAGGGATTCAGAGTGCTCAAAGTACAGATGGAGAAAACACATTGCACACTGGATGTTGGACCTCTGTCCTTGGCCTCCCAGACACCGATAGCAAAGGTTAAATATTTGTACTAGATCCAGATAAAGGATATGGACAGGGGTTTGATGGGGGTGGAGGGAAGAGAACTGGCAATCATGGAGAGCTTCCCCCAGCCTCTTTGGCTTCCTCGTTTGGTCTCCAAAACCCTGAGGGGACACCATTCCCACTGGGTTTGTATAAACACCTGGGGTCCAGGGAGGCATGCGAACAGCCCAGAATTGGTAGCTACTGGGTGGCAGGGCTAGAACGTCAACTCGTGTGTGTGTGTGATTTTGTGACCGTGCTCCTCTCCCATCTGGCCAGGTGCCTGTGGGGGGTGGGTTGGTGCTGGGGACTCTGAGGCCGGAGAGAAGGGGGCAGCAGACTCACGTCTCCCCCCGTCTGTTGCAGGCACCGGCTCCAGCATCCTCTCTGCCCTCCAGGATCTCTTCTCCGTTAGCTGGCTCAATAGGTCCAAAGTGGAAAAGCAGCTGCAGGTCATCTCGGTGCTACAATGGGTCCTGTCCTTCCTCGTGCTGGGTAAGCTGGGGCTCCGAGGGGGAGGGCAGGCAGGGGCCCCCTCCCCAATATAGGTTAGAGCAGGAGCTGTGCTCTGCAGGAATCCGGAAAGAGCACCCTCCTACTTACACCTTTTGCATCCCAGATTCAGTGCTCTATCCTAGGCCTGCGGGAGGGCTCAGGGAGATTCAGTGGGAGGTGGTGGCATGGCTCCCATGTTGCAGATGGGAAATCCAGGTCTCAGAGAAGGTAAGTAACTTGTCCAAAGTCACACAGATTTGAATTCACGATAGGACCCCAAAACCTACGTTTTCCCCATGCAGACATTTTCTGGAAGACTTTACCACAAGCCAGCTCTGTGCCCTTACGCAGGTTCTGAGCTGTCTGAAAGTGAGCTTCCTCATTTTGAATGCGAGGAAAATGCAGGCCAATTCGCATGGCTTTTGTGGAGACTCAAATAAGGAGTGAGAGCAGCCAGTACAGGGCCCGGTCCCGGGGGGCCCTCACTCACCCCCGGCTGAACACAGTCCCCGGCTGCTTCCTGTAGCCCATGCAATGCCCTCTCCTCTCTCTCAGCACCTCCCACGTCAGTGCTTTGGGCGCTGCTTCTGCAAGTCCTGGTTGATGCCCTCTCTCCCTGGTTGGCATCCAGACCAGGGGCAGGGCGTCACCGATTGTGTGGGAGGAGGGGAGGCCCCATGCCTGGGGTAGGCCCCGCCCTCCCAGCAGCCTCTTCTCTTCCCCAGGCCCCCGTGTCACCCGCATAATAAGTGGCTTTCCCAGCTCACAGGCAGACAAACCTGCTGCAGAGCAGCATGGAGTACATTCCAGCACCCGTGGGCAAGTCCCTGTGGGTGGCCACTCTTCAGGACTGTCCGTCTAATGGGAGCGCTGAGCATCTGTCCTGCCAGGGGCACAGGGGCCTCGGAGACCTCATTTCCAGGCAGCTCTGTGCCGCCCCTCCCTCCCTCTGCAGGGCAGAAGAAGGGTGGCACAGAGGTGCTTTTTATCGAGTCCCCAGGTGTCCCGGGCACCAGCTGTCTTTCCTTGATGTCTCACCTCATCAGTGAGGAAATAGAAACTCACGGAGGGTCAGTGAGACTCTGAAACAGCTGGTCTTCACCTTTAGACCCAAGAGAGGACTTTAGGGGGTTCACGAACCCCTCACATTAAACGCAAAATTATATGTGACAGTTTGTGCATTTGTTTTCTGGGGTGAAAGGCAATCGCTGTCCCCACATTCTTACAGGGGCATATGGGCTCAAAGAGAGAAAGAACTACTGGTCCAGGGAATAGAGCCAATTAAACTGCCTCCCTCAGGGCTCAAGCCCCCATCTCGGCCTGCCTGCAGCTACTTATTTAGAATCTTAGAGTACAGAGCAGTGTATCCGCTTCATTTTCAGGCAGGAAGTAGGGGACCGGGGTGGGGGTGGGGGGGGGAGAGGGAGGAGGCAGCGCCTTGCCCAGCATCACAAGAGAAGGAAGTGGGACCAAGAAAAGATGCTATGAGCCTCCCAGATCCCCGCCTCGGGTGCACCAGCTCCCTTAGTCCCCATCTGCGCTGAGGAGCCACCACTTTCCCTGTTGTCGTGGGTCAGAGCGTGGCTGACGGGGAACTGGGCAGCTGGTAGAACCCCAGCCCACGCAGCACGCGACAGTCACTGGCCCCGAGCTGTAGGTTAACAATCCATCCAACCCAACCACAGCCCAGAAACCGGCCCAGCATCTTCCCAACGCCCTCATGTAGGTGGGAGCCACGCCCAGTTGGAAGGACAGGTTGGCTGAAATGCTGCTAATTATTGCCCTGAGCACCCCGCCTCTCTCTCCCTCCCTCCCGCTGCCACCCAACTCTGCTGGCAGAGGCTGCTGTGGCCCCATTGGCCTTCCTCTGGCACAGAGCCACTTCACCATTTTTCTGTGTAGACTCCTCTGGCATTCTGATCATGGCTGTCAACTTCTCTCGGTGCTTTAAAATGTGTCGTACTAAGTATTGGATTTAAAAGGAAGCCACGGATATAGGAAATTGAGGATGTTGAAATATAACTATGCACACATTAAGAAATCAAATTAGACATATAGTAACCCATATGTGCTTTTCGTTATTACAGTAAATAGATCTAGCAGCAGGACTAATGATTACTTTGATTCTCAAGTAGTGATGCGAACAAATGATTTTTCAAGATATCCGTACCTGCTATAAATGTGACAAAAACACCTGTGTTTTTTATTGGCGTCACTGTCAACAGCACTGCTCATTCTGCTGTGGTCTCTTACATTTGTCCATGAAGGAAATACTACATTTCCATCAGAGACGGGTAAAAATTAAGACGTCCTTTTCCCCCCGTCTAAGTCCACGAGTCTTTTGATGGGACATGTAACTGTGTGTTAGGTCCTCTTCACACGCCATCTCACGTGATCTTCCCAGCACCCTGTAAGGAGGTTGAGCGTCAGGGATGGGCGGTGGCCTGTGAGTGGCAGGGCCAGGGTTTCATGGAAGAGCATGTTCGTGCTCTTCACAGACCCTCTGCCGCCTCTCTGCCCTGCTCACGGGCCTGGCCTCCGGGCCTCAGGAGCTTCCCTGAGATGTGTGGGAAGGGGAGAGCGTGCAGGTGGCCCTGAGCCGTCCACATGGAAGCCAGAGGGGCCTTGGAGCAGTTGTTTACGTCTCGGAGCGCGGTGCTGGTCCCTCTGCAGCCCGGTGGCCTTCGAGGGTAGAGCAGGGAGCCCCTTGTCCGGAAAGCAGGATTAGGCTCTGATAAAGGAAGGTCATTCCGTGGCTTAGTTCCTTTTTGCTCAGTAGGCCTATCCTGTGTTGTTTTCTGGGGCTGGAGAGGTTAATCTGACCCAGTTCCAGCTCCCAGGGAGCTCAGAGACTCAAGGGCCACCTGCTGGGAGGAGTCTGGTGGGGGCGGCAGACGATGCGTGCTGTGAGAGGGGCTGTGGACACAGGGGACCAGGGGCAGTGGGACCCCCACTGGGAAAGTCCTGGGCCAGGATACGGTCTCCAGACTCTGCACCTGCTCCCTTTTCCTCCATCCAGGCTGCCTTAGCCCCTGAGTGAGGCTAGCGGGTAGGGATTCCCACCTTCGCAGAGAGCCCAGACGTCTAGGGTGGGCCTGGGGCTCAGCCTCTCTAGTCCTGCTCCCCCTCAGGAGAATTAGCTTCGAGGACAGCAGGTTTCCAGGCTGCTCAGCCCCTGGCCGGAACCTCACCGCCCCGCCCAGGCCCACCTGGAGTGCCCACCCGGCTTCTACAGGAGCTTGGATATCCGCTGACTCTTTCCCGGGCCTAAGGAAGGGGGCCAGTGGCAAACGGCTCAACCATGCGAGTGAGCCTGTCAGTGGCCTTACCTTATTATTATTATTTTTTAAATATATTTTATTGATTTTTTTACAGAGAGGAAGAGAGAGGGATAGAGAGCTAGAAACATCAATGAGAGAGAATCATGGATCAGCTGCCTCTTGCACACCCCCTACTGGAGATGTGCCCGCAACCCAGGTACATGCCCTTGACTGGAATCAAATCCAGGACCTTTCAGTCCACAAGCCGACGCTCTATCCACTGAGCCAAACCGGTTTTGGCAGTGGCCTTACCTTAGACACGGCCACTCACCAAAGCGCTCCGCAGTTTGCCTTTAACGGGGTTTCGTGGGCTGCAGATCTTCCCTAGATACCCCCTTCCCTGTCTGTGGTGTCACCCTCCCAAGCTGGTCCTGAAACACTGGACGCCTGGCCAGTCCGTGTTCACTGCCCATCCCGGGACAGTTGTGCTGCTTCCGGCCACCTTGGGGAGAGGCCAGCTCAGGAGCCGAGAGTCTGGATGACAAGGGTCTGCCGTTTCCCTGCCCTGAGATTGTGGAGAGTCTGTCTGTGCCTGCCCTCTCCCTGGGGAAACCGGGGAGGCTCAGCAGGAAAAAGAGAGTCTGGCACCCTGAGCCAGGCAGCCCTAGAGCGCCTGATCAGCAGAGGGTGGGCACACAGCATAGGCCATGGAGAAGGCACTGGACACAGGCCCGCTTCTACCAAGCATGAGGCCCCACTGCGCCAGGGGGCAGAGAAGGTATGGCCCCCTCGGGTGGAGAACTCAGAGGTGAGGTCCACATAGGGGCGTAGCATCATGTTGGGGAACCGTCTTGAAGAGCTGAAGTCTGAGCGTCTGAGGCTGGGAAATTGGACAGACCAACGCCTGCTGAGGGCATCTCGGGTTGAGCCATGAAGTAACCCAGGCTTGGCATGGCCTAGCCTTCCCTCCGTGCCAGGTGCCAGGTTATTCAACCTTCTGGGTAGCAGGCCCAGAACAAAGTGAACGCAGGAAAGCTGGCCCCAGGCAGGCTTCTTGGTATCCCGCTGGGGGGGTGAGAGGCGGGGCTGATGGGCTCCGGGGCCGCCTGGCACTTCCTCTCCTTGGAGGTGGCCAGCCCTCCTCCTCCGGGGGCAGGAATCCTTAGCGCGCATGTGCCTCTGGTGGCAGTCTGGGGCTTCTAGTTTTTGGTAAATTACTAAAGCCCGGTGCAGATGGTGGTTTGAATCCTGGCTCTGCCACTCCCTTGCCGGGCGACCTTGGGCAAGTTACCCTCCTGCCACCACCACTCCGGAGCCTCAGTGTTCTCATCTCTAAAACGGTGTCCGGGTCACCCTGCCTCACACCGAGACCATGGCTCAGCCCACGTCCCGGGGTGTGGAGGCCCATGGTAGGTCCCTCCCTTGTCCGTAGTAACTGTGCTGGGCACTGCGGTGGGGAGAGCATGCAGGAGAAGACAGAAAGAACAGCTCTAAGCACGGCTTCACAGGAAGCTGAGGTTCCTCTCCGACGCTATTGCCGGGGCAGCGTGGAGCCCACCTGTCCCTCAACACCAGGATCTCCAAGATGACCTGGGCCCTGATTTCCTCCCCAGGTTATGCCCATGGCCTTGGTGGTGCCGAGCTCAGCACCAGGGTAAATGCTCAGTCAGTCGCTTGGTGAGGCTTTGCCCCGGGGAGATGGAGCTCCCCCCCCCCCCCCCCCCCCCGCCCCGGGAGGACAGGGCCTGACCTGTGCCTCTGCCTGCCCTCCAGGAGTGGCCTGCAGCGTCATCCTCATGTACACCTTCTGCACCGACTGCTGGCTCATCGCCGTGCTCTACTTCACCTGGCTGGTGTTTGACTGGAACACGCCCAAGAAAGGTAAGAGCATGGGTCTCCTCGCCCCACGCCCTGGCCCTGGGAACCCCCTTTTTGCACAAGCTGGGGTTCCTCATGGTGGGTGTTGCCTCTTTTGATTTAACATCTTCTGTGAAAATACACTGGGCTAGGCCAGGGAGTGAGGGGAGGGGAGTTGCGGAGGGTTAAAAGCACTTCAAAGGAGCCATCCTGGTCCTCATAGGAGCTCACACTCCATCAAGGGTTTGCATAACACGAGGGTATGAGCATGGCCTGGGCCCAGTGGGAAGGGGGTGGGGGGAGGAAAAGATGTTGCATGGGGGTGGGGGGATAGTCACCCCTGTGGTTCACACTGGCTGTGTCTTGTCTTCTTGCCCAAACACCCCCTTCCCTGATCCCCACGCCCTCCCAACACTGTGTTTTGTTCTCTGGAAGGTGGCCGGAGGTCCCAGTGGGTCCGAAATTGGGCTGTGTGGCGCTACTTTCGAGACTACTTCCCCATCCAGGTAAAGTGTTTGTGTGTTATTGTGGGAGGGGGGGATGGGGTGGGAGATCTGAATTCGAGCCTTAGCCTGCCCATCCACAGTGACCACACATGCTGAGGAGAACCATGTGACATCTCCCACTGTGAGCATCTGTTTATACTCCTCCCCAATTTGTGCAGGATTTGCATAAATCGCGTTCCCATGCCCTGCTAATTCTACTGTGGCCTCTTACATGCCAAGTAAATAGAAAAAAAAAATCTCATACCAAGTAAATAGAAAAATCAAGACTTGGGGGGGAAATTCTAGTATTTCAGCCATAATGGTCAACAAAGTTGTGGTTGGACTTCATCATTAGCCCTAAGCTTCCTGGCAACCAAGGCAAAAGGGGAAACATGAAAGTGGTTGGCTCTTGTTTTCGGAAAAGAAGCAGCTTACTAGTTCCTCGGGGAAATAGGACTTGTTTTAGTACTTGGGTCTAAAAGATGTTTTAGACCTGAGACCCTGAGTGATACAAGGAGTAGGTGTCATAGCAGATATCAAGGCCATTGTCTGCCTGCCTTTCTGCGAATATTAAAGGCCTAGCTTAAAAAGTGAGGGCATTTACCAAGAGCAATACTTAAGTGATCCAAGTTCATCTGGCCCGCACCAAGGATAGCACTGAACCAAGAATAACAATAGGTGTGAGGGGCTTGCTTGCTTTGGGAAACTCCTATGGAAATAGCATTTCTCTCAGCCAGTCACCGGTGGGTCACTGGCGGTCATGGCCATGGGAATGAAGGCCCAGGAGATGTGCAGCAAAAGAAGAGCGAGAACCTAGTTCCTGAAGGGCCTGGGGAAGGCTTCTGGAGAAGCTGCCCCTAGAACTCCATCCCAAAGCGAAGCAGCACTGAAGAGGCAGGGGCAACACGGAGCGCGCAGACACCCCAGTTTGAGAAGAAGCCTGTGGCGTGGAGAGGGAGGATCATATTTTTAAAAAATGTTTTTATTGATTTTTTTTACAGAGAGGAAGAGAGAGGGATAGAGAATTAGAAACATCGAGAGAGAATCATCTATCAGCTGCCTCTTCCACACCCCCTACCGGGGATGTGCCCGCAATCAAGGCACATGCCCTTGATCGGAATCGAACCCTGGACCTTTCATTCGCAGGCCGACGCTCTATCTACTGAGCCAAACCGGTTTCGGCGAGGATCACAATTTATTGGGATACTTCTAAAAGCCAGCACCACCTCCCCCCATCCTGGCACTCTATAAGGGATACTAACTTTATCCTTTTTTTTTTTTTTTTTTTTTTTTTACATAAAAGGAAACTGAAGGTCAGAGTAGCAAAGCTTACTGAGGCTAGTGAGGGGTGGAGCCGAGATTCTAATTGCTATCTGGCCTCCAGGTCTGGGCTCCTGCCACTACAGCACACTGCCTCCCTGTGCACCGGAGCTGTGGGGAATAAACGTGGGCAGACACTCAGGCCTCCTGCATATTGGAGGACAGAGGCAGCAAAGGCCCAGGCTGACCCTGGGTGAGGCACCGGCCCTCGCAGGGTTCAGTCTCCCCTTACGAAGCAAGTTTAGGCCGAGTTGGTGTCTGGGTTTCCTTCCTGCTGCACCATGAGCTGCTCTGGGACTCCCGGTCTTCTGAGCACCCATCGTCTTTTCTCTGGGACCAACCTCTGGGTCCTGACAGAATGAATGGTGGCATGGTCTGGCTGTCGGCCTTGTCTCTGTCCCCCTCTGCAAGCTAGCCTGGCAAGGCAGAGGCATCTGGGCCCTGGTGCATCTGGGTGACTGGTGGATGGTGGGTGAGTCCAGCAGAATCCTGAAGGTTTTTCCTGCAGGGGAAAGACCTGTCTGGCCAGCTCACTCAGCACCCCAGCCCCGGCACACCCTCGCCGCTGAGGCAACCCAGCAGAGAGCAATGGTGGCAGCATGTGTGACCGTGAAAGTGTGCATGACACAGGGTGGTGTGGGTTTGCTGTCGTGAGTCAGTGAGACATCCTGGCCTGCTGCCTGGGGGAGGTGGCTGGTTGACCCCCACATTCCTCCACTGCGCCCAGTATTATGTGTGTATGTGTGTGTGGGGGGGAGGGGGGTTCCCTGGGGCCAGCTCCTTCTGTCTACCCAACCTGAACCCAGTTTTACCAGAATCTTCAGGGTCAGGGTTCTCACTCCTCCCTTTTCCTGAGGAGCCAAGGCTGTTGTTGCTAGGAGAAAGTTGCGTCAGAGGAGGATGTTGCATCACTTTGGAGGTGAGAAACAGTCCCACAGAGGGGCAAGGACTGGTCCAGGTTGCACAGCGAGTCCACCCAGCATTAGTACTGGAATAGTAAACAGGGTTGGTGGTGGGCAGAATCCAGGCCCTGGAATCCAGGCCCTGGGTTCTCTCCCACTGCATTCCCACTGCGTATTTCTCTGGGAGCGGTTCGGTCCCGGATTTCCCCGATTGGATTGAGCCCTGCTTCCTGGGTCCCCCTCTCTCTGCATTGCCATTGGAGACCTGGGTTGAGTTCTTGCTCTGTCACTCCATTCACCGAGCATCCGTTGTTGCTCCCACACAGTGCTGGGCATGGGGACACAGACGAGCCTGCCCTGGTCCCTGCCCTCAGGTGGGCTCACCACAGGGGTCTTCAAACTACGGCCCGCGGGCCACATGCGGCCCGCAGAGGAGTCTGATCCAGCCCGCCAGGTTTTTTGGGCAGTGAGCGCAGCCGAGGTGTTACAGTAGGAATTAGTAGTTCATATAGTCCAGCCCTCCAGCTCTCTGAGGGACCGTGATCTGGCCCCCACTTTAAAAAGTTTGAGGACCCCTGGAATAGAACCTGCTAGACTTTGTCACTTTCCGCTCCTGGGACCACAGGCACACTTTATCAAGCTCACTGGGCCTCATTAGTCTCATGTGCAAAACGGAGCTGTGCATATGAGAAAAAGGGGTACATGATGGTCCATTGGGAGGAACTGTGGGCTCTGTTCTCTCTCCTGGGGCCCTCACCTGAGGGGCCAGGCCCCCGTGTTCAGAGTGGCCTGTCCCTTGGGAA
The DNA here is from genome assembly GCF_964339955.1 of Pipistrellus hanaki. Lineage (NCBI taxonomy): Eukaryota > Metazoa > Chordata > Mammalia > Chiroptera > Vespertilionidae > Pipistrellus > Pipistrellus hanaki. The sequence goes on along the minus strand of NC_140511.1, from coordinate 41,237,106 downwards.
GCCTCCTAAGGCCAATCACCGCCCCCCGCCGCCCACCACCCACCACCAACCCTGATTACTATTGGTCAAAACTGGAACAGGCAGATATCCTTGCCCACTGATCTTTCTTAAAGGGACAAACAAAATCCAGTGTTCTTGTCACACCTTTTTTCCAAGAAATCAGCTGGGAGTTGGAGCCACAGGATAAGTTGGAGCTGGCCCTGGGACGCCCTGGGGCATGAGGACCAAAGCCACGTAGTGCCTTAGGCAGGCCAGGCAAGGAGTCTCAGCCTTGGCTTTGCTCTTCCCTGCAGGTGACCTTGGCCAAGCTCCTGCCCTTTGAGGTCTCAGGCTCCCCCTCTGTGAGAGGTGTTGGCCTTGGTGACCTGACATCAGGGCTGATGCTCTGTGGACTCGTGTGTGGCTCCCCCCTTTCCTCAGCCTCTTGCCAATGGTTGTGTAATAATTTTCAGCTGTACTTAGCACCCATCCGTCCTCTCTCCCTTCTCGGTGGGGCTCTTTGCTCTTTGCCACCAGAGCAGCTCGGCTGGCCCAGAGACCATCCCTTCCCTCAGCAGAGGTGGGGCTCACCTGTTGGCAGCAGCCACCGGGACTGCTGGCTGCCTGGGAGAGGAGTGGGCAGTGCCTGGGTATAGGCAGGATTTTTGGAGAGACCATGAAAGAGCCTGAGCTTAGAATCCTCTGTTTGTCCATCTGCCTCGTTTCACGGATGGGCCTACTGAGGCCCAGGGAGGAGGGCCTGCCCCAAGTTCACAAAGCGAGTCAGTGTCCGGCTGGAATAGGAACCAAGGCTGTCTGCTTCCGGACCTAGGTTCTCAGTCCCGTGTTTCTCTGCCACCGCGCCCTGCGGTGCGAGCTCAGGCAAATCTCTGCTCTTCTCTGGTTCTGAGGTGCCTTCTATAGGGTCCCAGGGTGGCACAGGCCTATCTGAGTGCTTTTCCTGCCCCGACAGGCAGGGTGTGAGGAGTGACTGCCAGGAACGTGTCCCGGGCTCACGTGGCCAGCCCCTGGGACTGAGACTTTGTCCTAGGAAACAGGCGACACAAGAGTGGGCATGTCAACAGAGCCTTTATCAGCAGTGTCCTCTCTGCAGGATGGACACTCTGTCCAGCCTGAGGGGCGGAGAGTGTGGCACCCAGAGACCAAAGCTGTGCCAGATGCCTGCGTTCTCCGGGGCACTGCACAGAGCTCCAGGGCACCTCGTTTCACTAAATGCCCCGCCAGGCAGGGGCTGGGAGACGGGGAAAATGATTGAAAGAGCCACCGGGTGATACATCTACAACCTAGCCCTGATTGGCTTCATTGGAGATTGTCTCAAGAAAATAATCAGCCCAGCCTCTGTGGCTCTGTGGTTGAGTGTCAGCCCATGCACCAGGAGGTTGCTGGTTCAGTTCCCGGTTAGATGTTTCTAACCCTCTTCCTTCCTCTCTCTGAAAACAATAAAAAACATATATTTTGTAAAAAAAAAATCTTTATTGTTGAAAGTATTACATGTGTCTTCCTTGTTTCCCCATTGACCCCTTCTTGCCCACCCCTGAATAAAAACATATTTTAAAACATGATAGACATGTAGATAAAAAATAAGGTATTTATGGAAGCATTATTTTTCTTTTTAAATAATTTTTTATTGTTGAAAGTGTTACATATGTCCCCCTTCCCTCCCCTCCATTTACCCCCACCAGCCCCCCCACCCCCACTCCAGGCCTTCAGCACCCTATTGTCTGTGTCCATGGGTTATGCACTCAAGGTCTTTGGTTGATTATCTCCCAGCCACCCACTCTCTCCTGCCTTCCCTTTGAGATTCCACACTCTGTTCCATATGGAAGCATTATTTCTGAGGGGAGTTTTGGAAGCTTTTTAAAGGTCCATCTGTAGGAGTTTGATTATAGTCCCATTACATGTAGCATGGCTGCATGATAGGATAATATAGCCATAGGAAGATACGTTACTGAGGAATTTCGGTAAGGAAAAATAGATAGGGTATGATAATACTTGTTTGGAAATTATATAAAAATGATACCAACCATATGTGATTTTGTCATTTTTTTTTTTAAAAGTATGTGTATGTTTGAGTAGAAAAAGGACTCAACCCAGAGTGATTTAGTTGGCTAGAGGTATGACAGATGCTTTTGATTTTCTTTTCTCTTTTTTAATTTTCTGTATTTTGAAAATTCTCTGTGATAGTCATTATTTTTCTAATCAGAAAAAAAAGTGATGCTTTCTGAACAAAATACCAGTATTGCCCACCCCTCTCTTCACCTTCCCTCCATCGTGTTTGTTGTACTGCTGGGTAGGTGCCTCTTGTTGCTCAGGGTTTAGGGAAACTTTACACCAGCCACCCTGCCATCTAACTCTAACCCCAGGGCAGGAGGCAGCCCCTGAGGAAGCCAGTTATTCCTCAGAGCATCCCGGGGCAGGTTTGTTGAAAGTTCCGCAGGTCAGCTGCCCCACTGCACAGCTGACCTCCCACCACCACAGTGGCTGGCAGAGCTGTTCTTGCCCTTGTCCTCCGGCCTCAGAGCCCCAGAAGAAGCTGGCTGCCTGGAAGGAAGTTTCCACTCAGGCAGGCTGCACTGTCTCTTCTCCGGCCAGACTGAGGGACTTGGACTTGACCCCAGAGGGAACTAGAGAGGTACAGGGATTGCATTGGGTTTTAGAATAGTCACTCTGCTGTGAGAGGAGGATGGCCCAGAGGGAGGGAAGACAGGAGGCTAGCTGAGTGCAGAGAAGAGGACCTGGAGTATTTGGCTGGAGAAGTAAGGGGATCAAGGGAGAAATTTCCCCTCCCCCCTGGGACTTGCAGTCCAAATGGCAGCCAACGAGCACCTGCACTGTGACCCCAGTGGTGAGGAGTCTGAGGTCAGGTGTGGAGAGTCACTCGTCCTTGAGGCCCAGAGTCCCAGGGGGGATGGCAAACCCAGTCTGTCCTGACCTTCGGGGTGTGCCTCAGGGTCCCGTCCTCCCCCTCCCCCCGGCCAGTTTCCACTCACCCAAGCTTTCCCCTGCAGCTGGTGAAGACCCACAACCTGCTGACCACCAGGAACTACATCTTCGGATACCACCCCCATGGCATCATGGGTCTGGGTGCCTTCTGCAACTTCAGCACAGAGGCCACGGAAGTGAGCAAGAAGTTCCCCGGCATAAGGCCCTACCTGGCCACGCTGGCTGGCAACTTCCGGATGCCAGTGCTGAGGGAGTACCTGATGTCCGGAGGTGAGACTCCATGGCTGCCTATCCTTACTGTGCCCCGCTGAGCCAGATGACAGATGGTCCAGGAAGCCCATACACCACCCTGGACCCGTGTTGAGAGGAGCAGCCTATGTGTCAGGGCCAAGCAGGAGAGCTGTGCATAAGTCTTCAAGATTGAACCTGGATAGTATCTTCCCTAGGAAGCCTTCTCTGGCCCCTTTTCTGGGTACCCCAGCCCCGTGCTCCCCTCTGCACAACCTGATTGTTGTCCATGGCACTATCATTCTCTCCCCCACCCCCACCGTGACCCCCAGCAGCCTGATGTACTGGCATCAGCCTGGCACCAGCACGTGGCATCAGCCTGGTAGACTTAAGACCTCAGGCAGTATTTGCTAAGTGAATGAATTACCTAAACAACCTTGTATTGTTATCCCCATTTTATAGATAAGTGAGCCAAGGCTCAGAAAAAGAATAGCTTAGGTAGGGCCATGCAACTTTGAAGGTTAGGTCTGGGGCTCAAGTTTGCTTATACATCACTGTGGGGGGTAGGCAGTGCCCCCAAAGGCAGCCCCAATGGCGTGTCTTCTCCTCCTCCCCCCAGGCATCTGCCCTGTGAACCGGGACACCATAGACTACTTGCTTTCAAAGAACGGGACCGGCAATGCCATCATCATCGTCGTTGGGGGCGCAGCCGAGTCCCTGAGCTCCAGGCCCGGCAAGAATGCGGTCACCCTGCGCAGCCGCAAAGGCTTTGTGAAACTGGCCCTGCGGCATGGGTAAGTGCCTCCGTGCGCGCGCGCACACACACACACACACACACGCACACACATGCACACACAGACACACACACTCACACACACACTCACACACACACACGTACACACTATCAGCAGCTCTGTACAAACACATACACACACACACATGCACAGGCACAGACACACACACGTACACACTATCAGCAGCTCCGTAAAAAAACACACACACACACACATACACACACACACACTCACACACACGTACACACTATCAGCAGCTCCTTGGCTCCTGGAGGCCCAGACGCCAGGAAGGCATAGAACAGACCTCACTGTCCTGTGGTGGGGGAGGGGGCTTGGAGCCCAGAGGTTCAGGCCAAGTTGTCCAAGAATAGCCTTGGCGTCTGACTAGGGCAAAGGGGAGGCCTGTGTCCCCTGAGCCCTCACAGGTGGGCGGAGAGGGCAGGAACATGCCTAGGACAGTGCCCTGGAGCCAAAGCCGCCATGCTGCTTGCAGAAGAGGGCGGCGTGGATGGACACAGCAGGGAGGCTTCCCCGAAGGGTGATGCGAAGGGCAGGTGGAGAGGAGCTGGCCAGCTTGGGTGTTTGTGACCTTTTCTAGAAAGCCAGAGACACATTCTGTGTAGCCACCTGTTAAGCACATGTCACTGGACAAAGCACATTCACTTCTCAGTCCCCTGGGATACCACGGCCACCCTGCCGGTGGTGACGTCCTACTTTCCACGTGAGGAAGCCGAGCCAGGCTAAGTGGCCCAGTAGGGGTCACGTTGTAAAATGCAGAGCTAAGCTCTCTGGACTCCAGGTGCTCTGTTTTCTTCCCTTCTCTGTGCTCTGGGCAACCCCAGGAGGAGGGCTTTGGGGTGACAGGCTCCAGCAATGGCAGACCTAGAGCGGGAGAGGATGCAGCCTACAGTCACCCACAAGTTAGGGATGGCACTAACCATTTGGGCCCCACCCACCGCTCCTCCCTGTCCTCTCAGGGCCTTACCCCAGGCTCTGGGAGAGGCTGCTCTTCAGGCCCCAGCCTGTGCCAGGCTCTGGGTACACGACCATTCAGACCCAGCCCCTGTGTTCAGGGCAGGGGGCAGTATGAAGGGACAGACAGCGACAACACGGTGTGCTGAGGACTGTGACATGGAACTGAGAAAGGCCTCGGTTGGGTATGGGACAGGGAGAAGGTTCCAGCAGAGACAGACCTGGAGGATGAAAGAGAACAGGCATGCTAAAGCAGGGCCTGCCACCTTCCCTTTGCCTAGTGCTACCAAAGCCCTGATATGCTCCCCCGTCACTAGCCGGGGGGCAGAGGGGACATATGTTGGGGACCCCCCGGGTGGTTCCGGCACAGCCCTGTGGGAGGGGAGCTCGGCTAGTGTCCAAGGCCTCTAGGACTGACAGGAGGAACCGAAGCCAGTGACCGGGGAGTGACAAGCCTGGCCTCTCCCTTCCAGAGCTGACCTGGTTCCCACCTACTCCTTCGGAGAGAATGAGGTCTACAAGCAAGTGATCTTCGAGGAGGGCTCCTGGGGCCGGTGGGTCCAGAAGAAGTTCCAGAAGTACATTGGCTTCGCCCCGTGCATTTTCCACGGCCGAGGCCTCTTCTCCTCCGACACCTGGGGGCTGGTGCCCTACTCCAAGCCCATCACCACTGTCGGTGAGTCTCCCTGCGTGAAGACCCTGAGCTTGGGGGGCCGCAGCTAGCTAGTTGTGGAGTTAGGACTCAAATCCAGGCCGCCTGGCTCTGATGTCCATGCTCTAAAGTCCAGTGTTTCCCAAAGTGTGGTATGCGTAACCCCAGGGGTACGGGAAGAGTCTGGTGGGGGTACGCGTTGCACCGGAGTTTGGTGGGGATATGCACTGCACCGTACTTAGCTGCGCCTAATTCTATGTTCTCATGAGTACGAGGAGTACTCAGCGTTACGAAAATTATAGAAGGGGTACACTTATGTCAAAAGTTTGGGAAACACTGCTAAACCATGAGGACATGTGGGGGCTGCCCTGGGGGGATTATTGGTGGAGGTGGGGTTAGGGTGATGGGGTGAAGTGTTATTCCTGTGAGCCAAGCTGTGCTCACAAACCAAGACCCAGCAGTCCTGTGCTTGTAGAGCCGGGCAGTCTCTTAGGGAAGATCCCGTTAGAGCAAAGGTCAGCAGGGGGTGTGAGTGGGGTGTGCGGCATGCTCTGGGGGTCATAGTGGACCGCAGTGAGGAGGTGACTCTTAGACTGTGAGCTGAATAGGAATTATCCAGCAAAAGAGGTGGGAGGAGGGAGTTTCTGTCAGACACAGAAGCCTAAGTGAAGTCCCTGAAGCAAGACTGTGTGGAGTTTTGAAAGAAAACATGACGAGAGCAGAGTCCTGTGAAAAGTGTTGCAAAGAACTGGCTGCACTTGGCCTTCAGCTATGTTGTGTTGGGTTTATTTGGGATCATTGTAGAGGGTTCCAAAGACTTATCTCTTGTAGGGGGGGTGTGTGTTAATGGTTCACAAGCTGGAGCTCACACGGGAGCCTGTGGGCGGCAAGCTGTAGACTGGAGGGGCCAAAGCTCACATAGACCCTTTGAATGATCAGAGCCAGGTATTCTGTTTGGTACTTGACACAGAGACTGACTTCCTGCATTTCAGGTCACATGACCTAGACTCTCCCATCCATCTCTGCTCTCTGTGAGGCAGCAGAGACATTTTCATGCTTGGGGTGTCTGGCCAGGGATGGGGTCCTGTGGGCATTGTGAAGGAACTGTTTTTTACTTTAGTAGTGGGAAGCTGGGATGCTGTGGTGAGGGTGATTTAGCCTACTTGCTTGGGAACTGAGCAGGTGTTAAGGAGAAAGGCGGAGTGCCATGGGATTTGTCTGCGAACCTCCCCCTCGCAAACAGAGCACAGAGGACCAGTGCAGGTGACCCGCGTAGAGGAAGACAAGGTTACGGTATTGATGGACGGGTCTCTAAAGCTGGTGACGCCAGAGGGGGGCCCAGTCAGGGGGCTTTGAACCCCGGAGGTCCCCATGATGGAAGCTGTGGAGGCCATGGTGATGGTCCGCGGACGGCTCCAGGCCTTCTGAAAGCATGGCGTGCAGGTGTGGGCTCTAGGCTCTGACCAGCTGCTTCAGGAGCTGAGAGACCCCACCCTCACCTTCCATCTGCTTGGCTCTTCCAGGCCTGTGGTGGAGGGGAGAAGCCCAGGAGATGATCAAACTGCTCCTAGCAACCTCTACATTCAGGAATGAGTCCTTGGAGCTGGGGCGGGGGGTAATTAGGAACCACTCCCTGCACCCTCCTTCCCAATAGATACTTGTTAGTGGTCACGATATGCCCCTTTATCCCAATAAACATTCAGCCTCGGGGAAATATATATATATATATATATATATATATATATATATATATATATATATATATATATATATACACACACACACACACACATACACACGATATATATATGGTTTGGAGGAGGGAAGGTTCTGATTTGCGTTTTAAAGTGATCCTTGGGACTTCTGGATAGAAAATGGATTAGAAGGGGCAAAATTGGAAGCCATAAGACCACTCCAGAGGCTTTTGGGTAGCCGGTGGCTTAGATGAGGGAATGGCAGTGGAGATGGAAGAGGACTTGGGGGAAATTTCAGAAATGTCTTTGACAGAACTTGGTGATGAGTTGGGTATGGAGATGAAATAGGATTAGGAGATAAAACAGTGCCCAGAAGTATGAATGTTGGTCTCCTCTCCCTCTCCCGCCTTCACCCCCCTTCTCAAACCATGCCACGATTCACAGAATCCTCACAAAGCGCCCCCACCCCCGCCCCGAGGAAGGATCGCTGTGTGACAGGCGAGGAAACGAAGGCTCAGAGAGGCAAAGTGACTTGCCCAGGGCTTTTCCAGGAGCTCCCAGCTGAGTGCCATGGGTGCAGACAGGCCTCATCCCCATTATCACTTAGTGGCCCCAAGGCCTTGGGCAGGTCCCTTCCCATGCCATTGGGCCTCAGTCCTCTCCTCTGCCAAAGGACATCCTAGGACAGAACACCTTCAGCACAGAGCCCGGCACATGGTGGGCACGTAGCACAGGGTCCCTGCCCTCAGCATCATGGTCAGCGCCCAGGGAGGGTGGGCCCAACGGCACGGACTAACCAGCGGCCTCTGCCCCTTCCCCGCAGTGGGCGAGCCCATCACCATTCCCAAGCTGGAGCACCCGACCCAGCAGGACATCGACCTGTACCACGCCATGTACATGGAGGCCCTGGTGAAGCTCTTCGACAAGCACAAGACCAGCTTCGGCCTCCCGGAGACCGAGGTCCTGGAGGTGAACTGAGCCCGCCCGCCCGCTGCCTGCCGGGAGGAGCCCGCTGCCAGTCGTTTTCTACCAAGTCCTCGAGTGCTTTTTGTTCTGTAAATTTGCAAGTGTCATGGGTGTCTGTGGGTTATTTAAAAGAAATTATAATAATTTTGTTAAACCATGAAAACCTTAGGTCTTTTTTTAGGAAGGAAAGCACTTGGACGTTTCAGGCTTTTTTTTTTTTTTTTTTTTTTTTCTCCACTTCCCATCTGTGCTGTTCTCGGTGGTGGCTGACACCTCTGGGCCTTTTATAGCTTCTCAACCAGCCCCTCTTCTTCCATTCCTGAAGTCACGGAGAGAGCGCGGTCCGGGCTGCCCGGGGAAGCAGGACGAGCCATTAGGGACCCGGGCCAGTGAGATGATTTGCTCTTTGCCCCTGGAGGGCAAGGAGCAGAAGCCGCTTCTGACACAAACACCTCTCTTCCCGGCTACCCTGACTTGCCTGCAGGACTAGTCCCTCCTGCCCAGGGGAAGCCTGGAAGGCACAGCGGTGCAGGGATGGGCATCTGGACTGTTCCAGCTTGATTCTCTCTGCCGCTTCCCCTGTCCCCAGTCTTCCACACGGAGCCGGGACTGGCCTCCGCAGAGACACTGGGGTGGTGGTGAGCCTGTGCCGAGAGCAGGGCTGTCCCGAGCACACCATCGCGTGGATTACCCAGCTACCACGTCTGGTTGGAGTGACCGGTTTTCCTCAGAGTGCTGGGGACGTGGACCCGGCACTGACCAGGCCGTGGCCGGAAGCCCGTACTTTCCCCGGTGGCCTCGTTCTGCTGAGCCCACACCCCCTCGTCTTCCTGTTGGCCGCGGAGCCTGGCCTTCGGAGCATCAGGTTGGCTTCCGGATGGGAGGCCCCCTAACCTGCGCCTCAGGTGTGTGTGCCTTTTTGGGAGGATGGGGGCCGGGGAGGAAACCCAGCCTTTCTTCCGTGTGTTCTGTTTTCTCTTGATGAGATCATTGTACCTTGTCAGACTTTTGTATATTCCTAAACAGATAAATAAAAATGAGCGTCCTCTGAGTTCTTGCTGGGGATGACATCTGACACCTGGGGAGACCATAGCTACCTGCCCAGGCCCCTTCCCCTCGCTCCGTTGGCCCACACGGCCCGGTGTGATGCATCATCTGTTGCCGTGTAACAAATTAGTCCAACACTGAATGGCCTCAAACACTGTCCACAGCTTTTATAACCTAATCTCAGAAGTGATCACCTGTCACGTTTGCCGTATTCTCTTCGTTAGGTACAAATCCTGAGGCCCAGGTCACACTCAGGAAGGTTACAGACGGAGTGACTACCGGGATGTAGGGGGCCTTGGAGCCCCCTCACAGCCTCCTACCACAGGTGCTAAAGGGCTGCTTGCTGTCCAGTGGCAGGGTCCTGGGAAGGCTGAGCTGGAAAGGCCCTTAGGCATGGCTCACACGGTGGTCCTTGCCCCTGGCCTGGCCTAAGTTATACCCCGAAGGGGAAGACCTCTGGCCTGCTGTCACTCTAGTCATTTCATGCCACACCCAGGTCTTAGGAGATGCCATCTCTCTATTCTGATTCCATTCAGTTCAGTGAGTGCTAAGCCCCTAGGAACCCTTCCCAGCTGAGACTAAAAGACCTCATTCCAACTTCCCAACTGCCTAGAAGCCTGTCCCCACCACTCACCCACCCCAGGGACTGCTTCTGTTTCAGAAGCTGTGAGTGGGCTCCTTGGGAGCAGGAACAAACATTGGAAATAGCTGGGGATATGCAGGGTGGTCAGACCTGTGACAAGATGCCCTTACCCCAGCCTGGGGTGCCTCATGGAACTGGAACCCTGAAACCTGGCCATGATGCAAAAGGTGACTGGACATTTGCCAAGAAGGAGTGGAGGGGCAGAGCAGTAAATGCTGACAGAGGAGCCAGCCCTGCTGATTTGAGGGGTTGAGAGGTGGCGGTAGAGAGGTGTCCAGGGGTCTGCCATGGGGCTTCGCTCGGAAGGGTGGGGGAGCTGGCTTCTCCGGAGTCTCTGGGTGGGCAGGAGAGCAGGTGGAGAAAGGAGGTGCCTTGGAAAGGCCCATAAAGACCAGGTCAGAGGACTGACACTTCCTGTAGGATAGAGGAAAGGCCAGTATTAGGATGAGTCTTGGCCCCATCCCAGCCCCAGCCATGACCCTCAGCCTCTGGCTCCAGGTAAGTCCTGGTTTTAACCTTGATCACCCCACAAACTTAGGCCATTCCTTTCCGTATTAATTTTTGGAGGTTGAACACCTGCACACGAGGGCATTCCACCAGCTGCCTTAGGAAGAGAATAACCGGCCCCAAACGTCAGAGGGGTCCCCTCGCCCAGCACGGTGTATGTCCAGCAGGGCTGTGCAGAGCAGAGGCCAGCTCCACTTGAAGCTGTGGGTGGAGAGCTCTAGGCAAATGCAGTGAGCATTGCCTCGGGTTGGGAGTCATTACCTTGGGAGAAGGAACTGGAAGCTACTTTTCCAGAAGACCCTCTGCCTTTGGACCCTGGAGGTGGGGCCCCAGTTTCAGCCTGAAGGTCAATTCCGTGATTCTGTTTGTGCTCCCCAGATATGGCCACTAGGGGGCACTGCAGGTGGTTCTGAGGCAAATTTCCTTGTAGCTTCCTAAGTTTACACAGTTTGACCCTTATCCAGCTCAACCCCTGGGCTAGAAGCTAGAGATTGTAAAATCGCAGACTCACAAGACCGCGAAGCTGGACAGGGGCTGAAGAGGGAGGAGGGACCCTCCCCTGGAGAGCACAACCCAGACACCCTGATTTCGTTTTCTGGCCCCGGAACAGGGAGAGCACGTGTTCCTGTTTGTTTAGGCCAGTCCACAGTCATCCAAGCAGTAGCTTCTGCAAATACAACCCTCCTTGCCCCTCCTTTTGGGACTTTGGGCTCTGGGGACAGCAGAGCCCTGTGCTCTGGCAGGGGAGACCCCCTAAGACCTCTCCCTGCAGGGCTCACAGGGAGATCCATCCCTGTGTCCGTGCCTCAGCCCTGTCTCCCGCTCCCCCAGGGCGCCTGGGCAGTGACAGTGCAGTGAGCACACCAGGGCAGGCTGCTTGGTGGGTGGGCAGTGCAGGCTACATGGCTCAGGGACTCCTCTCTTGCCGAGCCCCCAGCTGCAGGGTGATGCAGGGTACTCCCCAGGCCTGCTCTGACCTCCCAGGCCTAACCCCTGTGAGTCCAGCCTGGGGCTCTGCTTCCTGGAGCATCTGGGTTGGCAGGAGCCAGCAACTGGGTTGTCTTGCCCATATTCTAGATGCCAAAACTGAGACTCAGAGAGGGGAGCAGAGGTCCCTAGCCTCAGCCCATCTCCCCCTCAAGTCAGCCCAGCTCACAGGGGGCTACCCCAGCTGCCTCCTGGTTGCCATGGTGTCGGAAGAGGAGGAGGAGGAGATTTCTGAAAAGCAATCCAAAATTACACACCAGCTGGCCCCTTCTTCCTCACTCCCTCTCTCCAGCTTCAAAGCCTTCTTTAGTACAGGTAAGCTGTGTGTGCGTGTGTGGAGGAGGGTGGGGGGGATTCTTTACTAACTGGTACAGAGGGCCTTCCTGGCAGCCGGGAGCAAAGGTCTTGGAGACGGAGAGTCCGGGTACCAGGTTCTGGGAGCCCAGCAGATTTCCTGGGCCTGGGCTCCACGCCTCCCACAGTTCCCAGACCAGGTGGGCTGCGTCCTGCCTCTCTGCTTTTGCACATGCAGTTCCCTCCACCTGGAATGCCCTTCTCATCCTTCCAATCCCAGCTCGGCTTTAACTCCACTGGAGGACCTTCCCTCAGTCACTTGGAGCTCCCCATGCATCCTGCACACACCCAGTCACAGTCATAGCTGCTTTCTTTTTCTTTTTTCTTTTTTTTATATATTTTATTGATTTTTTTTTTTACAGAGAGGAAAGGAGAGAGATAGTTAGAAACATCAATGAGAGAGAGTCACCGACCAGCTGCCTCTTGCACGCCCCCGCACTGGGACGCGCCCCAAGGTACATGCCCCTGACCAGAATTGAACCCAGGGCCCTTCAGTCCGCAGGCTGATGCTCTATCCACTGAGCCAAACCGGTTTTGGCAACCTCTGTTTTCTTGATGCTCTCATGGGGCTGTGAGGTCTTGGGGATGCTAGCTTTGCCTTTGCACCCCAGCCCCTGGCACAGACAGGTGCTCAGTAAATCCGGAAGGAAGAGAAGGCGGGAGGGAGGAAAGGAAAGGAGCAAAGAGACACCTCTCCTAGGATTGGAGAGGATCTGGACTGTGGGCACCTGGCCCAGGGCTGGGCATGGAGCAAAGCCCACTCCCTTCCTGCCGCCTCCACTTGAGCCTGGGCTCCAGCACCTTCTGCCTCATCTGTTTTGGAGCCGGCTCAGGGATGTCTCCATCCCCACAGGCCTGTGTCTGTTGCCCATTGGGATGCAAGGTAATTCCACCAGGATGCAGATGTGCACTTGACTTCATAAGGAACTAGTGTATTAGGGAGAAAGGCCTCCATTCCCGGAAATCCCAGACTGTGCAAACTTGCAAGGGCCTGAGGGCTGACCTTAATCAGGGGTTTTCACACGGAATGCTTTCAGCAAACAAAGCCTTACCTGATGCCATTATATAAAACAGATAGAAACTAAGCTGCTTGGGGTGAAGTGGTGGGTGTTGAAGGAGACTGGGAGACAGGACCAGAGTCCTCTTTCCCCAGTAGCTCTGGGTCCCGGGGAGTGGGCGTGGGGCTTAGGGTTGGTCCTGGTGGTGGGATGGGGCAGAGAGGGAGAGCCCGGGGAGAGTTCAGTGGCCGGCATTTACTAACTGGTACAGAGGGCCTCAGCATTTCCAGAACTGCGTGCTTATGCCCGTGTGGCTGGGCCAACCAACTCATCTTTCACAGCACGAAGTCAGTCTGTACAAACAAAAATGAAAATATGTCCTTGGAAAAGAATCATAATGACTTCAACCTTTAATGTCCTCATAGTTTCTTTCTTTCTTTTTAATCTGGAAGGGATATTTTAGGGGAAGTATCTTTTGTCTAGAGGAAATATTTATATGCATTCAGCAATTCTATCAACTTCTCTTTCTTTTTCTTTTGTGAAATGCAAGTAAAATTAAATTTAAAACTGTATCAAAAAAAGCTAGACAGGAATTTAGCATTTATCTAGAGCAATTCTTCTTAATCTGGGAAACGACACAGAAAGGCAGGGGACTTACCTCTAATCACACTGCAAATGAATATTTACCACATGCCTCCTCTTGACAGGGAATGAGGGGCTTCCAAATGGAATGTCCCCTGTTCTTAGGTGTTTGTCATGTAATAAGGGACGCAGAAATTTAAAGCACTCATCTTTTTTAAAACCTGGGCCTTTTTTATATTCCTTACCTAGGTTCTAGATATCACTACTGCCCAACCTTCAGCAAAAACCAGCCAGTCTTCTTTATGTTAATATATTTTATTGATTTCAAAGAGATAGAGAGAAACATCAACCATGAGAGAGAATCATTGATCAAAAACCAGCCAGACTTTTTATTTTTTATTTTATATTTTTTACATTTTGAAAATACGATTATGGAAATCATGTTGCAAATCCCTGATATGAAATTACAGATATAAATATATTTTTAATTTTTCAATTACAGTTTATATTCAATATAATTGTGTATTCGATTTGAGTGTGCAGCATAGTGATTAGACAGTCACATACTCACAAGTGTTCCAGTGCCCGCCCGGCACCATTCATAATTGTTACAATATTGACTGTGTTCCCTGTGCTGTACCTCACATCCCTGTGACTAGTTTTCTTACTGGAGAACTGAACTTCATGGCTCGTGGAGCGAGGTCCTTGGTGCACCACTGAAATAAGCATTCTCAGAAGCCTCCACGGGAGAGTAAGATGCGGTAAGAGGCTTTATGTGTGTGGAGTTCTGTTCCTTGGGTTGTAAAGCCCCATACCCCTTAACCCAGTCCTGGAAAAGGTGGAGAAAAGCCAAAAGCAAGGGCAGTGTCCAGGACTTCCATGCTGCAGCCATGTCCGGGTTAGCATTCAGGCTAATTACAGGTCCTTTAGTCCACGTAGGTGCCAAAGCATAACCCCTGCAGCAGGAGATCAGAGAAGCTGGTACAGCAGAGAGAGAAAGGGACTCTTTGTCCCCAAGTTTAAATATTCATGTTTTGTGCCCTTGCAGTGGCCACACCTATTTGGCCACTGACTCGCTTCCAGGTGTGATTGACAGGTAAATAGGCACCTTCCCACATCACTCAGACCTTCCTGGGCATGCATCTAATCTGCCTTTGTCCAGTCCCTTCCCCATTAACCAGTGAGAAACAGAATTGGAGAGTGTTAAATTAGAAAGCTGTAGCTGAGACTGGCTTGGCTCAGTGGATAGAGTGTTGGCCTGCAGACTGAAAGGTCCCAGGTTCGATTCCAGTCAAGGGTATGTACCTTGGTTGCAGGCATTTCCCCAGAAGTAGGTGTGCAGGAGGCAGATGATCAATGATTCTCTCTCTTTTATGTTTCTAACTCTCTATCCCTCTCTCTTCCTCTCTGTAAGAAATCAATAAAATATATTTTTTTAAAAATTAGCAAAGCTGTATACACGGTGTGCCTATATTATCTAGTCTCTCCTTTACTCCTTTCCTGTTAAAGAACAACCAGATTATTACAATGGTATAATTTTGTGACTGCCAATTAGTACGTATTTTTTCACCCAGCCCTTCAATCCCCCCTTTTTTCACCCAGCCCTTCAATCCCCCCTCCCCTCTGGCAACCATCAGTCTGTTCTCTGTACTATGGGTCCATTTCTATTTTGTTTGTTCATTTATCTTATTCTTTAGATTCACATATAAGTGAAATCATATGGTATTTTTCTTTTGTCACTTATTCCACTTAGCATAACACCCTCTCTAGATCCATCCATGCGGTTTCAAATGGTAAGGTTTCATTCTTTTTCTTTCTTTCTTTTCTTTCTTTCTTTCTTTTTTTTTAATCCAGCCTCTCAGTCTTGTTGGACTCTTTTCTCCTCCTCCCTCCTTCCTTTACTACAATAGCTTCCTGTTGATGCTACTATTGAGATTTTGGTCTCTCAAACCATTCCCTCCTTTCTCATCCCTAGTAAAATATACCTGTTAGTGTGGGATTCAGCCTGTGACACTGTCATTACCAGCTACATGACCATGTCATTTAACCTCCCTGAGCCTCAGCTTCCTCATCTGTAAAATGGGAATAATCTGTATTCCTGAATAAATGAGAGAATATATGTCTATGAATGAAAAGTATTCATCCCAGGGCTTGGCCTCTAGTCCCTTGACAGGAAGTGGTAGCTGTGATTGTCGTCATCATCACACCCTCGATGGGTCTCCCTAATGATCAGAGCTCCCTGTTTCCAGGCTGCTCTCCAGTTCACTATTCCTGCTACGAGGTTGTCAGCCTTCCTTCCTTTTTTTTATTTTTAAAAAATATTTTTATTGAATTTGGAGAGGAAGGGATAGGGAGTAAGAGATAGAAACATCAATGATGAGAGAAAATCATGGATCGGCTGCCTCCTGCACTCCCCACACTGGGGATCGAGCCTGCAATCTGGGCATGTGCACTGACCAGGAATCGAACCATGACCTCCTGGTTCATAGGTTCAACCACCGAGCCATGCCGGCCAGGCCCTTCTTGTTTTAAATAAAAATTTTATTGAGATATAATTCACATATCATAAAGACCATCCTTTTATAGTAGATAATTCAATAGGTTTTAATATATTTACAAAATGGTACATCAATCACCCTTCTCTAATTCCAGAGCAATTTTTTCACTCCCAAAAGAGACCCTATGCTCATTAGCAGTTGCTCCTTATTACACACCTCTCCTCCCGCCCCACCCCCCTCAGCTAATCACTAGCCACTAATTTACTTTCTGTTTATTTGTATTGGCCTATTCTGGACATTTCATATAAGTGGAATTACACGGCACAGGCCAGGTGGCTCAGCTGGTTAAAATGTCATCCCGTACATCAAAGGTTGTAGGTTTGATTCCCAATCAGGGTACATACCTAGGTTGACAGTTTGATAACTGTCATAAGTTGGGGTGCATACAGATCAATCGATATTTCTCTCTCTCTCTCCCCTCTCTCTCTCTCTCTCTCTTCCCCTTCCTCTCTCTCGAAAAACTCAATGAAAACATATCCTTGAAAAAATAAATAAATGGAATTACACAATATATGGACTTTTGTGTCTGGCTTGTTTTGCTTAGCATAATGTTTTTGAGGTTCATCCATGATGTAACATGGATCATGAATCAAATGTATCATTAGTTATTTGTTCTTTGAAGCACAGAAGTTTTTAATTTTGGTATAATCAAAGTTTATCTAGTTTTTTGTTTGTTTATCTGTTTGTTTTATTGTTGTAGCATTTGCTTTTGTATCTAAGAAGCCATAGCCTAATCCAAGGTCACAAAGATTTGCTCCTGTCTTTTCTTCCAAACGTTTTAGAGTTTTCATCTGTTACATTGAGAGCTCTGGACTATTCTGAGTCAATTTCTGTATGTGGTTGAGGGTCCGACCTTTCTTCTTTTGCAGATGGATATCCAGTTATCTCAGCACCATTAAAAAAACAACTGTCCTTTCCTCATTAAATTGTCGTGACACTTTGTAAAAAATAAATTGACCACAAATTTAAGGGTTCATTCCTGGATTCTCAGTTCTATTCCATTGATCTATATTTCTATACAGCACTTACTGCAGTACCACACTGTCTTAACTTTGAAATTAATTGAGAAATTGGGAAGAGTCCTAACTCTGTTCTTTTTTTGAGATTATTTTAGTTATTTTGCATCCCTTGAATTTGCATATGAACTTTATGATCTGTTTAATGCCTGCAAGAGAGAGAGAGAGAGAGAGAGAGAGAGAGAGAGAGAGAGAGAGAGGGTTATAATAGGGATTGTACGTATTTGGGTTTATACATTTATAGATCAATTTGGTGAATATTGTCATTTTAGCAATATTAAGTCTTCTGGCTGTCTTTCCATTTATTGGGGGTTTTCTTTCACTTATTTATTTATTTATTTATTTATTCATTCATTCATTTATTTAATAGCAAAGGTGGAGATTTATTGAAGAATAAGTACAGACTCCCACATGGGGAGAGGAAAGAGTCCCACAGAATGGACTCCCACATGGGGGGGGGGGGGAAAGGGCCCCCTTCTTTCATTTATTTCAATTGCATTTTGTAGTTTTCAGTGTACAAATTTGCACTTTTATTAATTTTTTCAAACATTTTATTCTTTTACTGCTATTGTAAATGGAATTATTTACTACTTTCATTTTCAGATTGCCATCTTAGTGTATAGAAACACAATTGGTTTTTGCGTATTGATCTTGTATCCTGCAACCTCGTGGAACTCATTTATTAGTTCTAATAGTTTCTCGTAGCATTATTGTGAGGGTACACAGAAACTGCTCACAACAATGCCTGGCACATACCAAGTGCTCTTTTTTTTATTTATTTAAAAAAGCTCCTCAATTTCTCTTTGACTATCATGACCTTAACAATCTTAAAGATTAAAAGGCCAGCCCTGGCTGGGTAGCTTAGTTGGATAGAGTGTCCCTGACCTGGACACATATAAGAATCAACTAATTAACTGCCTGACCAGCATGGCTCAGTGGTTGAGCATTGACCTATGGACCAGGAGATCACAGTTCGATTCCTTGTCAGAGCATATACCTGGGTTGCGGGCTTAATCCTTAGTGTGGGGTGTGCAGGAGGCAACCAATCAATGCTTCTCTCTCATCATTGAAGTTTCTATTTCTTTCTCCTCCCTTCCCCTCTGAAATCAATAAAATTATATATTTAAAAATCAGCCAATTATATCTATCTATCTATACCTCCCTCCCTTCCCTTCTCTCTAAAATCAATTAAAAAAAAGATTACAGACCAGTTATTCTGTAGAACACCATTTAACTTTGTTATGTCTAATCTCATGATTGGTTCCGGTTCTCCATCGTTACCAGAACTATCCCAGAAGTTATAATGGACTCATTCTTTCCCTGTATCCTATCTGGTGGCACATGATTTCAATTGCCCCACAGGGGATGTTCACTTTGATCACTTGATTAGGGTGGTGACTGTCAGGGTTTTATCTTTTTCCATACTTTGAGACCATATAATAATATCTTTTCTCTTATGAAGAAGTTCATTATTGATTTATATTAATAAAGACTCACAGATCCCTATTTTATTTAATGAGCTATAAACTGTTCTATCATTATTTTGATGCTCAAACTACCCCAGATTAGCCAGTGGGGGCTCCTCTAGACTGGCTTCTGGGTCTTTTTTACATATCTCCAGGTTTTTTTTTGTTTGTTTTTGTTTTGTTTTTGAGTATTCCTTTCTTTGTGGCACAACTAGATGTCCTAGGATCATGTGATGGCCTAGGATCATGTTGTACTTTTTGTGGCCCAATCTGGAGACTCTTCAAAAAGAATCTTGGTTCCTCTTAGTAGAACCAAATGTGTCTTGTAGATAAAATAGTGTTGGCTTTGTAGTGGAGGCTGATATTTAGAAACCAAGATCTGGGTAATTTTAATCTACCTCCACAAGGTTCATTTTAGTTCTCTCCTTGTATTTGTAACACTTTTTGTCTGATAGAGAGAAAACTTGTAACGGGACAATCAATTGGTCCAGGCTGCCTGTCACTACTTAAGCCAATTAAGCAGAGACAGGGTTGAATCATACGAGCATTTATTCCAGTAATACCGGCAGTATGGGAGAGCAGTAGATTATCCACAAAAATCTGCTCTGCAGCTCCCCATAAGCCAGCTGCTTATATAGGGTGGGACAAAGATTAGATGGAGAAGTAGGGTTTACTGGCCTTGGGAAGTGGGAGGCTGGGTGGGACTCCATTTTGGGGCTACGAGGTTGTTAATCTTTCCATGATAATAGGCAGTTCTTGAATGAGAATTGTTCCACATTTGATTCCCAGGTCCTGGGGGTGTGCAACTCCCATCTACATCAGACTGTCCTTTCTTTTTCTTTTAAAAATTATTTTTAAATATTTTTATTGATTTCAGAGAGGAAGGGAGAGGGAGAGAGAGATAGAACATCAATGATGAGAGAGAATCATTACTGGGGATCGAGCACACAACCCAGGCATGTGCCCTTGACTGGAATTGAACCTAGGATCTTCAGTCCGCAGGCTGATGCTCTATAGACTGAGCCAAACCAGTCAGGGAAAAATGTCCTTTCTTTAACCATCACAAGACAATCATGGTTAACAGAGCATGATTATTATTTCCCATAACCATAGCTAGTCATCAATATTCTATTTTTGCCCCTAACAGACTGGCTGCCATTATCCTGTTAAAAAACAAGACAACAGGCCCCAAATGGAGTCATTTATGCTAGACTCCACATCACCAAATGGAGGCTGAACTTAATTATAATTTCAGCCTCTCCCAGAAATGGAATCTTAAACCAGTCCATCAGGAATCCCCTGGTCAGCATCAGTGAGATAATCTGCCTCATAGACCTCTGCCATCATCCCCTAAGAGAAAGTAACCTTCCACAACCCATCAGCTTTTTGCTAGAACTTTCTTGTTCCCACTCCCTTCTGCCTATACATGCCTGTGCTTTTCTGTCTGCTGGATGGTATCTGATTCATGAATCACTGAGTAAAGTCAGTAAGATCTTTAAAATGTATTCAGTTCCACTTTTTAAAAATCCTTACTATATTTATTTGACCAATCCCTGTGTTAGCAATCTATCTCCCAGTGTTGCCATTGTTCTCCATCCAACTACCATATTTTACTTTCCTCACCAGGGCTGGCCTCATGGGATTTGGCCTGTGTAGTTGCCCTGGACTCAGTGCTTAGAACAACCCATGCTTCATTTATGCTGTTACCTTCTTGGAATTCCTTTTTTTTTTTTTTTTTTTTAACAAGCAATGTTGTGTTTTCCATTTGCACGGGGTCTCACAAATTATTGAACCAGTCCTCTTCTCATCCTGCTTGGACTCCAGGAGCCTCTCACCTGGACATACTACTTACCCACCCCAGGTGAGTCTCAACCTTGTGCCAGGCTCTCCCCCTGCACTCACTTTTTGCCCTCGCTCTGGTTCTGACTCCCTGCTCTGGGCCACCACACTACCCCTCACCCCATGCTAACCCTGACCTAGCTCTCAGATCCACCCTACAGGCTTTGGACTAAATTATTTAGAAAGAGAACGAAGAAGAACTGGGTAGAGACTTTTATCCTTTGGATTATTTTTGTACCTACTTGGCTGCTGATGAGAGTAAGAGTCTCATCCTTGCTGTAAATTTCAGGTTTCTAAATAGTGTATTCTACTTAATGCAAGCTGGATGGGCTGGGGCAGTGGTTGGCAAACTCATTAGTCAACAGAACCAAATATCAACGGTACAATGATTGAAATTTCTCTTGAGAGCCAATTTTTTTAAATTTAAACTTCTTCTAATACCACTTCTTCAAAATAGACTCGCCCAGGCGGTGGTATTTTGTGGAAGAGCCACACTCAATGGGCCAAAGAGCAGCATGTGGCTCACGAGCTGCAGTTTGCTGACCACAGGTCTGGGAAACAAGAGTCCAGGAGAAAAGAGATCTGGGTTCACGATGTGCCACTAAGAACCATATGACTTTGGGTAGCTCATTTCCATTTTCGGAGCCTCTTTTTAAGCTGCTGAAGAACTGAGGACACAATACCTACTTCAAAGAATCCTATGGGGATTGACCACAGTAATATATATAAAATATTAAGTAAAAGTTAGTTCTCTCTAGCCTACAGGACAACCGGAAATAAATGTGCCTAAAATCATCAGCCAATAGGCTGCCAGCCCAGAGAGCTCTTGTGTTTTCTCCCCACTGGCTTGGAGCTCTTCCAGTCAGTCACACCACTGTATACCCAGGATGCTCATTCTCAGGAACCTTGGGAAACCAGGCCTCCCTGGGCAAGGGAACAAGGGAAAGCATGCATCCTTTGAGCCCCTTTATTTCCAAAAACTCAGCCACATTCCTTTGTTCTAGTTGTCCTCTAACTCAATGAAGAAAAGTCACCATTTATCGGTATCATTTTCACTCCTCTCCAATCCTTGAACTTGCTCTTGACACTGTAGCCCAAGTGGCATTTCTAAAACATAAATCAGGTCATATCTCTCCCCTGCTTAGACCCTTTAATAGTTGCCCATGGACCTCAAAGACAAACTCCACTGCGGCTGCAACAGCTGCCAGGATCCGGCTTCTGCCAGAATCTCCGCCTTCATTCTGTGTCATATGAAATAAAAAATAAAAATGATACTGAACTGTAAAATAAACTGAAGGAGGTCTTTGATTTAATTTTGCAATATCAATAATTTTTTTCTTCTTTTTCTCCTCCCTCTCTCCCTCCTTTTCTCCCCTCTTCTCCCTGGCTGCCTCTCTCTGCTTGCCTTTCTCTGATGACTCCTGATTGGCCTTCTCTCTTAGTTCCTTCAGTGTTCCATGCTCCTTCTTCAGGCTGTTCCTTCAGCCCCAATTGCACCTCTTGTCTCACTTCCCTTTGTTGTCCAGTTAACACCTACTCATCCTTTAGCATTCCTGGAAAAGTCTGAAGTTCCCAGGGAAAGCGTTCTCAGGGCAGTTCTGACCAAGTCAGCCCCCTGGCTTAGATGCATTTATATGCAATGTGTGTCACCCAGCTAGCCTGTAAATTCACATGTTCATGTACTCACATCACCACGTTTATGGGCCATGACAGTGTGACAAACAATGGCATTGAAGAACATCCTCTGACTCAAGGCAAGAAGCCCAAGTCTTCATTTCTGCTTTGCCCTAAACTTTGTGTGACCTTGGGCAAGCTGATTTCCTCTCTATGGGGCTGTGTCCAGTGGGGGAGGTATGGAGGCCCTTGCCATCCAGACATTCACTTCCTCAAGCATTCACCCATTCATTCACTGATTGTATTCATTCATTCTGCCAGTCATTTATCATGGAAGCTAAGCAAGCCTGTCTTCTGGGTCAGGATGCCAGGGAATCAGAACAAAATCAAAAGCACACTGGGCAAGACAGACATACAGCACTTAGTATACAACTAGGTGGATATAACATGTACTAATGGGAGGTCAGGCAGCTGCTGTAGGAGCCTGGAGGCGGTAGCAATCGGTTCAGATCTAGGGTGGATTTTTTTGAAAAATGATCTTCAAGGTTGGAAAAAGGCAAAGAAATGCTGCCCAACAACTTGCCTTTCAGGTTTGTTGGGTGTGTGCAGGCTCTACGGGGCCGGCTTTTTTGCTTTATTATTTTCACTTGGCTTTCCGTGAGAGTCTTGCTCCTTTGGTCCTGCCCCTTCAAAGCTGCCTCTCAGGGGCTGCTTGAGAATCTTTCTAAATGACTTCCTGTTGCCTAAGAGTAAGCCCTCGTTCTTTAGCCTGGTAGCAAGCTTCCTTTCACCAGGCCCTGTCGAGCCTCTTTGCCTCTTGCTCCCCTGTGTGACCTTTGTTTCAACCCTGTTCAGATATGCAAATGCCATGGCCTCTGCCCCAGTGCCTTTGCTCATGCTGTTCCTCCAGAATAGAATAATCTTTCTCCTCTAGAAAGTCTTCCTACACAACACACCTCGGTTAGCAACTTCCTTTTCTATGTTTCCGTTATTCTTGATATACCATGGCAATGACTGCACTTACCACTTGGTACTGAAATTATCTGCCAACCTCTTAAATGTAGGGATTCCATCTGCATGAATTCTGTAATCCATGTTCCCCAGGCTGGGCACCTGGTAAAGGTCTGATGGATATTTGACTACATAAATGAGTGGAAGAAAGAGGACTCTGTTGAGAGAAAGGGGATAGATTTTAATTTAATTAAGCTTGATGCATCACAGACCAACCAGCCCTATCTTGCTTTTATTTACTCCATGCATCATGTCCATGAGATCTGGAGTAAAGAGGGAGGAGGAAGAGGAGGCACAATGGATTGGGGTAGGTTTGCCTTTGTGGCCCTGCAAACTGAATGATTGATTTTAGTACCCAATATGATAATAAAATTAGCTGTTAAAACACCAGCCATCCCTGAACTAAACAAATCTAACTCCCTGTTGTTCATCTATCAAACTCCTAATCTGCGAAGCCCTGGTGGAGTGGGCTGCTTTGTTAACCCTCAAGCGTGATCCTTCTTCTATTATTGCATGCATATTGTATTTGGCCACCTTAGAACCCATGCTCTGTAAATTTGGATACAATTTTCTGTAGGGGATATATAGCACTGCATACATTTACTCTAAGTGATTAAAATATTTTTATGTTGCAACAGATACAGCCTTAGTATGGAATAAGATCTAAAATGATACAAGAATTTTCAGAATGAAATAGGACATATAGAAATGATAGGAAGCCTTTATTGAACACTAAATCCAAGGCACTGTGTTCAACACTTTCTATGCATTACCTTCAATATTTTGCCAACAGTTGACTGCTTCTGTTCTCTGCCATGTTCCCAGCGGTGAGAGTTCCAGCCCTCCTACTGTTTGTGGCATGTGAGTGGGAAAGTTTGGGAAGGGTTGTTTACTCGAGGCCCAATAATCAGCCTGTTGCCGAGTCGAACCTCAGTAAAGGCTGGAGAAAAATGGATCCCATTCTCTCTGCGAGAATATCCTTTTCCACCTCCCTGCCTGGTGAATTCTTATTGGTCCTTCAATACCCAGTTTAAATGTTCCCTCTACTGTGAAATCTGTTTTCTTTGGCTCCCACAGCCCCTGAAATTCTCTCAGACCCAGTACCCAGCAACTGGATTATCACTCTGCTTACTACTGGTGTTTACCATTGGCTTCCCTGGAAGGAAAGCAGCTCCTCTAGGGATGAGTCTGAGTCTGACTTTGCAGCACCTAGCAAAGGGCTTGACACAGGGAAGCTTTCAATGAACATTTGTTAAGTGAATGAAGTAGTAAAGTTAGCGAATATTCAGAACTGACCCCCAAAAGAAGAAGGGATTCTGTGTTCCGTCCGTCCAGGCCCATTGTCTTCACTTGTGCAGCAGGTTGAATGATGCCCCCTTCCCACTCTGCCCAAATGAGTCCATCCTCTACCAGGGGTCTTCAAACTACGGCCCGCGGGCCACATGCGGCCCGCAGAGGAGTCTGATCCTGCCCGCCAGGTTTTTTGGGCAGTGAGCGCAGCCGAGGTATTACAGTAGGAATTAGTAGTTCATACAGTCCAGCCCTCCAGCTCTCTGAGGGACCGTGATCTGGCCCCCACTTTAAAAAGTTTGAGGACCCCTGGATCCTGTGAACATCACCTTCTTTGGAAAAAAGGATTTTTGCACTTAAGGATCTCAAAGTGAGAGGTCAGGGTTATCTGGGGGGGACCCTACAATCAAAGACAAGTGTCCATGTAAGAAAAAGAAGACACGGGAAGGAGAAAAGGCACGTGAAGGTGAAGGCAGAAATTGGAGTTATGCAACCACAGGCCAAGGACCTCCTGGAGCCACCAGAAAGAGCAAGGAAGGATGCTCCCTGAGAGCCTCCCGAGAGAGGGCAGCCCTGCTCACACCTTTGTTTGGGGCTTCTGGCCTCTGGAATTGTGAAAGAATAAATTCATGTTGTTCTAGGCCAGTGGTCAGCAAACTCATTAGTCAGCAGAGCCAAATATCAGCAGTACGACGATTGCAATTTCTTTTGAGAGTCAAATTTTTTAAACTTAGACTTCTTCTAATGCCACTTCTTCAAAATAGACTCGCCCAGGCTGTGGTGTTTTGTGGAAGAGCCACACTCAAGGGTCCAAAGAGCCACATGTGGCTCGAGAGCCTCAGTTTGCCAACCATGGTTCTAGGCTATCCAGTTTGTGATAATTCGATATAGCAGCCTCAGGAAACGGATTGAGCTTGGAAACAGAAAAAGTGTTTTCTGTGAAATTCCACCAGATCATGGCACTACGTGAGTTGAGCCGGATGAGATTTGGGATTTTTTAGCTACTCCCTTCTCAACAAACACCTGACCACACACTCTAGGCTCTCGCCATGAGGAACCACTCTGTTTCAGAATAGGAGACAGTATGTCATTCATGTTAGCCAGCTCTGGGGTCAGATCCAAAGTATCTTTAGGCTTCTGAGCACCCTGGAAAGATAGTATGATTACCTTTTATTACAATCTTTTTAGTGCAACTATATGTGAGGTCTTGAACTAGGCAATTTGCATGTGATGACTTACTTAATCCCTACAGCCATCCTATTACTATTTATAGATGGGAAAACCAAAGCTAAGAGAGAGGAATTGGCTTGCCTAGGAACACATATTTAGAAGGTGGCAGAGCCAAGATTCCAGACGTGCTTGATTCCTGTTGTTTTTGACTTTAAAACACTGAGTTCTTTGAGCTACCATCAGTCCATGTGGTGAAGAAATTCATAGTGGGGTGAGGTTGGGGGCTTGGGGAGTAGGGTAAAGGCAGCTCAATATCCTAAAGAATGATTCAATGCCATTTATTATAGACACAATTCCTCTAAACACTATCACTGTTATCAAGGAATCTTCATGGAAGAGGTGGCGTTTAAAAACACTGGGAATCCAGAGATAAATGACAAGGTTCCTTTTCTTGAGGAATTCAGTACATATGTGTGTCTACATATGTATATTGCACATATTAAAAGACAATGCAATAGAATAATCAGGAATATGGTGGAGACAAGATTACTAACCAGGGCCCCAGAATGAATCAGAGAAGCCTTTTGGGAGAAGGAATCCCAGCTCCAGATGAGATGTGGTGGGTAAACATTCGGAGAAAAGTAGCGAAGGTTTTCTAGGGACAGCAGAAGCAACCCCCTCATAGAGATGAAACAGAGAACTGGGCGCCTGGCATCCCCTGTAGCTCCGTTCAGCAGTTAGAGGCGTGCGAGGAGGGGCGTGGGCCTGTGGGTTCGAGTTGGTCTTGGAAGAGCTGGTGGGACTGCCCGACAGGTTTCTGCTCTTCACGCATCCTGCGTGGTGCCTTTCTGCCAAACCCGGGTGAGACCTGGGGCGGTGCTTCCTTTTCAGCCCCCGCACGTTGACGGCAGCACTCAAGGAAAAGAATGTTTAGGGAGCCTGCCACTAAGTGCAGACCAGCCGGCAGTGAAGGTCTGCAACTATCCCCACCCACCAAGCGGGAAGGGTCCCCCATCCTTTTCGGGAGGCTGGTTACTATGGCAACTAGGTTAGGGCGGAAGTGGCTCCGACTCTCACTCATCAGGTGACTTGCTCGCCTCCAGCACGTGACGCCGAGCCCAGGCGCACTCTGTACTTAGCCAGACCCCGCCCCTCTTCTTTTACTGACAACTGACAGCGACCCAGAGCAATGGGCTTTGCGGTTCTGACAGGAGACCCCGCCCTGTGGCAGGGAGAGAACCAATCAGGCTTGGGGGGAAAAAAGAAGCACCGCCCCAGGTCTCACCCGGGTTTGACAGACGCCTTTGAGGCCAGCCTCGGGTCCCTCCGCCCCATTCCATTCGGCCGGCGGAAAGACAGACCTTTGACCCAATAGCGCGCCTGCTGCCTGTGGTTGGGTCCCGCCCCTAGAGGGGATGAACCAATCAGCGCGCCGGGTCTCGGCGGGTCGGCGGGGGTTGCACTGCGGTAATATGGCTCTTCCTTAGGCAGCGGCGGCGGCGCGAGGTGGGGAAGAGCAGCAGCGCTGCCCCTCCGGCGGCGACGGGTGCCTGGGCTGCAGGGGCTCTGCGGGCGGGTCGCGGCTGAGCGGCGGCAGCGGATGCCGGAGGAGCGCCGGCCCCGCCGCCTGGCGGACCCCGGGTCAAGATGAGCGTCTCGGCGGCGTCGATCGGGGGCACGGTCCCGCCGCCGCCCCCGGGCCCGGCCGCCGCCGCGCTGCCTCCCGGTGCCGCCGCGCGGGCCCTGCATGTGGAGCTGCCTTCTCAGCAGGTAAGCCCCGCGGGCTCGCCGCGCTCGGGAGGAAGGGGATCCCGTGGGCGGCGGCGGCGGCGGGCTGTCCCCGTGCCGGCGGGAGACCCCGGGAAGTGACCGGGAGAACTCGGGGGGCGGACGCGGTGTTGTGAGGGGAGGGATCCGACGATGGCCGGTCCTCGGGGAGACCCCGCAGTCCGAGCAGAAGCCCCGTTACTGGAGTTGGGCTGTGTGGAGGCGGGAGGGAGCCTGTGACACTCCCGGGGGGCCGGAGCCCGCCTGTCACCCGGGCGGCTGGGGATTCCCTTGCGGAAACCCTCACCCCCCTCATCCCTGGAGGACCGGGCCCGGGGAAGCCCTGTGGTCCCGCCGGAGTCTGGGACCGCGCTGCTCCTTTCTCTCCCCGCCGGCGGAGGAGCCAGTCGCTATGCTTTCCTACCGGAGAAGCGAGCAGCCTTGACGGTGTCTAGCATTTACTTTTATTCTCTCCTGATGATGAGCTGCCCCCCTCAGCTTCCCAAGAGAAATCTTTTGAGACTTTGGGGTTGCCTTCCTCATCTCAGACCCCCTCCCAAGGAACGCATTTTAGCAATGGAAGGAGGCTCTTTCCTATCTCGTTCCTTCAAACGAGTAACTGTGGAAGGGGGATTCGACGTATATCCATGTCCCCATTCGTTTGCAAGAGCCTGATGGCTTCTTGGGTCCACATTTTAGGGAAAGAGATCTGAGAAAATTTGTATCGCTCACATATCTGTAAAATACTCCTCCCCTCCTTCTCTCCCTGGCCCCCCACTTCCTTCTATCCCCCGAGAGGAGACTTTGCAGGAACATTAGCTTTAGAGAAAGTTAAAGAACCTTGCATCCTCTCTATTCCTCCTTCCAAACAGAGGACCTCAGAAAAGCTGTCCGCTGTTGAGAGTTTACCTTGTTGGGTTTGTGCTCTGTGCGAAATGGCTGGTAGTTCATTTAATTCTCACAACTCTGTGAAATAAACTATTTTATTAGTCCCATCTTGTGGAGTTTGGGAAACTGAAAGCTTCATGCAAAACCGCTTGTTCAAAGCCTAGCGTTTAGTGGGTGCCAGCGCTGGGTTGCAGCATCCAGCGTCTGACTCGAGCCCATGCGCGTGGTTTAGACCTTGTGCAACTACCTTCACACAGGACAGAGCATGTTCCTTCATACCTTTTCTCCAGCTTTCGGTTTCTGACCTAGTACTTGGGAAAGGTCCATAAAGAGGAAAGCAGAGGTTGGAGGCAGAGGGTGGATGAGAGATGGATCTGAATACCGGAAAGTGTATGGGGGTAGGATGGGGAGAGAAGGGGCTGCTAAAGGGAAGAGGGGATTTGAGATAATAGTGGTGGCCAATGAGCTGAATTGTCTGCAGAAGCAAGGTAGGGGTGTGTGTGTGTGTGTGTGTGTGTGTGTGTGTGTGAGAGAGAGAGAGAGAGAGAGAGAGAGAGAGAGAGAGAGAGAGAGAGAGAGAGAGAGAAAGTGGGTTTAAAAGCCTGGGATAGTGTGTGCCCTGGTTTTGTGGTGCTGTGGGAAGCGAATTTGTGGAGAATATTAGGAGCTTGAGAGGAGTGAGGTTTGGATTGTATTTATGAGGTGCTGGGAAAGAGTTCAAGTATTGAGGGGAGGGGAGACTAACCTCTGGAATGAGTGTTGATGTGAACGCTATGTGTGTGGGTGAAGAGGTGGATTTTGAGGCTGGATACTGGGAGAGGCAGTGGTGGGCACTGTTACAGGCAGCCTGGAGAAATCCTAAGCCAGTGTTTCCCCCGGGGGTACGGGAAGAGTTTGGTGGGGGTACGCGTTGCACCGGAGTTTGGTGGGGACATGCACTGCACCGTGCTGAGCTGCGCCTAATTCTACGTTCTCATGAGAACGAGGGGTACTCAGCGTTACGAAAATTACAGAAGGGGTGCACATGTCAAAAGTTTGGGAAACACTGTCCTAAGGAGTTGAGGACCTAGAGAGGTTTAGTTTGGGCAAGCTTTGGGAAAATGTGGAATTAGGAAAGAGGAAGCATCATTTGGTTCATAGAGTCTGCTCTTTGATAACAGTTCACCGTTTAACATTTGAGGAAATAACCCTAACGTGCTGTCCATGAAAGAAATTCAACTGCGTTTTAAAGTGTTTATTAAATTTTGGGATTTGTGATGGGGAATACATACAGTGACTTAAGTGCCCAGTGAATGCCGTATGAGCGCCAAGGATGGTATTGACGGCCTTCTGAGGGCGTCACCCTTCTCGGATTCTTGGAAGGCACCTTATGGTGTAACAGAAACACTTTCACTTTTGCAGTTGATATTAATTTAGCTTTCTGGATCCAAATGCCCAAGTTTTTGGGGTTCTAAATATGTAACATTAAAAAAGAAACATTTTTGTTAAATTGTTATCTGTATATAGTAAACTGCACTGGTTACTAGTATACAACTTGATGAATTTTAAGTATACATCTTGATGAATTGTCACAAAGTGAACAGTTCTGCAACTACTTTACCTGGATTAGGACATACATAATTATTAGCCTTCCAGAAGTCCCCTTTATGTTCTTCCCTTCTCTCTCCCCTTTTCTCCGAAGGAGTCACTATGCTGGTTTCTAACACGAGAGATCGGTTTTCGCCTATTCTTGACCGGTCTATGAATGGAATCATGCAAAATGTATGATTGTGACTGGTTTCTTTTGCTCAGTATTGTTTGTGAGAGTCATAGGATGTGTGTGTGTATAAAACTTTCTGTTAGCGTTAATTCATTGTCTTTTTATTTTTGCCTGTGGCTTTTGCAAAATTTCAAAGGCTTAGATAAATTGGAAATCCAGTTAATACCTTTTGGCAATCATGTAATTTTAATAGACCCCATGCTATTTAATAAAATGTTAATATTTCTAAACAAGCCAAACCCAATTGATTTAGGATTTCTACTAAAGTTGACTACTTCAAAGCATAGATCCAGTGGTTCCCCAGCCTATTTCTAAGGCAGAGTTTTTCAACTTGGGCACTGTTGGCATTTTGGGTGGGTAGATGGATGGGGCTATAAGATTTTTAGCCCCACTCCTGGCCTCTACCCACAATGTACCAATCGCACCTGCCCAGTCCTAGCAATAAGAAAATGTATCCAGATGTTGCCAAATGTTCCTTAAGGGGCAACATTACTCCTGGTTGAGAACTACTGTTCTCAAGTATACTTTCATTTTAAGATAGAGAGTATCACTGTTATTACTATTCATTTATTCTTTTTTACTTTTTAAAGATATATTTTATTGATTTTTACAGAGAGGAAGAGAGAGGGATAGAGAGTCAGAAACATCGATGAGAGAGAATCATCCATCAGCTGCCTCCTGCACACCCCCTACTGGGGATGTGCCCGCAACCAAGGTACATGCCCTTGACCGGAATCGAACCTGGGACCTTTCAGTCCTCAGGCGGAATGCTCCATCCCTTGAGCCAAACTGGTTTCGGCAGTTATTACTATTCATTTATTCTATTCTTCATTAATCTCTTTGCTTCTAATGACAGTAATGCTATAATAGATTAGTTCCAGAAGTATTGTACTCCCCTCTCCCCCCATCTGCCTTCAGAAAAAAGACTTATTTTTGCTGAAAGAAAGCTAATAAATTATGTATAATACCTAATTTATTTGTCTTATTTTAATTTACTTGCCTTAAAAAAAACACTGAAAAACTTTAGTTAAGACTTTATAAATCCTGATTCTTTATATGTATGAGTACTAACTGCAGTCTGATAGCTGCTTGACTATCAAATGCAACTACTCCTTAGTCTTTGCCTCCTTTTGCTTCTCTGTGATCTTATTTTAGCTGTAATTTCAGTATGAACCAGTCACATTTTGACGACTGTTTTTGCTCTGTCATTTTTGGTTGTGGTTCTTAATTACCTAGTGAAGACGAATTCATTTGAAGAATAACTTCCTTTACATCCTTACAGTTAGGAGTTTTGAAATAAAAAGTGTGTTTTGTGATAGAGACGTTTAATACTTCCCTAAAAGTTTAATTGAGAGCATTTCTTTCCTTCCTAAAGACTTCCTCACTTGCGTATAACTTAACTATGTTTCTCAGATATTTAGAGTGGGTGTGCTTTTTAGTGATTGCTTAGTGACCCCTTTTTTTGGGCGGGGTCACATATTTCTTTAAGATTTGGTAAAACCTGTAAACTCTTTCCTTAGAAAATGCACTTATATACATACATAAACACAATTTTGCATGCAGGTTTGGTTTTCTTGAAGTATAAATAGAAGAGCTCAGATTAAATAATTCTAGCTTACTTTAACCCCTTTAAAAAAATTTAAAAAGATTTTGCAATTTAATATTATTTTTCTTAGTTGTCCATGTATCTATCTATCTATCTATCATCTATCACATTTTGCATAATAATATTTAGTTCCTAGTATATTTAACCCCATTTGTAAACTTTTGGACTCCAATTTTTCTCTATTACATTGTTGCAATGAGTATTCATATATAATTTTTGTAGGGCAAATTTAGAGCAGTGAAATAACTCAAAGGAGGTATATATGTGTGTATACATACACATATATAAATAATGTATTTTATATATAACAATTTTAGCTTTAGAAAATATTAGCAGTTTCCCCAAAAAGGATATGCCTATTACACTGCCATCAAGTTATGAGAGGACCTGCACCTTTACTTTTTGTCAACTTTGGGCATCATAAATCACATAAATCATCTCAGTGTTTTCCAACCCAATTTTTTTTTTAAAATATATTTTATTGATATTTTACAGAGAGGAGGAAGGGAGAGAGATAGAGAGCCAGAAACGTCGATGAGAGAGAAACATTGACCAGGTGCCTCTTGCTCACCCCCTACTGGGGATGTGCCCGCAACCAATGTACATGCCCTTGACCGGAATCGAACCCGGGACCTTTCAGTCCGCAGGCCGATGCTCTACCACTGAGCCAAACCGGTTTTGGCAAACCCAATTTTTTTATACAGGTTTTATATATGTATTTTACCTACATATACATATACATATACATATACATATACATACACATAGAGGGGTAGACAAAAATAGATTTACAGTTATGAGTACACAAACCAGTTTATTATATTATTATATATTAATTGTATTATTTTCCATATGAACAACTGTAAGCTGACTTTTGCTTATCCCTTTATTTTTGTTATTTGAATGAGCATTTCTTTAATTATTAGTTATATTTTAATACCTTTATTTTTTATATCAAGCACTATGTTAAGTATATTATCTCATTTATTCTTATACAACCCTATGAATTTCAGTACCTTTACACAGATTTATGTAGCATTTCTTTAATGAATTGCTTGTTCATATCTTTGGCATTAATTTTTCTGATTGCTTACTTATGTTTTTCATTGATTGAAGAACATTTTTTCTTGTCCTTTTTTTGAAAGGAGGTGGGGTATATTAGTGCTATGAGCCTTTATCTTCCTTGAATTTTTTTGGAGAAGTGAATGTCTTTATTGTTACTCTTTTGTCTGGCTACCATCTCCCCTGCACTTACTCTGCTAACTGTAACTTACTACCTTACCCTTTGTT
The DNA here is from genome assembly GCF_964339955.1 of Pipistrellus hanaki. NCBI lineage: Eukaryota > Metazoa > Chordata > Mammalia > Chiroptera > Vespertilionidae > Pipistrellus > Pipistrellus hanaki. Next base: position 41,204,465 of record NC_140511.1, on the reverse strand, counting down.
TAGGAAATTGCTTCCCCTTCTCCGTGTGTGTGTGTGTATGTGTGTGCGCATGCGTGTGTGTTTAATTGCGATATAATTGACATTAGTTTCAGGTATACAGCATAATGCTTTGATGTCCTATATAATACAAGGATAATATGCAAATTGATGCTAATAGTGGAACGAGCAGAATGACCGCTTGACCAGTCACTATGAGGCGCACTGACCACCTCTCCGTCCCTTTGCCTGGCAAGCTCTGATCACCTGATGGCGAATGGGGAACTGGGTGGGTGGCGGCGGGGGGTGGGGCTGGCTGCAGGAAGCTGGAGGATGGCCCTGATCCGCAGGCCAGGCCTAGAGACTGTACCCATGCACATTTTGTGTTCTGGGTCTTTAGTTTTTATATATTGTGGAATTTAAAAATAGACTTTATTTTTTAGAACAGATTTAGGTTTATAGAAAAATTGTGTAGAAGGTTGCCTTATATCCTATATCCAATTTCCTTGATTTCTAGCATCTTTCATTAATATGGCAATTTTTTTTTTTTTACAATTTATGAACCAATATTGGTGCATTATTATTATTATCAACTAAAGTCAATAGCTTAGATTTAGTTTAAAAAATTGTGATAAAATATGCATAACATAAAATTTGCCATATTTATTATTCTAAGTGTACGGTTCAGTGACATTAAATACATTCTGACTCTTGAGCAACCACCACAATCTTCTTCCATAATTTTTCATCATCCCAAACAGAAACTGTACCTATTAAACAATAACTCTCCATTCTTTCTCCTTACGTTCCTGGTAAATTCTGTTTTCTGTCTTTGAATTTGCTTTTTCTAGAGACTTAACATAAGTAGAATCATACACTATTTGTCTTTTTGTATGTGGCTTATTTCATTCACTTACTGTTTTAAACGTTCATCCATGTTGTAGCATATATCAGAATTTCATTCTTTTTATATTAATATTTTATTATATGCTTATACCACATTTTAACCATTCTTCTGTTGATAGATATATAGTGTTTGCCTAATGATCTTTTTCTGTGCCAGGATTTCATCCTGAATACTGTATTATATATCACTAGAGGCCTGGTGCATGAAATTCATGTACAGGTAGAGTAGGCCTGGCTGGCAATAGGGCCGATCAGGGCCTTCTGGCTGCTGGCCAGGGCTGCCTTCCTTCATTCTGCTCCGCCCCCAGTAGTCAGCACATGTCATAGTGAGTGATTGAACTCCCAAGGGGACAATTTGCATATTAGCTATACACACACACACACACACACACACACACACACATATATATATATATATATATATATATATATATATATATATATATATAGTTTTATCTTGTTAGTTTCCTCTTGGTTGTGACAATTTCTTAGACTTTGATTTTTGATGACTTTGACAGTTTTGAGTAGTAGTCAACTATTTTGTAGGATACCCCCTTTATTGAAATTAGTCTGCTGTTCCTCTCTGGTCTGTTCTTCCTTGTGCTTGTCTGTGAGACATCTCGGTGTTTCAGCTCTATACTGGCATGGGAAACAGCAGTCTTTGGTGGAAAGGGAACATGTGCTTCTAGAACCAGAGGGGAGCTGACTTATATGTAAAAGCCTAAGTGACTGTTAGGACTGGCCGGTAGCTATGATGCACACTGACCACCGGGGGCAGACGCTCAGTGCAGGAGCTGCCCTTGGTGGTCAGTGTGCTCCCACAGCCAATCTCCGGTGGCCAGTCATTCTCCCACGGTCCCTCCCCCCCAGCCAGTGTGCCCTGATCAGCCCTGATTGCTGGCCAGGCTGAGGGATCCCACCCATGCATGAATAAGTGCACTGGGCCCTAGTATAGACAGAAGCACCCACCCTCAGACCCTGATTGTTCAGTCCTCATGCAGCTGAGGACTCCAAATCTTTGCAATTTGATTGGTCCAAAAGGCACTGTCCTGATTGGCTGGTGAAGAAGGTTATGGGGATATAGCTGTATAGCTCAGATTGGATGGAGAAAGCCTCAGTCCTACTGATTGAAATACGATTAAAGAAACTCCTTTATAAGGCGTGGCTCAGATGGCAGGAACACAGTACAGGCAGACTGTTCAGTGCAGGCTTCTTCCTGAAGTGCAGTTTGCATGAGAGGCCCCTTTGTAGAAAGGGCTGGGCTCTGTTTATTTATTTTTAAACTAGAGGCCCAATGCACGAAAATTCATGCTAGAGTAGGCCTTCCTTCCCCAGGCTGCTGGCACTGGCTTCACTCCGGCCCCTGTGCTAGCTTCCCTCCGGCCCCAGCTTTGTCAGGAAGGATGTCCACAATGACATCCGGAAGATGTCTGGTCTAATTAGCATATTACCCTTTTATTATTACAGATTTGAACCCAGTTAGTTAGTGGGTGCCCTTCTTTTTCTTTTTTAAAATTATTTTTTAAAATTGATTTTTAGAGGATGAAAGGAAGAGAGAGAGAGAGAGATGTGAAAGAGACATATCAACTGATTGCCTCTTGCACTTGCCTGGATTTGGGCCAGGGATGAACCTGCAATCCAAGTACACAGCCTTGACTGGGAATCAAACCTGAGACCCTTTGGTTTGCAGGCTGACACTCTAACCACTGAACAACACTGTAGGAAGCTGTACCTTATTGGGAATATATACCTCTGCAGTGCAGTAACATGCTATGCACATTTATTCCTTCCACAAATATTTATTGAGTCCCTTCCTTGTGACTCAAATAAAAAATAATATATAGTTGTATATCCATAAAATAAAATGATGGCAATTTTTGAGCTTCTTTGAATCTTGTAAACAAAATTATATGAGGAAGCTACAAAAACTCAAATCAGCATCCTAAAATCATTACTTTTATGTGACAAAAGCCATCAGGAATTTAAGAAAAAAATTTTTTTTTGTTTTTCCTGTGAAATGTTTAGTTTTCCTTTGAAAGGAAACCCTATGCTCTTTTATAGCACTTACTTCTCCACGGGGTCACAGTTCCTAACTTTGTGGCAGAAAATTCAGAAGTGAAACGTTCTGGAAATAGAGTAAGAGCAGAATTGAAACTAATCAGTTGGGCCTGAAATGTGTAGTTAAAAAAAAATGTTAGGTCTTCATAATTTCCAAATATGTATTTTGATAATTTGTGTATTTTTACTTGTCGAACATTACTACTAGGGATGGGGTAGGAAGATGGCAGAAAGAAATATTTGTCATTTTTTAAATATATTTTATTGATTTTTCACAGAGAGGAAGAGAGATGGAGAGTTAGAAACATTGATGAGAGAGAAACATCGATCAGCTGCCTCTTGCACACCCCCCACTGGTGTGCATGCCCTTGACTGGAATCAAACCTGGGACCTCTCAGTCCTCAAGCTGACACTCTATCTACTGAGCCAAACCAGTTTTGGCTATTTGTCATTTTTAATGTACTCAAATATGTGCAGCTACTAACTAGGGTTGTTTTAGAAAAATTAAAGACATTATGTTAAGAGAGGACATTTTAGCTTTTATACTTTATTTTAGGTTTGATGACATCAGTCATATCTCACTCAGGCAGAGTTCAACTTCTTTAGTGCCTTGTATTTTAGCAGCTGCATCCTTATCTTATCCATGTAGAGGAGCACACGGAGAATGGAAACTTGACATTGGAATTAAAAAAAAATTATACCTTTTTTTTTGTTTGTTTGTTAATCTTCATTGGAGGATATTTTTTCCCATTGATTTTTAGAGTGTGGAAGGGAAGGAGGGAGAGACAGAGACAGACATCTATTGGTTGCCCCCCCTACCTGCCCTGACCTGAGCTGAGGATTGAACCTGTAATACAGGTGTATGTTTGACTGGTAATTGAACTTGTGACCCTTCAGTGTGTGGCCTGACACTCCAGTCACTGAGCCACACCAGTCAGGACTATAGTATACTTTCTTGATTCAGAATTATATATATATAACCTTGTTTTCTACCTTAAAGATGGAAACATGAATTTTGAATCATTGAATTTTATAGATACAAAACCTGAAGCACTCGGGTGCATCTATTTCCCTGGCCATAGCCCTGGCCTATCTGTTTATTCCGGCCCTCGAGTTAATAAAAAGTATTCATTCATATAACAAATCTGAGCTGAGTGTCATACTGTTCTGCTGGCAGCAGGGACCTGACCAGATCCTGGGTCTCTCATGAGCAGCTCCACTGGGTATTTTGAGAACTTGTTTCTTAAAGTTATCTTTGACACATTGCACCTACAGCTTTGAGGATTTTAAACTAGAATAAAAACAGGAGAGAGGCTGCGTTTTAAACTTCTTTTTATGGGCGGAGACACTCAGACTCCACCCCATTCCTCTCTTATGCTGTAAGTTAGAGTGAAACTTTGGAATGTCCCTCTGGAGTTTACGTCAACAGTCTTCCTGTTTTGTCGCCTATCCTTTTTTGAATATTCCACTCAAGTCCTGATTCTCTACCTCTTTAATACCATCTGGTGATTTTGGGGTTTTGATGCCAGGAATCTTTCTTTCTTTCTCTTTCTCTCTCTCTCTCTCTCTCTCTCTCTCTCTCTCTCTCTCTCTCTCCTCCCTCCCTCCCTCCCTCCCTCCCCCCCTCCCTCCCTCCCTCCCCCCCCTCCCCTCCCGCCCCCCCTCCCCTCCCGCCCCCCCTCCCCTCCCGCCCCCCCTCCCCTCCCCTCCCCTCCCGCCCCCCTTCCCCTCCCCTCCCCTCCCCTCCCCTTCCCCTCCCCCTCCCCCTCCCCCTCCCTCCCTCCCTCCCTCTCTCTCTCTCTCTCTCTCTCTCTCTCTCTCTCTCTTTCTTCTCCTTCTCCTTCTCCTTCTCCTTCTTTTTAATAAATCTTTATTGTTCATATTATTACAAATGTTCCTCATTTCCCCCCCCCCTCCATTGCTCCCCTCCACCAGGTTCCCACCCCACCCTTCTGCCCTTTCCCCACCCCCATTGTCCTCATCCATAGGTGCACAGCTTATGATCAGTCTCTTCCTGCACCCCTCTACTTCCCTTTTCCCCGAGAATCGTCAATTCACTCCCCTTCCATACCTCTGATTCTATTATATTCACTAGTTAATATTGTTCATCAGATTTTTTTAAATTCCCTTGGTTTTTAGATTCACTTGTTGATAGTTATGTATTTGTTGATCATAATTTTTATGTTTATTTTCTTCCTCTTCCTAGAGAACCCCCTTCAGCAATTCATATAATTCTGGTTTGGCGGTGATGAACTCCTTTAGCTTTTTTTATTTTTTTAATTTTTTATTAGTGAAGCTCTTTATCTGGCCTTCGATTCTGAGTGATAGCTTTGCTGGGTAGAGTATTTTTGGCTGTAGGTTCTTGCTATTCATCACCTTGAATATTACTTGCCATTCCCGTCTGGCCTGCATGGTTTCTGTTGAGAAATCAGCTGACAATCGTATGGGTGCTTCTTTATAGGTAACTACCTGCTTTTCTCTTACTGCTTTTAATATTCTCTCTTTGTCTTTTGCTCTTGGAATTTTAATTATGATGTGTCTTGGTGTGGTCCTCTTTGGATTCCTTTTGTTTGGGGTTCTGTGCGCTTCCTTGATGCCAGGAATTTTATTCTGTGTAATATTGCCATTGACCTCATTGACTAGTAATGTTATTAGGCATTGAAAACTCTAGTTAAGTGCATTTTTTGGTTAAGAGGCTGAGACAGATAATGCTCAGCAGTAAGGATTAGAACCCAGCACTTAGGGGTCTTGGTCTGTTTGTTGGTCCATTGAAATATCTGGCACCTTTCCCCCACCATGGTTTTAGAATGTCCTAAAAGATACAACCAGACTTAAAACAAATAATAAAGTCAGGAAGCTGACACTGGCAGTTACCTTTGGCATTTGTCGGTAGACTCCTGAGTAAGAAAAAAGAGAAGATACAAATAAGTAAAAGTGGAAATCAGACTTTTATGATCTGTTATTTCCAGGACAAACTTGGTGTTCTTTAACATGTCTTTACTCTTTTTTTTACCCATAAGTAATTCATGTGTCCATTTTAGCCTACATTAAAACTGATTTTAAGCCTAGAAGTAGAAGAAACTTTGATTTATGTTAGGCACAGGATTAGAAACTAAATGTCTTGCTTCCTTTAATCTACTTGTGTCTTTTAGAGGATACCAATTATTTCCTGACATAATTGCCGTCATGTTTTTGTATAGTACAGGAAAAGTAAACTTTTAAAATGCAAGAATTATGAAATTTTTTTAATTTTTATTTTGTCTACCTTACTGAATAGAATAATGTCATTGAGAAAATTGGCTGTCATGGGTCCAAAGTTCATGTGTCCAACACTTCAGAAGGCTAAAACTCAAGCGTCAGAGCTTGGAGTAAGGAGAGGTTTATTAATTGAGAAGGTGCCAGCTGAGAAGATGGGAGCCCCAATCCTCAAATCCATCTTTGGAAAGTACAGAGTTCAGGCTTCTTTTATGTCAAGGGAAGTGCAAACAGGAGGGCAAGAGTGATTGCCCACTGCACGCATCTGGGGCCCGCAGAGGTTGGAAGATTGTGCTAGTTGCTGCGAATCTGGTTACAAGGTTCCTACAGATCTTTGGTAAGCAATATATACTTTACTTATCACCTCAAGCCACAAGAAGAATTTTTGTAATGAGTGGCATGCCTATATGCAAGACTAAGCCGAAGCTATTAGCCTGAGCCATGGTTACAAAGCAGCTTGAACAAGATGGAGCCAGAGGGCCCTAGCATCTTACTGTTAACACTACTTTCATCCACTAAATGTTAATGTTTAGGTATATATGAGAAGCAACAATACGAAGAAGACTTTCTAATTTTTCATCCTGAAAATAGATCACAAAGCAAGGGAGGCTATGTGGTGCCCACTACCAGTTTAGGATATTTTACAGGACTGTATTCAGTACGGGATAGAATTGGTCCCATTATAGAATTGTACATATAGGTATTTCAGGCTTGTTTTCATGAATTGACTTAATGGAATCTATTCTATGTGGAAGTTATTTGAAATATATGTAAAAATCAGAACAGATGTTCAGTTGCTCTGGAGTGACTATTTTACTTTGGATATTCATATATTTCTATAAAAAGCTATGAGGCTGATTATTAGATGGGACACTAAAATTGCATAACATTAGCTGCATTTTTGATACTGTACAAGTTGGCTATTTTTGTTGTTGTTGTTGTTGTTAATTCTCACTCTAGGATATTTTTCCATTGATATTTAGAGAGAGTGTAAGGCAGGGGCGAGACAGAGAGATAGAAACATCCATGTGAGAGAGATGCATCAATTGGTTGCCGCTTGCATGTGCCTCCATCAGGCCAGGGATTGAGCCTGCAACCAGGGTACAAGCCCTTGACTGGAATGGAACCGGTGGATCCTTCAGTTTGTGGGCTGACGCTCTATCCACAGAGCCAAACCAACGAGGGCCAGACTCGGCTATTTTAATACTATCTAAAGATCCTCTTAGTTTGGGATAGTGGAATGGGGATGGAAGGCCCGGAAGGATGTCTCCGAAGTGGAGATCCTGAAGCTGAGCATGAAAGAGGATTAGGTGTTTGTGTACTTCATTGTATTCACTTCACTCCAACTTTGAGATGACCATTTGCTGCCAGGTTCCCACCAGTCAAGACTCAGGGTTCATTGTCACACGGCATTACAGAAATACCTTTAAATATGACTCATGGACAAACTTCCCACTCTTTCCTTTTTTCATTTTGCTGTGCTGTCTTGTGTCTTTTAGTATCTAATCTCTTCAAAGCCATTCTCAGAGTATTTTTCACCGCGGTACTTACAACCATCTCCCCCATGTAACAGGTGAGAACAGTCAAGGCCAGAAGAGAACATGGAGGAGGTTGAGCTCACACCCAGCTTATTCTGGTTCTACATTCAGAGCTCTTCCTATCATCTTACTCTGTTTGCTTGTTGTATTTAAAATACAGCTTTCCGATCTCACCTTTGCCTCATTCTTCACAAACCAATATAGCTCATGCTAGGTGGGTAGGTTTTGAAGCTACAGGGAAACTGATGATAAAGACTGTGGAAACTCTAACAAAACTGACAATAATATTACTGTTATTAAACTGTCGTATGTGCCGGCACTGTGTCTAAGCACTCTGCAGTTACTTCGTTTATTCCTCATTGCAGCTCTGTGAGGTAGAAACTGCTATTAGCTCCATTTTTTCAGGTGAGGTACCTGGAGCTTAGGTTAAATATATTCCTAAGTGAAATGGCAGAGCTAGAACTCAGTGTTCGGGTAATTGGAATAGATATCTGATTTTGAACTGAAGTACCCTTTGTTTTTTCAGGTTGATTTAATCGAATTCAGTTTGTACAAGGGAGTCTCTAGAACTTTACCCTCATGCTGTTGTGTACAGGCTGTTGTACGGGAGTTAGTGTTCATGCTGTGTGTGGCTTATTCTGTCTGTTCATCTATTCCTCTCGTGGCTGGGCATCTATAAAAGTCCTCCCGTATTATTTGCTCTCAAAAAAGTCAAAACTTGTTGGTACAGAAGTGGAAATGGGGCAGAGGCCAGGACTTTTATTTTTATTGAATCTATGTAGACTTCTGTTTAGCTCTTGGCACACCATGGGTACTCAAGAAATGTTGAAATACTTTGGTTTGTTAGGAGTACAGTGTAGAAGAGAGAACTGTGAAGCTATGAGAATGTTTGTGAATGCCGAGTTTATTGGGAAAGATTGGGATTAAAGATGGTACTGTAAAGTAGTTTAGGGCCTTTGGATTTCTTTAGTAAAGCTTGATTATAGAGGGAGGGCCTTATTAATTAAAGGCAACCTGGGTTCTGTGGCGAAGAGAGAGAGGTCATGGGAAAGAAATAATGGAAGCGAACACATGACCATTCTGGGTTAGATTTACCAAGTTGTATTGTAGTTTGCTAGACTTGGTAGGTTACAAACATAGATTCTGCCTGAAGACAGTATGTTAACATTTAAGAGAAGGAAGCTAGTTTTTCATAGTATAAAGAGCAGTAGCTTTAGGGCAATTAATAAAGGATGTGGAAAAGAAGAAACATATGATACGGATGTTATGAAGAAAGAATTGATGAGCTGGATGGCTGATTAGACATGGAGGTGGGGTTGTGGACATCCCCAGGCAAAGATGTCTCAAAGGTTTTGAAACAGTGTATCTGGGAAGCAAATACCCAGTGGATATACACAGCCCAGGAAATTAAGCCTGGATCCAAATCTTGATTTTGCTACATACTAACAGTGTGAACATGGGTCTGTCTGCCCCTTGACTTAGGGCCTCCCTTTTAATATCTGAAAAATGAGTATATTAATGCTAATTAAATCTAAAATGTACATACAAGTTACCTAGGGATGTTATTAAATATAGATTCTAATTGAGTAAGTCTATGGTGGGGCCCGAGATTCTGCATTTCCAACAAGCTCCCAGGTGATACTGAGTAGCAAAGACTTAGATGACTTTGCAGTTGTGGAGTTCTATAATTCTGTTTATCAAATGTTTATCCTTTGGGGATCTGTTCTGTGCTTGTGATTTTTATCACCTCTATTTAGATAAATGAATTCCAAATCAGTCTCTTCATTTCAAATTACAAATGCCTAAACCAATTCATCATCTTACCCTGATAACCACATCCCTTTCTTGATATCTGTATTTCTGTGAATACTTTATAAACTCCTTTATAATTTTTCAGACAGCTTTTACATCCATTATTTCATTTGATCCTTAACCCACAGAGGTAGGCATGCAGGAAACATCTCCATTTTATGGAAGGGAAACAGGCTCAGAGAGAGTTAGGTGATTTGTCCACTAATGAGTGATAGAACCACCCTAGAGTTTAGGATTATTGACTCTAGGTTGAGCTCCTACCACTATGTCACATTGCAACCAGTAATGGCTACCACAGATATAGTAGTTGGTTGCCATGTGTTTTTAAAAATGTAAATGTAGACTCTAGCTGGTTTGGCTTTGTTGGTAGAGCATTGGCCTGTAGATTGAAAGGTCCCGGTTTTGATTCTAGTCAAGGGCACATGCCTGGGTTGTGGGCTCAAACCTCAGTAGGGCGTGTGCAGGAGGCAGCCAGTCAATGATTCTCTCTCATCATTGATGTTTCTATCTCTTTCTCCCTCCCTCTTCCTTCCTTTCTGAAATAAAATTTTTTTTTTTAAAATGTAAATTTAGGGCCCTGGCTGGTGTGGCTAAGTTGGCTGAGCGCCATCCTGTGCACCAGAGGTCACTGGTTCAATTCCTGGTCAGAGCACATACCTGGGGTGCAGGTTCAATCCCTGGACTGGGCAGGTATGGAAGGCAAACTGATAGATGTTTCTTACATCCCTCCCTCTAAGCTAGGGGTGTCGAACTCAATCAGAGAAGGGGCCAAAATCTAAAATCCAGCCTAAATCGCGGGCCGAATGGTTTACTGAACAGTCATAAACTGACAATGTCATAAACTGACAGCGGAGTGCAGTGATGACAGCGCGGTACGGGCAACATTGCAAGGCCTGGCGGGCTGGATTTGGCCCGCGGGCCTTGTGTTTGACACATGTGCTCTAAGCCCTCTCTCTCCCCCTCCCTCCTTCCCTCCCTCCCTCCCTCAAAGCATGTCCTTGGGTAAGGATAAAAATAAAAAATTAAATTTAGTTTTATTTAAAAAATAGATAATAAATTCACGTGGAAAATTTTTAAAAGGCATATAAAAGGTTACAGTGTAGATATATCACTCTGTGTCCCAATTACCCATTTTCTCTTCCCTGGAGCAACAAGTGTTGTTAACTATATTTTATGCATCTCCGATAATTATATTCTTTTCTTCCCTTATGAAAAACAAGTGATAACATGCAAAATATACTGATTTTATAAACTGTTTAGTTTTTTTAAAAAAACCTAATAGTATATCTTACAGATTGTACTAATAGGTCTCAAAGAACAGCCGCATAATTTATTTCTTAGGGCACATAGCATTTTATAAGGGATAGACCATTTGTCAGCAAACTCATCAGTCAACAGAGCCAAATTTTTAAACTTAAACTTCTAACGCCACTTCGTCAAAATGGACTTGCCCAGGCCATGGTATTTTGTGGAAGAGCCACACTCAAGGGGCCAAAGAGCTGCAGTTTGCTGACCACTGCAGAATAGACCATAATTTAGCTAGTCTCCAATTGACCACCATTTAACTTAGTTCCAGTTTTTTGCTAATACAAACAATAGTGTATCATATACATTATATTGCATATCTGCAAATATATATATTTGGATACACACACACACACACACGTATATATTTTGTTAATCCTCTTCCAAGGATATTTTCTCCACTGATTTTTAAGAGAATGAAGGGAGTGGGAAACGGGAGAAAGAGAGAAAGAGAAAGTGAGAGAGACACATTGATTGGTTGCCTCCTGTAAGAGCCTGGACCAAGCCATGATTGAACCTGTGACCCTGGTATGTGCCCTTGGCCTGGAATTGGCCCTTCAGTGTGGGGGCTGACACTTTAACCACTGAACAACACCAGCCAAGGCTCTGCAAGTATATTTTCAACATAAGTGCAGAAGTGGAATTGCTTAGCCAAAGAATATATATATTATATATAGAGAAGGGTTATAATGAACTCCCAGCTACCTATTACCCAGCTTCAATAACAGTCACCTCATGGCAGGTCTTCTTTTATCCATATGTCTACCTACTTGTCCTTCCTCCCTCATCCCAATTATTTTGAAGCAAATTACAGACATAATATTGCACTTAGCACATGGACCACTGACAACTATCTTCTGTCTTCCAATTTTTTTTAAAGATATGTTTTTATTGATTTCAGAGAGAGAAAAGGGGAGAGAGAGATAGAAACATCAAGCCACCTTCTGCATGCCTCCCAGTAGGGATTGAACCCTGACCAGGAATCAAACCATGACCTCCTGGTTCATGGGTCAGTGCTTAACCACTGGGTCACACTGGCTGGGCATGTCTTCCCATTTTTATTCTCCAGATCATCCTGTGTAATTCCGTGTCTTTCTTCTTTGGCCTTATATTACTAACGTAACAGTGCTCTAATAAATGCTCACTGAAAAGAACACTACTAGATATTTTTTAACCTCAACTTGGCCTTTCTTGTGCACAAACTCCAGTACTTTCATAAAATTGCATATTCTGGAATTAGGGCACCATTTGTATCCTCATAGTTCCTCATATAGTCTGGAGGAAATACCAGCAAGATAAAACAGAAAAGAAAGGGAACAGGAGAGGATGAATGAGAGGGACACGCAGAGGAAGATACCAGATCTGTCAGTAGAAGGAACTACTTCTTAGAGCAACACTCCCCAGAGGAAGCAGAGAGGGAAAAAGGCAGGTTTGGGTCTTCCACCAAAATTTCAGTGAATAGGGTGGCGATAACAAACAAAAAACCCACAAACAAACCTACAGTCAAAACCTATAACAAAAGTAGAAAGTTCAGAGCTAAATTTTGGAAAAGCCTGTTTTATAATTTAGTAGTGCTTAGTAAATGACAAATTAAATTCTAGAACTGATTTGAACTTTGGTGAGAGCAGAATTAATGTCAAAATAAAAGCTTTAGTTCCAAGGTTGTGTAATTTGCTTCAGAGAAAGCTGTCAATTAGGAATAAGTTACAAAGTATTTTACGAGAGATTAGAGTTGATGGGTTGTTTGTTTAAATTTGTAACATTCGCTGTTGGCACCATTTGCTTATAGCGGTAGCACCAGGCACTAGCATTAAAGCATTTTTGTGTTCTTTCAATACTTTTCACAGTGAGTCTTTCAGGTGGTATCAAAGATTAGAAAAAAAAAAATAGATGATTGATAGTGCTAAGCCATTGAAGGGGCTTTTGTAGTTTTTTTTTTTTTAAAGATTGACTTAATTTATTAAGCTTAAATTCTCAATTCAATAAATAAACATTTTTACCTTCTGTGGAAATGTGGAAAAGTAATTTCCTCTCAAGTTTGCTTTTGTTGCCTCTCAGAACAGTATACCAAAGTAGCAGTAATCTGAAAACAGATTCTGGTTCGCTAGAAACAACCTGGAACCTTAATTCTTCCGTGCCATGTAGCCTCACCCCAGGCTGAGGAAAAATACCTGACCTGAAATCAGTTGAAAATAGGAACAAGAGAGGTGTCTAGAAGTTTGACTAAACTTCCAAACCAGATGTTACTTTAAACTATCTCATATTATACTATCTGTGGTTATCTACATTAGGGTCAGCAGTCATTGTTTTTTATAACAACTGATGAGGTAAGAAAGGTGTTTACATTGCTAAAGGATTGTAAACAAACATAAAAACTAAGAATGTGCAGAGACAGGATGTGCCCTGAAAAGGGGAAGTCTTTACTCTTTGACCCTTTGTGAAACAAGTTGGCCAACCCTTGATCTACATCATTCAGGATGTATGTTCCTTATGCATATAAACCTTGACCTGCTCATGTATATTTCTTTACATGAATGTTTCAAATTTTTTGCTCTCTTGTTTTGTTCTGTATTGGCACTTTTAAAAAAATGGTTATATAGTTAGTTTTCCATTGTCTGAGTGTACCGCAGTTTAAGAGTGGTTATTTAGTTTTTGCTTTTATAACCAATACTAGAGGCCCGGTGCATGAAAATTCATGCACTGGAGGGGAGTCCCTCAGCCCAGCCTGCCCCCTCTCACAGTCTGGGAGCCCTCAAGGGCAGGAAGTGCCCGGGCAATCAGGGGAAGGCCACACCCCGTTAGACCTCTGCTGTTGCCACTGCCTTGACCAGCCCTGATTACCTGTGCCTCGGGCTGGCCCCGGGTGGCTGGGGGCCTCAGGGGTCTTGGAGACTTCGGAGGCAGGCGCGTGGAGTGGCCTGGCCCACCACCCCAGGAGGGCTGAGGGTACTGGGTGCTGCCATCTTGTGGCTGTGGGTGCCCCCCTCTTTGAGGGCATGGCAGTCAATCAGCATACGGTATTCCCTCCTTGTTGGCTGTGGGTGCCCCCATCTTTGCAACAGCATGAGGGTCCATTAGCATATTGCCTCTTTATTAGATGGGATTGCAATAAGCATATTTGTGCACATTTTTGTGACTTAGGGAATTGCTTGGTCAAATATTATATGCAATTTAAAATTTGATAATTGTTGCTAAATTGCCCTCCCATCAAACTGGACTATTTTATATTTCTCCCAACATTGTTTTCCTTACACATATAAACCTTGATCAAGATAAAATAGTTTGAATCCTTCATCAGATAGGTCTCTTCATTTTCTATTGCTGAGTAACAGATGAAAAATTTAGTGGCTTGAAACAACATCATTATTTATTTTGCTCACAAATATTCAGTTCAGTTTGGGCTTGGTGGGAACAACTTTTCTGTGCTTTACTTAATGTCATTCATTTCTGAGTCTCAAGGCTGGGGACTGAAGTGGTCCTACGTCTGCTTTAGCTGGGAGCTCATCTGGGGCTGTGGAGAACACCACGGCAATCCTTTCCACCTGGCTGCTTGGCAGCCTCGTTGCAGGGTGACTGAATTCCAAGGAAGAGCATCCTGCAAGAGGATGAAGTGATTATATGACTTAGCCTCAGAGGCCACATAGAATCATTTTTACCACAGTCACAGGTCTGCCCAAGTTTAAGGGGGATGGAACATAGACCCCCACTTTGTAATGGAGAAGTGGCAACATCACATTGTAAGAGAACGTGTAGGATGGGAAGTATTGGTGCAGGCATTCTTTGGAAACTGCAGTTTGCCACAAGGTAGAATATTTGTTTGGGTGTGCATATCTATAATTATGATTATGCTTCCAGTTTCAAGGCCAGTAGAAAAAAAAAAAAGAAGAAGAACAACAAAAAGAACTCTCACTTTAAGACAATTTCTTTCTCTTTCATGGACCCTTCATGAATCATGTATTATGGTCAGGGATGTGGGCTCTGCTGATTGGCCTGATTTGAGTCATGTGAACATCCTTGGATGGGAAATATACATTGATAATAGGGGAGGATGGTTCTATAAAAGAAAATCTGAGTTTGTTTTTAACAATACGGTTGCTGGACAGGACAAAACAAAACAAAATGTAAAACCTACTGTTAAACTTTTTTAAAAATATATTTCTTTATTAATTTCAGAGAGGAAAGGAGAGGGAGAGAGAGATAGAAACATCAATGATGAGAGAGAATCATTGATCGGCTGCCTCCTACACATCCCCTCTTGGGGATTGAGCCTGCAACCCAGGCATGTGCCCTTGTCTGGAATCAAACCTGGGACCCTTCAGTCTGCAGGCTGACGCTCTATCCACTGAGCCAAACCAGCTAGGGCCCGACTGTTAGATTTTAAAGCAGTTCTCCAATAACATTAATAGTATTGATAAGAAAAAAAAAACATTTTAGGTTCTTTAGAGGCACCAGTTTAGAATCACACTAATTTTTTTTTTTTTTTTTTTTTTTAAACAAAAGCAAATGTTTCAGATCTTCAGTGCATGCCACTTAAGTCTTGTTTTAGAAATTATTCTGGAAAGATTTGTTAAAAAATTAAGGAATTTCGAGTCAGCATTTCAGCATTTGCCCACTGCCAGCATTTCAGGTAGCAGACTTGTGCTTTAATTACATCCTTCAGTCCTCCAAATCAAAGGTGAATAGGAGGTTTTAATTTTAGATGTTAGTGGATTTTTTTTTTAATTTTCAAGGAAAACAATTTCAAATATAATATTACATGCAATAAACATTAAAATTTCAATATAAACGATTTAGTGAATATTTTTAACTTCTGTATAGGATGTTTTATAGGTTGTGTTTCAAAGATTTTAAAGTTATGTTAATTCCAACTTAAAAATTGAAATCTATTCAGCTTTAGATTTGGGGATGGGTGTTACTAGTGCACAACTTGGCTGCCTATTCTATTGCTGTAGAATGAAATGCCAAGAGTATTTCATAACTGAAAGCACGGAGCATTTCAGAAAGTTTAGAGATTGTTGGTAAAGAAAACTGCATTGAATGTTATTTTGAAGAGTAATTCCAAAGACTGTGTAATTTAATTACAAAGATCCCTTCGCAATATCTGTGCATTCATTACAGATTCAGTCTCTGCTTTGCTTTGTTAAGGCAGTCAGTCCCGTTGTCCTTGTATTTGTCATAAAATTACTCTCTTGAGTTGAAGGATAGGTCAATGCTCTGCCCTCTGTAGCAATAGAATATAAAGACCAGATTATGACTATTAGGTATATATAGATATATATGTATGTATAATGTACATATGTGTGTGTGTATACTGTATTTGGAGAGATACATGTAACCTCTTTGCTTTCTTCCTGTTTTCCTTCTTTTGAGATATCCCTCTCATTATCATTTACTGTTTTATTTGTTTATATTTTGCTACTTAGAAATGTTGAGATTAAAAGATGAATAATGATAATGAATAATCCTAACCTCATAGGATTGTTATGAGGATTAAATAGATCACATGTATGAAGTGTTTCGCACAGTACAAGGCACATGGTAAGCATTTAATAAATGCTAACAGTATAGTGATGGTAATGGTCTCTGCCATTAAGTCTTTTCTTCCTAGATTAATAGGGAAAATGACTGTAAACAACTACCTGAAATACAAGGCTGAATGAAAATAAGTGTATAGAAGAGATAGAAGCAAAGTTCTTCTTATTCTAAGAAAGGAGCAATTACTTTCAATTAGAGCGAAGGAAGGAGGTATCTTGTCTCCTTAACTTTGATGTGGAAATGAGATCTCTTTAAAGTGAATGGTATTCTAGATCATTTCTAGCAAAAGCATGGAGCTGGGAACATGCATGGAACCGTAAGCTGTCATGTGTGACTGGGGGTTAAGCACATGGAAGGCCTAGTGTGAAGTAAGGACAGGATGTGGAGATGGCGATTGCACAGGCTTTGAAGACAGTAATGGGAAGTTTGTATTTGGTGCTAGAAGCTCTGGGTGGTATTCTCAAGCCTTTCAATAGAGGACAGGATTGCAGTCTTAACAGCAAAATAAATGTGATTACTGTGTGTAGGCAATTAGTGGGCCTGTCAATTCAAGATCTGGACTGAGAGGGCTAATGGAAAATATAGAGTTAGGAGGAAATCGTTGCTGTAATTGAGGGTGTGAAATGAAAACTGTTTGCAGATTGTGGGGAAATGAATCTTTTAGACGAAGCCCTGGGAATTTTCTGTAAATACATTTGGGACTTTTCATACTTAGAGGATTAAACAAATTTATTAGACAATAACCTTCTCTCTTAAAGAATTTTAATCTCTGGGTTGGGAGAAAGGAAAGAACTGTACTTTTCTGGTTGACTGCACATGTGACTAGAGATGGGCTTACCTCAGTAGAATATGCTGTCTTTCAGCCCAAAGGGAGAGCTTTAAGCATATTTTAAGACTGATCACTTTGTTTCTATTTTTAAATCTCCAAAAATAATCATTTGACACAGGGAACCAGCTTTTGGGAATGAATCTCAGATTTCAGCATTGCCAGCATTTTTTTCCTTGTGATATGAGATGATTTGACTATCCCTTAAGTTATCTTGTGTTTTTGTTGATTTGTACTGTTGCTTAAGGAGCTTTTGCCTTTCTAACACACTTGTAACTCCAAATAATTCATGCAGTCTAGTTTGAGAAATTGTTGGGAAGGAGGTCTGATTAGGAAACAGAGCTTGGTTGGCTGCTGGTGGTGAGAATCTAAGCTCACAACAGTTGAATTATTGGCTGGATGGAGTGACCATGAGTAACTGCTTTAATTTTTTGGTTTTGTCCTCTTTTCTTGATTGTACAGATAGATGGTCAAAACTAGCGATATGGAGACTGCTGACTTTCTGTTGGTTTGAGATGGACTTTGCATGTCCACCAGCACATTCTTCTGAAGGGGGAGGAGGGAAGCAGCAAATTACTACTTAGTTTATGTTCCAGAAAATTCTAAGGCTATTCTGCAAATAAATAGCACCTATGTAACATTTGTGCTTTTAAAAAATATTTCATATTGTCATTTCATGCTCACATCATGAAAGTGACATTTTTAAACCTTGTAAATGAGATAGGGAGGGGATGCTGAGACATAAATAAGAAACTCCGTTAAGGTTGCTGTCTCGACAAATAAATGACTGGGACAACTTACTGTCTTTCATTTTTTGAATTGTAACTTTCAGAAAATTTTATAAGAGGAAAAAACTGAGCATCTCTCTCTCTCTCTTTTTATTTTTTTGGCTACTTTTTAGCGTCGTCTTAGACACCTTCGGAACATTGCTGCCCGGAACATTGTTAACAGAAATGGCCATCAACTCCTTGATACCTACTTCACACTTCACTTGTGTAATTCTGAAAAGATATATAAAGGTAAGGGAATCTGTGGACTCACTCCCCACAGATCATTATGTCTCGTTTTTATTCTTTTGTGACACAAGTGCTGCTTGCTGTTATTGCTTACTGGAAAGCTAAATTGTCATGTTGTGAAAATATTTCCCTGAGCAGTTGTTATATTTATATTAAAGAAACATGATGTTTAAGTAGATCTTTCAGATAACTGAGCCTTACATTGATATGTTTATCATTCCTTTAAGAATGTTGGCTATTAGTATCATTATTCCAGTTAAAATATATGAGGCCAGTATCCAGTACTAATTTGCTTTTCTTTAAAATGTAATTGCTTTCTTTAATACTATGGTAATATTGGGTCCTAGTTAATATTTTCTCATTTCTGTAATTTCTTGTGAATATCGAGTCATTTTTTTTTTATAAGAATTGTCATGGTTTTTATGAACTAAGTTTTATGTATTGAAATGTTGATTCTTCCATAAGTGACAATTCTAAGAGTAGACCAGATATTTTATGCAAAACCATAAGCATCTTTTGAATACATATTGTGTGAAAGGCACTTTGATATAATCGGTGGTGTAAGAAGAGAAGCAAGTATAATGACGGGGGTATTGGATTAGGATTGAAAATATCGATACTAGTTCTAGCTCAGCTACTCACTAGCTATATGACTTTGGAAAAAGATTATGGCTTTTTGAACCTAATTTTTTTCCATTTGTAGAATGGAAATAAGGAGGTTCTGTGAAGCTAGCAAGATAGATTTTTATGAGGATCAGCTGAGATAAGGTGATAACGTTTGTTATGATGTGATTAAAGGTCTTATATTAACAAAAGGTGGCATTATTTTAATGAAAGTTACTAAGGATTTTTAATTTTTTTTCCTGTGGCAAAGATGAAATATTTGAATGACATTTATCTTTTGTGTGTGCGTGTGTTTTTAAATTATTGATTTTTTTTACAGAGAGGAAGGGAGAAGGATAGAGAGTCAAAAACATCTGATGAGAGAGAAATATCAATCAGTTGCCTCCTGCACACCCCCTACTGGGGATATGTCCGTAATCAAGGTACATGCCCTTGACTGGAATCGAACCCGGGACCCTTAAGTTCGAAGGCCTACACTCTATCCACTGAGCCAAACCAGTCAGGGCTATCTTTTGGTTTTAATTACTTTCCCAAACCATTATTAAAGTAGTAGTTGTTTTAACAACTTAAAAAAATTTCAATACTAACATATGCTCACTAAAACATTCAATTAGGGATTATATATAGTTGAACCACCTCACCCATATTTTTATCCTCACTTGAAGATACGGTAGATTTGTTCTTTATTATGAGAGAGAGAGAGAAAAAATATGAAAGAAAAAGAGAGATGGATCATTTGCTTCCCCTATGTGCCAATGGGGGATGGAACTCACAACCTGGCTGTGTGCCCCGACTGGGAATTGAACCCGCCACATTTCAGTGTATAGGACAGCACTCCAACAAACTGAGCCACACCGGCCCTGGGCAACATTGCATATTTTAAAAACAATTGTAGTCATTTCAATGATGAATACTAGCTACTGTAACAAATACCACAAATCTCAGTGGCTTAACATAATACATTTCTTACACTTAGTTCAGTGCAGGTGTTCTTTGTCAGGTAGTGTCCTGGCAGATGTCCGATAAGTGGTGACTCAGGTACCCAGGCTCTTTCTATTTTGGAATGCTGCTGCCATCAATACATCCTCTGGCACGGCAAGAGAGGGATGGATTATTTGAGGGAAATATTCTTAATGGAAATGGCCCAGCTTAATTCCATTACATTCTATTGGCCATACATTGGAGTCGCTCTTTTTAGGTGAAAAAGGGTCGGGGACATGTCTTCCTTTGTGTCCAGAGGAAAGTAAACAGCTTGGCTGCCATTTATCCTAAAGGTATAAGCAGTTTTGCAGATCTTAAAACATTTGATTTAGCCTCACTAATTGGTTTTATCATTGGCAATATATGACAGAGCCAGAGTATTTTAAATGTTTGATTCATTTCTATATAATTAGTTCTTGGTTGTCTTCATAGAACATCTGTATCCTTGCTTCAATGTTACCTCTGATAATAGTAATTCACATAGTACTTAGTGCATTTTAGGTATGTGGTAAATGATAGCAATTGTTATTAGAATTGTAATGTTAATAATCATAATAGTAGTTTCTAAAAAGAGAGTAGTCAAAGGACTGGTTGATGACCATGATGTAAAAACTTGTGTAAGAGATATAAGGAAAGTGATCTTTTTTTGTTCTTGTTTTTGATCTTCTAGCTCAGATTACATTCTGAGCTTAGAAGTGATCATAGACTGTTTCTCTATTTCAATAAAATGATCATTAATGCAATTAGGGAATAGCTGGTGACAGATCACAGGGAAGTCCATTGTTGGTGGTGGTTTTGAGTCTGTCACTAAATGGCGTTTAGTTAACTTATCTCTAGAATGAGAGGATTGATGACTTCTGGGACTTTCTTCTGTTCCATAACGTCATGGATGAATGAAGTCTATTTATGGTGGTTTTGGGGGGCCCATAACTTATCTACAACAGGAGGAGTCAGGAAGCTCTTTCCTTACTAAACGTAGTTATACCACCTCGTCTTATTGGACCTGTGATGACAAATACAGGTCCAGTTATTCATTTCATGAATATTATGTGGCCCTGTGTGTAGAAAGCCAGTTGGCTCTTCATACAAAACCACCTGTACCACCTGTTTAGTAGCATCAGTTAATTTTAAAATATAGTTGTTTTTTTTATTGGAAGAATATTTGAAATGCTGATTTCTAAGTTATTCTTTTATTTCAGCTGAATTCACAACAGATCCTAAGAAGTTATATGTAAGATTAAAAAAAATGACATCTTTTAGTGTTCTTAGGAGACTGTCTGCCTTTTAGGTAGTTCAAATCAAATACTAGTTATCACATTTCCAGAGAATGAAGCCTTGTGTGATGTATGAGGAGCTATGTTTTAATCCTGGTTTCCTCTTAAATTTGAAGTATTTATAAAATCAAGGTTGTTCTTAAGCCATAGTTATTTTCTCACTGTGAAATGTGAGTGCCAGTCTTCTGCTGGACTGTCAGCCAGCTATTTTGAATACATCAGAAGATAAACTCTATATAATCCATTTTGGTTATCTCATCCAAGTCTTACAGTTTTAAATATCATTTATCACTAACAACTTGCAAACTTACATTCTTAGCTTGGACCTCCCCTCTGAACTCATACTCCTGTATTCAGACACCTATTCTACATCTCTGTTTGGAGTCTACTAGAAACTTAAACTTGATATATTCAAAAAACGAGTTTCTGATATTCTAGCTCTGAACCACCTCCTGTTGTATTCTTCCTTCTTTCAGAAAATGGCAACTCCATCCTTTCATTTCCTTGGCCAAAAACATTGAAATCTTCCTGGATTGTCCTTTTTTACTAGTATATCGCACACCCAATCTTTCAGCAAATATTTCTGGCTCTTAACTATCAAATTATATCCATAAGCCAATCACTGCTTATTACTTCCAAACCATTGTCATCTCTTGCCTGAATTGGTGAAGTTTACTTTTAGCAGGTTTGCCTGCTCATGTACCTTCTTCATTATGTTCTCACCCAGATCTCATGAAAATGAAAGTGAGATCATGTTATTCCTCTCTTAAAACCCTTCAGTGCCTTCTCTTCTTACTCAGTAAAAGCTAAAATCTTTATTAAGTTTTCCAGAAGGCCTTTCATGATCTGATCCTCTTGGAACTCATCTCCTTCTACTCTTCTCTGTTCCAGCCACACAGATCTTTTTGCTGTTCCTGAATATATCAAGTTTACTTCAATTTAAAAGCTTCTGTCTTTGTCCTGGGCACGCTTTCCTCCTATAGCGATGTGACGAGCTTCTCCACCTTCTTTAAGGTCTTCATACCAAATGTTTTCTCAGAGAAACTCTCCTGATCACTGACTAAACCCTTTTAAAAATTGTGACTATTCTCCTCCTGTCTTCTGGGCTTTATTTTCCTCCACAATACTTAAGATCGTTTGACATACCATTTGTTTAATTATTTGGTTAATGTATGTCTCTCTCCACTAGAATGTCATTTTATGAGGGCAGAAATTTGTAGGTCAGTAATTTTGTTCACTGCAATGTCTCCAGTACTTGGAATGATGCTTGGCACATACTGAGCTCTTCAATATATTTTTTCCATTAATTTTTTGAATAGGTAATGCAGTCCATGGTTTAGCATATATATAAAATGCAGTGCATATATATAAAGTGTGTATACACACACACACACACACACACACACACACACACATATATATTACACACACACACACACACACATGTTTTTTCATGTTCTAAATGTTTTTTCAATATTGGTTCTTAGAGAGCTTTCCTTATTTTGCATTGAATAAATTATTTAACTGGCTTCTATTAGTAGGCATTTATAGGTGGTTCCAATCTTTTGCTGACACATAGTACTGTACTGAATAACTTTATAAGCACATGATTTTGTATATTCCAAGAAGTAAAATTACAAAGAGAGGGTGTACTCGGCAGCTATGGGAGATATTAGAAAAAGTGTCCTTGTTTACTTCCCACTTGCTATGTCCTTTCCCCCAGAGCCTCACCAACAGCCTGTACAATCAAACTTCTGAATTTTTGCAAATATGATAAAATAGTTTTATAGTATAGTTTAAGTTTGTATTTTTCTATTCTGAGTGAGTTTGAGGCTCTAAAAAAGCATTTGTTGAGTGAGTGGAATGCTACATTACAGCCAAAACGTGCCATTGGAAGCATGTTTCTTTAGGGCTTGGCATGGATAGAGGAATGTTTGTATCTGATGGGCCTTTTCATGTAGAAGTAAGACTCAGATAATAATTATTTTGCTCAGAATTGAATTAATAAAAATTAATAGAATTGTATTAATAAAAATATAATTTATAATTCACTATTTCTTTTGAGACTCACAACAACCCTGTTATTTTTCAGGCGTTATTCTCCTTTGTAAAGAAACTAAGTCCCAAAAATGTTGACTTGTCCAGGGTCAAGCTTATACATGGTAGTTTGGGGACTGGAACTGGCCTTTGACCAAGTTTTTAAAAAAACTCATTCTCTTTTTTCACCATGCTGCTGATTTTATTGTAATAGAATGTTTTGTATGTAACAGAATGATAGACACTGTAGGTTTATGTTTAGCATGTTAGAATTTACTTCAGACTCAGTGATTTCTTTCCAAGTTATATTTGGCTCCTTTGTTGGCCTTTCTACATTTAAATTAGAAAATTAGTTTTGAGTGTCTCATGGAGAAGGAAAATTGTTTAGTTTCATCTATAATAATAATAATCTATAATAATAAAAGCATACATGCTAATTAAACAGGACAGCCAGACAACCTTCCAGACATCATTCTGGATGTTCTTCTGGATGAAGCCATCATGATGGGGGCCGAAGCAGAGGCAGTTAGGGGCAGTCAGGCAGGCAGACAGGCAGGTGAGTGGTTATGGGTGATCAGGCAGGCAGGTGAATGTTTAGGGGCAATCAGGCAGGCAGGGAGAGTGGTTAGGGGCGATCAGGTGGGCAGGCAAGTGGTTAAGGGTGACCAAGAGGCAGGCGAGTGGTTAGGGGTGATGAGGTAGACAGACAGAGGTGGTTAGGAGTGATGAAACAGTCAGGTGAGTGGGTAGGGGCAATGAGGCAGGCAGTGAGTGGTTAGGGGCGATCAAGCAGGCAGGCAGGCCAGCGATTAGGAGCCAGTGGTCCTGGATGGTGAGGGTGCAGGCTGGTGTAAGGGACCCCCTTCCAGTGCATGAATTTCATACACTGGGCCTCTCATTTTTATATAATCAGCAAGATTTTGAAAGAAATGATACTATCCATCTTCTAAGAGCTGGAGGTATTTATTTTGGGAACTGATTAATAGTTTAACTTTGCAGATTAAAAGAAAAAAAGAGTATCTTTCGCCCCCCCCCACTGATTTAAAAAGTAATACATATGTATATATTAACATAATAAACACATTAAATTAACATATATACAAACACATTAAATTATGCATGTTAATTTATTAATAAATTAATTTATTAATTTACGTAAATACATATTATCTATAGTTAATTTTATGGTTGGAGTAATTGATTAGCCATTTGAGAAATAAAATGAAAAGAATAATACTTAGTATTGCCTAGTGTTGGGGAAACAGGTATTTTCCTAAGTGGGATTGTAAATTGGTACAATATTTTTAGTGAATAATTTGGTAATATATCAAACTTATATTTTTCTTTTTGTCTTACCATTTTATTTCAAAGGTTTTTTATTTATAACATTAATTGAAATATCTAAAAATCAGTAGTAACCTAAATGTTCATCAGTAGGAGATTCTTTTTTTTTTGTTACTCCTTACCTGAGGATATTTTTTCCATTGATTTATAGAAGGAGTGGAAAGAAGAGAGAGAGAGAGAGAGAGAGAGAGAGAGAGAGAGAGAGAGAGAGAGAGAGAGAGAAACAATGATGTGTGAGAGACACATCAATTGGTAGCCTCCATGAGCCCCGAAAAGGGCCAGGTATTGAACCTGCAATCCAGGTAGAAGCCCTTGACCGGAAATTGAACCAGAGACCCTTTGGGGTACAGGCCAACACTCTAACCATTGAGTCACATTGGCTAGGGCAGTAACATTCTTTTTAAAGATGACTAAAATTATCTCTTTTCTTATTTCAAATAATTATTTGGAGATAGAAAAATTAGAAAGTTTTCAAGCAAAAACTAAAAGTAAACAACTTAATTTTGTCATTTAAGATAAACATAGTTAATAATTTGGATCCTGTTATAAATTCTTAGAAGAACTTGTTTTTTCCATTTAATATATTGTGACTATTTCTCCACAAAGTCAAATATCCTATCTTTAATTTTTTAGGAAGACAAGCTGAGAGTAACATAGATTATATGTTTGTCAAGAAGTGCTTTAACCAAAATAGTATGCACATAAAAGTGTTATGACCACCCTAGCCGGTTTGGCTTAGTGGGTAGAGCATTGGCCTACAGACCACAGGGTTTAATTCTGGTCAAGGATATGTACCTTGGTTGAAGGCTCCTCCCTAGCCTGGGCTCATGCAGGAGGCAACCAATTGATGTTATTTCTCTCACATTGATGTTTCTCTGTCTTTCCTTCTCTCTTCCACTCTCCCTAAAAGTCAATGGAAAAATAATCTTGGATGAGGATTAACCACCACCACAACAAAAAGTGTTATGTCCATGTCTGCTTTTTATTTACTGTGTGATGATTCCCAAGCTTCAGTTATCTTTTTTTTTTTTTTTAAATATATACTTTTATTGATTTCAGAGAGGAAGGGAGAGGGAGAGAGCGATAGAAACCTCAATAATGAGAGAGAATCATTGATTGGGTGCCTCTGTAGGCCACACACAGGATCGAGCCCACAACCTTGGCATGTGCCCTGACTGGGAATTGAACCCTGACCTCCTGGTTCATAGGTCATTGCTCAACTCCTGAGCCATGCCAGCTGGGCCAAACTTCAGTGAGTAGTGGATCACCTTGACAAGTTGCACTCTTATTTGAGTGCTACCTATACCATTGCATATTTAATATATTTCTAAAAGTTTATTACTTTTAAACTTATGGTTAAGAATAATGTGTACAATTGTTGATTCAAAAAAACTTTTGTCTACCCTGTGCCAGGAATGGTTTTATGTACCGAGGAGACAGCAATTGTACAAAACAGACACCACCACTACTCCTTTATGGAGCTTATGATGAGTGGTGTAATACGAGTGACACAAGTTTCAGTATATTAGAAAAATATAGTATGTCCATGAATCATCAAAAATCACCACAAGTGATTTGTGCATCATATTTGGGAAATAGTACTCTTTATCAACCTAAGAATACAAAGGTCCTTGTAGGCTCTGCAGAGACAGAGTATCCTGGAGATGACTGGCAGGGTCTACAGGGAATGTTGGAGGGTGGTTGGAAATGCCTGCCTCAATCACTTTTCTCTTTTTTTCATTGTGTCTTCAGGTTTTCTAACATTTACAACATACTTGAAGGTTTGTAGAATCATAAAAGTTTAAAAAACATTTTTTTAAATCCTCACAAGAGGCTATTTTTTAAAAATTGATTTTCAGAGAAAAGAAGAGAGAGAGGGAAAGAGAGAGAGAGAGATCATGTGCCAGAGAAACATTGATTGGTTGTCTCCCGTAGGAATTCCAACCTGGGATTGAACCTATAACCTAGGTCTGCGCCCTGACCGTGAATTGAATCCACCAACTTTTAGTGTACCAATGATGTCCCAACTAACTGACCACCTGGCAAGGGCTGAATTACTAAATGTTAATGTTTACAGAGGATGTTTGTCATTAGTCTAATTCTCTAAGTTGCCTGATGAAAAATGAGCCAAAAGAAATGAGACAGTATATTAAAGACAGGTGGAATCAGAACCTAAGTTACCTGGTTGCTAGATTACTATTCATTTTACAATACTACAATGAATAGTCACAAGTGATGTTTGAAATAAACAGAGAATATGGAATCAGTTGTAGGGAGTAGCAGTAGGTAGAGGATAAGAAAGTCTGAGTTTTAAGAACTCAAATTAGAATCTAGGATAAATAGAGCCAGTAAAAGTAAAAATCACTAACTTAAATCTTAATAGGTTTCGACCTTCCTTTACTAATGTTTTCCCCTTTAAAACACTTTTATTTAATCTTTATTTTTACTTTAGTTAATTTTTTACAGATAAAGATTTGGAGAGAATAGATCCCTCAAAAATGTCTTACCAAAGCAAATGTTAAAAATTTATCAGATTAAGAGTTAATGAAGCTTATTTTTTTTTTTCCAGATCACTTATTGTTCTTTTTCTTTTTTTTCCAGAATTTTATAGAAGTGAAGTGATTAAGAATTCCTTGGTAAGTTTGCCTTCTGACAGGTGCATATGCCTATAACTCCTATTTCAGAAAATGCTGAGACATAAAATAAGGTCAAGTTTAGTTCTGCCTTCTCCTGTTAAGTCTTCTGCTTACTTACTGCTTAAATCTTTATTGAATTGTTCATTGCTGTATCTCTAGTGCTTAAAACATGCCTGGCACATACCAGATGCTTGATAAATATTTGCTGAATGAACTGATAATTTTTCCATTAAACTTTGGTGTTTTTTTAAATTAAATTTTATAATTATATCACTTCTATTTACTATAGAGGTTTTTGACTTACCAAACATTGTAATAAATGATATTTGTTTAGATATAGTTCTTTAAAATACTGTCATATAGGATCCTTCCAGCCGTTTTTGGCAATGGCATTCCTCAGAAATTTGGAAGTGTCCTACTTTTGATAATCTGTACACTTGATATTTGCATAAATGACTTAATTTATTGGGCCACATTGATTAAAAGAAGAGCTTTATGTCAATGATAATACCCTTTTAATGGTCTAAGACCATTCTGGATTTGACCACTGTCTACATTTTAAAACCTCATCTCCTAATATTTTTTCTCACTCGTGATCTAGGCATACCTCATTTTTCAGTGCTTTGAACATGCCAAGAGTGTCTCGTTTATTATGTCTAGAATACTTGTTTCCACAGCTCTTTATTTGGCTGAAGAATTCTTTGAGGTCTCAGCTATGTCATTTCAGCTAGACCTTCTATGACTATTTCATCTGTAGTATTTCCCTTTTGTCCTGACCTGTATGGCTCAGTTGGTTGGAATGTTGTCCTGTACACCGAAAGGTCTTGGGTTGGATTCCTGTTTTGGGCACATACCTAGGTTGTGGGTTTGATCTCCGGTTGGAGTGCATACAGGAAGCAACTGATTGATGTTTCTCCATCACATTGATGTTTCTTTCTCTCTATAAAAATCAATACAAACATATCCTCAGGTGAGGGTTAGAAAAAAATGCTGCTCTTTAAAAAAAATATATATATAGTAGTTCCCTTTTCTCTATTCACTGTTTTTCACGTCATCTGTTTTATTTTCTTTAGAGTATTCTCACTTTTGGGAACTCTTAATCACTCGTTTGTGTTTATGTATTATCCATCTCCCATCTACCACAGTGTAAGTCTCATGAGAGCAGGGACCTTCCCAATCTTGTGCATCTCTGAAACCCTACTGTGAAGAATAGTACAGATGCTCAAAGAGTATTTGTTAGATGATGCATTATATTTTCAGAATCCTTTAAAATATATATTCCATTTTCATCCTTAGAAAATCATGAGTAGGTCTTAAGAAACTGCTATACAGAGAGGCCCAGCAACTTTCATAGTTCTACAACTGCAAGACCAGAACTTCAGTTCCCAGACCTTCTCTCTTAAAGTTTCTATTACTCTTTCCTCTTCATCAAGCTGTCTTCCGAATGTCTCAAATATCATACTAGATTTTGATCCTCAGCCAAACAGGTTCCTTAAGCCCATCTCTGAGGAGCTCCAGTCATCAGTAAAGCTCTTCAAGCATTACACGATTCATGATAAATGACTAGATTATGCTTGACACAGTAGCTACTGAGTCAATATTAGTTTTTCCTTTTTTGGCTTAGATGTAAATAGAAATAGAAAAAGCCCGTAGACAAGTGAGAGCTGGGGAAAGGGTTGATAGAGTAACTTTGAAATATCTGCTCCCTTTTAACGTCACTTTGAAATATCTGCTCCCTTTTCTGTAGTCAAAACTATAGTTGGAGATGGTTTTACACATCCCCTTGCATTTTCTTGGATTTGTATCATAATGGACTTTTTGCTGTAGTGGTACCTAAGTGTACAATTCTGCATTATTAGTATTGTATTCACCTGATATTCACTTGACTTCCAGATCCATATTTCTAAACATCATCACCTATCTTCAGCTCCTTTTGATTCCTGTCTTCAGTTGCTTCTGAGCTATCTCTACGAAATGTGACATCTTCATCCCTGGTGTACTTAGGCTGAATCATGTTTTTAAAAAAATGGATTCCAGACAAGGGAGAGGGATGGACAAAAAGACTTCCGGGGTCCTTTTCACTTATAGTTTCTCCTTTAATTGTTTCCTGAGTATACCACTTAACAACACTTGCTCGCATTGTACTTGTTCAAAAGCATTTCATCTCCCAAAGTGGATGAAATGGAGGTGGGAGACTGCCCGAATATCCTTATGTCACCCCAGCTCCCACCATATTCCTTCTGTTCGGTAGTTGTTTGTTAAATTGATTGATATTTGATTCATTGATATTTCCTTTTAAGATTATTTTTTTTTTTTGCTAGGATTGTTTGCTTCTTTTATAACATTATTATAGATGTGAGAAATTTAAGTTTATTTCTCTTCCTTTTGAAAGGATTCATCTTAGCTTTTTGCTAAGTGATTGTGACTGATGCAGATTAAAGGGCACTGAGCACCACAGGAATCACCAACCCGCAGGGCATAGATATGATGGGGATGGCACTTTGTTACCTCCCTTCCTGCTGTCTCTGAAGAACCCCAGATGAGAAGAATTTGTTGATATTTTTCCCTGCTCAGGAACTTTGTTTGTTGTTGTTATTGTCACCTGCCAAGAGTGAGAGAAGGGGGGGAGAGAGAGAGAGAGAGAGAGAGAGAGAGAGAGAGAGAGAGAGAGAGAGAGAGACATGAAAAGGTCCTCTCTCACACCCCCCAAACCTGCCACCTTTTAGTGTATGGAACAATGCTCCAACCTACTGAGCCACATGAGCTAGGGTTCCTGCTTAGGAGTTTATAATTCTTAAACTATTGTGATATTTGCTGAATAGAGTTAACGATTTAAATGTTGTTATCCTTCCTCTTTACCATTGTGCTTGGTACATAGAAGATGCTCAGCAAATGTTTACTGAATGGGTTCTTCCACAAATATATTTATTGACTGACTTGTAATTAGCCACTAAAGGATTAGGAAACTAATATTTATTTCTAGCTAAGCTTTTGGTAAATATTCACTCTGGTGAGCTTGTGAATAATCCTTTCACTCATGTAACTTTAAGGCTTTGACTTTTTCCTATGTATGCATTCTGAGCTTGTTTTTAGACCAGAGTGGCCTGGTTTTGCCACTCTGATGTCAGAGGCAACATGGAAAAATGGATACAAAATTAGAAACAGTGTTTTTCCTTAAAGATTAGATAAATTGTTTCTTTTTAAAATATTTTTATTGATTTCAGAGAAAAAGGGAGGAGAAGAGAAAGAGATGGAAACATCAATGATGAGAGAGAATGATTGATCAGCTGCCTCTTGCACAGCTCACACAAGCGATCAAGCCTGCAATCTGGGTATGTGCCCTGACTTGGAATCGAACCCTGGTTCATAGGTCTATGTATGCTCAACCACTGAGCCATACTGTGCCTATTCTGTGCCTCATTCTAACTCCTGAACACTCCAGATTAGTGCTGTCCAATGAACTTTCTGCAATGTTGGCAGTGTCTGAGCACTTGAAATGTGGTTAAGTCTGAGGAACCACATTTTTAGTTTAATTTATTAAAAAAAACTATATTTTTATTGATTTCAGAGAGGAAGGGAGAGGGAGAGAAATATAGAAATATCAATGAGGAGAGGGAATCATTGATCAGCTGCCTTCTACTTGCCACCAACTGGAATCAAGCCTGCAACCTGGGTTTTATTGGAATCGAACCTGGGATCCTTTAGTTCACAGGCCAACAATCTGTCAATCGAGCCAAACCAGCTAGGGCTAGTTCTATTTAATTTTAATTTAACTACACATGGTTAATGGATATAATGTTGGACAGCACATTTCTAAATGTTTCTGAAAAGCTTTCTTAGAATCTGTAACAATAGGAAAAAATCTCTTTGTGTGTGTGCTTTAAAAAATAAAATATATATATACTTTGCACTTATACTACTAGTACCATTCTAAATCAGTATAATAGCTGTTCATATGGTTGCCTTAGGTCCTCTAATATACAGGATAAACTTCATGAAGGCAGGGAATTTGTGTGGATCGTCAATATATCCTCCATAGGCATTGTATTGTGCTTGGCTAACAAGCAAGAAGAAAGCAATTTATGGCAATATATATATATATATATATATATATCCTAATCCAAGTTGTCAGTTGTAAGACTCATCATTATTTTATGTTCACCAAGAAAAAGTGAGCTCTTTAAAAAAAAAAAAAAAAAAAAAAAAAAAAAAATATATATATATATATATATATATATATATATTTTATTGATTTTATACAGAGAGGAAGGGAGAGAGATAGAGAGTTAGAAACATCTATGAGAGAGAGTCATCGATCAGCTGCTTGTTGCACACCCCCTACTGGGGATATGCCCGCAACCAAGGTACATGCCCTTGACTGGAATTGAACCCAGGACCCTTCAGTCCCCAAGCCAACGCTCTATCCATTGAGCCAAACCGGGCCCGGCAGTGAGCTCTTATGTTTAAACTGAAACCCAGAGCCTTGGCAATAGTCCTGTGGGAATTGTGACACTTATGAGCCTCTTATTACTCTGAAATTTCTTTCACCCATTCCAAGAAAGTATTTATTTAGCAGTTTTCCCTTCCTTCAGGTATATTGCTTGGCTTGTGATAGGGAATATTTTGTATATATTTTAGTGATAAAGTATAATCATCTTCCTCAATTTGTGGCAATTTCCTTAAGTCTTATGAAGAAGATGGATGAGTTCATTTCTCCACTGACAAATATTTGCTTCTCTAATACCAAATTCATGCCTTATTGCTCTATTTCTGCCCTTAGCTCTTTTCTATACTTTTTTAATTAAAATTTTTTTTTTATTGTTGAGATTATTACAGATGTTCCCTACCCCCATGTCTCCTCTCCACGAGGTTCCCACCCCACCCCTGGCCCTCACCACCCTGTTGTCTGTGTCCATAGGTAACACATACATGCACATAAGATCTTTGTCTAAATCTCTTCCTGCACAGTCCTTCCCCCCCTCCACACACACACACATACCCTCTTCCTTCTGAGAATCATCAGTCTGTTCCATTTCCATGCCCCTGATTCTATTCCATTCACCAGTTTATTTATCAGGTTTTTTATTCATTTGATTTTTAGATTCACTTGTTGATAGATATGTATTTGTTGTCACTTTGTTGTTCATAATTTTTTATCTTTAACTTTATTTTCTTCTTCCTCTTAAAGGATACTCCTCAGCCTTTCAGATAATACTGGTTTGGTGGTGACTAACTCCTTTAGCTTTTTCTTATCTGTGAAGCTCTTTATCTGACCTTCAATTCTAAATGTAGCTTTGCCGGTTCTTGATATTCATCACTTTGAATATTTCTTGCCACTCCTTTCTGGCTTGCATAGTTTCTGTTGAGAAATCAGCTGATAGTCGTGTGAGCACTCCCTTTTAGGTAACTGACTATTTTTCTCCTGCTGCTTTTAATATTCTCTCTTTGTCTTTTGCCTTGGAATTTTAATTATGCCTTGGTATGGTCCTCTTTGGATTCCTTTTGTTTGGGGTTCTTTGTGCTTCCTGGACTTGTAAGTCTATTTCTTTTACCAGTTAGGGGAAGTTTTCTGTCATTATTTCTTCAAATAGGTTTTCAATATCCTGCTCTTTCTATTCTTCTGGCACCCCCATAATTCAGATGTTGGTAACATGAAGTTGTCCCAGAGGCTCCTTACACTATCTTCATATTTTTTTATTCTTATTTCTTTTTGCTCTTATGGTTGGGCGTTTTTTGCTTCCTCATATTTCAAATCATTGATTTGATTCTCAGGATCCTCTAGTCTACTGTTGAATCCCTATATATTATTCTTTATATCAGTCAATGTATGCCTAATTTCTGACTGGTCCTTTTCCAATTTTTTTATTTTTTATTTTTTTCATTCTCACTAAGATCCTTGAAGGTCTCACTAAGTTCCTCAGAGGATTCTAGAAGATTATTTTTAAAATATATATTTTTATTGATTTTTTACAGAGAGGAAGAGAGAGGGATAGAGAGTTAGAAACATTGATGAGAGAGAATCATCGATCAGCTGCCTCTTGCACACCCCCTACTGGGGATGTGCCCGCAACCAAGGTATGTGTCCTTGATGGGAATAGAACCCGGGACCTTTCAGTCTGCAGGCTGACGCTCTATCCACTGAGCCAAACCGGTTTAGGCTCTAGAAGATTTTTGAGTAACCTTATAACTGTGGTTTTGAACTCTATATCCAGTAGTTTGCTTTCTTCTAATTTCTTTCATTTGTGACATGTTTCTTTATCTCCACATTTTGGCTGCTTCCCTGTTTTTGTTTCTATGTATTGGGTATCTGCTAAGTCTCCTTGAGTTGATAGAGTGGCCTTGTGTAGTAGGTGTCCTATAGGGCCCAGTGGCTCAGCCTCCCCACTGGACACTCTAGGTGAAACCCTTTGTGGGCTGTGTGCGCAGTCTTGTAGTTGAGCCTTGATTGCTGTTGGTGTCATTGGGAAGAATTGACCTCCAGGCCAGTTGACTATGGGGACCAGCTGTGACTACAGTGGGAGAGCTGCTGTGTAGGAGACACTCCTACACAGGACTTCCTTCAGCGGGGTTTTGGTGCTCACTAAGTCTGCCCCTTGAGTGTGTTACTTACTGATGTGAAGAGTTATAATCTGCTATGATCTCACACTGACCACTGTGTACACTTGCTCTTGGGTCTCCAGGGAGGTGCAAAGTCAGTCACTGCCTGGGGCCATCCAGCAGGAGCTACAGAGAGATCTGCAGATTCCTCGTCTTTGTATTGGGTTTGGAAGTGCCCATGTGAGGCCCAGTTGTGAAGCAAGGCAGGCTGGTGCTGGTGCCAGCCTTGGGCCTTTTATTGATAGCTTTGGTTCTCCCTGATCCAGCTGCAGCTTGTTTGACAGGTTTTAGGCTGAGAAAGGACAGGTCATTTATATGCAAAAGCTGCTGTGCACAGCTTGGGTGGGCTTGTAAATTGGGTGAGAGGGGGTCTCAGGGAATTGCCAGGAAGGCGCAAACAGGGATGGCTACCAGTCAGCCCTGCATCAAGGAGGTCCCCACACGGGAACAGTGACCGCTGCGAGCACCTCTGTCTGGACGAATGCTTCCCCCGATTTCCTGCCCTGATGCCAGACAGTCCAGTTTCTCCCTGTATGTGTCTGGTGCCCTAGAGCCTTGCCCAGCACTGGAGTTCAGAGGAAGTGGGAGCTCGTAAATTCAGTTTGTGGTGCCGGCATTTTAAGAGAAGCAGCTCTCTAGTTGTACTACTTCCACTCAGCCAGCTTTCCTGTGGTTCTGAATGATAGTTGTTCTGTATTTTAGTTGTAATTTTTATGTGGTTGTGGGAGGCAGCAAGTGTAGGCATTTACCTATGCTGCCATCTTGGTTCCTCACCCTTTAGCTCTTGTCTTTTAAATGCCATAAATTAATTTTACCTGTTTTTTTTTTTAATTTTATTTATTTTTTAAAAATATATTTTATTGGCCGAAGCCGGTTTGGTTCAGTGGTAGAGCGTCGGTCTGCGGACTGAGAGGTCCCGGGTTCGGTTCCGGGCAGGGGCATGTACGTTGGTTGCGGCCACATCCCCGGTAGCGGGTGTGCAGGAGGCAGCTGGTCGATGTTTTTCCTCGACGTCTCTAGCTCTCTATCTCTCTCCCTTCCTCTCTGTAAAAAAAGAGACAGAGAGCTAGAAACGTCGATGAGAAACATAGACCAGCTGCCTCCTGCACACCCTCTACCGGGGATGTGGCCGCAACCAACGTACATGCCCCTGACCGGAACCAAACCCGGGACCTCTCAGTCCGTAGACCGACGCTCTACCACTGAACCAAACTAGTTTCGGCAATTTTACCTGTTTTTGAGTTTTATGGAAATTAAACCATATAGTGTGTACATTTTTGTGTCTGACTTCCATGTCTTAAATTTATATCATGAGTCATTCATACTGTGGTGTTATATTTGTAGTTTGTTTGCTCGCAGGGGTCTTCAAACTACGGCCCGCGGGCCACATGCAGCCCCCAGGGGAGTCTGATCCTGCCCGCCAGGTTTTTTGGGCAGTGAGCACAGCCAAGGTGTTACAGTAGGGATTAGTAGTTCATATAGTCCGGCCCTCCAGCTCTCTGAGGGACCGTGATCTGGCCCCCACTTTAAAAAGTTTGAGGACCCCTGCTCTATAGTATTCTATCCTATGACTATACCAGAATGTGTCCATTCTTCTCTTGATGAGCATTTGGTTAGTTTCTTGTTTTGAATTAAGATATAGTGCTGCTATGAACTTTCTTGTGTGTATCTTTTGGTTGAAAGTATGTATTTATTTTTTGTTGGTTATATATCTAGGAATGGACTTGCTGGGAATATGCAAGGGATCAGCTTTAGCGTATATTTCCAGTTTTCCAAAATTATTGTTTTATTTACACTCTCACCAGCATTCTGAGAGAATTCTTTTACTTCATATTCTTGTGTCCCACTTAATTCCTTAATATTTTGATAGATATTATGTACAGGATTTTTAAAAGTTTAAATCAATAAATGTATTTTAAATGGCACTTAAACTCAGCACAACTAGTGCCAAGGCTGTGCCTAACTTGAAAGAATTGATATTAACTACAACTATTTTTAAGGTTGTGCATGTAGAGATATTTGATGACTGCCATCTGGTGGAAAAATATTATAGGACCATATTGATTTTAGCATTTCTAAAATCAGAATTCATCTTACAATGTGAAGAAAAGTACACGTTAGCATTGATAAATTGGAATATGTTAAATGGTAATAAATATGAATATTGAGTAAAATAAAGCAGCAAAAGGGGGTTCCTGGCAGGGGTGGGGGTTGCTTGTTTTTCTATGGTGATGATAAAAAAGATACCGTTTGAGCAGACAGCTGAATGAAGTGAGGGAACAGCTATGTATCTATGTGGGGGGAAATGCACAGATATAGGTTCCAGGCCAAGAAACAGGAAGGTACAAAACCAGGAGTGTACTTGAGGTTTTCAAGAAATGCCTAAGGAGTTACTAGTGTGGCTGAAGTGGCTGAGCGTGTGTGTCTTGAGATTTTGCGACAAATGCGACACAGGGGAAAGGGGATTGAGGATGGGCAGCATGGGAAATGACCCAGGGAAATAGAAGGAGGGAGCGAAAGGCTGGATCAAGTAAGAGTAATATTTTAGAAGGGATACAGTAATATTTTAGAAGGGCCACACAAAATTAGCAGCATCTGGTAGACAAGGACCCCCTTTTTCTATTTTCTAATGCCCCAGCACATGTTCTATCTAGAGAAGGCCTATCAGTGTCTGTTGT
Source organism: Pipistrellus hanaki (assembly GCF_964339955.1). NCBI lineage: Eukaryota > Metazoa > Chordata > Mammalia > Chiroptera > Vespertilionidae > Pipistrellus > Pipistrellus hanaki. Next base: position 41,168,067 of record NC_140511.1, on the reverse strand, counting down.
ATTGAGTGACAAGAACAGTCCTTTGACAGGTTAGATTGTGGAGATGTGTCTGCAGGTTACGTCCGAGGGATGGTTTCTTCTCAGACATATTTAGCATAAAATACTTACTGGTGAATGTGTAGTTCAACTTTAACGTCTCTAGCTTCAGCGCGCCATACCCTCCAAACCATTTGTTAGCTTTTGGGAAAGTTAACAAAATCTCAGTGACAGTGAGATTTTGAAATTATATTATGGTACTAGAGGCCCAATGCATGAAATTCGTGCAAAAGTAACCCTTCCTTCCCTCGGCTACCAGCACTGGCTTCCCTCTGGCACCTAGGACTCGGTCTTCCCTCACATCATATTCCACTTTTATTATTATAGGAGATATTCTAGAGCAGTGGTTTTCAACCTTTTTTGGGCAAAGGCACACTTGTTTCATGAAAAAAATCACGAGGCACACCACCATTAGAAAATGTTAAAAAATTTAACTCTGTGCCTACATTGACTATATATAAAGTAATTCTCTTGAATAGGAATCAAATAAACACAAAGAAAGTATTTTATAATTACTTTATTATGAAATATTAAGTAAACAAAATAGTGAAAAATTATAAAATTCTTGTCTTGTCTGCACCTACGGCACACCAGGCAACATCTCGCGGCACACTAGTGTGCCGTGGAACAGCGGTTGAAAAACGCTGTTCTAGAGCATGTGCACTTTTGTTGAGGGGGATCTTACAGAGGCGAGGGAATGGCTGCCTCTCTATGTGGTGCAGTGTGAAGGCCGGGAAAGCCCTCCAACTTCTGCTCTTCAGCGTTAAGTCCGAAAATGACATCACGAGGGGATAGCATTCTTTGATTTGTAAGAGGTGGTATTTTCTCCATTATTTGTTTATTTAAAAATTAGTTTCATTGCGTTTTGTTGAGACCTAGCACATTAAAGGGCACAAATAATAATAGCCTGATGATTTTTCAAAAGGATCAATGTAATCAGATCAATAAATAGAACTTTTTCAGCACCTCCTGTGTTCTCTTTCTAGTTACTACTCCTTCCCAAAGAGAACTATTATCCTGACTTCTGGCACCATAGATTAGTTCTAGCTTCTGAAAATATGGCATATTTTCCTTTTCTATATATGTTGCATTTGTGAGATTCATCCATGTTGTTGCATGTCCATTAACCTTGAAACCTTTCAGTGGCCCCACATTTTAAAAAATATATATTTTATTGATTTTTTATAGAGAGGAAGAGAAAGGAAGAGAGAGTTAGAAACATCGATGAGAGAGAATCATCAATCAGCTGCCTCTTGCACACCCCCTACTGGGAATGTGCCCTCAACCAATGTTCATGCCCTTGACCGGAATCGAATCTGGGACCTTTCAGTCTGCAGACCGACGCTCTACCACTGAACCAAACCGGTTTCGGCTGGCCCCACATTTTATACCAGTAAAGGACTGAGTCCTTGACAAGGCATAAAACATTTTTCAGTTTCGTCCCCTGTTTATCTCTCCAGCTTTGTGTCCGTCTCTCTTGTGTTGTGTACACTAGCAGTTGTCTTAGTTCCCTGACCATACTCGCTATTTTACACCCTGAGCTTTTGCCTGTACTTCCTTATTTTAACCAGGTAAAATCCTATTGGTCTGTTGGTAGCCCGGTTTCATAGCCTCTGTGATGTCTTCCCCCTGTTCCTTCTGTTAGAAATGCTCGTCAGTGGTGTGGGGATGAGACAAATACTCGAAAGTGGATCGGCAAGGCAGACTTACTCCTGCGCAGAAGAGTGCAGTTGCCATGATTTTCCTTTTGGGCTTTATTTCCTTTTGAGGGTCTGCCCTGCCCCTCACTCCGACTCTGACTTGATTGGTCAGGGCTTGGGGCTCCAGTTCACATTATTGAACGATTGGCTAATTCAGAGGAAGGGGAAGGATAAGGCAGAGCCTGTGATGGCAGCCCCCTTAGAATCTGAAAGTCATATCAAAATGGTGGAACTTAAGATGGTGGCAAGCTCCTTTCTTTGATAGAAAGGATCCCTAGTTCACTCTCACACTTAAAAGTTTATTATTCCCTCCTGTGCTACTGTGTAGCCTTTGCATCATTCTGTTATTGAATTTTTAATGGAATGATAGAATTACTTCAATAGATGTTTAAGCCAACAGATTTGAGGTACTTTGAGGCATTGTTTATATTTCTTTTCTTAATAATTGTGTCTTAATTGTTTAAGAAGTAAATAAATGGATTGTCATATGGAGATGTACTTGTGAGATATTAAGACTATATGCTCCTTTTAATGACTATCCTATCTAATAAAAGAGTAATATGCAAATTGACCATCGCTCCAATACACAAGGTGGCCTCCACAAGATGGCCTACAGGGGAGGGCAGTTGCGGGTGATCAGGCCAGTAGGGGAGGACAGTTAGGGGTAACTGGGCTGGCAGAGGAGGGAGTTGTGGGAGGACCAGGCCAGCAGGGGAGGGCAGTTGGGGGAGACCAGGCCAGCAGGGGAGGGAAGTTGGGGGGCAAGGCCTGCAGAGGAGGATATTTGGGGGGGACCCAGTCCAACAGGGTAAGGCAGTTAGGGATGACCAGGCTGGCAGGGGAGGGCAGTTAGGGGCAATTGGGCTGGCTGGGGAGCAGTTTGGCGTCGATCAGGCTGGCAGGGGAATGTCTAGGGGGTTATCAGGCTGGCATGCAGAAGTGGTTAGGGGCAATCAGGCAGGCAGGCAGGCGAGCAGTTGGGAGCCAGCAGTTCTGGATTGTGAGAGGAATGTCTGATCCCACTGGGCCTAAACGGGCAGTTGGACACTCCTCAAGGAGTCCCAGATTGGAGAGGGTGCAGGCTAGGCTGAGGGCCCCTCCCTCTCCGCCCCCCCCCATGTTTGAATTTCGTGCACTGGGCCTCTAGAAATAAATAAGAAGAAAAATTTAAAAATGCCATTATAACCCTGTCCTGCTAATTGGAATGTCTTCTTGGTTTACTTAAGTTTGCATTTTAATGTATTTATGAGGTCTTTGATCTCAACCTAATTGAAATAACTGGAAACAAGTTAAGAGTCTTTCTCAGGCATATTTTCATTTCCATCAACAGAATCCAACGTGGCGGAGTCTTGATTTTGGATTAATGCCTGATCGCCTTGATACCTCTGTGTCCTGTTTTGTGGTGAAGATATGGGGTGGGAAGGAGGCCTCCTACCAGCTGCTGATCGAGTGGAAAGTCTGCCTGGACGGGCTGAAGTACTTGGGCCAGCAGGTAATGTGGAGGCTGCAGTTCCACGTGGTTGCCTTCCCTACATTAACCTCTTCAGCTTCCTGTTGATTCTTCTGATTCCACATTTGAAGTCTGTTTACTTAGAGAAATTTGAATCTTGCCAAGTATGAACAATAACCTTTAATTGAAGAAATTTACGGAGAAGGACCCTAATCTGCTAATTTAAGGATTTAAAAAAAAAAAAACACAAAAAACTATTAGCTGCTGCCCTCCACCCAGACTCTGCCTGGGAGCAAACCTGCAGCCTTTGGTGGATGGGATGATGCTCCATCTAACTGAGCCGGCGGCCAGGGAAAGGGATTTCTTTCTTTTTTTAAGAAAAGAATATGCTTTCTCGTGGCACAAGGCTTCTGTCTTATTGGATGTTCTCCCCCTAGAATCTGAAAATTAAGTTCAAAATACTCTTAAACACCTTCTTTTATGCCCAGGAGAGCTGGGAATAAGAAGAGCTACTGCTGTTGACCGGGCACAGGGAGGACAGATGCCCGGCTTACAACCTGCTCCCCGTTCCCTAGTGATGGGCATCGGCGGTCACAGCACTCGTCTCACTGAGCCCAGACATAGCTCCAGAGTCTTTCTAACGCGTTAGAACTGCCCATGAAGGGAAGCCTATTTGCATCCTCAGACATAGGTTATGATAATTAATGTTCATGGCAACTTGTGAAGGTTTATAGAATGGCCCCCATTTTCCAGATGGGAGAATTGGTCCTCAGGGAGTTTAAGAAATTGCTCCGTGTGCCTTAGCTCACTTCCTTGCACGTGGTCATGGTTGTCACCCACTCTGCCTTGGGGTGAATGCCATTTCTATTTTGTGATACCTATGGGACTACTGTTAAAGGTAACCCTAAAATAGGGGTGTCGAACTCAATCAGAGAAGGGGCCAAAATCTAAAATCCAGCCTAAATCGCGGGCCGAATGGTTTACTGAACAGTCATAAACTGACAATGTCATAAACTGACAGCGGAGTGCAGTGATGACAGCGCGGTGCGGGCCACATTGCAAGGCCTGGCGGGCTGGATTTGGCCCGCGGGCCTTGTGTTTGACACATGTGCCCTAAAACATTAGTCATATCTACAAACATCCCTGATGTTTCTTTTTAAAAAATATATATTTTTTATTGATTTCAGAGAGAAAGGGAGAGGGAGAGAAAAATAGAAACAACAATGATGAGAGTGAGTCACTGGTCGGCTGCCTCCTGCACATTCCCCACTGGGCACCAAGCCTGCAGCCCGGGCCTGTGCCCTGACTGGGAGGGAACTGAGCAGTGACCTCCGGGTTCATAGGTCGACGCTCAACCACTGAGCCATGCCAGCTGGGCATCCTGATGTTTCTTAATATTTTATTTACCATATACTATGTGGTGTGTGTTTCTTTTAAAGGAACAATTTAATTCTACATGTTCAGATTAGAGAAATGTCTGCCCTTGTTTGACTTACCCTACTTTATTTATTTTGTGTCCTGTAGTGATTGGAACAATGCATGTGACAGATATTTCCTTACCTGCTGCAGATTCTAACCAGCAGCAAATCCTTAATCTTCTTGATTTTTGTATTTCCCCCCCTATTTTAGGGCTGGTCTTAATCATAAATGGTAAGATAATGACTTTTGGTTGGGTCTCTCCTCTCAGTACCAGAAACTTGTTGCATTGACGCAGGCCTGCCAGGCCTGCCCCGAAGCGCACACCCTGCCTGTCTCCCCACAGGCTGTGTAGTTGACTCGCTGTGGTTAGACTGATGCCAAGCACCTGTTTATTTTTCTTCTGAAAATATCTTCATTTTGTGGAGGATGCTGTTTCCGTTTGTGTGTGTGTGTGTGTGTGTGTGTGTGTGTGTGTGTGTGTGTTGTTATTCCTCACCCAAGGATATTTTTCCATTGATTTTTTAGGGAGAGGGAAGGACAGAGAGAAACATTGATGTGAGAGACACACATCAATTGGTTGCCTCCCGCACAAGCCTGACCAGGGCCCAAGCCGGGGAGGAGCCCACAACCGAGGAACATACCCTTGACTGGAATCGAACCCGGGACTCTTTTGTCCACAAGCCAATGCTCTGTTCACTGAGTCAAACTGGCAAGGGCAAGGATCATGATGCTTAACATTAGAGTTGCAGGGCTATAGGCCACAGAGTTGGAATTTGTGTAGAATTGTTATTTATTTCACAGATGTTTGACAGAATTCTTTAGTGAGGTCATCTGGGTGGTAAGATTTCTTTAAAATTTTTTTTTTTTTTTTTTTTTTACTGATTTTAGAGAGAGAGGAAGGGAGAGATAGATAGATTGAAAGAGAGATGTTGGAATTGATTTGTTGCTCCATTTATTTATACTTTCATTGGTTGGTTCTTGTATTGTTTTATGTGCTTTGACAGGAGATTGAACCCACAACCTTGGCTTATTGGGACAATGCTCCAACCTAATGAGCTACCTGGCCAGGGCCTGAGTGTTAGGATTTTTTTGTGGGGAAGTATGAGTTTTAGTTAATGCCAACACATTAACTAAAACTCATACTTTAATTTTTTTTTTATTAGGTAAGAGGCTATTCATGTTATCTGTGTCTTCTTAAGTAAGCTTTGATAGGTTCCAAAGAATTTGCTGATTTCACCTATATTGCTATAAAAATTTCTACAGTGTTCCTATATCCATTTTATGTACGTAGGCTATAATTCTTCTTTTATTCTTGCTGTTGGTAATTTCTGTCTTCTCTTAGGATCATTCTGACTAGAGATTTACCAATTTTATTATTTTTTTCAAAATACTGTATTTTGTCTCATTGAATATCTTTATTGTTATTATTTTCAGTTCCACTGATTTCTGCTTTTATCAAGTAACTAAATCTATTTCCATGGATACTTTATGCTATTATGAGCAGTTTTTTTTTTAATATATTTTATTGATTTTGTACAGAGAGGAAGGGAGAGAGATAGAGAGTTAGAAACATCGATGAGAGAGAGCCATCGATCAGCTGCTTCTTGCACACCCCCTAATAGGGATATGCCCGCAACCAAGGTACATGCCCTTGACCGGAATCGAACCCGGGACCCTTCAGTTCCCAAGCCGACGCTCTATCCACTGAGCCAAACCGGTGCCGGCTATTATGAGCAGTTTTTATCTTAATTCTTAAATTTTAAAGTTTTAACCTTCCTATCTTTCAGGTGAAGGTTAATTTGTCGTGGCATTAACTAAAACTCAAATCAGCTGCATTTGAAAGAGAATAGTATGCAAACAATAATTACAAAGACATTTAAAGACTTTGGGGATTAGGAATTATTATTATTTTTTAATATATTTTATTGATTTTTTACAGAGAGGAAGGGAGAGAGATAGAGAGCCAGAAACGTCGATGAGAGAGAAACATCGATCAGCTGCCTCCTGCACACCCCCTACCGGGGATGTGCCCGCAACCAACGTACATGCCCCTGACCGGAATCGAACTTGGGACCTTTCAGTCCGCAGACCGACGCTCTACCACTGAGCCAAACCGGCTTCGGCAGGGATTATTTTTAAATACTCTTTGAAAATAGGAAATACTCATCTTTTATTTTACTTTTTCCTAGGGTTTCATATTTTTAAGGGGTTCTTATAGACTAACTGGATTGTGTTTTCTTTGAGATAAGAGAATTCGTGCTATCAGCTTCTGAATCCCTGTACCTTATGAATAGTCTCTCCATAACAACCTCAAGACTGTGGAAAATACATGTGAATGATGGTGCCCGTGATCTCATGTGATGGTTTGTGAGGCTTTTGACTAAAGCGGGAAGCCTTGGTTGATTACCTGGTCCAGTGATGGCGATTTGTTTTCTACCGGCTGGTTGGATAGAGCCAGCCTGTTTTCAGCACTGAAGTATCCTGTGTAAATATGATTCTCCAATCATATTTAAATGATTGGAATGAGAGAAACTAATAGTATGTTCTCCTCCCCTCTTAGATTCATGCTCGCAACCAAAATGAAATAATATTTGGGCTGAATGATGGCTACTATGGTGCTCCATATGAACATAAGGTAAGAGCTTTTCCTAGTGTTAGGAGTTTTGTTTAGTGTGGGTATGCCTTGGCTTATAAGGAAAAACGCTCTGTGTAAACAGAACCATGTTTTAAGTATTGTAAATTTGTTGTTTAAGTATGGCTTAAGAGGAATGCCTTTAAAATGAAACCTTATTTTATAACCACCCTATTCATCTTTTCTAAATCTAGATTATCTTCATTTTCCTTTAAGGAAATGGAACGGCTTTTTCTTATTCTATATAATTCTTTGGGGATTAAGAAAGAACAACGAATTTTGATTAAATGCAGTAACAATTTTGTTAAATGTTTCAGATATCTTTTACAGCTTTAAATACATCTAAAAAACTATGAGTCAAGTTATATTATAGCCAATGCTATCTCTATTTCTAAAGACAATTAGAGAAAGGAAAGAGAAGAGAATCCATATTTACTAAGTACATACTATTTTTTTCCCTTACATGGAAACCCTTTCTCCGGAGACCCTGCCTAATATGTCTTTGATCTTTGTCTTGCACCTGCCTTTTGAAATATGTTATTTATTTCAGAGGGGACTGGAGAGGGAGAGAGAGAGAGAAACATCAATGATGAGAGAGAATCATTGATCGGCTGCCTCCTGCACACCCCACACTGGGGATCAAGCCTGCAACCTGGGCACATGCCCTGACCGGGAATTGAACCATTATCTCTTGATTCTTAGGTTGATGCTCAACCACGGAGTCACCCTGGCCAGGCTGTATGCCAATTACTAAACTAGGTACTGAAAGGGAAAACCAACACAGTCTTTCCCTCCTGTTGTGGAGAAAAACCCGGTTCTTTCCTACTGTGTTTCTCTTTCCTGTGTGTCTCCTTTACTATTCCCACTTCACTTTTGACATTTCTGGTCACCAAACCAGCAACTTATTCTCTGTGACACCAGCTGGATGTCCTGCAATTGAACTCAATTCTCACACTATCTACCACAGGTTAAGGGCTCAGTCCCACAAGACTGCTCCTGCCTGCCCCCACTTCAGATGCCAGCTACAATACCAGGTTGTCACCTGTGCTTCTGAGCAACCAGCTATAGATCCAAGATTCCAGTGATCCCTTCTTGGGTTTGATTAATTTGTAGAGTGACTCACATAGAAACACATTTATTACTTTATTAAAGAGATGTATGGGTGAGGTCTGGGTGGCCCTGGACGCAGAGCTTCTGTCCCTGGGGAGCTGGGGCAGGTCACCATCCCAGTGTGTATGTGTTGGCCAACTTGAACCCTGTACTTTTGGGGCATTAAGGAGGCTTCATCATGTTGGCATGATGGATCATTAATTCCATTTTCAACCCTCTTCCTTCTCAGGAGAATGGGGCGGGGGCAGGGCTGAAAATTCCTTCAAGGGACCAGCCCTCATCCAGGAGCCACTCGTTGTTGCCTCATTAGAACAGAAGATACTCCTTTCACCTGTGTTGGGAGGCCTACTATTAGAACAAAAGATGCTTTTTAGGCTCTTATCACTTAGGAGAATTACAAGGGTTTCAGGAACTCTGTGCTAAGAACTGGGGTCAGAGACCAATATATATATATATATATATATATATATATATATATATATATATATACACACTAGTATATATTATTATCAGATGGGTACTGTGGGGTACAAAAGTATTAGACACATATTCACATTTTTTTAGTTAAGGAGATATAACTGCATGTTTTAGTTGAGATAAAACTGCATCTATTCCAGAGAGCACTAGTTTACAAATAGCTTTAGTTTGAAAAATTATTTCGATATCATTTATTTCTGTCTTACAGATAATGCAGGTGAATCACAGCAGAACCTTAAATCAGTTGAAAGGACCTTAGGAATAGGTGCTCTTTCAAATGTTTGGGGACTTCAATAGGAGCATTGCTGTAACTTGAAGTTGGGGTGGATGGAGGCTGATAAATAGTTGAGATGGTTTCTATATGAATTTAAATACTAGGCTGGCAATTGGGGGGACAGGGTGGAATGAGAGGCTGTTGGGCCAGCCGGTATTTTATCTAATAAGCTGTACCTTTCAGATCCAAGTTCAGGAGTTTTGGCTTTAATATAGACATGTAATCTTTGCCTGAATTTCCTTTTGGCAAAGACTCTTTAGGCAGATGCTGACAACTACCTAGTGATTAAGGATAGGGTTTTGGAGACAGATCGATTTGTTTAATTTCAGGCACTACTGCTGCTCATCTATGAGAGTGATCTTGGACAAATTGAGTCATGTCTGTGTTTGTGTCCTCATCTATAACTGAGATAAATTCTACCTCATCATAAGTTGATTTTGAGGATTAAAGATGGTAATGTATATTACCGGAATAAGCCTGGCACATGAATGGAGTTCAGTAATAAATGGGAATTGCTAGTCACTAGGCAGTAAACCTTTTGATAAGAGGGAGTGGCTACATTTCTAATGCTTATCATGTGTCCCTTTCACAGTGCCTGTCCTGCAGTGGATGCTCAATAAAAACTTGTTAATGAATACAGGTGAAGGCTTGCTGTATTTAAGACTATCCTAAAAATAATTTTGAGATTAAAAATCTTGAGGGGATGCTATTTCTCTCTCTCACCATACTTTATCTTTAGCCCAAACTTTTGGAGTTTTATTGTTATGAAACTTGTACTGTCATAATAACTAAATATTGGGTATTGACAAAGTACAAAAAGAGTTCCATTGGTAAGAATTCTCTCCTCAGACTAAAAATTATAACAGCAATGTCTTAAGTATCCAGTAGATGGCAGTGCTTTCTCATTTTAATAAAAGAGAATCCAAGCTAAAAGGATCAGATCTTTTTGGAATGAAGTTTAGGAGATTGAAATAGCAATTTGGTGATTAATTTCACAAGTACAGCCATATAATTTGATTATCTCAAGTGAATAGTCAAGCTGAGATTGAAGGTTTAGAGACAGGAGCAAGTTTCATAGTCTGAGAGCCTGGACAAGTGAAAAGTTCATTATTTTAAATTTATGATACTTTTGAAAATTAGGAAACCTGAATCTCAGTTTTGTTCTGCTACTGACTGTGTTCCTTGAGCAAATCAATTAACTCCTCTTTGCTTTAGGTCCCTCATTTTTTTTTTTTTTTTTAAAGCTATCAAATGCTGGGGGAATATTCGAATTTCCAGCTCAACAATCTTGTTTCATGGATGAACAAACTGAAGCTCAGGAAGTCTCATGAGCTCTTGAACCTGACATGGAAAATATGTTTTATGCTATAGAGTATAACTTGGTCATAACTATAATAATATCAAATATATGTAATATATAATAGAATAAAATCACTACATATTTTCATAGCTCTTAACTTTAAGAATTTGCCTATAAATTATTTAACCCCATCATAAAAATAGCCTGTGAGGAAGGCAGAGCATCAATTTTAGTAGTGTTAGTAGCAGGCATCTACTAGATATAGCATAAGTATTTGAGAATAAATGAATGGCCAAGATATCAGGACGAGTTAATGGCAGAGCCAGGATCAGAACACATCTCTTTATTTCTCAATAGGCACTTTCTTCATTATACATGCCACTTGTGTAAAAGTGATGGATAGATGATGTTCATTTAATTTCTTTTTGATGTTTCTTCCATCTTTAACTTGATTAATGGTGATTGTGAGTACTTGAGATATCATCTTTAACTTATAGAAACTCAGTTGTTAGTATTTTCATCTTCAGGATAAAGATGCTAAAACCTAGAAAAGTTAAGAGATTTCCATTTAGTTAACATTATGGGACTGTGAAATTTAAAAAATGGTTATTTCCTCTTATTATTCAAATTAATGGATGCTAACTTGTTTCCAAAGCACGTTCCACACAGTCCACGAGCAGAACATTCAGAAGTAAGGATTAAGTGTCCCAGGCAGCCCATGTTTTAACAACAGAGAAAGAGCTATGGTATAATTTCTGTACAGGTCTCAAGCAAAAGTTGGAAAATCATAAAAATAGCTTATTCCTACACATATCCTCTTCAGTTTTATTTGTAGCCACCCCCTCTCCTATTACAAAATGCAAGGAACAAAGACTAGACAAATCCTCAGGGGCAGTTTCTAATAGCTGACTGCTTTGTTATAAAACATCTAGGTAATTATGAGCTCGGTTTACATCCAGGGTAAAACTTCGTTTCTGAATGATCTGAGCTGGTGTGATATCCTAGTTACAGTATTACACCAGGTAGGTATAGATCTTTTGGAAACTACTATTGCTAGTTTTCATTTGCTGAGTGCCTACTTCATATCAGATACTATACCAGTTACTTCTTGTGTTTTTATTTAATCTATGTGACAGCTCTACAATGTAGTTATATCATTGTTTCACAGGTAGAGTATACTAGAAGAGAACATTAAACTACTGACCCAAGATTACATAGCTAGTAAGATCTGACTTATTTAAAGACCTTTTCTCAACCACTGTGCTACATGGCATCTCTACATTTCTTCCCAGTTCATACAGCATGTCATAGTACCAAGTCTCTATCTTTAGATTTAACCAGAGATATCCACTCTGTGCATTATGAGAATAAAATGAGAGAGTACACGGGAATGTACTTTGAGTGATATAAATTGTACAGGCTTTGGGTATTTATTATTGTAGACTGGGCATGCAATGCCCATGAGGCCATCAACGCACTGAAGTCCACATAAGTTCCAGGTATTAGTCACTATATTTGGCTTCCCTCTGAGTCTGCTCCCCCCCCCCCCCACCCTTTTCTCTTGGATCAAATTAACTTCTGACAGATGTTTGGAAAATCATCTTATCCTGTAATTCATATTTATAAATCCCGCTGCTGCAGTGTGGTCCCCATTCTCTTTCTTCATTGAAGCCAGAGAATAATCTGGGAAAATGCCATGTTTCCTGTTATGAATTTTTGAGGCTCTTGTCTTCTTAGCACAATTTTTGAGCTTTTCAGAATTTTAATACTGGAAAATTCAAAGACAAGCATGGTTCTTCGTATAGATACTTTAGATTCTTGAAAAGTAAGTGGAGCTTGACTCGTCCTCACTAGGGAATTCAGAGAGTTTAGATTTTTATTTAGTTTAAAATTTTGAAAACTAGTTTTTATTATTCTTCCTTAGATTTGTGGTGAGGGCATTCTTGACCATTTACCCCCTTCTGACAGCTTCAGTTTAAACTGTTCTACAAAGCTGGGACTCCTTTTCTTTCATTAAAAAATCTTTCCACTAATGCTAGTTTAACATGATGTCACTATTGCCTTCTCTTCCTCTCTCACTTGTCTCTTCTCTCACAGTTGTAGTCATTTGTGTGTACATCTTTCTTCCTGTGAGGGCATGAGCTCATGTAGGACTGAGGTTCTGTCTCATTTTTATAATCCTAGGATTTAGTTAGTAAATAGACTTTACTTAGTAAATATTTTTCCATGAGTTGCTGAAGTCTACTAGAACCACATGGCTGCTATCTCTACTCTAAAATACACTCTTCACTTACGGTATGGCTACTTTAGCAGGGTCACTTTTAGTCCTCATGCCAGAGAGTGGCATTGACGACAGTCTGTCCACGTCAGACTTGTAGTGTGTGACTACGATTGTGTTCATTTTCTGAGGGTTGTTTGAAACACTAAAGTATGAACAAGAACCTATTTATCCCTGTTGATTTTAACTAAAATAAAAGAAATAATAAAAATAAATAAACAAAGAGCTCTGGCCAGTGTGACTCAGTTGGTTTTGGGCATTGTCCAGTGCACCAAAAAGTTGCCAGTTCGATTCCCAGTCAGGGCACATACCTGAGCTGTGAGCTCGATCCCCGGCAGGGGGCATGCAGAAGGCCATATTCTCTTTCCCTTTCCCTTCTCTCTCTCAAAACCAATTAAAAATATTTTAAAATAACTAAAAAGAATTGATTTTAGTTTCAGGATCTGTATACCTTTACTTAATAACACTATTCTTTTTAAAAAAATATATTTTATTGAATTTTTTTACAGAGAGGAAGAGAGAGGGATAGAGTTAGAAACATCGATAAGAGAGAATCATCGATCAGCTGCCTCCTGCACCCCCCTACTGGGGATGTACCTGCAACCAAGGCACATGCCCTTGACTGGAATCGAACCCGGGACCTTTCAGTCCGCAGGCCGACGCTCTATCCACTGAGCCAAACCAGTTTCGGCAATAACACTATTCTTATTTTCATTGCTTCTCACGGCTTTGAGGGAGAGGAAAACATCCTCTGTTGTCTCGAACCTTAGACCAAATCTAGGGGAATATACATTTTTAGCTCCAGTTCAGAGTCTAAGAAGAGGTCTTGCCTCCCTCCTTAATAGCTCAGCATCTGGGCTTCGTCAGCGTTCAGAGGCAGGGGTGTCCAAGGCTAGCAGGTGCTTGACAGAGGTACTTGCACAATTTTTCTCAGTTTTAACTTGGCTGACACTTAAAAGTATATTAGTGTCCAAATAAACATATACACATAGGAACACAGGCTGTCTGTTGATTCATCAGGTAGCTATTTTAGGAGTTGTATAAATAAATATTAAATATATATATATTTTTTTAAATACATGCATTGCATCTGAAAATGTGTTCAAGTAGTAGAATGAGCCATTGTTTTTTCCCCCCATTATAATTTCTTATTCTACTTAAGTAAGTGGAAGGACTATTTTCAAAGTTTACTTACAGTTTTAAGAATAACAGAACACTGACGGACAGGCCTGCTAGGGAAAGCTTTCGGTGGAGCCCTTAAATTACTATCCTTAGGCTTCCACTTGGTCCTTTTGTCTTCATGTTAACATACTGCATCTGGATGATACGTCTCCTGTCTTGTGTATCTATGTATCCCAAATCTATGTATCAGACTTGTGTCAAACAGCTCAGCTCCCCTCCCCCTTTCAAAATAACCCTCTGTCTGTGTGTTCCTTACTTCAGTGAATGGTACTGCTCTCCATCCACTCTCTCAAGTGAGAACAAGGAGTTTTATGAATGGCTTATCAGGTCTTGCTGTGATCTGGTTCCTGATTTCTAAGTATTCCATCATATCACTTTCTTATGCTAACATTTACCCATCTCAGTTTTAGCTGAGATCCCATTTCTATAGAATGTTTTTCTGTAAATACCCCCTAAATCCAGTTTGTACCCTCCTCTTATTTCCCATAGCACCTTGCATTTCATTTTCCTCATGACTGACCCTTTTTCTGTTATATTCTGATTGCCCATTTGCGCATTTCTTTTTCTTATTAGAATGTAAACTGTGTAAGGGGAGGGACAGTGTCTCTCTTCATCGCTAATTTGTCCCTAGTGCTTGGTACTGTGCCTAGCACAGAGTAATACTTTAATAGCTATTTGTTGAACGAGTGGATGAAGCTTCTGTAGCAGTAGATCATTAAAAATTCTATTGGGATGTACTGCTTGCTCATCATCAATTATGTAGCTTGTTACTCAAAATTCAAGTTCTCTTTTTTAAGGTAGTTTTGACTCTTTCTGCGTAGATACTTGTCATTCGTAAGTTATTGTAGTTTAAATGGCACTCTTTATTTTTCTCTTCAGATTTGCTTTCCCTTCCAGTTTTCTACATCTTTATAACTATTTTCTCATTTATTCAGGCCTCAAATCTTGTAGTTAGGTTTGATTGATTTGTTTTATCCACTCTTTTGAGTCCTTCTTTGAAATAACTTATGCCCATGGCTACTTTTCCATCTCCATTGCTATAATCCATGCTCAGACCAGCATCCCTAGGGGGTTGATTACTGCATTAGTTTCCTGGCGGGCCTATGGTCTCTATGTATCCACTCTGTCTTATTCACCGCTGCCTAATCAATCTTACTAAAGCACACTCGCATTTTGGTTGTATAGAGCAACTTTTCGTATGCTAGAAGTGTACAAACCTTTGACCCAATTTCCGTCTCTCCATTAACCTAAATTCAGCCAGTGTTGATTTGGTTCTGTCTCTGCTTTTATCTTTACTTCCTCTCTCTCTCTTTTTTCATGGTCTGAGTTCTTATTACCTCTAGAAAGAGGATTTTTAGAAAGCTTCCTCAGTGGTTTTTGGACATTCTGCCTCCTCCAGTTCATTACCAGAGTAACCTTCCTTAACTGTAGGTCTGATTATTAGCTGACACTGTTGGAAACCTTTCATGAGCCCTATTGACCAGAGTTGTCTTGGCTTTTTAGCATGACACATACGGCTTTCTGTCACCTCAGTCCTTCCAACTTAATCATTCAGCCATATTTCCCACTGTTTCCCTCTTCAGGATCCCCAGTCATTTTCATACCATGAGGTTGAACAAATTGGACCACCGTTTAATGCTCGAATGTAGCTTGTATTTCCTATTGTCATGCTTTGGCCAAATGTGTTCAGTCTATATGGGACTTTCCTTCACCGCCAATCAGCTTTTTAGTACTTCTTAATCTATCTCAAATACTGCTGCTGGTTGTGATCTTTGATGTTCTTGCTTCTACTTGATGGAATCTTTACCACATCAGAACTCCTGTAGCTTTTCTTTTTAACCTTTCTTTTGGCACCTTTATATTTTCCCCTTCACTTGCAAACTTAACTGGATTTTAAACTTTTATAAGGATGGTAGCGATTACCTGACACTTTCTATGTATTCGGTGTTTAGTAAACACTGAAATGAATAAGTGTATGTATAATACTATTTGCTGTATAATCACTTATCCTGTCACCTGGATTACTTCAGTACAGTTTTTATAGTTTTAATAAAATTAAGGACAGTCTTAGGACTGCTGTAGCAGCTAAAATGTACAGTAACACATTTAAAAGGTGACTCATTCAGTGATCTAATACAGGGGTAAGCAAACTATAGTCCACATGTTTTTGTGTGTCCAGCAGGCTAAGAATGGTTTTTACATTTGTAATGAATTTGAAGGAGAAAACAAAGAATATGTGAGAGATGATATGTGTTTGGCAAAGCCTAACATATTTACTCTCTGGCCATTGACTGGGAAAGTTTGTTGACTGCTGATCTAGAAACACACCTGATCATCTGCCTAGAATTGCTCCTGCTCATGGGATATGTGAAAATATCTGCTTCCTTGAACAGTTTAATAGATACTCACCCAGACGTTCTTAGAAAACAAATGGGTAGGCCTGGCTTCAGAAGAATTTTGAGTGACATGTAAATCTCTGGGCTCTTTGGCACTTAGCAGTATCTCACACAGATAACCAGATACAAACGAGCCATTTCTTTCCATTATACCCCTTCATCAGAGGTCTGTCGGGATTGCACATCTGGTGAAGTTAGATGTCATTCAGAACAAGGCTCTTAGCGTATTTCAAGAATGATAATTGCTAAGTGGTGGCTGAAGCAGAAGGGTTTAATAATGCCCTTAAGTTGCCTTAAATGTACATGGACCCCGAATTTTAGAACTGGAAAAGGTCTTAGAGATCAAGTGTAGCGCTGTCATTAAGAACATGGGCTATGGAGCCAGACTGCATGGCTCTTCTACTTAATCCTCTCTGTGGCTCAGTTTCCTCACCTTTAAAGTTGGGATAATAATAGTATCCATTTCACAGGGTTGTGTGACTATTAAATATGTTAACCTTGAGCATATTAACATTTATTAAAATTAACATGGAAAACAACACTGCCTGGCATACTATAAATGCTCACAAATACTTTCCTTGTGTCTGTTGCTTTCCTTTTTTAATGATTGTTTTTAGTAGCAGTAATCTCATCTCATTAGGCCTGGAGGAGTTAAATGTTTTTCTTCATGACCACGACAGCCAGAGTGGGTTAAAACCTTTCCTTTGCTCTTTCCCTGCTATAACGTATTGCTTTTAGTTGTGTGTTAGTAGTGTGGATGATTTTTTATAGGAAAAAATGTTTGGCAGCTTTTTGCATAAAATAAGAGAAAATAAATGGAATGTCATTAATCATTTCTTTGATAAATTTTGGGGGTAATTTTTATACATGGTATTAAGAATGGACCCAACTTCATCTTTTGCATGTGGCTACTCAGTTGTTTCAGCATCATTTGTTGTAAACACTGTTCTTTCCCCATTGAACTGAATTGTTGAAAATCAATTGAATGCAGGTATATGAGTTAACTTATGGGCTCTCAGTTCTATTCTATTATCTATATATCTATCCTTATGCCAGTACTACACTTGTGATTACTGTTACTTTGTAGTAAGTTTTGAAATTGGTAAACATGAGTCCTCCAATTGGTATATATATTACATTGATTGATTTTCATTTATTGAACCATCTTTACATACCTTGAATAAAACCCACTTGTTCCTGGCATATAATCCTTTTAAGAAATTATTTTTAATTGTGGCAAAATATACAGCATGTAATATTTATCACCCTAACCATTTTAAGTGTAAAGTTTAGTGGTACTAAGTTCACATTATTGTGCAACCATTGGCATTATCCATCTCCAGAACTCGTCATCTTGTAAAACTGAAATTCTCTATTCATTAAGCACTAAGTCCCCATCTTCCCCTTCTCCAAGAGTCCTAGCACTCAACCTACTGTTTCTATGAATTTGACTACATTAGGCATCTTATGTAAGTGGAATCATACAGTATCTGTTCTTTTGTCACTGGTTTTTTTATGTAACACTAGGGGCCCAGTGCACAAATTCGTGCACATTGAAAGGAATTGTGGTCCCAGAGGCTACAGTGGGCACAGGGGCGGGTCTCCGCCCATCCTCCGCACCCCTTCCCAGACTCTCCCACTGAGGCCCTGGTTCCCTGTCTGCCAGCAGCCCCACTCCCACCACTGCCATTCCCATGCACTGATGGCACTGGCCCTGCTCGCACCCACTGATGGTGTGGAGCAATTGGGGCCAGCACCAGCAGTGGGTGCGAGAAGGCCTGGCACCGTCAGTGAGTGTGAGTGGTGGCTTTGGTGCTGGAGCAGTGGGAGGAGAAGCCCTCACGGGCAAGGGGGCAGCAGCCACTGCTCGCACCTCTGCCGAAAGATCAAGACCAGTGCCAGGCAGCTGCAGTGGGTGTGAGCGGAGCCAGTGCTTGCAGCAGGTGTGAGCACTGGGCAAGACCACAGTGCACAGGAGCAAAGAATTTTCAGTAACCACCAAAGGCATGCCCCAAAGATAGAGACTGGCACCCCACCTTGGTCTGGCACCTCTGCTCACCAGCTCCACCATCCTGCTGTGGCCAATGTCTGCCTTGTTCTGTGCTCACCCCCTGGTGATCAGCTCATGTCATAGTGACTGGTTTAGTTGTTCCACCATTCGGTTTATTTGCATATTAGGCTTTTATTATATAGGACTAGAAGCCCGATGCATGAAGATTCATGCCAGAATGGGCCTTTTTTCCTGCTGGCACCACATTCGCTCTGGCAGAGCTGCCTTTCCCCTCTGCCTTTCTGCTTCATCCCAGAGCCGCCTTTCTGCATTCCTAGGCTGCTTAGAGGCTCCTGGCTGCTCAGCGCCTGTGTATGCAAATAAATCTGCCATCTTTGTTGGGTTAATTTGCATACTCCTGATTGGCTGGCTGGTGGGTGTCGTGAAGGTACAGTCAATTAGGATGCTGCTCTTTTATTAGGTAGATAATATCGGCCATATTATAGCACACGTTAGAATTTTCTTCCTATATATAGCTAAATAATATTCTATTGTATGAGTATATACACATTTTGTTTATGGATTCATCTGTTGATGGACCTGGGGTTACTTCTACCCCTTGACTGTTGTGAATAATGCTATTATTGAACATGGATGTTAAAAATTATCTTTCTGAGTCTTGAATTGCTAGACCAAATGGCATACACCTTTTTTATTTTATTTTAATATTCTACTGGATTAATTTTGCTAATATTTTGTTGAAGATTCTTACATTTATATACATAAGGGATATTGGTTTACAATTTTCTTGTGATATTTTTAACTGACTTTGTTATCAGAGTAATTCTTGTCTCATAAAACGAGTTAAGAATTATTTCTTCCATTTTTGGGCAGACTTTGAGAAGGATTAGTGTTATTATTTTTAAAAAATGATTGATAGAATTCACCAGTCAATTCATGTGGTTCTGGGCTTTCCTTTCCTGGGATTTTTATGATTCTGATTTAACCTTTTTACTTGTATTCTAACTTTATTAAATTAACATTTGTTAAGTGGAGCACAGGGGGCCAGGTGGTGAGCCATGATTTAATTACTGATCATAAGAGAAACTGAAATAGAGAAATTTATTTCTCACAAGTTCTAGAGAGGTTTATTACTCACCTGTACTATTACTTATGGGCCATGCCTCAAAGAGCCACATAGGGAAGGAAGTCAAGGCAGGAGACAGAGGCAGCACCTTGGTACCTGCCTTTATTAGGGTCCATGGTGGAGTGCTCTGGGCTTTCTGGGCTCGCGCTGAGCTAGTCAATTTAAACCAAAAGAGCAGTTTTGGTGGTCTCCATAGTTTTTTTTTTTTTTAAATTAAATTTAAAAATTTTTCTTTATTGATTAAGGTATTACATGTGTCCTTATTCCCTCATTGTTCCCCTCTCCCCCCTTGCACTCATGCCCTCACCTCCATGGGGTTTCTATCTAGTGGGGGCATAAGACATACAGGTGCTGGTAGCAGAGGAGACTGCTTGGTCACAAGTCAGGTCAGGAACTTACTTTTGCTTCTGACTCTGTGAGCTGCCCTCCAGGGTGTGTGCTTCCCTGAGGGGCTAGTGTCAGTTTAACGTCCTTGTGGGCTGCTTGCTCAAGTAAAATGGATGCCAAGGCAGCAATACTATGGAGTAGCTTAGCTTAACTTTTAGGCGATTTGTAGGTATTTTCAGATTTTCTGTTTTTTCTTGAGATATTTTTGGGTTTCAAGTTATTTCCATTTATCTAGGTTATCTGATTTGTTGACATGCAATTGTTCATAGTGTTCTTTTATAATACCTTTTATTTCTGTAAGGTTGGTCATAATGTTCTCATTTTCACTCTGATTTTAGTGATTTAAGTCTTCTCTCTTTTTTTCTTGCTCAGTCTAGCTTAAGGTTTATCAGTTCTGTTGATCTTTTCAAAGAACTAACGTTTGGTTTTGTTGATGTTTTGTTTGTTGTTTTTTGTTTTTTCTATTTCATGGGTCTCTGCTCTAATTTTTATTATTTCCTTCTTGCATGTTTTGGTTTTAGTTTATTCTTTTTTTAGTTCCTTAAGATAGAAGATTAGATTATTGATTTGAGCTCTAATTTTTTTTTAGACATACATGTTTGCAGCTATAAATTACACTCAGAGCCATACCTGCCAGGCTCCATTCTTTAATTTTCAACCTATTGGTGTTTTTGGTTCTAAAGTGCATCCCTTGTAGATAGCTTATAGTGGGTTGCTTAAAAATATTTTTTTCTGCCATCCTCTGCCTTCTAATCCACTTGCACTTAATGTAATTACAGATATGGAAGTTTTGCCATTTTTCTATTTGTTTTCTTATATCATTTTTGTTCCTTATTTCCTTCATTACTACCTTTTTTGGTGTTATCTATTTTCTCATATAACATTTTAATTCATTCTCATTTATTTTACTATGTATCTATGAAAATGTTGGCTTCTGGTATTCGTAATTGGAACTTTGGAATGCCTTTTTTCCTCATAAAAACATTACATGCAATGAGAAGGTATACTTGAAATATTATTGTTAATATTCTTCTTCAGTCACATATATAAAAAAGACTTCTGGGGCTTCTCTGCGAAATTCACTACAAAATGTGAAACATTATTTCTGTGGAAAAATATTAGAGGAAATTTATTTTGAGCTCACTTGCTTAAAATGTTAAACTTTAGTTATACAGAAGTTGTAATTTTGAATCTCTCAACAATTTGAATTATAATGTTAAAAAGACAAACATGATTAACTGTGCACATATTGTTTCCACTGTGATTAACTTGTTAATTAATATCTTTTAGGGTTATTCAAATGCTCAGAAGAATATTCTTCTTCAGGTGGATCAGAACTGTGTTCGCAATTCTTACGATGTCTTCTCTTTGCTGCGGTAAGAAACTTCGTAGAGTCCTCCTGCATTTTCTAAAGAATCTTCCTCATTTTGAGTCTGTGACATTTCGGGGTGAGGCAATGTATGGGAGGTTTAGAAGCCGCTATTCAGGCTTGGCATTTTTTAGTGAGAGCTTCATAAATTGTGTAGCTGCAGCGATTTAAGTGTATCTCCTTCATAAAACCTTTGGGAAGTCATTTCCTTTCTTTGGACAGTGGGAGAGAGTGATTGGAGGCCAGTGATCTTAAGACAGGGGCATGAGCTATTTCTTGTCTTTGGCACTAGAAAGAGCAGCCAGCAAAAGTACAAAATTTAGACTTATCAGAATTTTAACAACTACAGCATTACTAGAAAAGCCCTCCTATAGCCCCAGCCACGGCTTAGAGTTTTGACCCGCTGTTTGTCTTTTAAAAGAATCATGTTTGGCAGGGCCAAGGAGCTTTGCACGAATCTCATGTTTGGAGGCTTAACTGCTGGAGCTCTGTTTTTTTTTATAATGTCTGGGCTTAATTTTGAAAGATTTTGAAATTTGTTTTTAATTTTCAGTGTGGTAGATCATCTAGGACATTTTCCTAAGAGGCAGGTTACCAAAATAAATGCAATTCAAAATAAAGTTCACAGTGACACTCAACCTGTGTTCACCCTCCTCAGACAGATGGTTCATTGAAATTTGATTTTGGAAGTATTTTTCTAATGTTTACATAACACATAATAAATTTCAGACCATTAGAATCCTTTATATATCTACGAGAGGAAGAGACCAGAAGGATTATTGGACTCTTGTCCCATTGGATGATTATTTACTTTATAAACATTATGAAATGGGCCTTTCCTTTGCAAATCTTGAAGTTTATTATCCATGATGATAGAGAGTTTGGTCACATGGACTGTATAAATTGCTCTTAAGAGACAATGATTTCAACTAAAGTAACCACACACATTTGATGACTTTTGACTCTCATCTGAGAAGTACTTTCACTTTGAATTCTTAGGCTGTGTAACAGAATGAACAGGATTTAGTAATCAGATAGTAGAGAAAGCAGGAGGTGTCAAAATATATAACTCATCTTTTTGAGCCTATTCAGTTTGGGACTACATTAAGTTTAAGTAATGGAAAGAAGGTTGTATACAGAAGTAATTTGAAATGTGAGTAAGCCACTAATGTTTCTTGACCTGTTTTCTTAAGTAAAATGAAAGTATAGATATCATTTTAAAGATATTTTCCAAGTATGAGACTCTGTGAGCTTATTAGAGTAATCATTAGATTAGATGAGAAGGGAAGGCAAAGTAAGTGAGAAGGAGAGGATTTGGGAAAGGCAGCATCATAGAAACTAAGAGAATACGCTTCATGATACAGAAGAATGGGAACTGAGCAGAGTGACAGTAGCATCTTGGAAAGCAGCACAATAGAGAATGCTTCCCTCAACCTAACCCTGTCTTTAGTTATCCTTGATTTACCCAATTCACTTAACCTCTGTGATTCTTTAGAAGTTGGAAGCAGTGAAGGTAAACATTTGTGTCATTTACAAGCATTTTCACATTTATGATATCATTCTCTTAGAAACTTTTTATGTTCACACATCAGTGTAGAAGCTGAAGTCAAGAGGTGTTAAATGATTTATTTACCCGAGGGCACACAGCAAGTAAGAGCCAGGCTGGAGGTTGGTGTGAAGGTTTTCTGACAAGCATGTTTTGTAGATCCTTTTCTAAGTCACTTACCTTCGTAGGCTGGTGGCTATGAGGTGAACATTGGTAGTTGCTCAGTTAGTTAACACTGATCTTGCAACGATATGTCTCTTGGGGGTTTCATTTCTAGGATATCTTTCAGATTCCTCAGGCTTGTTAGCAGTTTGAATTGTTTTATTAACAGTGGCCCTGTCTTTACCATTTTGTTAAGTCATTTCTCCTGTAGCTGGTAGCACATTCCCAGAGAAATGCAGCTTTCTCTGAAAATTCTCTTAAGACATCAGAAAAAAAGTAACCATCATCTCTGCTCAACCCAAAGTGCTTGGAAAACAAAAGTTT
Organism: Pipistrellus hanaki; assembly: GCF_964339955.1. NCBI lineage: Eukaryota > Metazoa > Chordata > Mammalia > Chiroptera > Vespertilionidae > Pipistrellus > Pipistrellus hanaki. Next base: position 41,144,888 of record NC_140511.1, on the reverse strand, counting down.
TGTTCATAGTTTGTCTTCTTTAACTCAGGCAAAATTGTTCCTGGATGAGAATAATTTAAAAAATATATCTTTTCTTTTCCTGATGCATTCTTGTTTTGTGAAATTGTTACTTCTTGATCTGTAATTTTATGTGAAAACACAAAGTCAGAATTTTTTAATATCATTCTTACCCCCACAAGATTCTCAGTGTCTTTTGGAGTCAGGATTAGAATTCAGGTCTGCTGGTTCTGTTTTCTGAGAGTATATTGTAATTAATAACTTTCACTGTGTTGTTATGTGTGACTGTCTCAGGAAAGTAGGAAACCTTGACTAAGGCAAGGATTTGGAACCACCAAGGACCAGGACTTAAAACTCCTTCAGATGGGTATGATGTACCATTTTTTAGGAAAACAATAACCTGAGGTTTTACTCAGATTTTTTCACCTGTAGTGAAGAATTTAGGCTAATTTTAGTTGTCAAAAATAATAGAAACTTCTTCTAAATTTACCTTTAGTGTATGTGATGGTAATTAAATTTTTGCTTCTTTAATCCTTGGAAATTCCTAGATTAAGGGTTAGTTTTCATGTAGCCAGACATTTAATTAAGAGCCATTTGATCTTCACCACAAGGTGTCGATGTTGCTCTTTAACCGGCATTTGAAGTGTATTTTACAATGCTGAGGTGAGAAAAATAGGGTTAAAAATTAAAAATCGGGCATTTATTTTTAGGAGTTAACTTTTTTCCTATTATCCCTTCTAGGTTAAGGGTTTTCTAGATGTATTAAATAGCTTTTTCCTTTCGGTTCTGTTAATATTTTTTTCTCTTTTAGGGAGTTATTGAAAGATGATAAAGAGAGGAGGAATGACATGGTCAGGTGTGCAGTTTAGAATTCTAACTATGGTAACAGTGCGGAATAGGCCTGAGGGAAGAGACTGAGAGCAAGAAGGTATTGTAATCCTAGCTGCTCTCTGTGATTGAAAGATTATTTTTGATGTTGAAAAACTCATTTTTTTTCTTTCTTGCACATGTCTTCAAAAAGGTAGTCCTATTGAAGTGAGATATGTAAGCATAATTCTGGCTTTCTTCTACTATAGTTTTTATTTTTGTCCCCCTCCCCCTTTTGACTCGTCCTACACTAGGCAGTTTAGTAAGTGGAAGTACGGTGTGGAAATCATGGGCCCTCCACTGAGATTCCAGTTGTAAAACTGCCATATGCTCATAACTGGATGCAAGACTTTGGGCAAGTTCCTTTGGTATGTTGCAAACTACTCTTGTAAAATAGGGATAGGATTTGTCTCAGATGAATATCATGAGAATTAAATAAGGTAAAATGCTGGAAAGATCCTACTCTAGTTACTGGCATATAGTAGACATTTAATAAATAAAAGTTTTCACTTTTCCCTTTACATCTCCATCTTAGAATGATCTTCCTCCTTTATGCCAGTGTTCTTTATTATGTCATCACTGGCTTTTCCAATATTTAGCACAATTTTCCTTTCTTGCCTTACTAATGCCTACCACCTGTGCTACTAATCCCAAACAGTCATGAAAAATTGTTTAGCATGTGTATGTCTTTTTCTCCTTAATGTCATTGAAAACTTCATAAAAGGACAGGATTATTTCACATGGTTATATTTCTTCTCTCTCTCTTAGCGGTTCCTTGGTTTTGTTGGCATTCCCTGGATCCTGTTGTGATCCTAGAGGCTTGTTCCTGTGGGTCCGAGGACTCTTCTGCATTGCTTTCTTCCTGAGTCTCTCTTCCTTACTGCAGCTTCCACAGACTCATCCACCTTACTGCCTCCCAGATCTATTTCTCTAGTTCCTACCTTTTTTATATTTTTAAAAAATATATTTTATTGATTTTTTACAGAGAGGAAGGGAGAGGGATAGAGAGCTAGAAACATCGATGAGAGAGAAACATCGACCAGCTGCCTCCTGCACACCCCCCACTGGAGATGTGCCCGCATCCAATGTACATGCCCTTGGCTAGAATTGAACCTGGGATCTTTCAGTCTGCAGACCGACGCTCTATCCACTGAGCCAAACCAGTTTCAGCTTTTTTTCCTTCTTTTTTTTCTGATCTGTTTTCCCCCCACCAAATCATCATTGGACACTTATACTTTCATGATGTGTGAGAACCTCAACTCTAGCATGGCAAAGGTTATACTCATTGGCTTAGTTTTCCTTTCCTTTTCCCTGGATCGCTAGTGATATATTATCACTAATTCAGGTACCTCAAGTGAACACACCCCTCTTTGTTCTCACTTCTGTTTTCTTGAACAATTTTCTGACCTCCTAACTAATCTCCCTATGGCCAGTTTTTCCCCCCCACCAATTAATAGCAATTATTTATTGAGTACTTTGTGCCAAGAATTACTGTTCTAATTAATTATTCTCTTAATTCTTGCTACAACCCTCTGTGGCAAGAATTATTCCTATTCCTATTTACAGATGATGAAATTGAGGCACAAAGCAGTTAAGTTGCTTATTCAAGGCCACACAACTAGTGTTAACCTGTATTCAACCTAGAAAGTCTAACTCTCAAGCCCAGGTTCTTAATCAGTACGTACATCTTACTGATAATTTGTAATTTTGTATACTGCTCCAGTATAATTCATCCGCCACATTTCTGCCAGAGTGACCTTTTTTATCTTTAATTTAATATTTTTTTTTATTGTTGAAAGTACTACATATGTTTCCTTATTTCCCCTATCGAACCCCTCCAGACCCCTCTTGCCTCACCACCCACTGTCTGTGTCCATGGGTTATGCATATATAGATACAAGGTCTTTGTTTGATCACCTCCCACCCACTCATCCTCCCCCGCCTTCCCTCTGAGATTCTGCACTCTGTTCCATGCTTCCATCAGTTTATTTTGTTAATTAGATTCCATATATGAGCCGAAACCGGTTTGGCTCAGTGGATAGAGTGTTGGCCTGTGGACTGAAAGGTCCCAGGTTTGATTCTGGTCAAGGGCATGGACCTTGGTTGCAGGCATGTCCCCAGTAGGGAGTGTGCAAGAGGCAGCTGATCAATGTTTCTCTCCCATTGATGTTTCTAACTCTCTATCCCTCTCTCTTCCTCTCTATAAAAATTCAATAAAATATATCAAAAAAAAACAAACACTGAATACTTAAAAAAAAAAAAAGATTCCATATATGAGTGAGATCATGTGATAATCGTCTTTCTCTGACTGACTTATTTCTCTTTGTATTGGTCCTATCACAGTGCATATCCTATGTAATAAAAGGCTAATATGCAAATTATCCCCTTGACCAGGAGTTTAACCAAGAGTTTGACCAGGGGGCGTGGCCAGTGCCCCTCCCCCTGGCTGGCCCTACCCCTAATCAACCCCTCCACTGGAGATAGGGCCGGCCAGCAAACCACTCATAGCCCCTCCTCTAGCTGGCCCCACCCCCGATTAGCTCTAATCTGGTGGGCCTGACCCACCTGTGCACGGAACTCATGGGCCGGGCCTCTAGTCATATATATTAAGCATTTATCATCTGCAAATTGAACTATTCTTCATGGTGTACTGTAGAGGACAAGGTTTTGATGCCTGTTACTCGTTTGTATCTGGCGAACTGAGAGTTGTAAAAAAAAAATTTTAGGCTGTTATCTAAAATGTGTTGAAAATATAATCAGATATGTGAACCTTCAACTGCCTCTTTTCTTTCTGCCACTGTCCTTCACATAACACCTGGTGAGATTTCAGAATTCTGTGACTTTTAATTTTATTCCTTACATAGATCTTTCTGGAAGATCTTTATCTGGCTGTCTGGAGGCAAATTGCTCACTTTGATAGAAAATACTTTCTGCTATAAAATTTTAAATTTAAAAAGAAAATGCTTACTTCAGATAAATTATTCTTAGGTTGATATTTAGAAAACAGATGGGGTGAAATTTATAAGGGCATAACTGTCCGTAATCTTTAAATTTTGGATGTGATCACCAACTTTTGATCTCTTCCTAAGTAGTAATTACAAGTATACAGAATATAGCCAAGTACTCATCAAAAGCAAAATGTCACAAAATTTATGTATTAAAATTCCTATTCTTTTCTATGCATGGTAGAGACTAGGCTCTTAAGCCAGTGTCTGGGTGCTCATTTTTAATAAATTAGAAAGGGAACTAAGAGGATTACTGTTAAGGTGGACACACTGACAGCACGCAAGGAGAAGCGAAAGCTGACAGTTTGCTGTTTGTGATGTACTCTTTGATTCTGGAATATAAAATATTAGCTATTTTATTAACTTTGTAGTTGCTATGTTTGGACTTGCTAGTAGCCCTCTTTCACCACTTCACATAAAAGGAGGGCCAGGGAGAACTATTTTAGTTGTAAAGAGAGACTAAGTAAGAAAGTATAGGCAGTTCTTCGACCATGTGAGGTTATGTGGGAGCAGTCAGTCCTTTACCTAAGCACCTCCCCATGTTGCAGTTCACTGAAGTTAATGAGAAGTGTTACTGTTGAGAGCACATCATGTTAGTTTTCACTAATGCTGTCGCTGCAGAACAGATGAGGAAACCGAGCCTTCGAAAGGTGAAAGGACTTGCCTAGGACCCTAAGATGAATAAGTGTAAAAGCAGATGTGAATAAAGATCTGCCAGGTAGTGCCTGTGTTTTTTTCCATTATACTATATTGATGTCAAATTATCAGTAAAATATAAAGTTTGTGATGACGAGAGCATATGTAAGAAAGCAGGCATGTGTGGAAAGTTCTAGAAAGGTTTTCAATCAAAATTTTAAATTAAACATTTTGGTATTTAAGTTTTGGTTAAAATTTGGTTTATGTGTAATAGCACACATTTTATTTTTATTTGTCTCGTTCTCACTGTCTACATTCACACATAAAGACACACACACATCTTATATAATAAAATAACATGCGAAGTGTCTGGTCGTCTGTTCAACCAATCAAAGTGTAATATGCTAATGATATGCTAAGGCTGCTCTACCGCTTGCATGACATGCACTGACCACCAGGAGGCAGACAGTTGCTTGGTCGACCAGTTGCTATGATGTGCACTGACCACTAGGGGGTGGAGGCTCTGACTGGTAGGTTAGCTTGCTGTTGGGGTCCGGATCATTGGGACTGAGCCAGATGGCCCAGACATGCCCGGGATCCCTCCCACGGTCCTTCCCCGGCTGGCCAACCTGCTATATCCCTCCCCAGCCAATTGTGTACTGGTGGGGTCCCTAGACCTGGCCTGTGCCCTCTTGCAATCCCCTTGAGGGATGTTGGAGAGCCGCTTTTGGCCTGATCCCGCAGAGTAGGCCGAGGGACCCCACTGATGCACGAATTTGTGCACTGGGCATCTAGTACACATATATTTACAAAAATAGAATTTTAACAAAATAGTGGAGTAATTTTGGGTGCATTCCCCCTCCCTTCTACTTTTAGTCTTTTCTTCTTCCTTTAACTGTTCTCCACCACTACCCTGCCAGAAAGCCACCAGCTATTATAGACTGAATGTTGTGCCCTCCCAAAAACCAGAGGCTTATCTGTTCTTCAATGCAATGCTTATTTTGATTTTCTAGTCTTACTACCTTTACAAAACCTAGAATATTGAAAAGTAATGGGCATTACTTTTGAAAATAGTGAGCGTTCTAGTCCAGTTCTTATTTAATTGAAAAAACATTCAGTATTTTGCTGTTCATAATATTTTCTGTTAATTTTAGAAAATCTTTAAAATATTTTTTTCCTATTTATTTAACGTTTTCATTAGGAATGGATGCTGAATTTTTGGAGATGCTATTTCACATATACTGACATTATATATTTCTTCTTTTAATTTATAGTTGCAGTAAGGTACGTAGGTTTCCTGATATTGCATTAATAGTAGGTTACTCTTTTGCTCATTACTATAAGGGAGATTGGTATATACTAGTAGTATTTATAGTAATTGTTTTTCTTTTTGGGGGCAGTGTAGGTGACCATTTTTTCTAAGATCTTAAAATTGAATTGTAAAGCTTTTTATCTTTTTCCATGACCCTGTTCTGTTAATTTATAATAATACTATCTACTCATTGGGTTGTTTGGAGGATTAAATGGGCTAATACAAAGTACTTAGTACAATGCCTGAATACAGTTAGCACTATATGCATTGGCTATTAGCATCATCATCATCATCATCATCATCTGAAACACCATAAATAATTTTGGAAGTTTTCAATTATTTAAAGGTTTGTTAGAATTTAGCTATTAACTTCTCTAGTTCAGGGTGTCTTTGTAATGATAAATCTTACTCTAATACCTTTAGTACTATTTGCTCTGTTCATATTTTTCCTACTTCTCCATGGTTTATTCTTGACAGTTTATTTTTTGATAAGAAACCCTTTATTTTCCTCTAGATTTTAAAATTTATTGCTGAAACATTGCATGCAGTTTTACTTTATAATTCTTTTAACTATTTCAGTAATTTACAGCATATTTTCCAATTACTCTAGAAAGGCATTTTCTAGTATTTATGTTATAGAAATATTGTTATATTATGAACTCTTCTTGAACAAAATGCTTTCTGATGATGAAATTGTAATACTTTGTGTGAGCTAAAACAAAGTATTTGAGTTTTTTAGAATGAGAATGGAGAACATAAACTTAGGGAATTTATATCTCTAGTTTACAATTTTGTCTCTAGAATATAGCACCAATCTGGCTCAGCATAGATACCCAGTAAATATTTGTTAAATTATTTAACAAAGGACTAAATTAATAAATAAATGGGTGAAATACAATCTGGTTGCATAATAACTGAAGAGCAGGTAGGTTTGGGGATAAAATTTTAAAATGGTAGATCTTGAATTATCCTTCTAAAGATAATTAATATTAACCTTGGATATGTTCCCCCACAGTTATAGTATGTTTTTAATGTAAAATATCTGAAAGTAATGTAAAGGCATTGTATGGAAAATTAATTCCAGTTTATTAAATGAGCTAACCAGTTTATTAAATGAAGACGTTACTTACTGACAGATCTCATAGTCTTTAATTTTGACCTTTTGTAGGCTGTTCATGTTGCTAAGTCTGCTTCTCTAGTGTGCTGAATGGAAACAGGAAGGGGGACATAATGGGTGAATTAAATGAGCCCTCCCTAAAACAGTGTCCAGAACTGCTGGCTTAGAGCAATAGTTGGTTTTCATAGGTTGTTGGGATGGTGAAAGAAGTTTATAAGATCAGTGTAAAGAGGTAAAGAGAATCCTTTGAGGGTAGTGTATGAGTAGTGTTCTGCTTAAGAGATACTCTCTGTCCCTGTCCCTGTCCTTCAGTTCTGGCTTGAGTTTACAGGGTTGCTGTGCTAAGACTGCTTTGCCAAAGATGTCACTGAAAATTAAGGCTTTACCATCACACCCCTCATAGCTGCCTTGTAACGTCTTCATTCCCATTGGTGCCAGGCATGTTCCAAGGCAACTTTCCAAGTTTTAGTGATTTCACCCTGATATCGATGCCAGTAAAAATAACCAGTTACCATTAAATACCTACCCCATTTATAACTTGAGTTTTACATGCTGTTTTATTAAGACAACTTATCATAGAGACTTTAGGAGAATTAATACATTATACTCATCAATATATCACCTAGCTCTTGAAATGACCCTTTGTCTAAAAGTATATTTTACCTTTAAAAATAATATGAAATTCAGCATGTTTATCAGTTGAGCGGAATGGATATTGTAATAACTTCATTCCTACAGTTGTTTCTTTATAACTGGAAGTACTTTTTTTAACATGAGATGCCAGATTCTTACTTTGGAGATTTATAATAGGACAGATTAACAGATATAGCAAGCAAGGAGTCTTATGTTCATTGAGAATTTAGTAATAATTTATAAATATATTTGTTTTGGTATTGAGAAATAAGTAAGAACCCCAAGCACAGGTTGTAGAGAAGGAAAATAATATTTGTGAATTTCAAATTTGAAAGGCATTTAAATGCTAAAAACTTAGCATACCATATTTTTGTAATATTCACAATAGCCATGCTACTATTGTAATTGTGTTTTGCTGATAAACGAACTTCACCTTGGAAAAGTTGAGCTAGTATGTTATTCAGAGCCCAAACCTGTCTGATGGGAAAGGCCTTTCTAATATATTTCTCCATCTCATGTGGAAGAATTTCCTTTGACATTCCTTTCTCTCCTTAAGACTGCCTAACAGCATCCATACCCCTTCCAATAAAACTGCTTTGGTGGGGCACCTCAGTACAACATGGGCCAGGCACTTCTTTTTTATTTATTGTTATTTTTTATTAAATATGTGTTTTTATTGATTTCAGAGAAGAAGGGAGAGGGAGAGAGAGATAGAAACATCAGTGATGAGAGAATCATTGATCAGCTGCTTCCTGCACACCCCCTACTGGGGATTGAGCCCTCAACCCAGTTATGTGCCCTTGACTGGAATTGAACCTGGGACCTTTCCGTCCATAGACGGATACTGTATCCACTAAGCCAAACCAGCGAGGGCTAAGTTTATATTTTAAAAACATTATATCAACTAAATCCAGGGGAAAGGACTTTGGCAAAAATACATGGTTGTGTTTTTGTTAGGCTTGATTACAATCTGGCAGAATTTTTTTGAAAATACACTCTTTGTTTAAATAAAAACTATTTGTTCAGGTTTTGTTGGCTAATTTCTATTGAGTATCTTAGAAATTGATTTTTCACAATGGTGTTATAAACATCCTGAGTCTGTTGTTATGACAAATCAGCTTATTTTATTTTCATTTTTGAAAATATCTGTTCTTATTTTATAGAAACACTATAATATAGTACAGAGAGTTCCCATACACCCACACTCTTAATATCCCTTACTAGTAGTGTGGTTGAATAGGAGGCATTCAGTCCTCTTCCTATGTTTCTTCTTTACTCTCACACTACAACCATACTCACAGTACTTCTGACTCCAGATGTGTGGGTTCTTTCCCCACACCAAGGAACTCTGTGATACCTGCTGGATGTCCCATAATTTAACTCAATTCTGACACTCTCTACCTGGAGATAGTGTCAGAGCCCACAGGTTAAGGGCTCAGTCCCATGAGACTGTTTCCCACTTGAGACACCAATCTCAAGTCCAGGTTGTCGCTTGTGCTTCTGACCAACTGGCTATAGATCAGAGGATTCTATAACCACCTCCATGGGTTTGATCAATTTGCTATTCACTCACCAAACTCAGGAAAACTGTTTACTGGTTTATTGTACAAGAATTTGATGAAGGATGCAGATGAATATCCAGGTGGGATGGATGTGTAAAGCAAGTTATGTGGGAAGAGTGTGACGCTTGCATGTCCCCTCCTGGCGGGCCTCTCTCCCAGCACCCCCACATCACATTCAACAACCCAGAAGCTCCCCAGACCCCATATCATTGGGATTTCTATGGCGACTTCATCATAGAGACATGATTAATTATTAACTCTATTTCCAGCCCTTCTCCTCTGCTGGGAGAATGGGGACTAGGGCTGAAAATTCCAAGCTTCAAATCCTGGTTTGTTCTCTCTGGTGACCAGCTGTCATGCAGGAGCCCACCAAGAGTCACCTTATTAGAACAAAAGACACTGCTATCACCCAGGAAATTCCAAGGGATTTAGGAACTCTATGTTAGGAACTAGGGTCAGAGACCAGATAATAGAACAAAAGATGCTCCCAGTGCTTTTATCATGTAGGAAATTACAAAGGTTTTGGGAGCTCTGTGCCAGGAACCAGGGGCAGAGACCACCAATATATACGTTTTCTATTATCTCACAGTGGTACATTTGTTATAGTTAGTGAACCAATATTGATATATTTTTATTAACTAAAGTCTGTACTTTATTGCTATGTCTTCTTCCAGAATCCTAATGTGGATACCATGTTACATTTAGTCATCATGCCTGTTGAGGTTCCTCTTTGCTTTAGATTCTCCGACAACTTTTCTTGTTGTGGATGACTTTGATAGTTGGAGGATTACTGGTCGGGTATTTTGTAGAATATCCCTCTATTGAGATGTATGATGTTTTTCATGTTATTAGATTGGGTTTATGGGTTTTTCTAACATTTTTGATGATCACACAGGATTATATGATTGTGAGAATGTGTAAAGATACTTACAATTGAGAATTTTACTACACATGGTCCATATGAATCATGGAGCATGCTATGTGATAGATGAACTTTGCAGGTGAGAATGTTATTGATAAAATGAATTAGGTACAGGGTTTAGTAATCCGCTAATCTGAGAAAAGAATGCTGGTCAATCATATAAAATAAAATGCTAGTAAGCAACAAATCTTTATTGAGGACCTGCCGTTAGTAAGGCCTTGCACTGGTCTGTTAGTTAACATTCCTCCCTATCAGTTCCAAGGGGAGCTCTGCACAAAATAAGCAATGGCAAAATGAAAACCAGAGTGCAGTTAGGTCAGCTATAAGGAAAAAAGCTGAGTTGAAGTTGGAAGTTTATAAATCTAACTGTTGGCCTCAGTATGCTCAGTCATATCTTCATTCTGGGGTGGGCATTGGTGGAGGAGAGGAAGGAAGCAACTTGCCACCTTCTCTTATAAAACTTTCAACAATAAAGACTTATTTAAAAAACAAACAAACAAAACAACCTTTAGATGGTGATATAATTGCCTGATAATTACTTTGTGTCTCCCAATGGATTGTAACTTTGTGGGAAAAGATAGTCTGGTTTATTTTGCTTTCTTATAACCTCTGATGCTGAGCCTATCCCCTACCTAGCACATGGTAGGTCTTAAATAAATGAAGAATAAATGGGAGTTTGTCAGATGAACAGAAGATTACACCAGGTATTAGCATGTAGAAAGGAAGAGAATGCTTGCCTGACATGTTAAATAAATTCTTCCAGATGTAGTCTACATTCTCCTGCTCTAGGAAGCCTTCTTGGATCTTGCTTCATTTCCTGTACCCTTTTTGCACTTAAGAAGTGTTCTGTATATTGAATACTTAGCTTTAATAATCTTATATTATTTCTTTTTTTTCTTGCATTATTTCTTTTGATAGAGATGCCTTCTTATATTTTCAGTGCTACCTTGTTTCCTCGAAAATAAGACAGTGTCTTATATTAATTTTTGCTCCCAAAGATGCGCTAGGTCTTATTTTCAGGGGATGTCTTATTTTTCCATGAAGAAGAATACGGTACACATTTATTGTTAAATGAAAATAAAGGAAATTTATTGCCTGTATACGGTACGGTAGTACGGTATTTGTCAACACAAACCAGATAAACATCAAGAATTTACTCATTTATTCAATGACAATCATGTCATCATCTTCTGGAACATCATCATAACAATCCAATTCCTGAATTTCCTAGTGAATTTCTTGTGACTCCATTTCTTTCAGAATCAGTGGACCAAAACTCTCATCTTTAGCCTAGGGGGGCCTTATTTTCAGGGGGAAGCCTTATATTTCACTTAGAAGGAAACCTATAAGTAGGTCTTATTTTCGGAGGATGTCTTATTTTCGGGGAAACCTGGTAATATTTTTGAGTGTCCATTATGTGCAAATATTGTGCTACGTGTTGTACATATTTTATTATCCTATCAGTGTGGTATAATAAGAAAATGAAGAAATTGAGGCTTAGGAAGGTTTAATAACTTGCCCGAGGTTGTACAATACTTTCTTGGCCCCGTCTGGAAGCTTGAGGCCTCTTCTACTGTCCTATGCTGTTTTTAACAGGATACATTGCTTCACTAGATGCTTAATGAACATCTTTTATATACTCTTTTTTTGATCAAAGGATTAAAGGATTAAAACTTCTTCAAACTTTGGAGCTGAACAGCAAAACTGGTGAAATAACTAACTTAATGTTGCATTTTCAAGGCTAAAAAATAAATGTCTAACTTATTGATTCTTTATATAATAAACTATTATTATAGAACTGTTTTTATATAGAACAGATAGAAGCAGAAAGTTTTATAATTGCTCAGAGAAAGAAAAATACTTACTCCAAGTGTGTTAGTCATTCCAGTTGTGATGCGTCAACATTAAGCTGTCCCATGTAGCCCTGGAAACTGTAATGTCTCAGTGCTTGTTTTTAAACTACAGTTTTCTTTTTGGTGTAAGTAGATTCTGATGGTAGAAAAAAGTTGTCATGTGGAATTACTCGGTGGAGCCACTTGAATAGTCTTGAAGCATTGTTTACCTATAAATAAATTCACTACTCTGAAAAATATCCTCCACAGGCACAGTGTGTGCTGGCATCTGCAAGCCGGCCCATGTTTGACACGGAGTTTAGTCTTCTCCTAGGCGGTGGGGAAAGGGCCTCTGACAGAAAGCAAATGGAAAGGGCAAGGGGTTGGCTCCCCCGCCCTTTGAATTTCTTTTTATTTTTTCCTGAGAATTCATAAAAATTTCTTTTCAAAATGAATATTTTTGTGAGGTATGATTACCATGACACAGCCATAACACATGGATGTTCATTTATGTGGTTTGTTTTCCTTCTTTTGTTGCTGTTTTCCAAATGAAAAGTTGTTATTAGTCAGTTTTACTCACTGTGATCATATATTGCTCATCCGTTCAACAGCTGCTTATTCCTCTTCTAGTTACTATATTATACTGGGGATACAAATAAGTGGGATATGACCCCAGCCTTCAAGGATATTTTATTTTATTTTATTTTATTTTATTTTATTTTATTTTATTTTATTTTATTTTAAATCCTCACCCAAGAGTATGTTTTTATTGATTTTAGAGAGAAGGGAAGTGGGGTGGAGGTTGGGGTACAGAAACATTGATGTGAGAGAAAAGCATTGACTGGTTGCCTCCTGTATCTACCCTAACCAGGGATTGAGCCTGCAACCTAGATATGTGCCCTGATCGGGAATCAAACATGCAACCATTTGGTGTATGGGATGACTCTCCAACCAATTAGAGCCTCCTTGCCTGGTTTCAAGGAGGTTTTAATCTATGGGTTAGTTAGACAACTAAGCACAGAAATACATTAGTACCTTGTAATAAATGCTTTGCTGGGGTCCCATGATTCCTGCTCTGGGACCACAGAGAAGAGAGGCCCCAGTATGGTCATGGGAAACTTCATGGAGGAAATAACTTCATTCTTTTTCTTTATTCAACCCTTCCTCCGTGCTTTTAAAAGAATTTTAAATGAAACCTGCATACTATTTTTTTAAACCAACTCTAAAATCAAAAGTAAAAGTTCCTGTTCTACCCTTCCCAAACCTGCCCAATCTTGAAATAATATACTTTGTTTCTGTTATTTGATAAATAAACTTTTGATAGTGATTCTTGGCTTTGGACAATGAAAAAAGAGGAATGTAGTAGATTTATGGTACCTGCCACCTTCTTTCTCTTCTTCCACCTCTATATTTTTGTTAGTTATCTTATTCTTACATTATCAAGGTTTGTTTGTTTTTAAATTAACAATTACTATGTTATTATAATGGACTTTCCTGTGCTTTGTTTACAGGATAACTTAAAAAATTGAGCCATAAAGAAACACCCTGCATACTACTGTAGAGCCAAGTATCATTAATTTACATAATATATTATAGTATATAGCATTATTATATATAATTTTGCTATATACTGTCCAAGTGTGATTGGTCACATAGCAAAGTAGTATAATTGTAAAGTAGTGCTGTATTTATTTGGTAGTATCAATTTATACCAGCCAAATAATAATTAAATGTTAACATAAGCCTACTAAGCTACAAAAATATCACATGCCTACAACATTCTACATTATATGCATTAGAAAAATTCATAGGCCTTATTCAGAAACTGTTTACTATTATTTTGTTTGCCATTTTATGAATTATGATGATTGACTTTATAAGTACATACCGTAGTAGATTAAATGCTGTATCTTAGTGATGCTACTGGTAGGAACATTAAAAACCCTGAGAAATGTTATGTGAAAGTCTTCTAGAAAGAGGAAAGACAAAAAAAGTTTTAGGAGGAAGATTATATGCTATAATCTTGCTGATGTTTGTAATGTTCCTCAATCTTTAAGAAAATGTTATTATTGTCATCATACATACAATCAAACACCAGAGAAGCGAACAGTAATGCTTGAGGATATATTCCTATCCAAAATAATTAAAAAATTATTTTTGACAATGAAAAACAATAATAATATGATAAAGTGACCTGGAAAGCTATTTTGCATGAGAGGTCTTCTCTGAAGTCAGTCTAATTGTATAATTATTCTGTATAGTGTATTTGTAATACTGATGGAAATGCTTTGTTAAGTTAATTAAAACCCAGTCCCAATAGTTTTTACTGTGAGACAGCTGTTGACCTCATTGTGAAATATGTCAGTTGGGGAAAGGTCAGCCCCCTCCCCTTTGTTTCTGTCATGGATACATGGTTTAAACACTCCGCTAACATCACTGCATTGACCTTTATTTCCAGAGAGTAAGAGGCTGGACTTCTTGCCTTGTGGGAGAGTCTTGATTTGTGATACTGTTACTTTCTGAAACAACATGTTCCATATATTCCATTGTCCTTACATTAGAATTAGTCATTCCTCTAAGGAGCTTTGATTTCTTGTAGTGAAGAACAGTATTTCAGAAACTGAGATATGGGTTTTTGTGTGTTTATTGCAACTGGGGTGTCACTGCTCCCAGGCCCTCAGTGGAGAGAGCTAGGAAATATATGCACATATATACTCATCTGTGTATATCATCCGTCTGTCTGTCTACCTACCTACCTACCTACCTACCTACCTACCTATGTCAAAGCTAGGAGTTCACAGAGATAGCTTTAATTTCAATTCAGTGCCACAGGTTCATTTTATTATTTATTTATTTATTTATTTATTTATTTATTTATTTATTTATTTATTTATTTTTGTGACTCCCTTCTCCAAAAGCGAGATCTCTGGCTTCCCGTTCTCTTCAATATATTTACTTTTTAGGTTAATTACCTCTATGTACCGTATTTTTCGGACCATAAGACGCACCGGACCATAAGACACACCAGTTTTTAGAGAAGGGAAATGAAGAAAAAAAGATTCTGAAACAAATAGTGTCCTAAAATATTTTATGTGCATTAAAACCCAACATCACAGTCATAAACACATGTAATCAACCCTGTAAAGTAAACAGCAGTATTTAGAACCATTTTAGAGCCGGGCAAGCACACAGAGACCACACAGAGCCGGGCAAGTAAAAAAACTTTTTTTTTACAGTATGTGTGGAGGCTATATTTGGACCATAAGACGCAGGGACTTTTCCCCCCCACTTCTGGGGGGGGAAAAGTGCGTCTTATGGTCCGAAAAATACGGTAATTAATTTCCTATTGCTGCTGCCATCCCACCACTATCATGGGAGTAGCATCCTTACCCCATTGAGAGTCTACACCCTGCAATGAGTCTCCTCCTCCTCTCTCCTACCTCCTACATTTGGACCCCCTGTGACCTTGCTCAGATTCATACACTACCCCCTTTCCCTGCTGTCCCTCATAATACATGGAAGTCTCACATTTGTTGTGGCTTTTCTCTTTAAAGCAGATTATTTTCATTGTATAGTCTACACAGGAGGTAGGTGTGGTGGTAAAACAGCCTACTTGGATAGAGATGATGTTAAACGTGAGGTAATAATGATAAAAAATCCTGTTTTATTTTTATCTAGTTTTTTCATCTTAACTATCCCAAATGTTGTTATTTTCATAGGAATATTAATGTGATTTTCAGGGAACTGGGCACAGGTACTAGCAGATGTACATGGATGACACACTATATAATGGTTAAAGACATGCTACTGTAAGCCACATAGCTCACAATCTAAATAAATGGTAAAATGCTCACCTCACATGTTCCTAATGCACATAGTAATGCTGAAGTTTCCTACCATCCCGGTATATTTAAAATATAGATCAGTTTTGTAGAGATGTGTATATGCTTGTGTGTATGTGCATGTCTATAAAAGAGGGGCCAGAAGGCTGAAACCGGTTTGGCTCAGTGAAGAGAGCGTCAGCCTGCAGACTGAAGGGTCCCAGGTTCGATTTCGGTCAAGGGTATGTACTTTGGTTGCAGGCACATCCCCAGTGGGGGGTGTGCAGGAGGCAGCTGATCAATGATTTTTCTCTCATCGATGTTTCTAACTCTCTATCCCTCTCTATTCTTCTCTATAAAAATCAATAAAATATTTATTTAAAAAAAAAAAAAAGAGGGGCCAGAAAATGAGACAGGCCATTGCTTCCTTTTGTCAGTAAACATTTACTTAAATCTTTTAAAAGACATTTAAAATATCAGATCTAATTCATCTTTGTATTGTTCTTAGCATCTAGCTCAGCACTGTTCTGTACTTAGGTTCTGAGTATGTAGGTTGAAAGAATTAATAGAATTTTTGAGGGTGTCTAATAAATATTTGGTGAATTTTCTACTGTAGTTTTTAGGGAAAGACATGATTTCTGTGTCTGTAGGGCTAGCGGTGTATCTGTAAGAATTAAAGGAGATGAAGAGTCTTGAGTTCTGCTAAGGATTAAAAAAACGACAACAATTCTATTAACATATAATTGACTTTATAACCTTCACCTAGTTAAGTTGTACAGTTTGATAAGTTTTGCTATACACACATCCATGAACCTGTCACCATAATTGAGACAGTGAATATATTCAATGTATCTAAAAGTTTCCTTGGTAATGAATGCTTCCTTCTCACTTATTCTCTCTCCACCTCTAGGCAACCACTAATATGCTTTTTTCACCATAGATCAGTTTGAATTTTCTAAGTAGCATCATGTCTTCCTTTTTGTCTGCCTTCTATATCTCCAGATAATTATTTTGAGATTCGTCCATGTTATGTACAACAAAATACTGTCTTTAAGCGGAACCATGCGGTTCAGACCCATGTTGTTCAAGGGTCAATTGCAGTTTATTTCTTTTTGTTACATTGTATTTCATTGTATTTGTATTCCAAAATACTATACTTATTGTATGACCCAGCCATTCTACTCCTAGGTATTTATCTAAAAGAAATGAAAGCATATGTTCAAATAAAGATTTATATGGTACAAATGTTTATAAGATCTTTATTTCTATTAATAAAAAACGACCTATTCAAATGTCCATCAAGAGTTGATTCCTCTGTTAGAAACCAAAACAATGAATTGAGAGATATTCCTGCTTCAGTTTTATGGAAGAGATTGTGTTGAATTGGTATTCTTTTTTCTTTACATGTTTTGTAGAATTTACAGTGAAGCCAGCCGGGCCTGAAATTTTCTTTGTAGGAAGATTTTCACTAAAATTAAATTTCTTAGATATAGGAATATTTGGGTTATCTTATCTATTTCTTACTTTGTAAGCTTTTGGTAGTTTGTCTCTTTCAAGGAATTTGTTCACTTTTTCTATGTGGTAAAATGTTTGTAGAATCTGTAGAGTTGTTACTTATATTCTTGCTATGAGTAATTTTGGTCTTCTTTTCCTGGTTAGTCTAATTCAAGTTTTACCAATATTATTGATCTCAAAGATATAGCTTTTGGTATTATTGATTTTCTATTGCTTTTGTTTTCTATTTCACTGATCTCACCTCTGATATTTATTATTTTATTTCTCCTGCCAACTTTGAGTTTAATTAGTTCTTCTTAGTCTAGTTTTTTTTTTTTTTACAGTGAAAGCTGTGATCATAGATTTGATACTTTTCATTTTCTAATAAGTGGTTTTATGCTATAATTTCTTTCTATGTTAGCTACAATTCATACATCTTGATGTGTTTGCATTTTTATCCATTTCAGAATGCTTCATAACTTTCATTTTGATATTTTTGTTACTTTGTTATTTGGTTTCCACATATTTATGTGTTTTCCAGATTTAAAAAATCGATTTCTAATTAAATTCCATTGTGATGAGAGAGTTAACATTGCATGGCTTGAATCCTTTTACATTTATTGAGAACGTGTTGTGGTTCAGAATATGTTTTTTAATGTTACACATTTTATGTGCACTTGAAAATAATATTCTGCTGTTGTTGAGTAGAGTGTTCTATAAATGTTAATCAGGTCAAATTTGTTATTCAGGTGTTCTTTATTCTTACTTATTTTCTACTTATGTCTGCTTCTTTTCTGCTTACTTATGTCTGCTTTCTTTGGTTACTTATTAAGAGAGGGTGTTAAAATCTCTTATAATTGTGGATTTGTCTTTTCACCTTACAGTTGTATCATATTTTGTTTCAAATAGATAGATAGATATAGATATAGATATATAGATATAAATTTGATTTCAGAGAGGAAGGGAGAGGGAGAAAGTGATGGAAACATCAACGATGAGAGAGAATCATTGATTGGCTGCTTCCTGCACACCCCATACTAGGGATTGAGCCTGCAACCCAGACATGTGCCCTTGACTAGAATCAAACCTGGCATCCTTTATTCTGCAGGCCGACACTCTATTAACTGAGCCAAACTGGCTAGGGCTGTTTCATATATTTTCAAGCTATTAATAGTTTCATAAAAATTTAGGACCTATTGGCACATTGACAGATTGTCCTCTTGACAAATTGACTTCTTTATATTTATGAAATTGCCTTCTTTTAAAAATTTTTATTAAATTTATTGTGGCAACATTGCTTAATAAAATTTTATGAGTTTCAAGTATATAATCCTATAATACGTCATCTGTATATTGCATTGCATATTCACCACCCAAAGTCAAGTCTCCCTCTTTCACCACAAGTTCGACCTCCTTTACCCTTTTCTCCTTCAACCCCCTTTCCGTCTGGTAACCACCATACTGTTGTTTCTTCTGAGTCTTTTCTTTATCTTTGTTCATTTGTTGCTTTCAGTTTTATATCCCACATATGAGTGAAGTCATATGGTTCTTGATTTTTTTGTCTGACTTATTTCACTTACATTCTAGTCTTAAGATCTATTAATGTTGTTGCAATGGCAGTATTTATTTATCTTTTTAAAAATGAGCTTACTCGAGGATATATTGTTATTGATTTTAGAGAGAGAGGAAGGGGGAAAGAGAGATAGAGATAGAGCACCGCTCAGCCAGAAGCTGGGCTCACAGCTGGCGAGTGCAGTGGCAGTGGCGGGGGCCTCTCCTGCCTCCGCAGCAGTGCTAAGGAGCAGCGAGCCTAGCAGTAAGGAGCAGCGAGCAGGTGGGCGATAAGGAGCGAGGGGCCGTGGACTGTGAGAGGACGCAGGCTGAGCTGAGGGACCCTCCCACCCCTCCAGTGTATGAATTTCATGCACCGAGCCTTTAGTAGCAGTACATCTTTAAAAATAAATGGTTTCAAATTTTTTGGATAGATACTCAGAAGAGGGTAACTCTATTTTTAATTTTTTGAGGAACCTCAGACTGTTTTCTATAGTCGTTTACTAATTTACATTCTCACCAACAGTATATGAGGGTTTCTTTTAGTCCACATCTTCTCCAACACTTGTTATTACTTGTTGATAATAGCCATCCTATATAATAAAAAGGTTAATATGCAAATTGACCAGTGGACCAACTGATCAGTATGACGTCCACTAACCAGTAGGGGGCAGATGCTCAGTGCAGGAGCTGCTCCCTGATGGTCAGTACGCTCCAACAGGGGAGCACTACCCAAGCAGGAGCCCTGAGCCTCTCCCGCCTGTGTGGCAGTTGGACATCCCCCGAGTGCTCCCAGACTGTGAGAGGGTGCAGGCCGGGCTGCGGGACCCCTTCCTTCCTCTGAGTGCAAAATTACTTTGCCATGTCTTCTGGCACATTATGGTTGTTTCACCATCAAAGCATGTCTCAAATTGATTATTTGTTGTCAGTAGCGATCAGTATTAATGTTTCACTTGATTTTAGAAGCTCATAATACACCACACCTTCTTGATCCACCCAAATGCAAAGAATTGTCTTCTTTTCGAAAAGATTTGGCCTTGCAGTCAATGTTGATGGATCAACCCATGATTTTGTGCATTTCCAATTCTCAAAATAAACCCACTTTTCATCGCCAGTCACAATTTGGTGCAAAAAGGACTTACTTTTGTGCCATTGAAGCAATATTTTACTGATGACTTTTTGGTTTTCCATCTGTCTTTCATTCAGTTGATGTGGCACTCATTTTCCTTCCTTTAAAATCTTTCCTATTGCTTGTAAATGATCAGAAATTGTTTGCTGAGTAGCGTTTCATCTTTCTGCAAGTTGTTTTTGAGTTTGATACACATCTTCATCCAATAATGCTTGTAATTGTTGGTCTTCAAACTTTTTTTCGGTTGACCTGGACATTCTTTGTCTTTCACGTAGAAATCATCACTTTTAAAGTGTTTAAAGCAGCGTTCACAAGTATTTTGAGACGGAGCATGTTCCCTCTAAGCTTCCCGAAGTATTCAGCAGCACTTTTCTTAAAAATAAAGTATTGAATTAAAACTTCCCACAATTGCTCTTTTTTTTTGGCACAAAATTTGACATTATTAAGCATAAAAATATCTGTGATGTTAACACCTTCAGCAAATTTGACATATGAAGTTTTGAAGCTTGTTTTGCAATACAACAAAATAGCATGCATATTAACATATGTGTAACTCCATCTATTGAAAAAAATCCGCATTGTTAATCAGTACACCTAGTAATTATAATAGGTGTGAGGTGGTATCTCATTGTGGTTTCGATTTGCATTTTCCTAAAGCTAGTGAAGTTGAGCATTTTTTCATATATCTGTAGGCCATTTGGATGTCTTTTGGGGGTAAGTGTCTGGTGAGATCCTCTGCCCATTTAAAAAAATATATATACTTTATTGATTTTTTACAGAGAGAAAGAGAGAGGGATAGAGAGTTAGAAACATCGATGAGAGAGGATCATCAATCAGCTGCCTCTTGCACATCCCCTACTGGGGATGTGCCCACAACCAAGGTACATGCCCTTGACCAGAATCGAACCCGGGACCTTTCAGTCCTCAAGCTGACGCTCTATCCACTGAGCCAAACCGGTTTCGGCACTCTGCCCATTTTTTAATTAGATTGTTTCCTTTTGTTGTTGAATTGTATGAGTTCTTTACATATTTTGGATATTAATCCCTTATGGGAGGTATCTATATTTTCTCCTATGTATTTCATTATTTCAGATCTTATAGTTAGGTCTTTGATTCATTTTGTGTTAATTTTTGTGCATGGTGACAAATAACAGTCTAGTTTCATTCTTTTGCAGGTGGCTTTCCAATTTTTCCCAAACCATTTATTGAAGAGCCTTTTCTCATATATTTTTAACTCCTTTGTTAAAAATTATATGTCTATAAAAATATGGGTTTATTTCTGGCCTCTCATTTCTGCCATGGACTGTATGTCTGTTTTTCTGTCAATACCATGCTGTTTTGATTTTGTTGCTTTGTAGTATAATTTGAAGTCAGGACTGTGATACCTCCAGCTTTGTTTTTCTTCCTCAGGATTCCTTTGATTATTCAGGATTGGTATTTTTCTTGTTTGTTTGTTTGTTATTCAGGGTTTTTTTGTTTTGTTGTTGTTGTTTTTTTTGTGTGTGTGTTTCCATACAAATCTGATGATTTTTGTTCTTATATTTCTCTTTTTTTTAGATGCCATTGGAATTTTGTGGGGGATTCAGTTGTCTTTGTATTGCTTTGAGTAATATCGTCATTTTACTATGTTGATTCTTCCAAACCATTAATACAGAATATCTTTACATTTCTTTTTGATTTCTTATTTTTTTTAATTGTAATTGCAAAAGGAATTTTAAAAACTTTTTCTGAAATTTCATTATTAGTTTAAATGAATGCAATGGATTTTTGTACTGTATAGTTATTGATCTATTCAGGTTTCAGTCTCTTGTGAGAAAACTTGATAATTTATAGTTTTTTTTTAGAAAATCATTTTCTATTCCTGGATTTTTTAGTTTATTGGCATAAGATTGAATATAACATTTCTTTTACTTTTTAAAATCTTGTCCATATTGTAGTTTGTTCCCTTTCTTGTTTCTAATTCTGATGTACTTATGTATGTAATGTACTTCTTCAAGTAGGTTTATTATAGCATGAATATATTTTAAATTAAACTTTCATTTTAGCACATGGATGGTATTATGAAAAAGTCTGGAAAGGATTTGGCCTACTCTGATGCCAAATGTGGTTCTTCTTGCATGAAATGAGTTATGAGATGTAAATTGGGAATCTGAAGAGTTGATTATTCTGTAACTATTGCTTCATCTGTGTTGTTTGTTAGTTTTGAGGGTGCATCTTGTTAGACCTGACACCCTCATTATCACATGCTTTTATACAACATACTGTCTTCTCAATAGAACTTTCCCACCCACAAAGTTACCATTTACTTTTCCATGAGAGTATGTTAATTTCGAAGGAGTGTTAACTTTATAAGTAGTATTCTGTTTTCTTTGATTCTATTACCATGAGACTGTGTTTTCTTCTCAACTATATTCATGGTCTAGACAGAGGAATGTAGAAGCGGCTTAGGGTAGATTTCTGGTCTTTTGGGAAACTATCATATTTAATAAACCCATCAACAAGTATTTGATTCCCATGTATCCAAGACTGCTGTAGGTGCTTTGGAGATTAAAAAGATTTCTCAGGCATTTAAAAAAAAACAAACAGCAATTTGACTATGATCAACCTTCTCAGACTGCCTCTCATGACATTGCTCTCATGCGCTCTATGCTTTATTTAGCAGTCCATCTACTTCTTGTTCTGAACATGCAATGCATTCTTTTTCTTTAATGACTTTGAAAAGTGATTCCCAATGCTCTAAATGGCTGTTCTCTTAACATACATTATCAGAGTCCTACCTACCCTTTCTTCAAACTGAAACTTAAGTCTTGTCCCCTTTAGTGAGCCCTTCCCAAGAACAAGTTACCTTAGACTAAAGTCTTCATTTTGAAGAGATAATTAGAATTGTAGATACAGACAATAACTATCATAAGGTATTTGACAAGCTGTGCAATGAAAGCTTTGGGAGCAAAATATGCTAGATGATAGTAAAGATGAATATTTGTAATTGCTTAATGTCATTATCAATCTATTCAGTTTCTTCGGTATCATTGTTGACATGGATTTTCTTTTCCTAGTCAAAAGTAAATTGATATGCAGAGTGGAAAAAAAGCAGGTTTACAGTTGTGAGTACATGGAACACATAGGTTCTTCTTGCATTATTATTTATTAATTATTGTTTTATTTTCCATATAAACCTACTTTTGCACTACTCTGTATATGAATAGGTCTGTATCTATAATCTATAATCTGAATTCGATTTCATCATCTGTTTAGCCTTATGCAGCTGCCACTGCTTTACAAACTAGCATTATGATAAGTCATAAAATAAAACCTTTATGACTTATCCCTCCAATTTTGTTCTTCAACATGTTCTTGGCTATTCTGGGACTTTTATATTTTCATATCAATTTTAGAATCAGCTAGTCAATTATAAAGAAAAGACTGCTAGGTTTTTTATTGAGATTGCATTGATTATGTAGATAAATTTAAGGGAGACCAATGGCTTTTTTTCTTTTTAAAATTAATAAAGTTTTTAAAATTACAGTTGACATACAATATTATATTAGTTTTAGTTGTACAACATAGTAATTAGACATTTATACAACTTACAAAGTGATTACCCTGATAGAAACTTGTCTTCTTAACAAACAATGTTGATTCTCCCAATCTATCAGTATTTTTTACATTTCTTTCAGCAATGTTTTATAGTTTTTAGTGTATAGGTCTTTCACTAGAATTATTTCTAGTTATTTGTTGATATATATAAAAATGCCAATTTTTCTATTTTAATTTGGAATCTTGCTAAATTTAGTTTTTAGTTAGAGTGTAGATTTTTTTTTCTGTGTACTCCATCATAGTATCCATGAATAGACATTTTTATTTCTTCCTTTCCTGTGTTTGTAAGTTCATTTTTATGGCCTTGTTACAATGGTTTGGACCTTGAATACAGTGTTGAATAAAATGGTAAAAGTAGACATTTTTTCTTATTTTTTATCCTAAATATAACAATAGCTGTAAATTTCTTTATGTAATCTCTTTATCAGATTAAGGGAGCTCTCTTTTGATTTTAACAATTTTATTAATGTCCTTTTTGGAGCATCTTTTGAAATAATTAGATGATTTTTTTCTCCTTCATTCTCTCATGAATTTATGTTTATGTGTCATATCTATATGTATAAAAGCCTAAGCAACTGGTCAACTGGTCACTATGATGTGCACTGACCATCAGAGGGGCAGACGCTTAATGCAGGAGCTGCCCCCTAGTGGTCAGTGCACTCCCACAGCAGGAGCGCCACTCAGAGAGCTTACTGAGCTGTGGCTGTGGCAGGTGCAGCGGGGCCAGGATTAGCAGGAGTGATATGGCACCTGGCCCAGGCTTGGGCTCCTTTTCAGCTGCCTGCTACATCCCCCGAGAGGTCACAGATTGCGAGAGGCTGCAGGCCAGGCTGAGGGACCCCACTAGTGCATGAATCTGTACACTGGGCCTCTAGTTTGTCTATTTTCTTGTCATGTTGTTGTCGTATTTTGGTATCAAGGCTATGCTGGCCCATAAACCAATTAAAAGCATTCCCTCTTCTTTGAAATAATTTTGTAAAGACTAGTGTTTTATCAGTGAAGCCATTGGAACTTACAGTTTTCTATGTGAAAAGGTTTTTAACTGCAAATGTAGTTTCTTTAATTGATAATAGTTATTCGGATTTTTTGCTTTTAGCAATTTGACTACTTCATCTAAGTTGTTGAATTTATCGGCCTATTGTTCATAATTTGCCCTTAATCCCCTTTAAATAAGATGTATAGTAATATCTCCTCTTGCATTTTTGATGCCAGTAGTTTATTTTTAGGCATCAGTCTTTATCTCTTGTTCTCTCCATTTTTCACATCTCACCATTCCTCCTGTTACTAGTTTAATATAGGAAAATGCCTAATTTTTGCTAAAACTGTTGCAATAACCTCATACTAGCCTTTCTGTTTATAGTCTTGTTTCCCAGTGTCCCATTCACTTTATTACAGAAAGAAAAAGGGAAAGGGACATATGTAATACTTTCAACAATAAAGATTTTAAAAAATAAAGTGCAAATGTAATTAAATATTTCCCAGCTTGAAACTTTTTACTTATTTTTGTTGGCATTATTATAGACTAGAGGCCCAGTGCACAAAATTTGTGCATGGGGGTGGTGACCCTCAGCCTGGCCTGAACCCTCTCCAATCCAGGATCCCTCGGGGGATGTCTGAGTGTTGGCAGTCTGACATCCCTCTCGCAATTCAGGACCGCTGGCTCCAAACCGCTCGCCTGCCTGCCTGCTTGATTGCCCCTAACCACCTCTTCCTGCTGGCCTGATGCCCCTAACTGCTTCCCTGCTGTCCTTATTGTCTCCTAACTGCCCTCTACTGCTGGCCTGATCGCCTTCTAACTGCCTCTGCCTTGGCCCCTGCCACCATGGCTTTGTCTGAAATGACTCTGGAAGATGTCCAGTCTAATTAGCATATTACCCTTTTATTAGTATAGATGTCCTCCATTTCCCTCCTCTTTCCCCCCTCAACCCAGACCCTTTCCTTCCCTCCCTCTGGCGTGTCCATGGAATATGTATTTATGTTCTTTGGCTATTCTCTTCACTTTCTTTCATCCTGTTCACCCCCATGCCTCCATATCCCCTCTGACATTTATCAGTCTGTACCATGGATCCATGACTCTGGTTCTATTTTATTCATCAGTTTATTTTGTTCATTAGATTCCACACATAAGTGAGATCAAATGGTATTTATCTTTCTCTAATCCCAGTTTCAAACTTTTTAATGGTTACTGAATACCTTCAGAATAAAAATCTAGGCTTCTTCATATGGAATATAAAGCCATTAATGATATGGTCTCTAGGATCCTGTATTTTTCTATTTTCTTCTTCCTTTTTATCTCTTTCTGTAATCCATAGGAAATTATACTTCACTCTCATTATAGCGGTTGTTACTCTTCATCTTAAAATTGAATGTAGCATTTCAGATATGTTATAATCAATACTAAGTAGACAACAATTGTAACTTCTTTACTAAGATTGTTGTTAATATCTCATTGATATTGTCTCAATGTTTATTAAAGTAATAAACATTGATATAATACATTTTATTTGGTATAATACATTTTATTCAATGTATCTTTATATTAATAGCAATATCTAACTGAAAAGCTAAAGTACATATAGCCCAGTTTTAATTTTACTGTTATCTCAAATTATATTAAGTTATAGGCATGCATCTATCTATCTATCTATCTATCTATCTATCTATCTATCTAAAAGGCTAATATGCAAAGTGTCCCTCTGGAGTTCGGGAGTTCTATCACTCACTAAGATGTGCGCTGACCACCAGAGGGTGGTGTGGAACAATGCAAGGCCCCAGCCAGCATTTGACTGCTAAGGAAG
This sequence comes from Pipistrellus hanaki, assembly GCF_964339955.1. NCBI lineage: Eukaryota > Metazoa > Chordata > Mammalia > Chiroptera > Vespertilionidae > Pipistrellus > Pipistrellus hanaki. Next base: position 41,118,615 of record NC_140511.1, on the reverse strand, counting down.
GGAGGCCCTGGTTAGCAGCCACAGCCAGGGAAGGAAGGCCCCAGCTGGCAGCCAGTAGGCCCCGATCAGCCCTGATCTCTGGTCAGGCCTAGTGACCTACCCATGCGCAAATTTTATGCACGGGGCCTCTAGTTTGCTATGATCAGAATGCCTATCAAATAGCGGCTTGATCCCTCCTCCCCACACCAGTGAAGATGAGTTTTATTTCAGTTTGGGAGTGTTAGTATTGATATTGACCAGTCACCCAGATGACTGGATGACATAGATTTCTTTCTTTACAGTGTCATTTCCTAGTTTGTATAATTAAGAAACATTCCTCTGACACTGGCTGGATGGTTTGGAGGTAAAGCAGTTGTTTCTTCTCTTGTCAGTTTTCACCTCCTCAGCCCAGGGGAGTCAGGATGTCCCATGTTACACTTAAGAGCCTGAGCGCTTCAAACTTTTATTCTCCTGTTGGGTTTGAAAGGGGGGCGTTATTAGCTCTGTCTTGATGTAGCAGGGGCTCTGAAAGTCTGTTTGGATAACACTGAAGATTGGAGGAAATGTGACTCTGTCTGTGTGTTTTAAGCCCCTAAGGTAAGATCAGAAAGCGTCTGGGGCAGTGAGAGCCAAATAGTTGAAGTCATACATTAATTATGGTCATGAATCATTTTTATTTTTAAAGTCTTTACCATTTGACAAGGTTGTTTGCATAGTACCAGTGAGTTTTAGGCAGCATTTTCCCTCTTTTAAAGTAACAGGCTGTTTTGTTGATTTCTGTTCTAGGTTGATCGTGCCCATTTTTTATTAGAACTATGCTACTATTTTTGATTAAAATAGTTTGTTTCCCTACATGAATGAGTGGTCTTTAATTTGTGTGATCTTTGATTTTAATATGTTATTTTTGAATTATAAATATAGAAAACTATCATGTTAATCTTTCAGTCCCCACTGATCACTAAAAATAATTAAATCTTGGGACTGTGCTTTTACATTCAGGCATTAGTTGATGTTCAGGGCATTTTGAATGCCTCTTTTGTGCCATAGTCTATGCTAAGTACTGGGAATGTACATGAAAAGAGATGTTTTCCCCTATCAGAAAGATCTAATAAGGAAATAGACAAGGAAATAAATAATTGCTGTTAAATGTGGTTCCATAGTCTTTGTTAGTGGTATTCTGTACATGATACATAGAACTCCAGAAGGAGTGCCTCTACTTGTCTGGAATAGTCTGGGAAGGCCTTTGAATAAGAGGTTATGCTTGAGCTGTCTCTTAATATACAGGAGTGTACTTATCTGTTAAAAGACAGGGATGTCTGACATGGTACATGTAAGGAGCTAGAACAGCTCACTCAAAGATACAGAAGCAAGAAATGGCATGATGTGTTTGGAGAACTGTCAGTACCTAGGCATTGCTGTATTGTATTGTGCAAGGTAAGGAATATTAAGAAAAGAAGCTGAAGTTTGCTGGGACCTCATCACATTGAGCATTTCCTTGCTTAAAAATTTCTTCAGAGACACCTTTGTAAGAGGCTACCAGGTGTACTGGTTAATAATGCGGATCTTGTAATCAAAGAAAACACATAATTTCAAGAGAATCATCAAAAGCGCTTTATTCAAGGTAATGCCCATAGCTATAGTTACACATTTCCCCCATCTTTCAGGGAACTTGTGGATATCGTCCCAATAGAACTTTTCTTGTTTTGAGGTAAGCCATTCAGAGACCTAATTTTCCACTTCATACGTTTTGAAGTGCTGCTCTAGAAAGCATGTACCATGCATGGAACAGGTGGTAATATAAAGGAGCAAGATCTGATGAATACGGCAGGTGGGTTAATACTTCCCAGGCAAGATCTTTTACCGTGTCTTTAACTGGTTTTGAAGTATGTGATGGTACGTTATCATGAAGCAAAATTACTTTGCCATGTCTTCGGGCACATTCTGGTCGTTTCACGATCAAAGCGTGGTTCAAATTGATTATTTGTTGTTGGCAGCAATCAGTATTAATGGTTTCACCTTGTTTTAGAAGCTCATAATACACCACACCTTCGTGATCCCACCAAACGCAGAGCATTGTCTTCTTTCCAAAGCGATTTGGCCTTGCAGTCGATGTTGATGGTTGACCTGGATCAACCCATGATTTTGTGCATTTGGGATTCTCAAAATAAATTCACTTTTAAAATATCTATATATTTTATTGATTTTTTTAAAGAGAGGAAGGGAGAGGGAGAGAGAGTTAGAAACATCGATGAGAGAGAAACATCAATCAGCTGCCTCCTGCACACACCCTGCTGGGGATGTGCCCGCAACCAAGATACATGTCCTTGACCAGAATCGAACCTGGGACCCTTGAGTTCATAGGCCGACACTCTATCCACTGAGCCAAACCGGTTAGGGTGAAATAAATCCACTTTTCATCGCCAGTCACAATTCGATGCAAAAAGGACTTTGTTTCATGCCATTGAAGCAACATTTTACTGATGACTTTTTGGTTTTCCATTTGTCTTTTGTTCAGTTGATGTAGCACTGATTTTTCTATCTTTAAAATATTTCCCATCGCTTGTAAATGATCAGAAATTGTTTGCTGAGCAATATTTAATCTTTCTGCAAGTTGTTTTTGTGTTTGACACACATTTTCATCCAATATACTTGCAATTGTTGGTCTTCAAACTTTTCTGGTTGACCTGGACGTTCTTTGTCTTTCACATCGAAATCATCATTTCTAAAGCATTTAAACCAGCGTTCACAAGTGTCTTTAGATGGAACATGTTCACCATAAGCTTCCTGAAATATACAATAACTTTTTCTTCAAAATAAAATAATGAATTAAAACTTCCCGCAAATGCTCTCTTTTTGGCACAAAATTTGACATTTTTAAGCATAAAAATATCTATGTTAACACTTTCAGCAAATTTGACATATGAAGTTTTGAAGCTTGCTGTCAATACAACAAAATAGCATAGATATCAAATCGCGTATATATCAACATATACGTAACTCCATCTATTGAACAAAATCCTCATTATTAACTGGTACACCTGGTATTTCTATCAAGAGTGTACACATGCACCCACAGCAAGAGGCAATAGGACGGCTTCTGTTAGATTCCTTAGGAGCTCTGAGGACACTGCAGAAAAACTCATCTCATGAGCAAACTAGCTATAATAAGAGTTCTCCCCTTTAAGATAACCTAAGAAATCCTTAATAACTGACAGGCAACTTTCAAAAGTGCAGAATATGCCATAAATATTTTTAGTTCATGGAATAATAATAATGATGATGATGATGATGTTGGCAGAGGTATTGGTGCCATCAAATCCCTAATAAAATTAATATCATATATAGGATAATACTTAGGTTAGGATTATTGATCACTTTTTTAAAAACTGAGGCAAAATTTACATCCAGTGATAGAGTAGATCTTAAGTTTAAATTCCTTGTATACACATGTACCTCAGTCAAGATACAGAATATTTTCCTCACCTGGCTTTTTTCACTCAACATAATGTTTTTGATATTCATTTATGTTGTATCAGTGGTGTGTTCTTTTATTGTTGAATAGAATTTCATTGTATGTGTGTGAATAATTCTCCTGTTTGATGGACATTAGGGTTGTTTTCTATGAACAGACTTATATAAACCTTCTGTGGGCATGTTTTTATATTTCTTGAGTAAATACTGAAGAGTAGAAATTCTGGGTCATAGTTAGAAGTATGTTTAATTTTATAATGAATGGTTTTTCAAATGATAGAACTGCATACAAGTTCCAGTTGCTCCATATCTTTGCTCCCATTAGATGTTGTCCTTTTAATTTTAACTATCCTAACAGCTGTGAAATGATATTTCATTATGATTTTAATTTGTATTTCCATGATGACGAAGATGTTGAGCACCTTTTCCTATGCTTATTGGCCATTCTTTTATCTTCTTCTATAAAGAACTTTGTGGGGGTTTTTGCCCATTTTTAATTGTTTTTGTTGTTACTGGTGTGTAAGAGTTATTTAATTACTTCAGACAGACACAGCTTTCTGTCAAATTGATGTTTCATAAATATTTTCTCCCAGTCTGTAGACTAATTTTACATTTTCTTAATGTCACCTTTAGATTTTTAATTTTATTTTGGTAAAGTCTAGTTTATACATTAAAATTTTTATGGTTAGCGCTTTTTGTGTCTTTTCTAAGAAATATTTGCCTACCCCAAAGTTGTAAGAGATTTTCCTATGTATTCTTCTAGAAGTTTTATAATTTTAACTTTTATATTTACTGCGATCTTCTTGAATTAATTATTTGTGAGTATTGTGAGGTAGAGAATGAAATTCATTTTTCCCTATGTTTATCTGGTGTTCCAGCACCATTTATTTAAAAAACTTTACTTTCTCCATTCATTTGTATGGGTTCCTCTGTTTAAAATCAATTGGCCATATATGTGTAGGTTTATTTGTATACTTTTTACTCCGTTCCATTGATTTTTAAAAAATATTTATGCCAGTACCATATTGTTTTGATTATCCTATATAATAAAAGTATAATATGCAAATCGATTGAATGGCAGAACAACCGGTCAATGGGGGTGGGGCTGGCAGTTAGTTGTCTTGAGGCCAGCCATGGTGCATGCCAGTGGGCAGAGGGAGGGAATGGTGATGGGATGGGGGTGGGGCAGCAATCAGTGGTTGCAGGACAATGGGGGCTGGCGCCATCCCCTGATCGCCCACCTGATCGCCTCCCGTAGGGGTGACAGCAGCAGCCAGAGGATGATTCAGGGCAGGGCCGCCCAGCACCGTCCCCAGATTGGCCTGCTGGGGTTGCCTCCCGCAGAGGGAGGCCCATAGTGGCCATGGTGCAGTTGAGGGTGGGGCTGGCTGCTTGCTGCCCATGCTGTCCAGATCAGCCCTCCAGTCACCTCCTGCAGAGGGAGGCCAGACTGTGGCTTATTAGGCCCACTCCCTGGTCCCCTAAGTCATCAGTAGGACAACCCCTGAGGCCTCCCAGACTGTGAGAGGGGGCTGGGTTGAGGGACCCCCCCCCCCCTCAGTGCACGAATTTCGTGCACCAGGCCTCTAGTAGCTTTATAAAAAAGAAAGCCTTGAAGTCTGGCAGGTTTCAAGTTTGTTTTATCTTTTCTAGATTCTTTGTTTTTCTGTGTAAATTATTCTGTCAGCTTCTTTTTATAAAATATATTTTTATTGATTTCAGAGATGAAGGGAGAGGGAGAGAGATAGAAACACCAATGATGAGAGAAAATCGTTGATTGGCTGCCTTATGCATGCCCCCATTGAGGATTGAGCCTGAAAACAGGGCATGTTCCCTGATCTGGAATCAGACTGGGACCTGCTGGTTTATAGGTTGACCTCAGTCACTGAGCCTTGCCAGCTGGGCTATCAGCTTCTTTATTTTCATCCCAAAAAAACACCCAGAGCCTTTTGGGATTGTGATTGTGATTGCAAAACTACTGACCCATATGTAGAAATATAACTATAGCTTTGTATCCTCTGACTTTTAGTTCTAGAAGTTGTTTTGTAGATTTCTAATGATTTTCAACATGAAAATCATGTTATCTGATTTAGCAAATGAAGATAATTTGACCATTTTTAATATGCAAATGTGTAAGAAACACACACACACACTTCCTCTCTCTCTCTCTCTCTCTCTCTCTCTCTCTCTCTCTCTATTAGAAGACAGAGACCAAGAAAAACCCAAACCTGTAATTAAACCAAAAAAGAAAATAGCTCGGTATTTCTTAATGTTGCTTGTTTCAATGTGGCTGCTACTTTAAATCAGTCTTCTTTAATTGAGGTCATTAATTTTTTTTATGGATTTTCTCCTGGTAACCAGCAATCCACTTCACTTTTCTTGGGCCTCAGTTCTACATCTGTAAAATGGTAGATTTGGCCAGATAATTTTCCAACGTCTCTTCCATGCTCTTGTGAGTTCTTCATTTTAGTTCTCAACATAACAAAGGCAGTCAGGCAGGGATGGAAAGGTTGATTTTAAAGCATATTGTATTTCATTATAAATATGCTAGAAAATTGTGAAACAATCAGTTTGGGTTTATTATTAATTCTGACTATCCTGGAAGAATTGTCCCCATTTTATTCCATTTACTGTATATCTGTGGTTCAGTGTTGAGAGTTTATAGTTAACTCACTTAAAATTTTCTACAACTTTTATTTCTAGGCTTCATAGAGCCCAGTGTGCAATTAAACAGACTCAGGTAACTGTTCAGAAAATTGGAAAAGAAATTGAAGAAAAATTAAGACTCACATCTACAAGCAATGACCTGGTAGGTTTTAAAAATATATTTACCCGTTTAATATCTTGATTTCTACATATAATCATCATATTCTTCTTATAGTAATTTCCTTTCTCCCCAAAAAACTTTAGGTAGTTTTTCTTTCTTTTTTTCCTTAATGGTTCACTGAGACTTCTATTGGCATTTAAATGTTGGAAATAAACTTTCACATCTGCTAATAATGTAACATACAAAGTGCCTGCCTTTTTCTGCTAGATGAAACTTTAGATTACATAGAGATACTTAGAAGATATTAAAAGCCATTTTATTAATGTCTTATGAATGTGAACTCTAGACATGAACTGTACAGTGATGGAAAAATAGCTGCCAGAAGAAAATAAAAACTTTAGACCTGCTTTAAAAGATGAATTTAAAATTATTTGGATTGAATTTAATAAGCTGGTTTGTAGACAGTGTTCTCTTTTGGGAAAGATTCTTTTAATGAGGCTTTTCCAAAAAAATAGAAAATCCATTCCAAATAGACAGATTTAAGATGTTAGTATGATTATTGGTCTTTGTAGTGGAGAACAAAAATAATACTTTTGGAGTGAAGATTGTGTCTATGTAAGTGGAATAGTGGTTATAACTAATACACTGAGGTTTTTTCAAAATGAAGCCACATGGCTATGGAGAGCTTTCGATGAAATTTGTGCTTTGAATTATGATACTTAAAAAAACATTTAAATCCTAAATGAAGCCCTAACTAAAATTTTGTAAGTTATTTGTTTGCACACTATCAACTTGGCAGAAGGCCTTATATCATACCCAAACAGAAATTTCATGTTTCCTTGAAGTTTTGTCCAAGATAATAATTTAATAGATGAGCCATAGTAATGCAGCAATGCAGTTAACTTACACAGACTTCTCTCTCATGGAATCTGAAATTAATGGATGAAAACATATTTAAACTATACACATTTTCTGATTTTGATCTATAAATGACAGTTTCATGTAGTTCAGCCTAATATATAAAATGTCTAGTGCTGTACCTGGCACATACAAAACATGGTAGCTGCAATAACTACAGTAATAATACTTCACTTATTATTTATATGACTTTTCTTGCTTATGGAAAATCTTTTATTTTGGAGGGGCTGTTAAACCACCTCTTATTCAATAAAGGACCAGATTCCAGGCCACAAGTATATTGGAGGAGGAGGAAAAACAGCTAATTTTAATCCTTTCTATATTGTACAAAATGCCACATTTTTAGAACCTTTGGGGAGAAATTGATAGGTTTTATTTTTCTTATTTTTCCTCTTCTAAGTCAAGACTGGGAAATTACTTATTTTATTAAATAACTGCATATGCTTTGTCTCAGTAAGGAAAATGTATGTTTAATCCTATTTTTCTAAATATAAGTGGTGACATACAGAGCAAGGTGATAGAATATATGAGTTAAAGAGGTCAGGTTCAGAGGTTCACAGTGTGTTTTTACACTGCCTAATCAACCTGGAAGGAAATCATTGGATTTTTCTGAACTGGAAGTGAACCTAGAAATCATCTAGTCCCCTTAATAGCCCCACTTAAAACCACACTCCTCTCAGTACATTCTGTCTTCCTTGCTTTGTCTCCATAGTATTTATTATCCTTAAACATATATCTTATATATGTATTTTGCTCGACTATAAACTCTGTGAAGGGAGAGAGTTTTGTCTTCTCCTCCACTCCCAGTATTCCCCAATGCCTAGGAAAGTGTTTGATACACAGTAGCTACTCAGTAAGTATTTGTTGAGTTTAAGAATGAATCTAGTGTAATCTCTTATAAAAGGACAGGAAAAATGAGGCCTGAAGAAAGGAAGCAACTTTCCCATATCATTTGACAAGTAAAGACAGAAATTTTGGTTTACTAGTACTTGTCTCCATGCAGGGAATAATTCCATGTACTTGTTCATGATCTACTTTAAGCTTTGCCTGTAGCAAATTAGACACTTTTACTATTATCTCTTTTTTCTCGTTCTCTTTCCATATTGGCCCAATGATACTCCATTCTAAGCATTTTCAATGTACAGAAATTAATTTTAATTTTAGCATAAGTAAAAATAGTCAGAAGACGTATATGCAGCTGAAAAGAATCAGATTATTTCCAAGATCAACCCTGTTATAAGAAATTGGGTTTAGCCGAAACCAGTTTGGCTCAGTGGTAGAGCGTCGGTCTGCGGACTGAAAGATCACAGGTTAGATTCCTGTCAAGGGCATGTACATTGGTTGCAGGCACATCCCCAGTAGGGGGTGTGCAAGAGGCAGCTGGTTGATGTTTCTCTCTCATCGATGTTTCTAACTATCTCTCTCCCTTCCTCTCTGTAAAAAGTCAATAAAATATATTTTAAAAAAAGAAGATAAAAAAAAGAAATTGGATTTATATTTGATGACTTTCAAAGATTTGTCATCTTCTCACATTATATCAATATCCAACATAATTTTTTGGCATTTAATTATGTTTCTCATGAAATTTCTGCAGTTGTCATCTGGAATTTTTGCTTAAATGTTTTAGATTTTGTCATATGCCTTTCCTGTATCTGTTGTTTTGTCTTTGATTTTTGAATGTTAATTCAAGTTCACATTCCTGGGGAAAGCCCCTTTGTTAATGATGAATTATTGTTTTTCTATGTATGACTAAATTTAATTTGCTAAAAAATTTTAAAGGATTTTTGCATCTATTGTAGTATATTCATGAAGAATATTGGTCTGTGGTTTTGTTTTCTTGTAATCTTTTTGTCTGCTTTTGTTGTCAGGATAATCTTGGTCACACCAAGTAATTGGGAAGGATTCCCTCTTCTGTTTTCTGGAAGAATATGTATAGAATTGGAATAATTATTAAATGTTTGATAGAATTTAACAATGGAGCCATATGGGTCTGGAGTTTACTTCATGGATTTTGAACTAGGAATTCAGTTCTTTAATACTTGTAGGATTATTGAAATTATTTATTTTTTTGTTGTTGTTATTGATCTTCACTCTAGGAAATTTTTCCCCTATTGTTTTTCAGAGACAGAATGGAAGGGATGAAGGATGGGAAAGGGAGAGGGAGAAGGAAAGGGAGAGGGAGAAAAACATTGATGTGAAAAACATACATCTATTGGTTGTCTCCTGAACCCACCCTGATCAGGGAACTGAACCCATGACCCTTCGGTGCCCCAGTTGATGCTCCAGCCACTGAGCATACTCACCAGGGCATTACTTATTTCTTGAGTGATCTTTGGTGGTTTGTTTTTCAAGGATTTGTCCATTTCATTTAAGAGCTCAATTATTTTAATTTCAAATGGGTGTGTAGTTTTTTTTGTTTGTTTGTTTTGTTTATAATTACACTAGAGGCCTGGTGCCTGACCTGCACTCTCTTGCAGTCCGAAGCCTCAGGGGATGTCTGACTGACGGCTTAGCAGGCCTAAGCCATCAGTCGACATCCTTAGTGCTGCTCCAGAGGTGGGAGAGGTTCCCACCACCACCATTTCACCATTGCACTCGCCAGGTGTGAGCCTGCCTTCTGGCTGAGCGGCGCTACTCCCCGGGGGAGCACACTGACCACCAGGGGGCAGCTCCTGCATTGAGTGTCTGCCCCCTGGAGGTCAGTGCGTGTCATAGCAACCGGTCATTCTGCTGTTCGGTTGATTTGCATATTAGCCTTTTATTATATAGGATTGCTATAATGAGCATTTTTTAAATATCTTTATTGGTCACTCATGTCTCTTAAGAAGTGTAGGTTTAAATACGTTTATTTATTTAGTAATACAAATATGTTTGCCCATTAAAAAATTAAGCTCTTTAGTTAGATTTACAGAAAACTTGCAAAGAAAATTTAGAGTTTCCATATACCTTTCACAAGTTTCATTGGATAATGGTATTTAGAAACAAGATCTGAACACTGGATGTGCTTGTTGCTACTGGATTTGTAACTGCTACCAGGCTCTCTCAGTGGACAGAGCCGATACATACAAGCATCTTTCTATATATATTCAAATAAACATGAGTTTATTTGAATATATAAAACTCTAACACCACAGGGTTTATTCTAGCCCTCCCCCCTCACTTTATTTGTAGCATCCTTTTCCGATAGTGAGAAACCTGGCTTCGATTTTCTACAATCTCTTTACTTATTTTTTTCACTTCTGGTATACATGTAGTTTCAGATTTCTCCCCCTCATTTGTAAATGGGATTTTTGTCTTCTGTTAGAGTGAGAGAGGATGAGTTTTAGATTTATGGAATCATTACAAAGACAGTACAGAGAGTTATCTCATATACCCCACCCCTACCAGTTTCCCTGTTATGAACATAGAACATTTTTCACAATTAAAGAAGCTGTATTGAGAAGTTATCATTAACTAAAGTTCATCTTTTATTCAGGGTGGAGAGTGAGGAAGGGAGAATTTTTTTTTTTTTTTCTGGATACAAGTCATTTTTTGTTATGTGTGTTATGAATATTTTCTTCCAGTCTGTAGCTTTCCCTTATGTGTTTTAAATGATGTTTTTAAAAGAGCAAATGTTTTAAGGTTGATGAGACCCACCAGTGTGTTTGTTTGTTTGTTTGTTTGTTTGTTTTATGTGCCCTGCCGGGTGGCTCAGTTGGTTGGAGCACCGTACACCAAAAAGGTGGAGGGTTTGGTCCTAATTGGGATGAGTATGGGAGGCAGCTGATTGATGTTGCTCTTTGACATGGATGTTTCTCTTCCTCTCTCTCTAAAATCAACAAACATATCTTTGAATGAGGATAAAACAAAATTTATTTACTGTGTTTTTTATAAGAAATCTTTGCCTAAACCAAAGTCATGTAAATTTTTTCCTGTGTATTACTCTAGAAGTTTTATAGTTTGGGGCTCTGCATTTATATCTCTGATCCATGTCAAGTTAGTCTTTCCCCATTTAACTGTTTTATAATGTTTGTCTAAAATCAATTGATCATATATGAGTACTAGAGGGCCGGTGCATGATATTTGTGCACTGGGTGTGGGGGTTTCTTAGCCCAGCCTGTGCCCTTTCGCAGTCCCGGGCCCCTCAGGGGATGTCCACCTGCTGGCTTAGGCCCGCTCCCCATGGGCCTAAGCAGGCAGACAACCCCCACTGCTGGAGAGGAAGGAGAGGCTCCTGCCACTGAGCTCACCAGCCATGACCCTACTTCTGGCTCAGCCGCACTCCCGCTGTGGGAGCAGACTGACCATTAGGAGGCAGCTCCTGCATTGAGTGTCTGCCCCCTGGTGATCAGTGTGCATCATAGCAACCACTCGTCCTGCCATTTTATTATATAGGATATCAATTTCTGGATTGTCCACTTTGTTCCATTGAACTATATGTCTATCTTTCACAAATATTAGTCCTGCTATTTTTAGATTCATTGTTGTAAAACCAAATAGAGCAAAATCTTTAACTTTGTACTTCGTTTTTAAAAATTCTGTTCAGTTTTCCAGGTTCTTTGTATTTCCAAGTAAATTTGAGAATCAACTCAGTTTCTACAAAAAAAAAAAAAAATGCCTGCTAGAATTTTGATAAGGATTTATAGATCAATTTTTAGGGAATTGCATCCTATCTAATTCTGTAATCCATGAACACGGCATATCCCTCTTATTTAGATTTTCTTTAATTCTCTAAATAATATGTTGTAGCTTTCACTGTAGAGATTTTTGTGCATCTTTTGTTAGAGTTATTTCTAAGATTGGGAGTTTTTGGTGGGGCATGTTTACAAATGGCATTATTTTTGAATTTTTGTTTCTCTTTTGTTTGCTGCTGCTATATATTTTAATACAATTTATTAAACTTCATCTTGTAATCTTTTTAAAAAATATATATTTTATTGATTTTATACAGAGAGGAAGGGAGAGAGATAGAGAGTTAGAAACATCGATGAGAGTCATCGATCAGCTGCCTCTTGCACACCCCCTACTGGGATGTGCCCGCAACCAAGTTACGTGCCCTTGACCGGAATTGAACCCGGAACCCTTCAGTCCCCAAGCCGATGTTCTATCCATTGAGCCAAACTGGTCCCGGCTCATCTTGTAATCTTATTATATATTAACTTTTTAGTTTGATATTTATTTTGTAGATTTCTTGGGATTTTTTATGTAAACCATTGCACCTGCAAACTTGGATGGCTTTTTGTGCTTTATTATTTTTTTTCTGTCTTATTTCAGTAGCCAAGACATATAGTTATAATGTTGAATAAACGTGATAAAAGTGGAAATACTTTCCTTGTTCCTGACTATAGGGAAAGCTATTTCATTCTTTTTCCATTAAATACATACAATGTTAACCATTTTCTTTATTGGGAAGTTCCCTCTTATTCCTAGTTTCTGAGGGTTTTTATTGTGAATGAATGTTGAATTTTGTCAAATGCCTTTTCTGCATCTATTGAAAAAGTTATTTTCTCCATGATTCTGTTATTATAGTGAACTACATTGATTTAATTTCACATTGCATTTCTTGAATGAAGCTGAATCAATTGATATATAATATATTTTTGTATCTTGCTGGGTTTGATATAGTAATAATTTGAGGGTTTTATGCCTATATTTATCAGGAATATTGGAATGCAGTATTTTAAATTACTTTATCAGATTGGTATTAGGATTGTAATAGCCTGGTAAAATTATTGGGGCAGTGTTTCTTTTTCCTATCCATTTTTACTAGAAGCACAAGCCTCCTGGATTTTAAATGTTTTCTAGCATTCTGCTGAAATTTACTATCTTTGTATGCGTTATGAGAATATTTTACTTATTCTTACTTAGCATCTTGAAATAGTGGCTTTAAAGTTTTTGTCTGATACTTTGAACATCTGGGTCATCCTAGGGTTGGCATATGTTTGTTGTCTTGTCCCTAGAGAGTAAGTCACATTTTCCTGGCTTATCTTATACTGGGTAATATTGCATAGTATCTGAGACACTGTGCATATAATCTCGTGGAATCTCTGGATTTTGTTACTTTGCTCTGAAGAATATAGATGCTTTTATTTTAGCAGATAGTTAACTTGGTTAGGCTTAAAGTGCACTCAACATTGGCTCAGATTTCAGTTCACTACTTTTACACTTAAGCACAATAAACATGCATGTTTGCCTCATGTGTTTGGGGTATAGGATTTATTCAAAGACAGATTGAATTTAAGCAGAATTTGGGTGTCTGTTCTTGGCTTCCTTCTCTCTGATTGCCTCGATTGCCTCATTTTTTTTCTCTTGGTTCCTGTGACCAGAAAGATAGTTATACAGAAAATGGGACACTCAGCCAGCATTGGCTGAGAGGTTGAGCATTGACCTATGAACCAGGAGGTGATGGTTTGATGCCAGTCAGGGCACATTCCTGGGTGGCGGGCTCAGTCCCCAGTGTGGGGCATGCAGGAGGCAGCGGATCAAGGATTCTCTCTCATCATTGATGTTTCTTTAAAAAAAAATTTTTTTTTTTATTGATTTCAAAGAGGAAGGGAAAGGGAGAGAGAGAGAGAAACATCACTGATGAGAGAATCATTGATTGGCTGCCTCCTGAATGCCCGCTACTGGGAACCGAGCATGTACCCTTGATGGGGATTGAACCTGCACCCTTCAGTCCACAGGCTGACACTCAAACCAGCTAGGGCTCATCATTTCTATCTCTCCCTCTCCCTTTCTCTCTGAAATCAATAAATATAAATATATATATATTAAAAAGCCACAGAAAAGGGCAAATTCACACTGCATGTGGATTGCCTGCACCAGGTTCTGAGTCTCCTCTGAAATCTGCCTGCCATTGATTCCCAAACTCTCAGGGGGTAGCTTTTTGTATTTTATCTAGAGTTTATAGCTATTATTTATGGGAGGACCAGTTTGTACTCCGTCTCTTAGAAGCAGAACTCTGGACATCTTGTTATGATACACTTGTTGCTTTATCTTCCTAGCTGGACCCAAGTTCGAGTGCCAATGAATTTATGAAATTAATGAATTGCATTAAGTATCTAAGGACGTTTCCCCCTTTCTTGGTGGTTGAGTAGATGTAGGTGCAATAGAAACTACTTAAAAATGACCGAAGTAAATTTGTTGACTTATGGGACAACTGCCAACTTTTTTTCAGATTGTCAATTACTTTCAAATTTTTAGGAAAACTAATATAGATGATTATGCCCCAATTCACAAATCTTGTGTCTTCAAGACCTCTTTACATACTTACAATTTGTAAAGACCTCAAAAACTTAAATTTATTGATAATGTCTAGGTTAATAAAAGATCAATAATATTTCACATTTACTTCTGCAATCTATCTATTGTGATATCACAAATCTGGAACACTCCACTATATACAGTTAAAAGAAAATGGGAGGGGGAAAAAGAGATAATGGCTTAATATTATGAAAAATATTTTTGATGTCAAAGACAATAAAACAGTCTTAGGAACCCTAATTGTTTTCTGGACCGTGCTTGGAGAACTTTTGCCTGAGGCTTTTTAGCTCAGAAGGATCTATAAGAACAAAATTGTTTCCTTTAATATATCATTAGTCTGTCATTCTGAAATGAACTTTTAACCTTGCCCGTCACTGTATCTGTGAAGACCCATATTAGGAATATGTGTGTTTGCAAAGAGATGAATTATCTGTGATTTTTCAGGTCAGTGTTGTATAAAAATATTAAAATCCAATTAAAAGTGATTCATTGGAGATGCACATTTGAAATTAACTATATTTGGAGTAAACAGATAAATAGAATGCACAAACCCATTAGAAGACACTTATGGAACATTAAGCTATGTGAGCACTTACCTTAAATGCAATAGATCAGAATCAGATCCCATCTGGTCAGGGTTTGTTTACTCATCAGAAATTAAAGCCAACAATCCTGGTTTTGAATGACTTGATATATTTTTGTAAATGGGCCAGTTTTTGCACATGGACCATAATACAAACACATATACATATGCCTTCCAGTATTTAGATTAACTTGTACCCTCAGTTCTTTTATTTTAGAAAACATATCCTAATTGTGTGTGTATTCTGGAGTAGCAGAGCAGATTGGCATATCTGTGTTCTCTGAAAAGCTGTTTGTTTTTTTTCCTTATATTTTCTCCCTGTTCAGGTAGAGTTCAGTTTATATATTTTGTAGGAAAAGTTAAGTTAAGGAAATTGAATACTTATCTCTTTGTGGAAAAAGATTGCTTCCTAAGAATTTACATATTTATTTCCTCAGTGATCTAAAAACACCTTAGGGCTTCCTGATCACATTATTGACAAGAAACAAATTGCTCCTTGATTCTTTTTTCTCTAATGATAAGCCATCTATTTGACTTTTGTCTGATTTTTACAGTAGGTTGGCAGAGTAAAATGGCTTTTGTCTCCAGTAGACCCAAGCTCTTAGAAAGCAGAAACCATTTCTTATTTATCTAAAAGCACATAGTAGGCATTTCATTAAATGTTTGCTTTGTTCAGGAGACATTGATTAGGAACTCATATTTCATAGAGTTTTCCTGCCAAATAGAATAACAATAATTGGAAATAAGCTTCTCTGCTTGTTTTCCTGGATTAAATGTTTTTTAACAGCTCATGCCATCTGTTTAGAATCAGTATTTCAGAGATGAGGAAGAAAGCATTTTGGGTGAGAAGTGATAACTATAAAGTTTTATATACAACTGCCAAAAGTCCTTTTCCGTGCCCATTCCTTCCACAGGGCCATACCATTGCTCATCTTGCTGAGTGCCCATGATTCCTCATTGTATGTGAATCAAATAAGGATGCTGACTTTTAGTGTTCTCTGCCAGCTAATCCCATGGCTTAGTAACCTATTCAGTTTATTTAATTTACTTTTATATTTTAATTGGTATATATCTTAGGACAGAGACAAGAGTTTATTAGGTACAGCCAATTTGCTATTTCGGTAAGATTTATGTTGTGGAAAATCAAGGAAGGTATATTATTAACACTATTGACAAACACCAGGAGAAAAAAATCACATCTATTTTAAAATGCAGTACTTGCAACAATGAATATATATATATTTATTGTCTCCAGTAGAGACAATATATATATATATATATATATATATATATATATATTCATTGTTGGGGTAGGATTTCAGATTTTATCTGGAGGTAAATTCTGACAAGGAAGTCTAGCAAAATCTAGATTAAAAGGAAGTCTGAATAAAATTCAAACCTTGGTTTTATAGGTTTAAGTGGGAAGTATTTTTATGGAAAGATAGTTAACAAACTTATTTAGCAAAATTAATTGTGTCTCTTGTAGATGTGTCCAAGATTTGTTTTATTAAATGAACATTCAGCAAAGTTGACTTTTTTGGAAGTATAGTTCCATAACTTTAAAAAAAATTATTATTTAGAATAGTTTTAGGTTTACAGAAAAATTGTGCAGGAAGTACAGAAAATTTCCATGTCTCCTGTTCTCCCCCTCCCCCCAATTTCTTTGTTATTAATATCTTACATTAGACTGTTACATTTGTTACAATTGTTCAATCAATATTAAGGCAGGCAATCTCTTTGGTAATTTTTACACCAAACTTTTGGGTAGCTAGTTGGTTGATGAGTTCTTCAGCCTTCTTAAGATTCTACACTTTTCCACAGCTTGATCTATGCTTCTCAGCGTGTTTGTGTGTGTGTGTGTGTGTGTGTGTGTGTGTGTGTGTGTTTTGTGTGTGTGTGTGTGTGTGTTTCTTTTTTAATTTATAACAGGAGGTTCAAACTTGTCATTGACTTCAAAATACTGAATAAAATCCTTCCATTGAGTTTCACTTGAGAACTGTTCACTATGAGATTCTTCTTCATTCTTCAGTTTACCTTTTCTGGAGCATTTTCTTTTTTCCTTCTGAATCTTGAAGTTTTCTGTTCAGAGTGTTTATTATGTAATTTTTAAATTTATTCCACATATGTAAATGGAAAGAAGTTTATGGTTCATCTGTAGGGAAATCTGAGATAGCTGTTTCTGTAATAATCCCATTGACATCCAGCTGGTGTGTGTGTGTGTGTGTGTGTGTGTGTGTGTGTGTGTGTGTGTGTACAGTTGGAGTTACAGCTCTCCATTAGACCTCCACTGATATTACTGATATTTACCTGGCTGGGAGGAGTAGGAGTAGAAGTGCTTTGATTTCCCACACATGGCTTCCACTGATAGATATTAGAACATCTTGGTTCAGTTTGGAAAGGATGGAAATCTACTTTTTGTTTTTTTGGATTTGCCTGTCTGTATTTTTCATATCAATGGAGTCTGTGGCATTTTTAAACTGATGACTTTCACTTAGCATAATGTTTTCAGTGTTGTTGCATATATCAGTACTTTATTTCTTTTTATTGCCAAATAATATTCCATCGCATGGATGTGCCATGTTTTATTTCTCTATCAGTGATGAACATTGTATTGTTTCCTCTATGGTGGTTATAGGTAATGCTGCTGTGAACATTCACATTCAGGTTTCTGTGTGGATATGTTTTCAGTTGTCTTGGGTGTACATACCTAGAAGTGGGACTGCTGTGTTTAACATTTTGAGAACTCCCACTTCTTTTCTGATATTCATTTTTGTCTTACTGTGTTTTGTTGTTAGGAAAGGGTTGTTAGGTATTTTGTAGCGTCTTTTAGGTTCTTAGAAAGAACTGTCCCCAGACTTTAGATTTACTTATTCTCTTTTTCGTACACCTGTACTCTTTTCATTAAAATTATGGGTGCTTATAATTAAGTTATTGAATAGATAAATTAGATGAGTATTAAAGTGCTTTAAACCATTACTTATTTTGAAATATTATCAATGTATAATGATTCATAGCCATGACTTTTATATTAATACATTTTTCTGTGCTTTTAATTATTTAGAAAAAAGAAAGTGAGTGTCTGCAATTAAATATTTTGGTGCTTCGAAATGAACTGGAAAGACAAAAGAAAGCTTTGGGACGGGAGATGGCAATACTGCATAAGCAACAAATTGCATTACAGGACAAAGGTAAGTAAAAACACCTTGCAGATCGTCTTACCTCACATTTACACTTGCCTTTCTTCATAGGCTCAAATTGTCATCTTTGTATAAACACGCTGATATAACTTAAAAACTTTTTTGAAGTATTTTGAAAAAACTTTTTTTGAAGTATTTTGAAGATTCATACAGAAAAATATACAAATGTATACACACACTCTATATTTCCTGATGCTCCCTTCAATTCTGTATATCTCAGCCAGACTAACTGCCACCTTGACTTAATATACCAAACATTGATTTTGCCTAATTTTGAACTTTATACAAATAGAATCACATAATATGTACATTTTATGTACTGGATTTACTTCAACATTTGTTTGTAAAATTCATTTCTACCTACATGTAATACAGTCTTAGTTTTTTCTTACTGTCGGTAGTATTTCATTCTATGAATATGAATTTATTCTTGCTTTTGGCATTTTAGTAATTTCTAGGTTAGGACTATTATAGATATTGTTTCCATGAATGTTATAGTCCATGTTTCTTAATGAAGGTTTTTTGGTTTGTTTTTGTTTTTGCATTTCTGTTGGATATAAACCTAGGATCAAGCTTTCTAAAGTGGTTTTGACAGTTTATCTCCTTTTAGTCCAGCAGTGTATTGTCCTGTATCCTTGTCTCTTGTCCTATAGCCTTGTCAGCATCTGGGATCAGGCCTAAACAGGCAGTAGGACATCCCTCTCACAATTCAGGGCTGCTGGCTCCCAACTGCTCCCCTTCCAGCCTGATTGCCCCTAACTGCCCTTCCCTACAGGCCTGGTCACTCCTAACTGCCCTCCCCTGCAGGCTTGATTGCCCCCAACTGCCTTTCCCTGCCAGCCTGGTCCTTCCCAACTGCCCTCCCCTGTTCTCCATCTTGTGGCGGTCATCTTGTGTCCACATGGGGGTAGCCAACTTGTGTGTTGGAGTGATGGTCAATTTGCGTATTACTCTTTTATTATATAAGATACCTTTATGTGAACTAATGTTCCATTTTATAAGTTTTTTTTTTTAATGGCTTTTTTTGTGAACAATTTAGGAAATACTTGCCTACTTTAATATCACAAAGATCTTCCTCTGTGTCTTCTCTTAAGTCATTTACTATTGTACTTTTTACATGTATATCTGTAATTCATAAGGAATTGATTTTTTGTGTGTATGATGTAAGGTAAGAGTCAAGATTCATTTTTTTTTTATATAGTCACCACTTATTGAAACCCGTCTGTTCTCCATTGCATTGCAGTTTCACTTTTATCATAAATCAGGTGACCATGTACTGGCATGTCTAGTACAGAACCCTCTGTTCTAGTGCACTGAACTATTTTCCTATTCTTTTGCCATTATCTCAGTGTTTTAATTTCTCTCAAGTTATAATTGATCTTGCTATCAAAATTATTCTGCTTAGTTGTTCTTCAAGATCACCTTCTTTATTCTTATCCTTTTGCATTTTTATATGAATGTCTGCACAGAAAAGAAAATCTTGCTAGGATTTTCCATAGGATTACGTTTAATTTATTTACCAATCATTATATATGATTTACAATGAGTCTTCTAAAACCAGAAAATGGTATATGCCTTTATTAGGTCTTCTTTGTAAAACACTGAAATTAACTAACTTTGGTATATGGATGTTTCCCATGATTTATTGAGTTTATTTGTTTTTTTGATGTTTTATGATACTATTGTAAACATCTTTAAATTTTATTTTCTACTTGTTGCTGATATTTAGAAATACAACTGATTTTTCAGTGGTAATGATTTTTATTTCATATACAAAGAAAAAATTCCTCAAAACTCTTAGGGACAAATTAACAGTTGTTAATGTTAGGGTAATGGCCTTGCAGCTGCACCATTCGCTCTGGTTATTTATATATTTACATTGTAAGTCAATTATATTTATAATTAAATCTAGTATTTAATGAATCTTGAGCCAAGTTAAAATACTTTAAAAGCAATTGAGTCCCTGATATTGATAATATAAAGGAGAAAAATGTATTTTTCACTTGCTTTTGCAAAATTGATGTAGTGTGTTTACTAGCCAGTAGTAAAATGGTTAATATGAATTTACTAATAACTTCTTAGTAAGACTGCTCTTTGGCATTTGGTGCTTATTTCGGCACTTGATTCTTAGCCCAAGAGCTCAATGAGGATACCAAGTCAGTAATACATGATATTTAATCTTTGCTACTGATTCTTCTGAATGACCATAAAGGAATTACTTAACTACTGCATCTCTATACACATCTGTGCAGTAAGGATAGCAGCTCATAACAGTGCCATAAGGATTAATTTGTGTAAACATTTGGAAGAAACCAGGTGCCTGATATGTATTTTATGTTTTTGTTTATAAAATTCATTTCAGCAGGATGATTTATTGGAAAAAGCAAAAGAAATAATTTTTATTCATGCTGCTGAGTGGCCACATTACTCTGAGGGGCCTTGTTACTCCATACCCATAGTTCCTCATTCCCATACCTCAAAGCAGTGGTTCACAACTTGTGGTCTACAGCAACTTCCAGCTGGGCCATGAGCTGAACTTTTCAATATTAATGTTTATTAATGTATATATTTTCATTTCTGGCAGATATTAGTAGTTTAACTTATGGCGTTTAATAAAAAACAGATTTCCCTTCATTAGTGTCCCAAGCTGGATAACCTTTACATTAAATAATTGTATGTTGGTTTACAGGATCTTTTGCCCTAACTTAACCCCCAAATCTTTGGGAAGCAACAACACTTTATCTAAATTAGTTTGCTTGAAATTTGGTTTAGAAAATGGTAAGAAACATTGATCTTGAGGAAATGTGTTTAGTAAAACCTAAATACATTTTATAAATGTTGATAAAATTCAAGAACTGAGGATAATGTGCCTGGGGAGTGATATTAACTTTTCAAAATTAGAATTCCCTAATCTTTGTAGGAAGAAGCTATTTTTAATGCAATTAGTTTCTTAATAGTAACAATTACATATGTAGTTCTTTATACTTACAATAGAAAGTATTTATACAAAGATTACCATATTTGATCCTTAAAGCAACCCTGAAAGCTAAGTGTGGCAAATAGTGTTACTTTCATTTTATATATGAGATACTGAGATGGTAAGTGACTTGGCCAGCTACAGACAGACAGTTGGAAACCAAGTTGAGATGTAGATCCAGATTTTTGTCCCCAAATTCTGTGCTTTTCTCACTATTCCATACTATTTAAAGCCTTGCAGAATACATGTATTTGAATCGTACATAAATCCTATGTAACTTTTATCAAGATACTGTAATATGCCAGATATTTCACTTATGGGATATCATTTTGTTCTTAAGACAGTCCTAGAAATCATAACTTTTACGCCTTTTTTCCTGGGGTAAAGAACTGGGATTCAGAGACATTTCCTACGGTCACACAAATAAATAGCAGGTCCAAATTCAGATTTAGATTTCTCTGATTCCAAAATTTATCTTATTTCTACTAAGCATAATATCATTATCCCTTTCTCTAGTATGTGTCAAGCAAATAAACTGACTAATGGTTTGCTAGTTTTCCATTTGGCCTGTGGACTAACAGATGGAGAACTTGGTTCTGTGTGTTCCTTTTTATTACAGGATGGGTGAAATGAGTTTCCCAATGATTTTTTTTTATTTGGTCATATCTTAATCAAGAGATTGGAATTAAAGATCTTTTCTCTCAGTCTGTCTTTAGACGAGTCATTCAACTTTTTTGGACCTATTTCCTTTTTACAAACCAAACAAAATTTGGAAATAAATAGTCAAGATTTCTTATTGCTCTGAGTTTCTACTTGTCTCAGGAGGATAGGGGCAAGAAAAGATGGGGATTTGTTCACCTTTTTTATGAATCGAGTTAGTTTTCAAAGTAAGATTCTCTGACCCAAGTATATCTATAAATGTCATTTGATTGTTCACTGGAAAGCCATTTGATGGACCCACCTCTTGAAATTCTGTAAACTAGCTATATTCAACTCCTATTTTACAGATTCTTTAATTCATTTTGGTAAGCAAGCACAAAAACAAATACATTATTTTAGTGACATTATGCGTAAAATATATAAGATTTCATTGCTCAGATTTGGAAAAAGCAGTTCTTGGCAATTCCAGTGTATGAAAAGTTAAATTTTTTTATCACCAAAATGAGAAATGTTTTATATTACTTTCCCAGCAATTACAATTTTTTTTGTCATTTTATAATAAAGTTTGATAATTAAGGTGAACTATATATCTAGTTTGTTCTATTTAATTAGATTTTGACTTGGTCAACAACTTAGTCTGTTCTTTTAGTCTGCATCTCAAATAAAAGAAGACTCATATAGTATATTTAAATCGGTACTTAGAGTTTCTGTCAAAGGTCCCCTAGATTGTTTTTTGAAGTTGTAAAGATATTTTATTAAGTATTATGTAATCATTTTCTTCTTTTATCTCATAAAGTCATAAATTGAAAAATTACACCTCACAAATTTTATAATTCAAAATATATTTATTTGAAATGATGGTAACTTTTAAATTTATTAGTCTCTGTGTGTGTTCTGATGTTTTTAGAGCCATTCGACAGAAATTCCTAAACAGACTTCCTTAAAAATTATTAATATCTGCCTTTCAAAAATTTTTGAACCTGGGGACAATTTTCTCCTGGAATTTATGCTATTAAAGATTCTTTACTTTCAGCTATTGGTATTGTATGCAGCTTGTGAAAGGCAGTAAAAGCCAGACAACTTGGTGGTTATGAGAATAAATATGGGTCTTAAGTAAACCTCAGATTTTCTTCTCAGAATGATGCACTTTTCATATATTTGTAATGATTTATTCCAGTAATGATTGATTGGATTGTAAGAAGCTTATAATTATTTATTCCAGTAATGACTTGATTGCATTGTAGGGAAGTCAGACTATCGTATTTTAATCTCCCCCCTTTGCAGTGCAAAGTATAAATGTGTAGAGATAAGCCACCTAACAAAATTTTACTTTGGTTTATTAACATTTTTCTCTTCTTACTCCCAAAACACATTAGAAATGGCATTTACCAAAAACACATTTATGATTAGATGGTTCAACAGAGGAGTAAAAGAGATCATTAGGCATGTAAAGGAAATGGGAAGAGCACTGAGTATGTGTGAATGTGCACATGTGCCTTCATCAGTTCTTTTATTGGTCATTTATGGGACACATGCAAACAACCAGGCACTCTGTAAGATGTTAGACACAGAACAACAGGTGTGCTTTAAGATATGTAGAAGGTGCTATGGAGACACAGAAGATGAGCATCTGAAAATCAGGATACCCAGTATAGGAAGTGATGTGGGCTAAGTCTAAAAGAGTAACTAGTAGATAACTAGCTAGTGGGGAGAAAGTAAGACAAGATTTCCAGGTAGAAGGAACAGTTTACACAGTCATAGAAATAGATTAGAGAATTGCAGGTAATTCCAGTAAGGCTTCAACAAAGGACACATCTGAGTTAAGGTTCACAGGAGAGTCCAGAGAGGTAAAGAATGACAAAATTATAAAGGAAGTTTATGGTGGGAGGTTTGAAGATCTATACTAATAAAGAGCTAATATGCTAATTGTTGGGACACCGTAACATGTAATGATCAGGTCATTAGCATATTAGCTGGTGCATAGCTCCAGAGATGGGGCGGAAGCAGGAAGGCACCCGGAGGAGGTGGGACCATGCAGTGCCGGGGAGGACAGGGGTGAGAGCCCATAGCACCCCCCTCATCAGTCCTTCACCACCCACTGCTCACACTCTGAGCGCCTGTGGTCCACCTGCCAGGGGAAGGAGCGCAGCGCAGCAGGCGGGAGGCTTCCATGCTCTCCTCTGGCACCAAGACATGTGGAGCAGCCATATTGCTCCAAAGATGGGGTGGAAGCAGGGAGGTACCCAGAGAAGGCGGGACCAGCGGAGGTGACTTGAGGGCCTGAGGGTGGGGCTTTGAAGGTGCCAGCGAAAGCCAGAGAGTGTGGGCGCTGGGCCAGGCGTGCTGGATCTCTGTGTGGACAGGTTCAGGTGTCCAGGCAGGGCTGCACGTGGATTGGTGGTGCTGTGTGATTTCATGCACTGGGCTTCTAGTGTTGAAATGACTTAGGCAAAATTTCAAAGACAAAAAATAGGACTGTCTTGACGATCACAATATAAAATGGAAATTAGATATATATTTTAGGAAGTTTTTTTTGAGGAGTTGAGGATAGAGATTTAGAAAGTTATTATAGTAATCTATAATATAGTAATCTAACAATACATAATTGCAATATAAACAGATTGGAAATGTAAAGGGAGGAGGGAGCATATAGGTTCAAAAGATATTTAGATGGTAAACTCTACTGTTAATGACTTAGTAGATTTGAGGAGAGAGGGAGAGAGAGGGTTTGGGATAGTTTCTGATTTCTGATTTGGACAACTCTTCACCAAGACAAATACTGGAGTAGAAGCAGATGTTGGGGTAAAGAGAGAAAAAGGAAGAGTCTTAGATACTTACTTAGTGGGTAAGATAGTCAATAAGAAGCCAACGGATAAACTAAATATCAGATTGTGGCAAGTACTAGGAACAAGCTGCAGGGATAGACTGTAACGTGGGAGACCATCTTTACAGATATTACTCAAAAGGTTTGCTTGAGGAGCTCCGTCTTACAAAATAAGAATTTCTGGAGTACCAGTGGAGGGAACCTAAGTAAAAAGGCTTGGGCATAGGAAGGGCCTGAACTGTAGGACAGGAAAGGGGCCACTATACCTAGGACATAATTTGTTAGGAAGAAAGTGTATGAGATGGTTGTGATGAGAAGGAATTTAACATATAAATGAAGAGGATTGACTTTTTCTTTTTTTTAATCTTTATTGTTGAAAGTATTACATAGGTTCTTTCTTTCCCTCCGAGCCTTCCCTCCCTCCCTCCCCCCCCCCCCCCCCCATTAATCTTCATCCCACTCCTATCCGATAATTAACTTTTCCATTAAATAGGAAGAGAAGGCTAAGACAATGGCATAGGTGCAGGTGAGTTTACATATTAGGTAGTGAGTATGACTGTATAAGAGTCCTATTGTGTCAGGGTAGTATGAGGTAAGATGATTATGTATTGGATTTAGGGGAGGTTCAAGAAGTTGGGGTAATGTATGGAGTTAGTCATCTCCAAGAGTGGGAAAGCAAACTCATGAGGAAATTGTAGAATTGCTGGACAGTGTGTCTGTTTGTGCTTTGTGGTTGTTTTAAAAGTAAAATAAGCCAGGCCAGTTATGTAATTTTCTTTGCCCACTTGGAGTTTCATGGGGGAAGGTTGCGATGCCATTATTGAATAAAAGTGAAATTATTCCCATTTTCTAGATGAGGAAAATGAAGTTCAGATGTATCTACAGTCCTTAAAGTAGCACAGGTAGAATTTTAGCCCAGATCTTTCTGATTTCCTAAGTTGATGGGCTTTTCAGTACAGTTCACGCCCTCCCATAGGCTCTGCCTATTGTATGTAAGCACTAAAATTAGCTCTGACCTTAATAGCTGTTGAGCCAATTGTGTAAAGTTATGAAAAGTATCATTTGCTTCTCATAGCCTGTTATAAGGAAGCATATCAGTTCTTTAGGGAGAAAAAAGTCTTCTCTTGGCACTGAATTCTGAGAGGAATTTAGCATGCAGTTTCTTATGTGCTAGATATTAAATATCATAATGAAATACAGTCAATTGCAATTTTGTAAAAGTTACAGAAAGAAATATCTATTAACCCTTGAGAAAGGCAACATCATAAATCATAGTACAAAAAAAAAAAAAAAAAAAAAAAAGAGGCATTTCTGCAGGGAGGGAAACTAAAATAGTTGAAGTATATTGCTTTTTGGTCATCTGACTTGCTGTAGAAAACCCAGAAGAATGACAGTTTATTGGTTTTAACTATAATTTTTGACAGGGGCTGGCCATTGGCCAGTCTGAGACCAAACTCTCTGGTGAGAGAGAGGCTCAAGAGTCTGTGTTTTGTTTTATTGATGGGAGCGAAATTCATATTTGCTAGCTTTAGATTTACAGGCGACAGCATTGATGTTGGTTATTAAAATTGCCTGACTCGAGTTCTTGCTGAACAGAGGGGTCACCGTAGAGTGGAACATTGCTGTATGCAGGGACAAACATTTCAGAAAGCAGTTTTGGAACATCGTAAACAAAGCATGTGCATTTGCTTTCCCTCCCCCTCAATGACCTATTGATAGGACAGTGCATAAAGAGTAAACCTATGGTGATGGTGAAAATAAAAGAAGGTGCCATCAGAATAGCAAAGATTTTGATACAGTTTCAAAGACACCAAGTAGATAGGATTGTATGATGGATGAACTGGAATAGAGAGGAACTGCAGCCTGGAGCACAGATGGAAAATGCTGCCGTGGGGGTTTCTGGTGGAGCTCTCAGAGACCTCAGCTTGGAATTGAGGAGGAATGGTAGAGCTGCAATCAGGAAAGCTGGGCCTCCTGCCCCATTCTCTTTCCTCTAGGAATTTAGACTAACTTCCTATAACATTTGCTTCAGTTGCTTTCTAAACATAATGGATTGTTGACCTGGTTAGGTCCCATGGTATGAATGTTTGGCGTAGAAAGGTGGAGCAGAGCCTAATTCTGGACTTTTATGATCTACCCAGAGGGACAACATGAAAGGCAGCTCTACTTAGGACTGAAATACCCTAAATTTATACAATCCCAAAGTCAAGTTCTCTTATTTGACAGTTGTAATGATTTAAAGTAAAGGTAATACCTTCTCTCAACATATGTACTCTGAAAGAAAGCCTAATTGTCAGTAGGATCTGCCCGCTTACACTGAGCTGGCACTTAGGGGTAAAGCCTTTTATAAAAATAAATCTTTATAGTGTCAAAGAAAACCTACAGTAATTACATATGCTAAGCAATCTAATCATGTATTAATGGGTTTGAAGGAAAAAAATAATGGTCGTCACATATTTGAGGAAAACAGTATGCAGGAAATCAAATTGAACAAACAGAATAGCTGACTCAAAAGAAAACATAAAGAACAGAGAAGAGCTTTAAAAGCCTCAAATTAACATCCTCAGGTTTGATTTCCAGCTTCTGCATAGGACATAGAAAGATGGGAGGAGCTTCCCTTCCACCCTAACAACAAGAGAACGCTACCTGATGTACAAAATTGCTATCAGAGAATCAAGATTGCTGGGCAACCAAATTACCTGGTATGTTAGTAAAGACCAGCATCTCCAAGGAGAGACAGATATGAGGACTGATTCACCACTGGTAGGGCATGGGAGGAAGTTGGGGCCACCATATAAAAGGTAAAATAATTCAGCTACCATTCTTAACAAATTGCCAATCACCATTGTGAGCTGCTATAATACTATAGCAGATATAAGGCAATTCACACCTGCTCCCAGTCTATTCTGCATGGACCTAACCAAGATGTTCACAAGAAAGGTTGGAGGCAGGACAGAGAATCGTGGAAAATCTCCCTTGGTGGTGTAGATCTAGAGGAGGGAAGTGGATGTTGCAACATCCCAGCTAGGGTAGAAAGCACAAAATAACAAGCTACAGTAGTTAACCGCTTGAGGAGAGGCAAGAGCATGGTAAGCACCTTTACTTATGTACAGGGAATACCTAAATCTGAGGATAGAACAGCATTGTTAAAAAAAAAAAAAAAAAAAAAAAAAAAGCCTACAGCACAAAAATCCCCTCCACCACCATATCCTCAAAAGAAAAATTAGAGGAAATTTGAAGGTTGTGATACACTGAAGGTAACCATGGCAGCAACAAAACCCAAATACAGCTCGGTACCAGACTTATATTGACTTAACCCTCAAATTAAAAGTAGAAGCATACCCCTTTCTTTATTGCTCTGCAATTGGTGTTCAGGATTCAATCAAAGGTTTTGAAACAAGAAAAACAAAACAAAAAACCCATCACCCACCACTACCACCACCAGCACCATCACCACTACAAAATGTCAAGAGAAGAAATTAACAGAAAGAGACTCAGAAATGAGTCAGATGTTGGTACTATCAGAGAGGGAATTTAAAATGACTAAGATTAATGTGCTTCAGGCTTTTGTGGAAAGGTGGATAGCATATACAAACATATGGTAAGTTTCAGCTGAGAGCTGGAAACTATAAGAAACAGTCTAATGGACATGCTATAAATAAAAATACACAGTACCAGAGGTAAAGAATGCTTTTGACAGACTCATCAGTAGATGATACAACTGAGGAAAGAATCACTGAACTTGAAGATAGGTCATCGAAATTATCCTAACTGAAACTCAAAGAGACTCCTTCAGATACAACTAAGATAATTCATTATCAGCACTCCTACACTCCAAGAAATGTTAAAGGAATATGATACCAAATACATGGCTCTACATAAAACTTGGAGATTTATGGAAATGGTTGAAATGAAGATACTATAAAGGCTTTTTTTCCCCCTGATTTTTCATTGCTCTAAAAAACAATTGTTTTTTAAAAAAAATGTATAATTAACAATGTTTTAGGGTTTATAACATGCATAAAGTAAGATGTATGAAGAATTTGAACAGTGGGGAAGGTAAGAATTAGGTGTACTCTTTTGGGTTTTTACACTATTTGAATGGCATAATATTTGAAGGTAGACTTTACTAATTAAAGTTTTATGTTGTAAACTCTGGGGCAACTATAAAAACAAACAAACACAAAACCTCAATCCAAAAGCATAAAAAAAATCAGGATAACGGAACAAATAGAAAATAACTTGTAAAATGGTATACTGTACTGTAAACATATCGGTGATTATATTAAGTGTAAATGGTCTAAATACTGCAATTAAAAATTAGAGATTGTTTAGATTTTATATATTTTAAAAAAGGCCTAAATAAAGGCTATTTGCAAGAAAACCACTTTTACTTTATTTTTTTAAATATATAGACATATTATAGATTAAAGGTAAAAAATGGAAAAAGTATGCCATGCAAATACTAATCAAAAGAAGACTGGAGTGGCTATATATATAGAGTGAGGCAAAAGTAATTTCACAGTTGTATGTGAAACACAGTTTATTTTTAAAAAATGTATTTTTATTGATTTCAGAGAGTAAGGGAGAAGAAGAAAGAGATAAAAACGTCAATTATGAGAGAGAATCACTCTGGTCGCTGCCTTCCACCTTTGCTTTGGTCCTGCTGCCCTCCTGAAGCTCTCTCCATGCCCTGGCAGCCGCCATCTTTTTCATGTCAATTTGTATATTCCCTTCTTATTGGCTATGGGCACCGTCATATTTGTTGCGGAGTGACAGTCAATTTGCATATTCTGTCTTTATTAGATAAGATAATCAACTAGGGAGCATAAGCCTGCTTAACCAGGAAGCTACTGCTTCACAAATCCCAGGGGATTGCAGCATTGCCCTACAACCTATATAGGGAGAAAGAACTGACTTTTCAATCTCCCAGGTCCACTGGCTCAGACAATGGGGGAAAGTGCTTCTATGAGGCATGAGGAGCCAAGATGACAACCATAGAGGCCTGTTTGTCTAGCTTGGGAAAAGGATTGCATTGGATAAGGAACACAGAACCCCAGAAGATTTAGGAAATAGATTGGTTAGGGAGTGGATCCATCAGAAGTATATGAAAGCTTGGAAAGTTGATTGGTTAACTTGAAGAAAAGTCTGGGCTTTCCCAAACCCAACTATATATATAAAATATATATATATATATATATATGTCTAAGCAACCAAACAATTGGTCGCTATGATGCGCACTGACCACCAGTGGCAGATGTTCAATGCAGGAGCTGCCCCTAGTGGTCAATGCGCTCCCATAGTGGGAGCACTGCTCAGTGACCAACCTATCCCAGTGGCCCACCAGCCGGGCAGCAGCCACTCCCTCCCTCAGTAGTCCTGTAGATCCAATCTTCGGAGGATGGTAAGCCACTCACAGACTGGTGCCCCAGGCACAATCTGCAGCTGCTTTCCCTCCCTAGACACTCCACAAGGAAGAAATGATATCAAGGCTCCAGACAACAGGCTCGAACATCTGTGGGATGGATCCAGATCCCAGGCCAGCTAGGGTGTCCCACCCCTACCTGAAGGGCCCATCATGTCCCAACCCCCCACCCCCCAGTTGGGCACCAGAAGCAATCCCCACTGCAGCGGCCTGATGAGTGCCACTGCAGCGGCCTGAGCCTCTCCAGATAGGGACTAGCTGGGCACAAGCCCGAGGCAGGCGCAGCGGGGCTGGGATGAGCAGGAAGCGGCAGGCAGGAAGTGGCAGGCAGCATTAGACTGAGGATTTCTGCGTGCACCGGGCCTCTAGTGATAATGTAATCACAACTTAACAAAGAAGCTTTCTCTCTGGTAAAAGGCTTGCCAGGTTTGTTCACACACTGTCTCTGTAGCAGCTGTGTGGCCCCAGCAGCTGTGTGGACTTCAAGCAGTCTCCAAGCCCAGCCTGGGTGCTGGACATAGCAGCACCAGCCGGCCATAGCACAGCCAGGAACTGGACTAAACTTTGACATGGCACACAATCTCTAGACATTGGCCCTATTTCTGGGCTTAATGAAAACAAAATTGGATTTTTTCCAAGGTGGGGACGGATGGAGAAGAGACATTGGAAACCTAAACAACCTTCTGTCTCCACCCAAATAAATCTTGTCATGCCACAATTCCCACTGCATGGGTCTCTCAGAATGCTATTCTTGTGATCCCAGGAAAGAATCCCATTTCCACCAGCAGCACTATTTTTAGGACACAACACCAATCGTAATATTCAGGATGGTGATACATAACCTGAACAACATCTAAAGTGATTGAGCACATCCTTGCCTCAGAATTATTACTCTTCATAATGTGACTTTCGGAATTTGGGTTATTTTTTGAGATATCTTCAAATACTTAGCTCTTCTCTGTATGAGCCTAGCTAAACTCAGTTTTGTCCCAGAGTCCACTAATAACCAATGAGTTGTGTTACCATTTGATAGAAAATTGAGCCTGATATGTTTTGGAGAGATGGTGCCAGTGTGCATTCTAAAGCCCGTGGAAAACCATAGCCTCCAGGTGACTCCTCTCCGGGTTTGGATCAACGCTTTTATTTTTTATTTGGAAATCATCTTAAACTTATAGAGAAATTATAAGAATAAGAAGAGTACAGAGACCACCTATATTCTTCATCCTGATTTACCTTTTGTTAATATTTTACCCTGTGTGTTAGCTGGCTAATATATTCTTTTTAAAAATATATATATATATTTTATTGATTTTTTACAGAGAGGAAGGGAGAGGAATAGAGAGCTAGAAACGTCAATGAGAGAGAAACATCGACCAGCTGCCTCTTGCACACCCCCTACCGGGGATGTGCCCACAACCAATGTACATGCCCTTGACCGGAATCGAACCTGGGACCTTTCAGTCCGCAGACCGACGCTCTATCCACTGAGCCAAACTGGTTTCGGCTGGCTAATATATTCTTAAATTTAAGTTTTCCTTCACTCTGCAAGTCGGCTGGCTAATATATTCTTAAATTTAAATTTTCCTTCACTCTGCAAGTCTCCGTGTCTGTCATCTCCCCCCCCCCCCCCCCCCCCGCCCTTTTGGTCATGTAATAGGTTCTGGAGAGTCTTCAAAACTGAGGAGGGTATATACATTTGCTTCTTGAAGTCTGTATCTGTCTTGTCCCTATTTGTGGTTTCACCAGCAATATTAGAGTTGAGGCAGCCTAATTTATCTATGAAGAATAACATTGCAAATTTCTGTAGTGGTAGAAGAATTTGTGTGCATTCTGATAGAAAGTACGTGGTGTGGAGGGTGGAAGTTGTTAACTTAAATGTTTTCTGAAATCATTGAGGTTGAAGATTTGGGGCGGAATTATATTGGCGCTAAAGAAGATAGGCAGTGTTCCTTGATTAAGTTCTATTTTGGAAGCAGAGGTACCAACTTACTATCACTTAACTGTAGTTGAGGAAGAAAAATAAGGTGCTTAGAGATGTTGATAAAATTCCCTACATTGGTCAATTGAGTACTACTTTGGTCAGTTAATCTACTTCTTGTTCCTCCCTATAGGAGATGTGCAAAAGAGTATAGGGCACCCTCTCCTGTTGGATCAGAGTTCACGAAACTAAATTCCTCTGTAAGATCTACACCTTAGTGTTATCAGGACCTAAGACTTTTTCTGTGCTTCAGGACTGCTGGAATTGTCAGGCAGGCCTGGATTGTCAAGAATGTAAGACCCTCATTTTCTTAGAGTAGGAAGATGTAAAAGAATTTTGTGATCACATAAATATAAATGGAAGTTCCAAAAATTGATGTAAATTCAAAAAATAGGCACCTAAACACATATTAATCATTGCAGTGCTACGGCAAGCACTTAAAGAAAATTAAATGTTCTGTATTAGGATTAAGGCATGGGGTATCAGTTAGAATGTGGAATATTCATATAATTTATACCCCTGGAGTTGAATTTTATACAGCCATTGAACATCACAAATCAGATTATCTGTAAACATATACAAATGCTTGTGACATAATATGGAAAAATCAGAATATACATTTTCTGTGCATGTGATTGTAGCTAAAACTGCATATCCTTATGAATAATATGGTAGTAATAACATATAGTAATGTTATATAGCATTTTTGGTAGAACAGAAATTAACTATTAAGAAATGAACTTTATTTTTTAGAGCAGTTTTAGGTTCATAGCAAAATTGAGCAGAAGGGACAGAGAATTCTCATACACCCCCACACGTGCACAGCCTCCCCCATTGTGGACATTTCCCACCACAGTGGTCTGTTTGTTACAATTGATGAACCTTTAGAGAATCATCATTAACACCCAGAGCTCGTAGCCACTTAAAAAAAAAAATTAAGTTGTTTGAACTTTGAAATCCCACCAGGGTTTATTGGTCAGCAATCCAGAAATCTGTGTGAGGGGATCTTAGATGCTTACTCTCTGACAGCTGCCAGAGGCTGGACGTTTATAAAAATTAAACCAATAGGGAAACTTATTCCAGTTAATCCCCTCCAGAAGACCTCTATACCCAGCCTATTTTGTTTGCCTTTTAACCCTTTATTTCCCTCTCACAGCCGTGCCCGGCTGTGCCTGTTTGGTTGGGAGGGAGCATCTCTCTGTGCACTGTTACAGGTGGACTTGTCTTTTCCATCTCCCTCCAGGCAGTACATTTTCAACTGAGCACCTCAAGCTTCAACTCCAGAAGGAATCCCTCAATGAGTTGAGGAAAGAGTGCACTGCAAAAAGGTAAATGAAACTCAGAATAATTGTTGTGAGTGTCAAGTTTACTTTGAGGATAGGGTTTGGAAAAGTAGGATTCTTTAAAAGTTGCTGCTATTAATTTGTATTCCAAACACCTCAGGCCATATTCATTTATTCAACAAATATATATTAAGCACTTACTATGTGTTATGCGTGTCATACACTGTAATAGAGGCATTTATTAAAGCTCCTAGTATATACTCATAATCAGAAATGAGAACTGTTTAGTTTTCAAGGTCATAGCACCATGACTTGATGTCTGAATCTTCTTCTCTTTCTCTCTTCAGCGTGTAGTAGAGTTGATAGTTTTTTCTTCAGTAATTTCTTTAGATTTACTCCAGTTTAATGTTATTAGCTCATTTTGATTACCTCAACAGCTCCTAGATGATCTCTCTAACATGATTCTCTCCATCTTTCCATTTTATCCTCTACGTTATCAGACCTCTCCTCTATTTTTACCAGATATTTTTTTCTTTTTTTAAGAGCTATGGTGATTGTTTTGCTTAACTTTCAAATAACCTTCAGTAAGTTGGTGCTATACTGTAGCTACCCTG
Organism: Pipistrellus hanaki; assembly: GCF_964339955.1. Lineage (NCBI taxonomy): Eukaryota > Metazoa > Chordata > Mammalia > Chiroptera > Vespertilionidae > Pipistrellus > Pipistrellus hanaki. Next base: position 41,084,697 of record NC_140511.1, on the reverse strand, counting down.
TTTCCCCGAAAATAAGACAGTGTCTTATATTAATTTTTGCTCCCAAAGATGCGCTAGGTCTTATTTTCAGGGGATGTCTTATTTTTCCATGAAGAAGAATACGGTACACATTTATTGTTAAATGAAAATAAAGGAAATTTATTACCTGTATATGGTACGGTAGTACGGTAGTTGTCAACACAAACCAGACAAACTGTGAATCCTACAGTATCAAGAATTTACTCATTTATTCAATGACAATCATGTCATCATCTTCTGGAACATCATCATAACAATCCAATTCCTGAATTTCCTGGTGAATTTCTTGTGACTCCATTTCTTTCAGAATCAGTGGACCAAATCTCTCATGTTTAGCCTAGGGGGGCCTTATTTTTGGGGGGATGCCTTATATTTCACTCAGAAGGAAACCTGTAAGTAGGTCTTATTTTCGGAGGATGTCTTATTTTCAGGGAAACACGGTAATTTCAGTCACTCCACAACATTCACTTAACAAATGCTAATGCTTCTCTCCCTCTCTCTCTCTCTTTCTCTCTCTCTCTCTCTCTCTCTCTCTCTCTCTCTCTCTCTCTCTCTCTCTTTTTTCAGCGCATGCTTAATTTATTGCCTCCTCTATTCTTTTGCTCATCCTTATTCTTTTCTTTTTTTCAGGAGAGTAATTTCATCCTACATTCCTACATTTTTCTTTAAAAAACCTTAGCAATTGAGGACTCAAGAAAGTTAGACCTAGAAACAACCTTGGATTTCATCTAGTCCTAGTCCAGTGGTCGGCAAACTGTTGCTTGAGAGCCACATACGGCTCTCGAGCCACAGTTTGCTGCTCTGTTGACTAATGAGTTTGCTGACCAATGACTTAGACTCTCGATTCCAATAATTACAGGCTGTTGTTGTTTCTTGTAATTAAGCCCCTATTCCTCTCAATTAGCAGATAAGAAAGTAAGGCTCTTGGAAGTTACTCTTTGTCCAACTCACTAGGAAAGCAGAATTTGATCCTCTATGTCTTCAGTGCTGTTTGCATTATACAACTACGTTTACATTTCATTCTGACTGCCAGCTTCTCCTAAATGATTTTCCCCCTTACATTTTAATACAGTTGAGCAGATATTTGTACTGTAGGTGTTTCACCTGTTGTTTATGTTTCTTAAGCAGTTCAAAAGAAGAGCTGTATCATCTCGAGCCACAGTTTTTCCTTGTTTGTTCTTTTTCTTAAATTATTTTCCTAACGTGGCAGTGGTTGTTTTTTGGTTTGTTTTTTTTTAATGTAATTGTAACATGTAGTTGCAAGTGAAAAATAAAATATTTTTTTTGAGGAACTACTAGATGGATATGCCATGAAATCATATTAAATGAGATGGTGGTTGCCTTATGGGTCCTCTTTAAACCTTGTTTCCTTGTTTATAAAATGGATATAACAATATCAACCTAATAGCGTTGTTATAATAATTAAACAAAGCCATTTGTAAAGCCCCTAGCATATAGTAGTAGGTGCTTGGTCAGTGATGATTTATACCCTTTACATCCCTTAAAGGGTATACATACATATTAGGCCTCAGTATGTATAGAGTTGGCTTGATTGATAGTATTGAGAGATAGGTTAGGATGTATGTTAGATATTATTCTTGTCTCTACTGCTAAGTTTCTGTGGCCTAGTATAGACAGTGCAATATTTTTCTGTGGAAATGTTTGAAAGCATGTAAGAATATATATATATATTTTTTAACAAATGTACTTTTTCTCCTCTCCTTAGAGAACTTTTTCTGAAGACTAACGCCCAGTTGACAATTCGTTGCAGGCAGTTATTATCTGAGCTTTCCTACATTTACCCAATTGATTTGGTAAGTTTCAAATTCTCTGAAAAAACGTTTTGTTTTGTTTTAAAAGATGATTTTTATTTGAAATTTCCTCTCAATGAAAAAACCCATTGCTCTAGTCTTAGTCATATGCCCTGTCATGATTTCACTCCAGAGCTAATATCTACTTTAAAAATAGATTTTGATTTGGTTGGCATTAAGTGCCACCATTAATTTTTCATACCAATTTGTTGGAGGGATGTGCTCATCTTCGTCTGAAAGAATACCAAAATCTTTAGGATCCTTTTCACTCAAACCCATTATCAGCTACTACCATTTCTTTTTCTTAAATATATTTTTTACTGATTTTTAGAGATAGGAAGGGAGAGGGATAGAAATATAGAAACATTGATGAGAGAGAAACATCGATTGGCTGTCTCCTGCACACCTCCTACTGGATGTCAAGCCCGCAATCTGGGCATATGTCCTGACCAGGAATTGAATCAGTGACCTCTAGGTTCATGAATCGATACTCAACCACTAAGCTGCACTGGTCAGGCTCAGCTACCACCATTTCTGACACATACATGCAGATACAGTACATGTGTTCTCCTTAAAAAATATAATTATTAGTTAATTTATATTTATTAGTATTACTTCAGCTATTCCTGTCAGACTGTTAAGTTTTTTTAATCTAGGCTCTTGGAGTAAATGCAAAAAGTAAGACTTTATTAAAACTGACTAGATTCTTTTTAGAGAACCAAATCTGCTAAATTTGATGTGTTTTTTGAATGAAGATTAATTTTTCATTTAAAAGACTAATATTTTGAGAGGAAAGTTAATAGGATTTTAGGTTGCTCATAAATCTTATTAATTCTATTTAAGATTTTTCAATTATTGCTATGAATTGGGCAAAGGATATTTTTATGATAAAATTTTATATGGCTTTTTGCTTAGACCTACTATTTTAAATGTTTATATTAAAGAAAATTTCAAGTATATAAATATATAGGGGTATAATGAATCATCATATACTAATCACCCAGCTTCAACAATTATGATAGTATTTTAAGTCAAGGACAATATTGTCTTTGAATTAACACTAACCTGTTGAATTCTTAAAGATTTGATTTAGAGTTACTTTGCTTTATACATAAAAACAGTTAATTTAATTCTTTGGTTATATTCACAGAATGAGCATAAGGATTATTTTGTATGTGGTGTCAAATTGCCCAATTCTGAGGACTTCCAAGGTATTTTATTTATTTTACTTCTAAGTACTTGCTGTATATAGTATATGAGTATGTTGCAGGGAAAAATAGAAATATCTTAAAATATTGTTGCCTAGCCTTTCACCAGAAGGGTCTTGGATCTTTTATCCCTTCCCAGTTGTGAGGATATAGAGTCAGATTCCCTGATAGACTTAAAAGGCTAATCATGGGGGTAAATAGTTGCATATTATATTTGAAACTTAAAAGAAAATATTTTTTAAAGGGCTTTAAGGAAATTAGACAATGGGGTACGTAAGAATACTTATACCCTCCCTATTCTTTTGCTTTGATTTTCATGACAAATTTATATGTGGTTGGGAGCAGAGAGAATAACAAACATTAATTTGTTGTTATTTAGAAAATCTATTTCTGCTGATGTGAAATGTATTTGGAAAATTTTTATTTATTTATTTATTTTTTACTTTCCCACTATGACAGGTTTAAGTTGTTCTGTCATTTCTGCTCTCTTTTAATTAAAAAAATTATATTAAAGATAATATATACTGTGATTCATAGTAATTGCTGATTTTAAAATATTTAATTTTCCTATTCTCTTTACCAGTATGCCAAAGAAAATAACTTATTATATTTAGCAATAAAATATTTTTTATTTTAGCAAAGTACACAGTGCTTTAGGCCTGTTAAATAGCTTTATAGATTATTTTCAAAGCTAGCATATTATCTATTGGGGAAGAAGTTATTAAATATAGAGCATTATCAGTTTTGGTTGGGATGTCCTTCCATTTCCCTGTAAAGGAAATATTGTTATTTATGGTCCTTTAACATTTAAGACCATTTTGATTTATTACCTCCACTAGTGGCCCAGTGCACGAAATTTGTGCATGGAGTGGGGGGGATGTTCCTTAGCCCCGCCCACACCCTCTCCAATCTAGGACCCCTCGAAGGATGTCCTACTGCCGGTTTACAGGGACTGGGCCTAAACTGGCAGTCAGACATCCCTCTCACAATCCCGGACTGCTGGCTCCAGCCACTCACCTGCCTTCCTGCCTGCCTGATTGCCCCTAACTACTCTGCCTGCCAGCCTGCTCGCCCCCTAGTGCCCCCCTCCCACCAGCCTGATCACCCCCAACTGCCCCCACCAACGCTGGCCTGCTCACTCCCACCTTCCCTCCCCACTGGCCTGTTTACTCCCAACTGCCCCCCTACTGGCCTTCTCACTCCAAACTGCCCCCTCCCCCACTGTCCTGATCACCTCCAACTGACCCCCACTGATGGCCTGCTCACCCCCAACTGGCCCCTCTGCAGGTCTGCTTATCCCCAATGGTCCCTGCCATCCCATCCTGGCCTGATCACCCCCCAATGACCCAAGGTCCCAGCCCCTCCTTTTTTTCTTTTTCTTTTATTTTTTCCAGTGCCTCCTTGAGTGGAGGCCAGGGCTGGCTGGAAACAAGTATCTAGAATTTATCTTCTATAATTGAAACTTCGTAGCCTTGAGCAGAGGCCAAGAAGCTTGGCTTCCTCCATTGCTGAGGGCAACCCAAGCCTCCTGCTCCCTCCAGCTCCATGGCTGCTGCCATTTTTGTTGGGATTTATTTATCTTATATAATTGAAAGTTTGTAGCCTTGAGTGGAGGCTAGAGCTGGCCAGGGCAGGTGGGAAGCTTGGCTTCCTCCATCGCCAAGGCAACCTAAGCCTCCTGCTTGCTCCAGCTACATGACCAGCCACCATCTTGTTTGGTTAATTTGCATACTCGCTCCTGATTGGCTGGTGAGTGTGGCTTGTGGGTGTAATGGAGTGACAGCTAATTTGTGTATTTCTCTTTTATTAGTGTAGATTGGCCTTTACAACAAGTAGTTGGGATCTGATAAAAGAAGAGTGATAAGACAGGAATGGAAAAACCTGTATTCAATCCTTGGTCACTTTCTAGAAACCATGTAATTTGGAGCAAGTCATCTAAGCTTTGAGTTGACTTCCTAATTGATAGTATGAACATATTAATTCATGTTGGGAAGATTATATCTATAAAAGCATAATATTTTGCCTTATCTTTAATCCTTACAAAAACAAACATAGGAAACCCATAAGGAAGGTGGTATAGTCTTATGTGTAATAGTCTTACAATGTGTAAGTGATTTTCCAGAGACCACAAAGCTAGGTAATAATCTAACTGGGATTTGCCTGGTCTTCATTGTACAGTGTTCCTTCCAATTTCTGTAAGTCATACAAGTGTGCTTTCGTGGTGATTTTAGGCAAAGTTATGGTGTCTTAAAGCCCACGACACATCTTTTTCCTCATTCAACTATTTAGCAAAGCTCAGTACTTTGAGCCCTGTGCCAGGTTCCAGGGATACAGAACATTCATTTATTGAAAAAATATTAATTCAGCTCAGGTACTGTGCTGAGTTTTGAGGATATGGTGATAGAAAAATATGTTCTCTCCTTTCATGGAGCATATACAGCCTATTGCACTAATAAATAAGAATATAAGTATGTAACAAGTATTTAGTAAGGGAATATGCTGTCTTAGACAACAGAGGAACCTAAATTTAGATAAAGTAGAGAACAACTTCGGAGGAGAAACATTTAACCAAAAATTTGAATCTGAAAGGTGCCAACTATATTACTGTTGGGGAGAGCATTACTTAGAAGAGGAGCAACAAGTACAAAGGTCTGGATGGCAGTAATGGGCTTGATATACCTACAAAACTCAGGGTGAGGGGAATGGGAGAAAAGACCTGTATTTTGGGCAGTCATGTAATCTCTCAGAGCTTACTTTCTTGACCTGTAAGTAAATGAGGTAATATCTACATCTCCAATTCATTGTGATGATTGAATGAGATAACATTTGAAAATGCTTTTCCTTTTAAAGGTGCTCATATAAATGTACTTGAAATTAATCGCAAGAGAGAAAGGATAGAAGGAGGGGGAAAGGAGGGAGGGAAGAAGGAAGGAAAGAAAGAAGGGAGGGAGGGAAGGCCAACAAGCTGAATAAATTCTTCATACCCTTTAAAATAGAAGTTCAGCTTTTTTAGTGCAGTTGCTGAAAAATGGGAGATAAAATGAAATAAGTGTTTACTTTCACTCTAAGGCCCTATTCATGCCCCATAACTCCTGGGAATCAGACATTTTAAGAAGCACATATGGTGGTATTGGGCTTTAGAATTATATGTTAGCATTCTGCAAGGCATTCCATATACTCAATTTACTGAGTGCTTTGTGTGTGCCATCTCCTGTGCCAGGTGCTGAGAGCCTACCTCAGGGAAGTTTCAGTCCAGTTGAGGCTATCATACTTGTAATCAAGCCAATCAAGAAATATTTATTGCATTCATACCCTGTGTCAGGCACTTAGGAATTATACCAAGTACGTGGGACTCAAAGAAGTGGGCATAGTCAGCCTATCAGGAGGGGCTCAGAAAAGCCTTTTTAGCAAAGAGGGTAGCTGAGGTGTCTTAAAAAATGAAATAATATTCCCCTGTTGAGAGAAGGGTAGCAGAACATTTTAGATTGGGTGAATAGAAATACGATAGCATGGAATATCATGCACAATGCTATCTTGTTCATTAAATCTTCTCTGAGGGAAGAAATTACACTCCCCCCCCCCTTTTTTTTTAAAGACAAGAAAATTGAGGCTCAGAGAGATTAGTTAATTTTCCCAAAGACTCATGCTAACCAGTGGCAGAACTAAAGTCATCCCTGGTCAGCCCAGTTTTAAGGTACATATTATTCCTGTCGTGGTGCACTTTTCTTCCTTGTTTGGAGTAATAACTTCTTCCAAACTCCTGCCAGCCTTTAGTGTTCTGTAACAGATGCGTTCTCGGTGAGACTCTAGTGGAGGAATCCCAAACTGGTTATCCTGTGTGATTAATGAGACTTTGCTGGGATAGACTCCACACTGCATGGCCTAGTACTGTTTGGGAAACTCCGCCACAGTGGCCCAAAATTCACTGTGCCTTTCTAACTGGGTGAGTTACTGTTAGAGCATGTCAGAGAGACCTGCACACAACGGGAGTACGTGGTCCTGTGAAGGTATTCATTTGAGTTCCACTGACAGAGACATTTCTTGTAAGAAAAAAAAAAAAAAAAAGTTTGTGTGTCTTTTTAAGTAATCCATAACACCAGAGCTTTTTGTGGTAATGAGACCCAGATTTCCTTCTGTGTCTGTATCCCTTTATGCAGGCATGATTTCTTGGAAAGGAGAGTCCGTATGTCAAACAGTGTCTCATTGGGAACATGGAATGATTCCATAGATGCTGTGGCAGTGATTAGAGTCTTAAATATTTTGTCCTGTCTGGATCAGTGGGTGCTTGGTTCCTTAACGAATCAGCTGCCTCAGTGATTGGGAAGGCAGGATGGTAAGAGCTTTTAGAACACTTATTGTACATGGATGCATTTGAACATTGATAGTTTGTCCAGCATACAAGTCAAAGAGACATTTGAACTAATTTATAATGTTATCGTGGAGAGTGTGTATTTGTGGAATTTATTATCAAAAAGTTATACAACAGCTGCAAACCTGAGTAACTACCAGCATTTAAAAAACAAATCAGAAATATTTATTATGAGGAAATTGCAGATTTTTATTTTGTTTGAAGCCACTTAAAACATTGAGTTTTTTTAGGATTTTTTTTTTTTTTTTTTTTTTTACGTACCTGAGTCTTACATTTTATTCCTGTTCCTCCCTGAACTCCCCCTCCAACTTCTTCTCACCGACAAAACTATCATCTGTGACCTTTCTAACCCCCAGAGCAGCACAAGGAACACAGACCTCTGCTCTGCATTAGGTGTTAGGGACGTCATTAATGCTTACTGGAAAAGTACACCCCAGAGGGCCAGGTTTTGGCGTTGGCAGGTAAAAAGTCTTTTAGATCTTGAAATGCTGGAAACCTTAAACCTTTTGGTTTCTTAGCTAAAGTGATTGGCAACAGAATGTGACATCTGAGGTTTTGTGGCCAGCCATCGCCATAATTAACCACATGAGCTCACATTTTCCCACTGGAGGCTCCGTGGTCTTGGGGTGATGAAAGTGACTTCCCTACCGGGAGGTGGTTTTCCTTTTGAGGGCATTGGAATACCCTTGGGCCCTGTAATGCCTCACCCGTGGTCCTTTTAAAATGTTTTTTAATATAAAGCTTTAATATTGGAAATCCAACACCCTGGTGTTTAACAGTGAGGCTGTGACTGAGCACGATGGCCTGGGAGAGGAAACAGCCTGGGGTGTTTAATGGGTGGGACGGCGGGTGTTGTGGTGGAAACGAAGGTGAGAGTGAATAACCAGAACTGAAGCTAATTTCCAATACTATCCAGTTTCTAGTTTTTGCTATTTTTTGTTTTGTTTTTGTTTTTAGTTTGCATATATAGGCTTCTTGGAGATACCTTTTTATCCCTAAATTTAAGCAAACTTGTTTCAATCATTGAAAAGAGGTGATGTTAGAAAACCAATTTTTGTTTTATTAATAACTATGTGGATGTAGTCTCAAAATATGCAAATGAAATTCTTTAGTATTAGCCCTTTAATAATATGGAAAAAAGGTACGTAGATGCTTGAGTGTTTAGCATTGGAGAGATGTTTTTAAAACATTTGTAGTTTGCATTTGACCTATATGGGAAGCTAATTCAAAGGCCTTCTGTTGCTTCTGTCATGTCATATAGGAAAGAACAAGTTTAGTGTGAAGCACATACAGGAAAGTTCAGATTTAGGGCAGTATGATCCTTAAGCCATCTTCTTCATCTTCTCTCCCTTCCAAAGAAGGCTCTTAAAGACCAAGTCCTTGAGTAATGTAAATTTGATAAGCCTCTTTACAGACTCAGCGACCTCTGACGCAGCTCACCATTCCAGCTGGGACTCCACAAATAGATGTTTTAGGGGCCTGGGTATAGGCACAGTTCTCCCTCTTACTCATGGTTTATATCTGTTTGGCTTTGACTATGTGACTTATCACCTAGATCTCATTTTTTCCCCCCATCTCTAAATGGATAGCATTAGACTCTGGCTTTTAAGGTTTCTCTAACTCTGATATTACATGATGATTAAATGTAATGTGATGTCTTTACAGTATAATGTAATGTTAGTCTCAAAGGTACAGATTTCAGTAGAAGCAGAGTGTTGTGGTATTCAAGGTACTTGGGTGGGACTGGAGCAAGAGGACAAGGTCTTTAAAAATAGTTAGGACTAAAAAAATAGGATTCTAGTCAGTTAGGGCATGACTCAGCACTGTCATTGAAATGAATGCTGATTGATTTTTCCCCCCATCAGTTTGGTTTGAGAGAACATCAAACATTGGTTGGGAAGTCCATTCTCTGTCTGGTACTATACAAGTCACTGAGGACTCACAGACTTTTTATATGTTCTTTGCCATTACTATAAAACAGCAAAGAAACTCAGGTGGTATGTGTGTGTGTCATATGCTTGGTATGTTCTAGGCTTCCAAGATAAAAATTTATCTATTCCACAGTTAAGTTCTAGGACAGTATGCTAGAATGCCTAGAGGACAAAGACAGTGTCAGGCTACTTGTATACTAGACACATTTCTTAACTTCTCTGAACCTTAGTTTCTTAATCTGTAAAATGAATGACATAGCATATAAAAAGTGCCCAGTTTAGTCATTATGGATGAATGAAGAACTGTCGTAAATAAAGTATTATGGTCAATTCTGGCGGAATAATATAATAAAAGTAACCTGTTTTTATAATATGATTCAAGAGAAACCAAGGGTCTGCTATGGTAGTCAAGGGTAGAGAATTCACTAGCATTGCTGTTGCCCTTGGTTACACCGAGGGCTAGATGGCTATAATGGCATTCCTACAACAAGAAGTAATGCTTAGAAAATTATGTATAAAAGAAGAAGAGTGTGAAAAATATTACTAATAATTGAAGTTAAACATACCCTTAGAAATCAGGAAATACTCAAGCCAAGGCCATCTCAAGTATTACAGCCTTTCTTTCTTTGGTTGGAGGTATTTCAGATGATGTGTTAAATCTTTTAGTATATGTGCACATGTGTTTGTGTTGGTGTGTGACATTTTTAAAGTATTTTGGGAATACCATCTACCAAGCAGTACCTTTTTTCTTCCTCCTGGGTCAGGTTAAACTTTTTGTTGTATTACTCAGTTTTGAGTACCTAAAAGATTATCATTTGGTAGGCGATAGCAGAAATCTGGATGGTGAGTTAAAAATGTAATTCTGTGACTTCTTAAAAGACAGTTACTTATGTTTGACTGGAGGATGCATGCATTTTTTTCTAGGATATATTAATAGTGTGGCTTTTTAGTTTTTTTCTTTTACTATCTAAAACATTTCCTCCTTTATTGTTATTCAGACTTCACAAACTTATTTATGCAACACTATCTTTATGAATATTGAGAACATACCCTATAAAAGATTATGCTATTTCACTTCATAATAGAATTAATAATGCTGTATAGTAGTATACCAGCACAACTATATTGCTTATAAGTTGTTAATGAATAAAATGTACAGTGCTTATGTAGTATGTTATGTTTAAACCTCTGAAATTAACTTTCACGTTGTATAATAAACTCCACTATTATTTCTACATTCAAAAATGCTGGGAAAGAAAGTAATGGATATTTGAATATATTAAGAATTCTTTCTTTAAATATATATATACACACACACACACACACACACATATATATATATATATATATATATTGATACATGTTAATCTCACCACATTAATTATTGGGAAATAGTTTTAAATATAGTAAAGTAAATTTTAAGTATTATTAATGTGTTTAAATTTGTCTAGAATTCATATAATTGAATTAAGTTTATAATATAAATGTATAATTGAGTTTAAGATTATAAATGTAGACTATGTAATTTAGATAAGATTAATATTTTATTTACCAATTATTTCTCAATAAAGTCTTCTTTGAAATTGACTTATTATGATCTCATAGCTACATTTAGAAAGTAAATAAATGTTTTCTTCTGCTTTTAATTTACAGCAAAAGATGATGGAAGCATTGCTGTTGCCCTTGGTTACACTGCACATTTGGTCTCCATGATTTCCTTTTTCCTGCAAGTGCCCCTCAGATATCCTATAATTCATAAGGGATCTAGATCAACAATCAAAGATAATATCAACGACAAGCTGACAGAAAAGGAGAGAGAGTAAGTATCTTTTTAAAATATACTTTTAATATCAAGCCAGTATAAAACATGGAGTATATTAAAAACATAAAATGTGACTTAGATTGTGGTATTTTTTATATATATTTTGTAAAGCTCTGTTCCTTTTAAATAGATTATAGTCATTCATTTAGATTATAATGTATCTACTCCTGCACTTGTTAAAGTTGCTAATGATAGCAAAATTGACTCATTTAAGTTTAATTTGCTTCTGTGAGGACAAGTATAATAATTCTGCAAATATTTATGTAGCACTTCTTTCCTGTTAGTCAAAAAATGAAAGAGGTAAAAGATTTATCAGAAAGACAACCAGAAAAAGAATGAGAGACTTAATGACAAATTGTACATATCTGAAAAATAGATTAGTAAACTGGAGGATATGTCAGTAAAAAATATCCTTACCGAAGCACAAAAAAACAACAACAGAAAAGATGGATTGTGTAGAAATGTGATAGACATGTATAGGACACAACCAAAATAACTTATATACTTATAATTGGAGTCACAGAGAAGGAAAAAAGAGCACATAGGATAAGTGCAATATTTTAAGAATTAATGACAGCATTTTTTAAATTGATGAGGCATCAAGCTACAAATTCAAGAAGTATTAAATACAGCATAGAGTAAGTATAGAGCCAAAGTACTTAGGGAAATTATTGTGAAACAGCTGTAAACCAAAGACAAAGTGAAAATATTAAAAGTACTTAGAAAAAGAGACAGACTAAATGTCAAAAGAGTAATAATAAGACTGAAAGCTAATTTTTCAATAGAATCATTGAGAGCCAGAAGTTGATGCAATTACATTTTAAAAGTACTATAAAATAATATTGCCAACTTAGAATTCTATATTCAATGAATATATCCTTCAAAAGTAAAGGCAAAATGAAAATATTTCAGACCATCATAACTAAGAAAATACAGACCTATATTAAGAGGAAATACCTAAAAGCAGAATAAAAATAATCTCACACAGAAATTTGAAAATGCAAGAAGGAACAAAGAGTAAATATGAGTATTTCTAAATTAATTTTGACTACAAATAAAAGGGGGATATCTTATTAAGTCTAATATACATAAAGTATATTTAGAATTATAATGTATAATTATAATTATAATTATAAGTAACACAAAAGTTGGGAAGTAGAAATGGAGTTAAAGTGCTCTAAGATCCTTGTATTATCTGGATTTTGGTAAAATCCTAACTTATATTAGACTCTAATAAATCAAGGATACATGTTATAATCTCGTAACCATTAAAGTTATTTTGTACAAGCAAAAAATTAATAGAGGCGATAAATGGGGAAAATCAAATACTTGATTAATCCACACGAAGGCAAGAGAAGGAAGGAAAATGAACATTAATTTCAAACCTAAACTAATAGTAAATCTGTAGATATGAACCCAAACTTATCCTGTAATTACATTAAATGTACATGTTAATTAATATTGTCAGGCTGAATAAACATATGAAAAAATTCTCAATGTCACTAATCATTAAAAAGATGCAAATTAAAACCACAGTGAGAAATGGATACCATCAATAAAGCAACAAATAAGTGCTGGTAAAGATGTGGAGAAAAGGAAACCCTGGTATTCAGACAGTGAAATTTGAAAAGTGAAATTTAAGGTAATTAAGTGGGACATTTTATGATAATACAGTCAATTCCAAATATATACGTAGTTTTATAGATAAATACTTTTTTTGAAAAAAAATAGGGAAAAAGAAAATATTGGATGATAATATTTGTCTTTCTTTAGGTAAATTTCATTTTAGAAACCCTCTTTTACTATAACCCAGTTTTAATTAGTCAAAAATGTCATTGCAACTATTAAATTCTTTGCTTGTAATGTATGTTTGTGAGATAATGAACCATGTTTTCCCTACTGTGTAAATGACACTATGGGGACTAATAAGCACTTTTATAAGTTGTAAAACTCTTTTAGGTCACTGGGATACCTCTTAGGAAATTAGCAAAATAAGTAAAATATATATATTTTGAAGCTATAACTTCAAATATATAGATAAAAGTTAACAGAACTACAAGGAAATCCACAGTCATAACAGAGAGGACTTTAACTTTTCTTTCATTAACTCTTAGAATAACAGACCAAAAAAAAAAAAAAAAAAATCTGAATCTAAAAGACCTGAACAGAACAATTAGTAAGCTTGATCTAAGTTATAGGTGAAAACATATTGCACCAAAGATTATGAGATATACATTTCTTTCAGATACACAGGGAATATTTACTAAAATTGATTATGCTGGTCCTCAACAAATTTCATAAGATTAAAATATCACAATATGTTTACTGACCACAGTGGAATTTACAAGAAACCAATAATCCCTAAATGTATGGATATTAAATAGTATACTTCTCTTTAGCCTATAGACTAAAGAAGAAATTATAAAGAAAGTTTGAAATTATTTAAAACTGAATAATAATGAGAATATAGCGTATGAAACTTTGTAAGGTGCAGCTAAATCTTTGCTAAGAGGGAAATTTATACCCTCAATTGCATATATTAGAAAAAAAGAAAGATGTAAAAATTAATCATTTAAGTCTCCTGAAACATCTAGAGAAAGAAGAGTTAAGCCCTATGAAAGTAGAATGAAAGGAATAATAAGATAAGAGCAGAAATTAAATGGACAACTGTTCCTTGGAAAAAATAATACAGGCAAAAGTTCTAGTCTGAAACAGCTAAAAATTGATAAGCCCTCAGGGAGGGCTATTGAGAAAGAGAAGAGACAGGCAAAATAACTAATATAAGTGAAGAAAAAAAGGTGTCATTACATATATACAGACATTAAAAGATAAGATCTTATAAATAACTTTATGCTAATAAGTTTGAAATTCAAATGAAATGGATGCTTTTCTGGAAAAACAGAACTTTCCAAAACTGGTACATGAATGAATGGAGTTTAGAAAGCACTACACTTGGCTAAAGGGAAATGGTTATAAAATATTCTAGGTAAGTATTCTCAATCCTGGCTGCTATACACTAGTGTCGTCTGGGAAGTTTTGAAAATGAACTTCTAACCTCCATATTCTTGGCCTCCCCCCACAGAAATTCTGATCCATTTGATGGAGCCCAGACATGAGGTGTTTATTTTTTAAAAGTTCCTGGAAGTGATTCTGATTGCAGTTAGAATTGAGATTCCTTGTTGTAGATTGGTTGTTGTGTCCATGGGCATGAAGCAATGAATGCCCTCTACTGTATTTAGGAAACTGCAAGAGCAAGGGCAGGAAAGATAGGCACCGATGGAATAATTTAGTGCTGCATCTGGTGGGACAGTGACTCTCGGATTGTCAGTGATGAGCAAGGAGTACATATATCGTATAAGCCAGTGCCTTTCAATGGCATTGATTGGTTAGTTTATAACCCAAGTGTTCTTTTAAATTTTAAAAACACTTAAAGGGTCTGAAATGTATATGTTTGACAAAAGGGGACATGGGTATAATTTCTTTTCTTGTTTTAATAAATTGAGGTGTAATTCACATAAGATTAACTTTTCAGTGTACAATTCAGTGGCATTTAATATATTCACAATGTTATGCAACCACCAATTCTCTCTAGTTCCAAAACATTTCATCCCCCCAAAAGAAAACCCCATTAAAATGTCACTCCTATTTCCCCAACCTGCACCCCGTTTCCTCAGCCTCAGGCACCTCACATCTGCTTTCTGTCTGTATGGATTTAGCAGTTATGGATATTTCATATAAATAAAATCATACAATATGTGACCTTTCTGCTAAGGTTTTTTTCCACTTAGTCTAATGTTTTCAAGGTATATCTACATTGTAGCATCATTAGTACTTTATTCACTATTCTAGCTGAATAATACTCCATTGAATGTTTATACCACATTTTGTTTAACCGTTCATCTGTTGATAGACATTTGGGTTATTTTACCTTTTGGTTAGTGAATAGTGCTGCTATGAACACTCATGTAGAAGTATTTGTTTGAGTATCCATTTTCAATTGTTTTGCATACATACTTTAGAGTGGAGTAGCTAGGTCATATGGTAATTTTATGTTTAAGTACATTTAAAAAATAAATATATTTTTGATTTTTTATAGAAAGGGAGGGAGAGAGATAGAGAGCTAGAAACATCGATGAGAAAGAGACATCAACCAGCTGCCTACTGCACACCCCCTACCTGGGATGTGCCTGCAACCAAGGTACACACCCCTGACTGGAATCGAATCTGGGACCTTTCAGTCCACAGGCCGACGCTCTATCCACTGAGTCAAACCGGTTTCAGGTTTTAAGTACATTTAAAAAATATATATGTTTTATTGATTTTTTACAGAGAGGAAGGGAGAGAGATAGAGAGCTAGAAAATTCTATGTTTAATTTTTTGAGGAATCACAAAACTTTTCCACAGCAGCTACATCAGTTTATGTTCCCTGGTACGAGGTGGTATAGCATTGTGATTTTGATTTGTCTTTCCTTAATGGTTAATGATGTTGAGCACTTTTTCATGGGCCTGCTGGCTCTTTGGAGAAATTACTATCCAAGCCCTTTGCCCACGTTTAAATTGGGTTGTTCATCTTTTTTATTGTTGAGTTGTAAGCCTTCTTTATGAATTCTCGGTACTAAATCATTATCAGACATATCGTTTGCGAGTATTTTTCCTGTCCTCAGAGTTGTTACATTTTAAGTGCAATATTATCTACTGCCTTGATTATCTGGTGAAACCAAGAGGGCCTTGAGTAGCTCCGATCCGCTCTGCTCCTGTGGACAAGTTCTTCTATTCAAATAACCTTCTTTTTCCACCAATAAGCAGGTGTAGTTCCTCCTGATTCCTGAGTAGTGAATTTCAATTCTCTGCCAGCTGTAAATTATGGAAACAAACCAATCACATCCTCTTTCCCATAGGAACCAGTCATCACTACATCCTTTTGATATTACAACACTTGCCTCTCACAGTTTCTGGTTGTTCCATAATGTTGATCTTAAACAAACAGACAGCCAGATACCTCTCCAGCAAAATGAGTTTTTCCGGCACAGCAAAGAACTGCAATTTAGGACATGTGGTCTAATGTTGAATTATGTGCAAGTCCAGAGAAACAAAGGAGAGAAACTGTCTTTAATGTGGGGGGCAGGGGAGGGAGAGCTGTGGTAAATGAGGAGTCCATTGGAGGAAACTGAACATTGGATGTATAGTGACTTTTGTCTGAGCTATGGCAGTCTCCCATTGCTTGAGCTGTTACAGACAAGGAGGAATCTCTTCTTCCTCCTCTCAGGTGGTAATGTGGTATCACTTGCTGTTGGAGATGCAAGATCCTTCTCTTCCTGTTGGAGTCACCAGTGTTCGTTACATGAGACATGCATGAGAGTTCTCTCTTCTAGTCTTCTGACTCCATTTTAAGTGAGATTTCTGTTTATTAATTTCACTCTCTGTTCCCCGTTGTAGCTATGTGACCCTACATGGCATAAGATGTCCTTCTTACCTGGGCTCTGAGTATCTGTGACTACTAATGTGCTCTCAGTTTCATCTATCCAGTGTCAGATGTCCACTGTCAGATGTTCAGCCATTTCCATAACCCTAGGGCAGTAATCCCTCTCTTATCAATGGAGTGAATACAAAGCAATTAAAACAGGTGGTTTCACTATCTTTAGAGTGTCCTTTGATGCACAAAAATTTTAAATTTTGATTAGATGTATTTTGTCTATCTTTTTTATTTGAAAATGCTTTTGGTTTCATATCTAAAATCCATGGTCAAATCCCACATCATGAAGAGTTTTCTTGTAATAGTTTAATCATTTTGACCCATTTTGAGTTACTATTTGTACCTTCTTAGCTTCAATAGCATATAAAAACTGCTCCTCTACACTTGTCCTCCCACTTTTATGTTGTTGTTATTGTGACAAATTACATCTTTATACATTATGTGCCCATAATATGCCTTTTTTATTTACCTGTGTACTTACCTTTATTAGAGTTCTTTATTCTTTATACAGCTTTGAGTAATTGTCTCGTTTCCTTCCATTTCAACCTTAAGACCTGAGACTTCACTTATTGCTTTCAGGAAGGCTAGTGATCAGCAGAGGGGAAAGCCTCGGGTCTTCTCAGACCTTTTCTGAGCATACGCAGAAGTTCTGGGCATATGAGGAACTTCTGTGTTCCCAAGGGTATAGGGGCACTTTGGGATGCCCTCATTTCTCAAAGAAACTCTCCCCACCCTTTTCTCCCAGGTTGTATGTCTCAGCCTTCATCTTTTGCATGGCAAGGCTCTGGGTCGTTTGCTATACATCTTCAACACAGTACCCTGCTTTTCACCTTTGAGTGAGTTCTGACTAGGCAAAACAGAGGCAGGCACCTTGCGTTAGTCCTTTAGGTAGCCCCTAGACAAGTTAGAACAGACCTACACAATTTTGTTTTAGAATCGAAAAGAACCAGGGATCAGGGCCCCACACTGGAATGTAGGCTGCTGTCTTTGAGGCTAGACTACTGCTGAGCTGAAGAGGGAGTTGGAGGCAGGGTAGGTAAAAATGCTCCAAAACTTTCCTCCTGATTTTGAGTTTCCTTTTCCTTGGTTCAACTTCACCTGATTGTTGTAATCAACCTTTGACTATTTTCCAAAGTTTTGTCAAAGTTGATTCTGATAGCTTTTGCTTATTATTAACTTTTAATGTATCCCTAGAAGCACAAGTCCTCAGATCTACCTACTCCATCATTTTCACTGACCTCATTCCGTTTAATGAAGAAAAGCATTACTTATAAGATATAAAGGAAACCCTAGATGACTTTAAATAAGAGGACACCATGACCAGATATGGCTTTGACAAAGACTATCTTGTAGTTTTGTGGAGAATGATCATCCCTCCCAACCTTCCCCAGGTTCCATATTAATAAAAACTAACTCTCCAGATTTTTGTCAAATTTGTGCATGAGGACTTAAAATATTAGTTATGTAGCAAAATCACTTTGGGAGTTAGAAGGAAGGGTGTCCTCAGAATGATAAATACTGTATTCTTCCTTCTACACTCTTTAATTTGTGAAGGAACAGCTTAACATGTGCACAGCTCCAAGTGGTATGCCCCAGAGTGAGTAGTAGTGATAATTTGTTTATTGATTGATTGATTCCCTAAGCAATCTAGGAGGGCAGCTAGGTTTAGATGATTATGTTACCCGCTTTTTTTGGCAGCCAGTAGAACCACAGGAATTGCATTTTTGTGAAATAACTTTATATTCCCCCTACAATGAAACACATATTGTATTTTATTGATTCTACTATACATATTTTTGACATTTTAATATTGCACCTTACAATTAGTGGTATGTCACATTATGATAGATAGCATTTATCTGTCTTAGATTTTATGAACTGTCAAATTCTTTGGCTGGTTTTATGCACTTTACCAAAGCACTTGAAAGCCTTTTTGGAACAACATAGATGCATAAATATATAAAAATACCTTTATTGATTATGCTTGTTGATTGAATCAACCTCTTTTTCTTAGCCTGTATCACTGAAAGAGCAGATTTGACATGGTTTTCTTTTCTCCTGTCAGTTTGATGTAAACCTTTCCAGGGTATTAGGTGGAATCAGGTCTTCATGGGAGATGGGAAATATGAATTGAATGACTCATTGGACAAATTATACTTAATGTAATAGACCTAGGAATCCTCAGCCTCTGCCTTCTCTGATTACCTGCCTCATTTGCCTATTGGCACATGAAATATCAGAGTTCGAAGCCCTATGCAGCCAGTTTTGCTGTGGTTTGGGGGACTTGATCTTTCCTTTGTCTGGCCTGTTTGAAACATTGGTCTGGACTGCTGCCTTGCCGAAACCATTTCTTGTGCACCTGCACACTGTAAAGGGAAACTCCGAAATCTTTGCTGCGTTTCATTTGAAGGCACAGACCACAAAACACGAAGGAATGTAACCAGAGTCCAGCTGCAGTGTTCTTTTCCCCCTATTGCTTCTTCCACCGAGGACTGAAAAGTAGGTTTTAAAGTGATTTTTTAAAATGAAATGTATTAGTCATTGCTCTTGTGCTGCGTAACTGTCTGTTAGATAATACATTCAGAGTGGATCCGTGAGACAGTCATTGAGCACATAGCTGGTCAGAGCACATGGCTTTTCCAAGCCCTCAAAAGAGGTCTGAAATTTTTTGCTTTAGTCTCAGAAGGAGAAATAGGGGGTGGTATAATTGGCAGGCACTTTTGAAAGTTTTTGGCCTGTTCAATACAAGGCTTTTACAAATCCCTAAAAGATGGTCAGCTATTTTTCTGTAGTGGAATTATTGGAACCTAGAGAAATGTTAATGCTGCTTTTCCCATTTTCTTGATTATTTCTGTACTTACATTTATTCCTATGGACGATCTTGACTAAAACCCCAGGAGTTGCCTTTTTTACTTGATTGACTGATTTTTATAAGATACAGAAACTGTAGAGTACAAAAAGATTGTGATGTGTCCAAAATCAGATGATATTGGGTCCAGATCATAGTCATTGCACGTGGATGTGATGCTAATGAGAGAAGGAATGATGTGCCTTAATGATCTACCACCTTTTTTGTGACTGGATACATTAGACAGTCATGCACACTTATATATAAAGAGACTGGCCAGGCAGCGAGGTCCCTAAGCCTGTGGTTTTGAGTCTTTATTTTTCTTGCAGCCATCTTTGCATGTCTGGATGATTATGGAGCTTCCTCTTCAGCATAACTAGGTTGCTTTTTGCCATGAATGAAGAGACAAAGGAATTTGCAGAGTGGCAGTGAGCAGACACATATCCTGTCTCTGTGTTCCTTCAGCCTACCCCCTCTGGCCTGGCAACAATACCTTCTTGCAAAGTGAATAATACTTCTCCCGCCCCCACCAAATGATGTCTTCTTGAAGCAGTTAGAATACATTATTGGTATGAGAAGTGAATTCTCTATAGGAATAGTAACTGGCACCTGGGATTTTGTTGGCATAAGGCTTATATTGAAAACATAAGTGTTTTCAGACTGCTGTAATTCTGACTCCTCATTTATGTTATTACCTGCTTCAGGCAAACTTAAACACCTGTTGACAGCATCTTATATTTAGAATTATAGATTCCTTTCTATAAAAGGTCTCAGCTTCTGTTTGTTAATCAAGCTGTGAGTTCAGAAATGGTCGCTGTTTTCACTAAATTAGCATCTGTTTGCCTTCATGGCAGCCAATGAAATCTGATGGCTTTGTTCCAGAAGTAGGAGATTTTTACCTGTGCTTAAGCTTAAGTTTTCAACTCTTCTACTGTTTATCCTGTAAATTTGAACATTTCTTATAGCCTTTCATCTTCATTTTATTATAGGTTGTTACTCAGATGCAGGCATTTAGAGCACTCAGGAACCTTTAAACTGAGCAATGAATGTGATGACTTGAGGCAGTGGGTAGACCAATGCTTTGGTTTTCTGCTTTTCCTTGCTGAGCAACTTAAAAGTATAATCAAATAAATATTTTCTAGGGTGACTTAATATTACTGAAATGAATGAAATTATTAGGTCTTTTATATTTTCCATCTGATTATAGGAATGTGACCTAATTGAAAATTCTCTGTTCATGTAAAACTCCCCAAAGTATGTAGTTCGATTCCATTATAATTACCTAAGGGTAGACTATGGGACAGACACAAAGATGAAAATATATATATATGCTCATGCAGAACTCTAGGCTGTGTTTTAGAACAAGACAGAATATTACTAGGTCATCTGATTAATTTTCATTTCACAAATGGAGAAGAAGCAGATTGAAAGATGAAATGGGCCGAAACCGGTTTGTAGATAGAGTGTCGGTCTGAGGACTGAAGGGTCCCAGATTTGATTCCGGTCAAGGGCATGTACATTGTTTGCAGCACATTCCTGGTAGGGGGAGAGGGGTGCAGGAGTCAGCTGGTCGATGTTTCTCTCTCATCGATGTTTCTAGCTCTCTATCCCTCTCCCTTCCGCTCTGTGAAAAATCATAAAGATGAAATGAGGTCATATCACAAGTTATCAGCATTCCCTCTCATGGTCCAATGAGGAAAGCATGCCCAGAAGATGGGGTGCTTATTGTAGCGTGATACTTTTAAGCAAGCATTAGGAGGCAGAGGTAATGTGGTTACCAAAATGAGTCCGTGTCTGATAAACATCCTTTTCCTAATTAGGGACAGGTCCCTGTGAAAGATGACATGATATGAATCCATGCATGTTAAGCAGAGTCACTACCTTAAGTTCTCATTGAAAATGTTAATTATTTAAATCCCATTTATCAGTTGTTTCACTTGACTTTTTTTTTCCTCTCTCACTGAAAAGTACAATGCAAAGTGCCACTCTTCCCTTCTTTCTTGCCTCGACTTGTTTATACTTGGTGGAGCTTGTTTTATATTTTTAATTATTTAGGACTCCGGAGTTACGTTGGTATCACTGAGTGACTGTAATGTCCTCTCTGAATCTTGGTTCACCTGGTACAATACCCATTCCACTAGATTAGCATGAGTATTAAATAAAGCACAGTGTTTAGCATATAGAAGATGCTCAATAAAATTTTGCAACCATTATGTATTCATTGAGTTTTACAACTGGAATTCCCAGCAGCCATGTAATTCTCCTTACTATTTCTAGGTGCTTAATGGAAAGGTGGGCCTAAGAGAAGGTTAAGGAACATTTTAAATGCAACCCAGTGGCATAGTATGAAGTTTCCTTTTGTCATAATGCCATTAGGCACATCATCCTTTAGTGAACGGTGTAAACACAGAGGACTGATGAGGTTTCTCACAGTTCAGGGAAAAAAGCTTTTGCAGGTCTGAAGGCTTGTCTCTTTCACTGCAACTACTCAGGGCATTCACTGCCTGCTGCCTACTAATGAGTTGAGCAAGTGTGTCTTAGAAGCTGTCACATAGTGAATGCTGAAGCCCTTATTCTTAAAACAAATGTAGAGCATGTTCCAATTACATGGTTCCCTGCCTGGCCTACTGCTTTTTTGTCTTGTACTAGTTTTCTTTCCATTTCTAACCTATGTTCAGTCAAGCTATTGTTTTCCAAACACATCATATTATTTCCCACATTGATACTCTTTGTTCATGCTATTCAGCTTACTTGGAATGCCTTCCCTAGGATCAAAATTGTGAATGAACATAAGGCCTTTCCCTTATTATCTAAAACTTGATTTCCCATAGTTTGGTGGACTCCTTTAGCCTTCTGTAACCCTATCAACAATTTTCAGAAATGAAGTGTGATTATATATACACTCATTTTAACAGTGATATGAGTGGTGTATTAGAGTTATTTGTCTTATACTTGTCAAAATATTTTCAGTGTAGAAACTACAACTTAATTTACTTCACCGCCTTGCAGAGAACCCTGCATTGTGTAGGCACTCACAATATTTCTTGAATTGAATTAGGAGAGCAAAGGGGATGTTCAGTTTTTGCAAATGCTATTAGGTAATCTGACACTCCATACCGTAGCTCGGAGTTTTAACTCTAAATGCTCTGGCCAGGACAATCATTATTTCATATAGTCCCTCAGGACTATGGCAAACTATTAACTTCTGTGCCTATTGTAATCCAAGGCTCAGGCGACAGTGCTGATGGGGTTGTGTGCAGGAGTGAGAGCAAAGAGCACGTTTTAAAATGAGGGATCCCCATGGAAATTTAGGCAGGAGAGATCAACAAAATAAAACTGCAGATGGGGTTGCTGGGTGAGACAGGAAATGAACACCTTATGAAGATTAGGCGTTCGACTGAGAGAGAGGGAATGTGGAAAATGAGTCACAAGTAATTGTGCAGCTATTTCATCGCTGACACTTGGAAGCATATTGTTGTGTGTGTTGTTTTTAATGAGGTGTGCTTTTATAGTGCTGATGTTATTATCTGGATGAAGAAGTCTTCCCTAGTATTATTGTCATCCCGGCTTTCTGCAACCAACTAAATTAAAATACAGTAATGTAATGGGACAGTGGGATAAAAAAGAAAACCAGATGACTCTGACATGTGACCCCAACTTGAACTTCACTGCTTTTCTGGTTTGCAGTTTACTCACATCAGAGTAGAGGCTCGATGGAGTGCTTGAGGGTTGCAGGGGCAGAGGGATAATACACAGGGATCGGCAAAAGTAGGCTTACAGTGTGAGCACACAAAGCACAATTTATTCTGAGAGACCAAGATGGCATCTTGGGTAAAGGCATGTACTTGCCACCTCCCACAGCCACATCAAAATTGCAACTAAAATACAGAACAACCATCATTCAGAACCACCTGAAACCTGGCTGAATGGAAGTCCTACAACTAGAGAAGTATAGAAGAAAGCATTTTCTAGGAAATGGCCCCTAAATATCTGAGTGTGGGAAAGGATTAGGAGCTGTCCAAGCAAAGGCTAGATGCAACAAGACATATACGCATGCCCATGCCCAAAACAGGTACTGTACCTTCCCATTGGCCAAAGCCTCTAGTTTCTCACTTCGCCTGATAAGAGATTTCACTTTAAATTGCTCACTGATTTTGTTTTAGGCATAGATAAAAGAAGGATATGTTTATAATTTAACCTTTAGTCTATGTAAAAATAAAAATTACTCTCAAAGATGATTAGCTTTAAATGGTTATTATCAATATACATTTATTAATTTACTCAAAGCATAGTAACATATCTTTATAAAGTGTCTTAGATTACAGATTGGTTTTCAAAAACTTGACTAATTTTACTAAAACACATGCTTGCTCCCATATAGAATTATCTAACAGGGATAAACCATATTGGCATTTAAGTAATAAAAACTGCATGTTTTAAAGTTAAGAAAGGAAAAACTGTAGCTTTCTTATTTTACTCTTTTGAAAGAACTTCAGCATCAAACACACCTTAAAAAGTTACTTTTATCTCATTAGACTCTGTGCTCTTACCTAAAAATAAAGATAAAGAGAAATATGAAGAATAAAAGAGAGTTTACATAAAATTATTGCATATGATAGTCACTCAGAAATGTCTGTACACAGAATAAATTCATATATTAGTCACAACATTCATTTCTTTCTCTTCCGCCTGTACTTTTTTTTTTTTTTTTTTTTTTTTAAATCTTACTTCATTCTAGTAGAAATGAGACTCGGGTTTTTAGAAATGAAATAGTCCAGGGCTTTCAATTAAGAAATGATCTTTTAAATAATCACAGAAATGTATAGACCATAATAAGAGAAAAGTTTCATAAATTTGATTTCATTGAAAAACTTGTTTATAACTAAATGAAAAGGCAAGCCACAGATCAGAAGATGTTCAGAGCACAGAAATGACCAAGGGCCAGTATGCAGAATATATAAGGAAAACCTTCATATATCTAGAGGCCCGATGCATGAAATTCATGCAGGGGGAGGGAGGGGGAGATCCCTCAGCCCAGCCTGCGTGCTCTCGCAGTCCGGGGACCCTGACTCCTAACCACCTGCCTGCCAGCTATTTACTGCCAGGCTCGCCTTTCCTTTCCGCCTGCCTGCTTGCTCCTTACCAAAAGCTGCTCCTTAGTGCTACCGCAGAGGCGAGAGAGGTTCCCGCCACCGCCATTATGCTCACCCTCTGTGAGCCTGGCTTCTGGCTGAGTGGCGCTCCCGCTGTGGCAGCACACTGATCACCAGGGGGCAGCTCCTACATTGAGCATCTGCCCCCTGGTGGTGATAGCAACCAGTTGTTCTGGTTGTTCCGCTATAACTGTCACTGGCTTTTATTATATATAATAGATAAGAAAAGGAACAATCAGCTCATTAGAAATATGGATACACTATATAATAAAGATGTAATATGCAAATTGACGATCACTAACAACACAAAATTGCTGCCCCTATGTGGTCAAAGATGGCCGCCACACGATGGCCAGCAGGAGAAGGCAGTTATGGGTGATCAGGTCAGCAGGAGAGGGCAGTGGGAGGGACCAGGCCTACAAGGAAGGGCAGTTGGGAGTGATCAGGCCTGCAGGGGAAGGCAGTTAGGGATGACCAGGCCAGCAGAGGAGGGTAGTTGGGGGCGACCAGGCCTGCAGGGGAGGGCAGTTAGGAGTGACTGGGCCAGTAGGAGAGGGAAGTTGGGGTGACTATGCCTGCAGGGAAAGGCAGTTAGGGGTGACTAGACCAGCAGGGAAAGGCAGTTAAGGGCAATCGGGCTGCCGGGGGAGCAGTTAGGCATCAATCAAGCTGGCAGGGGAGTGGTTAGAGGGTGATCAGGCTGGCAGGCGGGCAAGTGGTTGGGAGCCAGCAGTCCTAGATTGTGAGAGGGACATCCCTCGAGGGGTCCCAGATTGGAGAGGGTGCAAGCTGGGCTGAGGGACACCCTCCCCTCTGTGCACTAATTTTGTGTACTGGGCCTCTAGTGGTATATAAAGAAGCTGTTATAGAAGAATAACACAAAATGTCTAATAACATAAAAGAAACTCAACTGCACTAGTAACCAGGAAAATGCAAACTAAAACCAGAGGAGATAGCATTTTATGTTCATCAACCTGGCAATAAAATAGGATTTCTGTTTAAGTACCAAATTTGGTAAGCATAGAGAGGAAAAAGAACTTTCATATTTTTTTGTGAGATTTTTTTTATTAGTTCATCTATTTCAGAGCAAGTTGCTAATACAGTAAAGTCTTTATAAACCTTTCTCAAACTAACAACCTCACTCCTAGTTATATACTAGACTCCTGAGTAGCTTTTACACATACATAATTTACAAATATTTATTGTGTCTCCATTATATAATTAAATTATCTCTTAGGTGTCTTTATTATTCTGTATTGCAGTTTTCCCAATTAAATAGCTAGTATTAATTTTTGAAAAGTGCCTCAGTATTTCTTTCTGAGTCCTCATTACTGTGAAACTTTTTTTTTAACCTACTTCCTTTAAGACTAGAATGTATGATTCTTGGTATTCAGCTTTCTCCTTTATTAACACACAGTTGATTTTTAAATAATGGATATAATTTTTGTACACTGGCTTTTGCTTCTTGATTGGTTTTAAATTTATAGTAGCAGTTCTCCATATTTCCTTTAAAGCAAATATTGATGTTAAGTAATGCCTTGAATTTGGAGTGCTACTCACTTATATTATTGGAAACCTTTTAAAAGGACTTACAAAAGAATTAATTCTTCCCATGCTGCTTGTTAGTAACTCCCATTAATATAAATGATGGCTCCCAGGTTCATGGTGTGGAGAGTCTAGTGATGAAATACCAGAAGTGTTAACTGTAGTTAGTTATGGGAATTTACTGCTGTAAGTTAATTAAACACACCAATAAGCAACTGGAGCATTTTATTATTTTAATTTATATAAATATAAGGTTGGTAAAGTAATGAGAAGTGACAGGTCTCTTGGAGTTTGATTGACACCTATACTAAAACTCTTAAATGTGTAGATGATGAATTTATGGAGACAACTTCTGTTGTAAGCTATTCCATACAAGGGGATATTTATATTTGACTATGTAGTAGCATAAATTTGTCATTTCCAGCTTTAAAAAATTACTTATTGAAGGAAAAACTTTTTAGAAGCCACCTCCTAATATTAAATTTGCTAAAGCAGTGTTCTGTGTGAGAGATACGATAATTTCTTTTCTTATTTTATGGGTTCTATATTATTTGTGATTTTTATATAAATCACAAATGGGAGATTCATAAGTTGGCTGAAAAGGAATTTAATAAATAGCACCTTATTTTTGCTTATATATTTCAAGGGGAACTGACTGGTACTATTTGTTCTTTTTAAAAATATATATTTTATTGATTTTTGACAGAAAGGAAGGGAGAGGAAAAGAGAGTTAAAAACATTGATGAGAGAGAAATATCAATCAGCTGCCTCCTGCACACCCCCTTCTGGGGATGTGCCTGCAACCAAAGTACAAGCCCTTGACCGGAATCTAACCTGGGACCCTTGAGTCCACAGGTCGACGCTCTATCCATTGAGCCAAACAGGTTAGGGCGGTACTATTTATTCTAAGAGGACGCAGGTTGATCACATTTAATTGAAAGAAGTTTCCCTTTTCATTTTATATCATTTTGGGGGTTGTGGGAGAACCTGCCTGTTTTTTATAGTATAAAATTTGGAATAGATACTTAACTCAGTTTTGTATTATTAAATGGTAATTCAAAATCAAGGTTTATGGTATCAATTATAAATGCACACACAAGTCTGCTAAACTATTCATTAATTCATCAAATGTTTGGAAAATGTGTACTATGTGTCAGACATTGTTCTAGGCCTTTGAAATATAGCAAGCAGTGGTAACATCAATAATTAAAACAATGTTTTTCTCTTTAAAATAAGTGATTAATTTAAAATAAATTCTGTGAATGGTACTGAGTATCTACCATATGAATAGACTTTATGCTAGATGTGTTTAAAACAGACATAAAGCAACAAAGTGAACATATTATCTAAGCTTATTGTCTCATTTGAGAGAGAACTAAAATTACTTTGTATCATCTTTTAACCCTG
Organism: Pipistrellus hanaki; assembly: GCF_964339955.1. Lineage (NCBI taxonomy): Eukaryota > Metazoa > Chordata > Mammalia > Chiroptera > Vespertilionidae > Pipistrellus > Pipistrellus hanaki. The sequence goes on along the minus strand of NC_140511.1, from coordinate 41,057,112 downwards.
TAACACTCCTTTCTTTACCTGGCATACCCTTGTCTTGTGAACAATCACAAAATTCATTAGGTATCCCCCTGGGAGAGCAAGGACAATCTGATTTTGAACAGAGAAAGGTAAGATTGGTTGGTAGGTGGTTTGGGACAACAGTCATGTTGCCATTCAGAATAATTGACTGATAATTGACTAAAAAGTACTTTTTAAATTTTTTGGACCAACTTAAAAGTTACTTTGCTTAGAATATTTATCTAGTGTTTTAAGTTTTCAAGTGAAAATAACATTAATATGCTGAAATGACCCAATGCTCATTCCCTGCAATAATATGCCAGCATCAGGACCTATTTGTTTGGCAAGACTCATTTGGAGAAACAATAAACAGTTTATTTACTCAAAACTAACCAATGAAACAAAAGGTTACAAATCTTAAGTTAGAAGTACATGCATGGTTTATTGTCGTGAGTTTCACATATGGGTATGCCTGAGTGCATGTGTACACACACACACAGAGCAATATCAGATAATGTTGGGAAATCAGAATTTTCAGAACTCAGCCAATCATTATATTTACCAGATGTGTTTTGAAAAAAATATCCTTCTCTTCTCTATGGTATTCCAAATACTTGAACTCCCAAAAGATACTAAAAATCCATTTGACCCTATATACACTTATGGATTGCCTCTTTCCATCTGAGGGTTATACACTTACTAAAGGTTCACTCAATTCTCTTTCACTTCTCTTCCACTTTAATTCTCCTTCACTCAATTCTCTTCCACTTTAATATTTTTATAAAACATCTTGGGGTAGAAAATTCAAAGAGGAAACCCAAGAACAAGGTGAGGAGAACAAAAAATAACTTGAAGACAGATCTTTAGGTATGTTAAGAATTCCCAAAGATGAAGGAGGAAATCCTATATAATAAAAGGCTAATATGCAAATTGTCTCCTGGACTGGGAGTTCAATGGGGAATTCAACCGGGGGCAGGGCTAGCCTGTCAACCACTCATGGCCCCTTTCCCAAGCCAGCCCTGTGTCTGATTGCCCCCTTCCCCCACCCCAATTGAGGCAGGCCGGTGGACCCTACCCATGCACGAATTCATGCACCGGGCCTCTAGTAGTATGTATAAAACAAAAAGGGGAGTTTATAAAAAAGAAACAGGCAGTTGTGACTAAAAAAAAAGTTACTTAAAAACCTTTCAAATTGTGCTGAAACCGGTTTGGCTCAATGGTAGAGCATCGGTCTGCGGACTGAAAGGTCCCAGGTTCGATTCCGGTCAGGGGCATGTACATTGGTTGCGGACATGTCCCCAGTAAGGGGTGTGCCAGAGGCAGCTGGTCAATGTTTCTCTCTCATCGAGGTTTCTAGCTCTCTATCTCTCTCCCTTCCTCTCTGTAAAAAATCAATAAAATTTATATTTAAAAAAAAACCCACAAAACAAAAACCTTTTAAATTGTAAACATAAGTCTTTATTTAAAAAAAAATTTGTAAGATAACACTAGAGTGGTTACATTTAAGGAGAGAATTTGTGAACAGTGAAATAGAAATGAAGGCATCTCCCAGAATGCAGCACAGGTAAAGAAATATTTGAAACAGTAGTTACTGGACACAGAGGATGGCTGAGGTGTCAGCACATGTCTACTAGTAATTCTAGGGACAGAGAGGAGAAAGAATGTCAAGGAAGAAATATGTTGTTGTTTTGTTATGACAAAGTAAAAAATACAGAGAGAGAAATTAAGACAATAAATAAAGGAGACAATTTGAGATTGAAAAGTCCTGCGAACAAATTTAAAGTTAGAACAGAAGGAATTTCTTTAAAAGCTTAGAGAATGGTTATTGAACCTACAGCAAGCATTGGGCTTAATGGTGAAACTATTCCCACTGGAATCAGAAAATAGATAAAGTAGACAGTTACTGTCTTTATGATTAAACATTGTACTTGAGGTCCTGGTCTATATAACTATACAGAGAAGAGATGATGTATGAGTATTTGAAATAAAGGAACAAAATCATATTTTGCAGATGTGACTGTTAGGTAGAAAAATGTAAGGAGTCTGCAAACTATTAGAATTAGAAAGTCTAACACATTTATTGGATATAAGATCAACATGAAAATCAAATAGGTTGTAAACACCAACAATAATGAAATAGAAAATGAGCACAATATAAGTACCTATTATTATATTTAATAAAACTATAAAAGAACTTTATCAATTAAAAATATAAAGCGTTATAAAATGATATTAGAAGGACAGAAAATATCTAAATAAATGAATGCACATACAAACTTGGTTTAACTTGTCTTATACTACTCTAATTTGTTATAATACTAATTGTGATATTTTTTAATTGTTTGAATTTGAAATAATCTCTTGTATTATAAATCTGCTTCCCCCATGTGCTCTTCTGTCAATAGCCAAAGAGGAGAGTTTTGTCTCCTAGTGGCTAAGTAAAGTGTGCAAATGCCAATGCTCGATCTGCAACAAATAAATAGAAGTATATTACATGGATTTTAAAAAGCAGCATTAAAATGGAAATAGTGAGTAATGATCAGTAGGCAAGAGGAGTTGCTAGGAGTTAACTGAAATTAAGAAAGTGATCATAATGTTATTACAACCCTAGAAAAATTGACCAACAATTATACACAAGTATATGAGAAATTACTTTGGCTAAAAATAAATAGGATACCTTAATGTTTTTTGGAGAATTGGTTTTTTGTCCAGAAAATCATGGGAATACTCCTTCCTATCAGAACTCAATAAAGTTTCTTTTTATAAGTTAGTGAATGAAAACTTTAGCACATAAATAGCAAAAGAAAGGAAGAAAGGGAGACAGGCAGGGAGGGAGGAAGGAATCCAGTCCATATAAAGAAGCTTGTGGCTCAATAGCTACACAAAACAGCTCAATTGAAAAAATATGAAAGGATATTACATCAGTAGATTGCAGTCAGGAAAGCAGAATCACTATGAATGTTGTGGTATAAGAGATTTATTACGGGAACAAGTTACCAGCCGATTGTGGGAGAAGCTGGAGAAGAGTCCAAAAGGGGGAGTTGGAGGATCAGAGATCGTCACTAACCAGCCCTCTGGAAGCTCAGTGCAGGTGGACAGCTCAGCCCGGAAGTGGGAAGCAAGGTCTATCCAGCTGCCGAGGGGAACCCCAGAGGAGAGCAGGTGGAGACATCTATGGAAGACTGTTGCCATTGCACCTGGTGGTGGGCCCTGAGTCACTGTTTGTCAGCAGGGCCAGCAGTTGGGAACAAGAGCTAGCTAGCTGCCTACAGGAGCACAAGACCAGATGGGATATACAGGCAGCCTGTGTCTGTCTCTCACTGTGTCACCCTCCATTAACTTCAGAGTGGAGTGGCTGCTGCTTCACTTCTGTCCTCCAAATCTCATGCAAATTTATCTTTCACTCACCTCTGGCCTACATCTATACAAGCAGTGATATCCTGGAAAACAGTTCCAGCTTACCGAGTGAACCCAGTAAAAACCACAATAAATGTGAATAGGCCCTGTGCTCTGCTTTAGGAATATAAAAATCAATGAACAATCCTAACCACTCAGAAAATTATAATTGCTCTTTCTGTGTGTCAGGTACTGTTGTAAATTGATTGTCACAAAAGCAGCATGCAATTAATGCTGTTATTGTTTCCCTTATATTGATGTGTAAACTGAGTCATGGAGAGGTCAAGAAATTTACTTCCAAAGTTACACATTGTTCTCTAGGATTAGCAATAGCAGCATTTTGGCAGAAATCTAGTAAAATGGGGATATACTTAGAAACTGTACAACTGAACCACCAAACAACGGGTTGCTATGATATGCGCTCTTCAGCGGGGGGTGCGCTTGGAATATGGTGGGCGTCAGCTGCGATGGGATGGTGGAGCATGTGAGCGGGGGTGCCATACCAAGGCGGGACTCCCGCCAGTTGCTGTCATTGGAGTGAGCCTCTGTGGTTACTGAAAATTCTTTGCTCCCACACATGCCACGGTCCTGCCTGGCGTTCACACCTGCTGCTGGCACTGGCCCCACTCGCATCCACTACTGGCACCAGTGCCGATCCCTTCCTCTTCATTTCCTATATGGAAGGGGGGCCCCAGCTCCAACCCCCGGGAATAAACAATGACTGGCTTTTTAACCCATTGTGGTAATCCCATTCCACTCACCAGTGATTGGTTTAGACATCAACTTTCACAGTTCTGGCCTTTCTGTGTGTTTCTGGGAATGGTTTTATGCACTGAAACAGACATGGCTGGGGTGCTAGTAAGGAATAGTCTATTTCTTGATCTGTCTGTTTCATGGGAGTATCAGTTCTGTGAACATTCAATGGGTGTGCACTTACCTCTTGTTATACTTTAATAAAAAGTTTATACATTTAATACACAGGAGATTCTGTCATCTACTAGTGTAGCAACCATTTTATGACCATGAATGGGCCTCAAACAATTTTCTGGGGATGGCAAGGTAGAAGGATGGGAAAACCTGGGACCTGGATAAGCTCGTAAGCTAGCTAGTTCTGGAACTAATTTGTCTTCATTCTTCTTATTATTTAAATCAGTTGATTTGGGTTTTCTGTCACTTGAGGTTGAAAGCATGGCAAAGATAGGGAGGTGGTGTCAGATTGGGGAACAAAGAAGGCTCACTTATCTGTAATGTTTTATTTATTTGAACTGAAAATGCAAAATAATATTAATTGTTGATAGTGAGTATGGAGTTATTTGTTCATTGTTTTTCTTTAATTTAAAAATAAAAATAGAAAAATGAGTGTCTGATGAATTGTATAAACATCATGAACAAAGATGTGGGAATGATTATTTTAAGTTGAGGGGCAACTGGGAAATATTTCTCAACAAATAAATCGAGAATCAATTTGTATTCATTTAGTAAACACTGGGGTTTTACTATGTGTAAGCTATTATTCAGCTGGAGCTTATATTTAACTTCCAAAGTTAAGTCACTGTGTTTTCTATTTGTAAAGAACATCTTAATAATTTGGTATCTATCTTCCATGTTCTGTGGGATATCTTTCTATATGTCTGCGTTAAAGTCTTCATTTTAAATTAGAGTGCCTCTTTTTTTAAAATATGCATATTTTTATTTATTTCAGAGAGAGAAAGGGGGAGGGAGAGAAGGATAGAAACATCAATGATGAGAGAGAATCTTTGATCACCTCCACTTTTTATCCAAATTTGTTAAAAAACAAAACAAAACAACTTTTATAGCCTTTTTACATGGTTCAAAAGCATGTTTGTTCCCATCATTTAGCTAAGTAAAATTAATAAAACAAATTATTTTGGCCTCTAGTGGAAAAGTGAGCAGAACTCTGATTCCTGAATTTTTCTTTTCCTTTCTTGGGATAATCAGACTCAACCCTCAAATTATGACATACGTGTGATATAGTAATAAATTCTAGAAAGAGTGTCATTAAAAATTTGGTCTTTGGTATAAGATCTGAGTTAGCTGTCTTCCTTCTCACCCTAACCCTTGTGCAAGTTGTTTCTAAGCTTCAATTTGGAGAAATAATATCAGTTTGGAGTTTGTCTGTGGAAACCTCAAATTAACAATGACTTAAACTTATAAAATTTTATTATCACACATAAAAGTCCAGGGATCAGTAACTCAACCACAGTTCCATAAGTGCTTCAGAAAATCCAGACTCCTTCAAGCTCTCTGCTCTGCTATCTCTAGGGTGTGGCCCTTGTCTACAAGAGGGAGAGGCCATCATTATTCAACCAGCAGGAAAATGGGCACTCTTGCCTCTTATATAATAGACTTCTGTGTTTTCCATTCTCCACAAGAGACTGAGAAATGTGTTCTTCTGAGTAGACTACTAAACTTAGGGGTTCTATTAACCACAGAAAAAAAGAGTATGGGGCCCTGACCGGTTTGACTGAGTGGATAGAGCTTTGGCCTGTGGACTGAAAGGTCCCAGGTTTGGTTCCGGTCAAGGGCATGTACAGTAGGAGGTGTGCTGGAGGCAGGTGATCAATGTTTCTCATTGATGTTTCTAACTCTATCCCTCTCCCTTCCTCTCTATAAAAAATAAAAAAAAATAAAAAAAATAAATCAATAAAATATATTTTAAAAAAGAAAAAAAGAGTATGGGTATTGGGGTAACAATCAGCAGTCTCTGCCATAGGATTGTTTTAAAAATAATATATATTGCCCAGCTGGTGTGGCTCAGTGGTTGAGAGTCAACCAATGAACCAGGAAGTCACAGTTCGATTCTCTGTCAGGACATATGTCTGGGTTGTAGGCTTGATCCCCAGTGTGGGGTGTGCAGGATGCAGCCAATCAATGATTCTCTCTCATCATTGATGTTTCTATCTCTTTCTCCCTCTCCCTTCCTCTCTGAAATCAATAAAAATATATTAAAAAGTAATAATAATACATGTAAACCACAGCACAAGAGCCGGACACAGAGAAAAGCAAAAGAAGGCGCTATTTTATTCATAATTAATGAACTTCAGACTTGTACCTGAACAAGAGTATTTATCTCTCTTTTTTTTTATTGATTTCAGAGAGGAAGGGAGAAGGAGAGAGAGATAGAAACATCAATGATGAGAGAGAATCATCGATGGGCTGCCTCCTGCACGCTCACTACTGAGGATTGAGCCTTCAACCCAGGCACATGCCCCTGACCAGATTCAAACCTGGGACCCTTCAGTCCACAGGCCAATGCTCTATCCACTGAGCCAAACCAGCCAAGGCTATATTTATATTTTCTCCCCTACATGACACTAAAATTACAGTGCAGGGATTGAAATTTTAAAAGTATAAACTCACAATGACAAAAAGAATATGAGAAGCAACCTCAAGTGAAAAGAGACAGCAACAAAACTGTGAAAACTGGAAAACAGATGGAGGTGTAGCAACTGACTTAACTGAAAAACTATAATAAAATCTAAGTGTCTGAAAGGAGGAAAGCTAAGAAACAAGCTGATTCATGCTGCAAAAATCCAGAAAAGCTCAGAATTGCTGGCTTAATATCTTGAAGATGAAGCAGGTATGGCTGGAAATTGGTATTAGAAGTCAGTGTACCCAAATAACTCCTCCCTCGTGTAGCTACTTCTCCCTATACCAGAAGAAAACATGAAGTTTATTCTTAGGATGTTGAACCAGAATAACCCTGGGCTCAGGAACAGTCAGCACAACTGAGGGCAGAGGTGCTAGAAGAAAAAGGAATTAGGTAAATGTCTACGTGCTGAAGGGAAAAACTGATAAAACATGGAAAATTGATTGACTCAAGAGAAAGAACAAATCCTTACAGTTGTACATCCCCCAGTGAAACTGCCAGTCTTATTCATGCAGTTTTCAATGAGTTTTTTTGTGACTCACTTTTAAAAATGGTCACTCAAGGATCATCAGGTATTTGGGGAAAACTCATAAAATACAGAAGCCCCCCCAAATAAAAAAATAAAAAAAAGTGTGGAGGGAAGAAATAATATAGGGATAAATCAAAAGGAAAAAAAGACTTAATATCCTCCACGAGACAGGAGAAAGTACTATATTTAAAAACAAAATGGTATTAAAAATGAGTACTCATCTACCTAATAAAAGAGTAACATGCTAATTGACAGTACTTCACGATGCCCACAGACCAACCAGGAGTGAGTATGCAAATTAACTGAACAAAGATGGGTTAATTTGCATACACAGGCACCAAACGGCTGGGGGCAGGCTGGGATGCTTGAGTCTTCGCCAGGGACAACGCAGGTGTTCCACACCACCTCAGCCGCTCCGGGCCTCTGGGCGATGTGGGAAGGCAGAAAGGTGGCTCCGGGCCGGAGCGGAAAGGCTGCTCCAGCCAGAGTGAAGGCAATGCCGGCAGCCAGGGGGAGGAAGGCCCATTCTTGCACGAATCTTTGTGCATTGGGCCTCTAATTAGAAGACAAAGTTTGGAAATGAAAATAAAGAAATTTTAAAAATTGGACAGAAAGCTGGAAGAAAAAGTTGAAGGAATCTAAGGGGGAAAGGCCAAAAGGCAAAGATGGAAATAGAAAAGATAAGAAATTAGAGGCTTCCCTCAAATATATGCTGATTCAACTTCCAAATAAGAGTAAGTGAAGAAAAAGGAACAGAGTAAACAGAAAGTAAGAAATCCAAGAAATAATATAACAAAAATTCTAATAATTGAAAGACTTGATTTCAGATAGAAGGATCCACTGAGTGCTCAGCATGGTGATATTTTGAAATGCTGGAGGCAAAGATTCTGAAAGCTTTCAGAGGGAGAAAAATACAGATAAAGGTATAGAAATCATGCTATCTGACAGTCAAAGGCAACGCTGAAGGCTAGAAATCAATGGAATAAAGCCTTCAAAATACTGTGGAAAATTATTTCTAAAATCTATGTAATCTGTAGATTTACATATTTGTCAAACTATCAATTACAGGGGAAGAAAAAATGCTTTCCAGACATAAAATCCTAAAAAAAAAAAAAAAAAATCTACCTATGCACCTGTCCTTAGGAAGCTCCTGAAAGATGTGCTCTATTAATATAAGGGAACCAAGAAGAAGAAAACATCATTCAGGGAAAAGAAGGGACCCAACACAGCAGAGAAGCAAAGGGGTCTGAGGATGATGGCGAAGGGAGGTGGTAGGAGGTCAGTGCTTCATCTGGCCTTGAGAGTAAGATGACAGACTCCAAGAAAGAGCAAAATGGACAGATTATCTGATGCTTTTAACTCTATTGAGGGGATTTTCATTGCATCCAGGGAGCTAGGGAATTAGAGATATATCAATAAATTTAGCAAATGAAGAGACTAGATAGTTATTAATTCCACGGAAAACCAAGTTTAAAAGAAAAGGCTGTCTTACACATTTTATGGTTCAGCTCAAAATAATAATTACATGGTTATATGATCATAACATTGCATATTGATTTAAGCAAAAATTGTTGTGTTAGCCCTACTGAGAGAATTGGAGGAAGGGAAACAGATGTTTTGGGAAGAGATGGGGAAGCAGTGTGTAAGAGAGATAAATCCTTATACTCCCCAGTAGGTTGTTAATAGGTTATTTTTAAAACCATAGGACCTAGAAACAGAAATATAAGATATTAGTTTGATATGTATAGGGTTAATACGAAGGAAAAAAGGCAGCATAAAATATTGAGAATAATTGGGTCTGGGATCTAGGAATTGAGGTAGAAGGTATTGGCCAATAAACACCCAAACTGACCTTTAAACCTGTTCACTTATTAGTTTAATAAAATATATATTAGTTTTGTTTTTAAAATATTAGTTTTTAAGTGTGCTTCATTTTTGCAAAAACCCTTTTCTTTGTAAACCAATTTAATACAACTTAGTGAGCAGTTATTCGATGCCTGTTATGTTAGATCATTGTTGGGGAAGAGGCATGTAAAAATGGATGATTGTGAAACCAAAGCCTAATGTGATTTCATGATTCTACATGGTGGATAAATACTGAGAAATCTTGTGGAAGCCCCATCATTTCCGATTTGGAATTCTTGGAAGGCTGCAGAGTGGATCGAATATTTGCATTGGGCTTCCAAGGATGAGAGGAATTTGAATGGGAGATTAAATGCCAGCTGTGGCCAGCGCTGTCCCACATGACTGGGAAAGTAAATGTGTGAGGGAAAGAAGTCTGGGAGAGCTGTGGGAGGCTGTGTTGACTTCTCTGCCTTCCCTAGACATTTCTATTCGTCATTTTTTCCTGAGGATTTACTCCTCTCTGCCCTATCACTCAGGCACTCTTCATTTTAGTATTCACTTTACCATGCTGGGTTAGGTGGTGGTTCTCTCTGCTGGCACCCCATCTCTTAACCTTTTGATCTAATTTCGAGAAGGATAAGGGAAGAGAAAAGAAAACCTTGGTTTTACCTGGACAAATGTAGGTTCCTGAATGTAAAGGTAGAAACTCTCTGACCTCATAGACAGTTAGATAGGGCTGTTACCTTTATTTTGAGGTCCAGAGATTAAACACTCATTCGTGCAGTTTGAACATAATTCTCAGAACCCTCGAGAGTAATGTGGGACACATCTAATTGGGAAGAAATGTAATAATTTCATAACTGCAAAATAATGTATTCCTGTTATTTGTTACAAGTGCTTTTGAGAAGTAATTGGGCAAGCAAAGGGGTGGGGGGTGGGGGTGTGCGTGTGTAACATCCTCCAAATTTAGGTTTTCTGTGCTCTGGATTTGTTTTCTTTTATATTGTTGGGTCCGAAAGAGGAAAGACTGGCTTACAACTAAATAGCAGAGCTAAACCATATGTTTTATACCAAATTAGAAACAGGTGAAGGTTGTTAAAATCCAGCAAGAGCTTACAAAAGCTTTAGACTCAAGTTGTATTAAAGGCAGGTGGTTATACGTACAATAAAAAGCAGTCACCAGCACACCAGCTTATTGATACATATGTGATTGATCTTTTTGGATAAAAACAAGGAAGAGTTAATAAATCACTGCACATAGCTATAAAGATGTTTGGGCTTGAAAGCCTGGCCTGTAAGAGCAAATGTGGACCCTGAAGGAAATTTATGAAGCATAGATCCTTTTAGCTTTACTTAACAGCTAACATCTGACTGACCCAGGGGGACCATGGAAATTTATTGCTGGGCCATTCAAATATTTAAGCTGTTGTGTGATGTAGAACAGGTAAAGATTAGCCCAATAACAAATATGAGGCTATAAAATAAAATGAGATTTCGATGACTTGTAAGTACTTGTCAGAGGTCAGCTCCAAATGACTGGTCAGAAATGGGAAAAACTTGTTGATAATTAGAGGAGATTGATTATGACAACTTAGATGTTAGCATTGCTTTCTGTCAGATCAATGGTCCCTGGAGAATCCTCCTCCTGTGAAATCCATACATAAACAGAATAACTTTAGGGACCTCCAAATTGTATTTTTGTGCTCTGAAATGGGGTAAAATGATGAGTTGAGGAGATTCCTTTTGCAATTTCATAATTTAAATATGTCTTTCTTGTATGTATTATGAATATGTGGAATTCCTAGACAGTATATTCATTCCAGAAAAGCAACTTAGTTAATTTATGTATGTGATTTTGAGCTTTGACATCTAGAAAGCAGGCAGAAGTTTTTAGGCTTTCTGATGATGACTTAAAATTAACCTATAAAATGTATGTAGTTAACAGATTTATGCACACACTTACTGAAAAATCAACGTAGTAAAATTAAGTGGATATTTCAAAAACTTGTGGATTTATTTCCAAATTTTTTATTCACTTTTGTTTATGTAAGTTCCAAGAGTAATAAACGTATATAATATTGTTACTAGGACTTTAGAAGTTACTTTCTGGGCTTTAATGAGTGCTGTAGTAATTGATGTTGAGAGTCTCTGCCTTTTTGCTTAGTGCTAAGCCCAAAATGGTGTCATATTAAAACTACCTTTGCTGTTTTTTAAGGTACCAGCTTATCAAATCAGTTGATGAATTTGCTAATAATTTGGTTCTTGAATGTCTGATTTGTAGGATGAAGAAATCCCACAAAGTCTTATAGAAATGTTGAATAAATGGAATTTACAAAATAATACCAGTTTACAAAATGGGATTATTGGGGGAGGGCCATGGTATAGAATTAAGCATTGGGGTAGGAGTCAAGCAGGCATGGGTTGGAATTCTGGCTCCACCACTCCTTCTATACATTTACTCCTTTCTCCATTCTACAAATAGACATTGTGCTCTGGGAACTGGGATACAGTATTAATAAGATTTACGCTTATAGTTTTTTTCTTGTTGAATATACTACAAAGGAATCGACAAGCAGTTGCCTTACAAGATAAAAGTTGCCATGCTACTGAACATGAAGGATTCTGAGAGAACTCATGGGAGATGACTAACCCAAACTCAGGGCAGGATGAAGTGGAGTGCAATGGGATTGGAGGTTGTGGCTGTGTGTTAGGAAAGACTGTGAGATCATGGCCACCTCAGGAATAGTGCCTCCACAGTTGATTATATTATATGGACGATGTGTGCTAAGTTTAATACCTAATGCGTAATAGCGGTACTCAGTAAATACAGTCCATCATCAGTGTCCTTGCCCTTGCTATTGTTTGGGCCCAGCTCACTGACTCCTTTACTCTAGTACTAACGGGTGCTACCTTCTGTTACTCCCCAGCAAACACCATTCTGTTACTTGAAAATTTCTCTCCACTAAAGAATTTGTCTTTTGAGCAAATCTCAAAAGCACTTTCTAAAAATAAGAGTTGGATGTCTAGGCATATTGAAATTAAGAAAGAAAGAATGGCCTGGGTTGTGGGTTTGATCCCCAATGTGGGGTGTATAGGAGGCAGCTGATAAATGATTCTTTCTTATCACTGATGTTTTTATCTTTCTCCCTTTCTCTCTGAAATAAATAAAAATACATTAAGAAAAAAAGAAAGAATGATAAAAATGTTTCCCAAGCTTAAAATATGTGTGAGTTTTTTTTAATTTATAGGGCTATATGTCACTTATATATTTGTTCAATATTAAATTAATTTTTCAATTTCTTCTTTAATTCAATTTATTCATCAATTTGCAGGTATTTGTTGAATGCCCACTGTACATAAGACTCTGAACTTAATACTCATGTCCTCAAGAAGCTTACATTCTAATAGAGTGGAAAGTGCCAGGTGCATAAGAATGCTTTGTAATAATTTCAGGAGGCAGCAAATGAATAAGAAATGGTATCTCCTCGTGTGGTACTTAAAAATAGGTGTGGGAGAGGAGAAGGGGGAAATAAGACAGAGTCAATATTAACAACTGAATGCCTACTGTACTCCTGTAACTGTGCTGGGTCTTAGATTTTGTTCGTAAAATTTTTATAGCGGTCCTGAAAGATTGATATTATTAAACCCATTTTAAAGATGCAAAAACAGGTACACATTAGTTTCCATTACAAGTAAGCAGCAAAGCTGAGCCTATGTCTCTCCGACCTCAAAGTTAATTTACTACACATAAATCCTCTTCTACTTTTCTCTTCTTCTCCCCCCAGAAATTGGTATTATAATTAAATAAATAATTGCTATAAAGAACTGAGCATCGATTATGTTCTCAGCCCTGATTTACAGAGAATATTAGGTGCACTGATAGATTTAAGCAAACCAGTATGATATGCACACACTGTGAAGTTGTCTTCGGGAATTTAGGATGGTGAGTGGTTTTTCTTCTAAATTAATGTTCCAGATGAAAACATCTTCTGGCATTACCAAGTATGGTAGGTTTGTGCACCTTGCACGCTTAATTGTAGAATTTTTGTTTTGTTTTTTTAACATTTACAGATTTGTGTGGGAGGCAGGTGCTGTCAAACCTGGGTAAATACAGGATGGCTGTTAATGTTGTGGAGTGTGAGTTTGACTTACTTGGCAGAATTTTTGTTTTACAAAATTGACTATTAAAAAAAGACATGGTTTCCATCCTTTGATTTTGCTCTGTTCACTGAAATTAGCCTGTGACTATTTTTCAACACTTACCAAAGGGTATGGAAAAACTGGAAGGTTTCTACAAGGAAATTGATATTGAATTCTTTAACAGTTTCCACAACCCTGCAACTTACCAAGTTTTTAAAAAATGGGAATTATTTTTAACTTCCTAACTGAAATTATTTGGAATTTTATTTCCTTGAAATTCCGTTCTCTTTTTAGTACAGTTCTGTCTAAAGAACTATATTTAATATTGGCAAAGAGAATGATCTGATGTAAATCTTTTCATTACGTGTTCTCCTTTAAAAACTTGTGGTGGCATCTTATTACCTATCATCTCAACTCTCTTTTCTTCCCACTCTTCTTATTTCCCTGTAAAAACTTCCGTCACTCTCTACCCATGAATTATTGTTGTTTTTTGCTAGCTGTTTCTCCTCTGGTCTATTCTCTCTCTCTTCCCTTTCCTCCTAGATCTTTCCTCTGTGCTTTCTAAAACCCCTCTTCATTTATAACATACACATCCGCAACCTCTTTACTATATAACTGTATATACAACTATGATAAACAACTATAGTATACGACTAGATATAAGTATAAAATAACTGGCTTACCTGACAGTATCACTTGCCCTGGAGCCTTCTCAAGGGAGACTGTTTCTTTCCTTTTCTGTTTTAATACTCATCAAAGGATATGTTTTTTTGTTGTTTTTTGTTTTGTTTTGGTGTGGGGTTTTTTTTGTTTGTTTATTTGTTTTTTGTTTTTTTTCATAGAGAGAGGAATGGGGGGAGAAATAGAGAGAAACATTGACCGTACATGCCCTGACCAGGAATCAAACCTTCAACCTTTTGGTGTATGGGATGTTGCTCCAACCCACTGAGCCACCTGGCCAGGGCAAGGGGAGACTGTTTCTTGTCTTAACCTCCTACACCTTTGGGTCTAGAGCAGGTAATATCCTCTTTGTTTTCCAATGTCTAAAATTGAGACATTGTACTAAAAAGAGAACGGAATTTCAAGGAAATAAAATTCAAAATAATTTCTCAGTGGCATGTACCTAGTATTTTTGGCACTTTCAGTGGATCGTTTTTAATACCTCTTTCTCTATATGATAAAATTATTTTCAGTAAAAATAATGAAATAAAACAAGTAATAATCACCAAAAAAATCCTCAAAGCTTAAGATGTTTTTTATTTAAAAATATGTATATATTTGCTTTTTTTTGTTGAACACAGTTTCCATGTGTTCATCTTCAATGAACAATTTTAAAGGTTTGTATTTCACTGTTCAAGGCTGACTTTAAACATTTTTGTGTCTGAATAACCTTAGCTAAAACTCTATACCAGAAAAGACGTTAACTCAGAAAAGTAAAATTGCACATTGCCATTATTGCTTATTTTGAGTCTACTGCTTAAACATGGGAATATGTGGTACCAGACAGTTTGGAATATGCCCAAAGCCAGATTGGAATATTTCAAACCATTTGAAACTTGGTAGAAACTGAGGTGTGTAATTAAGTCCACTTTGTTGGGCTGACTATATAACTGGGAGTTCCATAAGTTAACTTCCATTTAGATAAAATGTTTATTAGCGTCCTCATATGAAAACACCCTAATCTGAAGCTTACAATGTATGTTGAAATCAACAGTCACCGTAGCAATTGTTTAGAACTGAGGCCAACAAAAGATTTTTTCTGGGAGAAATATTTTATCGCTAGCATAGTGATAATAAAAAAAGATCAATTTGTTGTTGTTGTTAATCCTCACCCAAGGATATTTTTCCATGGTTTTTAGAGAGAGTGAAAAAGAGAAAGACAGAGAGAAACATCGGTGTGAGAGAAACACACCAATTGGTTGCCTCCTACAGGAGCCTTGACCAAAACTCAGGCCGGGAAAGAGCTTGCAACTAAGCTATGTGCACTTGACCAGAATCAAACCCAGGACCCTTTGGTCCACAGACCAACACTCTACCCACTGAGCCAAACTGGCTAGAGCAAAAAAAAAAAAAAAAGGTGATAGACTGTTGCCATCATCCTGCCCTTGGTAAGCCACTGTCATTCACTCTTCTATCCTAGTAGCTTCACACTTATAGGCTCTCTGTTGTCAATGATCTAAACATCCGACCTCTGTACTCCCTCTTTTTGTTGAATGTATTGGGGTGATACTTGTTAACAAAATGACACAGGTTTCAGATACACAGTTCTACAATACATCATTTGTACACTGTTGTGTGTGTTCATTACCCCAAGAAAAGTCTCCCTACCATTTATGCCCTCTATACTTAACCCATCTCCAGAACTCTACCCTTACCACACCCCCGCCACTGGCAGTCACCACACTGGTGTCTGTCTGTGTCCACGGGGGTTTTTTCTCTTTCTTTGCTCAATCCCCTTATCCCATCATTCTTACCTCTAACCCACTTATCTGCTGAAAAAAATATCAAGCAGTTGGTCCCAGCCAGATGGCTCAATTGGTTGGACTATCATCCCATACACCAAAACAGTTGTGGGTTCGATTCCCAGTCCAGGCGCATATAAGAGGCAACTGATTGATGTTTCTCTTCCCTGTTGATGTCTCTCTCAGAAAAGAAAAGAAAAAAAAAAATCACTAACATATCCACGGGTGAGGATTTTAAAAAATTAAATAGTTGGAAAAATGGGTAGCACTGTAAATTTACAGTCCTCTATTTCAGTTGGCCTGATACATCCTAGAGACCTTGTTCTCCTGGCACATAACTATCTTAAACCTCCTCTCTTTTTTCCCCACTCTCAGAACAAAAGGGAAAACTTATGTTCTTGATAGGTCACCTCATTTCTGACTTAATAGAAAAAAAAATAGGAGCTGTCAGATGGGAATACCTCAACCTTCCACCAAAGCACCTCAAAACCTTTTATAATTATCCTCATCATCTTCAAAATGCCCTCTACTCCCTCCACCTTGCCCCAGCCCTGCAGTCTTTCAGCTGGGTCTCCTGAAAGAATATATAAATCTATAGAATCAATAACTCTTGATAAATCAGTATCTTCTGGCTCTTCTCAGAGAGTTCAGCCTGCCTCTGGCCCTATCTGAACCTGAATTTCCTTGACAACCCCATTTCTCCTGCAGCCTAGCCATTGGCAGCTATTAATTTTCTTATATGTAGGTGTTCAGATTGAGGTGTTGAGGTTGTGATTTTCTTGTTCCTCATTGCTTTTCCTAGACTCTTCTCTCTTTTGGTAGAGCAGACATACAAAAGCCCCTTTCCTCTGAGACATATGCCTTTTAACTATACTACTCTTTCACATACCAATCTCTCAATTATAACCCTTTACTCATAAGGTATTTTGGCAACAGAAGAAATGGAATACAAGAAAGACAAACAATCTTTCTCACTACTTAAAGTCTTGTTATTACGGATGACAGTAATACACAAGTGGATGATTCATCCAACACCTGGCCTCTTATTTTATTGATCTTTATCACCAGTGACCTCTTGCATTCCATTGATTTTATTTACTCCTATGGTTACACTCTGAATCAGGTCATCATTTCAGTCCACATCCAAAATCTGGCATCTTTTAGCCTGTTTGTTCAGCCATTTGCTCATTGTTTCTCTTGGTGACCTTCAGACCTTACCCCCTTTATCCAGTTTAGATTTTATGACCTGTTAGTTTTGTTACACCTTTGTCTTGCCTACTATGACTTTTTGTTACCTTTATAGCCCAACTGTCCATTTTCTCTATACCTGCTGCACCCAAGCAAATGTCACACAATAATGTCATCATAAACTCATGATTAATAACGACTTCTGAGCTCTCGATAGGGCCCAAAAGCTCTCATGCATTTATTTGTTCAAGCTGTTCTACCATTTGATCAACCCTCCATCCAGTTGGGCAAAACAAACCATTGAGTTATCTGTGATCCTTCCCTCTCCATAATTTTTCACTTCCAATCCATAATCAAATCTCATAATTTTATCTCCTAGAAGACTTCTAAATTAGTCTCCTTTTTCCCATTTCTAGTACCACCACCTTAGTCCAAGCCACCATGATCTCTCACCTAGATTACTGCAACAAGCTGGTCTTACTTTCTCTAAATCATTCTCCACTGTGATCAGCATAACTTTTTCAAAAATGATTAGGAAAGCTAAAAGAGAAGGGGTTCATTTAAGAAGGAAGGTATCAGATGCAAATCTGAGCATGTTATATTTTTGTTTAAAGTCCTTCCTTTTTTTTTTTTTTTTTTCAGGAACTGACATGGTCCAGAAGGCCCTACATAATCTATCCTTCTGTAGCTTCATCTCTTGTCACAAGCCCCTCAGTCCAACAATACTGTTCTTCTTCTGATTTATTGAAGCAGTGTACTTCCTCCTGCCATAGGGCCTTTACATGGGCTACTTTCTTTCATTGGAACATTCCTTCCATCTCTGAGATCTCAACAAAGGTGTCACTTTCTCTCAGAAGTCTTCCCTGATTCTCAGTCTTGTCTACCTCTTCTGGAACAGTGTTCCTTCCTTCAGAGAGTACCTAATTTATAAATTATACATTTGCTAGTAAGATTATATGAGCAATGTCTGTCTACTGGATTCTGCTGTATTATCTGTGTTTGTCCACCCTTATTATATCTCTACCACCTAGCACCATACATAGCACACAGTGAAAAAATAAACTTTATTTTCATTCATCCTTCTTGTTATATTAGGAGAGTTGTCCCACCTACCATCTAAGGCAAATCCTTCACTTGCACTCTCACCTATAGGATGAAGAGCCTGTCCCCTCTCACCTTCTCAGGACATTCTTTCTGCTATGCTTCATCACGTCCCTCCAGTTACTGAGCTCTCCTTTCTATGCCAGACTTCTCATCATCTCCATTTCCTCACTTGCAGTCAGTCCTGAACTCACTGCAGTCTTTCTTCATCTCCCACTACTTCATTTAAACTTGTGTTTACCATATTACCGAAGCTACCTACCAATGAACTCATGTAATTACAGGCAACAGACATGTTTTCATGTCTGTTTTGCTTGACCTGTCAGCAACATTTGACTACTGATGATATCTTCCTTCTTAAATTAACACTTTCTATGAGCTGTTCTGGTGAGACACTTGGTTTCTCTAAAATCTTTCTGACCATTCCTTTCCTGACTTTTCATTTCCCAATCCTTTGTTGATATTCCCAAAGCTCCAAGACAGCCCTCTCCTCTATGATTTCTTTCGGCCACCACATTCATATCTATGGCTTCAGCTTCCATCTAAATTTTTATAATTGCTTAGTTGATACATTCACCCCAAATTCCTCTACTAACTTTACATATAATAAACTTTATATAATAAATATAAACATATATAACATACATATTTAATATATATACCTGCTGTTCCCCCAGAGTTCTCTGTTTCAGTTCATAGACACTAAGATATGCCTAGTCACTCAGTAGAGAAATCAAAGCATCATCTTTGACGCCTCCGTCTTTGCCACTATCAGAACCAAAGCTTTGTCATTTCTACCCATAAATTATAGCTCATATCTATTCGTATATGTTCCTCTTCATTGTTGGAATTGTAACAAAAAACATCACTATTCTGGCCTAGAGCATTGGAGCAACCTTCTAACCAGGTTTGTTCCCCTTTATTTACGACACTGTATAATAGTGGTCTTTAAGAAACCCTAATCCTGGCACTTCCATGCTTAAAAAAATTTTAACTACCCTCACATTGTTCTAAGGCTGTGGTCTGCAAACTGCCGCTCGAGAGCCACGTGCAGCTCTTTGGCCCCTTGAGTGTGGCTCTTCCACAAAATACCATGGCCTAGATGAGTCTATTTTGAAGAAGTGGTGTTAGAAGTTTAAGTGTAAAAAACTTGGCTCTCAGAAGAAATTTCATTCGTTGTCCTGTTGATATTTGGCCACTGTCCTAAGGTTATATTCTAGATAGATGTCCATGATGTAGAGGAACTCGCACAGTCAGGTCCCTGTGACTCTTCAGCCTAAACTTTTAGCCCTGAGTCCTCATACTATATTCTTCACCCCAGTCCCTAACATTTCATTCAAATGTCACCTGTACTTTTTATTCAAGTTAAGATGACAACTCCATTGTGTCGGTTACTTAAGCCAAAAATCTTTGGAGTTATCTTTGACTTCTCCCCTCTCAGACCTCATATGAGATCTGTCAACAAATCACACTGGTTCTGCCTTCAAAATATGAGAATTCCACCTCTTCTCACCACTCCATGCTGCCATCCTGGTTTAAACCACTCTCTTCTCTTGCCTGGATTTTTGTAGTCACCTCTCCCTGTTTCCTTTATTGCTCCCCAGTAATTTTTTCTCACAGAGCAGCCGAAGTGTCCCTGTCCCTCCTCTTTTCAGAATCCTCCAGAGCTTCCTCCCCTTTCATTCAGAGTAAATGCCAAAGTCCTTGATGTGACCCTCAAGACCTGCACAGTCTGGACCCGTTAACTTTGCTGACTTTACTCCTTTTCCTTTTCCCTCTTGCTCTGCTCCAGCCATTTCCCATCTTGTCTGCCTCTGGCCTGCCTATGGTTTCATGCATTATCATCAACTTGAAATGAGTTCTAGGTAAAGCTTTAATGATGTGCAACTTAGTAGAAAAATGTGAGAGTCTTTTTTTTAGACCGTGAAGCATGGTATCTTTTACATACTCTGCCAGATGGAAGGAAAGAGAGATGGCATTTCCAGGAAGAGAGCAAAGGCCGAGGGAGATGAACCTGGTGTGTTCAGGAGCATAAGGTTGCAGATAAATCAGGCGGACACAATGGATGAGTTGGGCCTTGAAAGCTAGGC
This sequence comes from Pipistrellus hanaki, assembly GCF_964339955.1. NCBI lineage: Eukaryota > Metazoa > Chordata > Mammalia > Chiroptera > Vespertilionidae > Pipistrellus > Pipistrellus hanaki. The sequence goes on along the minus strand of NC_140511.1, from coordinate 41,036,973 downwards.
AGAGAACTTAAAATTTAAGACACTGACTGATTAGGAAGCAGGGCTGAGAAGTGACCAAAAAAAGTCTTAAATAATAATACTGTTTCTACAATAGTTAGTAGAGGACAGGAATGCTGCTAAATATCTACAGTGCACAGAACAACAAAGAATTTTCCAGAGTGGCAGTGGGAATGGAGAGATAAGCTTGTTTCACAGGAAAAATAATTTCTTGACTTGGTGAATCACCACACATGTAAAAAGCAAAGAAGGCATAAAATGGAATGTTACTCGGGGCCTGACTAACTGATAAACGTTGTGGTGGAAAACTGATGGGAACAGGAAAAGCGTGTTGAGTTTAAAGGGAAGTCATAGCCTCAGAGCACATTGACTGTGTACTGTCACCTTCTACTACTGTGGGCAGAAGTCATCTTAGTACGCATAGTAAACATTTTAAATTGCCCTGTTTGAACCTTTGGCTCTAATCACTCTTTAGATTTGTTTTAATGTTACATATACACCTGTGGTTCTTTCTATAATGAAGTCCCAATGAAGTAACAAAGCTGGTGTTGTGAAATCTGTTTGTTCAGGAATTTAGAGGCTTTGTTTTCAATGCATGCCTATCTCAGTGTACTCTTTTGACATTTGAAACACTTTCTGTATTTATAATTAATATTTGTGCATTTGGACAGCTATGCAGATAGTCTACATGTGATGGTTTCTAGAAAGAATACCAACTACAAAGTGCAAAACGTTAGGGCCCTACTAGATTTCTTCCAAAGTGCCCCGTGTTGTTTGTTTTTCCACTTGGCTAGTTTCTTTGCAACTACCCAACACAAATTTAATGCTTCTTTCACCCTGTGAAAGCCTGGTGTTGCACTTTGCTTATCCTGAGTTTGCTTTGCTGTCATTTTTATGCATTTCAATTTAGAACCAAAGCACATATCATAGTTTATGTGTTACTGCTTCTGTTAAGTACAAACCTGTTATCTTCCCGGTGGGCGTGTAAAGCATTTGGTGTTCCTACAGTGCAGAATAAAAACAATTCATGATCTTACTCACTCTCCAGTGCCTGTGCATTTACAGCCCAACAGATTCACCTTTTGGACACTATGTTATCACCTTTCGGGAATTTAATATAGAGCTTTTAAATTTAGTTTCCTTCTGTTTTCCCTGGAAAACATTAACCCCAGGCTTTATGGGATATACCTTTTCCTCAGGCAGTTGAAATTCAGAATTCAGTAATTGTCACCTGCCATTCCTTTCAGTAAGATAATTTTATTTTTGAGAATAATTACAAAACTAAATAAGGTGCCGTTTTCTTCTTAACCCTATCCATGTTGTGAATGATCTGTTTGTAATGAAATCTACTCGAGAGGATAAAACGTAGGCTTGGTCTTGAGAATAGGAAAACATGAGTAAGTAGGTATACTGTAACCCTTTCTTCATTTGCAGGAGTAAGAAAAGGGAAATAGTGGGGGAAACTTATTCCCTAAAATAACTCATTATCTTTATTGATAAAGATCCACAGGTCTCTGTTGCTCCTGTGATTCAGGTTAAAATGGAAAGTCATAGGAGAATCTATGGCATGAGAACATTGCCTTGGAGACATAACATACAAGTAGCCACCCCATGAATATGAATGAATTTTTAATGCATTTTCACTCGTATTGGTGCTGTTGATTTGATTGACTATCTTAAATGAAACAAATTGTATAGATTGCTTTTATGTCTGATTTTTTTCCTTAATTTTCCTTTCTCATTTAGTAGTTGAGATGTTGGGTCCAAGGTATTAGAGGGAAAATTATCTAGGGTCTTATTCTTAGGGTGATAAGATTATGATATATAAATATGGAACATAGTGGCCTCAACTCCTTGGGGTTAGTGAGCCACTTTCTAATATATTAATCCCCTGTTGCATGACCTATTTAGTTTTTTATTTGAAACAAAGCATCCATTGTTCTGATTTGACTAATGTAATGAAGATATTAAGATAATAGGTTGCAAAGACTATAAGTAATTTAGTTCAAGTATTTAGATGTTTATGCTGTACCCAAGAAATTCCCACCTTCATCAACAACCTTGAGGCTGTTTTAACTCAAGTTTTTGAAAACTTCTGACCCTACTTTACCTTTTCTAGGTTCCCATTATACCCCAAAGGCGGGGAGAAATTGCAATTTGATTATGGTGTCTATCTTCTGAACAAAAATATAGCACAGGTAAGTAATTCCTCTTCCCTCCTTTCCTACTTTCTGCATACACCCTGCTTCTTTGGATTATAAAACCCTTTCTTTATAAATAAGCACTGTTTTATTTAACCAGGTACAGCATTCATGCAAAGTTCATTTTTGGTGACAGCGTTATTCTGTGCCATTATAAAAACTGCTGTGAAGCAATGGGTACAAATTGGAGTCCTAAACTCAGGAGCCATTACTGGGTTGTTACTGCTAGTAGACTGTACTTGAATGTGGACTTTACAACCCTTTTCCTCTGCAGCTGACCAGTAATAGCTTCCTCCTCTTAGACCACTTCTAGGCGCTCACTTTGCATTGGGAATTGTTTATGGAGTAAAAGTTAGTGGCTTTGGCAAGTCCTTTGTGGTCTCCTCACCTTATCCAGGGCCAGAAAGAAAAGACCAAGCACATGGTCCTCCCAACCTGTCTTGGATTTTTGTGGTTCTCTCAACACCACACCAGTTAACATCTCATTTAAAGAATGTCTTTCACACGCCCTAGAAAGACTAACATGCTCGCTTGGGTTTGCGTTTTCCATGCAGCGTTTCCTTAGCACCCTTGGCTCTGCTTCAGGAGGTAGACTTCCATAAACGTCCTAGTTGTACAGGAAGGTCAGCTTCAGTGCTCTGGTTTTATTTGGACATCCTTCTAATTGGAAGAGAACATGGATGAGTATCCAGGGTTTGGCTGCTATTGAAAGACATTATAAACTGTATCCTCAGATCTCTCCATTTAATAGCAACAATAATGTTCATGACTTTTTTATTTACATGAACCAAAATTGCCTTTTATCTATGTGAATCTAAAGATTCACCAAACAATTCCCTTAGTCATTCCTGGTAGATCTAAAATTATTTCTTCATATGGTATCATCTTTGCCTTTCTTCTCCTCATTCGATCTCAGTTTAATGTTTTATTTCCTACTTTGTTTTTTTTATTAAGATTCTTATCCTTTTCTGCCATCGGATAAAATTTCTACTTTGAGGTCCTCAATTAATCACTTGCTTTAAAACCTCACACTCATTGCCCGCGGTCACACTGCTTTTATTGTTACTACCACTCCAGCTCATGTTCTGCACTCCAGGCAGGCAGCCCTGCTCCGAGCCTCTGGCCTGTGACTCATCTTTCCATGTGCCATTCTTCCCACAACTGATGCTTTCCCTCTCTCCATTTTTGGCAGAAAAGTATCTCTGTCTAAGAAACAGGACTTGCATTTCAAAGCTGCCAAGCTCACACTACTGACCACGGTTGTCATACTATGAAAATGACTGTGCTGAGACAGAACTGACCAGACTGAGGGTGCATTAAGGAAAAAGAAGTCTAAGTAAATTAGGGGACATGGATATTGGGGTCCAGAGTCCGGGAGTCAGGATATTAATAACATTGGCCTCATTTAGTAGAACTGAGTTCTGATCTGAGTTCAGAGGTTCTTCTCTTATCCTATTTTCCTTTTCTTGCTCTAAGCACCTAGGGCCCTAGGTTAGAAGGCTGCTAGAAGATTCCAGGTGAAAACTACTCCTAATTAAAGCTAGGGCCAAAATGCCTGGATTTCCTCATAAGTTCCAGACACACACACACACACACACACACACACACACACACACACACATATACGTACACACGTACACACACATGCATACACATGCATGCATGCACACAGTTCTTTCTTCTTAGGACCCAATAGGAATGCCAAGAGTTGGTGTAAAGAGTTTCTAAGAATAGTCCAGCTTGTTTTGAAAACAGGACGCAGATGGAGGCTGATTGTGTGCATGGAAAATTGGGTGAAGTCAGCCTTCCACATTAGGCTCTTAGTATCTGTTTGGTCCTCACTGGGGAGCACTTCCCAAGTAGCCTCTGACTTTATTCTTAACTGAACCAAGGCCACAGGCAGGTTGAACTAATTTTATTCATCTGTTTAAAAACTGGATTACTTCTAGTAATTTTGTATCATCTGTAACTTTATACTCTTTTTGAAAATGAGAGGTTACATTTGCGTTTTTGTTTAAGATTCATAGGTTAACCACTGTGGGGTTTTTTATAGCTATTGTGGCAGTTTTAAAAGGAGAGGACAAAAGCTTCTCATAAACATACTTCCTTAGGTTTCAGAGTTCATTCAGGAAGCCCCTTTCTTAGCATTTAGAAAGAAACTTTTAGCAACTTTATGCCCTTTAACCTTTCTTTGCTTCAACTCTTTTCCACCTCTTACTATTTCTTGGGAGTGTTTCATTCTGTCTTTGGCCTTTCCACCATCACTTTATTACATTTCAACTTATAGCAAATCAAAGAACCATTAATTATCACGGCTTCTAACCAGGTAGTATATCAGGAAGATATTTCTAACTTTTGAAGGTTCATTTTCTAAACATATACCCCAATACATGTTGTCAAAGGGGAGTTTGTCTTCTGAGCCAGTCTCATTTATATCCCATCTCTAGAGATGTGAACAAATCACACTATTAAAACGGCCCCACCTCAGTAATCTGTGAGCCACGTTGGTGGAGGTGGATGAAAGCACTGGCATGTGTTAAGTGCCAGAGAAGAAGTAGTGAAGTCATTTAATACCGAATCCATAGCTCGGTTAAGGATTTGAATGAATAGTCAATAGGACCTTTCATCACAACCAGAAGTAGTAGTAAAATCACTTTTTTTTGTAGAGGAAATGACAGAATTTAGTAATATTTGTTACTTCAGTATTTGGGATCAGTCCAGCCCAAGTTTTGAAAGCACAAGCTTAGAAAGACAGGCCTTCAAGTAGAAATCCTAAAGTGTTGTTTGAAGAGCTGAGAGGATTAGTGAGGCCTGCTTGCCCTCTTCCTGTCATTGCTGTCTGAAGGTGTGTGTGCTGGCCTGGTGTTGCAAGTGCAGAAAGCAAAATGGCTCATTTTTAGCACCGTTTGCTAATATTTTTCAAGTGTCAGCCCTTTGTCTGGAAATAGCACTCTTCGTTGGTCAGCATTTAACGCCATATGAATGGGCCTGGCAAAATTCAGGTGCAGTGTAATTAACATTGACTTAAAAAGCCAGATCCCGCCATAATTGTCAGTAAGTTTTTATCAGTATATTAGAATTTGTGTATAGCTTTTAGTTCCCAAGGCATAAAAAGTAGTAAATCAAAAAATTACAATACTTTTATCTTAGGGAGAGCTTTATAGTTTATGATACCCATACATATATATTCATGTGACCCTGTCATCACCCTACAACATGAAAAGAACAGCTAATAATAAATGAATTTGAAAACAGAATGGCTTTTGACATCCATCACTCCAGTATAGTATCACATAATCTGACGTATTCTTCATTGTTTTTTTATATCTCCATCCTAAACCTGCACAAAATCAAAAAAGTTGACTTTCCCAAACAGAAAAGGAACTGAATATCCATTTTGCACGTTATGAGATTTTCATGAGTAAGCACAATGCTTGAAACACTACAAATTCTCAAAAGATATTTTAATAAATGAATGAATTGTGATATAGCACCATCACACGGCTAAAAAACTGAGTTTCAGAAAAGTTGTGACTTGCTTAAAATTGATGAGTTGGCTGATTCAACAAATATTTGTTAAGCATCCATAAGCTGAATATAGGGTGCGGCAAAAGTAGATTTACAGTTGTGAGTACTTGAAACAGATTTTACTATTGTGGTGTTATTTGCTAATTATTGTATTATTTTCCATCTGAACAACTATAAACCTACTTTGGCCCCACCCTGTATGTACTGAGTTAGGTCTCAACTGACAGAGGAATAAATAAAACACCCAAGATCACTTCCTCATAAGTAAGGTAAGCACAAAAGGACAAATATTGTATGATTCTACTTCTATGAATTATTTAGAAGAAGCAAATTCATAGAGATCGCAAGTAGATTAGAGGTTACTAAGGGCTGGGGGAAGGGGAAGTGAAAGAGTTATTAATGCTTATAGCTTCTATTTGGGATGATTTAAAATTTTTGGAAAAAGTAGTGATGGTGGCACAGCATTGCGAATTAATGCCACTGAGTTATACACTTAAAAAAATGGCTAAAATGACAAATTTTATTAAAAAATAATTTAATATACCCAAAACCATTGAATCACATACTTGAAATAGGTGAATTGCATGGTCTCTATATATATAAAAGCCAGTGACTGGAATGAACAGAACGACCAAAACAACTGTTGTTATGATGCATACTGCAGCTGGCCAACAGGCCTGAGGTGGGCAGTGTTGGCTTGCCGGCTGCGATTGGCCAAATGGGGCAGGCTGGCTGGATTCCACCCATGCACAAATTCATACACCAGGCCTCTAGTATGATATTTCAGTAAAGCTATTTATTTGTTTTTAAAAAGTCCCTGTTTCATTAAGCTTATAATCTAATACAAAGAGATAGACAATAAGCAAAATAATTTTAGGCAGTGATAAGTGCTGTGATAGAAATTAACTAAATGATATAATAGTAAATAACTAAAGAGGGGTCTACTTTAGATAAAGTTTTCAAATAAAGTTTTCTTATTTGAAGAAGCGATAATTGAGCTAAAACACAGGGATGACAAGGAAACAGACATTCAATGAGCTAGAAATCAGTAAGTTCCTTATAGGTATGGAAACAGTTAATGCAAAGGCCCTGAGGTAGGAAAAACTTGATGTGTTTAAGTAAGCAGCTAATGTGATAGCACCATAGTAATTAAGAGGAGAGATAATTATGGAGCGTATCATATACACCTTAGAGATTATAGTAACAAGTTTGAATTTTATTCTAAATATGAAGGGAAGCCAATGAATAATTTCAGCAGGAAAGTGGTGTGATTTGACTTACTTTTTCAAAGAGCATTCTAGATGCTCTAATGGATCATAGAGGACTAGAATGGAAGCAAAGTCACCACCTAAGAGGCTATTTCAAATGACCAGATGAGGATGGATAGTTGCTTGGACTGGGATAGTAGGGATAGAGATGGAGAGAAGTGAACAGATTTAAAATATATTATGGCCGAGACCAGTTTGGCTCAATGGATAGAGCGTCGGCTTGGGGACTGAAGGGACACGGGTTTGATTCCGGTCAAGGGCATGTACGTTGGTTGCGGGCATATCCCCAGTAGGGGGTGTGCAAGAGACAGCTGATCGATGACTTTCTCTCATCGATGTTTCTAGCTTTCTATCTCTCTCCCTTCCTCTCTGTACAAAATCAATAAAATATATAAAATATATTATGGATGCTAAACATCTCTAATCTTAAGGGAAATGCAAATCAAAATGACATTTAGATATCATCTACACCTATTAGAATAGCTATTATAAAAAGACAAGAAATAACAAGTGCTGACGCAGATGGAAAGAAAAGGAACCCTTGTGCACTGTTGATGGGAGTGTATATTGGTGCAGCTACTATGGAAATTCCTCAAGAAATTAAAAATAGAACTACTATATGATCCAGCAATTCTACTTATGGGTATTTACCCAAAAGAAATGAAAACACTAACTTGAAAAGATATCCGCACTCCGCCCCATGTTTAATGCATCATTACTTACAATAATCAAGAGATGGAAACAACCCAGGTGCCCACCAGTAGATGAATGAATAAAGAAAATGAGACATATATAATATTCCACTGTATGTATATGACAGCCATAAAAATGAACGAAACCTTGCCATTTGCAACAACATAGATGGATCTTGAAGTCATTATGCTAAATGAAGTAAATCACACAAAGAAAGACAAATACTGTATGATCTCATTTATATGTGGAATCTTAAAACAAGAACTGACCACAGATAGAAAGAACATGTTCGATGATTTCCAGAGGCAGGAGGTGAAAGGGTGGCCAACTGGGTGAAGGTGGTCAAAAGGTACAAACTTTCAGGTCCATAATAAGTCCTAGGAATGTAATATATAGCATGGTGATAATGGTTAATAATACCTTACTGTATTTTTAAAGTTGGAAGAGAGTATATCTTAAAAGTTCTCATCACAAGAAAAAAATTGTAGCTATGTGTTGTGATGGATGTTAGACTTATTGTAGTGATTATTTTGTAATATATATGTACAATACATCAAATCATGTTGTACATCTAAAACTAACATAATGTTATATGTCAATTATATCTTAATATAAATTAGTAAAATTACATTATGGGAGATGAGCTAATGGGTTGAATTGAGAGAAGAGAAAAAAGGAGTAATCAAAAATGACTCAGCTTTTGTGCATGAGCTGAGGGTGTGTCCCTTAGCCCAGAGGGTGAAAATGGAGTGAAGGCCAGGTGTTGTGGAGTGTTTTTTTGTGTGTGTGTTTTTTTTTAATCTGTTTATTTTGTGGGATGTGGAGTTGTTGGTTTGTGTGTGTTTTTGAAGTGGGAAGTATCAGTTCATGTTTATATGCTTACTGGAGGCCCGGTGCATGAATCCATGCACCAGTGGGGTCCCTTGGCCTGGCCTGCAGGATCAGGCTGAAACTGGCTCTCCGACATCCCCTGAAGGGTTCCGGATTGTGAGAGGGTACAGGCCAGGCTGAGGGACCCCACTAGAGCACATTCAGGGCCGGGGAGGACGTAAGAGGTTGGCCAGCCGGGGAGGGACCATAGGAGGGCTCCAGGGTATGTTCAGCCCATCTCACTCAGTCCCAATCAGCTGGACCCCAGCAGCAAGCTAACCTACCATTTGGAGCATCTGCACCCAGATGGTCAGTGCATGTCATAGCAACTGGTTGTCGGGTCAACTATCTGCACCCTGGTGGTCAGTACATGTCAAGCAAGCAGTTGAGCGGCCTTAGCATATCATTAACATACAATACTTTGGTTGAACAGTCAACTGGTCAGCTGGACATTTAGCATATTAGGCTTTTATTATATAAGATTATATAAGATATTATTCTTTTATTAGATAGGACTAGAGGCTCAGTGCACGAAATTTGTGCACAGAGAGGTATGCCCTCAGCCCAGCCTACATCCTCTCTAATCTGGGACTCCTCGAGGGCAGTCAGATATCCTACCAGGATCGAACCTAAATGGGCAGTCGGATATCCCTCTCACAATCCAGGACATCTGGCTCCCAACTCTCACAATCCAGAACATCTCGCCTTCCTGACAATCAACAAACTGTTCAGACTTAGGTAGATGATAAAATTTAATATATTTTTAAATATATATTTTTATTGATTTCAGAGAGAAAGGGATAGGGAGAGATTGAAACATCAATGATGAGAGAATCATTGATTGGCTGGCTGCCTCTTGCATACTTCTTACTGGGGACTGAGCCCACAATCTGAACGTGTGCCCTTGACTGGAATCAAATCTGGGGCCCTTCAGTCTGCAGGCTGAGACTCTATCCACTCAGCCAAACTGGCTAGGGATAAAACTTAAGATTTTTAATGAAAATTTGTATTTCGGAAAACTTGCGTTTGCCCCATGAGATTGACAGCTTCTCATTCCTTAAATATGTTTTTGATGAGGTTGGTAGTGATTTTTAATAACTGTGATTTTTAAATATTTCATAATGAATGTGTCAACATTTAAAATCTTTATAATTCAGAGAGCCAATATTTTCCAAGTGACCACTGTATGATGCTATGAAATCATGTACAGGTAAAGAGCTCTTCAAAGTGCTAAAAATGATGTAAAGTGCTAAATCTGATGTTTTCAGATTGACCTTGTTTCTAACCTGTAAGAACATACTGTTTGATGAGTTTGGAGTATCAGAGCAGAATAGCCACAATTATCTGAAAAGGCTATAAAGTACTCCTTTCTTTTCTAACTACATATTTATATGAGGCGGGATTTTCTTATGAAACAACATATGGTAACAAAATGAATGCAGATGAATACATAAGAATCCAGCTGTCTTCTGTTAAGGCAGACATTGGGAAAGGGACTACAAAAATATAAAACAAATGTCCCTCATCTCTCTAAGTTCCTTTCTGGAAAATCTGCCCATTTTTTATTAAAAATACTTATATTAGCAAGTAATAGATTCCTATTGTTATATTAAAATGAATTAATAAATATTTTAAATTTTTCTGAATTTTAACTTCTAATATATTATATTATGAACCACATAAACAAAAGCTCTTTTGGGTCCTCAATAATTTTAAGAGCATAAAGGGATGTTGAGACCAAAAGATTTGAGAATCACTATCTAGAGAATGGTCATCTAGATTTCCTATGAAACACTTCAGTTGCTCAAGTTAGATAAATCAAGACACATATGCCAGTTCCTCAAATGTGGAAACATTGGATAAGAGACTTACCAGTTTGAATTCAGGTAATATTATGCAGTACAAGTCATCAGGACATCAGTGAATTCTTACCTGTTGCTTGAAAGCTCAGGGACTTAAGAGCAATGCTTTGTGGATACAGTTTACAAATACTAATGATTTACATTTGTATCCTATCCTAAAAGCCTAATACACAAATCAACGGAATGGCAGAATGACTGGTGGAACTACCAGTTGCTATGACATTAACTGACAACCAGGGGGCAGATGCTCAATGCAGGAGCTGCCTGCAGCCCGCAGGCCCCAGGCCAACCAAGGTGGGTGTTTGCAGAAGGAGGCGACCTGTGGGGACGGTGGGGGGCAGGGCGGGCCGGTGAGCAGACCTGGGCCACTTCCCCCTCCTCCCCTTATAGCCCCACTGGTCGCCTCCAAGGCAGGTGCCAGCAGGGGCTACCCAATTGCCCTGCTGGTTGCCCCACAGATCAGCCCTGATCGCCTACCAGGCCTAAGGACCCTACCTGTGCACAAATGTCATGCACCCGGCCTCTAGTTGAATATAATAGCTTTTGGTTTATTTTTAGTTCTGTGTCTCATTTCATACTCCGTAAAGTATGATAACCAAGTCTGTCTTTAGAGAGAAAAACTGAGCTGCTTCTATGCTTACTGCTGCTATGACAAGCTATTATGGCAAATAGAATTCAAGAAAAATCTTTTGAGGTCAAATCCAGCTATAACCCACTGATATTGTTTTCTTCCTTTTTCTCTTCTCTTCTGCCTTCCTTCCTCCCCTCTTTCCTTTCTTTCTTCCTCCAATTTAGATCTTATTACAATCCTATGAGTGGTTAGGGCACAGATAGTAATTTGCCTTTTACAGATGAGATCCTGAGATCATGAGTTAAGTAGAATAACTAAGATTAGAATCCTGGGGACTTCATGGCCTTTCTTCCTTTTCCTCTGTTACCTCTTTCCCAGTAAATTATTTTAAAACTTCATAGAAAGTAAAAATAGTTTCAGTTTCCAAAAAAACTGTTGGAAACCTCTGTTCTGCCAGGGACATGGTCTTTCTCTAAAAGTTGACTACTCACGGGGCTCTCAGTGCACAGCTATTTAGAAGGGATCGATGCCAGCTTACACCCAGCAGCTTGAATTCATGTGTATTTCTTCAGCATACAGTCCAGTGTAGATGACACATGAGGAGAAAATGCATTTTATGTCTTACTTCTTCTTGGCATCAAGAATAAAAATGCCAATGATGTTTTAATAGTCAAAATGCCCCCAACATTTTCCAGCAGTGTAGAAACTATTTTTAAGTCCTATATCTATATATTTTTAAAAAAAACACTTTAGTGATATATAATTCACATACCATACAATTCACCCATTTGAAATGTACAATTCAGTTAGTTTTGAGTATATTCATCTAGTTGTACAACTATCACCACAGTCAATTTTAGAAGATTTTCATGACCCCGAAAAGAAGCCCTATACCCCTTAGCAGTCACTCACCATTCTCCCAAGACCTCTATCCCTAGGTAACTGTCATTCTGCTTTCTATTTGTATATATTTGCTTATTTTGAACATTTCATATGAATGGAACCATAAAATATTGGCTTCTTTCACTCACCAGAGTTCAAGGTTCATCCATGTTTTAGCATGTATCAGTCACTTATTTTTATTGCCAAATCATCTGGGCAATTTGAAGTTATGTATGGCTATACCACATTTTATTCATTTACTTCCCAGTTGATAGACATCATCTGTGTTGTTTACACTTTAGCCTAATATGAATAATATTGCTATGAACATTAATGTACCAATTTTTATGGGCACATTTGTTTGTATTACTCTTAGGGATATACCTAAGAGTGGAATTGCTGAGCCATGTGATAACTACTAGAGGCCCAGTGCATGAAATTCATGCACGGGTAGGGTCCCTAGCAACTGCCAGCTGCTGGCCAGGGCCTCCCTTCCCCTGGCTGGTCGGACTCCTGGTAGAGGGGACAATTTGCATATTAGGCTTTTATTATATAGGGTGTTTAATATTTAGAGGATTTGCCAGACTCTTTCCTAAAACAGCTGCGTCATTTTACATTTCCACCAGCAATGTATGTTTCAATTTCTCTATGTCCTTGCCAACACTTGTTATTTTCTGTCTTTTTTATTATAGCCATCCTACTGAATGCAAAGTGGTATCTCATTGTGGTTTTGATTTGAACTTCCCTAAGGACTGATGATGTTGAGCTTCTTTTTTATGTGCTTATTGGACATTTGTATATGTTCTTTGGAGTAATGTCTATTCAGAACCTTTGCCCACTTTTTAATTGGATCATTCATCTTTATTGTTGAGTTGTAAGAAATCTTTATATAACCTAGACATAGATCCCTTCTCAGATGTATGATTCACAAATATTTTCTTCTATTCCACAGGTTGTCTTTTTCATTTCCTTGATAGTGTTCATTGAAACACAAGGGTTTTTCGTTTTGACGAAGCCCAATTTTACCAATTTTTTTCTTTTCTTGTTATGCTTTTGGTGTCATAACTAAGAAAGCTTAGCCTAAACACTTTTAGGGTTTCTTCTGTGTTTTAGCTTATATGTTTAGATCTGTGATCCATTTTGAATTAAATTTTTTTGGCATAGTGTAAGGAAGGAGTCCAACTTCATTCTTTTGCATGAAAATGTACAGTTGTCCCAGAAAAAAAAAATGGTTGAAAAAGCTGTTTTTTGCCCATTGAATTATCTTGGCACTCTTGTAGAAAGTTATTTAATTATAAAATGAGGATTTATTTCTAAACCCTATTCTTATGCTAGTACCACCCTGTATCTTTTTTATTTAAAAAATACTTTCCAGAAACAATAATAACATATGTCAATTGTAGAAAATTTTAAAAATACAAAAGAAGGTAGAACAGAATTTTTTAAATAGTCTATAATCTCACCATTCACATGTACCATCATTGGCCCCAATACCACACAACTACCAGTTTTTATACTTGGACCTCAATGTGGTCTGTGTGAACTGCCTGGGCATGTTTTGAGTATTTGATACATATTTAGTGAAAGGAAGAATAGTGAGTGAGTTAGCCAGGAGATTATTCTTTTCTCCTTAAGGTTGATGGTTAATTAAGCTATTTTTATTTAGATATGTGTGTATTTAAATATTTCTTTAAATATATATTGACTTATGTCTAAGGCTTTAACTGAGGTAGAAAATTAATATATATAGTTGTTTCCAAAAGTTCCATTCTGTATTTTAAGGAATAACATTACCTTCTTGTAGTTGCAAGTAATTTATGTTTATTATTAAATTTTTTAAGAACAATGTCAGCTACTAACCAGTTTCTTAGACATTTTTAATGACATATTAGCTGTGACCACTGTACTCTTCAAATGTTGAAAGCAATAAATTGACAAGATAAAACAATTTTTTATACCTCATTTGGATATTTCCCCCCATTTTAAATTGAAAATAGAAATCCAATGCCAAAAGTATCTTCCCAAGTGAAAAATAAAACAGTTGTAACTTACATTTACATAGCTTATTTTAGGGTCAATGATCTTGCCCATATCCTTTTATCCTTTAGTCTTTCTATTATTATCTGCATTTTACATTTAGATAAACTAAATCTCTAAAGAGTGAGCAAGGAAATTCAGGGCCTAATCTTCTGACTGTTAAGTTCAGGGGCCCATACTTGCTGGTTTCCTTTTATCAGACAGAAAGAAACATATTAAACAATAGTTTTCCCTTTTATCTGTGGCTATCTTAGAGCTAAATATAAATTTGGCATCTGATTTGGTTTAGAATATTTGATAACTTCTATCTTTTCATTTACCCTATTTGTTTTAAAAAATTCACTTCAGCCTTTTTACTTTGCACATTTTAATATTTTAACCTGGCATATAATTTTCTTCAACTAAAGAAATAAACTGTTTATTCGGTAATGATGTTATCCTTTTCCAAAGCACCACGTGGGGCATTTTTTTGCTGGGAGAAAATTATTTAAAGAATGCACCTCAACTGAAACAAAATACACAGTGCTTAGTTTAGAGAAGGTCAACTATAAATTTGACTATATTTTTATGGTTAAGCTCATGAAATGAATTATGAAAAGTAATATATATGAAAAGTGAATTTGGTTTCATTTTAGTTGGCATCAAAGTGACTATCATAGCTTAGGTTTAATCTACTTAAGGGCATAAAGTTCAAAAAGTGTTACATGTAAATGTTGGTTCCTATTAGAGAAAAACAATTAAAGATGTGCAGACTTGAGTTGCCAGGGGAAATAAAATTAGTACCCTAGTTAATGTAAATTTATCAAGTAAAAGCCAAAATCCTGGAATAAAATGAGCTAGAATAAATTCAGCATAACTGAGTGTTTAAGAATAAGTGCTATGGGTTTATGTTAGACTACAAGGGTTATATTCTATCATTTTAGCGGTGTGATTTTGGGTAAGTTACTTAATCTCTCTGTACCTCAGTGTCCTCATCTGTAAAATGAGGATAATAATAATAATACTTATTATATGTGTAATTCTTATCTCTATGAGGATTAAGTAACATATGTAAAGCACTTAGAATAGTGCCTGGAACACAGTCTGTGCTAAGTGTTTCCTAAATAAATGAAATGCAAAGTGCAGTATAGTCATCGTTATAAAGAAATACCATATTCCACCCTGGCCGGGTGGCTCTGTACAGTGTAGCGTTGTCCCATACAACAAAAGGTTGTGAGTTTGGTTCCTGGTCAGGGCACATATCTAGGTTGTAGGTTTGAGCCCCAGTCGGGGAGCATACAGGAGCCAACCAATCAATGTTTCTCTTTCACATCAATGTTTATCTCTCTCTCTCCATCCCTCTCTCTTTAAAACAAATTTAAAATAAACCAAAACCAAATCCTCAAGTGAGAAGGAAAGAAATGAAGGAAGGAAGGAAGGAAGGAAGGAAGGAAGGAAGGAAGGAAGACCATATTCCACAAATACAGAATGAGGTGAAGATGTGCAGAAGTAGATTACAACTTAAATGTAAGTTAGGAATAAGTAAAGAAGGGGAGAAAGTTTCCTTTTTAGCTGTATCAGTGAAAGTACGTGTATAGGAAGGAAACTATTCAGACACCTAAATCACTACCAGTGAGCCTTTTGTTTCTAGTTAAGGTAATATTTCTTTCCTTTTTTTTTTTTTTTTTTTCAAAATAAGAATAACTTTTTTACCATATAAATGATCCAATTGCAGTATAAATTTGATTTAAATGTATTAATGAAAAAAATTAAAACCTCTAGGGTTTCCATTACTCAGAGATAACCACTGTAATGTTTTGGTTAACATCTTTCTAAATACAGTAGGACCTCGGGTTACCTTGGAGATCCTTTCCTACAGCGCGAGTCTGACGTAACCTGAGGACTGCCTGTACCTATACAAATATATATATATAAATATATATATGTATGTGTGTATATATATATATATATATATGACGTAACCTGAGGACTGCCTGTACCTATACAAATATATATATATATATAAAACGTATATAAGTTCAATAGATAAAATTTTATATAAATGTTTACATACTATGCTACCTTTTTTATTTAACTATATTGTGAAGTTTCATTTTTTTTTTATTATAGTTATATAAAATTTTGTTGTTTGCATTGCATTCTGTTCTGTGGGTGCACTGTTATTAATAGTTTCCTTGTTGTGGACATGTAGATTGTTTCCAAGATCTTTCTATTAATGAACAACATTGTAATGATAGGCATTCTTCTACTTAGATATTTCTACATGTTTTCAGTTATTTCCTTAAGATAAATATCTAATTGCTGGGTCAAAAAACATATACATTTTAAAGTTTGACACTGTTTCTCTACCCTTTTGCCAATATTGTGTTAATAACCTTTTATTTGGTGTTTGTTTTTCTTTTGTGTGTGTGTTGCTAACCTTTTCTATAGGAGAGGAGAAACCTAACATCTCCACGTTTTTATTTATAGCTCTTTGATTTTTAGTGAAACAGTTCATATATTTATTTGCACGTTCTTTTACTAGTATGAATAACCAATACACTTTTGTACCTTTTACAAAAATAAGTTGACTATAGAATCCACAAAATGATGTAAGATCTAAGGAAATAATGCATACGTTTTGCAACTAAGCGTGAACAATTTGCTTAAGTGGTGGTCTGGTGTCAGGCTTTATTTCTCTGTTTTCGTCTCTTTTCTTCCCCCATCCTCTCCAGGATGGTCAGCTCCCTTGCTGCGTCAAAGCAGCCATGGCAGTACAGCAAAGGCTGGAGTGAAGGCAGCTTTTGGAAGAAGTCTCTAAACTCCCATCTCCCACTGCCTGGCTCGCTTATTCACTCTTTCCCTCTGCGTGGCCAACTGTTCATTTGCTATAAAATGTTTCTTTTCTTTCATCTAACTCCTGTGACTGGTATGACTTCCTCTTTACTCTCCTGGCGTTTCTTTTCCTCCTGATTGATCGCCGTCTGTATGTCAGGTGCTGGGCTGGGCACTGGGAGACAAGGATGAATAGGAATTGGTTCCTAACCTTGGTAGCTGACCTTCATCCACGGTGGCATTGCAGCGTAGGGTGAGCTAACAATCAGGTATGTGAAAACGTCTTTGGGAAGTATTCCTAAAGGAAGCGTGCAGGCTGGGCCTCCAGAGCATCATGGTTTGCTCCCGGGGAGGGGAAGGCACAGAATCCATGGCAGAAGTACCAGTGGGAGCAGAGCTCAGAGGTGACTTACACACTGGGATCAGTCAGGGTCTCTCCCCAAGGCCTCTTGATGACATGACTTATTTATGTTTCTGGGCAATAAAATCCTACTCTCACTGTCACCTCATCTGCATTTATAGGCTATGACATATTACTCTTTTCTGAGACATTTCATTTTTAATCAAGTGGAATATTGCATTCCTAGATCAGGTCCCCCAGAGTTCTTTGATTAGCTATTAGTAAACTGATATTTTCAACTCATATGGCATACAGTGAGGCCATTTTAGGACTGCATAAAAAAAAATACAATGTTAATGTATTCAAGGTATTAATACAAAAATTACAAATCTCTTATTCTATTCATCCTTATAAAAATAAAAACTGTGTCAGGCTTTGAGTCACCTAAATTAAGCATGGTAGACTGGGCTTTGAGTATCAAACTTTTATTTCTTTTTCCTTACATATTACATAGTTACACAGATAATAATAATGCTTATAGCCTAGCATTGGGCAGGTCCCGGGTCACTTTTCCTTATAATCTCCCATAACCGTATGAGGTATAGAATTACTGCTGTCGTCTTGCTAATATGGAAACTAAGCTTTCAAGAAGTTAAGTGTGCCGAAACTGGTTTGGCTCAGTGGACAGAGTGTCAGCTTGGGGACTGAGGGGTCCCGGGTTCGGTTCCGGTCAAGGGCATGTACCTCGGTTGTGGGCATATCCCCAGTAGGGGGTGTGCAAGAGGCAGCTGATCGATGACTCTCTCTCATCGATGTTTCTAACTCTCTATCTCTCTTCCTTCCTCTCTGTACAAAAATCAATAAAATATATTTAAAAAAGAAAAAAAAGAAAAAGAAAAAAAGAAGAAGTTAAGTGCACCCTCTTAAGGTCACACAGACCTTAAATAGTAGAGC
Organism: Pipistrellus hanaki; assembly: GCF_964339955.1. Lineage (NCBI taxonomy): Eukaryota > Metazoa > Chordata > Mammalia > Chiroptera > Vespertilionidae > Pipistrellus > Pipistrellus hanaki. The sequence continues at coordinate 41,018,956 of NC_140511.1, read as the reverse complement.
CAAAACTTGGGCCTAGTGCTCTAATTCAAAACTCAGGGTCTCTAGTTTTTAGTAGAGGATAGCACAGTTGGTTTGAAATTCTAGATTTTGTAACTTTTCATGATACTGTATCTTACTAACTCGTCCTTTTTAGAAAGAGAGAAAAGACAGTCCTTCTCTCTAACCAGCCCACAGTTATTTGGATAGACTCAAACTGTAGTTCCATATTTATAGTACTTTGTAGATACTTGTATAGGTGTCAGTTTAAAAGATGTATGGATTATAAACTCAGATGAGCATTTTACATTTAAATAACTTGGGTAGATACAATGGAAGGAATGAAATTTTGTCATCCATGGACTTCCAAAAATGTTTAATGGAGAAAAAGTAAAACCAACAAACATGAATGACATCAACAATTAGACATTTTGGTGTTCCATTCCATCTCTTTTAACTTGCCTGTTGATATGTTGGGTAAGTGGTTTCTTGCTCCTGGGCCCAGTCTTTTTCATCTAAAGAATGAGGAGGCTGAGCTTCATATATCTTGAGGTCCATATCAGTCCTAATAGACTTCAAACCTGTGCTTCTTAACTTTACCACTCATGTTTCAGTCTGTTTCTTTTTTTTTTTTTTTTTAATCATGACCTTCAAGTATTTTTGCTTGCTACAACATCAAAAAGATTTTAAGATTCTCTAAGATACTACTTGCAAACAGTATGCTATGTCAGTGATTTGATTGCTAGAAAATAAGCAGAGATTTATAGAGTACCATACTAGGTAAATAAGGAGTCTATATGAGTCCAATGCATATGGACTAGTATGAAATAACAACAGCACACATTTATGTACTCCTTTACAGGTGGGGCTTTCACACAAAAAGCTCAAAAGTGATTCCCACAATTTCTCCTCTGAGGTAAATTTCTTAAGAATTTTCACCTTCAATTTAGTAATTCTTAGGAACTCTATCAGAAGGAAACGATTCTAACTTTCTGAAAACAGTTAAAAGAGCTTTATCGTAACTGCAAATAGCTATTATCCAGGGGGAAGTTAAATAAACTAAGGAGCATCTACAGCTATTAAAACGTTTATGAAGTTAGGTAATAACATAGAAACACATCTGTTATTGTGGAGAAAGGAGGCTTTGGAGTTGAATACAAAGTATGATTGCAGTTATTAAAATAAAAATGTCAAAGGCACCAAACAAACATTTACTATTTATTAGGGGGAGAAATACTACCCAGATATATATATATATCAAAATTGTGATTATATGTTCATGTTGTAGGATTTTTAGGTAGTCTTTCTACTTTTATTTCTGAATGAGTGCATATGCTTTTCTAATAAAATATATGTATGCATATAAACTAATTGTTTTTTCAAATAAAGATGAGTTCTAGTGAGGTTTCTTAACATTCTCAAAATGGTACAAATGCTTCATGGTGAACTTGGGACTAGAACCCATGTTTATTAATCACTGGCTTGGCCTGTGGAGATCAGGCCAAAACCAGCTCTCTGACATCCCCCAAGGGGTCCCGGATTGTGAGAGGGCACAGGCCAGGCCAAGGGACCCCACCAGTGCACGATCAGGTTGAGACCATGGGAGGGCTCCAGGGCGAATTCAGTTCATCTCGCCCAGTCCCAATCAGTTGGACTCCAGCAGCAAGCTAACCTACTGGTCAGAGCTTCTGTCCCCTGGTAGTCAGTGTACCGTATAGTGACTGTTTGAACGGTCAAACAAATTGTTAGGAGCACAGGCACAAATGAACGTGAGTTTAATTCCTGGTTCAATGTTGCCACTTGATAACTGTAACTTTGTACAAGAAATTTCTCCCTGGGCCTTACTGCTCTTACTTATATAATGGGGCTCACAAATCTTATTGTACAACATAATGTTCTTGTAGACTTTTTCTAAACTACACTTACCATTTCTATCTTTGTCCCCCTTGTGTTCACATTTATAGATAACTAGAGGCCTGGTGCACAAATTTTGTGCACTCAGGGCCATCCCTCAGCCTGACCTGCACCATCTCGCAGTCCAGGAGCCCTTAGGGGAGTGAGCCCCGAGGGAGTGAGCCTAAGCCGGCTGTTGGACATCCTTAGCACTGGTGCGGAGGCGGGTGAGGCTCCTGCCACCGCTGCTGTACTTGCCAGCTATGAGCCCATCCTCTGGTTGAGCGGCGCTCCCCCTGTGGGAACACACTGACCACCGGAGGGCAGCTCCTGCATTGAACGTCTGCCCCCTGATGGTCTGTGTACATCATAGCGACCAGTCATTCCACTGTTTGGTTGTTTTGCACAATAGCCTTTTATTATATAGGATAGTTGTTTCTAGACTGCCTTACAGGCAGCTTAATGTGTTATAAAGAGCTCTAAATTGTGTTCTAGCTTCAGAGTTGCCTCTGACTCTTTGGTTCTCTAACTCAGTGTTGCCTCTTGCTCACGGTGACATTATGCAAGTCTCTTAATCTTTCTAAACCCTAGATCCTTTCCAGCAGTAATCAATGATTCCTTCCCATCTTGTTAAGCACATAAATGATTTAAAGAATGATAAATTGTTCACTCTTACAGTAGAGGTGATAGAAGTGTAAATTGATAAAAATCATTTTAGAAAACAGTTTGGCACTATCCAGTGGACTTAAAGATATGCATGTGAAAATGTTTATGGCAACATTATTCATAATAGTGAAAGATTAGAAACAGCTTAAAATCTGTCAGCAATATGTTTATCATTAATCATGATAAGTAACCCATGATTATGTAATGGAATACTGTGCAGCCATGAAATCATAGCTATATGCAATAATAAGGACAAATTTCATAAACATAATAATGTTGAATAAAAGAAGCATAACAAAGGAGGATCTCCACAAAGTTCTTCTATTGTGTATAGTCCAAAATGGGCAAGATTAAACTATATTTTAGGAATGAGATTTAAACAGAAAACAAGGATGGTGGCTACATTTAGGAGAGAGAATGGATTACAGTGAGAAAGGGGGCTCATAGGGAGCTCTTGGGGTACCAGGAGCATTCTGTTTTTTTACTGAGTGGTGGTTACACAGGGGTTTGCTTTGTAACGATAATGCATATATGTTTTAAGTATTTTCCTATATGTATGCTATATCTTGACATTACAAGTTAGAGGAGAGCCTGGCTGGTGTGGCTTAGTGATTGAGCATCAACCTATGAACTAGGACAGGGGTCTTCAAACTACGGCCCGCGGGCCACATGCGGTCCGCAGAGGAGTCTGATCCGGCCCGCCAGGTTTTTTGGGCAATGAGCGCAGCCGAGGTGTTACAGTAGGAATTAGTAGTTCATATAGTCCGGCCCTCCAGCTCTCTGAGGGACCGTGATCTGGCCCCCACTTTAAAAAGTTTGAGGACCCCTGAACTAGGAGATCACAGTTCAATTCCTGATCAGAGTACATGCCCGGGTTGTGGGCTCAATCCCCACTGTGGGGCATGCAGGAAGGTGCCAATCAATGATTCTCTCTCATCATTGATATTGCTCTCTCTCCCTCTCTCCCTTCCTCTCTGAAATCAATAAAAATAAAAATTATAGAACAATTTTTTTTAAAAAGTATGAGTGACACTATTTCATTGAATTCTTATAGTTTCTGAGAAATATTTGTCATTACTAAGGACTTGGTATTTCATTGTTATATACCAGAAGAAAGGGAATTTCAAACTAGAGAACTTGGGAGTTCATTTATCTAAGCTTCACAAATAATGAATGTCTGCTTGTATTGATTATTTACATGCAGAACCACTTTTTATTCTTTATCCTTAATCTTCACAATAACCCTCTCAGGTTTTTATTCTTGTCCTTATTTGCAAAATGAGTCTTAAGGGAATTAAATAACTCCTTGGTAGAGGAGGAATTTTAAATAAGTCACTTAAATAAATCTGTATGGAGTATTTTTTAAATATTTTTTGAAAACAAATTTTGGGACCATTTTAAGTACATGTAATATAAAAATAAGCTATGAATAAATGAAAGGACTGATAGATATATTTCCTGAAAGCATGTCTAAAAGAATAAACTATTTCTCAAATGTCTAGAAGTGAGTGTGTGGGTATTTGGGCATTTACCACTTGCAGGTCAAGCCCTTACACTGAGTGTTGAAATTGAACCTAATTAGAAGAGAAATGATGTCTATGTTTTTGACACACTAATTGTGGTAGTCACTTTATCCAAAGTCTGAGAAACTCTGATCCCTAAACTAACCTAGAAAAGGAAACTACTTTGTATAGACAAGCCCACAGACAAGGTTTTTTAGATTTAGTTTGTAATGTCACTTAGGATTCTTCTTAAAGGCTTGTGAACTTTCACCTCCTTTTAATAAGCCTTCATAATGATGCTGTCCCCTGAGAATGAAATCATCTTAGCAGAATGCAGCCTGTGTCTTAAACTCTGATAAGCATCACTTCATGGTATTTAGGAGATTAAAAGAGACTTAAAACGCGTAAATGTTACGTTTGGGTTATTATAGCCAAGGAAGCCTGTGGCCCAGCTATCAAAACAGCTTAGCTTCAGCAAGTTCCAAGCAGTGGGCTTAGCCAAATTGGTTAGCCCTGCTTAAGGACTGACTGCGCTGTCCTTTGAGTTGACCTTTAACTTGTGATATAAAACATAATTGTTTCATCTCTGAGGCACATTTATGTGTCCCTTTGCCCCAGCACTAATTCATCATTTGCTTTATAGTAATTCCATTCAGACATCACCATCAAGCCCCGTTAAAGGCTTCTAACAGATGTGAGTAGATATAGTTCCTAATCAGTGACATTAGTTTATATCTCCTTATTAAGATACCCATTAAATTCATACTTGAGAGAGATAACATGAACACTAATGCACTTTACTTCTTCCATCAGGGCTTTTTATTTATTTCTATAAAGGAGTTATTAATATCTGAATTTAAAAGTCCAAGAGAATACAAAGCTCTTAGCAGGGGTCTAAGATCTTTCATTCTGGTAAGACATGAAAGATGTGAAAAGCAAAGACATTCATTATTATGCTGTCATTTTATTCTCTTTTTCTCCCTAAACTATGGCCATTAAAATATACATAATATAATTTATTTTAAAAGTTAATTAATATCTTACTTTTATATAATCTCCTTTTCTAAACAAAATACATCATCCTAGTTCCCTGTACATTATAAATTATCTTGGTTTTCTAATTTTAATCTGAAACTCAGAATATATACAGAGTGTGTGTACCTTTAGAATATACCAGCCAAAAAGTATTCATTGAATATACTAACCTAACCTCTCGGGGATAAGGGAATATAAAAGAAGTTGCTTCATATGACAAATAGTTCACAAATGTATAACATCTAATTATTCTGATGAATTCCCCACCATATCACCTTAACCAGAATATTCAGTAAATATCTCTCAATTTCATTCATTATCATATCCACGTGAGACACTTGGCAGAGTTGCTAATGTGACTTTCCATTTGAGGAATCCATAAATTACTGCCCACAGGGGTTATGACAACAGCCTGGCAGCATGGTCCCCTTTTGTTTTGCTTTGGCTTTTTGCTATTATTGCTTTTGCAATAATAAAAAGTACATGTTTCATAAAATTAAAGCCTCTCAAGAGTCAGTTCATATAAAGTGGTACTTAACCAAAGTCATAAGTCACTTAATATGAAGTTAATGATACCAGGAAGTGGTAGTTTTGCAAATCTGCCAGCATACACACTTCTGTCAATCTCACTATCAACATCCTTACTTTCCACCTTTGGTCCTCACTCTTAGCGTGTTATCCCAGGTGCAAAGAGAAGGTTAGGCAGTGGCACCTTTTTAATGTGTTCCTTGTATCCTACATTTACTGTAAGTAAATGCAATGATTTAGACTCATTAGAGTTAATTCTTTATTAACATTCTCTTCCCCCCAATGATCCATTATTAGTACCCACATTGACTAGCCATATTAGTTTGGATTCAATAAGAAGCAGACTTCAAGAGGAGAGGAGATGTACAAGAGATTTGTTGGAGGAGGGAGCAGGAGGTGTGAAGAGCCTTCAGATTGTAATGCATGCACACTGTATGATAGTTGTAGGAGAGAGGGGAGAGAGAAGGATGGGGTAGGAAAAGTCTTGGAGTGCCTAAGAAAGGTTCATCCAGGTTGATGGGAAGTCCTCAAGCCAAAGTTGCCCTTTGGCTGAGTCCCATGCCCGCCCCCCCCCCAACCCCCCTCCTCAAATGGGCCTGCCTTAGCACCACTGTTGTGCACTGTCCTTGGCTGGGAGCAGCCTGCAGGAAGGATGACATGAATGCAGTGAGGACCCAGAGGTGCAGAAGCTGAAACCATCAATCAGTTATACTTCCTGCTACAAGAGATCTAAGGGATGCATTGCATGGCTTCTATACGAGGCATGACTTTAAACGAGTTTAGCACCTCTCTGAACCTGAATTCAGAAGGGTAATACTGCCAACCCAGGGTTATTAGAAAGATTAAATAAAATGATATATGTAAAAACCTGGAGCAATAATAACACTTAATGAATGTTAGTTTCCTTGATGCCCCCACCACCACCACCACCAGCAGCAGCAGCATGTGATTATTTTCTGACTCTCCTTAGAAAATCCAGGTATAAGTTGGCTGAGGTTGTCTGTAGCAGTGCTGCTCAAAATGTGGTCCATAGGTCAGCAGGCTGTATGCAGTCTACACAGCTGCTTGCCGCCAGTCCACTGCAAGATGCGGAACTCATACCAATGTGAACCAGCTACATCAGTAACACTCTGCTTAGTTCACATGCAATTCTTTTTCTTACCAAAGACGTTCTCAAGGGAGGAGTGCATTGATCTGTGTCTGGCACAAGCTCCTTATTTGTTGCATACTGGTACTTTGAATAGCATTAGAGTTTGATCAAAAACAAAACAAAAAGAAATAGAAGATTCTTTTAAAAATTGAATTTTCTTTTTCACTGTATATGGACTCTATCGAATGTCTTTCTGCTTCTCTGCTACAGAAGAAACCACTCCAAGCAGGGCAGTGGCCCAACCTGTTACTTATATCAGTGGAAGTCCATGGTGCCTTTAGCATTTGTCAGCTTCAGGGTCTGTGATCCAAACTCAAAGCAGGCAGGTTTGTCATTGTCATCATCCCAGGTCCTTTACTGTGTGTCCTTTTCCCAATTTATTATTTGCATATTTTTATTGAGCTCCCACAACCTGTCAGATACCACTTGGCTGCTGGTGCCTGGTGCTATCAGCCTTCCTGAGCCCCACCAAAACCCACTTTCCCGCCGAAACCGGTTTGGCTCAGTGGATAGAGCATCGGCCTGTGGACCGAAAGGTCCCAGGTTCTATTCCGGTCAAGGGCATGTACATTGGTTGCGGGCACATCCTCAGTAGGGGGTGTACAGGAGGCAGCTGGTCAATGTTTCTCTCTCATCCATGTTTCTAGCTCTCTATCCTTCTCCCTTCCTCTCTGTAAAAAATCAATAAAATATATATTTTTAAAAACAACACTTTCCCTCTGCCCAGAATATTTGAAGTCCCACTCCCTCAGTAAGCAGATAGGAGACTGTCTCAGAGGAAATTAATCTCTTTTAAATAAGTGATACAAAGGTGACTTATCTCCTAGTTATGTATTTGTAATTTAAAATATGAGCTTAATGGGACTATATGACATATTTTTCAACTGTGAATGTCCCAGCTTAATACATGAGCTAGAATCTTTCTTTAGTTCCTTTCACCAGGCATGCCAGGAATTCTTGTCATCACACATCTGTAAAACTGCGAACTTCTGCCCTAACGTGGGTGTTGGATTTTCCCACCATTTTGCACTTTGTTTGATAAACTTTTCCCAAGGAATAACCTTGGGCAGGGAGAAACAAATCCAGGAAGCCAATCAGACCTGAGTCTTGTGTGTTTTAAGGATTTATATTGTTTTTAATTGTGAGTATCCTTTCCTATTTGAAACTAATTAGATGGAGATTTGATGTATATTTTCCTATGTATTCCCAGATCTGGCTGGCTTGTTAACATGATGTAGTAGACTAGGAATATCTAGCTTTGCTCTCATACTTTTAAAAACTAAAGTGCATGTTTCATAAAATTAAAGCATCCCAAGAGTCAGTTAATATAAAGTAATACTTTACCAAGGTCATAAGTGATTTAATATAAAGGATTATATTTTATCGTAACCATACCAGACTTAACAAAATCTAGGCAGACAAATTGCTAATGTAGAAATGATCTGAACTTATTTTTCCAAAAAATAAAAAATAAAACCCCCGAGATTGTATATATATATATATATGGCAGCAGGCATTATTTCATTGATCCCCAAGGTTGTGGATCTAGCAGCAGCTATTATAACATGCTTTGTTTTTATTATTGTACTGTTCAGTTAGCCATCCATATTCTAGCCATTTGTGTTTATAGCAAGAAATAGCATCCCAGTCCAATCTGCACAGCTAGTCATACCTTTTTATTGATGTAATTTGACTTATTTTGGTTCCTTTCCTAGTGTCTAACGTTTTGTGAAACCTTAACATAAATTATTGGCTTGTATAACCCACTGCATCACCCTCACTCAGAGATTTGCTGCCTATGCAGTTCCTTAATTTTCAAGTGTGAGAGATTTATTTTTCCTTAGTGAGTCCTCGTGTTTCTTCACGCATACATACAATGCACATACACATGTTTGTGAATGTGTGTGGGTACATAGAAATGCCAATGAGAGCCGAAACCGGTTTGGCTCAGTGGTAGAGCGTCGGTCTGCGGACTGAGGGGTCCTGGGTTCAATTCTGGTCAAGGGCATGTAAATTGGTTGCGGGCACATCCCCAGTAGGGGGTGTGCAGGAGGCAGCTGGTCGATGTTTCTCTCTCATCGACGTTTCTAGCTCTCTATCTCTCTCCCTTCCTCTCTGTAAAAAATCAATAAAATATATTTAAAAAAAAAAAAAAAGAAATGCCAATGAGCGTGGGGGGGGGGGGGGCGTTGAGGGGATATGGACACATGTAATACCTTAATCAATAAAAAATAAATTTAAAAAGCTGAGACCAGTTTGGCTCAGTGGATAGAGCGTCGGCCTGCGGACTGAAGGGTCCCGGGTTCGATTTCGGTCAGGGGCATGTACCTTGGTTGCAGGCACATCCCCAGTGGGGGGTGTGCAAGAGGCAGCTGGTCGATGTTTCTCTCTCATCAACGTTTCTAACTCTCTGTTCCTTTCAATTCCTCTCTGAGTAAAATCAATAAAATATATATTAAAAAATAAATAAATAAATTTTTAAAAATGAAAGACGGAAAAGTTGAGATCAAAAGATGGAGAAATAAATGAGGATCGGCAGGTTTTATTTCTTAAAAAAAAAAAATGCCAGTGAGAAAGTTAAACATATTCTTGGTTAATTCCTACATGAGATTCTGGAGAAATCTTTAAGCTTATAGATACTGGCTGATGTTTTCTTACACTGACCTGATGAGCAGCATAGTAGTAGTCTTAAACTTTTATCTAATTTTTCTTGGTTTTCCTATGAGTTCTGACTAATCAGGACTCTGTATACTTCATGTCCTCTGTGAATACTTATTAACTGCATGATTGACCAGTTGATATTCCATAAGCCAATGTAAATGACTAAGATACTATCACAAATGCTGTTCGCCAGGCATAGCACCCTGTAAGATAGATGGAATTATCCCCACTTTGCAAATGAGGACTTTGGAAGCTCAGAAAAATTGAACAGCTTGCCCAAAGTCATACAGTTTATAAATGAAGGGTCAAGATACTTTACCAAAAGATTTTTTACATTAAAGTTTATTGGGTGACATTGGTCAACATGAACACATAGGTTTCATGTGTGGATTTCTAAGTTACAAAATCTGTATATAGCACCATGTGTCCATCACCCAAAGCCAAGCGTTTTTCACGGAGGCCAAGACATGGAAACAACCAAAGTGTCCTGCAATAGAGGACTGGCTAAAGAAGAGGTGGTACGTATACACAATGGAATACTACTCAACCCTAAGAAAAGATGAAATAGCGTCATTTACAGCAACATAGATGGATCTTGAGAACATTATGCTAAGTGAAATAAGTCAGTCAAAAAAAGCTAAGAACCATACAATTTCACTCATATGTGGGATATAAAACTGGAACTTAGGAACACAAACAGCAGTGTGGTGGTTGCCATGGGTTGGGGGGGAGGGGGAGAGAAGGGAGTCCTAATATGAGGTGCCAAAAGATTTTTATGTACATTATTTTATTTGATGCTTACAACATTCCTTAAGGTAGCCAGAATAAATTCTTTCCTATTCCCGTTTTAGGACCGAGTAAAGAGGGTTAGTAACTTACCCAGGGTCACTACAATGAGACTGGTTCAGTCCAGGACTACCCTGTGAACCCTGATATTACTTGGTATTTGTAAAAATTTATAGGCCAGCAATAGCATTGGCCACACCATTATAATGTCCTTGTGGTTTTTCCATTGGCTGATTTTTGTTAAGATTCTTCATTGCCTCCAGGATAGAGTCTCTGCTCAAATTCTTGGCATTCAAGTAAGTACGCTTATAATGAGCAAAAACAAGGGGAGGGGAGAACCTTGCAAATCTCTTCATGTCAAACCCTGCCGAAAACCTTCATGATATTTTCCATAGGCTATCTTCCCACAACCCTCCCCCCTCAAGAAAAAGAAGAACTAGCATGGCAGAGGCTTCGCATGATCTATTTTCTTCCTCCCTTTTAGCCTCACCTCCTGCTGCCATTAGCCCCAAAACCCCTGCCACTGGCCCTTTAAGCCAGGAAAGCTGAACTACTTCACTGAGGTGAGGCCCACCTGCTTTTGCTTTTATGCTCCCTTTGCCTGAAACCATCCCTGCCATCGGTATCTAAACTCCTGTTTGTCCTCCCCTATCCAGCCAGGCCATCTTCTCTGTGAAGTCTGTCTTTACCCTCCTGAACAAAGTTATTATGCATCTTCTGTTCTCCCTGCTGAACTTTTTTTAAAAAACAAGCAATCAAATATGTCAATATTCTTATACTTCTGTTATTATTTGTTGTGTGTATATGTCCTAAGCATATAAGCTCTTTAAGGGCCAGAGGTAGAAGCTTACTCATTTCTTCATCCTAATACAGTGCCTAGCACATAAAATGGACTCAGAAAAGGTTTGTGCATGGAAGATAGAACAGTGACCTTCATACTTGGACTAAGGACAAGAATTCAACCCTGGAAGGAGTAGCCTGCCATTTGAAAGGAGGGGGGCGGGGGGATGTACATTTGTATCGGATGAAATTACTGTCTTCCCTCATAAATGTGCTTGGCTGTGCATGGGTCTGGGAAGATAATGCAGGGCTTTGAGAAGTGGACTGAGATTTTACACAGTAAGTGAGCATTTTCCCCAAGATATATGCCTTTGGTAATAAGATGTTATAAGATCTTGAGTGCCTTTTTTCTTCTAGTCAACAGAGAGCTGACAAATGATTTCAAAGTGTTAGTGCCATTTTCTAATAACTGACAATTATAATTATTCCAGATGCAGTAATAAATTACTGGCTTTGTGTGTATTTATAATGGCAGTTTAAAAGAGATTGTTACCAATTCAACAAAGATGCATGACAGGATGCCACTTGAAGATCCAAAAATGAGGGGAGGAAGAGATTGTGTCTTAAGATAACTTAATTCTAGAGCTCTGGCCCATTAAGACTATATGTTTATTTATTTACTCTCACTAGAGGATATTTTTCCATTTATTTTTAGGGAGAGTGGAAGGGAGGGAGAGAGTGAATGAGAGAGAAACATCGATATGAGAGAGACGTATCCATTGGTTGCCTTCCACACGTGCCCTGACCAGGGCACAGGATTGAACCTGCAACCCAGGTACATGTCTGTGATAAAGAATTGAACCCACAGCCCTTTGGTGCATGGGCTGATGTTCTAACCATCTAGCAACACCAGCCAAGACAACGTTTGTTGGTTTGCTTTTATTAAAATTATATATAGTTAGTTTTTAAAGAGTCAAATAGTTCCTTAAGGCTTATTGTGAAAAATAATATTCTTCTTGTTCTCCAAAGGCAAACATTTCAACAATTTAAACAGATTCTCTTAGTATTTGCCTCCAGATTACTAAATAACTTGATGATATTGCTGCCAATAGGGTGTGTTTTTTTCAATCCTCTCCCAAGGATATGTTTTTATTGCTTTTGAGAGAGAGAGAGAAACATTGATGTGACATTGAAACGTTGACCGGTTGTCTCCCTGACGCTCCCTGACCAGGCATAGAGCCTGCAGCCTAGGTGTGTGGCCTGACCAGAAACTGAACCTACTACCTTTTGGTGGATGAGATGATGCTGCAACCAGCTGAGCCACCTGTCTGGGATTGGGTTTTGTTTTAGGATTATCACCAATTCCTTCAGTAAAAGATGAGAATTTAGCTCCCTTTTACCACCTCTTTACTGCATTCATATTCCCTTTCTACCAATATATGTTATTGGTAACTTATATATAACCTAACAATATAGGTTAGCCTTTAAATTACTACATGTATGTATATCCCACTTAGATAAGCCGTGCGGTATACTATGATTGCTTTTTTCCTGCCTAATGGATTTTGTGTTCTTTGGAGTTTATGATTCTCTTATTTTTATACTTAGTTAGTTTTCAGTGTTTTTATAACTAGTTCTACCCAAACTCTTCCAGTTATGTAAATCTCTCAAGATGATCAGCTGTGTCAGAGATACATTCAGTTACACGTTAGGTGTCCAATTTCATCTTTCGAAGAAATCTGTCCTTGAACCTTCTGACCTGCTCCAATCTGTATGATCGCTCTCTGTGCTTTTATCATAATCCCAGGGACTCGCATCACATATGTTGAAATCAGTTTCCTGGATGGATCCCAGGTCTTCCTCTTTCTCAGTTTACTTTCTTATTGGAACACATCTTGTAGTTTCCTAGGAGAGAGTATATGGAGTAAATTTCAATGACTTTGTAAATCTGAAAATGTTTATATTTTTCTTTGGCTGAATATGGAATTTTAGGCTGGAAATAATTTTCTTTAAGAATTTTGTAAGTCATTGCTCAATTATGTTTTAGTGTTCAATGTAACTTTTGAGAAACCTAAAAATATTTGATGCCCACTTTTTATTTATTTGTTTATTTTGCTTGCTTTGTTTTGTTTTCTTTCTGGAAATCAGTAGGAGCTCCTTTTGTCCCCAGTATTTTTGAAATGTCAGACTAATGGTCATTTCTGTGGGTTTGTTTTTATCTATTGTGCTTGGTACTCAGTGGATCTTTTCAGTCTGAAAAGTAAGATAATAAAGTTCAGGGATTTTCCCCCCTGAATTATTTCATTGATTATTTCCTCTGATCTCTTTTTCTGGACTCTTATTGTGTAAATGTTTGATTTCCTGCACTTTCAAATGTTCTTATCTCTTCTCTTTTTTTTTTTTTCCTCTCTGTCTGTTTTGTTCTACCTCCCTTAACTTTGTCTCCTTGCCCTTTACTTTTTTTTATTTTTATATATTCCTTTCATATTTTAAATTTCTAAGAGCTCTTTTTCTCTGAATAGCATCTGTAGTTTTATGTGTATAGTATCTTTTCTCTGAACCTATTAGTGATTTGAAATTTTTTATTGTTTTTGTTTTGATCTTGATGCATCATTTGCACTAGTCTTTTCTTGGAAGCTTGGTGATACTTAATTGTGTATTTATTTTTCAGAGGAGAGGACTAGAAAGCATTAGCTCTTAGTATGTGGATAGAGGCTGTCAATTGTGAGGTTCACTGTAGGGTACTTTGGTTGAGCTCTTTTCATTGGGGTGTCATTCTGCTTAGGTCTTTCCTCTTGTACTTGTCAGGATCTTTTTGTATCTGCCTATATTCTGGAAGTGGAGTGGGGGAAAAACACCGGAGGTCTCAGATTTAATATGCATACGTTTACTTAATCACCTGTTTTCAGTACATTGACTTTGCCCTTAATTGTGCTGATATCCACCTCTCCAGAGTAAAACTCTAATTTATGTACCAGGATGTGAGAGGGCCTGTTGCCTGGTTCTTTAGAGTTGGGAGGGAATCTAGAGATAGAATTGTCTTATAGATTTCAAATCATCTGCCTTTTCTTAAGCCAACTTTATTGCCACTTCAAGAACTGCATGAAGGCCCAGCCAGCGTGGCTCAGTGGTTGAGTATTGACCTATGATCTAGAGGTCACAGTTAGACTCCCACTCAGGATATATGCCTGGGTTGAGAGCTCGATCTCAATGTGGAGTATGCAGGAAACAGTCGATCAATGATTCTCTTTCATCACTGATGTTTCTATCTCTCTCTCCCTCCCCCTTCCTATCTGAAATCAATAAAAATATTTTTTTCTTAAAAAAGAAGTGCATGAAATCACCAGTTCCCGAGCTTTCAGGGAGTAATTGAAGGATAGCTCAGATTGGCTCTTAACTCCCGTCTTCTGGCTTAGAACTCAGCTTTTTAAAGTCTGCTAAGTTAGTGACCACTTGTTCGTTTACTTTTCAGATTCCAAAATTTTGGTGTTATTACATCATCTCCTATCTTCTGTCTTCATTTTATTTATATATAAGCACAGTGCATATGGGAACAACAATTTAAACATTACCATCTTCTCATAAAAAGAGTGGAAACATGAAGATAGAAAATCCCATCACTGGCATATCATTGGAGTTTCAGGATTACAGGAGTAAATGTACACATTCAACCTGCCACCCAAACACACAAGAATTTTTTAAATGTAGGAATGTTTTAAAAATGTATAAGAAAACAGTGGACTTTAAAATATTCTCTTTATTTTAACCAATGATTTTATTGCATTTGCAACAGTAGAAGAATGAGATCCAAATGCAAACGGTGTCTGTCCCAAAACCAGTTGGGCTTTTCTGCATATTTGTCATTTCTTACTCAACAATTTAAGACCATGGAGTCCCAGAATTTAAAGATCAGAGACTTCTCTAATTTCTAACACTTCTTCCAGTATTCCTAATAGATATCAGTATTCATTGTGCTTCTTCTTAAAATGAATTGATGAAGAATGTATTACCTTCTGAGACAGCTCCTACAGTCAGACTGTTTGTGAAGGGAGGAGGGGAGTTGAAAGGTTGGTATGTCTCTCTGCTGTTTATCCATAGTAAATGTGTCTCAGGAGCAGCAGCATTTGATATTCATGGACTTTCAGTCAGACAGACCAGAGCTTTGTTGTATTAGTTGTGTAACCTTTAGAAATCACTTAACCGTCTGCACCTATTTCTTCTTCTGTGTGGCAAAGATAGTAATACTTTTGAGAGTTTATAAACTTCAAATAAGATACAGTATTAAAGAACGTGGCAAAGAGCTTGGTATATTGAAGCCGATCATTAAGTGCTATCTATTATTTTCCTTACAGTTCAATCAGGGAAAGCTTTTAGTGTGATATTTTAATAGAAAAAGCCAGAAAGGGAAAGGACTGGGAGAGATCTTCCAGAAGGAAAAGCATGCCAGAGTCATAGCTGTGTCAAATAACCAAAGTGTGAGGCTCATGTAAGGAACGGCAAGTCTTCCTAGATGTCTGCGCTGTAGAGGCCATGGAAGGGAGCCAGCATAATGGGAGTGAGGCTGGGGAGGGTTTACATGGGGCACCTTAGCAAAGGGGGAAAGTTGGTGTTCTCACATATCAGAGCACTCAGTGAGGCAGACAAAACAAAGATCCGCTGGAAACCGAGCAGCCCTTCTCCGGCGAAGCTTCCTTCATCTGGCTTTCAAACAACTTGGCCTGATAGAGATGGTAATGGAAGTTATTGATAAAGCTGAAAAAGTGTATATTAAATATATATTCTAGACTAGTCCAAAACATAAGTAAAGACTATTTCCCAGGTAAGGTGGTAATTGTCTTCCTGTTTGTCAGGGGAAAGAATGAGTAAAAATAAATAAATAAATAAATAAATAAATAAATAAATAAATAAATAAGCCTTGCTGATGGATTTAATTAATACAAATAGAAATCAGAGGAGGTTTTTAGCTCACATACGAAATATTATTTAACAGCTAGATCTGCCCAACAATGGAATGGAAAGCCGGGGATGAATGAAGTATCTGGTCATCAGAGGTGTACGTTGTTGTCCAGGACGCTGTAGAGAATTGGTCTGTTCCGTGAGAACCAAGTGTCTTTGAAGGTTATGCTCTCCTCCTGTATGATTCTGTCCTGCCTGAGCTCCTGCCATCATCTAAGTGTAAACCTTGTGCCCAGAGCATCGTGTTTCGGGAACTGGCGCCTTGATTAACTATGCCTTTCTTAGATGAAACCGTTTCAGCTACTTCAGAGACCTCTGGAAGCTTTCACCAGAACAGGCTCCTGATAGTGCCTTAACCAGGGACTTCACGGTCCTGCTGATCACAGGCAGGCTTCATCTAAATGAAGACTTTTGGCCCAGCTATGTGGTTCAGTGGTTGAGTGTTGACCTATGAACCAGGAGGTCATGCTTCGATTCCTGGTCAGGGCACATGCCCATGTTACAGAGTCAATCCCCAGTAGGGGGCATGCAGGAGGCAGCCAATCATTGATGTTCCTTTCTCATCAATGTTTCTATCTCTCTATCTCTCTCCCTTCTTCTCTTTCTGAAATCAATAAAAACATATAAAAGTAAATGAAGACTTTGGTTCAGCTCCATAGAAGTCAAGTGCATCTTCACTAAGCTGGAGCCTCCAGACATGTTGATGTAAGGCTTAGGAGACCCTTGCAGCCTCTAATAGACATAAAATTCTCTCTCTCTCTCTCTCTCTCTCTCTCTCTCTCTCTCTCTCTCTCTCTCTCTCTCTCTCTCTCTTTCTCTCCCCATCCCTCCCTCTCTCTCTTGCTCTCTCTTTCTCTTACCTGATCTCTGTGATTATTCTTTTTTGCATTCTTTTTTTCTTTATTTTTTAAAATTTATTGTTTATTACATATGTCTCCATTTTCACCCATTGACCTCTCCCCAGCCATTCCCACACCCCCAGTACATGCCCTCACCCCCCTCTCCACTGTCTGTGTCCATGGGTTATGTTTATGTGCATGCATACAAGTCCTTTGGTTGATCTCTAACCATCCCCCCACCCCCCCGCCCCTCACTGTCCTGCCTTCCCTCTGAGGTTGCACACTGGTTTGTTCGATGCTTCTCTGTCTTTGCTCATCAGTTTATGTTGTTCATTATATTCCACAAATAAGTGAGATCATGTGATATATATCTTTCTCTGACTGGTTTATTTTGCTTAGCATAATGCTCTCAGGTCCATCCATGCTATTGCAAATGGTAAAAGTCCCTTCTTTTTTATAGCAGCATAGTATTCCATTGTGTAGATGTACCACTGTTTTTTAATCCACTCATCTGCTGCTGGGCCCTTAGGTTGTTTCCAAATCTTAGCTGTTGTAAATTGTGCTGCTATGAACATAGGGGTGCATATATCCTTTCTGGTTGGTGTTTCTGATTTCTTGGGGGATATTCCCAGAAGTAGGATGACTGGGTCAAATGGGAGTTCCATTTTTAATTTTTTTGAGGAAACTCCATACTGTTCTCCACAGTGGCTGCACCAGTCTGCACTCCCACCTTTTCTCTGCATCCTCACCAGCACTTGTCATTGTTGATTTGTTGATGATAGCCATTCTGACAGGTGTGAGTTGGTACCTCATTGTCATTTTGATTTGCATCTCTCAGATGATTAGTGACTTTGAGCATCTTTTCATATGTCTCTTGGCCTTCTGTATATCCTCTTTTAAAAAGTGTCTTTTTAGGTCCTTTGCTCATTTTTTGATTGGATTGTTTATCTCCCATTTGTTAAGTTGCATTAGTTCCCTATAAATTTTGGAGAGTAAACCCTTATCTGAGATAACATTGGCAAATATGTTCTCCCATGCAGTGGGCTTTCTTGTTGTTTTGTTGATGTGCAGAAGCTTTTTATTTTGATGTAGTCCCTTTTGTTTATTTTCTTCTTAATTTCCATTGTCCTAGGAGCTGTATTAGTAAAGATACTGCTACGACATAGATCTGATATTTTGCTGACTATGGATTCTTCTAAGATTTTTATGGTTTCCCATCTTATGTTTAAGTCCTTTATCCATTTTGAATTTATTTTTGTGATTGGTGTAAGTTGGTGGTCAAGTTTTATTTTTTTGCATGTATCTGTTCAATTTTCCCAACACCATTTATTGAAGAGACTGTCTTGACTCCATTCTATGCTTTTGCCTTCTTTGTCAAATATTAATTGAGCATAATGGCTTGGGTCAATTTCTGGATTCTCTCTTCTGTTCCATTTGTCTATATGTCTGTTCTTGTGCCAGCACCAGGCAGTTTTGAGAATATTGTCTTTATATAATATAGCTTAATATCTCGTTATTTTATCTCTTTATCTTAACTGAAATCTGTAACCCTTTCCAATGGAGATTAGTATTCTGACTCTCCCCCAAGCAAGAAAGTAATGAAGGTGTAGGGAGGGATGTGTAGTTTGCCCATTTCTCCAGACCATTAAATTTCCTTCGTATAAAACCATCATCCTTCTTCTGGGCCATCCTTTCCAAAGGCCCGTGTCTCCCCTAGATTGGTTAGGGTCCCTCCTCTGTGTTTCTATCATTTCCTCTAATGTGACACTCATTATTCTTTAATATAATTATGGTTCTCACTTTTAAATATCTTTTTATTAGGATTACTTCAAATGCAGGGACTGCCTCTTCTTCATTTTCTAACTTTAGTCCATGGCCTAGCACAGTGGTTGGCAAAGTCAGTCAACAGAGCGGCAAACCTCAGCTGGCGAGCAGCAGTTTGCCAACCACTGGCCTACCACATAGAAGGTGTTCAATGTCTATTGACTGAATGAATAGCTGGTTACAGCTGCTTGTCTTCTTTATTGTATTTAAGACTGAAGGTACAACAGAAAGGCGCAGCCATAGTATTGTTCCCATAGCTAGTTTCTATAGCTTGCTCACATGTGTTGTGCTTCCCCAGTTTGATAAACAGGGTCACTCAATGCTGTGTGCTTAGTTTTAACAACCAAAGATTTTGTCCTACTCTGAACTAGTTACTCCTCTTATTTTTTTTAGGTTTTTTTTTTTTTTTAGTTTTTCTGTCTGTCTTCCATAAACTTGAACATCCAGATTTGACTTTTAGCCTGACAAAGTCTTCCAGAATATTTTAGAGAACCATAATCTCTGGAGAACAAAACTCAGATGCCCAAAAATAGATAAAGCGGGGGATGGTTGATCAGTGACTGTACCCCTTCCCCTGAGCACTCAAATTAGCCTTTGGAGAAGTATGCCCTAGCATGTGTTTAATGTTCAGGACATTACTTGCTAACTGAAAACCTCTGGGCCCTTGTGTAAAGCTATCCCCATTTTACCTGGCATGTAGTGGATTTAGCAAATGTAATCTGTCCATCCTGGCTGGATAGCTCAGTTGCTTACAGCATCATCCCCATAAGCCAAGATTATTGGTTCAATCCCCATTCAGGGCACATACAGGAATCAAACAATGAATACATAAACAAGTGGAACAACAAATCGATGTTTCTCTCTTTCTCCCTCTCCCTTTCCCTCTTTCTCTCTAAAGTCAATAAATAAGAATAAAATAAAAATATATTATCTGTTCACCAAGGAACTGCTCAGACCACATTTTCCTCATGAATTCATTCCAGATATCTTCAGGTGAAAGGTAGATGTGATCTTTCCCACCTGTATTAGTTTCCTAATTGCTTCATAACAAATTACTATAAATTTAGCAGCTTGAACAGCATCCATTTTTATCCCATAGTTCTGTAGGTCAGAAATCTGGGTGGGCTCATCCGGTTTCTCTGCTTCCAGGTCTGACAAGGCCAAAATCAAGGTGTCAGTCACAAGGGGTTCTTATCCGGAGGCTCTTGAGAATTATTTACTTCCAAGCTTATTTAAATTATTGGCAGAATCCAGCTTCTTGCAGCTGTAGGTCTTAGGTCCCCATTTGCTTGCTGGCTTGCAGCCAGGGGCCAACCTTTGGTCCGAGAGGCCTCCTGCATTCCTCTTCACATGGTCCCTCCATCTTCAGACCAATAATGGCCCTTCAGGCCCACCTCACAGTTCAGATCTCCGACGTTCTCTTCTGCAGCCAACCAGAGAAAACTCTCTTGTTTTTAAAGGGCTCATGTGATTAAGATTAGGCCCGTTGAGATATCTCCCTTTGCCCCAAACATAAAATAATCAAAGGAAAAACAGCAGGGATGAAGGCTATGAGAGCCATCTTAAAACTCTGCCTACTGACCCCACCCTTCACACTCTCCTAGAAGATTGTACTTTCCCTCTAGGTCCACTTAGTTACCATGCAGTTAGGAGATAGCCTCCTGAAGGATGGCACCCATGGCTGGGTTAGTTGGTCATCATTTCCAATCACTCCTTGCATACCTTGCCTGTTGTAGGTATTCCGTACATATCTAATGAACTGTTTGCTTTTTGTTAAATGAATTGTGAGGTCAAAAGATGAGTAAAATTATTCCAGACCAAATTTTAAGAGCGTCTGTCCAGTTGGAGGAGCAATGTGAGCTCAACAGTTCATTGCCGTTGGGATGGGACTGTGTTTTGAGGGGATGTTTTGGGTTTTTTTGAAGCTACAATTATTTATGATCAACCAGAGAGACTAAACAGTGGGAACATGGGCTTGAACTCTAATGTAATTCAAGTGAAGTCAGAAGAATTTCACCAGAAAACTTAAAAGGCATAAAGTTGATATTATAGTAAAATTAATATTTTAAGGAAAAAGGTCATTAATGAGAGAAAAGAGCATTCTGGAAAACTGTGTTCCTTTCAGGGCACCTCATTACCAGATTCTTTAAGGGAAACTGGAGAGAGTTCAGAGACATAAAGAATGATGAAGAGCCTGTGGGGATTGATTTCCAAGCAAAGATTTAAAAAGACTAAATATGTATAACTTAGCTGAACAACAACAAAGTGGAGATGTAACTATGTCAAATGTCTGATATCTAGAGAAGGAATGTGTTTCAAGAGTTGAGGGGTCTCTTTCTCAGTATTGGAATTAAAGGAAGAATGAAAAAACAATCGGTTCTAACCAACTTGTAAGCCATATTTAGACTGTACTGGGATGTAAAGTATCAGAGTTGAATTCAAATCTCAGCTCCTCAACCTTTTACCTGTGAAATTTCAAGCAACTCCTTTAAACTTCAAGTGCATAGAAAGAATTATATGACATACCTCAAGGGGTTGTTATGCAGATTAAGTGAAATGACATAAACAAACAGCTAAGTTCCATGTCTGGCACAGATTGCATGTTGAGAAGAGCTATAGCTGCTACTGATATTCCCATTATCATTAAGTGGTAGGAATTTAAAGTGCTAAGTCAGACTAACTAGGGTTTCAGATTCAAGCTCTACCACTTATTAACTCTAAGTCTCAGTTTCTGAGAGGAAGGAGATATAAACAACACAAATGTTTATAATAGAATTACAGTGAGGGCCAAGTGAAATAATATAATGTGAAATGTTTAGCATAATGCCTGGCATAATTTAACTACTCAATAAACATTATCAGCTATATAATTATTTTTTGTTATCATCAACACAATTATCATTCTACCATAGAACCTGGCCGAAGGCCTAGCATATATTTAAATTATTTCCCCTATTATAAACAACCTCATATGCATACCTATAATTTCACTTATCACCACCATCATACACATATAAGCTCTTCCGTAATCATTTGTTGAATTAAGTAATTTTTTCCAATTGTCATGTCAGGTATTTGTGGTCACTGTACATTCCTGGGGAAAGACCAGAATGGGTTCTGTATTCCTTGTACAATCAAATTTATGATAACAGATTTAAGTGATGCAGAACAACTGAAGCACACATTGCTGGGGGAATACAAAATTGTATAGCAACTTTGAAAATAGTTAGGCATTTAAAAAAATAAATATATATCTACCATTCATTCTAGAAATTCCACTCCTAGGTATTGTTCCAAGAAGAATAAAAATACAAGTCCAAACAAAACCCTGTGCTCTACACAGGCGCAAATCAAGTGTTATAGCACCTTAATTAATAACAGCCAAAACTTGAAACAACCCAAATGTTTATTAACTGGCATATATATGCAATTTGTGGTATATCCATCCAGTAGAATCCTACTCAGCAATGAAAAGGAATGAACTATTCATATATGCAGTAATATGAGTGAATCTCAAAAATATAAATGAAAGAAGGCAGACATTAGAGACAAATTATTCCATGATTCCATTTATAAGACATTCTAGAAAACTGTCTGTGCCCTATTAGACTGCGATCTTCTTCATCTGATATAATTCTTTTCATCAAGATTGCATAAAAGTGAAACAGAAGCAGAAATGCTGAGTTTGATCAGTTTAGAGAGCAAAGTTTAGCTACCAAGGGAATCAGAAGTCCAGGTTGGGTTAAAGGTCAATACAAGGTAGTTTGGGATAAATCAGGGTGTACAGAACTAATAACATGAGGGCAGGGAGCCGAGGTTGAGCTTGCTAGACCTGACGGATGAATATCTGCTCTAATGGATTGGACTATATGTTTGTCCACTCACATAGCCTTAGGCTAAAGGGAAAATAACTTTTGTCATTTATTTTATTTATTTATTTAAAATTTTTATTGATTTCTGAGAGGAAGGAGATAGAAACATCCAATGATGAGAGAGAATCATTGATCCTCTGCCTCCTGCATGCCCCCTACTGGAGATTGAGCCTGGAACCCAGGCATATGCCCTGACCAGGAATCTAAAGGTCACCTCCTGGTTCATAGGTCGATGCTCAACCACTGAACCACACAGCTGGGCAATCTTCATTATTTAAAGCTGATTCCGGTTGCTATTGGAGGTATGATTTACCTAACTTGAACAAATTTCCAGTTCTGCTCTGCTTATCCATTGGCAATATGCTTGACTGACCCTCTTTCAAAACTCACAAAAATTGGCAGTAATAGAGACCACACAGATCATGCTGACTCCAGAGATGCATCAGTTTAATAGTGCTTCTGGTTGTTTTCTGACAAACATAACATTCTGAAGCAAAGGTCCGTTTTAATTGAAGTGTTTTTAATGTAATGTATTTAATAATGGTAAGTTTGACTCAAATAAAACCTGACCTCAAAAGCACAACTTACGATATACAGAAAAAGAGCCTGTGGTTGGACCTCAGCAAATGTAGATTCTGTTTCCTAGGTTCCTTAGATAGGCCACTTAATCTCTCACTTACCTTGTGACGTAAGTGACGTAGGTGGGCTGGTGCTCTCAAAGGTGCCATTTCGCTCTCATATGAATCCCAAATTCTAAGAATAGTTGGTGGTATGATTGAGATGAAGAATGGAAGAAACTTCTTCATTTCTTAGACTTAACAGCTTTTAAATTTGACTTTTAGGCTTTTCAGACCTCAGAATGGCAAGCCTCAGGTGTGTCCAGTGTTTACCTTATAAAATATCGATTTTGGAATAGAACTGGCATGGCTTTAGATGGGGATAAAAAATATTTAGGTTGTTCTTGCTCATAACCAGGTTCTTATACTTTTCCTTAGAGGTAAATATTGCATCAGCTTACTATAAGAAACAATATTATTGCTTATATTAAGTATTCTTTAAGTAGCTTTTCCACATCTTTAAAAGAGTTGTATTTTTTTCTAGGAAGGCAGATTTTATTTTTGACATGGTGGTGCCTGTTTTTTGAGCTCTTAATCTAGTTCTTTTTATGTCAGTGAAACCTTAGCATTTAAAAATGAATTGAAATATTGGTAACTACTCCTATAGAGATTTTTTAACTACATAAGCCAGAACAGTGAAGTTAAGTCTTTGATGCATATGTGCATTTTTAATTTCTTATTCTTTTAGTTCCTTGAGAACAGTTCTCTTTGGAGTCAAATTCATTGTAATCCCATCACGAAAGTGTTGATCTTTTAGTATCCTTTATTGAAGCATTGTATTAATCCACATTCCCTCACGGTAACAGACGGTTCGTATCAAACATATCATGCAGCTTAGCTCAAGCCCCATATGGAACTAATAAGCCACGCAATAAGTGGCCTTGTGTAGTTTGGAAGTGTGTGTGTGTGTGTGTGTGTGTGTGTGTGTGTGTGTGTGTTGTCTAAACTGAATTTCTCCTGCCAAAACCTAAATGACAAAATGATTCCTGAACCCCTGGAGTCTTTCCTGGCCTGGAAAAATTGTGTGTTTATAAAATAAAGATAAAATTGAGCACTTTGATATTAAATTAGGCCTTTTAGCTTAATAGGAAGATGCTCTCTGAGTATAAGAATTCAGCATATATTTCTCAGAAGAACAAATTTCGAATATGATCTCTGAAACTGCATGTGGTCTTACCTAGTCAATGGAGCACCATTTATCAAGCTGTATAAACTAGTTAATTTCAACTACAAGCACTTTAACTTCATAATTGATATGTCCTATTTGGTGAAACTCACAGTGAATATATAGTGTTTTGTGGATGGAACCAGCATGAGGCTTTGGAAAAATATTTTTATTCAGAAAGGAGCTGTGGGAGAGGAAAACAGAAGATAGTTGATGTTATTAACATGACTACGATTGTCTGTACAGTCTAAGAGTATCCTTTACTCTTGTTTTCTTTCTTTTTGTGTGTTCCAGTAACTATACAGCTAGCTCTTCTGGGTACTTTAGTACAGAGATTTTCTCTTGCTCGTAGACAGTAGCATTTGTTCATTTTTCCAGGGAAACCACTGAACATAGTTTCTCCCCACTTCCCAACTAACCTATCGTCTATGTGTAGTTTTCACCTAGTAGCCTACTATAGTTGCACAAAAATTTAATTGCCCCCATGGAGTTCTAAACCAATCAGAGTAAAGCTGAAATTTCAAGCTAATTGAAACCAAAATTCCACTTAAAAACTGCTTACACTCTTTGGGTGGTGGTGCAGTAGGAAGTTGTTACAAAAGGTGTTTATTTCAGAGACTAATTTGAGGCAGTTAGACCCACAGAAATATTTTATTTGCCTGAGTTTCTTGGCATCTGCTTTTCCCAATCAGAAGTGAGAGCGGAAGGAGCTGCATTCAGGGAAGTGTGGCATTGATGACAATTGGTAAGAGCAGGGTTTAATGGAACACACAGTAAGATTTCTTAAAGAAAGGAGTACTTCAGTCTTTTAACCTGTCCTTCCCAGTTGCCTCTGGAGTTGTTTTCCTCCTTCACTCTCCTGCTTAAAACCCTGTAGTCGATTCTTACTGCTGACAACAGAGATAAAGTTCCAACTCTTGAGCTTGGCGCTTTAGGCCCTCTAGGCCCTTGACTGTTTTAGTGAATTCCCTCTAAAAATCAGGCCTCGGGAGTTTCCATTTTCTGTAAAAGTTCTAATTAAACTCTTAGAACAGTCTTATGAGACAAATATTGTTGGTCCTGTTTTATAGGCAAGGCACCAGTTGATTATTTAACTTGCTCGAGGTTATATACATGCTATGGCAGGGGTGGGGAACACGGTTGTGTGAGGCCCACAAAATCATTTGGTCTGGCCCTGCCAAGGCATTATGGGCGTGTTAATGAAATGTTTGACCAAATATAGCAGGCTGATTTTTATTTTATTTTATTTATTTATTTATTTATCCATTTATTTTTAAATATATTTTTATTGGTTTCAGAGAGGAAAGGAAAGGGAGAGAGAAAGATAGAAACATCAATGAGAGAGAATCATTGACCAGCTGCTTCCTGCACGTCCCCTACTGGGGATGGAGCCTGGACCAGAATTGAACCTGGGATTCTTTAGTCTGCAGGCTGACACTATCCACTGAGCCAAACCAGCCAGGACTAACTTTTAAGTTGATAATTTTGTATGGCCCGAGAATGATGTTATAAATATCCAAATGGCTCTTGGCACAAAAATGGTTCCCACCCCTTTCTATTGTGAGAACAGTGAGTCCAGAGACATCATTCCAAAAATAGAAAACTGATCACAGTGCTTACCCAGTGTACACTAAAATATTTGTTTAATGTTTGATTAGGGTGTGTAGGAACTTAGGAAATGAAATTCTTTCTCTCCTTTCCTTCTCATCCTTGTCCTTTCCTCCTTGACCTGGCTCCTTCTTTTCCTTCCTTTTTTTTTTTTACTAATTTGAGTGTCAACTTGTTAAAGAATTACTTAATACAGATTTAGATTTGTTCCTCCCCTGAAGGAACATATTTGATAATGATCAGCTCTACCTGACATAGAATAGTACAAAAAGGAACCCCATCCTACCCTTTTTTATTTTTACAAACTTCCCCCAAGGTGTCTAGAAAGGTATCTCCTTGTACACTCTTCCATCAGACCTGCCTTTCAACTGAATTGATAAAGATTTGACTCAGCCAGGTTTCACTTCTGACATCAGAGGAGGGCAAAACCAGAAATAGGACCGAATGGGCTGATGTTTCTTCCTCATTCACATTGTGTGTGCTCCCATAACCATAGTTTTATATCAAACTCCTTAGATGTGTGGTTAAAGCCTATAATTTTTAGAGCATTTGGAGTAGAATCATAGAACTTTGAAAGGCTCTAGGTTTCTCAATTGCCATATGCAAAGTGGAATGACAGTAAAGCAATACTTTAGAAATTAGGAAGGAAATTATTCTCAGCCTTGGATTCTATACCCAGACAAACTATCATTCAAGTGTGAGAGTGGAATAAAGGTCTTTTTACTAGTAAATATTCAAGGTGTCAGAAAAGATACCTCCTATGCATTCCTTTCCCAGAAAGCTGTTCTAGGATATGCTCCACCAAACCTATCAATAAGAAGGAAATCATGAGATCTAGGAAACAACAGCTTCAACACAGAAGAGAATTAAGCAAAATGTCCAAGGTGATGGAGAAGGAAAGTTCTAAGAAGATAACTGGAGAGCAGCCAGTTCAGATGGAACAAGCCTGGAGAGCAGCCAGTTCAGATTGAAGTAGAGAGAGGGGTGCTTCAGGAAATATCTCTAAGGGAGGAAATGAACATGATAGGTTATATGGTGTTTTAATTAGATTGAGAATGATTTTAAGGTTTTGTCCTAGTTTGGGGAAGATCTTCTGATAGGTTCACAGGTACTCGACAAGTAGTACCATTAATAAGATAGGTACTTAACAAGTGGGGGAAATGGCAAATAGCACTTTAAGAAAAACAAACAAAAACTACAAAAAAGGAATAGTATATTACATAGCTCAGCAGTGAGCAGTATTTTTGTAGGTATAGTAAGGTATAAACACTAAATATTGATTTAACAAAAAAATTTTGATTTTGAATATCTTGAGAGGAGAAGAAAGAGAAATGTATTTGGGAGAATAGAGTTAAATCCTTGTGTTCTTTAATAAAAAGTAGATATTGTGTGGATGAGGGGATAAAATGTTACGTAGTCTAAGAGAAGAGTAATATGGGAGAGCTAACTTCTTATATTTCATTGTAAGTACATGGTAGATGATAGCTAAAATTGGAAGAATACGAACTATTAATGTAAGTATATTACTCAGAGATATGGAGAAAGAGAAGTGGTTAAAAGTAGTTGCTGCTGAAGAGCAGTGAACTGTTGCTTTTTCATTATATGCTTTATAGTAGTTTCAATTTATTAAACAGTACTTGTACTTTATTTTAAACTAGAGGCCTGGTGCACGAAATTTGTGCATGCAGAGGGCAGGGAGGGGGGTCCCTCATTCTAATCTGCATCCTCTAGTAATCTGGGACTTCTGGCTTTTAACCACTTGCCTGCCTGCCTGCCTGATCACCCCTAACTACTCTGCCTGCCTGCCTCATCTCCCCTAATCCCTCTGCCTGCCGACCTGATCGCCCCTAACCATTCACCTGCCTGCCTGATCACTTCTAACCACCTCTGCCTGCCTGCCTGATTGCCCCTAACCACTCTGCCTGTCTGATAACCCTAACTGCTTGCCTACCTGCTAATCACCCCTAACCACTCACCTGCCTGCCTGTCTTATTGCCCCTAACCACCTCTGCCTCAGCCCCGCGCCACCATGGCTTTGGCGGGAAGGAAGTCCAGAAGGTTGTTCAGCTGTCCGGTCTAATTAGCATATTACACTTTTATTATTATAGGTTTGAATATATTTGTATCACATGTGAATTTCTTTTCTCGAATTCAATTGTTAACACTCTTACAGATGTCCTCCATTTACCCCCACACACCTTTGTCCTTCATCCCACACTCCCTCTCTCTGGACTTTCCCACTTTGTTGTCTGTGTCAGTGGCCTATATATATGTACATATATGTTCTTTGGCTGATCTCATATGTTGAAAATTAAAAGGATGACATGGTAGAAAGAATTTGGAGTTATTAGGTTCTAGCCTTGGCTTTGTACTTTATCAACTTTGTGACCTGGGCAGGACATTTGTTTTATTGAGTCTTAGTTTCTTTTTTTCTTTTTTTCTTTTTCTTTTTTTCTTAAATTATGAAAAGAGGAGGGTAGGAGAAGATAATCTCCAGTGTCTCTTTAAGCTATAACTTTCTAAGTTTCTGTGATAAAAAAATAATTGAGCAAATGAAGAGTTAAGGCCTGGGTGGAGGCTTGACATGCCCATGTTTTCCATTTTTGGTTGAAATCAGACTTGTAGACAAATTTTCATTGTGGTCTCTGAAAAGAATTCAACACCCACCTTCCACTGTGGACCTGGGCAGGCAATTGACTATGTACTGGCTCAGGGACACATAACTTAGTGTTATTTCAGTATGGTTTTTTGATATTTAATATTTTTCAGTATGAATCACAGGTGAAATTTCCATGCCATGTGTAAACAATTTCACTTTTTTATTGAAACAATGAATTCAGGAATGTCATATTGGGATATCAGCCATTTTACTTTTATCAATGTATGGAAAAATGCTTTTATATTAATATAAGAAATGATGTCATTTAATATGGAGTAGATCTTATAATTCAAGGTCAGCAAATCTCAGGAGGTTCTTTGGTCACCAAGCTAAGTTTTGAAAAAGGGAAAAAATCTTTTCCTTTTGTCTTCTCAAGTGTTTTTACCAGTTTTCCTCTTACTCTGGGGTAAAGGGCAAAGCAGCATGGTTGTGAAAGGGAAGCTCTGGCTAGCAATATCTTTGCCATTGGGCTCTGTGGTCCTCAAGAATTTACTTTCCCTTTCTGGGCTTCAGTTTCCCCAACTGCAAAAGGAAAGGATTGGCTTAAATGATATTCACAATTCCTTTTAGCTTAACAGCCTATGTTTCTACCGCCTTGCCTTGTGTGAGTATTCAAGAAACCCCATTAGGCTTTGGCATTTTCCTTTAAAAGTTCATTGTAGAGAAAATAAACTTCTGTTCAGTGAAAAATCAGTTGAATGAGAGAAACAAAGGAAGACTTACTTTAATATTTTTTTGTTGGTCACGGTTTTATTTTTTAAAGAGGAAAATATTTAGATGTTTGACTTGGTCACTTTTAAAGTTAGGTGCTAGACACTGTCGGACTCCATTATCCACCCAAAAGGTTGGTCATCAGTTCATCCTTTGGATTGATTTATGACCAAAAGAGGGATATGGGGACAAAAGGGGCCACATGGTAACCTGACAAGCTCAGGGAAGGTCTGCATGGCAGTCCTGCAAACTCAAAGGCCAAAAGTAACTACAAAGAATGGTCTGAAAACAAATCTCTAACTGAAAACAGTCATGGTGGGTAATCATGTCCTAGGCCGGTATTTTCCCTGACAAGGTCAGTCTTTACCTTAACTGAGCATATTGTCTTTTTGCATCTAAGATAACATGCCTATGAAATGTCAGAGTAATTTGTAACTTCCCTTTTTTCCAGACCCCTCGGAGCACAACCAAATGCACCTGGGTGCCAGGACTGGAGATCATAAATTCCTTCATTGTTATTGTTATACTAGAGGTCCAGTGCATGAAATTCATGCACGGGTGCGGTCCCTAGGCCTGGCCAGTGATCAAAGCATGAGCATCTGGTGTGGAAGGGCAGGTCTCAGCTGACCTCTGGGCCCTGAGCAGCACCTGGGCCCCCAGAGCCCCTCGCTCCCCCCTCTGCCTCAGTCACGGTGCCCGAGTCCCCACGCTGAGATGCGGTGATGGCAGCCAGATGCCATGGGCCAGGGCGCAGTGTGGGTCTCTGTGCCTCCCAGCAGCACCACATGGAAATCGAGCAGGCAGTGAGCTCTCTCCCAGCCTGCCTCAGAGATCGGATCCTGTGCAAACCCATGGGGAGCCTGATCGGCCCCTACTGTCCCAGCAGCTGCAGTCCAGGCGACCGTGGCCCGGCTCACCCAAAAGAGGCTGGGTGGGCTCCTCGTGGGCACCTGGCACCTGAGCACAGGGACTTCCCTGGCATGCAAGCCCTGGCTTCCTAAGGGAGGGTAGCAGGGGGAGTGAGAGCGAGCTCAGCAGACACCCCGCATTCTCACCACACCTTTGTTCCAGTCACCCCTGCCCCCAGGTAGCCAGCGAGAATGTTTGCCATTGCCTGCTATGTTCTGCGCCGCCCCCTGGTGGTCAGCACAGGCATAGCGAGCAGTCAAACTCCCAGTGGAACTCCCCCGGTTGAGGGGACAATTTGCATATTAGGCTTTTATTATATAGGATTAGTTATTGACTGTTAACTATCCTGTACCCATCTAGGTAAAAGAAGTATGTGTCTATCTTACTTTTTATCCATTCCCAGATATTACTCTCCCCCTCTTTGCTTTCTCCTGCCTTCCCAATCTATCACCAATTGATTTCATGTAAACCACATATGTCTCCTCTTTGATGTAATATATAAAACAAGGTGAAAAAACACCATTCTCCAGATCATTATCGCAAATATTGAGATTCTGCTTCCTGGCAGTTGTCGACAGTGTGGCTCAAATAAACGCTCAAAAATTCAAATGAATAAATAGACCAAGTTTAGGTAATAGAAAAGTAAAACTTCAGAACTGATGATCCTTCACATTTGTACAATATACAGTTACAAAGTGTTTTTTGCATATGTATCATGTCATTTGAAAAAATACATTTCTACACGACTGTATTGCACATTTACTGTGTATTTGATATTATGTGTGTGAGCATGTGTATGAATGTGCACATGTACCTATTTCAGATCTTATTATGGTCAGTTAAGGAAGCAGATGGTATTCAGAGACAGAGTAAGAGGATGCAAGGAACAGGCAAATGAAAACATTTAGCAAGATACTCAAGGAACATAGAAGGATACTTAATTTTTAAATCTAGCAAAAATATGTAAAACTAAGAGCAGATCAAGCCCACAGGCCATAATTTCCTCACGCTAGCCCTTCACCTCTGTGCTCTTGTTTTGTTTGTATAAAGATGGAAATTATAGATACAGGAGAAATATAGAGCACATCCTCTATCAAAAGTGGCTTGCAACTCATTTGTTTAATAAGCACTGTATCTGATACTTTAGCTATCAGAAGAATACAACATGATTCTTACCCTTGCTTATACAAAGAGAGGATCAGCAAAAGAAGGGCTGAATGTGCTCAGAGTATATAATATTAGCCTTCAGTACCTAAAATCAAACACTGGTTTTATGGTCTATGTCCCTAGAATCAATGTTAGCAAATTCTACAAGGGTCTTTGAAATACCTTGATTCCACAGTTAGTCATTTTTTATTTTTTCCAACTTTAGGAGGCAAAGGAGCAAGAGATGAAAAGGGTACTTTTAAACACCATCCCAAAAGTGTGGTTGATGATATTGGAATCATACATCATATTTCCTGTTTTCGAGTAAAAAGAAAAAAATGTTTAATAGATCATGTTTCTGAAGCATTGCCTAGTATCTGCCAACATTTCTTTTAATTCTCTTTTTCTACCTTTGTAGCTAAGATATCAACATGGACTTGGGACTCCAGACTTGAGGCAAACCCTTCCCAACCTGAAAAACTTCATGGAACACGGACTACTGGTCAGGTGGTGAGTACCTTCATTTCTGATACTCAGAAACTGTAATGTACATAATCATCCCGAGAAACTGTTCTGACTTCCACACTGCTCCACACCTGCCTTCTGGTCTTCTTCTGTAATAAGATATCTGAAGAAAAGGAATGGCGGCCATTGTACTTTTTACTAAGCTCCAGTCTGGCAAACGGGGGTGAAGCACTCTCAGGAAGGGAGGAGGTTCAGGGAGTATTGTTTGGACATTGGGAGGTTGGCTGGGCAAGCAATCGTTGAGTACATTACTGAGGCAGACAGCCCTGTGGCTCATAAAAGGGGAGACATTGAGCCCCTATGTCTTTTCTAAAGAACAATTGAAGGTCATAAATAAAGAATGAACACGAGGATCAGTGGCTATGAGAGTTACGGGAAGAAAGCAGACAAGGAATAGGTTAGGTTTGTCAGGACCTAGTCTTGAGACCAGGAGGCACATACTAGAATATTTCTTGTTTTGATGTCAGTGTCATTTGTGCCCTGAGGGCAAGCCGCTACTGCAAAGTACTTTGTCCGTATAGACATGACTCTTAAAAGGGAAGGGCAGATGGAGATCCAAGAGGCGGCAGAGTAGGTAGAAGTTACACTCACCTCCTCCCAGGTCCAAACTGGAATTAAAACTAAATTATAGAATAATCAACCTGAATAAGCAGCTGAAGACTAGCTGAACAGAAGTTGTATAACCAATAATTTACAGAAGCAGCCACATTTAGACTTGTTGGGAAGGCAGAGATGTGAAAGGGGTTGGCCCCACACCCATGTGAGGTGGTAGACAATCCAGAGGGATGTCTCAGCTGCAAAGGTCCCCCTGAGGGGCATGGGTTCTCAACCTCAGCCAGGCTCCCCAGCCTGAAGCACCAGAGCCAGGAAGAGGATCCCACATAATATCAGCAGGGATTCAGTACCCAGGAAGATACAGAGTCTGCTCGTAACCCAGGCACACTCTTAAAGGACCAGCACACAAATTCTCTTTTGCAGCCACTCATCCTTGGCTCCAGCGAGGGAGTGTGGTTCAGAGTGAAGTGGAGTCATGTGAGGATAGACAGAGTTTGTGGCTCTGGGGAGCTGAAGGGACAGCTGCCAGGTTCCTGTACTGAGTCCCTCTCCCACACCTCCTGCAGATGTCGTCTTTTCTAGGTTGAGCATTCTCCTCCATACTGCATCAACCTGGAAAGCACTACCTAATTTGCTTTCCCACCCTCCCCACTCCCTGTTGCCCTGACCTGCCCAGCTCATGCCTGCTAAGGAGTCAGCTGCCTGGGCCTGGGTATCAGAGACCAAGTTGTGTGGCTCTGGGATCGGGGCCATTTTTCCTTTTGGTGGTACTCTTCCTATGCAGAGCCCTCTCTTCACATAGCCAAATGTGATAAACTCTGCTGGCCTTACCCTGACAACTCCCTAAGAACATCAACACCACCACAAAGGTCCAGGGGCACTCAGCGGGTAGAGGCTAGTCTTGGTGTGCTCTGAGACTTCTGCTGAGTGACCTCAGTCCCAGCACTGGTGCTGAGTTTGAATCTGTATCCATCTGGTGAACACAACTCACCTCTCCCTGGTGACTCCCTGAGACCCTAGCTTGCAAAGCTCATAGGGTCACCAGAGGCCCTTTTAGTGACTAAGCCTAAAGTCAGCCAGCAAGTGGAGAATAAAGGGATCAATCCAACAAGACAATATAACTCTGGTAGCCATGTATGTACCCAACATATGAGCACCTAAATATGTAAAGTAAATCTTGATGGACATAAACGGAAAGATCAACAGTAATATAGTCATAGTAGAGAATTTTAACTCCCCATTGATATCAATGGATAGATCTTCCAGACATAAAATCAACAAGGAAACAGATGGACTTAATATTTTCAGGGCATTTCACCCCAAAACAGCAGAGTATACATTCTTTTCAAATGCATGTGGCACATTTTCTAGGATAGACCACGTTAGTACACAAAAGAAGTCTTAATAAATTTATGAAGATTGAAATCACATCAAGCATCTTCTGTGACCACAATGGTTTGAAACTAGAAATACATTGGGGGGGAAGGGGAAGAAGAGATATCTGAAGGCTAAATAACATATTACTAAACAATGAATGGATTAACAATGAATGATATCAAGGAAAAAATCAAAAGATACCTTGAGACAAATGAAAATAATAATACAACCCAAAATTTATGTGACACAGTGAAAGCAGTCCTAGGAGGGAAATCCAGAGCATTACAGTCCTACCTCAGGAAACAAGAAAAATCTCAAATAGTCTAACCTTATACTTAAAGGAACTAGAAAAAGAACAACAAGCAAAGCCTAAAGGGACCTGGGTAAAAGAGAGAGACTTGGCTGACAGCAGCTGCCCTCACACTACAAGACTTGTTTGAGTTGTCTCATAAACATGGTATGGGGAAGTGGGTTTTTGATATCTAAATCCAGCCTACCACCAGGAATGCTCAGGGCCTACTCAAGAAGGCAAATAATCCTTTCCCCTAATATTTACACAGTAAAATGAGATTGTTTTAGAGTAATAAATTTGATAGTAAAATAGTAGACAAGTTTTCAGGCTAATTTAAATTGGCTAATTAAAATAAGCAAATATCCTAGAAAAACTAATTGCACTTGACAAAAAGCTGTTCCTAAAATGTTAACTAAAATTTTTATTGGTAGTTCATCTCAGGATAAAATCTCACAACAGGAAATGAGCCTAAAGCAGTCATATTATAGTGCAAAAAATTAAAATTTAAAAGCTATCAAGACTACATTATAAAATTTCCAAAAGCCTTCTAATATTTAAATCAAAAAAGAGGAAAGTAGAAGAATATCATGTAAGAAAAAATATCGGGAAAGTAAATTACAGCTAGAAAATTTGTACTTTAGAAAATTAATTGTAATGCTATCAGCAAGACACCCACGAAAAACACACATGGTATCAAAACAAGCCAGAGGAAAATCATTTGGGCAAAAAATGAAAAAGGATCCCAAGTCAAATTTATAGAAAATATTCCTTTATTAACTTTTGGTCGAGAATATGTTTGTATATTTTCAGAAAACAACTCTGAGACCATGTGGATTCTGGCAACAGGAATTGACAGGACTACTCCAACCATGAAGACGGAGAGAAGCAGTCCAGAGATGGAAGTCGCTGATGACGCCTTACCATAATAGAATTCAGCAGCTGTATATCACTGCAGGTTGCCCAGGACCAAACCAGAGAGGGTTGGACCTGCATTACCACCATTTGCCCACCATCCAGAACTGAAATATCATTGCTGACATGTACACATAAGGAACTGTCTGACATTGAAATTGGATCTCAAAAGAACTGGTGGCCCAGAAAGCTCACTACAGACTGATGCAGATGCCTTTCAGCATTATGATTATTGCTTATCTCATTTTTTTATTCTTATAAGTATATTTCCAGAAGGACATGATCTCACTCATCTAGGGGAAATGATGAACAACATAGACTGATGAACAAGAACAGACACAGAGATAAGGAGCCATGGGTCAGACTGTTGGACCTCAAAGGAGGGGTGGGGATAAAAGGGAGAGATTAACCAAAGGACTTATGTGCAAACATATGAGCCTAACCAGTGGTCAAGGACAGTAGAGGGGTGGGGATTTGAATGGGGGTTTGAGGACAAATATGTGATACCTTAATCAATAAAGAAATTAATAAAAAATAAATAAATAAATAAATAAATAAATAAAAGCCTAAAGTGAGTAGACAGTATAAAATATTATATTATAAGAAAATATTGTAAATAACTATTACCAACAAATTGGACAATCTGGAAAAAAATGGATAAATTCCTAGAAGCATACAATCTTCCAAAACTGAATCAAGAAGAAACAGAAAATCTGAACATAACAATTATAATTAATAAAAACTCCCAACAAACGAATATCCTGGACTGGATGGCTTCACAGGTGAATTTTACCAAACACTGAGAGAACAGCTAACACCTATTTTCTCAAGTTATTCCAAAAAATTTAAGAGGAGGGAAGACTCTTAACATCGTTCATTGTATTAGTATTATCCTAATTCCAAAACCAGATAAAAACACTACAAAGAAAGAAAATTATAGGCCAATATACCTGATGAATATAGAATCAGAAATTATCAAGAAAATATTAGCAAACCAAATCCAGCAATACATTATAAAGATCATACCATGACCATTTGGGATTTATTCCCAGGATGCAAGGCTGGTACAGTACCTGCAAATCAATTAACATGATACACCACATAAACAAAATGAAGGATAAAAACACATGATCAAATCAATAGATGCAGAAAAAGCATCGACAAATTCCAGCATCCATTTGTGATAAAAAAATCTCAACAAAGTGGGAATAGAAGGAACATACCTCAACATAATAAAGGACAAATCTGACAAACCACTGCAAACATCACACTTAGTGGGGGAAAACTTAAGCATTTCTCTTAAGATCAGGAACAAGACAGGGATGTCCACTTTAACCATCATAGTCAACATAATACAAGAAGTCCTGGCCACAGCAATCAGGCAAGACGAAATAAAAAGCATCCAAATTGGAAAGGAAAAATTAAATCTGTCATTTTTTTTGCAGAAGACATGATACTATATATATGGAGAACCCTGAAGATTCCACACATACTAGTACACATAAAAACTAATAAATGAACTTAGTAAAGAAGCAGGATATAAAATTAATAATCAGAAATTGGTTGCATTTTTATACACAAATAAGGAACTATCAGAAAGCAAAGTTAAGAAAACAACCTCCTTTACAATTGCTTCACACACACAAACACACACACAAATCCTAGGAATAAAGTTCAAATAAGGTAAAAGACCTGTACTTGGAAAATTATAAGATGCTGAAGAAAGAAGATACAAATAAATGTAAGCATATATTGTGCTTGTGGATAGGAAGAATTCACATAATTAAAATGTCTGAACTGCCCAGAACAATGTATAGATTCATTGCAAATGAATATCAAAATACCAATAGTGTATTTTACACAACTAGAACAAATAATCCAAAAATTTATGTAGAACCTCAAAAGACCCCAAGTAGCCTCAGCAAACTTGAAAAAGAAGAACAAACTTGGAACTATCATGCTACCTGATATCAAACAGTACTATAATGTGATAGTAATAAAAATGGCATGGTAGTGGCATAGAAACAGACATATTGGTCAGTGGAACAGAATAGAGAGCCTAGAAGTAAACCCATGCCTATATTTTCAATTAATATTTGACAAAGGAGTCAAGAACATACAATGAAATAAAGACAGTCTACTCAATAAATGGTGTTGGAAAAATAGGACAGAGATACATGCAAAAAAATGAAACTAAATCACCTTCTTACACTCAAAACGTATTAAAGACTTAAAGGTAAGACTTGAAACCATAAAACTCTAGGAAGAAAACATAGGCAGTAAAATCTTAGACATTTCTCTTAGTGATATTTTTTCTGATATATCTCCTTGGGCAAGGAAAAATAAACAGGTTTTGCAAAGAATGAAAAAGGTTTTGCAAAGAACTTCTACATCCAATAAATAATACAGTAAAGCCGAAACCAGTTTGGCTCAGTGGATAGAGCGTCCGCCTGTGGACTGAAAGTTCCCGAGTTCGATTCCGGTCAAGGGCATGTACCTTGGTTGTGGGCACATCCTTGGTGGAGGGTGTGCGAAAGGCAGCTGATCAATGATTCTCTCTCATCAGTGTTTCTAACTCTCTATCCCTCTCTCTCTTCCTCTCTGTAAAAAATCAATAAAATATATTAAAAACTAAAAATAAAAAATAATCCAGTAAAGAAATGGGCAAAGGACCTGAATATAAACTTCTCTAAAGAGAGCATACAGATGGCCAATACGCATATGAAAAAATACTCAACATCACTAATCATCAGAGACATGCAAAAAAAAAATCACAATGAAATATCACATCACACCTGTCAGAATGTCTCTCATCAATAAACCAACAAACACGCAGTGCTGTGGGGGAAGTGGAGAAAGGTGAACCCTCATGCACTATTACTGGGAATGCAGATTGGTACAGCCAATATGGAAAACAGTTGGAGGGTTCTCAAAAACTTAAAAATGAAACTGCGGAGAGGGAAAACTACTCCATCTTGCAAAGAAAAGAGAATCTTATCTGAGACCTGAATAACCCACAACAGTGGAGACCACCGAACAGCTGTGACGCCCCAATCGGCACAAACACGTGAATTCAAGGGAGTTCTTCAATCACCCACCGAAAGGAGAGAGAGAACTACATAACCAGACATCCTGAAAAGAGATACCATAGGGAGACAAAGAAATAGCCCGCACATGAAGAAAAACAGGCATCACCAGAAAAGGAATTAAATGAGTTAGGGGCAAGCAACCTAGCAGAGCAAGAATTCAGAGAAATGATCATAAGATGGCTAAAAAGAATGGAAGACAAATTTGATAATATGAGTCAGAACCAAGAGGAAATGAAGAAGAACCAAGAGGAAATGAAGATGAATCAAGAAGAAATGAAAAATGGCATCGCTACTATAAAGAACACAATAGAAAGCATCAAAAGTAGACTAGAAGAAGCAGAGGACTGAATCAGTGAGCTAGAAGACAAGATGGGAAAAAATACCCAATTAGAGCAGCTTCTAGAAAAAAAAATATTAAAAAGCAAGAGGAGAGT
Source organism: Pipistrellus hanaki (assembly GCF_964339955.1). Lineage (NCBI taxonomy): Eukaryota > Metazoa > Chordata > Mammalia > Chiroptera > Vespertilionidae > Pipistrellus > Pipistrellus hanaki. Next base: position 40,980,489 of record NC_140511.1, on the reverse strand, counting down.
CTACGGGAACTTTGGAACAATACAAAACAAAACAATATTAGAATAATAGAGGTTCCAGAAGGAAAGGAAACTGAGGAAGGCATAGAAAACCTGTTTCAAGAAATAATAACAGAAAACTTTCCTGAGATAGAGAAGAAAAAACCCACACAAATACAAGAAGCTCACAGAGTCCCAAGCAAAATGAATCCCAAAAGACCGATGCCAAGGCACATTATATAATTAAATTAGCAAACACCAGCAACAAAGTGAGAATCTTAAAAGCAGCCAGAGAGAGACAGAAAGTTACATATAAAGGAACCCCCATCAGACTAGCAACTGATTTCTCAACAGAAATCATCAGGCGAGAAGGGAATGGGATGAAATATACAAAGTCATGCAAAGGAAGGGTCTGAATCCAAGAATACTGTACCCAGCAAGGCTGTCAATCAAAATTGAAGGTGAAATTAGAAGCTTCACAGACAAAAAAAAAGACTAAAGGAATTTATCACCACCAAACCAGCAATGCAAGAAATGCTAAAGGGTCTACTGTAAAAATAAAAAAAGAAATACCGTGTTTCCCTGAAAATAAGACCTACTTACAGGTTTCCTTCTGAGTGAAATATAAGTTATCCCTTCGAAAATAAGCCCCCCCCCCCCCTCAGGCTAAACATGAGAGATTTGGTCCACTGATTCTGAAAGAAATGGAGTCACAAGAAATTCACCAGGAAATTCAGGAATTGGATTGTTATGATGATGTTCCAGAAGATGATGACATGATTGTCATTGAATAAATGAGTAAATTCTTGATACTGTAGGATTCACAGTTTGTCTGGTTTGTGTTGACAACTACCATACTACCGTACTGTATACAGGTAATAAATTTCCTTTATTTTCATTTAACAATAAATGTGTACCATATTCTTCTTCATGGAAAAATAAAACAAACCCTGAAAATAAGATCTAGCGCATCTTTGGGAGCAAAAATTAATATAAGACACTGTCTTATTTTCAGGGAAACAGGGTAGGAAGCAAAGAAGGAACACTGGTATAGAATAAAAGTGGCGTCAAATAAGTACCTATCAATAACTTTAAATGTAAATGGATTAAATGCTCCAATCAAAAGACATAGGGTAATGGATTGGCTAAGAAAATAAGACCCATATATCTGCTGACTACAAGAAACCTATTTCAGAAAAAAAAAAAGATGCACAAAGACTGAGGGTGAAGGGATGGAAAAAGGTTTTCCAGGTGAATGGAAATGAAAAAAAAGCTGGGGTAGCAATACTTATATCTGACAAATTCGATTTCAAAGTGAAGGACATAACAAGAGATAACAAAGGCCACTTCATAATACTAAAGGGAGCAATCCCAACAAGAAGAAATAACCCTGGTAAACATATATGCACCCAATACAGGAGCACCCAAATACATTCAAAAAAAAAAAAAAAACCTGCTGGAGGACATTAAGGGAGAGATTAATAGCAATACAATCATAGCAGGAGATTTTAATATCTCACTATCACCTTTGGACAAATCATCTAAACAAAAAATCAGCAAAGAAACATCAATCTTAAATGACTCACTAGACCAGATGGAATTAATTGACATCTTCAGAACATTTCACTCCAAAGCCACAGAATATACATTCTTCTCAAGTGCACATGGGTCATACTCAAAGATAGACCACATGTTGGGACATAGGCAAAGTCTCTTCAGATTCAAGAAGATAGAAATCATATCAAGCATCTTCTCAGATCATAGTGGCATAAAACTGGAAATCAATTACAATAAAAATCCAAAAAATCAAACACATGGAGACTAAACAGCATGCTATTAAACAAGGACTGGGTTACCAGAGAAATCAAGGAAGAAATTAAAAACATCCTGGAAACAAATGACAATGAAAACACAACAATCCAAAATTTATGGGACACAGCAAAAGCAATCTTGAGAGGGAATTTCATAGCTCTCCAAGCCTCCTGCAAAAAAACAAGAAAAAAAATGGTAATAAATCATCTAACTCTACAACTCAAAGAGTTAGAAAAGAGCAACAAGAAGAGCCCAGTGTAAGCAAAAGGAAGGAAATAATAAAATCAGAGCGGAGATAAACTACATAGAGACTAAAGAAACAATACAAAAGATCAACAAAACCAAGAGCTGGTTCTTTGAAAGGATAAACAAGATTGATGAACCTCTAGCCAGGCTAACCAAGAAACAAAGAGAGAAGACCCAAATAAACAAAATCAGAAATGAAAGAGGTGAAATAACAACAGACCCTGATGAAATACAAAGAATTGTTACAAAATACTATGAACAACTCTACTCCAACAAACTGGACAACCTGGAGAAAATGGATATATTCCTAAATTTATATATATATATATATATATATATAACCTTCCAAAACTCAATCAAGAAAAATATAAAAATCGCCGAAACCGGTTTGGCTCAATGGATAGAGCGTCAGCCTGGGGACTGAAAGGTCCCGGGTTCGATTCTGGTCAAGGGCATGTACTTTGGTTGCAGGCATATCCCCAGTAGGGGGTGTGCAGGAGGCAGCTGATCGATGACTCTCTCTCATCGATGTTTCTAACTCTCTATCTCTCTCCCTTCCTCTCTGTACAAAATCAATAAAATATATTTTTTTAAATTATAATAAAATAAAATTTAAAAAAAGAAAAATATAAAAATCTCAATAGGCTAGTAACTTTGGAAGAAATTGAAGCAGTCATCAAAAAGCTTCCAGCAAACAAAAGCCCGGGGCCAGATGGCTTTACAGGAGAGTTTTACCAAACATTCAAGGAAGAACTAAAACCTATCCTCCTCAGACTACTCCAAAAATTCAAGAGGAAGGAACACTTCCAAGCTCCTTTTATGAAGCCAGCATCACCCTAATACCAAAACCAGGTAAAGACAACACAATGAAAGATAATTACAGGCCAATATCCCTCGTGAACATAGATGCCAAAATCCTCAACAAAATTCTAGCAAATAAGCTCCAAGCAGTACATCAGAAAGATCATACACCATGACCAAGTAGTATTTATTCCAGGAATGCAAGGATGGTACAATATCCGCAAATCAATAAATGTGATACATCACATAAACAAATTGAGAGATAAAAATCATGTAGTCATACCAATTGATACAGAAAAAGCATTTGATAAAACCCAATACCCTTTCCTGATAAAAACTCTCAACAAGGTGGGAATAGAAAGATCATACCTCAACATAATAAAAGCTATATATGATAAACCCACAGCAAACATCATACTCAATGGGCAAAAACTAAAACCATTCCCTCTAAGAACAGGAATAAGACAGGGATGCCCACTCTCGCCACTCCTGTTTGACATAGTACTGGAAGTACTAGCCATTGCAATTAGACAAGAGGAGGAAATAAAAGGCATTCAAATTGGAAAAGAAGAAGTAAAGTTATCCTTATTTGCAGATGACATGATATTGTACATAAAAAACCCAAAAGACTCCATTAAAAAACTAATTGATTTAATAAATGAATTTGGCAATGTCGCAGGATACAAAATTAACGCCAAGAAACCTATGGCATTTCTATACACTAACAGTGAACTTACAGAAATAGAGACTAAAAAAGCAATTCCATTTACCATCGCACCAAAAAAATTAAGATACCTAGGAATAAACTTAACTAAGGAAATAAAGGATCTATATGCAGAAAACTACACGACACTGAAAAAAGAGATAGAGGAAGATGTAAACAGATGGAAGAACATAACATGTTCATGGATTGGTAGAATCAACATCATCAAAATGTCCATACTTCCCAAAGCAATCTATAGGTTCAATGCACTCCCCATTAAAATACCAACGGCATATTTCACTGACCTAGAAAGAACTCTCCAAAAGTTCATTTGGAACAATAAAAGACCCCGAATAGCCACAGCAATCCTGAGTAAGAAGAGCAAAGTAGGAGGGATCTCAATACCAGGCTTCAAGCTGTATTACAAAGCCACTGTTCTCAGAACAGCCTGCTACTGGCACAAGAACAGACATATAGATCAATGGAATAAAATATAAATCCAGATATCGACCCAAACCTCTATACTCAATTAATATTTGACAAAGGAGGTATGAACATACAATGGAGTCAAGACAGTCTCTTCAATAAATTGTGTTGGGAAAATTGGACAGATACATGCAAAAAAATGAAATTAGATCACCAACTTACACCATACACAAAAATAGACTCAAGATGGATATAGAACTTAAACATAAGACGGGAAGCCATAAAAATACTAGAGGCATCCACAGGTAGCAAAATTTCTGACATATGCGGAAAGAACTTCACTGATACTGCTCCTAGAGCAATGGAAGCCAAAGAGAATATAAACAAATGGGACTACATCAAAATAAAAAGCTTTTTACAGCAAAAGAAACCAACCAGAAAACAACAAGAAAGCCCACTGTATGGGAGAACATATTTGCAAATGTTATAACTGATAAATGTTTAATCTCCAACATCTACAGACAGCTTATACAACTAAATAATAGGAAGATAAATGATCCAATTAAAAAATGGGCAATGGACCTAAATAGAATATTTTCAAAAGAAGACAGAAGGAAGGCCAAGAGGCACATGAAAACATGCTCAAAGTCACTAATTATCTGAGAGATGCAAATCAAAACAACAATGCGGTACCATCTCACACCTGTCAGAATGGCTAACATCAACAAATCAACAAACGACAAGTGTTGGCGAGGTTGCAGAGAAAAAGGAACCCTCGTGCACTGCTAGTGGGAATGCAGACTGGTGCAACCACTGTGGAGAACAGTATGGAGTTTCCTCAAAAAACTGAAAGTGGAACTCCCATTTGACCCAATAATCCCACTCCTAGGAATATATCCTAAGAAACCAGAAACACCCATCAGAAAGGAAATATGCACCCCTATGTTCATAGCAGCACAATTTACAATAGCTAGGATTTGGAAACAGCCTAGGTGCCCATCAGCAGATGATTGGGTCCAAAAACTATGGTACATCTACACAATGGAATACTATGCTGCCATAAAAAGAAGGAATTCTTATCATTTGCAGGAACCTGGATGGTATTGGAGAACATTATGCTGAGTGAAATAAGCCAGTCAATGAAAGAAAAACAACATGACCTCACTCATTTATGGATAATAAAGAACATTATAAACTGATGAACAAAAAGATAGATGCAGAGACAGTAAAGCAACAAACAGACTGTCAAATTACAGCGGGGAGGGTAGGGAGATATGGGGGAGATAAGAGATCAACCGAAGGACTTGTATGCATGCATATAAGCATAACCAATAGACGAAAAACTCTGGGGAGAGAGGGCATGTATTGGGGGGGGGGGGAACAATGGTAAGATATGTAACATATAATACCTTAATAAAAAAAATGGGGGGGGGGGGGGAGAATGGATGCCAAGAATATGAGGACTTTATAAAATAAACAGTGCCAATTTCTCCAGAAAAAAAGAAAATGAAACTGCCTTCTGACCCAGTGATTCCACTTCTGGGTTATATATCCGAAGAAACCCAAAACACTAATTCAAAAGAATATTCTCGCCTTTATGTTGATTACAATGTTATTTATAATAGCCAAGATATGGAAGCAACCCAAATACCCATCAATGGACAAGTGGTTGTACATATATACAATGGAATATTGCTCTGCCTTAGTAAAGAATGAAATCTTACCATTTGCAGCCATATGGATGGACCTGGAGTGTATTATACTAAGTGAAATAAGTCAGAGAAAGACAAATAGTATGATTTCACTTATGTGGAATCAAAAGAACAAAGTAAAAGAACAAAATTGAAACAGACTCATAGACACAAAGAACAGACTGATACTTGCCAGAGGGGCGGAGGTTTAGGGAATTGAGTGAAAAAGGTGAAGGTATTAAGAGCTACAAATTGGTAGTTACAGAATAGTCATGGGGATGAAAAGTATAGCGTAGGAAATATAGTCAATAATATAATAATTGTGTATGGGCCAGGTGGGTACTGGAAAATTGGGGGAACATTTTGCAAGTATGTTAGACCTTAAATATGGTTGTCTAACTACTGTGCTGTGTTATGAAACTATTACATAATAATATTTAATGTAAACTATAATTAAAAAATAAAATTTTAAAATGTTATTAAAAAGAAGGGAAGGTGGAAAGTCTGCCAAAATATTAGAGTGATTCATTTGACTTAAATAAATGGAAAGCTATTGGTGCGAGCTATGTAGTAATTCTTGAAGTTTGAATCTTTAGTGATAGGTAGTAACTCAAAAAATCGTGAGAATGGAAATTAGGCCTTTAGAAAGTTAGACAGGTTGGAACAGCATAATGTCTTCTAAGGAGCACTGGCTTCTGATCCCCGATTTTTCTCTAACCTGCTCTGCCTCTGGAAAGTAATTTCCTCATCTGTAATCGCTGCCCTGTTCATTTCACCAGTTTGAGGTGAGAACAAAATGCAATGTCAAATGGAAAAACTATTTGAGGGGGGGAAGGTACAAGATTGGTTTCATTTTCTTCTGTGCCGTAAGGATAGATCTTGAGGATAATAAGAAAACAACACATATGATTAACCTTTACTTTGACATTTTTAATTTTTGTCTCATATGATCTTCAAAATGCAAGTTCCAGATGTCTGAGTTTAGATAGGACTCCTGTTAAGCAAATGCACAACTGTCTAAAGAATTCTAGTCAGAATATAAAAATAATTATAAAAGCATAGTGTTGATGTGTCCTAAGGAATGAGGGATAGGAATTGAATTTTAAAATGATGAGGAAGAAGTTAGCAAACATTTATTTAGTTAGCATCAACTATGTAAAGTCTGGAGCATAACAAGAAGTATAAGACTTAAGTCCTACCTTTAAGGGATGTGTGATCTAGTTGGAAATAGGTATATAATTCAAGAGTTTTTGTAACAGAATGGTAAATAACCTAAAATAATTTTTTTAAAGAGAGGTAACCCACACACTACCTAATTAATCACCGACTCTTGCTCTATACAAACAGCAAATTGACCCAGTGTCAATTATTGAAGAGTCTGTCCTTTGTCTGCTGTTTGATAATGCCATCTCTTTTATATGCCAGCTTCACTTACTAGTATACACAGGGATGTGCTTCTAAGCTCCCTATTCTGCTTCATTGTTTTGTCTATCCAAAGGCTAGTGCCACACTTTTAATTATCATAAGATATAATTTCTGTAAGTCTTGGTGAGGTTTGAGGATGCCCTATAAATAGCACCCCTCTTCCCCCTGACATTTGGAACAATTTGAGACAGGAGATACAAGAGACAGACTAATAGAAATCAAAATGTCAGTTTTGTTACTGATAAAGCCTCTTGGAAAATGTGCCTTTGGATCTGTAATAAGAAGAGCTTGCAAAGACTCCACTCAAAATTAAACTTCCCTCACAATCACAGTGTGAACGGGAGAAACCTAGGCTTTCCCCGCAGAGGCAGGCCCTTCCTTGACTTCACTGCAGAGAGCGGGGAGATGACTCCTGCAGCAACCCAGATGCGGCTAAGCCAAGAAGACTCAGGTTTTACTTTTCTCTCTAAATTCACCGCTAATAAAAAGCCCTTCTTCTCTACGAGCCAGTGAGTGAGAGGATGGAGAGAGGCCAGGAGTGTTACTGAGCACCTTCCTTCAGAGCAAGGGAATAGGAAGATAGCCCCAACTTTCTTGATCATCTGCTAGGGCAGGGCTCCTACTTATGGTTCTTTTTCAAAATTCATTTGGCTTTTCTTGATTTATGAATTATATTTGAGTAATTTGACAGCTTTATGATATTGAGTCTTTGAACTATGAGCATGGTATCTGTATGTTTTCTAAACATATCTCAGTAAAGTATTTTAATTTCCTTCATAAAGGTCTTTACAACAACCAACTTTTTTGTAGCAAGTATACAGGAATACCACTGATTTTTGTATTTCAAGTTTATCCAGCAGCCTTGCTAACATTAAGTACAATAGATTGTCTTAGATTTTTTTGGATTTTCTGTGTATATAGTTGTTGTTGTTGTTGTTTTTTAATAATGGTGTTGTTTCTTCCTCTCTATTTTTACAACTGTCATTACTTTTTATTGTCTTACATTTTATTATAGAAGAGGAGCAGTGACTATGGATACCCTTGTCTTATTCTTGATTTTAAAGAGAATGCTTCTAACTTATCACCATTAGGTATTATATCTACTTATTGCAGGTTACAACATAAGTATTTTATTAACAAAAGGAAGTGCCTTTTCTATTCATGTTTTTTTAATCATAAATGTGTATTTTGAATTTTATCAAATGCTTATTCTAAATCTATTGAAATAATGCTATATTTGTTCTTCGTTACTATGTGCTAATAAGTATTAATATATCCTCTAACATTAAACCATCTCTTTCTCCTGGGATAAACTCTACCTAATAATGATATATTATTTTTGCCTATATTATTAGATTTGACTTGCTAATATTTAAAGAAATCTACATTTGTGAACTGAGATGAGACTTGCCTATAATTTTTCTTTCTCATATAATAATTCCTGGCTCAGAGTCACGACATTCACTGTTCTTCTGTCCTTCCTTCTCTCCTGTGGTGATCCGCACTCCACCCCTCACATGGAGGGAACAGTATTGGAAAAGGCATAGTAGTTTTATTGGCAAATAACAGACTACCCTGACTGGAATGTAAATTCATGTTAGGATTGAGAGAATATGGATTTTGTGGTAATAGGGGCTTATACAACTTAGGAACCCTTTTCAAGGAAAAGATTATGAACTGCAAATGCAAAATTAGGGTGGGGGAGTGAATATTTAAAACAAGAAACAAAATCACAGCAAATTACTAGAATTTCAGAAATTAAATCCTTTTCTTCTGAAATATTTTTATAAAATTTACCCAAAATGCTTCCATAGAAATGCTCCATCATTGCAACCTGCCTGCCTTTCTCCTCCTGGAACACTGTAATTTCCACAACTTGCATTTCTAAGGCACAGAGAAATTAAGTAACTTTCCAAGAACGGTTGACCCATGAGCCTCTAATAATATAACTAGAATCTAGGTCTCCTGGCACTGGTGTAAAAAAACCATTAAGCCACAGATTCACACATTTATGCAGTACCCCTCCATGCCAACAGTGCCAAGCACATTACCACTTCAGCATGGTACCACTTTATGGTGCTCTAATGAAAAATGGGCTACCAGGATTGATGCTACCTAAGTCCTGCAAAGTGAATGCTACATAATGATCCCACATAAAGACCGCTGCAGGAAGGCAGGCGGGAAGTTACAAATCTAAACAAAGCTGGAACAAGCCCTTTAGCCTCAGAGGAAATGTGAGCCTCTCCAAGCGCAGCCAGGGATGGAGGAGTTACCCTCCCCCTACCCCCACCCCCCACCCCCAGCCTGTGCTCCTTAGGGCAAAGGGTAAAAAAACTCCCGTTCCTGAGGGAGCCTCTGACATCTTCCGTAAAAGAAAACATTGCCATTTTCTGTGGGTTGTTGCCGTTCACAGATGGGTCTCTGTGGAGGCGATTGCTGTATGTTCTTTCAGGGCCGAGGATTTCTGAGGGAGGACCAGCGCAGGCACTGGAACCCTCTGAGTGGCAAGCTTCAAAGTTATGTGATGGTTTGTTTTGTTTTTTTAAAGAAAAGATAGTGTGATTAAAATTCCTCTTTTTCTTTCACGTTATGTAATTCTTATCTAATACCAAGATTAATCCTACAAGTAGCCCCTCTTCCTTACAAACACTGTGCCCTGGGGCCCACTGCTTTGTGCAAGTGCTTTCCAGAAGGAATCCCCATTTTCTCATCCTAGGATGACTAACCCCCTTGTAACGTCCAAGCAACACAATTTTTAAAAGCAGCATTTCAGCTCAGGGCTTGTACTCTTGAGTATTTTGGTTAGAAGCCACCAATGTGGCACTTAATCATCCCGTTTTTCTTTTGTTTTTACTACTAAGTGGTCTAAGATTCAATTAGAATGCACATGCACAGCTGGTGCTAGTGCTGAGCCCTGGTCAGGGAGGAAAGTGCATGCGAGCTGCCCTCGATGGCTGAGGGGCGATGAGGAACCAAGTGGAAGAGATGCTGAGGTTGCTGTGACAGGCTGTGTGCTGGGCCCAGGACCCAGGAACTGGGACAGCCCCTCGATAGTGTCTCTTCACTGCTCTCTCACCCAGTCTCAACAGTCACTTCTGACCTCAGTTGTTTCCTCTTTATTGAATTTATTGGGACCTTAGTTCTTTTCTCAGACAACTTCCCATTACCTAAATAGCCTGTCCCTGCCTTCCTCCAGATGTTGCTCTCACTTCAGCTCATATCCTACCTCACTTATTCACTCATTCACCAGGCACAGGGACAGACGCAGAGATATATATGTATTCCCTCAGTGGCTTAGGTCCACTTCTCCTACCAAGTCTTACCCACTCAGCTTTTGAGCAGTTGGAGGCTAGGAACCGTCTTACTCATCCTGGGGTTCCAGCCTGGCACTGAGGAAACAGGAGCTTGGTAAGCAATGAGCATGTGGATGAATCCGGCTCTGTTCATGGAACATGCTCCCTGAACTTGCATGTGAGGAGTTTATAGTCTAACTTAGGCAATGAAATAGGAACAGACAATAGAAAAATAGAAAGTGTGAAGTGCTATAACAAAGGTAGATAAGTCACCTACAACTTTCAAGGGAAGTAATTTCCTTCCTGGTGAGGGGTGTGGGTGAGAATTGGCTAAACCTTCACTAAGGAGAGAGAGTTGAGTGGGCTGGGACCACTAGAAGGATTTGGACATGTGAAGCTTGGGGTACGGGGCAGAGCACGTTAAGGAAACAAGTTGCCCAGGTGTAAAGAGCAGGTAAAGGCTCTGGGTTTGAATACCACTTCCACCACTTACTGTGTCTGTGACCTCAGGCACGTTGGAGCTATCAGCTTAAAATAGTGCATCCCTGATAGGGTTTAATCATAGAGATTAAGTGTGTGAATACCTAGCATCCTGCCTGGTACATAGTAGTACTGAGTACAGTGTAGCTATTATTATAAATATCTAACAGATAAGTGAATCATAGCTATTGTCTATTGTAAGAATTAAATCCATTCTTTGTTAAAGGTGTTTTGTTTTTCCTTTAAAATATGCATTCATCCCCTTACAAATAGATAGAGAATATGGCTCTTGGTCAAATATTTGAATAACTACTAGTAAGAGCCATATTCTATATCTATTTGTAAGGAGACTACCAAATATTCACCATCTCCTCACTTTCTCCTAGTCCTTTTAAGGCCCTTTAGAAGCCTTAGAGATAAGTATCCTACAAATCTGTTTACCTACCTACTCTCCTGGGTACCTACCTTCTTAGGTAACTCTCAGTCATTAGAAGTTTTGCATAATAAAAGTTTCTTCTTTGCAAAAGTTTCCATGTTTTTATTTAAGCATGCAGCAATCCTGTGAGGGAGAGCAAGGATGATGATCTCTGATAAGGAAGCTGAGACTTAGACATGTGAAGTGACTTGCCAAGATCACATGGTAATAAGTGATGGAACAGGGTCCAGAAACCCAGACTGTCTGACTCCTGGTCCCATGTTCTTTTGACCATACCAGGTAGACCTTATTACCCGGTTTCCCCGAAAATAAGACAGTGTCTTATATTAATTTTTGCTCCCAAAGATGTGCTAGGTCTTATTTTCAGGGGATGTCTTATTTTTCCATGAAGAAGAACACGGTACACATTTATTGTTAAATGAAAATAAAGGAAATTTATTACCTGTATACGGTACGGTAGTATGGTAGTTGTCAACACAAACTGTGAATCCTACAGTATCAAGAATTTATTCATTTATTCAATGACAATCATGTCATCCTCTTCTGGAACATCATCATCACAATCCTCCTGAATTTCCTGGTGAATTTCTTGTGACTCCATTTCTCTCAGTATCAGTGGACCAAATCTCTCATGTTTAGCCTAGGGGAGGGGGGGGGGGGCCTTATTTTCAGGGGGATGCCTTATATTTCACTTAGAAGGAAACCTGTAAGTAGGTCTTATTTTCGGAGGATGTCTTATTTTCAGGGAAACAGGGTAGCTAGTGATCATTCTTTTCTTTCTCTGTGCTTCCCAGGCCCTCTAATGCCTGTTACCTTCCACAGAGTAGCCCACCAAAGTCAAATACACGCATTGCAAAATCAAGGCAGCAGCTCTGGTGAAAGCATTTTTAGTAGCGTGTCCTACACCACTTATCTCAGAGAGATAGAGAACGAAGAGTCCTAAACTTTGTGACACATTTAAGAACTTTTAAGACCAGAAGAAACACAAATAATTCTGTTTTAATTCCATTAGTTAAGAAACAAGAAAACTAAAGGAAGCACATGGCTGTCCTAAGAAAATGATTACCCTTAGTGTTTATCTTCCTTGGACTTCATGTTCTTTTTTCAAATTAAGGCATGATGAAAGCAAGATTTCAAAGCCATCTGGCCTGCTTTATACATGTAATTTTTTTGTTCTAAGTTTAATCTTTCCCTCCTATAAAGCTTAAACTGTCTAGCAACAAGGGAGTGTGGTATAGTGGAGGGAGCACTGGATTTGGGAACCTAAAAATGTAGGCTCTAACTTCAACTCTGTCATTTAATTTTCATAAATCATTTTGAGTATCCATTTTTAAAAATAGAGTTAATAGCACCAGCCCTATTTCCCAAGCATAGTTGTATGAAGCAAATGAGATAACGTCTGTCTAAGGGGCTTATAAACTAAAAAGGACTACAGAAAGTATTGCTAAGTATTATTCATGTATTTAACAATTCATTAAGTGTCTCCTCTGCATATAGCACTATTCAAGGGACGAAAGAAGATTCCAGAGTGTAAGATTGGCCGTGTCTTTTCCTAGTTGACAGTTGTTTGGTTTATAATCTAAATGAGTAGATAAGGCAAGCTAAATATTTTGAAGGATGTAACGTGCAGAAATATTCCTATGCATTGTTCACTCCTTCTGTCATGTGGGACTTCAAGCTGAGACCCAGCTTCAGCGGACAGTCTGTTCCAGTGATGAGGGTCAACTGTGGCCTGACTCATTTGATGTTGATGAGCCAAGTGTGCTATTTGTATGGAGACCGTATCAGTTTCATTGAGCTTATTGAGGACAGAGCATGTGAAAAGTGACCTTGGCTTGCTGGATGGTACCTCCAGATTCCTTCTAAAGTTGAATGATGTGACTGGGAGAAGGAACTAGTGGCTTTATGTGTAGTCATCTCACCTCAGGGCTAAAATATTTATTTATTTATTTTAAATATATCTTATTGATTTTTTACAGAGAGGAAGAGAGAGGGATAGAGAATTAGAAACATCGATGAGAGAGAATCATCGATCAGCTGCCTCCTGCACACCCCCTACTGGGGATGTGCCCGCAACTAAGGTACATGCCCTTGACCGGAATCAAACCTGGGTCTTTCAGTCCACAGACCGACACTCTATCCACTGAGCCAAACCGGTTTTGGCAGGGCTAAAATCTTTAGATGGTGCTTCTGCTGACCTAGCCTTCCATTCCTTCTTATAAATAGAATCAGGCTCAATAGCATATTTAAATAAACAAATAAGTAACTAAGAACTTTGGCATGTTTTAAGAAAATGGTTTTTTTGAGTAAAGTGAGAATGAGGAAAACCTACAGCAAGTAAGCCAGCCTACAGAGGGTAACAATATCATAGTTCTGCTTTTAAGCCAGATACTCACCTTTGACAAGAAGGCAGTGTCCGGCATGAACAGTTTTTAAAAGCCTCCCTTTTAAAAAGCAAGTCTCGGCCGAAACTGGTTTGGCTCAGTGGTAAAGCGCCGGTCTGCGGACTGAAAGGTCCCAGGTTCGATTCCGGTCAAGGGCATGTACCTTGGTTGCAGGCACATCCCCCGTGGGGCGGGGGGGGGGGGGGGGGGGGGGCGGGGGGGGGGCGGGGGGTGCGGGAGGCAGCTGGTTGATGTTTCTCTCTCATCGACGTTTCGAGCTCTCTATCCCTCTCTCTTCCTCTCTGTAAAAAAAATCAATAAAATATATTTAAATTTAAAAAAAAAAAAAAAAAAAGCAAGTCTCTCCCCTTCCCTTCTCCCCATCATGCTGAGTCTGAATTCAGAACTAGTTTCTGGCAGGTGACCCCTGAGGGACTTGAAAAACATGTTGTCTAGCTAATGTTGGTTTTTAAATTTAGATCAAATGGCGCTGTCTTTGAAGTCTCAAGAGCCCTACTTAAGGCAGCTGGAGCAGATACACCGGCCTCTCAAGGTGCTTCTTACAGGCTGGCGTCCTGGATAGCAAAAGTGAAGCCTGGTCAAAAATAAACGAAAAAGAAAGTTTTATTGGGATTATTTACTGGAAGATAGCTATTTTAGAAGAAACCTTGACAGGCCATCCCGTTGCCTCTAGACAGGAACACACAAGGCATACGGGCATCTGCAGTGTTTTAGAAGACCTTGGGGGACCAGGCTTCTTCCATAACTCATTCCAGAGTTTAAACACCCTCGCTCCAGGAAATTCTTCCCTATATTTAACTTGCAGGCCCCCTCCTGCCGTTAACACCCATTTCCGCTTTTTTCTGTCTCCAGTTCGGATGAAGAACAGCTGGCCAGCATCCTTTGTGAGCTAACCCTCCACCAGCGACAGAGTCACTGGGGTATCCCTGGGCTTCTTTCCTCAGCCTCCAGCAACCGCATCTTTGCGCCAAACCCAGATCTTTTTCTCTTCGTTTTCATTTGTGTCTTCTTTCTTTCTTTTCATTCCTTTGGATTATATGGTAATATGTGCCTAATGAATAAAATTTGGAAGACGTAAAAAATATATAGAAGAGGGGAAAACCACAATCCAGGGAGAAAAGCCGCCGTTGGGTTAGTTTCCTGTGTGTCTCTCATACAGAGGAGTTGAGATCTCTATGCCAGTGCCGTTCAGTAGAAATACAGTCTGGGCCACATGTGTTGCTTTTAAGTTTCTGGCAGCCACATTGAAAAAAGATAAAAGGGAATAGGTAAATTAATTTTAATAATACATTTCATTTAATCCCGATAAAATAATAAATTGTCAACCTGTAATCAGTGTTTTTGAAATGATTATTAAAATGCTTCACATTTCTTTTTTTACATTATGCTTCCTAAATCCAGTGTCTATTTTACACTTAATGGCACATCACAAATCCAAGTAGCCACATGGCAGTGCTCAGTAACCTGTGGCTAGTGGCTACCGTATTGGACAGCACTATTGTTGTAGTTGTGTATACTGCTTTTTTGGTATATCAAACCTTAAGGCTTTTACCAACGCATTAAAAACTTTTTAATATCATTTTAATGGCTACATAATATTTCCTCATTTAGATTTACTATAACCATGTCTTTAGATAGTTTTGTTTCCCTGTTAGAAGTAACCCTGTAGTGCTCTTTTTAACGTTAACTGAATGTTTTCTCAACTCCTTGCCAAAAGAAATAAAAAACAATACCTTTTGAGTACAGCTAATTAAATCCATTTACCCATAAAACAAGTATATTCGCTCCATATCTCCTGTGTGCGCTGCACTGCATTAGGTTAGAAAGTAGAAACGTGGGCTGCAGAGAAATTGAAGAAGACCAGGTCCCTCCCAGGCCGTGTTTACAAGCCTGGGCTCCACAGTTGGACTGCACGCACACTGTGTTTTGTTCCGCCTTCAATATCCTTCTCTTTGTTTCTTATTATCCCCGCTCCCCACACACTCACAGCCCGGCCCCGTTTCCCCTTACTCAGGCACCAATTAAATATGACCTCCTCTGGTGAGTTCTTAAGATTTCTGGCTCCCTTCTCCACCAAAATATGCAAAATGGACATTGTATACCAAGCACTGTGGTGTTCTGGCTGTTGATGAACTCTGTCTTCTCTACTACCAAGTGGGAACTCCCTAACGACAGAAACCTTATTTTATTCACCTCTTTCTCCCCAGAGCCTCCCAGACTGCCAGGCAGTGAGGGTGACGTCTGCTGGAATATGTACAGAAATGTCAGGGATTATATTAAGCATCAGTTGGATGGTATAATCATAAGTAGTGTAGCTATTTAGAGTTCAAAGAGATCACTTTAGATTGGCATGTTTGAAGGGTTAATGAAGAAGGTAGGACTTGAATTTGGCTTTGGAAGATGGGCATACTTAAACGAATGGAGGGAAGGAATTAGCAGAAAAGCCACTTATGTGTCCTGTACTAAGTGTTTTCCAGGGGGGATTCTTTATCAGCAGATAAGCATCCTTCTAGGCCTAAAGCACTGTCCTCTTAAGTTTCAAGAAGGCTCTAGTGATAGGGTCTTTGCCCACCAAAAGCTGACACAGGTTTGCAGCATTCAACGTGGCCACTGGCTGCTTCAGTGTGACCTTGAGTTTAAGCTCAATTTAGATAAATTCCCTGTGTTTCAACTTTGGGGTTGATGCTTGTTCAGTGACTCTTTTGCTAGTGGATAACAATGTATAATAATAAGTAATGCCATTATAGCTAAGTCCTCTGACTGTTACTGTAAATCAGCTACGGTAGTCTCCCAGGCATTTTGAACATATTATTTCATTAATTCATTTAATCCTCACAACAACCCTGTGAATTAAGACCCATTATCCTCTGACATCTTATAAATGAGGAAACTGAGGCACGGGAAGGTTAAAGTAACTTGAAGGTGACATAGCCATCAAGCAGGGGAGCTAAGATCTGAGCCTAGGCAGAACAGCTTTAGGGCCCCCGTTTTAACTGTTCCTCAGTGCAGCCACTCATAATAATTTTAAGATTAAACTGTTTTACACAAGGGGCCGTTCGGCATCTTCTGGTTCCAGAAAAGGAACCCTGTTATTATAACCCTCTCCTTGTTCTCTTCATGCCTCCCTGACTGCTTCTCCTTATCTCGTGTACATCATTTTCTGCCTCATCATGGAAATCTAGAGCCCCCCCAGGCTCAGTGCCAGGCCCTCTTTTTTTTTCCTTTCTTGTGGACGTTTTAATGACCTTCCCTCCATGTAGCTTCAAGCTACCAGACACAGACCCCACCAGCACCCTTCCTCCTCTCCGTGGCTCTTCTGCTGGAGCCCTTGGCCTTCACAATGACAGGCTGAGGGAGCTTTCCTTTCCCCAGAACGCTGCAGTAGCCCGACCGCACCACAGCGACAGGAGCAGCTCCAGTCTTGCTTTTGACAGCCTTTCCCCGTCTGCTCGCTGACCAGGGCCCACAGTTTATCCAGGTTGACGGTTGGGCAGGAGCTCCGGTTCTCCTTTAGGTGGTAATGCCTCACACCAGCTTTCCCAAAGTCACCTGGGTGACATTTGTCAAAGGTGATCCTGTGATGACGCGAGCCACCAGCATTACCACACACACACACCCTTCCTGTGCTTGCCGATGCGGCCGGGGCCATGGCTCACGTGGCCCCCAAGTGTTCGGGTCTTCCTCAGTCTGGATGGCATGTTGGTGGCCGAGCTGCAAAAGCCAGGCCCTCTTTTTTTTTTTTTTTTTTTCTTTATTTGGGGTGACAGTTGTCATTTTGATTGTCCCCATATTGAAATAAAGCACAAGTGTGCAATCACCAACCTAGATGTCTTTTCTGATATCAGTGCTCTATTCCAACTGCCTCCTGGATGTTCTCACAACACATTCTTTGAGTCCATTTTTTCAGCCCCCTGGTCCTCCAGGCCTCAGTTTTCAGCAAAGGAATCTCCATCTATTCTTTTACACTGGCCCGGAAGCCAGGCCTAATCCTCACTTTCCCTCTCAACCTTAGCGATACCTGCTGATTACCCCTGATGTCTGTTCATATCTCTGCATGTCCACTCTGGTCCACGCCAGGATCTCTCACTTAAACTACTACACAGCCAGTGGTCCGCCAGCATCCGCCTCCAGTCTGTCCTCCAACTTCAGCCAGAGCGCACTTTCCCTCTCTCCCTCCCCACTGCCACACCTAGCCTAAAACACTTAACGACTTAGATGTGGAGAAAAGTGCTTACATGGCCTGTGGGCCGCTGCATGGTCCATACCTTGTTTTCTTCTCCAGCTTCATTGTCTTCCATGTTCTTCACTTGATGACCTTTTGGGTCCTCACACCGTGTTCTGTCTTGTGACATAGGGCATCGTTCCCTTTGCCCAGAAGATGCTCCCACCCACTAATCCATTCTTCACCCGGTGAAGGATTCTACTACCCCTTCTAATCTCGGCCTCCCTGCGTCAGTTCTGTTATAGGCCTTCTTAACCCATGTTCTCTCCTGCATGGCAGTGTTAGAGGTGGTCATTGTGCATTGACGTTTGTAATTTTGTTGACAAATGTCTGTCCTCTCCCACAGTGGTGTAAGCTCCATAAAAGCAGGAACCATGGCTTTTTTCTCAATCATTGTTGTATCCAAGATATAGTAATGTCTAGTGCACAGTGCATTATGCATAGTACTCTCAATTTGCATTTGAATAAGGAAATAAATAATTTAATTGTTAATATAGGGTGTCCCCTGAAAATTATTAAGGTGGCAGTCATCAACTGCTGGTCAATGGACCACTAGTGGTTTGTGAGATCCAAAAGGTTGGCTGCTGCTGTATTAACCCTTTGCACTCCGAACCATTCTGGACATTGGCTACCAGCTACTCGATGCTACTTTGCGAAACGTGCATTGAATTAACTCAATTCCCCGTAATCACTAATAAACTGCAATGTCCCCTGAGAGGGGACATCCGAATGATATGCTAGAATTCCGATGTCTCCTGAGAGGGGACAGCGGAGTGCAAAGGGTTAAAGTACATTTCATTTTTAAAATGTAATAGAAAGCTGAAACCAGTTTGGCTCAGTGGATAGAGCGCTGGCCTGTGGACTGAAGGTCCCAGGTTTAATTCCTGTCAAGGGCATGTACCTTGGTTGCGGGCACATCCCCAGTAGAAGGTGTGCAAGAGGCAGCTGACCGATGTTTCTCTCTCATCGATGTTTCTAACTCTTTATTCCTCTCTCTTCCTCTTTGTAAAAAATCAATAAAACACATTTTTTTAAATAAAAATTAAATGAAATGTAATAGAAATCAGCTGTTAAAAGTGTGTGTACATTTTGGGGAGGATACCCAAATGTCCTGTTAATCTGTACACAGTTTTATATTGCACCTCTTTTGGGGGGGTAGAGGACTACATAAGATTAGGTTCCCAAGATGTTATATCGAGACCCTCAAATCTCTTATTAAGCAATGATTAAATGATGGCTAAATGGCCCTGGACGGGTGCTCCGTTGATTAGAGTATCATCCCAATATGCCAAGGTTGCAAATTCAATCCCCGGTCAGGGCACATATAAAGAATCAACCAATGAATGTATCAGCAAGTGGAACAACAAATCTATGTTTCTCTCTCTCTCTCTCTCTCTCTCTCTCTCAATCAATCAAATAAAACAAAATTTTTAAAATGTAATTCAAGCACTTCTTCCGAAGGCCTCCAGCATATCCCAAAATGGTGGCAGAGCTATCCATTTTTCTTTGAAAATAACACTCAACTGAAGCCCCGTGCGCAGGGCAGAGCTCATTAGCATGGTGGCAGCTCAGCTTCAGCAGGTCTTTCACAGACTGCATTTCACAGCCTCTGTCATTGGCCTCGGGAGTCCAAAGCTTCCTGTGATCCTCTTTGCAATCAACCCTTTAAGTTCGAAAGCATTTCCTGACTGAGGTTTTAATTTCCCTATAGAGTTCTTTTTGGGGCTGGGCTCTGTGAGATTACTATTTCCCTGGCAAAGTTATTATTTTTTTCCTAGTTTTCAGCATAAACACTTTTTTACTCCCCTGCCTTAATTGCTGTCCAGACATTCCCAGGTTCCATCCCTGGCATCTCTCTGTTTTACAGACCATTTTACAGCCCTCGTCTTGTTTTTTGCCTGACTCTGTCCATAGACTCATTGTATGATGATTGTTTTGTTTTGTTTTGTTTTGTTAATCCCAAGGATATAATTTTTTCATTGATTTTTAGAGAGAATGCAAGGGAGGGGGAGAGACAGAGAGTGAAACATCGATGTGAGAGAGACATGTTGATTGGTTACCTCCCACACATGCCTCGATCAGGACTCAGGATTGAGCCTGCAACCAAGGTATGTGCCCTTGACTGGAATCAAATCTAGGACTCTTCAGCCTATGGACTGACACTCTAACCACAGCAAACCAGCTTGGGCTGTATGATGATTCCTTAAAGTGAAAGCTAATGGGAAAAGAGGTTGACTTGCCCACCCCCATGGGCCTCTTTTGTCTCTTTGGAGCAGGGGTCTTCAAACTACGGCCCGCGGGCCACATGCGTCCCGCAGAGGAGTCTGATCCGGCCCGCCAGGTTTTTTGGGCAGTGAGCACAGCCGAGGTGTTACAGTAGGAATTAGTAGTTCATATAGTCTGGCCCTCCAGCTCTCTGAGGGACCGTGATCTGGCCCCCACTTTAAAAAGTTTGAGGACCCCTGCTTTGGAGGATCTATTCCCTGATCCCAGGGAGCTCAGCCTTGAGCCTGGCTTCCCGATAGGCCTCCTGGCTGTGGGGACCCTTAGCCTCGTCTCTTGGCTTATGCTGGAGCCGCTCTTCCAAACAGGGCCCTGCTGCCCAGGGCTAAGGAGGGTCGGTGGTGGCCCTCACATCACAGGCCCAGGGAGAGGGGTTGCTTCAGCTGCTTGTTTCATCCTTTGCCTCTGGAACTTTGTCCTTCAGAATCCGCCTTTCCATCAGCACTCGGTTTACAGAAAATGTAAAGGCTCCCTTGTTCCTTTAGACCTTTTTAAACTGTTTTTATTTAGTCAGACTTTGGCAGGAAACCTTTCAAGCTGAGCCCAGGGGGGGAAAGTGACCATTGGCACAGGATTCAGCCAATGCTTTTGGCCTAAGATCGCTTCTATTTTTATTTTGTTTCTTGTTTTTGTTCACATCCAGGGCAGAGATTAAGCACTTTCACTTATCTGGTAACGGTGAGAGGGCTTTGGGCTGCTCGCCTGAGCCCAGGATACTGCCTGCTTAAAACTATTAACCCGCAGCTACCTCCTGGGAGATAAGATCTAGCCGTTCAACTTGGCTTTCCCGAAAGGAGGCTCTGTGCTTCTACTTGATCAGAGAGAGAGAAAGGGGAAAGATAAATCCCAGCCATGGTTGGATTTTGAAAAAGGATAGTAGCCTAATTTATGGAGGTTGTTTTTTGAAAAAACTAACTTTATGTCATAATTTCTTAGCTGCCAAAAGACGTAATTCTACCTCGGCTTTGCCTTGGCAACCTGCTTTTGGCAGCCTGCACAGCCCTGCCGCTGCTCTGCATTATTTAAGCAGTAATCTTTAAGAAGGTGAGAAACTATTATTGCTTTTTAGCACAGTTGACATGATATTGGCGTGGACTCATACCTAGAGCTTCAAACATTTCTGATGGCGGTAAACCAACTTAAACACCTCCGTGTAGAGGTCTCGCTGCCATGAGGTCATCGTTTGCTACAAGGGGAGAAAGAAGATCAAATGTTGTCTAAAGGGTTGTTGTGGGTTTTTTTTCTTTTTTCTTTTTAAGAATTCTTATTTCATGGAGTTGTGGCTGTAGGTTCTGGCCAGGATCCAGACCGTCAAAGATTTAGCATCTTGACCAGCTGCGATCTAGCAATGTTCCTCAGAGGAAACATTTTGTAGGAGGGAAAGACACATATTTGAGACTGCAGAGTGTACTCTTTCCTAATACTTTACAGAGTGAGACCTGCTGGTAGACAGATAACACAAGCACAGTGACTGAAAGAGAACAGGAAAAAATCTTCTCACACAGCTCCGAATGCACCCCCGCGTCAGGAACTTGCTTGACGTGGGAAGTTTTTGTTTTCCCTTTATTTTATTTCCCCCTCAAGTCTCCACGTGTATATCATTTTGTGTCAGAAAGTGTTTCTGTTCATCATGCGTGCTTAAATGCATCAGTATTCCTATAACAGCCTAACGAGTCTTAGGAAGCCGGAAACGCCACACGAACTTCATATAATATAAAGTAGGAGAGAAGGAAAGATTCCCAAGACATTTGACCTAAAAATTATTCTGACAGGTGGCAGTCCCAGGACCTGGGAGAGAAAGGAACTAACATTTATTTAATCAGTCTGCCTTTGTTAAATTATCTCTATGCCTCCGTTTCCTCATTTGTAAAATGAAATACCTGTTCACAATTCATAAGAGAAGTGAGGATTAAATGAGACCATGTATAAAGTTGTTGAGAGTACTTTCTTACCCCGTAGTACTTCATAATATTAGTTGTTACTGTTTTAATTCTTAACCATAATTTATAGAGTACCTACTCATTGTACTAAGAATTTTAGTTGTATATCTCATTTAACTCTTGGGTATACCCACCCAACAATAACAGCTGTTGGGTGGGTATACCCGATTTACAGAAGAAGAAACAGGTTCAGGGAAATGATGTGCTTCACAGTTTCTATGTTTTGTAATGATGGAGTTGCACATGGAGTTCTGGAATATTACTTATGGGAGGTGTGGAAATGAGAACACATTTTGGACCAGTGCTCGCTTATCTTGTTTGCTCTCTCCCAATCCCTTCTGAATAAAAAAGAGGCTGTAGCTTTAAGCAGCAGAACCAGCAAAGAAAGAAAGAGGAGGAGAAAGTTGTGGGGGCAAGGATGATAGAGGGGAACGAGCGGGGTTCTGTTGTCTCCAGGTTGCCTTCCTGGCAGGTATTTGTGTAAAGGCTATAAAAGTTCGAACGTGGTTCTCCTCGGTGACGCTGGGGAAATAGAGAAATTCTGCCTCTTACAAAAACTCTCCCCCCTGAAGCTAAATTCATGCAGAAAAAATGATGCATCAGGGGTTTGGGGACAACTGGAATGTACCACAAAGGATTCTGGGAAGTTCTTATAGTCCCTAAGCATTTGGTAGATCGTGTAAATAGAGGCAGTTTGAACATTTCTATTTTATCCAAAGCTTTCCCCACCCCAGGTCCTCAAGAAAAAAAGAAAAGAAAAAATGGAATGAAGTTTCACATTGGGCAGAATAACTCTTTTTGATTGATTTAGTACTTCTCCAAAACTCCTACACTACCCTTCATTCTTTATCTGCTTCTTGCAGCTAGCTCCCTGGTGCACAGAGTGGAGATGGGGGTGGGTGGGAAGAGTTCCGACTGTTCCTGTTTAGCCAGGGTTCTGTGTAGGGAAAACGATAGCAGGAAGGAGCTCTAGATTCTAGTCTTTCCTCTGCTACCCATCACCCTATGTTTCTGCCCAAGACACACATGTCTTTGCACCTCAGTTATCCCTTCTGTAAAATACTTTGGGAATCCGAAGCCCGTGGAAGCTAATAATAATCACAGCAACCACCATCACAGCTACTGCCGCCATCAGCATACCTGCCCGGCATCCGGCCGAGGATTGGAAGCACATCGTTTTATTTACTCCTTACCGCAGCCCAGCAATCCATTTTCTGCAGCCCAGAGAAGACGAGTGGCTGCCTACAGTCATATAACTAATAAGTGGCGAGTTCAACCTTAAGTCATAACTCCAACTAGGCTCATGGTGGTGGCAGAGCTAGGAATAGAATCCATGTCTTTGAACACCCTTTCTCATCACTGTCACTCCCTCCAGATACAGCTGAAGGGAGAGCAGAAGGTAACTGACTGCAATAAATGAGGACTGGCAGAATGAGAAAGCAATTAATCACCTTAATTTGTAGAAATCAGAGAAGATTTGAACCCAAAAAAAGCCAAATTTAAACCAGACTATCCTCCTCGACCTCTAACTCCAAACCACTTGGCTTCTCCCCCACCATGCTGTCTGTGACCCTACGAGAGTCTTTTCTGCTTGTAGCAACGGGTTTATCATTAAGGAAGGTAACAGCCCAGATGTGGTTCAGCTGTTCAGCAGTCTATGCTGTGTTTTCACTAAACCATGGCCTAGTAAATTTGCAATTACAATATCTTTGGGTTGTTGCTTTTTAATAAATTCCTTTTAATTGCAGCATTAAACCCCAGATGTCATGTTTCCGGGTTTCCAGCTTGGACCTAAGCCAAGCTGGAAGACACATCTACTCCAGGCAAATGGCTGAGGAGGAGGAGAATGTGTGCGGTGAACTGGGGACTCGGCTCAGTTGCTTAAACCTCAGGCTCTGTGCGCCCGAATCTGCAGTCTAAGGCATGAGCGGGAGACAGAACAAAGTTCCCACGTTTCCTGCTGCGGCCGCTCCTCCCAGCACCACGTTCACTCTGGTTGTTTCTAAGAGTGGAAATTCCTTATGAGTTATTCATCACAGCTTAAATAGCATACTAATTTCATTTGATAAATAAATTGTCAGCAGTCTTTAAAAATGGGCCATGTAATTAGGAAATTATACATTTCGACCTCTTCTTCCATCGAGATGAAATAATCACAGAGCCAGACTGTAATCAGACAAAAGGAATTTTGAAACCTTCTGGGCCTTCTTTTTGGATCTGTTGTTTGCCTTTTTAATTGCTACCTTTTACCTTTTTAGGCAGTACTAGAGATAAAGTACTCCTTTTCTTTCTTGTACAAACTTAGCTTCCACTGAGATGTGGAGTGACGGTTTCTTCTGGAGACCTGTTAATTATGAAAATCAAATTTCATTAAAACTGTGTGCTTTGTGTTTTTATAGAGATGCTCACGGCAGTTTCTTTTTTTAGTTTATTTTTGTTAACATTTTAGATCTTTATTGTTGAAAGTACTACATTTGTCCCCTTTTTTTCTCCCATTGATCCCTTCTAGCTCACCCCAACCCCCTGCCCAGGCGCACAGCAGTTTCTTAAGAGTAAGATTTTAGAAATACCCTTAATCTACAAAACTAAGGTAATGATTAAGCAATTTATAATATTCTAGTCAGTGGAGCAACCATTATAATTGTTTACCAGGAGATTTTAATAACATCCAACAGCAGACTACAGAATTGTATATATCTACCACAAACACAACTTTAGGTTTTTTTGGTCTTTTAAAATTAAACACACACACATAAAATCAAAGTCTGGAAGGAAAATATTCAAAATTAATAGTGGTTATTTGATGGGTAATAGCCTTGTGAGAGATTTTTATTTTTCATATGGTTTATATTTTTTTAATTTTCCCTGGAAAATTATTACCATAATTAAAAATGCATGTGTGTTTGTATATATTTTAATGTAATCATTCAACACTTCAGCTGTTTGGAACTCAGCTATCTTAAAAATCTGGAACATTGCTAAGATCCTGGAAGTAATAAAAAAAATTAATTCTGAGCAGCCAAAACTAATGTTACAAAACTTATAATAAAGCTTATTATACCCAGGACATCTGCTGGCCCCTCACTCCAATCCTATTTACTCTCACTTTGCACACAATTCTTAGGACATCTACTTCACAAGGACACGGTGCATTAGAAGCAAACATTAGGAAAAGAGAAGCCCTGCGGCGAGAGGTGGATGTAGCCACACTGCCCGTGACAGTGAGAGAGGACCTGGGGAAGCTCCCGTGCAGAACTCTCAGACTCATGTTCTCAGAAGCAGGCCACTGAAAATCCTACAGTCTCTTTACTGTGTCGTAGTGTACTAATACATGTTCACAGTGATGGCCCAAAGCTATGAAGATGACTATTACCCCTGGCCTGTGTGGCTCAGTTGGTTGGGCATCATCCCATACCCTGAAAGGTTCCCTAGTCAATTTCTGGTGAGAGCACCTGCCGAGATGTGGGCTTGACCCCCCATAGGGGGCGTGCAGGAGACATGTGATCGATGTTTCACTCACATCGATGCTTCTCTCTCTCTCTCTCTCTCTCTCTCTCTCTCTCTCTCTCTCTCTCTCTCTCTCTCTCCCCCCCCTCCCTCTCTTTCTAAAAATCAATTAAACAATGATACCCTTTTTGTTCAGCTTACTCTTTTTAAGATTATAAGAAATACTTTAAGAAAAATTTTGGTAAGGTTTTATTGCACATGGCTAAAATTGATTAAAAAAAAAAAAGAAAGGAAGAAAAAGACATGGCGATTAAAGGGTAAACTTTAGATATGTAGACTTCTTTATTGCCTATCCATAAGAACGCATTTTCTAACCCTTTTTAAGAGGGAACATTTTACTGTTACTGGAGTTTTCCAAATTGTAACTCAAGCTATCATTACCTGGATTCTCATAAAAATCCAAGAAACAGGAGAAGAATATCATGAAATCGGAATGTCAGAAAATATCAGTCTCTACCTCTCAAACGCATAAGAATACACCCTTAAAAACTGAAGTAACACCCCAGAGCTTAGATATACACTGAGTGGCCAGATTATTATGATCTCTGAAGGAATAACAATCTGGCCACTCTGTGTATATCCTATATAATAAAAGGCTAATATGCAAATTGTCCCCTTGACCAGGAGTTCCACCAGCAGGCAGGCAGGCCATCCACTCATGTCCCCTTCCCCTGGCCAGGCTGGCTGGACCCCACCCATGCACGAATGCATGCACCGGGCCTCTAATACACACACACACACACGTGTTCAGAGATCATAATAATCTGGCCACTCAGTGTAGATTGGACGATTGTGCACTGCTGACAGAAGTTCAATGAAAAGGCCTGTAGAATGGCATGTACTGGTAGCTTGAAGTCTGGCATATCATTGGTTTTTAACAAATGTTAGTTGAATTTGAATATGATTTTTCCCAGGTGGGATGAGACAGACTGTGTGGGCTCTCGAGTCAGGCTGAATCTAGATCAGATGTGGTTTCTGCACCTTAAACCACAGAACCCACTCACCCCCCTTTTTCCCAGGGTGGATGTGAGTGTCCAGCACTATGGATGCTCAGGAAAATGGGAGTTCCCTTCCCGTTAGAGTTGCCAGAAGGGATGTCACACTTTATTACTTTTCGGTTGTGCAGCGTTGAGGAGAGCCTTCAGGGAGTCTCGGAACCTAGGGCAGCGGTCTCCAGCCTTTCGGATCTCAGACCACCAGTTGGCGACCGCTGCTCCAAAGGATTCCTTACACCGTCAGCCGCCAACCTCACGGACCACCAGTGTCCGCGGACCATCGGTTGGTGTCCGCTGCCCTAGAGGACTACAAAACCCCTTTCCTCTGTGCCATAGGCACTGCTGCCGCACCCTGGTCCATTTCTCTGCCTCCCATCAGCCTCGGAGGGAAGCAGGGCAGGCTGGGGTGGGGAGAGGGACGGCCATGGCATTCACCCTTCATAACCGAGGGTGGTGAGCACCTGGCGTCTAGCTCCATGCCAGCACTGTCACCTCCACTGTCCCAGGCTGGTTCACCTGTGCTTCCCACGCCTCCTCGGCTGGGTGAGAGCTGCTCAGAATAGACGGTGGGTAGTGCCGATGCTCTGTTTCGGTTTGATTGCCTCGGCTCCCTGCAAAATCACTCAGAGAGGGACAGTAGACAGGTGGGAGAGTGAAAACTACAAGGTTCACAAAAATGTGTGGCTTACCCGGTTACTGCGAGTTTTGATAACATATTAACTGGAAACCTAGATTAAGGCCAGCAGGTTTTGCTCTGTTTTGTTTTGTTTTTCTTGGGAACTAAAAACAGTAATTTGCCAGTGTGCTTGCCCGGGTCTGTGCACCCCACTGGCCACCCCCAATTATGAAATCTCTCCTGGCACCAACACTTAGAGCCACGCAAGGTTATCTGACAGGCCTGGGGATTAGCAGCCTTGTGGTTGCCTTTTCTCAAGAAGCATAAGCCTTGCTTAGGTGTCTGAGACCACAGGGATAATCCAGCATCAGCAGGGGGAGGAAAGGAAAAAAAAAACACAAGAGAAGGAGCAGGAGCAGGGAGGGAGCTGGTTCAAGAGCTTGTGGCTGTGGACACAGGTAGAAGGAACCCTCGATCCTTTCTTCTTTTTCAAGACACATCACTGTTGTGATTTAGAAGTGTTTTACTCAGTCATTATGGATGGCTTTCTCCTACCAGCTCAGAAGCTCCTCAGAGGCAGGTCTACTCCGTCCTGCATTTGTTTCCCGTCCCCCAGGCCGGGCACATGGAGTAGCTGTTCGTTGGGCAGGCTAGTCTCAAGTCTAGCCTCCGCTCATGCCTAGTAGTTGCCCTTGTGCAAACAGCTTCTGTGTCTGTGTCTTTCCTCACTAAAGAACACACGAGTCTAACGGGTCTTGTGTTTCTACCTCCCTCTGTCTGGACCCAGTCTGTTTCTGTGGTTCTATTGCAGCTGACTAGCTTCATCCAAGTATAATGTTAAGAACTATGATCAGTCCTCTAAGGTGGTTTTACTAGCACAGTGTATAATAGCATGACCATTATTCCCAGGGTCTGAATCCTCTCTTTCCATTCACTAATTGTTATTTATTATTTCGAACTTAAGAGTAGTAATGTATACTCTGCTTTCTTGACAGGGTTTTTGTTAGGACCAAATGAAATGATGAGTATGAAATTACTTTAGAAACTAAAATTTGTATCGCTTAGGAGTGATTATTATTGCTGGCCCGAAGTATCTTCTTGAGAATTAACTCAAGTCTGAAAGAAGGCACTTAAAGCCAAACTTATAATACGCGTGTGACCAGCCTTGTAAAGGAGATTAAGTTTTTATTAAAATATATGTATATCCTTGACCCACTCTCTGACAGTTCTCTAATCCAAGATGATTAGCATTTGGGTATTGGAAAAGCTATTGATCATCACATCAAGAGTCACAAGTGCTGGTCTAGCCTCGCCATGGCTTCAGTACCATGATCAAGTCACTAAACTTCGCTGCCAAATAAGGATACCTGCTTCACGGAGATAAAAATAAGTTGAATATGAAAAACAAGAACAAGAATATGGCCCAGTTGGCATGGCTCAGTGGTTGAGCATCTACCTATGAACCAGGAGGTCAGGGTTCAACTCCCAGTCAGGGCACATGCCCGGGTTGCGGGCTTGATCCCCAGTGTGGAGCCTGCTGCAGGCAGCTAATGAATGATTCTCTCTCACCACTGATTTTCTCTCTCTCTCCTTCCCTCCTTCCCGCCCTCCTTCCCCCTTACTCTCCGAAATCAATTTTAAAAATATTAAAAAAAAAAAAAAAGAGCAAGAATATGGATAGCCCTTCAGATGTATAAAGTTGGTTGTATCCTTTATATATTGTTCTTTCCAGATCCAGTCCCTCCAGTTACTGCAGCTCTTCCCCGTATGACATGGTTTCCAGCCCCCGTCCTACCCAGGTGTTCTCCTCTGCCTGGGTTTCATTTTGTCTTGAAGCTTCTTGAAGGACGCTCCCAAAGTTGAACTCAGAATGCTTTGGGTTGTTTCTTCCCTTCGGACACTACAGTTTGTGCTAAGAATAATTATTATCCATTTTTATTAACTCACACCTGAGCATGCCATTTCCTGTTTCTGGATCCAGAAGGCTTAAACCGAGTTCTGAAGTTGGAAATTGATTTCTCGTTTTTGTTTGTCTTCTAGCGACAGACATCACACCTCCAGTGCCATTCCTGTTCCAAAGAGACAGAGCTCCATATTTGGGGGCGCAGACGTAGGCTTCTCCGGGGACATTCCTTCGCCAGACAAAGGACACCGGAAACGGGCCAGCTCAGAGAACGAGAGACTCCACTACAAAACCCCTCCTCCCAGCTACAACTCCGCAGTCGCCCAGCCTGGGCCCACCGTCCCCTCCCTGGGAGAGCCCGAGAGAAAGACAACATCCCTGTCCTCCTCCTTGGATACCTCCTTGGACCTCTCCAAAGAAAACCAGAAAAAGGGAGTCGATCTGGGCACCAGCTTAAGTGCGGGACCCGTGAGCGTGAGCGTGAGCACTGGCCAGGAGCCAGGAGAAGCCCTCCCCGGGCCTCCAGCCACGGTGAACGGCTCCCTCCTGCCCAGCGAGCCGGCCGGCCCCGCCAGCGCCCAGCGGCCTGGCGAGCTCCGCCCGGGCGCCGAGGCTGAGCTGTGCTGCGCCGTGGAGCAGGCGGAAGAGATCATCGGGATGGAGGCCACAGGTTTCACCTCCAGTGACCAGCTGGAGGCGTTTAACTGCATCCCCGTGGACAGCGCTGTGGCCGTGGAGTGTGACGAACAAGTTCTGGGGGAATTTGAGGAGTTCTCCCGGAGGATCTATGCACTGAACGAAAACGTGTCCAGCTTCCGCCGGCCACGCAGGAGCTCTGATAAGTGAAGCGAGCAGAGGGACAGTAGGTCCAGGACGGGGCTACTGCCTAAGGCGAGGATGAAGCTGCACTGGTTACCCTTTGTAATAATTATGACACAAATAAATATTGATGGAGGATATTCCTCGGGAACATAGACTTTGTGAGTGGAAGAGGGACTCAGGATCATTGTGTATCGGTGGGCCAGACAGAGTTAGATTTTGCTTGCAGGATTGGCTTTACAGGCCTGACTGTTGTTTGAAGGCAAAAGTCACTCTCTAGCTTGAGTCACCTTATAGGTATTTGTCTGCTTTTTTATTTACTCTTCTATGTTATCCCCAGAGGGAAGATGATAATATATAAAGAAATATAATGAACTCACCTTTAGTTTCTCAAGCATTTGCCCTCACCAGTTTATAAAACTTTGGGGGGAAAAATTGAATATTTAGAAAAAGATTTCTACCGTTTACTGAAGGATCTTTGGCCATTTGTTAGGCTGATGAATAAGAAGCACAATAGTCTCCTTAAACCCAGGCCATCTGCCCCTCCCCCTGCCCCACACCCCACAGGCAACCGAGAGACTCCGCTGCAGCAGCGGATGCATTGCACACCCTGAAAAAAGGATCAGGTTCTTGGGTTCTTTAATACAGTCGCTCTGACCTTCCTCCTCCTCTGATAGCCGTGGCCTTGGGGTAGCCCTCAAATTAGATGGAAGAACTCACCCCTGGTAGATCCCAGGGACCCTCGAGGACCCCAAGGTTGTACAGTCAGATGGCATCCATCCCCTTGGAGGGCCAGAGTGGTTATGTGGGCAGACGCTGCAGTCAGAACTAGGCCCGCCTCCTGGCAGTGCACTCACCAGACAAAACCCGCATGTGTACAGCCCATGCTAATTTATTAAACTTCAGCTGGAAGCCATCGTATGTGATGAAATATATGTAGAGAGTCAGGCCGTCCAATGTGCAAACTGCAAGGCAGTTGAGGTCAGTGGACTAATAGATGAGGCATAGAAGACTATCGATATGTGTGCAATTGCATAAATATTAAATTATGTTTTTGAAGTTCAACTGTCATTCCTGGAGCTCAAATTTCATTTGCTATTGCTTTATATTTTATTTACCCAAGGACATCGCCTCAGGGTTGCAACTTCTTTAAGGAAAATTTATCCATGTATCCATGTATTGTATAAAAGAATAAAAATTGAGTGTACTTCACTTGACCTGATTTTTTTTTCCCCCAGCTTTGAATTCCTCTTGAAACTACATCTCCATGTATTTCATCGAGCTAGGGCCAGCCTGAACAAAACCGGGCTGCATCTAAGCTAATGTGTTGACTTCATTTGAATTTACCTGTTGTTATAGCAACACAAACACCTTCACTGGTGTACCCTTTAGTAGCTGCGTTTGTCCTATGTAATGTCTTAACTCATAGGTTTCATAATCATTTTCATATTTTTTTCCAAGCATTCCTGGGCTCGATTTTAATTTATAGCCACATTTGAAATTGAATAGCTCATGTTGTTGTTTTTCATGTAAAGAGAACGCACAGAATCATTGCATGACAGACCCAGCCTGCAAGCAATTAAAAGCTTTAACTCGATCTCAAGAAGTCCATATGAATTGCACATGAAAAGGTGGACTGCTCCAAAAGCTGGAGTAGAAGCCATCTGTAGAGGCCCGGCTTCTTTGCACTGTGCTGCCATTCGTTTTCGAATCAAAGAGGGTGGAGTTAGACAGTCTAGATATATGTCAGACTGGTCTGTGGGGTCCTCCAAGAAAGTAACATTATCTGCCCCCCCCCAAAAAAAAATCGGTTTTTGAAGGACTGTGTGAGTATTAAACAATGGACTGTGTGAGTGAATCACATGTGATTATGGTTTTCCAAGGACCAGGAGTGGCGTTTAAGCTGTACACCAAACTCAGAGACAAGGTCTGTCAACTGCAGGCCCTGCAGCCTGGCTCCTGGCAGCACCACGCAGAGGGCCCCACTCAGAGCACCTGTCCCGGTGTTTATCTCAGGTTCCTTTTGTCCAGATGGGCTCTGGGGCTCCGTCCGCCCGACTCTCTTTGTGACCACCTGATTCCTGGGTTTACAGCTCTTCACCCCCCAACAGGAAGCCCTACGAGTGTGATTAGATTGCTCAGCATCCATCTGTAGTTACCTATACATTTGCTTGATCCACAGGGTCCAATGATCTTATGCCTGGAAACACCACCTAGGTTTGAGTTTGTTTAGTTTGCGTGTTGTGTTTTCATTTGAATATTTTTGATGTCTGCGGTTTCTGCCATGACCTGGGTAGGACCTGCAGTGTTCCGTGTCTCCAGAAATAGTGGTTCAGCGTCTTCCAATGCTGCCGAATTCGTTTTGCCTCTGTTTAAAGTGGCCATAGCCAACGGATGGAATGAGTGATCATCTCCTACTAATCTTTCTGGTCTTGTAAGTCACTGAAACATCAAGTTCGTTTCCAGGATGGACACATGTTGAAGGGAAAGCTCACCACTATCCAATTCCGCATGACTGAGAGCCCCTACAGCTTTCACGCAGCTGAGACGCTTTTAACAGCCAGCAAATGTTATCAAATGAATATTTGATTGTGTTTTCTCTCTCCACTTCCTCTCACCCACTTTAGAAATTCCAGAGATTCCCCCCCCCCCCCCGCAGAATATTAGTTTTGGAAGATTGTATCCAGCTATATTTTTTTAGCAGTTCTAATGGTGCCCATTTATCCTGACCTAGCCGGTTATTTAAATAATTTTTTAAGCCACCGCCAATAATAAATGGCATGTGAAACTGGTCTGTTGGTAATTGGAAGAAAACTCAGCATCTGTATTTATAAAATAAAATTGATTAGTATTTATTTTGAGAGTAAAAGTGTATGTTATTTTCCTGCTATGTTTGAGTCATGTTTTCTTCATTGTTTTGAATTTCATATTGAAGCTGAGTTAAGTATGGAGACCTTGTTCTCAGTCAGCCAGCCATTCCACATTTATTAAACGAAGTAGTGCGCTCTCTCTCTCTCTCTCTCTCTCTCTCTCTCTCTCTCTTTCTCTGTCTCTCTCTTTCTCTTTCTCTCTCTCTCTCTCTCTCTCTCTCTCTCTCTCTCTCTGTCCCCTTTCTCTCTCTAAACAAGGCTAATACAAAGATTAATAAGCCTTGACCTCTGCCACATTCTCCAGCGGAAGGGGAGGTAGTTCTATGACAATTGTAATTCCGTGTGATGAATGATATGCTGAAGGGACACGCGGCATAGGAGCGGGGTGCGGAGAAAGCCACGCTGACTCGGGGATCAGGAAAGGTTCACGGAGGGTCGTGCAGGTGGAAAGCTATGTAAGATCGCACATCACAGATGGAGGGGACTGCATGGCAAAGGACGAGGCAAGGCGGGGTCCTGTGTGTGTGCAGAGCAGCAAGAAGTGTGCTGTGCGTGGGGTCCGAGCGGATGTGAAGAACGGTGAGAGGAGAAGTTGAATTGCAGGCCCGTGGGAAGGACTTAGGTGCCAAGTCGAGAGACGAATGCATGCGGTGGGCAGCTCAGGTCCCCTCCCAGGCTCACGGGTGGGAGAGTAGCTGGTTAGATCTGAATTATGGCTGGCAGCCACGCTGAGGCTGGACTGTGGTGATACTTGCTGGAGTCTCTTTAATCTTTCCTTTTTGTTAAAAAAAAAAAAAATGGAAGAGAGGTGCATCCATGTGTCCCTCACGTTTCAGAGTAAAGATGGAATAGCAAACGAGGTTTACTGTGGGGTACAAAGAGCGCGGCCAGCAGGAACCCCCAACTCAGCCACTGTGAAGCTCTGACAGGTCAGGTCGTTGTACTTCTAAGGACCCCACTTTTCCATCTGTGGGAGCGCGGAGAGAAGTCTGCCCTTGCCGTTCCGTTTGCACGGGGCCTGCACCATCCCTGCCGGTCCCCTTATGTCCTGTGGAGGCCCCTGCGTAGTGACAGGGTCCCCGGGACTTGTTCCCACATGACCTGTCCCAGCGCTCAGGCCGGGCGAAGCCACTTCGTCCCTCTGAATCCCGTTCCTCATCTGTGAAGTGGGGTGACACCCGCGCACTCCCAGGGTCGGACAGTGAGAAGGAGATAACATTTGTAAGAAAGAAGGCACTGAATCTTTGTGAAGCATGTGCGGTGGGGAGGAGCCAGCCCTTCAGCAGGGACTGCTCGCATCCTGGGTCTCCGGCTGTGGTGGGACGGTTCCTCCTGTGCCCACGGAGGGGGTGCCAGGACTGAACTGTGTCTCAGGTGCTTGGGTGGGTGGCATGGACACATTGCGGTGACACAGCCCAGAGGCCTCAGGAGCGTTTTTTTTCATGTTTCTTACCACCTGGCAGGTGGCCTTCTCTAGGCCCACCTCATCCGGACACATTCTCTCATGGCTTCCGGCTGCCTCACTCGCTGATTGCTGAATGGGTGCCCGGAGCTCTTAATTTCACTTCAAGTAGATAGAAGCCTTTTTTCCCCCCCTTTTCCTCTTAGCGCATCTAATTACAGTTTTGTAGGTAGACAGCTCAGCCTTGTGGATTTTAAATGAATAAAAAATACATGTCTATGAAATAATGCCACACTTTGTAGAGACTGGCAGCGTCAGCAATCCAGAAAGAGAGCAGCCGTGCATAGAGATAAATGAGAGAGATTCAGCCAGTGCGATAGCTGCAGCAGCCGGCCCAGGCCCAGGCCGCCCGGGGGAGCACAGGCCCGGATCCCTTTGGTTTTGTACACAGAGGCTTCTCACAGTCCCCGCTGGATCACAAGCAGCAAATCTGGAAGGAGTGGAGAGTGGGGGTGGACAGAGATCAGGACGAACCTGCCGCTGAGAAGCACCTACGAGCAGGCAGGAAGGAAGCAGCCTGGACACCTCGAGTGAGGGGCCCGCAGCCTGGAGACAGCCAGGCGGGGTGCAGAGCCCTGCCCTGCCCGTCCAGGCTGTGTGACCCGGGCCAGGCGCTTGACCTCTCTGGTCCTGTGCCCTCCTCCTCAGCCCGGGACTTAGGTTTTCCCCGAGGCCAAGACAGCAACTCCTCCTGCTCCAGGACTCACTTGTATTCCTCCCTCAAAACCTGTCTCATGTTGCTGAGGGGCGGGAGCCTGGCAGGAAAGGGGAGCACCCGCCTACTCACTGCCTGTGAAGAACTGGGTGTACCACTGGGGTGGCCGGGGGCTTCGCGGGCCTTTGGGAGGAAATTCCTGAGGTTTAGGGGAGAGGATTGGCTGGCTGCCCAGGAGTTCACCATGGCTGGGATTGCCACCTGGATTGGAGTCACCTCCTCCCCCGGCTCCCTGCAGCCTGCACACTGCAAGCACAGCGACCTGCCCGGAGCAGCTGTAACCCGGAGGCTGTTGGTAAAGGACAAGCTCAAACGCTGACTTACCTTCCCTGCATGCACTGCACACGCTCGTTAACCCATCAGTTGATGAGGGGACGTTTCTCTTACAGAATTATTCCAAGTAAAACGATTCGAAAGGGCCAGTAGAGTTATAGACTATCAGCATGTGGCACCTGCTATGAATTCATGCCTCTAGGACAGTGGTCAGCAAACTGCGGTGGCTCAAGAGCCGCGGTTTGCAGCTCTGTTGACTAATGAGTTTGCCAACCACTGCGATAGGGCAATGGTCATCAGTGGCTGCGAATGTCACAAAGAGAGGGAAGACCACACCGTTTATGCCTCTTGATGGAAGAAGAAAGCACCGGTGAGTTAATTCCTGGCAAATGCTTGCCCCTAATTGTGATCACAGCCCCACCTGTGAGGTCCAGGGAGGCCCCCCCCCCCCCCCAGCCACGTGTGCCTCGTCATTGAAAAGGGGCTGGGCCAAAGCAGGACGTGCAGTGAGTGTAAAATTCACAGTGAATTTCAGAGACGCACGGTAACGATGGGATGTAATAATGTTTTGTTTTCACATTGATGCAACATTCATTCCATGTTGGAATGTTAATATTTTGAACATATTGAATCCAGTAAATTAAATTTTTAATCGTATCAGTTTCTTTTTACTTCTTAAAAGGTGACCACTAGAACAGTTTTAATGACATGGGTGACTGGCGTTTGTGGCTCCCTGTACCGCCAGCCCCTCATACGCTTCCTCTGTGTCTCCCCGGGGTCCCCTCTGCAGCCTGCGCCCTCGGCAGGCACCTGCGTGAAGACACAGCGAGGGCTGGGAGCGCTGCCTGGATTGGTGCCAGTGAACGGAGCGCCCATTGTGCGGAGGAGCAATGGAGGCTGAGAAGTCAGGGTCATCGCTAAGTTCACGGACTTGACATGTGGCAGGACTGGAAACCAGCGCCTCTGAGTCATTTCTCATTACATCTGAGCTGCAGGACACAGTGCCCTTCGTCCATGCATCCTTTCGGCATTGACTGGGCACCCCCTGTCGGCCGGGCACCTGCTGGATGTGGGGCAGTGCCATGAAGAAAACCCACAGTGCCACCAGGAGAGGTAACGTGAGCCCACTTTGCCCTGGGATCTCAGGCAGGCCTCCTCTGGGGAGGTAACATTTAAACACATGTGAAGCTAGAAAGCCCATTCCAGGCCTGGGGGGCAGGTACTCAAAGCCTTGAGGTCGGAAGGAGCATGGCACATGGAAGGACTCAGGTAACCCGAGGGCTGGCGGGGAGTGAGGGATGGGGATAGAGAGGTGGACAATGGCAGGTATTCTCAAACTGGGGTTCACAGGCACCACCCTCTCCCCTGCCCAGTTCTCTCCCAACAGTATTTTGCATTGTAGTATCGATTAAAAAAAACAACAACAACAGAGCACATCCTGACCCCGCCGGCTGGGCCCGTAGGACTGGGCTTCGGGGCTGGCCCCTGCTGCTGGATGGGCCTTCCCACAGGCATCTCCAGCAGGCTGTCACCCGCATCCACAGCCCAGGCGTGCAGAAATGGAACTTCATTTCCCCGGAACCGCCCTCAACCAGACTCCGATGCCCTCTTCAGCGAGTTGCAGAAAACTCTTGACCTTGCCACTTCAAGGCAACTCAGTCACTTCGGGTCAAAACTTATCCTCTTTGGGGTCAGGGTTCAAATTCCCAGTCCTCCCCGACCCCACCCACCAGCCACTCTGACCGCAGGTTCCCGGTTTCTGAGAGAGAGAGACTCCAGCCTGGCCCCGGCCGGCTCCTCTGGTGTCCGGCGCTGGCCTCCACCCCGAGCCCCTCCGTGGTTCTGGTCTCCAGGCCCTCTCACCCAGGTCATTCTTCTCCACGCCCAGGCCTTCTCAGAGCTGCATGGCACCCGTGCGGAGGGGCCTAGACTTGCCTAGAGCTTCCTGGCAGGTCCTGGGCAGCTGGGTCCCTTGTCTGCCACTGGCCAAACCTACGTCCCATTTAGACCCCAGATGGGGGCAGGGACAGGGGAGGTCCAGCCCCTCTCAGACTCGGCAGCCTTTGGACTTTGGGGTCCAGCTTTTCCCTTCCTAACACCCCCTGCAGCTCTCCAGACTTCCATTCCCTTTGCAGAGGCGGGAGGATACTCCTGTGACATCGCAGCCTGCACTCTGCTCTCCTCCACAGCCGTGCTTCTCAGTTCCCGGCCCCGCTCTGCCTCCCCAGAACTCGCAGAGCCTTTGCTTGCTCCACAGCAGCGCCTGCCCCTGCAGTGAAAGCCCGGCTTTGGAGACAGGCGGGTCTTCCATTCCCTGTATTACTGTGGATTGTATCCACACGGCCCCGGGGGAGGGGGGGCACAGTACATGGTGGGGCACGTGAAGGGGTCACAGGGATGGAAAACACCTCGTTCAATGCTACACGGCTCTCCCCGCCACTGAGTGGAGACGGAGGAGGCCGCTGGACAAACAATGAAGCATCATTCCTGCTGAGCGCGGTCCAAGGGAGGGGGCCTGTGCCCGGACAGGGGCCCCAGGAGCTCAGAGGGAACGGAGCGGGAGACGTGAGAGGTCAGGGCCGCGTGGGCATCTTCCCCGGGGGAGGCGAGCCAGCAGGAGGTGATGTGGCTGCAGCCAAACAACCTCCGCCACATCAGGCTGACACTGTTCACAGGCATTCCTCTGGCTTTGTAGTTTCGTGTGGTTTTAATTTGTCAGTTTGCTTCGGCTTTGTAATTGTAGGAGCAATATAAATGTTAGTTTATATTCCCTGTTTTTGTTTGCGAAAGGTTCTGGAGAGTGAACTTGGAAGGGTGGAAGAGTCAGTACTAAACCATGTTTCCTTGCAGAAAAACTGCAAAACGAAGCAGAAAGCAGGAATCGGGAGGCGGTATACACGGTCCTCACTTCCCTGAGCTGTGGGGCAGGGGCAGCTCGAGGAGGGGCTGCGATCGCCTGCCCCAACGCTGGCCTTGGCTCTGGACCCCCGAGTGTCCTCTGTGGCCAGCCCCGTCCCCACCCTATTACTTCCCCGGACGCCTTTACTTCCTGGGTGACCCCCCCCCCCCCCCCCCGCTTGGGTCACACAGTCCCTTCGCCTCAGCCTCTGTAGGGCCTTTGGATCCTGATGGCAAAGCACCCACCAGGCAGCCTGACCGTCTGCCGTGCCCAGATGGGGCTCCTCTTTGCACTGTTTTGCCAAAAACATTTCTGTCTCTCGCTTCACCTTGGCCACATTCCCGAATGCCCCCTCTGTCTGCTGGCTCCGGTGCCCGCCGGGCCCCGGGAAGGGGATGGAGAAAGGAAAGACCCTAAGCTGGCCAGACTTGTGGAGGCCATGTTATAAATGAAAATAAATGTCCGGCCTTAGAGGCTCTGCAGGAAACGTTAACCTTAAAGGGGTCTATACATGACGCGTGGAGCGGTGTCACAGGTCTCCCTGGGGATTCTGTATTTTATCTTAAGTGCATGGGAAATCTTCGAAGGGTCTTACACGTGGAACGTGACGTGCTCTCGTCGTTTTAGAAAGAATGCAGTGGGAGAAACTTCATGAAGCTTGCATGACCTTTCTGCAGATAACAGTTATGAAAAATGATGGACAAAATTTTTTTAAACAGTTATTTAAAGGCCCTGGGAAGTGTCTGGAAACAGACAGGAGCTGAAGGAGTCTTGACTCTTAGAAAACTGCACCGAAAGGTAAGATTTACGATGGCGCTCCCAGGCCCTCCGTGTACAGCCGGTAGGACGTCACAGCCTCACTGCCGGAGGCTGCAGGAAGGAGGTTCAGAGACATAGAGTCGCTGGAAGCTTAAGGGTGAAATTCTAGAAGTGAGAGAATTGCAGAAGGCCTAAGACCCGAAATCTGAGCATAAGCTGTCTATATCTTTAGCCAAAGGCTAGAGGACCTGGTGAAAAAAACAGGCAGGTCCCTCGCTAGCTTGGCTCAGTGGACAGAGCATTAGCCTTCGGACGGAAGGGTCCTGGGTTTGATTCTGGTCAAGGGCACATGCCTGGATTGCGGGCTCCATCCCAAGGAGGCGACGTGCAGGAAGCAGCCAATCAATGATTCTCTCTCATCATTGATGTGTCTCTCTTTCGCTCCCTCTCCCTTCCTCTCTGAAATCAATACAAATACAAATAAAAATAAAAATAAAAATAAAAAATAGGCATGAACCAGAGAGAAAGTTATCCTTGAAGGACAGAGTTGCACTAGACTAGAAAGATAATGTGAGTGTGCTACTTCAAAAACACTGAGTGAGCCTGGCCGACATGGCTCCGTGGGTTAGAGCGTCCTCTTGATATGCCAAGATTGCAGATTCAATCCCCAGCCAGGCAACATACAACCAGCAACCAGTGAATGCATAAATGAGTGTAACAGCAAAACAATGTTTCTCTCCCCTCCCCCCCACCAATTAAAATAAATGAATGAATAACAGAGTGAATTTCCTAATCTGGGTAGAGTGCACATAGCAGCAAACTAAAGCCTTATAGCTTGAGGTGTCAGAGCCCAAGACTGACAGAGCCATTGGAAATTTAGGGGGCGAATCTTCAGAAACAAGGGAACCACAGAAAAGTGAGCACCAAAATCTAAATTGCCCAAATCCTTGGATGATTGCCAAATGACAGAGGTGCAGGGATACCGGTAGGAGCCAGGCTTTTTAAAATAGCAGCTAGGAGCTGTAGGGACTGAGCAGAGGTATCTGATGCTGCACGCTGTGGAGGAGGCAGAGTAGTCATTTGCATCTAGGAAAATTAATTAGCTGCCCACAGAATGAACACCAACCATCACCAGGAGAGCGCAACAGAGCCCAGAATGACTCCGCTGTCTAATTTTTAGGCTGCAAAGAAACAGGGAAACACAAGCTGAACATACTCAGGTGAAGAAAAGGTAAACTGGAAGTTGATTCTGAGTGAGGCACCGATATCAGATTAAGCAAATAAAGATTTCAAAGCAGTTTTTATATAAACAATAAAAGGAAAATACGTTCAAAGATGTAAAGGGAAGAGTGGTCTTAATGAGTGAAGAGAAATGGAATCTCAACAGAGAAATTGCCCACTATATATACAAAGCAGTCCTCAGATTACATCACATATGTTGTTTTGTGGTTACCTTGCCATCTCCTATTTATTTATAAAAGTAAAAAATAAAAGTAAAAAAGTTCTGTCATTTCAACATATGTGCTTTATGTTTTTTTACTAGTGGCCTGGTGCATGAAATTCATGCACATTAAAAGGGGATTAGAGGAAATATTTTAATATTTCTATTTACCCTTTCTCTATAATAGAAGTGTCATAGATGAAAGAAAATTAGTAAAATGTATATGAAAATCTCCCTCCTGTCAGAGTCTGAAGTGCATGGTGGGACCCAGAGTAAGTCCCTGCCCATCCACAGTGCCTAAAAATCATGAGAGAGCCAGACCCAGCCGGCCCCACCCCCATTGGGTGAGATCCAGCCCTGGCCAGCCCACCCTTGTCAAGCCCCACCAGGCTGGGGATGCAGCCTCAGGTCCCCTGCCCCAGCCCAGTGCCACACAGCCTCAGGTCCCTGCTGTTTGCTGGTTAAGGCTCATTACAGGAACTCGGCCTCATCTTGTATTATGGAAACCCTGCCTCTGCTGTGAGCACAGCCATCTTGTGTTACAGAAACCCCACACTGTGGGTGCCACCATCTTTGTGACAGCATGATGGTCAATTTGCATATTCCCTCTTTATATAGATAGATAATTTATTTACCATAAGTAAAGGTCAGGAATTGTTACCTTTCTTTTAATTTTAAATTTTTTTTTTTTTTTTTTTTTTACTGTTTCGCTTCATTACTGTGATATATGTGCTCCACGTGAGTGATATAGGTGCTTATGTAGGTGGGTTACGACTTATGACGAAAATTATGTTACATTGCACCATAGGAATGGATCTCCAATGTAACCTGAGTACCTACTGTATACTGAAAAGGTTGAAAAATTAACAGAGCCTTGGAGATATAAGAAATATCAAGAGGCCCAAAATTTGTGTAATTTAAGTGCCATATGAGAGGAGAAAGAGAGAGAAAAGAGGAGGAAAGGATATTTGAATATACACTGTACAAAAACTTCCCCAATTTGGTTGGGGGGGGGGGGAGATGCTAACCTCAGAATCTGGGAATGTCAACAAATCCCAAGCAGGAAAACACAAAGAAAACTACGTCTAGCCCTGGCCAGTGTGCTCAGTGGTTAGAGAGTTAGCGTGAGCACCGAAGGGTCTCAGGTTCACTTCCTGTTCAAGAAGTGTACCTGGGTTGCAGGTTCAATCCCTGGCCCTGGTAGGGGCACATGTGTGAGGCAACCAATTAATGTGTCTCTCTCACATCAATGTTTCTCTCCTCTCTCTCTTTCTCCCTCCCTTCTACTCTCTAAAATAAATTTTAAAAAAAAGAAAAGAAAAAACACTTCTAGGCCCTTTATAATCAAACTGAGAAAAGCCAAAGAGAAAGAGAAGATCTTGAAAGCAGCCAGGAAAAAAAAGAGAAAAGATACCTTGCATACTAAAGAGCAATGATACAGTGATATAATTAACAGCTGATTTCTCATCAGAAACAATGGAGGCCAGGAGATATTGGAACAACAGTCAAAGTGCTGAAAAAAGCTGTCTCTGATAATTTTATATTTAGCAAACTGTCCTTCAAAAATGAATATGAAATAAGACAGTTTGTGATAAGGAAATAATTTATCACCAGGAGATCTCATTACAAAAAAAAAAAAATGCTAAAGGAAACTCTATAGTAAGGAAAGAAGATAGCGGGAATTGATAAAAGTGTGTGTTATAAAGTATCCATGTAATTGACAACAATCAACAATAGCATTTAGGAAAATGGGGGTGAAGGATACATGGAAATATATTTTACAACAGTCCTGAATTTTACCTAAAGTAATTCTTTAACTCAAAAAGACTCAAAGTTATGCACATGAATATGTAAGTCAGCTGATAGTCATTGGCTCTAATGCAAAGCCAACAGGAATCCCCAATTTGGGGTGAGGTGAAGAAGGAAACTTTACTAACAGCAAAACAGCTCAACTGTGATACTTCACAGCTGTGAAAACAACATGGCTCTGAGAGCCCGGGGGCCAGATCCCTCTCTGTCCAAACCACTCTGCTCCTTGCTGGTGTGCTCTGCGCTGGCATGAGAAATACAGTATTCAGTGGACAGGGAACGTGTGTTCCCTGAATCAGAGGAGAGCTGGCTTATATGGTCAGGAGTTTCTAAGGACAGGGTCCCTGGGTCCCTGATTGGACCATCCTCAGGCAAATGTGGACTCCAAACCCTCAAAGTTTGATTGGTCCAAAAGGCACTGTTCTGATTGGTCAGAACGGAGCCACTCTGGTTGGCAGGAGCTGTACAGCTCTGACTGGATGGGGAAAGCCTCGGTCCTATTGGTTGAAGTAGGATTCCAAGAACTCCTTTGTAAGGGCTGGCTCAGAGGGCAGAAACAGTGCAAGCTATCAGGTCAGCAAGCATTTCTCGAGAAGTGCAGTTTGAGTGAGAAGTCCCTGGCTGCTAGATGTTTTCTTGTTTGTTCGTTTGTTTTTAATATAGTTTTATTGATTTCAGAGAAAAAGGGGGAGGGAGGTAGGAACATCAGTGAAGAGAGAATCATTGATCAGCAGCTTCCTGCATACCCCCACTGGGGATTGAGCCAAAACCCGGGCAGGCGCTCTGATCAGGAATCGAACCATGACCTCCTGGTTTATGGGTTGATGCTCAACCACTGAGCCATGCTGGCCAGGCTAGGTTGTCTATTTAAAATGTGAGCCCAGTTAGCCACCAGGAGCCTTTCTTAGTAGGTGTCTTTTTTTTTTAATCTTTTGTCATGGGAGTGCACACATATCATATACATATAAATACAATACATATGTGTATTGTAATCTCTAGAACAACCATTACAAGTTATGCAAAGAGAGATAGCTAGAAAGCCAATAAGAATGGAACAAAATGGAATACTGAAAAGTATTTGATTAACAAAAAAGAAAGCCAGAAAGGAGGAACTAAATAACAAAACCCACATGAGACAAATAGCAAAGTTAGATAAATGAAAATAAGGAAGACAAACCATTTAATTATTACAGTAAATGAACATGCAATGATTTAAATACTTTAATAATTTAATTTAAATACAAAGATACGGACTGAAAGTTAAAGGATGGAGGCAGAGACCGTGCACATGGTGCACATGAGGCAGCTGGAGTGGCTGCATTGATGTCAGGTACAGTAGACTCAACGCTATTCCCAGTCCTGAAGAACATTTTAAAATAACAATAAAAAGCTCAATACATTGAGAAATGTAAGAATTATAAAATTACATTTTAAATGGGGACAGTTTATTGTATGTAATTATACCTCAATAAGGTGGGGTTTTTTTTGTGTGTGTGTTTTTTTTGTGTGTGTGTGTTTTTGTTTTTTTTTTTAAGAAAAGCCGAGTGGATGCTGAAGGGTGAGAGGTTAACAGGCTGGAATGGAGGCAGGATGGGGGCTGCAATGCAAAGAAAGGAAAAGGCGGGTTTATCGGGAGAAATGCTGATTTCAGATTAGTGTTCA
Organism: Pipistrellus hanaki; assembly: GCF_964339955.1. NCBI lineage: Eukaryota > Metazoa > Chordata > Mammalia > Chiroptera > Vespertilionidae > Pipistrellus > Pipistrellus hanaki. Next base: position 40,936,620 of record NC_140511.1, on the reverse strand, counting down.
GATGCTGGTGGTGCACGTGCAGACAAGAGGCCGTTGGCATTGGGCACTTGGAGTGGGAAGAGTGGGTTCAGATCTGAGCTCTGGGGCTCATTTAGAAGTGGGAGGAGAAGGAGGAGGAGGAGGAGGGCAGGATCCCTCACAGGAGACTAAGAAGAAATGGCCAAAAGGTGGGAGGGAACCAGGGAGTCCAGAGAAAGGGAAGGTGTTTCAGCAAAAGGGTGTGGCCAGCCACAGAAAATGTTGCTGAGAAGCCAGGTCTGAGCCTGGTGCTTTGGGGAGGCACAGGGCAGGGGCGAGGGGCTGATGGGGGCAAACCTAGGAGGAGTGCAGGCTGGGGTGTGACCTTGTTCTTTGACTGTTGACCTTGGCCCTGCATGGTTACCAGGCAGGCAGCTGGCAAACCTTTGGGGAGCCCAGCCTCAGTGACCCCCTCTGCTGCTTGGCCCTGGGGCACAGAGAGCACCTGATCCCATCCCTGCCCCCTAGGGGCACGCAGGGGGGCGATCGCAAGGCCCTGTGTGGGAGCTCCTGGACCTCAGAGGAGAGATGGGGAGCGGGAAAGCCGACCTCCAAAAGAATCAACGTTGGACCGGGCCATGAAGGATGAGTAGGCGTAAAGAGTTTCCAGGTGAAAGGGAGGCTGAGTTTGTTCCTCTTGATCCAAGACGTAGACCAAGACCTGTGGGTGGGTGGCAGTCGCAAGGAGGCAGATGTTCACATCACACAAGGTTTCTCACAGTGTGGCTGGCCCAGGTGCAAGGGCCTTCCTGGGGAGGGAGGAGGTGTAGAAAGGTATGCCCTCGCCGAAACCGGTTTGGCTCAGTGGCTAGAGCATTGGCCTGCGGACTGAAAGGTCCCGGGTTCGATTCCGGTCAAGGGCATGTACCTTGGTTGCGGGCACATCCCCAGTAGGGGGTGTGCAGGAGGCAGTTGGTCGATGTTTCTCTCTCATTTATGTTTCTAACTCTCTATCCCTCTCCCTTCCTCTCTGTAAAAAATCAATAAATTAAAAAGAGAGAGAGAGAGAGAGAGAGAGAGAGAGAGAGAGAGAGAGAGAGAGAGAGAGAGAGAGAGAAAGAAAGAAAGGTGTGCCCACGGAAGCTGGACGCCATGAAGACATAGGCTGCAGGAGGTCAGCCTGACCCAGGGACCCGGCCTGGGAGACAGCTCATTGGAAGCACAGGCTGCTTTCCTGGGGATTTTACCAGACACGCGCAGCCCAGCTGCAGAGGCCGGGCAGGCTGGCCCTGGGTTCTACCTCTTCAGGGCCCCTGCTCTCCTGGCCTGGCCCAGCCGCTGAGGCACTGCTTGCAGGCAGCACACCCCAGTGTGGGGAGCCTGGGGAGTCCATGGGGTCGGGGGAAACATGCAGACAGAGGTTCTGAGAAGACAGGGCAGGCCTTGGGGGCCCTGCGTCTGGGGGAATCCCTGGTTCTGATCACATGATTCGCAGACAGAGAGTGCATTGCAGAGGTCAGGGTGAGGCCTCTGAGGCAGACGAGGGGCAGGTCACGGTTTGAGGGCCCGAAGCTTGGGCGAGGTGGGAGTCCGTGTTGGGAAACAGATTGCCTGTCATTGCACCTGGGACAGCCGGGCTTCATGGGGGCGAGATGGGTTTGCTGGGAGACACAAACCTGCTGCTTACCCCGGAGACACCAGGGTTTGAGTTTGCAGCACCTGCTGCAGGTTTGCCCAACACACAGGACTTGTGGTAAGTTGTATTCTGTGTGCTTGTCATCAGAAAAGAGAGAAAAATGAATGCTGCTTTCCCGAGTATGTCCCCGACAGGTGAGAACTTTCATACTGGTATATCCACACACACACACACACACACACACACACACACACACACACACATTGACTTCAGAGAGGAAAAGAGGGAGAGAGAGACAGAACTATCTGATGAGAGAGAATCATTGATCGGCAGCTTCCTGCACGCCCCTCCTAGTGATTGGGCCCACAACCCAGGCATGGGCCCGGACCCGGGATCGAACTGTGACTCCTGTGGTTCACAGGTCAAACCTCAGCTTCTGAGCCACACCGGCCAGGTGGGAGGTGGGAACTTCCCTTATGAGGCTGCCTTGAGGAGACCAAATCTGCCAGTTACAACTTTATAGGATCTGACGATGGGCAGGGTTTCCCAGACTCCCTTGTGGTGCTGTCCACCTCACGGAGCTCCTGCGCAGCGGCCAGTCCGAGGGTTCGGAGGGCACACTGAGGTCCCGGTGCTGGGAGCCTGCCAGCGGCTGGGAGTATGCCAGGAAGCCACCCGCCCTGGGAGGACCCGCACTCACAGAACTAAACATGCCAGGGGCTGCAGCCACCTATCTATCCATAACGCCTCAGCCCGGGCGAAGCTCGGACCTCCCTCCATCTCCCCTCAGATTCCAAAACACCCAGAGCTGCTCCGGAGAACGCTGTGCAGGGGAGTCAGCGTGAAGAGGAACAGCCTTAGGAGATAAAACATTACCCTTTTGGAAATGTTAGAGGAACACCTAATGGCTAACTCCCTCCCCCCCTCTCAGCCCTGCTCTGGTCTTGAAAGGAGCTCAGACCAGTGAGGGGCCGAAGCTCAAGCTCCACCAGCTTCTCAGGAAACCCACCCCGGGTTCCATTCCCAGCCCTGTTCTGCTCCCTCCTCCCTGCTCAGCAGCCTCCGCTGGCTTCCCACTGGCTCCCCTTTTCCCCGAGGAGCTGGGGGAGGCAGGCTTTGGGGGAGAAAGCAAAGGGAGAGGGCCAATGAGGGAACTTGGAAGACAGAAGGGTGAGGGCTTTGTTGATCCCCGAGCAGGCCACTAGCACCCATGGGTGACTGCCCCCTAAATGGGTTAGGGCGGCACCCATACTCCTGATGCCAGCATCCTTCCCTGCTCAGCCAGTGGAGACCCGAGGGCAGAGGCCCGTTCCCCCATGAAATTCCTTTCTCAGCCACCGGAAGATGGTGGAGGGAGGGAGCGTGTGTGGGGTGGGAGGAGGGTAGTGGAAAGGACCCGAGACCTGAAAGCCATGGACCTGAGTCCAAGTGGCCGCTCTGCCCTTGTTGGCTGTGTGACCTTGGGCAAGTGACTTACCGTCTCTGAATCACAGCGCCCACGTCTATAACTTAGGAAATGCTTGTTTCCTCCCGAGGCTCCTGAGAGGAACAAATGAAACAAGTGCCAGGAGAGTAGTGACACACAGTAGGGCCTCACGGCACCCTGGCTGGCAGAGGACACCGGACTCGTTTGTCTGCCTTGATCCTGAGTGACTCCGCCACCTCCTCGGTAGGTTAAGCAATCATGTTGACTTTATTTATTAGTTTCACAAACTCTTGTGTTGTTCCTTGGCCCGCTCCCAAACCCCCACAAAATCTCCGGTTTCCAGCACTGGCTGACCCTGTCGCCCTGGGCTGCGGGACCATGCAGGGTGGGGGTGGGGGGGGTGAGCTGGGCGGTGGCCAAGGAGCCGAGATCATCTCTGGGCTGGGCCGGGCCTCCGTCTCCCTACCGGAGCCTCAAGGGCGAGCGAACGGTGGGATGAGCCCAGAGCAGCCCCTCCCGCGGCCTCTGGTTCCCATTATGGCCTTCTCCTGTGTTCCCCCAGACCAGCCTCTTCCAAACCCCTTTCAGCACCGTTTCTGGTTCTTCTCCGGAGACGCCCTCTGCCCGGCTCACCGCCCCGCACACCTCCGGGCGCCCCGCCTGGCCGCCTGCCGGGCCCCGTCCGGCTACTCGAAGTGGGAGAATGACAAGTGGCCAGAGGCTGAAGGGTCTGAGCTCCTGGGCCTGAGTGGGGGGTGCGTGCTCACAGGGTCCCCACAGAGCTGGGATGCTGACCCAGTTGGTGACACCCTGACCTGGTTGGCCTCTGGGCCCTGCAGGTGGCCACATGACTGCAGGTAGGTCTCTTCCTTCCCTGAGCCTGGCTTCTACGAGGCTGGCTGGGTCAGCTGAGAAGGAGCCCCTGACCAATGCCGGGGGAACTCCCAGGGGAGGTGCCCGAAACTTCAGCAGCTCCTACGCCCCTCAGAATAAGGTGCCCCGTGCTCAGGCCCCCTCAGTGTGGGGCGGCTGCCCACCCTCCAGGCCTTTGCTCCAGACTGTCCTCCTTCCTCTCTGTGACCCTGGGCAGTCCCTGAGGCTCCTCCCTCAGATTTCATTTGTGTGTGTTTTTGTTTTGTTTTGTTTTGTTTCGTTTTGTTTTAAAGCCACAGGGATGGTTCATTCTTTTCTTTTTTTCTTTTTTCTTTTTAATATATTTTATTGATTTTTTTTTTTTTTTACAGAGAGGAAGGGAGAGGGATAGAGAGTTAGAAACATTGATGAGAGAGAGTCATCGACCAGCTGCCTCTTGCACACCCCCTACTGGGGATGTGCCCGCAACCAAGGTACATGCCCTTGACCGGAACCGAACCCGGGACCTTTCAGTCCGCAGGCTGACGCTCTATCCACTAAGCCAAACTTGTTTCGGCTCATTTGTGTTTTGAACAGCATTTTTCAACCCGCACAGCACATGCACATCTCTCCTTTCCTTTCCGTCCTGCATCCTCCCGGGTATGAATCATCGTCCCATGTCACAGGTGGAGAAACTAAGGCTCAGAGAAGGGTGGTGGTTGGGCCAAGGTCACCCAAGTAGCCAGGAACATAGTCCACTCCACCCACGCCTGGCCTCACCCCCGCCCCCGGGGGCTGGCAGGGGCTGGGTTCTGGGGGGTCACATTGGAGCTGGAGATGGGGTGTTGATGAGCAGGGACAGAGCCATTCTTCAAGGACACGTTTTCGGGCTCCAGAACGGATGTGTTGGGGGAGGTAGGGACTGCAGGCTGGAGCACTCAGGTGCGGAGACGGTTCCTGATTTGTGGACAAGGCCTCCCTGGACTGCCCGCACATGGTCAGGCTCCAGCACGGAGGGGGCAGTGGCGGGCGCGCCGCGGAGTTGGCTGGGCTCAGGCACTCAGGGCTTCACATCCGGGAGAGGAGCGGGCATGGAGCCTGAGCGGGAAGGTCTGGAGCAGGGAGACCCTGGCCTGGTCTCCACAGCGGGCGGTCCTGGGAGCACTGGCTGGGCAGAGGCCCTGCGGGAAGGGGCTGAGCCGCGCCTCCCTCGCAGGCCCACAGTGGGCTCAGGCTGGGCCGGGACAGGGCCAGCTGGGAGCTGGACACCCGCCTTCTGGTCCTGGGGCTGGGCCCTTAATCCCTGTGCTGAGCCCCCTGGCCTGGTGTCTCACCTGCTGAGTAGGTGACATTTCCTGTTAGCATCCTGGGCTCCTGGGAGCTCAGCGACAGGGTCACGGACTCCTCAGGGCCTTTCCGAGTTCCCCCTCTGCCCCAACGGGCACAGGCCCTCCCCGTCCTTCCTCCCGGAGCCCAGAGGACAAACGGCGAGGCCCTTTGTAAACTGAGCGACGTGGGACGGATGGATGTCATAACTGAGCCGGGAAACAGAAACACGGTGCTGTGGACAGTCTGCCGCCGTGCTTGGATGGCAGGCTTCCTATCCCCGCTGCTGTGTGCTCGGTCACTCATCCATCTCTCCACCCGACAGCCACCCCTGCCCCGGGAGCTGCAGCCAAAGCTGGTCCAGAGCTGGCATCATGCCCTCGACGACCCAGTACCCTCAGAGATGACCGGGTTCCCCACTCCGCTTCCCAAATGTGGAAACGGAGCTCCTGAGAGAGGCAGGCGGGAACCCTAGGATGACCTGACCAGGGTCAGACCTCAGCCCAGCTCCCCCGCCCTGACCTCTGACTGCCCGGGGCCAGCCCAGGGTTCCTTGGCTCGGAGTGAGGCCAGCGGGACAGGGGCCAAGCCGCCTCCCGGGCTGGGAGCAACACGGCCCCTGCCCCCGGGCTGGAGCTCAGGCGAAGGCAGGGGTGCTGAGGCCGGGGTGGTGGGGGGAGGGGGCCGGGGAGGCCCGGCCCCACGGCTGGCTCTCCAGCACATGATATTATCTCTGGCCTTGGCTCAGCCCTCGAGCAGGATATGGCTTTCAACACCTCCCTCCCCTCGGAGGGGCTCCGGCTTTTGGAGTTTCTCACGGCGTGGATCGAGGGGCTGGGCCCGGGCAGAGGAGGCCCCCAGCTAAGGCGGCCGGTCCTCAGACAGGCACAGCCCCTGATGCAGGAGGGGGCGGGCCATGGTGCCTGAGGGGGGAGGCAGAGCCGTCCCTCCCTGCCCCGAACATCACCCCATCCCCTCCCCCTTCTGCGGTCCGCAGTCCAGGGCGCCTGTTCAAGGAATTCTCCCGCGTGTGTTAGTGATTTATTTAGACTCGAGCTCATCCCGCCGCCCGGCGGGGGACAGACCCCCACCCCCCTCTCCGCACCCTGTCCCCCGGGGCTGTTCCCATCTCCAGCCCCAGCACGGGGCCTGGCCCTGCTCCAGGCGCTCCAGATGTCGGGGGCTCTGCTGAACGTGGCAGGCTTTCCGGGGACCCCAGAACCTCATTTCTGGGGGCCCTAGCCAACCCCCTAGTAATGGGTGCACCCTGGTCACCAGCCCCGCTGGGCCCCTCCTTCCCAGCCTGAGGAGGCGGCAGGCGACGTGACGAGGAAGAGGCGGCCTCTGGGCCCTTCCACGCCGTCTCCTCATCGAGCAGACGGACAGGTGAGGCTAAGAGAGGGGATCCCTGGATCTGACAAAAAGGCCTTTAAGGGGGAACCCCTCCCATAAGATGTCATCTAGCCGAAACCGGTTTGGCTCAGTGGATGGAGCGTCGGTCTGCGGACTGAAGGGTCCCAGGTTCGATTCCAGTCAAGGGCATGTACCTTGGTTGCGGGCACATCCCCAGTAGGGGGTGTGCAGGAGGCAGCTGATCGATTTTTCTCTCTCATCGATGTTTCTAGCTCTCTGTCCCTCTCCCTTCCTCTCTGTAAGAATAATAATAATAATAATAATATATTATTATTATATATATATATATATATATATATATATATATATATATATATATATATTTTAAAAAGATGTCATCTAAGCTTTACCTAAACTCTCTCACCAAGAAGGTTTTTTGTTTGTTTGTTTGTTTTTTGTTTGTTTGTTTTTGCCCTGAGATGGAAGTGGCCCGCAGATCCCCAGACCAGAGCACAAGCCCCACCCGTCTCTCCGTCTCCCTCTGTCTCAGCCGGGTTGGGCCTCAGCTCCCAGGCCTGGTCCCACCCACTCACGCTGCCCTTTGGGGGTGGGGCGGGTACCCCTGTGCCAGGGCCTCCTCACCAGGCTGGTGAGCACTGAGGGGGGGTGTCCACCAGACCAGGTGGGCCTGAGGAGAGAGCAGGCCCGTCCTCCTGCCCACAGCAAGGAGCCCCCTGGGGTGGGAGCCTCTGTCCATGGCCTGGGAGACACGCTCACCGCTGGGTCTAGGTCCTGAGAGCCATGGTCCTGTGTCTCCTGCTCTCAACCAGTTCCCCTCCTTGTCCCCTTCCCTCCGACCTCCTCCAGGCAGGCAGAGGGCAGGAACCCATTGCACAAATAGCAACACTGAGGCTCACAAGGTTGCAGAGCCTGGCTGTTCCATGACCCGGGCCAGTCCCTTACCCTCTGAGGGTCAGTTTCTCCATCTGAGGGGAAGGGAGCTAAGATGCCCTCTCTCCCAGCAGCCAGGGGCCGCCTGACCTCCTCCTCCCAGGGCCCAGCATGAGGCCAGTGCAGACGACGTGGGCGTGCAGTGAGCACCTGCTTTGTGCAAGCCGCCCATCCGTGCTGGCCGGATTAGTCATTGCCCCCTCAGGGCCAAGGTTCTCCTCCTGGGGTGGGATTCCTGATGTAGGCCTCGTGGGACTGCCGTGACCCGTCTCTTAGCAAGATCCCTACAGGGAGCATGGCCTCTGTGTGTCAGCTCTTTCCCCGTCATTGGCTGCGTCTGGGAAACAAAGGCTAACACCCTGCTTGCCCACTGTCTAAAGACCCATAACATGGAGTGGGAAAGTGATAAGGAATGCAAAATGAAATCATAACAGGCCCAGATCCTAATTTACACATCGCTTTCCAGGGAAGGCCCAGAGAGGGTCAGTGACTTGCTCAAAGTCACACAGCAGTTAGAGCTGGTTTTAGGTGGCAAAGCCAGCTCTTCGGACTCCAGCTCTTCCTCGGAGGGGTCCTCGAGGGCTGGGCAGAGAGAAGTCCCTAGAAGTGTTTCTTGGATGAGGGTCGAATCGTCACAGGGTGTGGTAGGTTTGGGGTCTTTTTTATTTTATTATTATTAATATATTTTATTGATTTTTTTACAGAGAGGAAGGCAGAGGGATAGAGAGCTAGAAACATCGATGAGAGAAAAACATTGATCAGCTGCCTCCTGCACACCCCCCACAGGGGATGTGCCCACAGTCAATCTATATATGATCTGGCAAGTAGCAGGGCTCCCTGGGGGATGTGAGCGTTTGGAGGAAGCCGTCTGTCAGCCTTCCCAATACAACCCTGGCGAGGGTGAAGGCGAGAGGGCCCCAAGGACCTGTCCGTCAGGACTGCCGCTGTGCTGGCTGGAGGCCATGGGGCAGCCTGGGGACCAGGATGTCGTCAAGGCTCCTTCTGCTCCTCAACTCAAACAGCCCAAGCCCCAGGCTGGCTGGGTCCTTCCTGCTCTGCCACCAACCCCCTTCCTGCCCCCACCCCCCCACCCCCACCCCCACCCCAGCAACTGCAGGTCTGGGTGTGGCCGCTGTCAGGGGGCATCAAGGTCCAGGTCCCCGTGATCAGATATCACCAAGGCCAGGTATAGGCCGGGTCACATGACAGCAGGGCGGGGCGGGGCCCGGGGATGAAGTCAATAACACTCCTCACTGGGGACCCCGGGCCAGCCGTGCCCCCCTGACGCCCACGTCCCACCCGCTGGGTGGCCCGGGACCGCATGCACGGGTGCTCGGGGGCCAGTGACTCACACAGTGGTGACTTCCTCTGGCTGGCCCGGGCACCTGTCTGCCATCCATCCTCAGGGCCGGGATGTCGATGAGGCAGAACAGGGCTGCTGAGGAGGGAGGGAGCCTGGGCAGAGCCTCTCCCCCGAACCACCCCTCAGGGCTTCTTCGACTGTTAATCTGTCAAACTGGGAGGGGGCACGAGGGAGTGAGAGTCACAGAGCGGAAACACAGGCACACGCCTGTTATTTCAGGTGCCTGTGTGTGTGTGGGGGGGGGGGGACCTAGGGGGGGAAAGGGGGGAGACGGGCCCCTTGGAAGCTAAGCTGTCCACCGGCCACCTGAGCTACCAGCCCTCTGTCGGGTGTCTGTCTCGTCTCCCCTCCCGGGCAGCTCAGGAGCCCGCCTGAGGCCTTGGGGCAGCGGGTGATGCCAGCAGCCTGGGCAGGCACAGCAGGCTTCCTGCAGGTGTGAGGGCTCCCCTAGAGGGGGCGCTCTTTGGACAAAGGGTGCTGGGCCCAGCAGGTCTGCCCTTGTGGGGCTCAGCACCCACATGCATCGGGCCTCTGCCCCAGCACGTGGCACGCTGGCGCCGCGCTCAGCGGGCCGGACCCCCGGAGGGAGGGTCCCTGCTCCTCACACCTCTCTCTCTCCGCCGAGGCAGTCTGTGGTGGGTGTGGTAGGTTTGGGAGGCTGGCGTCTTGCTCATGCTTTCCAGAACCTTTCCAGACCCTCCCTGCCTCGGCTGGGAGTTGGGGTCCAGAGGAGGACTGTCCCAGCCCTCACCTCGAGGTGCTCCGAGCCTGGGGTCACAGGGAGCCAGATGCTCCCTCCGGGCCTGTGTCCCGGGGGATTCCTCCCGGGTCCCCAGGGCCTGACAAAGGGCTTGTTAAGGGAGGCAAAGCCTGAGGACTGCCTCTCTGACTGCTTGTGTGTGTGTGTTTTTTTATCCTCACCAGAGGATATTTTCTCCATTGATTTTTAGAGAGAGTGAAAGGCAGGGAGGAGAAGGAGGGGGCAGAGACACATTAACGGTTTGCCTCCTTTGTGTGCCCTGACATGAGGGGGAGGAAGGGGACAGGGAGCGAACCCAACAATCTAGGTACGTGCCCTTGACCGGGAATTGACTGGTGACCTTTCCGTCCTGGGGCTGACACTAACCACTGAGCAACCAGCTAGGGCACCTTCCCCCATGATTTTAAGGCCCCTCCGGCTGCAAACGCACCTCCTGGGCTCTGTCCGCCTGGTGTGGGAGCAGAGGCAGGAGCCCCTCACGCCTCCCCGCCCAGCCCTCTGAGTGTGTGTGTTGCAGGGGGGTGGGGGGGTGAGAAAGGCCGAGCTGTAGGAAGGGGAGCCAGGCAAGAGGACAGAGCAGGGAGGGCCCAAGCGCTGTCTTCCCAACAAGGCCAGCTGCGTACAGGAAAAGGGCCGCAGGAGGCGAGCAGGGAAGCCCAAAGTGGCCCCGGTGGGAGGGACAGGTTTCCCCAAACCCCTTTCCCGGGGTGTCCAGACAACGATGGCCCATCCTCCAGGCCTCACCACCCCCGCGCCCCAGGGTTCTTAGACCCAAAGGGGGGACCCTGGGGACATGGAGCCGTTGGGCAGAGCCGAAGCGGTGGAGCTGCTTGGATGACACCCACTCTCCAAGCCTCGTCCCCCTGCCCCCTCCCCCTGCCCTCTGTCTTTGTTCTTCTGCTCAGTTGGTGGTCGGTTTAGCCACAGAACGTCGTTAGGGGCCCCGAGGCCCAGCTGGGGTCTAGTAGACCTTGGCGTGAACCAACTGGAGCTCAGGATCCAAATCAATAACTTGAAACCTGAACTCAGAGCTCAGGTGCGGAGCGCAGCCCGGGGACCTGGAGGCTGGGTCAGGTCGGCGGCCAGCAGCCCTCCCGATGTTCCTGAAACTTTACCAATTCACGCTCCCTTTTGGTAAGCTGTACAACCTCACGCCATCTCTTCATATTATTCGAAATTCAAAATGAATTCAGTCCTGTGGCTAACTGTGAATGAGAGCAGTGGGGCTTAGCTGTGCCCCCGTTTTATTTTTATTTATTTGTTTTATTTTTTTAATATTTTTTTTATTGATTTCAGAGAGGAAGGGAGAAGGAGAGAGAGAGACACATCCGTGATGAGAGAGAATGATCTGCTGCCTCCAGCACACTGCCCACTTGGGATCAAGCCCGCATCCCAGGCATGTGCCCTTGACCAGACTCGAACCTGGGAACCTTCAGTCTGTAGGCCAACGCCCTATCCACTGAGCCAAACTGGCTACGGCTGTAACCCCATTTGAATAGGACCATTCTGCCCTCCCCATCTTCAGCAGTTCACGGCAGACCTTATACACACAGGCAGACCTCATACACAAGGGCTCTGATGTTCCTTCTCCTCATGGGAGGGGACCTGCAGGCGGCCAGCCCTCCAGGCCACAGGCATTGGACAGGTCAGCCCTTTAGATCCTTAGGCTGGTTCAGTTCATACTCTCCTCGGTAGGGTAAAACCCAATCACTCACACTTTAGTGTGAAATGGCAGCAAATGGATGCCCATCATTATCCACATCCTGATCTCTTTTGTAGCTTTTTATTCTTCTTTTTTTTTTATTTAAGAAGACTGACTTGCAGGCCCAGAGAATTCCAAGGTGAGGATAGTTACCCTCTCAAGGTCAGGTCTGCAGTCTGAGTTCTCAACACAAGAGGGAGGAGAGGGAGGGGGAATCACCTGGGACTCTTGTTAAAACTCAGACTCCAATACTTGCCCCCCCTCACTGTATTTTAAACAGACTCTGACATGAAATTGTGTGTGTGTGTGTGTGTGTGTGTGTGCATGCGCTGTGCAGGGGTCTTTCGGCTCAGGCATCACTTCCACTGAGCACGGCACCCTGGGCTTTGTGGGCATCTCACACAGGTTGGCATGCCCACAGTCATGGCGACGACCCACAGAACCGCACACCTGGCACAGTGTCACCACTTGACACTTCCTGTCTGTGAGTGGCTGAGGGGATCCTGAGAGGCCGGCCGCCGCCCCGCACAGGCCGGGGAGCCCTGGGAAGCGGCGTTGCCTGCGTGGATGAAGGAAGCCGGGGCGCCAGACTCCCCCGCCCCGGCCCTGGGGGCTCCTGCTGGCAGCCCTGACCACTCTGACCACGTGAGGGCAGGGGTTGGTGAGGCAGAAGCACAACTGGAGGCCTGGCTGTGGGTCCGTCCCACCCTGCCTCCCCTGGTCAAGTTCACGGCGAGGAGACGAGGTGAAACGTCCGGCCCGCCCTGGGAACCCCAGGGAGCCCAGTTATGTACTGGAAACAGTGAGGGATGCATTCTTGGCGGCTCCGGTCGGTGCAAATCAGAGACATTGGTTGAGGCTCAAGTCTGGTTTTGATCAATTTCAACTGCGTAGACGGCTCGTTAAATCTGAGCTGACGAGGCCTCCTTTCTGGACCCCCGCGCCAGCCCTCCCCACCACTTCAGGGTTGGAAGGCCTCCTGGAGAGCAGCGAGTCCAGCCCGCCCGTTTTACAGAAGGGGAGGTGGAGGCCTGGAGAAACCTCACAAGGCCCCTGAGGCTGCGGGGGGCCTGGGCGGGCCCACCCGGCAGGGGGAGCTGTGGTTCTGTGCGCTCTCCCAGCTGGACACAGCAGGTCCAAGGGCCCCCTTTCCTGCTCCCGGTTTTCCAGTATAGTATCTCTTCCCATCCAATCCGGATATTTCTCTCTCTCTCTTTCTCTCTCTTTCTCTCTCTCTCTTTCTCTCTCTCTCTCTCTCTCTCTCTCTCTCTCTCTCTCTCTCTCTCTTTAAATATATTTTATTGATTTTTTACAGAGAGGAAGAGAGAGTTAGAAACATCGATGAGAGAGAAACATCCATCAGCCGCCTCCCGCACGCCCCCCACTGGGGATGTGCCTGCAACTAAGGTACATGCCCCTGACCAGAATCGAACCCAGGACCTTTCAGTCCGCAGGCCGACGCTCTATCCACTGAGCCGAACCAGTTTCGGCAATCCGGATACTTCTACTAGGTTTCTCTGGATACACCCTCTCCCTGGTGGCTGAAGATGGGCAAGTGGAGACTCAGACAGAAGAGACCTCTGGGTATTGGAGTCCTCATCTATGAGATGCATTATTATGACACGAGCACCCAACTCAGCGCCGAGGGCTTGGGCCCTGCCTACTCTGATGCCCAGTGGGTGCTGGCTGCCGAGCTGGAATCTGCCTTCCTGCAACCCGATCCTCAGGCGTGTCTCAGCCCTGCTTTCTTGAGGCCTGAGCCACCAGCTGGGATCAGCAAGGTCTCCTCAAGGCCCTTTGATCTGCTGCCAGCTCCCGTGGCTGGAGCCTGGGCTGGTGGCCCTGGCAGTGATGGATGTGCCTGCCTGGCGTCCCGCTGGGAAACACATGTCCCCCCCACGCAGGTCCCGGGGCCTCTGCCTGGCCCTGGAAGCCCCCAGGCCCCACTCCCGTGGCGCCCTTGCTCACACCCAGACCTTCTGTCACCTTCGCCCCTTTATCTCCTCCAACGGCCTCCGGTCTTTGCTCCCACTGTCTCCTCCTCCTGCTGAGCTGCCAACTGAGAGTCAAGTTCACAGCCCCTTTCACCGGTGGCCCCTTCGTGTGTCCCCACCACAACCACCGTGTGTGAGGCTGGTGCCTCTGTGGCGGTTCCCACTTCACAGACGAAGCCCTAAGGCTGTCACTGATGCACGGGGATCGGGGTCCTGGTCTGTCTGCTCAGGTGCTGCGGGGCTTGGCCAGGAGGATTCTGGAGGCTCAGAAAGCCCTGGAGTGAGGGGGTGGGAAGGAGCCTGGGAAGCAGTTGTGTTTAATCCAAACCCCAGGGGAATTCTCACCTCACTGGCTCATTGACGCGGAGGATCTCCAACAGAGAAACACCTTGGCTGGCAAGACTCTTGGTGGTGACTGAGCCCACCCACTGAACGCCCCAGGGTCCCTGGCCAAGCAGGAACAGCCCAGCAGGAGCGCTCTCTCCCTCTCTCTCTCTCTCTCTCTCTCTCTCTCTCTCTCTCTCTCTCTCTCTCTCTCTCTCTCTCTTCTCTCTCATTGGCAGCAGCCTCTGCCTTGTGGGGCAGCTCTGGCTGGGAGGATGTCTCTCCTCCTACAGAGCCGAGTGCCCGGCACCTCCCATGGCCCCTTAGAGTCTGGAGACGGCGGCCATGGCACTCTGGGTCCCCTCCTGACAGGCAGGGAGCACAGAGTGGGGTGGGCGTGGGGCAGACATCTGGGTCGGGTCACAAGGGTTGGGCAGGAAGTCCAGCTCCAGCTGCCACCTATGTGTGGCCCCCACTAAGTCCCCAGTTTCCCATCTGGAAACGGGAGAAGACAGCTGAGGGGCTGACAGGCTCCTGGCGCGTTCCAGGCGGCCACCGTGAGGGGCTGTGGGAACGTCAGGTGACCTCTGGCTGCCCCCACCTCCCGGGGTGGCTCCACCGGCGGCTCCTTCCCAGCACTGATTAGCAGCTGGGGTGCACCTGGCGGGCAGATGGCGGCTCCTGTCACCCCCGCTGATCCGGCGTGTGCACGCGCACACGTGTGCATCTGGGTGCGTGTGTGTGGATGTGTGCACACACGGATATGTGGGTGCCCTGGGGAGTGGGGGGAACACCAAGTGGGGGACAGGGCTGGCATTGCCAGGGTTCATGGTGGGACCCTGGGAGGTCCCTACCTAGTCTGCTTCGGAGCCTCCCCCTCAGAATAGGACCTCAGCCGAAACCGGTTTGGCTCAGTGGATAGAGAATCGGTCTGTGGACTGAAAGGTCCCAGGTTCGATTCCGGTCAAGGGCATCTACATTGGTTGTGAGCACATCCCTGGTAGGGGGTGTGCAGGAGGCAGCTGGTCGATGTTTCTCTCTCATCGACGTTTCTAGTTCTCTATTCCTCTCCCTTCCTCTCTGTGGAAAATCAATAAAATATATTAAAAAGAAAAAAAAAGAGAAAAAGAATAGGGCCTCAGAGGGTGTAGGAGCGGTGGGTGAGCCTGAATGCCCCTCTCTCCTGGCCTGGGTGAGGCCAGTAGGGAGCCAGAGACCCACACAGAGGAGCATGAGGCTGCCTTGGGGGTACATGGGAATGAAGGGCCCTTGCTGAGAGCTAAGGGAGCCTGGTGTCAGGGATGGGCTGAGAGGTGCAGCATGGTCCAGGCCCTTGCCCACACTTGGCCCCTGAGTCTGGTTTGGGGTGCAGGCAGAGGGCACTGACTCCCCTGGGAGTCAGCACAGACTATCTCAGGGACCCTGGGAGTCAGGGTGGAAGTCCCGAAGGAACCAGGAGCCAGGGAAGCCAAGGGCACCGCTCTCCCCCTCCTCCCCCTGCTCTCCCCCTCCTCCCCCGCTCCCCGGCAGGGCTGACGTCTAAACCAGCACTTGCTCTACATGGGACTGGGAGCAGGAGTCTCCCCGGCCCCTGACCGGAGCAGGGCCCCCGCTGTCCTGCAAACTGGGGTCCCAGCTCCCACTGGGCGGACAGCAAACGTCTCCTCAGGAGCGTCTGGAGGAGGTCAGGCCGCAGGAGGGGATCTGGGAACGATTTGGTGATTAGGCGAGCGGCCTTGACAAGCAGCCTCTGCGGGTTCGTCAGGGGAGGCGGGAGGCCTGCGGGGAGGCTGGCCACCTGCCAGCCCTTACCCTGCTGGCCTCCCACTGCCCTCCTGCCACCCTCTGCCATCCCCAACAGCTCCTTCTCCTGGGCCCCCATAGATCCTGCCCAGCGCCCCCAGGCCCCTGCTGTCCCGTCCCCCGTTCTCCCCACCCCGGGCACTAACAGCTCTGATTGAATAAGGTGGGCGGGGTGGGGGCGGGGGCGGGGGGGGGGGCTTTATCCAACTTCAGCCTCAGTCCCCTGTGAGGCCGGCCTCCCACGGACCAACGAGGGCGGCACTGTGTCCCAGGCCACACAGGGAGGCTGTGAAGAGCCAACGCTGGGCTCAGGCAACTCCCCCACAGCTCCCGTGGGCAGCAGAGCCCACAGACTCAGAGCAGGCGGAGCCCCCTTCCCACCTCACCTCACCGCACAGCCGGCCATTGGGCCACCCAGCCAGGCCCCCTGAGAGGTGAGGGGCCCTGGGGATACAGCCGGCTCTGCCCCTGGCTGAGAAAAGAGGCCTACCAAACACCGGGCTGTGTAAACAAAAGCCCGGGACCCTTCGTCAGGACAGAAGAGGCCACCTTGGGGTTAGCCTCTGTCTAACAATGGCCGTTGGTGCCAGTTCTGTGCCGACAGGAACCCCCGATGCGGGGTGCTGTGAAGAAGGAAACTGTGTTCAGTGCAAAACAGCTCAATTGTGGTTTGGCTCAGTGGATAGAGCGCCGGCCTGTGGACTGAAAGGTCCCAGGTTCGAGTCCGGTCAAGGGCATGTACCTTGGTTTTGAGCACATCCCCAGTAGGAGGTGTGCAGGAGGCAGCTGATGGCTGTTTCTCTCTCATTGATGTTTCTATTGTAATTCTCTATCCCTCTCTCTCTCTTTTTTTTTTTTTTTAAGGAGAGACTTGCCTGGTAAGTCATTGAGCAGGTGGCAGAGCCGTTGCACAGTAGATCCCTCTGACCTGGGAATCTATGATTTCCCACCCCGCCCTGCCCCCCAGCACCTGGCCTGACCCTTGCCCCGAGGGGTCACTGACCTGAAGATGCGGTGTAGGGTGGGCAGGTGCCTAAGGTCTAGGGAGGGGCAGGAGATTTGACCCAGATGTGAAGGCTGACGGGCTAACCGGCAGTAGTGGAAGGAAGGGCATGAGCACAAAGGTCTGGTGGCTTCTGAGTCCCAGGGGGTGGCTCACGGCCGGGGGGGGGGGGGGCACGGGGGGGCGGGCAGGGGAGGGAGGAGGACTGGCGGGAAAGGTCAGCCTGGCTCCCAGGCCGAGGCCTGGACAGGAGCCGAGAAGGAGGTTTGCTTGGAGACCAGGGCACCTTGTCGGGAAGCTGTCTCAGCACATCGCAGAGCAGGGGTTCCCCGAGGGGCGCCATGGGAAGCCACAGGCCTCTGGCTCCATGTAAAGCGCGTTTGGAGCCTCCTGTGCCGGTGCCGCACGGTGGGGCCGGAGGGCGGGGGCAGCCAGGGTTGGGGGTGGTCTTTCCTCTCTCTGTCTGCCTCCGCTCCGGTGCCAGCTCCCAAACAGACTCAGGCGCCTGGCACAGCCCGGAGCTTTCCGCACGCGGGGCAGGGCGGGGTGGCCGCGGGGGGCGGGGGGAGGCCCCCAGTGAGGAGGCCGGGCCCTCCTCATCCCCTGGAGCTTCTGGCCCTCAGTGCCCTCCACGCCCTCCAGCCTCACCCAGAGTGCTGGCGGGAAGACTGAGTATTTCTAACCCTTTATCGGCAGCCAGACCCTCGGCCCTGAGGGCCTCCCCTTTCTCCGGCCCTTCCCCAGCCCAGGCACCCATGGCTCCCCGGGGGGGTGGGCCCAGCACCGGGCCCTGGGCTGGGCAGGCGGCATCAGAGCCAAGAATCACAAGCTCAGCTGGAGTGCAGGCCTGGGCAGCGCTCACCCACCCACGGAGGTGAGGTTGAATCTGTTCATGTCCTGTCTCTCCCCTCCCTCCCCCCGTCCCTCGCCCCCCCAAGGGGTGTCAGAGTGATTTATGTGCAGATGCTGAGAGCAGAGGCTGGGGGATAGGCCGCCTCGGGGCACCTTCCGCCCTCTCCTCCCTGACACCAGATGCAGGAGGAAGCGAAGGGCCTCTCTGCTGTGTGTCCTCAGGCAGCCCCTCTGCCTCTGGGCTCCCTGCCTTTGTCAGGGTCCGCAAACCAGCCTCAAACCACAGAACCGCCGGAAGGACCCACCGAGAAATTAGATGGCCAGCACCCAGCTCAGAGCCTGGCACAGGGCGGGACACACAGCACCTTGCTCCCCAGCCTGCTGTGGCTCCCCTGCCCTCCCAGTCCCATCCCGCTGGCTTCTGACTTCATCTCTCACCCCTTCCCTCCCTCCACTGCAGCCCCCTGGCGCCGGGGACCCCCTGCCTGGAAGCTCCCCCACCAGGACCTCACAGCTCGCTCCCTCACCCCACCTGGACAACCTAAAGTACAATAGAACCCCTCCCCCGAAACTGGTTTGCCTCAGTGGATAGAGTGTCGGCCTGGGGACTGAAAGGTCCGGGTTCGATTCCGGTCAAGGGCATGTACCTTGGTTGTGGGCACATCCCCAGTAGGGGGTGTGCAGGAGGCAGCTGATCGATGTTTCTCTCTCATCGACGTTTCTAGCTCTCTATCCCTCTCCCTTCCTCTCTGTAAAAAATCAATATATATATATACTTTTCAAAAAATATATATTTTATTGATTTTGTACAGAGAGGAAGGGAGAGAGGCGGCCAGGTGGCTGGACAGGAGGAGGGCAGGAGGGGGGGCAGGGCAGGCGGGCCTGGAGAGCCCCACACGTGGCAGGCGGGATTGAAACATCACAGGGTCTTCCCCACACGATCTCTTTTAAGGACGAGGGGGTGGAGGGTCTGTATTTAATACCAGGAACTGCATTAAAGGAAAGGGTGCAATTGAGGTCTTAACTAAAACCCCTTAGGCAGAGTGGGAAGGAAACTTATCAATCACGTGGTAAACTTCATAACGACCGTAAGATCAAGTTTAGCGCTGAACTTCCTGTTACCACAGCAATAAAGGAAATAAGGATGAGTTAAATACTCGGCATGGTCTGACCAAAGGAATCGCAGCCCTTTGAGAGAGACTTGGCTCCGAGAGTCGTTAATCACATGGCTGAGCAGTCCGAGGGGGGAGAGGAGGGAGGAGAGGAGGGACCAGAAGAGCCCAGGAGGGGCAGGTGCTGTCGCTCACCCATCACAGTGACACTGGGTGCCGGTCCCGTGTCATCACTTACACTTCATGTGGGAAACCAGGGCTCAGAGAGGAGAGTCACCGCTGGGTCCGCCGGAGCCGTGGGGATGCAAAGGCCCCTCCGTCTGGAAGGCTGAGGGTGGGACAAGCAGGGCGTTGGCTGTTCGCAGTGGGAGGGGGAGGGCGGGCGATGGACAGTGGGTGATGGACAGCGGGGTGATGGACAGTGGGTGATGAACAGCGGGGTGATGGACAGCGGTCTGACGCCAGGCGAAGGGCGTTGATGGAGGAGGCGTCCAGGGGAGGCTGTCTTGCTCCAGGGCGACAGCAGCAGCTCTTAGGGACGTCCTGAGCCTCAGTGCAGCAGTGGGGACCACCCTGGGGCCCCCTCTGCCTGGAGAGGCCGGGGACAGAGGGTGCAGCAAGATCAGAGAAGTTTCCAGGCTGCGAGGGGCAGGCAGGAGGGGTGGTGTGGGCACAGGCCTGCAGATGTGGAAGAAGCACCACGTGTGGGAAGTGTGGGGCTCGGGGACCGGCGAGGAGCGTCGGAGGGACGGTGAGTGCCTGTGGGTGTGGAGAGGAGCAGGCTGGGCAAGGGGATTGGAGAGGGGGTGGGAGGCCAGGGCAGAAGGCCCTCCTGCCAGGCTGAAGCTAGGATTCATCCTGCCAGCAACAGGGAGCCACCGAGGGTATGAACAGGAGCGTGAAGAGGTAGGGTGTGTGCTGTGGAACCCTTAGCTAAGGTGCCAAATGCTGGATGCCACCCCAAGAGTGTCTGATCCTATAGAGCAGTGGTTCTCAACCTTTTTCATCTACAGCAGCGATTCTCAACCTGTCTTGACCCACAGGTTGAGAACCACTAGCAGGGTCGCCTGAGACCATCGGAAAACACAGATATTTGCATTACGATTCCTAACAGTAGCAAAATTACAGTTATGAGGTAGCAACGGAAATCATTTTAGGGTTGGGGGTCACCGCACCATGAGGAACCGTCTTAAAGGGCCGCAGCATTAGGAAGGTGGAGAACCACTGCTGTGGAGCTAGGAGGGGCCTGGGCGTCTGCATGTCTAACCCCGGGGTGAGGAGTGATGGAGGCAGGAACCCGGAGGACCTGGGGGTGATGAGGGGAGGGAAGACTGAGGCCCCCAGAGCCCTGGGGAACCCCGATCTGGGTGTCACACTGCAGCCAGAGCCCGCAGGCCAGGGGCGGGGGCTGGCTGTGGAGGAAAAGGGGAGGAGCCGGGGACAACACCCCCATCTGACCTGGAGAGGCCTCCCCTAAAGGCCGGGCTGATCTGAGGCCTGGCTCTGCAGGGGTGGCTCCCCGACACTGGACTAGGACTCGCCACCTACTGCTCTCTATGACCTATGACCCCTCTGAGCCTCAGTAACACCCCCTGAGCCCAGGTCTCCCATCTACAATGGCATAACGTACAGCCTTAGAGAGCTGTGATGAGGTCATATATAAATTGCACCCCCCTGTGCATGCATGCAGGAGGTGCCGTTATTATTATTCCTATTATTTCTGCCGCTCAGGGAATTTAGGAGGAGGCATGATGCCTTGACCCAGAGGAATAACGAATGGTGGCATTTCCGGCACCAGAACACGTCTGAGTAAAAAACACTTGTGATGGGGCCATAGGACGTGCCAGGGGGCGGGGGCTCGCACCCTCTGTGATGTGGGTCCCGGCGTGGGGCCGGGGGAAGGGCCACGGGGCAGGACCTGAACCCTGCTCCTTCCGCCCAGACTAAATATTTGGGCTTCTCCTTCCCGGCCTGGCGGGACCCAGCATCCCCTCGGGGTGGCTGCTCTGGCTTCCGGGGCTGTGGGGTGGGGAGGACCCTGGCTGGGAGGGCAGGGGAAGGGGGGCCGGCAAGCCAGGCGGGGTGACTGAGATTGATCACAGCAGGCCCCGCTCAGCGCTCAGCCCCTCCAAGGTCGGAGTGCTGCCTGGGAATCTGCCTCTGACACAGCGGGGCCTGGTGCAGCCCCGCTCCCCTGGGCCTCAGTTTGCTCATCTGAAGAATGGGGTCAGGCGCGGGAGGGTTGGACAGGCTGACTTCCCAGGCTCCTTCTGGCTGTCCAGTGAGCCCAGCCTCTCTGACCTCCCCACGGGGGTCCTTTACCAAGGACGGGAGGCCTCAGCGGGACTCTGTTTACCAGGGGCATTGGGGGAGGGGGGCAGGCTTAGGTGACACGCCCCCACGTCCTTCCTCCTCCCCCGGAGAAGGAGCCTGGCCGTCTGTAAGCACCGGCTGTGCGCCCAGCCCTGTGGTGAGGGCCGAGCAGGAAGCTGGGCCTCGAGCCCCGAAGGGAGGGGGAGCCGTGGACTCGGCCTGACGGGACCTGCCCGGGCGTCGCGTCCAGCACCGCGGCCTTCACGGCGACATTCACAGGCCTCGTCGCTGCCACCGGCCGCCGGGCACTGAGGGCCTCACGTTTCTCTCAGCATCGAGAGGGCGGGGGGCTGTGAGAGCCCCATTTTACTGGTGAGGGAACTGAGGCACACAGAGGACACAGGTCACCCACGAATGGCATTGGGACGGGGGGCTGTGGGGGGGTGGGGTGTAAGCCTCGGCCTGGCTCTAGAACCACCTCTGAGAAAATGTTCCCAACTCGTCTGGCAGGGCAGGGACGGTGACTCGAACGGGCCATGTCCCTGCCTGCCCCTCGACGCCGCCTCCCCGCATGGATTGTGCATCTCAGGGGCGTCCTGGAGAGAGACCGAGGGGCGGGGGGTGTCTCTGGGTGTGGGAGGAACGTGTGTGGGGTGGGAGGGAAGGTCTGTGTGTCCAGGAGGGGCTGGGTGTCTGTTTTTCTTTGCTCCAGAAATGGATTTTAGACGCCCCTGGGCTTTGGCCTGGACCGGGTGGGTGGAGGGCAGCCATCCTTACCCCGTTCCTGAGAGCCCAGGTCCCTCACTGGGGCGGCAATGAGGCCCCTGTTGGCAGGGAGAGGCGCCCTCAGGGGAGGGAGGGAGAGAGGGAGGGAGGGAGGAAGGGAGGGAGGAAGGCAATTGCCAGGAGGGGATCAACGCTGTGAACCGAACTGACACGGAGGGGCTGTCACTTTAAACACCGGGGACGAGCCCCTTCACGGACCCGCAGGGAAGCCACCCAGCTGCACAGCCTGCCCCCAGGAGGCGTCCGGTCCCCTCGAGGCAGCCTGTCCCCAGGAGGCGTCCGGTCCCCTCGAGGCAGCCTGCCCCCAGGAGGCGTCCGGTCCCCTCGAGGCAGCCTGCCCCCTGGAGGCGTCCGGTCCCCTCGAGGCAGCCTGTCCTCAGGAGGCGGGTCACAGGGTGCCAGGCTGCCTGTCCTTACTCCCGGGAGCGCCCAGGGAACTGCTCAGCAGGAGCAAGGCCGCAGTGAGCTGGTGTCCCGCCTGCTCAGACGGGGCTGGAAGGAGAAGTGGGGGAGGGAAGGGCCATGTAAACAGGAGGAAACCACAGGGACTCACACTGCAGGTGGGGGAAGCAAGCGCTCACAGCTGGGGATTCTTTAGATTCTAGACGGCCTTCGAGCTCCAGCCCTGGAGTCCTGAACTCCCTGGACCTACGGCGCTCCCGGCGGAGGTTGGGGATCTAAGAAAAGCTGAATCCGAACCTTCACGGCACGGGCATGGGCCCGAACAGACACCTCCCAGGAGGCCTCCCACGAGGGCGACACGCTTTTATGGATGCAAGCGCGGTGACAGCATAAAATAAACACTTGGCTTTAACTACAGTTGTGCCCTGTCCAGGAGCTCTGGCGTCTGCCCCCCTCTCCTCCCAAGCCCAAGCCCTGTCCTCACCTGCCAGCCCCAGGGCCAAGGCCCACCCTCCCGGCCTGGACGGGGTGTTTGAGTAGTTGTGTGATCTGCCCCCTCCACCCCTCCCAGCCCCCCAGCCCCCGGCCCCCGGCCCCCCAGCCCCCGGCCCCTTGCTGAAGGCCAGCAGGTGAGGCGATGGGGACCGCGGGGCCGATAAGGAGCATGCGTTCGGCAGCCGCGGCCCGGAGAGCAGAGCGGATATTGATTTGGTCTACGGGAGCGAAGGGGCCCGTTAAACTCCGGCTGTTAAATCGCTCAGCCTGAAGCCAGCCGTCTCTGCGGGTGGGCAGGGGGCCTGGCGGGCAGGAGGGAGCTGGGGTTGGGGGGCACCAGCCAGGGGCCCGCGCCCTAGTGGGGATGTTCTTAGATACCCTGGCTCTACTGTGCCAGCCCAGGGCAGAGACAGCCTGGCTTGGACCTCTGCTGCCCTGATGCCCGCAGGCCCGAGGCCAGCCACACCCCCACTCCTTGGCAACCTCTGAGCAACCTTGCTGCTGTGCCTTACTCATGCAGACTGCACACCCACCCCGCCCCCCAACCCTTCTCCAACTCTTAGAATTCTGCTCTGTTTTCCAAATGGCACCTCCTCCAGGAAGTCTTCCAGATTTCCACTCCATACTCTCCCCCCACCCCCACCCCCAAGGCCCTTTTCTTTCCCAAACCCCAGGACGGCCTGTCTCTGACCTCAGTCCTCTCTGCTACACTGACGAGGAGTGGTGTGTGGACCCCCTGAAGGGGGACACACAGGTGGGTCCTGGGAGTCCAGGCACCCAGGTAAGGGTGGAAGGGAGGGAGGGAGGGAGGAAGGAAGAAAGCAGGAGGGAGCTGGGGTTGGGGGGCACCAGCCAGGGGCTAGCGTCCTAGTGGGGATGTTCTTAGATACCCTGGCTCTCCTGTACCAGTCCGGGCAGAGACAGCCTGAAGCATAGGAGGGCAGGGCAGGAAAGGGCTGTCTGAGCAACGGCCGGACGGACGGTCTGGGGAGGGGGCGCCTGACGCCTGGGCCTCAGCTGGCGCCTCAGGGGCCTGTGGCAGATGTCAGGGAAGGCTGACCTTGAATGGTTCCCTCTCCCTCGTGTGTGACACCCCGTCTGGCTGTCCCGCCGCCTCAGAGTTTAGCTACCGGCTCAGCGAAGGCCACCTGCCTCCTGGGAGGCCCATTGTGGACTTGGGGCCGGGCAGTCTGGGACTCGAATCTCTGCTCCATCACGTACGGCTCTAACACCTCGGGTCAGTGGCTTCTCTCTCTGGGCCTCATCAATAAAACAGAGGCGTGGCCGAAACCGGTTTGGCTCAGTGGGTAGAGCGTCGGTCTGTGGACTGAGGGGTCCCAGGTCCCGATTCCGGTCAAGGGCATGTACCTTGGTTGCGGGCACACCCCCAGTAGGGGGTGTACAGGAGGCAGCTGGTCGATGTTTCTCTCTCATTGATGTTTCTAACTCTCTATCCCTCTCCCTTCCTCTCTGTAAAAAATCAATAAAATTAAAAAAACAAAAACAAAAACAGAGGTACGGGCCTTATCCCCCAGAATGGCTGTGAGAATTAACCAGACTGCGGAGGCCCGCAGAGGGCCAGTGGGTGCCTGGAGTCACACAGCAGGAGAGAGGGAAAGATACTGGGGTTCCCGTCCCCCGCCCCCCTCTCGGGCCTGGGGTCCCGGCTGGGCCTGCATCCGGCTGGAGGCCTGGTCTGTGTAACCAGCAGCTGCTCCCCGTGACCTGAGGAACCACAGACCATCCGCCCGCCCGGGCTCGGCCCGGCCCCCCTCGCTGATCCTCTGGCCTGACCTGGCCTCCCCGGGGGGGGCCTTATCTGCTTATTCTCCCCTTTCCCACCGAGCTAATCTCTCCCTCTTCTCAAGAGTTCCTGTTTCCTCTCTGCCGCCTTCGTGTCTCTCCCCGGGCCCTGCTTCTCCCGTGTCTCCTGCCGGCCTCCCACACTGGGTCCAGACGCTTCCTCAAAGCTGTTCCTACTATCGTCTCCGGGGAGCTTGTTCCCATCTCTCGAGGGCTTTCTACCCCCCTCTCCCCTCCCTCCCCTCCCCTGTCTGGGACTGCTGCCCCTCACCAAGGAGGAAGCTGGAGCAGGCCTGGGCCAGGAATCCTGGGCCTTTTAAATTCTTCTGGTTGGCTGTGGGCCCCTGTAGGACTTCTGATACAATGCTTTGAAGATCCCAAAGCCCAAGGTACCAAGAGTTTGTGATTTTAAATCAATGTCCACAATAAGACCCGAGACCCTGGAGCGTTGAGGTCCTGGATTCACCCAGGAAAAGGCCTCAGCACTGCCTCCCCTGAGTGCAGGCCGGGCCCCGCTACAGGCTCCAGCCCTGACCCAGCCCGGGGGAGCAGGCCAGCGACCAGCTCTCCACCACGCCCTGGCTGCCCAGCTAGAGAGGTGCAGGCCTCACTGCAGGCCCGGGCACTGGCCAGCGGCAGGTGTGTGAGGCCCAGGGGCCCCGGGAGGTCTTCCATCCTGGGCCAGAAACAGCCTTCTGCCCTCCATGCCTCTCAGCCCTCACGTCGTTGAAATGCAGACATGTGAGGAGGAGTTTGGTGTCAGACACACCTGGGCGCCTGGCTCTGAACTAACTGGGAGATCTAGGTCAATCGGCCCCTCCCAGGACCTCCCTTTTCTCACCTGTCAGATGGTGATACCCATACACACTCCCCTGGGGCCTCCTGTCTTTATGTTGGGCACAGCACACAGTAGGTGCACAGTAAAGGGTAGCCTTTGTATGATATGACCACTCTTTCTGAGAGTCATTCCGGGTTCTTGGTCTGCTTTCCATTGGCTTCTCTTGGACATGTTCAAATCCAACATTGTTTAAAGGTTTACTTTCAAATCTGACCTTTCCAAGGCACGTATTGGGCCTTGAATGCACCACCCCCAGATCCTGGGGTCCCCAGGTGCCCCCGGCTGGTCCCAGCCCATGAGAAGGTCCCAGGCAGGGAGGGGAGACAGACAGACGCTCCACAAAGCCTTGGCTCGGAGCAGCGTCAGAGGCGTGCAGAGGCTGCGGGAACCCTGTGGCCCAGGCCGAGGGTGGTCAGGGAAGGCTCTCCGGAGGAGGGAGCCGTGGACGTGGGCCTCGAAGGAAGAGTGGGCTCTGGCTGCCTCTGCGGTCCTGGGTGCTGGGGCTGCTTTGAAGGTTTGAAGGGTGTGGGAGCCCGGGGCCTTGGGGAAGGCTCTGTGGAGGGGGCTGCAAACAGCAGATCCCGGAGGCAGAGGAGATGCCTGGGGACTTGCTGGAAGTGTGGCTGGGAGGGTCCCCTGGGGCCTGAGGGAAGGGCCTCAGACACCGAGGCCGGAACCAGGGGTTGGTTGGGGGGGGCCACAGGGAGCCAGGGGAGACTGTGGAGCAGGTGGGGGTGGGACCCACCCCTGGGCTGTCCTGCACCCGCACCACGGGCCCTCGGCCCCTTCTCAGCTCCTTGGCCGCAGGAAGGCCTTCCCTGCTCAGAATCCCCTTATCTGCGAGGAGACCGATGGCCAGGAGACCAGGACACACATCTTGAAGTTCCTGTCAGCTTGTGATTTGGTCACTATGGCCACCCCCGCTGCGCACGTTCAGGCCGGGACTGGAGGATGGCCACACAGCTCTCTCTCCTCCCACCCTGCGATGGGCCCAGCCTCTCGGCGTGCGGAGTGCGTCCCCGTCACCCCCCCCCCCCTCCAGGGTGTCTGCTTCACGCCGCCGAGTCCGCCCAGGCTCCAAGCTGCACTGTGCTCCCCGTGTAGTCGATGTGACTGACTACTAATTGCTTCCACTTGGAGACCTGCCATGGGCCAGGCCCCAGGCCCCTCTCCCCTTGTGCTCAGGGACACCCCCACCCCTCACAGGAAGTGAGGCTGAGACACCGAGACCCGGTCTTCACCTGGTTGTAGCTGGGCCCCCGGGAGTTCTCCCATCTCCCTGGCTGTTCCTTCTCCGTCTCTGCACCTCTCTTCTTCTTCATCTCCCTGACCTCCGAGTGGAAGTGCCCAGCTCGGGCCTTTGGGTGCTTGCTTTTCTCTTCCACCCCCGAGTGCTGATGCCCAAGTGTGCACCTCGCCCCAGCCTCTCCCCAGAACTCCAGGTTTGGACATCTGCCCGTCAACTCAGTATTTCCACGTGGGACCGATGCACATCGCCATCTCCGCAGGTCCACCTCTGAACCCGGTCCTCTCTCCACCCCATCTCCGCATCCTCCAAGTGCTCGGCCAAAACCCCTGCAGTCCTTCTGGCTCCTCCTCCTCCTCCTCACACCCCACAGCCATGAGGAGAACACATCCTGAAGGACCCCACAGGAATCCCTCTGCCTCCCTCTCTCTCCCCGGCACATGTCGGGGGCTTTCCCAACCACCAGCCTTCGCCTCCCCGCCCCGTTTCACCGATGAGGAAACCGAGGCCTCAGGAGGGGAAGGCTTGCCCGCGGCCACACGGAGGAGCCTCGGAGTGAGCTGGAACCCGAGTCCGCGTCCCCAGCTCCCCCGGAGCCGGGTTTTCCCGTGAAGCCGGCTTCGCAGGCCTGACGACAAGGCCAGGCCGTGTGCGTCGGCGTGTGTGTCCCTGAGGAACAAAGAACCTGCCAGCTGGGTTTGTGTTTCAAGACGTCTGTCCTCGCCCTTGACCAAGAGATCTTGTGGGGAGACTAGGGCCAGAGCCTCAGAGCCCGCGGGGGTGCGGTGGGGGGAGGGGGGGACATCAATCAGAAGCCGCCCTGCCTGGAAACCGGAGAGCCAGCCCGGCCAGCGCCAGGATTTTCTGAGCTCTCTTGAGGAGGCCCGAGACTGCCGGGGAGGGCTGGGGTTCTCTCCGCATTTATTTCATACAGCTGTTTAAAAAGCTTGTTTAAAATATGGATCATTATATATATATCTATCTATATATTTATATATATATATATAAAATATATAAAGAGGAATTGAGGCAAGCCACCCCAAAGGAAAAGCTATGTTTTATAAATATTTCTGTAGCTCCCACATCCCAGAGGAAGAAAACAAACAAAACAGAGAAAACATTTACAACCCAAGCTAGTGGTTCCATGTGGTGGGCCCGGCAGGCTCGACGCTGGGGGCCGGGGTCTCGGGGCCTGGCCGGCAGAACACGCCGTGCGGGCGGGCAGCGCCCCCTTCCTTCCCTCCCGGGAGGGAGGCCAGTGATCCGGCTGCACAAGGTCACGTCCATGCCAGTCTTGCCAATCCCATGCCCCTGGCTCCTTAGACCGGCCTGGAAGGCAGCAAGTGGGCACTCCGGGGCCTCGGGCTGCCAGGTTATTTTTAATCTTGAGAGTTTCCTTTGATGTCCCGGCCCTCCTTCTGTTCCCGGCGGCTTCCAAGTGGAAGCACCGGCCGCCTCCCATGCCTGGCATTTGGAAGTCACAAGCAAAACTCCACGAGGCATCTCAGGCCCGTCGGAGGGCCTCGGTGGATCGCCGAGGGCCCCAGGAGCTCCCACGGGGCCGGGGCCGGGCAGGGCAGGCCTCACTTGCAGACGTAGCGCTCCACCGTGCGCTCGCACCTGCGGCAGGTGACGTAGCAGCACCAGTGGTACTTGCAGTGGCACCGCTCGACCACGCGGTCCGTGTAGGGGTTGTAGCCACGTCCACAGCA
Source organism: Pipistrellus hanaki (assembly GCF_964339955.1). Taxonomy (NCBI): domain Eukaryota; kingdom Metazoa; phylum Chordata; class Mammalia; order Chiroptera; family Vespertilionidae; genus Pipistrellus; species Pipistrellus hanaki. The sequence goes on along the minus strand of NC_140511.1, from coordinate 40,908,610 downwards.
CATGAGGTCGCAGCTGTCACTGCCGTGGGATGTCTTGTTGCATTGCCTGGGGCGGGGAAAGGGGAAGCACTCAGTCACCTCAGCCCCAGCTCCCACCAGGCAGCCCGCAGCCGCCCCCACCCTGGCTACAGACTCAGTCCCCAGAGGTGTCTTGATCTTTGGGAATCCTATCTAATAAGAGTAATATGCAAATTGGCTCATCATGCCAACACACAAGATGGTCGCCCCATGTTGACACAAGATGGCCACCACAAGATGGCCAACAGGGGAGGGCAGTTAGGAGGGACCAGGCCTGCAGGGGAGGGTAGTTGGGGGGACCCAGGCCTATAGAGGAGGACAGTTGGGGGTGACCAGGCCTGCAGGGGAAGGCATTTGGGGGTACCAGGCTTACAGGGGAGGGCAATTAGGGGGGACCAGGCCTGCAGGGGAGGGCAGTTGGGAGTGAGATCAGGCCAGCAGGGGAGGGGAGTTAGGGCAATCGAGCCAGCAGAGGATCAGTTAGGTGTCAATCAGGCTGGCAGGGGAGTGGTTAGGGGGTGATCAGGCTGGTAGGCATGAGCAGTTAGGAGCAATCACTCAGACAGGCAGGCAAGCGGTTGGGAGTCAGCAGTCCTGGATTATGAGAGGGATGTCTGACTGCATATTTAGTAGGACATCCCTCAAGGGGTCCCAGATTGGAGAGGGTGCAGGCTGGGCTGAGGAACACACATACCCACCCACATACACGAATTTTGTGCACTGGGCCTCTAGTATTTAATAATCCTCTTCCCCAAGGGTACGTCTCACGTTTCCCTATATTCCTAATTTATCAACATGATGGGGGTGTTTTATTTCATGGAGGTGTCTTTTTTCCTGTTTCTTCCACTTCTGAATACTCCAAGGAGCCTCAAATCACTCGAATAGTCTTATCTTCAGACTCCATCTTGAGTTATAATGTAACAAATGCAAAGATTGCCTTTACTTTCAGAATCCCAGGGAAAATTCTGACACAGACAAAATGCCACATGTGTGAACAATGTGAGCGGCTGGCACGCGGGTCACGAAGGGAGAAGCTCTGCCACCCACTTGCCTCCGTCCGTGCCAGGCACCTTTCCCCGGGGATCTCATCAAATCAGAGGCATTCCGGGGCCTGGGTTTGGGGGAATTCCGATGCCTGTTTTACAGAGGGAAGCAGCCTCCGTGAAGGAAGGGCAGAGGCAGGAGGGAGCAGCAGGAAGGACAGGTGCCCCAGAGCCAGATGTCCTGGACTCCAACCCCAGCTTTGCCCTTACTGAACCTTTCTGGGCTTTGTTCAGTCACTCAGCACCACTGGGCCCCGCAGGCTTAGCGGGGTAGGAAGGGGGCCGAGTTCATGTTATTCTGGGTCCCTGACAACCAGGCAGACAGAGCGGGAGGTGGTGCCTGGAGGGGGGATTCAGGAGGAAGGAGCCTGGGGAAAGGGTCTTGGCCCAGGGGACACTCCTGGGACATCTGGGTCCCAGGGAACAGGTGGCACAGGCTGAGAGGGGGCAGGTTTCAGGGGTGCAGGGGCCTCTGGCAGAAATATGACCCGAGGGTTGGGGTTTGGCATGCTGACTGCTGAAAAGGCCTCAGCTCCCCAGGCGGGCCTTGTGGAGGGCGCCCTGCCCAGCGAGGGGCCAGCCTCTGGGAGAGGTACCACCTGCGCACATTCCTTTTACAGTCACATCCACCCCCTGCTCCCCTCAATCCCCTAACCGAGTGAAGCCTACATGTTTCCTCCTCCAGGAAGTCTTCCTTGATGCCCAAACTGGGTGAGGGCCCTTCTGGCTCCCCGCATCCCTGGGCTTCCCCCTGTCACAGTTTGAGCACTTGGTGTCTCTCCTCCTCCCCAGCATTTGCCAGAGCCTCGTGTAACGTGTGTGCGGAGTGTCTGTGGTTGTCAGCTACTGAGATATCAGGGCTGTTCGTTACTGCAGAAAACACTGACCAGGACGGATGTCTGCAAAGGCCCATCCCCAAAAGCATGCTGGGAGTTGAGCATGGCAGGAGACCTGGGTTGGGGGGTGGCATTCTGGGAAAGCGAGGAAGGCAGCTGGTGCTGTCCAACCGGCCTCCTTACTACCGGTAGTACCAGCTTCAGGGGCAAATCCTAGGGGCAGAGTGTGGGAAACTGGAAAGAAGGGGCCTGGAGGCCTGGGGGGGTGGGAAGAGGTGAGTTGTGGGAACCCTTAACACGACCCGCATGATTAGGGCCCACTCAGGGTCCGGTTTCGGGAGGAGGCCACACACTAAAATGGAGAGAGAGACTAGAAAAGGGTTAATTTGGGACAAACGGGGGGCCAGGCAGGAGTCAACCTCTAGTGGGAAGACTCTCTAGGCTCTGGCCTCGCTCTCCCTTTTATTGAGGCTGCTATGGGATACACCCATTGCCCTTAAGCAGCTTTGGGAAACACCCATAGCCCTTAGGCAGGTAATAAGCAGATTATCATATGTATCAGTAAGGATTTACATGATTACAAGATGGGAAGTTGCCTCAATTAGTTACCATTGTCTCAATTAGATAGGGTGTGGCTGGCTCTGACCTTTCAGAGCTTCAAGGTTGACCAGCCTCTTTCTATTAGTGAGACAATGATTTGTTTCCGGCAGCGAGTGGAGACTACCATTAACGCGCCTTTCCATGGGACTGGCAGGGCCCCGCACGGAGGAGCTGCCCCGAAAGTGTAATTAGAGATCTCTCAGCAACCCTCCCAGGTGTGTGGTAGTGACCCCATTGCACAGAAGACAAGGCTGAGCCTCAGATAAGTGAAGGGGTTTGCTCAAGGTCCAACAGCCAGGAAGCTGCAGAGTCAGGTGCAAACTATCCTTTCCCAGCACACACACACACACACACACACACACACACACACACACATACACACACACACACAGCCCCCCTCCACCCCCCGCCAATGGATGCAGGGAGACCCTGTCTTTGCTCTGGGATCTTTGACGGGCCTCCCCCAGCCCCTCTGGGTTCTAGAATCCTCCTTTCCCCACCCCATCATCAGACCCACCCGGACTGCCTCACTCCCTCCTGGCTCCCTGGCCTGACCCAGTTCCATCTTCACTCTGCCCGACCCCCTCAATCTGGCCTCCAGATGGGAGCCTGGGCCTCCTCACAGAGCCTGCCGCCCTGGCCTGTGAAGACAGGGCCCCCCAAGCCAGCCCCCCTCTCCTGGAGACAGGAACGTGGGCTGCGGAGGAAGCAGATGCTGGCTGGGCACCAACTATGTGCCAAACACGTTCTCAGACACCCTCACTCCGGTTCAATATTCTTTTAACCCCGCCGAACACTCGTTTTGTGGAATGCTATTAGGGGCTCCTTAATAAAAGAGTTCCCCAGCCAAACACCTCGGGGAGGCACAGCTCAGACAGGTCCTTTTCTGTGGGATTCCTCCGAGCCTTTCATATGTTCCCGTGCCTTGTGGATCGCCAGAAAGCTTCCCAAACGAGCACGCGTGTGGACCTGTCTCTGTTACAGCTTCTCAGGACCGGCTTCCTCCAGAACTATCTGGGAAAGGCTGCTCCCCACCAGCTTTGCCTGGCGCACAGTAGGTCTGCAGGCATCGCCGGCTCCCTCCCTCTCTTCTGTCCGGAGCGAGCTATAGCAGCCAGGATGGGGCCAGCTGTAGGGCCCTCAGCCCCAGCTCTGACACTGGGGGACCTGGGGGAGAGAGCTGGGGCCCAGGGGGATGGGTGCATGCATGTGGGGGGGGGGACATGGGACCCCTCTTTCTCCACAGGATGCAGGCAGACCTCGCTCTCCCGCTGCCCCTCGGGAGCGCGGCTGCCCTGGTTCTGCCTCCACTCTGTGCGGACTTCCCACTTCGCTGTGGGCTGGCCACGGCCCCCACCTCCCCTCCCTCGTGCCGCAGGCCCTCATCTGTCCAGTGAGCCAGTTGTGTGACATTTAACTTTCACGTATTCATCTGGCAGACATTGACCGAGGCCAGCGCCTGTCAGCATCTCCTCCCATCTGTCTCCCCAGCCAGGAGGAAGGTGGGGCTGGGGCCTCTCACCAGCCTCCATTCCTGAGGGGCCCCTGTCTTGGCGAGGAGCACCACAGCCACTCCCAGAAGCTCTGCCAGGCGGCACCTCCACTCCGCATTCCTGGGGCCACCTCCCCGAACAGGGCAGAGACTCCCGCCCCTAAATGCCAGCTGGCCTGACCGTGTGCCTGGCCCTGAGCCGGGAGGGGGCACGTGTAACACAGCTGGCCCTCTCCTGCCGGGGCGGCGGCGGGCCCTTACCTGTCCTGCGTCCCGTGGGAGCCCACCTTCTCGTTCTTCATGCAGAAGTCGGGCGAGCTCTGCAGGTAGACCAGCTCCGAGTCCTTCACGGGCCGGATGTCCAAGTCCTTGGGCACCAGGTGCTTGCGGGTGCCCATGGGGCGGTGCACCACCTTGGTGGCCGACAGGTAGCGGGTCTTCAAGTCGGCGGCCACGTCCCGCAGCTCCTGCAGCCCCTTCCAGCAGGTGCGGATGGAGCAGGAGCCGGACACCCCGTGGCATTTACACTTCATCTCCAGAGACGCACGCAGAGCCTGCGGGCAGGGGAGGGTGTTGGGCCGGCCTGCCCTGGGACCCCGAGCCCCACTCCTCCAATCCCCCCTCCCTCTGCCCCCATGCTGGGTGCTCTCGGGAGTCATCGCCTGCCTGCTCTGGGCCTCAAGTGATAGGGTGTGTGTGTGTGTGTGTGTTTGTTTTTTTTATCTAAAGCTGGGGGTGCTATAGATCCTCAGTTCCTCCTCCAAACTGAGGGGCAGTTGGGAGGGGCGGGAAGAGAGTGGCATTTGCAGTGTGGTGGGTGCCAGTTATACAGCCGACTGCACACCCAATGCTCTAACACATACTACGGCTTAGTCAGCACCACGGCCCTGCTCGGAGGCCTCCTTACTCCCCCGCAGTAAAAAGAGGAAACGGAACCAAGGCTCAGACAGGCTAAGCCTCAGGCACAAGGGTGCACAGCCAGGAAACCTGGAAGCTGGGATTTGAACCCAGGTCTGAGGGCGATTCTAAAAGCCATGGCATTTAACTGTCCATGCTTTTCTCTCACACAAAACTGGTTTTACTAAGTTTTACTAAGTGCTGGGGGGGAAATGGGGAAAGAAAAGGAAGGAAGGGAGGAAAAGAAGAAGGGAGGGAGGGAGGAAGGAGAAGCAGGAGAAGAGAAGGTGAGAGCATGGGGGCTCCCTGGCCTGGCCGATCATTCCCCTCCACTGCTGGTGCTCCTGCCAGGTGACCCTCAGCACGTGACATCACCACTCAGCGCCTCTGTCTTCCTATATGCGAAGTCAAAACGGAATTGTCACCTTGCTTAGTCATGGGAATTCAATGAAATGACATATATGCAAGGGTTTTGTGAACTATAAAATGTAAAGGAATATTGGTTTTGAAAAATCAATCTAAGTAATAATACGATGGAGGAGGGAAGCTTGGGCTTTGGGGCTTGGGGTGACTCTGGGCCTGGCTTTGAAAGTAACTCTGCTCCACCGTCTTCCCTGGGCCTCCGTGTCCCCAGGGGAACCTGAGGGGCATGAATTAGATCCTTTCGATCCTGCCTTTTAACCCCCGCTGCTTTGCCCACAGGACTGGGATCCGTGTGCCCAGGCCAGCCCTCCTGCCTGCCCTGTGCAGACAGCTACAAGGCTTAGAGGCCCCCTCTGCCTACCCGCTGCAGCACAAAGATGGGGAAACTGAGGCACAGAGTGGGCAGGGACTTGCCCAGAATTCTTCAGGGCGTTAGTGAGGGCACTGGTCAAGGTTCCAGGGCTCCTTCCCCCTCGCTGGTGCCTGGAAGTGGGGGCGGAGGGAGTCCGTTGGGTATAAAATCTGGAATTGGCTCAGGGAAGCCTGTGGAGAGCTCCTGAGGGACACATTCCGCCTCTGAAGGTGGGAGGTATGTCTGAATCAATAGGAGAAGGTAAATTACATCCCAGCCCAGCTGTGTGCTGCCCTAAACACACTGCACCTGAGGTGCCATGTACCCTCACAGGCCCTGGGCTTAGGGCAGGAGACCACTCCTGTCTGCAGACGGCCTGAGAGAACAGTTCTTAGCATCGAGCCAGGGGTCAGCCCCGTGTGGCCTGGCTGAGAACCCTGTTTGGACTGCATGGCGGGGCGATGGCTGAGCCCATGAGGTTTGGGCCTGGCTGTGGGTGAGAATGGGGCTGGGTTTTCAGACTGGGGGCTGGGTGAGGGGGTCCCGTTGAATTTCCGAGGATGGGGGACAGGCCCCCCGGTTGGGAGGCTGGAGTCCTGGGCCCCTGGCCAGGCTCTGCTACAGACTCACAGTGTGACTTGGCTTCAGTCTCCCCACAGGTGGCATGAACCTCCTAGAATCCTCACACGAGGAAGACCAGGGAGACGGGAAGGTGAGGCCCGGACACCTCTGGGCCTGGAGCCCCTCAGCCCTGGGCTCCCCGCGCCCTGTGCCCGGGGTGGAGCCACCTCAGCTCTTTGTGCCTCACTCGGTGCCTCTGAAATGGGCCTCCCGGGGCTGCAGGGACGAGGCCAGGAGATGCCATCTGCACCAGCACCCTGCCCCGCCAGGGCCCAGGAAGAGAGAGCGGTACCTCCTCACAGTGGACTGTGGGCCACAGGAGAGAAAACTCACCAAGCACCCACACAGGGTCTGGCACGCAGATGGTATAAAGGTGTTTGTTTGTTTTTTAATTGTTAGAAAATAAAAAGGCCCATTCATTCACTGCTCCAACCGTTTGTGAAATGAGGTGAGGAACTAAGGGCAAACTGATAACAGATGTTGGGAAAAACTGTCCTGGAGGTGAGGGTGAGCTTTGGATCCAGGAGGACGTCCCCATTAGATCCAAGAGGCAATTCCTTAAGCTAAAGCTCATTGCTCCCAGGCCCTCTCCATGGCTCCTCCCACACCCAGCGTGGCCCAGAGCCCAGAGGCAGAGCCTGAGAAGATGGCCCCTAGGGACTCAGGAGCACCAACCCCCCATTGTATAGATGGGAACAACTGAGGCCAGACAGGAAGTGACGTGCATACAGAACTGATTGCCAGAGCCAAGGTGTGAACTCAGAGCTCCTGACACCTAACTCAGTGCTCCTTCTTCTCAGCCAACATTCTCCACCCCAAACCCCAGGGAGAAGGAGCCAGGCAAGCCCCACACAGCTGGAGAGGGGAGAGCTGGGGGAGGCCAGGAACCCGTCTGAGTGGGTGTATCAGGGCCCACCCCCCCGCCACCCTTCCCCCGGGGCACACTCGGTGGCCTTTTCTGGCCGATCGGCACAAGCACAACCCTCTGGGGTGGGTGGGGTGGGTGGTTACCTGTCTCCCCACTTCACTGTTGTGTAGACGCATCAGTTTATTGGCTTGGGATCCTGTTTTTTTCACCTTCATAGGAGCATCGGAAAACTTGGCCCCCATGAGGAGCCCGTAGCTGAGGTTGTCCGCACATCCTCCCCAGCGGTTCCCGGGCCCGGGTGGCTCACCTGGGACAGGGCCGCAGGAGCAGCCAGGCAGGTCGCCGGAGGTGCAGGCCCGGGCGATGGCGTGGCTGATGGTGGCTGCTGACAGCGCATACACGAAGGCGGACTCCCGGGTCCCTGTGGGAAGGTGCCTGTCAGCCATGTGGGGTGATGACCTAGAGATAGCACCCAGCCCAGGCCTGAGGCTCTTCCTGGGTCCCCATCTGCTCTTGGGAGGTCCGGTGGGGCCAGGGACTGCACGCAGAGTGGAGCAGGTGCAGGACAGAGCTTGGGCCATTAATCTGTCACCCCTATATCCTCCCACAAACACACTAGCTGACACGCACACTCTCTCTCACACACACATGCACACACACACATGCACACACTCACACGCACACACTCACACGCACACACTCACACACACACATGCACACACACAAGCACACACACACACACACACACAGGACAGCAGAGTCGCCCATGCACTTGGGCACACCCTCACGCCCACACACTTATGCTCCCGTACTTGCCCCTGCCTGCCCTGCACGCAGCGTTAGGGCTGCTTTAGAGAGATGAAGGCCCTGTCCCTTCACCCGCAAAGAGCTCATGGTCTGATGCAGGGGTCTTCAAACTACGGCCCGCGGGCCACATGCGGCCCGCAGAGGAGTCTGATCCAGCCCGCCAGGTTTTTTGGGCAGTGAGCGCAGCCGAGGTGTTACAGTAGGAATTAGTAGTTCATATAGTCCGGCCCTCCAGCTCTCTGAGGGACCGTGATCTGGCCCCCACTTTAAAAAGTTTGAGGACCCCTGGATGGATGGGCAAGGTGAGCATTCAAAGAGCCCACTGTGGGTTGAAATGTTTCCCCCCCAAGATCTGCTCAAGCACTAACCCTTTGTGCCTGTGAATTTGACCTTGTTTAGTAATAGAGTCTCTGCAGGTGTAACTGAGCTACGATGAGGTCATACTAGATCCAGGTGGACCCTCGTGCCATGACCGGTGTCCTTAGAGGAAGAGGGAGTTTGGAACCAGAGACACGTAGAAGGAAAGGGCCATGTGACAGAGGCAGAGATCGGAGCGAGGCAGCTATAAGCCAGGGAGCACGAGGGCCACCGGCCGCCTCCTGCAGTGAAGAAGCAGGAAGACCCTCCCCCAGCTCCTTCAGACAGAGCACAGCCCTGCCTCCGCCTGGATCTCAGCCTCCCGGCCTCCAGAACTGTGACACACACATTCCCGCTGTGTGAGAGCCCCTCACCCCTCATTACTGCAGCCCCAGCAAATGGAGGCCCGTGAACTTCCGCCGTTGGGTGGCATGGCCTTGGCCTTGGCCCTGACTCCATCTCTTTACTAGAAAACCACTGCCCCTTCTCAAGCCTCAGTTTCCTTAACTGTGCAATGGGGCTGAGAGTACCTACCTCAGGCTGGCTCTAGAGTTCCACCAAGGTGGGAAGAAAGGAAGCTTTGTGGAGTGCTGCACAAACATGAGCGGTCAGCGTGCAGAGCACAGGTTAGACCCATTGGGGCATTTCTGCCCATAGAAAGTCTCTCTGTTGTACACACGCTCCCCAGATCCAACCCAGAAGCCACCTCCTCCAGGAAGTCCTCTCCACAGGTGTTCTTTAGCCCGTATATCACTTTGTGCATCTCACAGCAACTCCAGCCGACCTGGGCTAGCACTACCTGTGAACAGCAGTCTGTCCCAAGGGTGGGTTCCATCACATTCCCGTTCCGGACCCCCCCTCACCCTCCAAGAGCCTTCCTGGCATCGTTCTCTCCTTCATTCGTGCACTGGGGTACAACGTGCACGTGTGCTGTCATTCAGGCTCCTCTGCGCTGGTCTACTCACTCACTGTGTGTTCATTCATTCATCGGTTCATGCCTAAATACCCAGATCTATGATTAATTCACCCACCCGTCCACCCACCCACCCATCCATCCATCCGCACCTCTAACCTTCTGTGTATCCGTCTATCATCCGTCTGCTCACTCATCCACCCATCACACATCCATTCATCCGTCCACCCGTGAATTCCCCCACCTATCTAAACACACATACGTGTGCCTGAATCCCTCCGTCCCCACCTGCGTGCATTCCGCAGGCGCTGGCAGCCCCTGCGGGCTCCCTACCTCTCTCCAGGTCAAGCAGGTAGTTGGGGGCCAGCTCGATGGAGGAGCAATTCCAGCGCATGTCGGCGAAGGCCCGGCGGCAGGCCTTCATGACCTCGCGGGCGGCGTGCACGACGGTGTGCATGAGCTCCAGGTTGCTGCGGCACAGCTGCACCTGCGCCGACACCAGGCCCTCCAGCTGCTTGCAGTGCTGCGTCTGGTTCAGGGCCAGGGCTGCCGGCGTCTTGGACAGCGCCCTGCGCACCACCGAGAGGCAACAACGAGGAGAGGAAAGACAGGGCGTGAGGGGCCACGTAGCTTCCACCCATGTGTCCTACCGGCCCCACCCTCTCCTCAGGGGGCCCTGGAGCCTTTGCCAGAAAGAGCCAGGAAAGCAAGAGGCAAAGCCCAGGCCCCAGCAGAAAGATGGCTCCTCCCCCTTCTCCCCACCCTGTGGCCTTGTGCATACCACGGACCCTTTACTGGGCCGCAAGCTCTCCTTCGTAACAGGATCACAGCCTCCGTCCTACCTAACCGTTATCATAATTCCCCCAGCAATAAACAGCGTTACAGCTGGGGCCGGTTTGGCTCAATGGATAGAGCGTCGGCTTGGGGACTGAAGGGTCCCGGGTTCGATTCCAGTCAAGGGCATGTACCTTGGTTGCGGGCATATCCCCAGTAGGGGGTGTGCAGGAGGCAGCTGATGGATGACTCTCTCTCATTGATGTTTCTAACTCTCTATCTCTCTCCCTTCCTCTCTGTATAAAATCAATAAAATATATTTTTTAAAAATAAAAATAAATAAACAGTGTTACAGTCTGAAAGCTACTCGCATCCGTTGCCTTCATTTGGTTCTCTCGCAGCTATGAGTGAATTCCTTCTTAGTTAACATTCATTCACCATGGAGCATTCACCATGGAGCATTCACCGTGTGCCGGACACCGTGCTAAGTGCTAATTATTATGATCATCGTCATCATCATCATCATGATACACAGTAGGAATTAAGCATTTACTAAGTGCACAACATGACTTAGGAGCTTTCCATCATTGCTTCGTCTAATTATTAAACTCCCTTCTTAGGCTGTCCCACACAGGTGCAAGGGATGGCTGTGAGAGGGTCAAAGGGCCACTCCTTGGGTGATAAGACGGACTTAGCCGCTAACTCGCTGTGCGAGCCGCGGACAGTCACTGCCTCTCTGGGTCTCAGGGTCCGCACCCACACGTGCAGTTCCCAGAATGGGTTCCCGTCCAGTCAGACCCTGAAGACAGGGACCCGTGCTCAGGCATCTTCAGGAAACACGACGTACTATGTCCCCGAGAAAGGCTGCGGTGACGCAGCAGGCGTGGTTCTGTGAAACTCCCGGCCTGCGGAGCACACAGCCCTGAGGGGCGTGCTGGCCTCACCCCTGCTCTGGGAAACCCTGGCCCAGGTGTCTATGACCCTGGTGAGGCCATAGGACCCGAGAGGCCCCAGATCCTGACCCTGGGCAGGGGATTCCGAGACGCCGGGACCCAGGGTCCAGCCTGGATCTGCCTTTCTCCCAGGCCTTCTCTGAGGAGCCGACTCCCCCGGGCAGCACCTCCTCTAAGCGCAGGCGAGAGGGACCCCACAGCCTGGAAGGGGTTCACGTACACTAGCCCCCTGCCTTCCGTGACTCAGCACAGAATCCCCACCTCCCAAACCACGAGCAAGGAGAGGTGTGGGGCACCGGGATGCCAGCGCCAGCACGCAGAGCAGACCTCAGACATGGCTTCTGGTCTCTACGCACCTATCTGCTCCTGCCTGGCCTGCTGAGCCGCCGAGGTCCGCCAAAGCTGGGGCACCTGAGGCCTAAGTCCCTGCAGCCTGTACGGGGTGAGGGGTGCCCACACAGAGGCAGAGACCGTCCCTCAGCGTGACCTGGCAGATGCTGTCCCCACATGCGGCCCTAGTGGGCAGAGCCTCTGCGGATATGCCACATCTCATTCTCGCAACACCCAGAGGGGTGGGCTGGGACGAGATTACTATCGCTCCCCGCTTTGTACAGAGGAGGACACTGAGGACACCCCGTGCCTGTGTGCGTGGCCTCCCCCTGACACCAGCCGCCTGCAGACCTGGCCTCCCTTTCCGGGTCCCCTTCCTGCTGGGCTGGGAGCTATCACACTCAGCTGTCCTGAGCTGCTCTGCAATGCACTGCACCTCGCCCAGCTCTCTTTTTCCCCTCGGAGCCAGCCTTCTGCTTCATCACGGGTAGGATCAGACCAGAAAACTGGGGACAGTACCAAGCACGCCGTGGGCACTCCAGCCACGTGGCTGCCTCCCTCCAGGTCTTCTCCCTGCGCTCCTGCCCAGCCTTTCCTGGGGAGCTCGGTTCAGGCAAAATTTCTGAATGGTAAGTGCTGGGGCTTCCAGGGACATGAGCTCTGTATTTCCGGGGGACCCTGGTGCCTGGGGACCCTGACCCTGGGCCCCTCCTCAAGCATTCTCCTCCCCAGCTGATGCTGAGAGGAGGTGCTGTGAGGGACACCGCAGGGAGCACGCTCCCATGCAGGGCTCAGACTGCCCAGGTGGGTGGGTGGTGGACATAAGAAGATGGAGCCATCCCGGGGTGGGCACAGGAGGGAGCTGGGAGCTGTGGGGAGAGTGGCTGGGACCGGATGTCTGGGGGGTGAGGAGGGGTGGTCCGCCAAGGGAGTGTGCCGGCTGGGAGACCAGGAGGTGGAAGGCAGTGGATTCCACTCCCAAGGAGGGAGACCGGGTCATCTGCTAATGAGCGGTAATGACCGTATCTAACTAAGTCCCCCTTGGGGAGGTAATCAAGGATTAGGGCGGGAGGCGGGGGAGTTACCCGTCTGGACATCTCCGCCCGCCTGCCTCATGCAGCAGACCCCTAATTGAAAACATTTTTGTTTGTCTGGGGGGGGGGGTGGGGGCACGGGGGTGAGGGTGGGAGAGAGGACAGGAGGGGACAGAGAGTTCACAGCAAGGCCTGTGCCAAGGGTGCTGCTGGGGTGGCCCAGGGCTTCTCATTCGGGAGTTGGGGTTCTCCTGAGCATGCCTGGGGGGGGGGGGGGGGGGTAGAGGCCTGGGTGTCCGTTTCAACTCAGCTGCTCATCTGACATGTCCCCATCCTGCTGTGTGCATGGGGACAAGGAGCCCCAGAGAAGGCAGGGCCTGCCTGTCAGAGGCAGAGCCGAGAGGGCACCCAGGCCTCCCAGACCCCAGGCTGGGTGCTCCACTCCCACCTGGGAGATGGAACTGAGGCCCCGGAGGCCGGGCTCTTGCTAGGGAACTGGCAGAGCTCAGGCTGGGATGCAGGTCCCCCAACTGGGCTGCCCCCGGGGGGGGGGGAGGAGTAGCCTTTGTGGGTCCTCCCAGCCAACCTGACACCCCCAGGGGTTCCCAGGAGGCTGGAACCACCTCCCCTGACCCCCACCCAGGGCAGCCAGAGAAGGGGGCGGACAGCCCATCTGAGTCCGCCCACACTTGCTGGCCTGAGGCTCTCCCAGCACCTGACTTAGGTGGGAGGGGAGGTCGTAGAGGGGCACCCCAAGTTTATTTTTCTGGTCAGCTGCTTCCCTAAGCTTCCAGGCTCTGTCCCCCTCCCCCGCACCCTTCACCCCACCGGGACACTCAGGCTGAGTCCCAGGTGCCCAGCAGGTGGGCGTTCCAGGTCACTCGGCCACATCTGGTTTCAGCTCCTGGGTCAAATGGCCCTTCATCCTTAGCTCACTTTCCAAAACCCAGGGTAGCGCCCCCCTTCCCCCCGCCCTCCCAGGGTACCCCCAGGACAGCTGAGTCTTCCTGGATGAGTCCTCAGCCTCCAGCTCCCTGTCCTTCCCTGTGGCTGCCTGCGACCGGCAGGCACAGGGCCAGACAGCCTAACTCCAAACCCCGCCTCTGCTGCCGACTGGCTGTGACGGCCTGTTAGACACTCTCCTCCATTTCCTCTTCTGTTTAATGGGGGTGATAGCAGAGCGCCCCTCATACTGGTTGGGAGAGTTAAACGAAACAATATACACAGAGCACTGAGAACTGTGCGGGCTTGTAGCGAGGTCATATACAGTTGACCCTTGGACAATTTGGGGGTTAGGTGTACCAACACTCTCCCCACCCCAGCTCCATGTGCTGCCAGAAATCCGCATATAAATTTTGACTCCCCCAAAACTTAAGCTGTCCCTCAGTGTCCATGGGGGATTGGTTCCAGGACCCCCGTGGATACCAAAATCCATAGATGCCCAAGTCCCACTTTTAAAATGGAGCGGATCAATGCATATAGCTGGCCCTCCACATCCGTGGATTCCCAACTGCGGTTGGAAAACAGCAGTTATTCACTGAAAAAAAAAAAAAATACACGTACAAGTGGAACTGTACAGTTCAAACCCGTGTTGTTCAAGAGTCACTAGTATACACACACACACACACACACACACATACACACACAACTGTTGTTCTTCTTAAACTCTACTCCTTCTCCTGCTTCCCCCTCTATCTTCAGCTCCAGAGAGTTTAACCACTAGGAAGAGCTTTGGCTTCCTGGAGCAGGTCTGCTTGGGTTCTGACCCCAGAGCCACAATGAGTTAGCTGTGTGACCTTGGGTCAGCTACTTAACCTCTCTGTACCTTTGCTCCCTCCTCTGTAAAACAGCAGTGATAAGACTGTCACCTACCTCCTGACTAAAGCTCTCGGCCCTCTGGCTGGGATTTACTAGGAGGCTCCTTTAATTCCTCCTTCCCCTGCTTCCCCACGTACACACGGTCCTGCCTCCATGCTTTTGTCCCGCTGTCCCCCTGGCTAGGGTGCTTGCTTTGCATTCCATCCTTGACCATAAAATCCTATCTCTCCTCCAAAGTCACCTACCCTGGGAGGGACTGACTGGAACACAGCCCAAAGTCCACTTGGCTTGTTGTTGGTTTTTTTTTTCTTCCACATGCCCACCTCCTCCACGAGGCCAGACACTGAGCTGTAGCCATTTCTGTGGCAGCCTGCGCCTTGGAGTGGGGACAGCGTGGATGCTGGGCTTAGCTGGCAATCTGCTCCAGGCCCTCCCCGGCCACATGCCAGCGTGGGGGCTGTGCAAGCCACACCCTTCTCGGGGCCCACGGTAACCTGGGAGGGATAGCATGTCCGCCACAACGCCGTAGGACCGGCCCGGTTCAGCCGGCCGCTGCTTTGATCCTCAGCAAACCCTTTCCCTCTCTGCACCTCAGTTTACGTCTCTGTAAGATGGCGGTGGTGGGCGAGGCGGCGTGGACTCCCTGCTCAGAGGTTCCCGCCCGCTGGGCCAGGGCCAGGCACTGGCAGGAGGAGGGTTGCTGGTTTCTCACAAAAGTAATCAGGAGCAGCTTGGAGGCCGCTGCGCCAGGCTTCTTCTTCCCAACTAGACACACAGGAAGAGGGGATTCCCCTCTTGAATCATCAATTCATGGGCAGCTCACCCCCAAAAGGAGCAGGGCTGGCGACCTCAGACTATGCGCTGGTGGCCTGGCCACTATCGCCTTGTCTCCAGCGAATCCAAGAACCTTCCACACACACCCCACAGCCCCCCTCACCCCCGCACAGCCCCCACAATCTGTCCCCTGCCTGTGTTAGCCGCATGGCTCCCCGCCCCCCACCCCAAACTCCAGACTGAGTCCTGTCCTAGACTCCCCCACCACTCAGGGGACCCGTCCACTCAAAACACGGCCTTCCCATTGTCCCCACCTGCGCCCCCAGAGCCTCTCGGGCCAGCCTAGCAAAAATCAGCCCCTGAAAACCTCTCCAGGGTCTCAAACATGTGTCCCCCACCAGGTGGTCCCCCCCTCCCCCAGTCTGGGCCCCACCACGCCCCCCTGCTCTCTCCAAGGCACTCAGAGTTATTTACGTTATTTACTGCCTGGGCTTATCTTTTCCAGTCCCCGGTGCAGCTCCTCCAGGACGGGCCTGGCTGGACTCCTCTCTCCGCCCTGCGGGGCCCTCAGCCTGCACAGAGCAGGCTGTCCCTTCTTCTGGATGGAAGGGCACTCCTCTCCCACCAGCCCCCAACCCCCGCCCATGAGTCACTTCCACCAGAGGGACACCCTTCACATGTGCACAGCACCTGACAGTTTACGAGGCTCTTTCAAGGGCCGCTTCTCATCTGATCTGAGAGGCGCAGATGCTCCCTCCCCCCGGACAGAGGAGGACACGAGCCCCCCCCCCCCCCCCCCAGGCTGTGACACTACCTCAGGGTCCCTCAGGCAGGGGTCAGGGCTGTGTGAGGACCTCCAACCAGGGGAAGGAGACTGACAAGGAAACACGTGCCAACTCGGACCCTCTGATCTGCGCCCCTGGCCCAGGCTCTTTTTCATCTGCCCCGGGGGAGGTCTGCGCAAATCTCAGCTGCCCGGACAGGGTCATCCCGTCGCCCTCCACGCGCTGGCTCGCTCAGAACCCTCGGGCAGTCAAGGACAGCATGGGCAGAGAAGGGAAAGGGGGCTTACGAAGAGTGACTTGCCCATGACCCCCCCCCCCCAAGCCAACTTCTCCCCTTCCTGGGGCCCCTGACGGCTCCCCACTCCCCCCAGCCGCCTCTCCCGGAGCCCCCAGTTGCGCGGTCCCCACTCACAGCCACTTGATGCCGTAGCTCAGGCCGGTGTGCAGCGCCAGCGCGAAGAGCAGAGCCTCGCAGACCCGCGGCCGCGCCCTCATGGTCGCCGCCGGGCGCGGGGGTCGCGCCGGGAGGAGCCGCCGAAGCCGCGCGCTCAGGCCGCCGCCTGCAGTGGGGAGAGGAGAGCGGAGGAGGCGCGGGTCAGGGCGGCGCGGGGCTGGGGCCGCGGCGGGGACCCGGGCGTTTTATTCAAATGACGACGAAGGGGGGAGGGTCCGGGCCCGGGGAGGCCGCTCAGGCCCCGGGGGCTCGCCCGCCCAGAGTCTGGCTCGGATTAGGCGCCGCTGGAGCCTGAGTGCGGCCGCGGGCGTGTCCACCCGCTTCTTTGCGCCCCTCCGGCCGGGACCCGCACCCCGCGGGCAGGAGGGAAAGGGGTGACGGGGCCAGAGACACCGGAGACCCGGCGGAGAGGGGCTGGGAGGGGCGGGGACACAGCGAGAGGGAGCGGCGCTCAGAGGCAGAGCCTGGAAGACACCACGGAGCGGAGTGGAGCCGGACAGACGCACGGAGATGGGGAGGGACCGAGAGAAGAGGGCGCGGGCGAAGGGTGTCGGGCGGAGGCCGGAGTGGTGGTGGAAGGGGGGAGAGGGGGAATGTCAAAGATTCTGAGCCCCAAAACTGGTTTCTTATCTCCGAAAAAGCAGTTATTATACGATGGCTCTGCTGGTTTTCCGTTCCCATCGTGCCTGGGGATACAATTGTGATCCCAGTTGTGATAACGTTGGATCACCTAACGGGATCGCCTTTGCACCTTCCGGCAGCCCGGCCAGATAGGTCCCATCCCTGCCCCCATAGCCCAGGTGAGAAGGCTCGGGGATACGAAACGGGGCTGTTCAGCCCAGTGAGCGCATGTCCACACCCCCTGTTCTATGTCCTCTCGGCCGCCCGGTGAGATAACGGACTATGAGAAGACAGGGGGCTTGCTCTGGGCGTCCGTTTCTCAGTCTGTGAAGGGGGCGGTGAGACGTGGGATGCCAAAGGTCTCTGTACAGTGAGGGCTGTTCAGGATGCCGGTCTCCCCAAGTCCCTCGCCGGTCGTCCCCCTTCGGAGGGTCGGTGGTGCAAAGGCCAGAGCCCAGGCTGGGCAGACTGGCCTTGGCTAAGCGGGGAGGCGCACCGGGCCGGAGCAATGCCGCCTCCCGCCGCCAGGCGGCGTCCTGGGGCCGCGGAGCAGCCGCTACCCCTGCCGCCTGCAGGCCCCAGAACCGCTTTCTCCAGCTTTTCTTCTTTTTTCTTCTCTCTTCTCCCATCCACCCTTCCCTCCCCGACTTCATTCTTGCCTCATTAACTACCTTCCCAGCTTCTCCCAAATTTACCAACACCTGGCGTTCGCCTGGACAGATCCACAGCCCCAGCCCCTTCTTCCCCCCCCCCCGCCCCCCACCCCCGGGGAGGAGCAGAGATAAAGGGATTCCTCCCTAAAGGGTCTGGGGAGTTGGAAAAAGGAGGCGCCCGCCTTGGTGGGGGAGCTTTGGCGGGAAAGGAGCGCTCTCATTTCGCTGTATGCGTCTGGACAAGCCCTCCTCCATCACCCCCAGCCTCAGTCTCCCCCTCTATCAAAACAAACGACTGGGCTTCCGGGCGCATCTCCTGGGGTCCTTCCAGCCTCCCAGCAGCCTGGGGGTGTTTGAGCTCCCCTCCGCTTAGGTTTCCTCTCTTCCATAGATATACATACACCTGTGTCGTTTGCATATGTACCTGTGTGCCTCCAACACACACAGATTTGAAACACCCCTGTTTTCTGGAGCCTTCCGCTAGATCCCGGAGGAAGACAGGGGGAGAGAACCCTGAATTACAGGTATTTTCTCCTTCGCAGAGCGTCCCGCCAGGCGCCTGACACAGAGGTGCTGACTACACACAGGCGAGTCCAGGCTGGGGGTCTCAGCTGGGCTCCCAGTGTAACGGAGCTTGCTCCTCCCGCCCAGCCTGCGTTCAAACCCTTTGTCTTCCTGGTCTTGGAAGTGTAACGCACTTCTGAGATCGAGAGGAATAGCGGCTGGATGGGGGGGGGGGGATCAAATCTCCAGTCACCGTCTCTCTTCGCCCCCACCCTTCCCAAAGTGTGGGCTACTCTCCCCACCCCCACCCCCAGGCGCCCCGCGTTCCAGGGTGGGAGGGAGCCAGGGGCAGCGCGCGGAGGGAGGAGAGCAAAGACCCCCAGTGGGGTGTGCGTGCTCAGCCCTGCTTGCCCAGAGAGAGGAGTGGCCGCCGGTCCCCCAGCACACTGGGACCCAGCCTCCAGCTCCTCCGCCCTCTCCGAGCCGCCCCGGGGGCCCTGGGCCTCTCTCTCCGCCGCCACAGCACGTCGCCGGGGAGGCAGTGCCTGGCCAGGGCCTCTGGGTGCTGACGGACTATTCCTGTCCTGTGTTCACGCGTCCAGGACAGCCGCTCAGGCCGGGCCGCTGGGTCACCCTCAGCCTATGCCCCGCGAGTCAGGGCGAGCGCGCCTCCCCAGCCCCGGCCGCCAGGGGGCGCTAAGTGGGCGCTCATGGTAGGACAGGCGGCTGCCTCCCGTACTGGGGGACTTGGGACAAGTCCCCTCCTCTTCCCGGGTCCCCGGGCCTCAGCCTGGGGGTGGGATGGGGTTTGGGTAAGTTCCCTCTCCGTTCCAGTGGTCCCATAAGACATCCACTTGCCGCGGGCAGCCCCCACGGCCCGACCCGACCCCTTTGCTTTGGGCCTGGCGCCGAGCCTCCCCCAGGGCCGGGCGCTTGGTGGGCCCGGGTATAAGCTGCGCCTTTGGAGAGATGAGCAGTCCTTCCTCGTCCCACTGAGAATAAGTCCAAGGTGCCCGAGAGACGTGGCCGCCGGGCTGTGCACCCGGGGCTCGGCGAGGGCAGCAGCTGCAGCCTCGCTCCAGCAGGTGGTCAGAAGCCCGGGCTCCGGAAGACCACGGACACCCCGCTGCTGGGGCGGCAGCCCCTCCGAGCCGGGCCGGCGGGGACGTGCGGGGTCTCTCCCTCCGGAAGGAGCCACGCCGGGGGGAGAACCAGAGCCGGCGCCGCGCGGGGGGCAGGGTGTCCGCGCCGCGCGCTAGGCGGGCGCCCGCGGGGCCTGCGTCTCCGGCCGCGCAGCCCGAAGCGCCGACCCCGCCGCGAGCCGGCGACCCGGGGCGACCGCTCCAAGGTTCAAGGTTACCTGCGATGTACAGCGAGGCCGGGCCGCACCGGCCGGGGCCCGGGCCGCCCGGGGGCTGGGAGGTGGGTCTGCTGCGCCGCGGACGGTTCCCCGGGGTCCCCGCGAGGCCGGCCACGTTGGAAGTGGGAAGGGTGGGTGGAGGAACGCGGGGTGCTCCCGACTGCCCCTCAGAGCCGGCCCTGAAAGCCTACGGACGGTGCGGGGAGGAAAGCACCCCAGCCCCCGGAGGTGGGAGGTGCGGGGCTCCTGCGAGAGCCCGGCCAGATGTGCGGGCTGCTCCAGATGTGCCTCCCAGCCCGGACAGGGCTCTCCTCCCCACCCGCAGCCCGGAGCTCAGGTCCGTAAACACACTCTCCCCGCCGCCGCCGCTGCTGCTGGGACCGGGCTCACCCGCACCCCCAATGTGGTGAGAGCTGCATGGTTCTCTGCCTTCGGCCACACACCCTCCGCCGCGGGGCCCGAGTCCCCCACCCCCGGGATGGCTCGGGCATGACCTCATCCGCGGGCGGACTGGGAGGGAGGGAGGGGGCGGCGGGGGGCCCCGGGCCGGGAAAGGCTCGCTCGGGACGCGGGAACCGCACAGGCCACCCCCATCCCTCACCCGCGGGCCGCCCGAGCCCCTGGCCCCGCGGCTGCGCTCCGGAGGGGAAGGGTGGACAGGGCGCTGGGGTTGCTTACCCGGGAGGGGTTGCCCAACGGAGCCGCGCCGTCGTCCCCCTCGGACTCGGCCGCCCCACCACCCACCCGAGCAGATCCCCGCCGGGCACCCACCCGCTGCCCTGCCCTCAGTCCCCGCTCACCTCCTGGGCGCCCGCTGGCTGGCCGCGCCCCGAGGGGCCGGCGGCTCGGGCTGGCTGAGGAGCGGCGAGCGCGGCCCCCGGCGCTCTCGGGGCTGGGCGGGCGGGGAGGGCGGGGAGGGCGCCCTCCGGCCAAGCCGGGGGAGCAGGGCGCCCGCCTGGGTCCTGGCAGGCGGCGGCGGCTCGGGCCCCGCGGGGACCCGGCTGCGGGCTCAGGCTGCTCCGCGCTCCTCTCCGCTCCCGGGTCCTGCGCTCCCCCGAGCGCCCTTCTCTCTCTCCCTCTCTCTCTGGTCCTGGCCGGGCACGGTCTCCGGCGCGGGCCGCCAGGCGGCTTTATAAGGCGCGGCCGCCGCTTTGATCCGCCCACGTCAGCGCGCCGCACCCCACCGGGTGGCTCCCGCCGCGCGCGGGGGGCGGGGCCGGTCCCCGCAGAGGCCACGGCCCCGGCGGAGCCGAGGACCCCGCACCCTGCTCAGCTGCAAAGAGGGGACTGACTAACCACAGGTAAGGCAGGTTTCTAACCCCCGCAGCAAGTCCCACAAAGAACCCCATCACGTCTAGTTTAGCCGAGGAGGAAGCCACGGCTCAGACTCAGGGGATGTCCCGCATCTGGAGCCCGGGCAGGCATCACTGGGTGTGCAGCTTGGGTGCAGGGATCCGAGAGCTGCGTGGGCGGTCCAGTCCGTCCTTCCTGGGGCCATTTCCCAAGGCCTCTGGTTCCAGGTCTGGGAAGGGGTCGCCATCCTGAGCTCTGTCTGAGAGAAAGGAGGCGCAAGGGCTCTGAGCTGGGAAGCGCGCTCTAAACCTTAGGCGCCAAGGAGGCAGGCATCCGAGCCTCTGGGATGCCTGTGGGGGAAGCCTTTGACCACCTTGCCAACCCTCCCCCCCCCCTCACTCCTCCAGGGGATCTCCAGCGGAGGACTGGGTTACAGAAGCTAAAGGGGACTACATTGGTGCCTCCTGGCCTGGGGCTGGCGCTGGGCTTCTGGCTGGGTGACTGCCCACCTTTCTAACCCCCCACCTTGGCCTTCCTGGCTGAGGACACAGGTCCCTCCCCATTTTGCTGGGTCAGGTTCTGAGGTTTCCACTCCCCCCCAGCCCCAGGGTTCTCAGTCCCAAGGAAGATCCAGGTCATTAGCAGAAGATGAAACATACACGTCATGGGAAGGGGCTTGTCTCTGGCCCTCCAAACGGCCTGGTACGCCTTCCCCCATTCTTTGTGGCTGCCCATTATGTGCCACCAAACCAGGTCCCTTTCACATACAACAAACACACCTGCGTCCACAGAGCCCACTTCGGGCTCTCAGCCATACAAGTGCTATCCGCACAGGAATAGCCAGTCCATCTCACACACAGGGCTGGGGCACATCACCCCAAAAATGGTTGCAGACAGGAGGTACTTGCATACACCATGTGCCCACAGACTCTCAATAGCACCTAGGAATGAAATGGCCATACACATCTTTGAGATGTAGCAAATACGACTGCCCCCAACCAGTTTGTGCACAACGACACGTGTGCTTCCATGCATACACACGGCTTCCAAGCGGGCAACACCAAGTGCACATATACTCCTGCACATAGTCACAGGGATGTCCTTGTGAGCACATGGACGTTGTGAGCACATGCAATCCAGTGTAAGAGCATCCAGGAGCCCCGTCTCTTCTCCCCGGGCACTGGGGCCAGTAAAGGCTGTGGGGAGCCAATGGTTATAAAAGCTTCGGGAGAGCGGTGGGGCTTTGGATAAGGCATCTAAGAAGGGGCGGGTTAGACAAGGTTGCTGCACCCAAGAGGCTGGGGACCGAGGCCTCTAGGGGTCAAGACTGCCCTTAGCTCTTCTGCCCTAAGACACCCTGGGCCGCACAGCCAGAGGCATTGCAGATGGCCTCTGTCCAATCGGGATGCACCCTCCTCTAGGTCTAACAGTCTGTTCACTCGAGAAGCTCAATCAGTTGCCTCCACACATTTACATACGCCGTCCTTTGGCCAGAAATCTACCCTGGCTCCCAGCTGGAGTAGGCACAGAAGGCAAGTTGGAGTCACATAGACTTGGGTTCCAATACTGAGTGCCCGGTTTTATTTTTAGCTGTGCGATCTGGAGCAACTTGCTTAAACTCCCCAGAGCCTTCGTTTCCTCAGCCATAAAGTGGGAATAATACCATCCCATCAGATCCTTTATGTCCTCCGGGATGGGGATTATTACCCCCGTTTCATAGATGTGAAAGCCGAGCCGGCCCTGGCTTGTGCGGCTCCGTTGGTGGGGTGTCCTCCCGGGCACCAAAAGGTTTCTCGTTCGATTCCCGGTCAGGTCAGGGCACATGCCCGGGTTTCAGGCTCAATCTCCTGTTCGGGGCGTGCAGGAGGCAGCCAATCTCTAAAAATCAATAAAGCATGGGAGCTGATATTTGAACCCAGATCTTTCTGGCTGTGAGGGCATAAAGCTGTGGCTTCCATTGACATCAGAGTGAAGGATAGTGTGACTTTCGATGGTTTTGAGAGGGAAGCCAGAAGATCCCAGGATTCCTGAAGTGCAGCCCTGGCCTTCCCGGGGCCCCTCCCAGCTACTTTGCTCTTTCTCCAGAATCAAGAGCTAGGCATCAGCTGGGCCTGGAGCAGCCCTGCCCTGGGCACGGGAGACCTGGGACAAGGGTCGCCCCTCCCCCTTGTACCCCAGGCTCTCCATCTGTCTAAGAGGGAGTGCTTTACCACCTCCGACATCCGGGTATTCCCCAAGACACACGTGAGAAGAATTTTATTCATCGTTAGAATCAGCTGACCTTCCCCTTCCCTGTTCCTCCCCCTTCCTTCTGTCCAGGCCTCCTTAAGGGTTGCTGTGTGTCAAGCCTATGCTGTCCACCTGGCCTGCAAGCTTCCCTCAGAGGGAGGAGGCTCTGACCTGGGCAGGGGAGGCATGCTCTTAGGTGCTGTGGACATTCATATATTTTCCTTCTCCTCTGTTACCCTCGGTGATTCTGGTTACCTGGTCGCCCAGATGTGCTGGGAGCTTCCTGTCGGCGGGCTTCTCAACCCCTGCCTGACTGCCATTGGTCAAGAGCACACACCTTTATACCCCCAACCTCTCACACGGCCCATCCAGGGGGCACCCAGGCTGAAAGAACATGGAGGGGGGGTGCGGGGAACCCACAGTTTCCTTTGCTGTGCTGACCTCTATGGACAACCTCTATCCACCTCAACTTCCCTCTCTTGGGGCCAAGACCTTGGTGGAGATGGGAAGGGGTGAGTCAGCTGTCTCCAGAAGCCCTGGATGCGGGTGGGGAGTGGCAACCTGGTTGTATTCTTAGCTCCATCATAGTTTGCTGTGTGGTAGCAGACCATTGTTCTCCCTCTCTGAGCCGTAGTCACCCCATCTGTAAGTGAGGGGGTTAAACTAGGTAACCCCAAGGACTTTCTTGCTCCAGAATCCAAGTCTTGGGTCTCAACCCTTACCTGTGTCATAGGATGCCATGAACATGACGGACACAATGAGACTGAAGGGGGCTTTGTAGAAAAGCCTTCCGAGTCAGGCAGGTGAACAGGGGGTCTGGGCAGAGCAGCCCAGGGGTTGGGGTGCCCCATGAGGCCAGAGCTTCCAGGCAAGGGGGAGGAGGATCCAATAGCAGCAGGCATGTCCTTACAGCACCGGGGCCTGGGCCCCAGATTCTCCTCCTTCGCTTACCCACGTGAGACCAGGCAAGCCAGCCAGCGATCCTTGGCTTTGTAATCTGTACAGTGGGAAAAACCGCTACACCATTCATTCCCTCCCAAGGTTCCTGGAAGATGACATTGAGGGAAAGAAATAACATTGTTGACCAAGCACCTGTGTGCCAGGCAGTTTCTGTGCCTGTGGGTGGGACAGGCCTGGTTCTGCAGATGAGCACAGGGAGCCCAGGCCTGACTGGTAATTTCTGAGAGATCTCGTATCATAGTCAGTGAGCGCCAGAGCCTGCTGCAAACCCAGTGCTGAGGGCCGCCGAGCCTCTGCCAGGAGGGTTAGTTCTCCTCCTCTGTTCCCGAGGATAAGCAATTGTTGTCTGACAGGATCAGGGACAGGCTAGAGGGCCAGGGCCAGCCCAGAGGGTTCTTTCCTGGGGGCACATAACAAAATGCCACCTATTGTGTCTACTGAGGGCAGTCACCTCTGAAAGACTGCTTTCAGCTCCTGGTTGTTTCATTGTGGTGGTAGCTGCTCAGAGACAATGTTTGTGTGTCTCGGGCCTCTTTCAATTCCAAGAAAGAAACTCAGCCAAAACCGGTTTGGCTCAGTGGATAGAGCGTCGGCCTGCGGACTGAAGGATCCCAGGTTCGATTCCGGTCAAGGGCCATGTACCTTGGCTGCGGACACATCCCCAGTGGGGGGTGTGCAAGAGGCAGCTGATCGATGTTTCTCTTTCATTGATGTTTCTAACTCTCTGTCCCTCATCCTTCCTCTCTGTAAAAAATCAATAAAATATATTTTAAAAAAAGAAAGAAAGAAACTCAACACCAAGTAGCTTACACATAAGAGAACTGATTGGCTTATGGCTGGGGGAGAAATTAGGGTGGCTGGTGACTCACTAGGGCTTGGGGCTGGTGATGGGGCTCCGGTGCCTCCCAGGAGTGCTCTCTGAAACTCATTTCTGCTTCTTACGGCCCTTTGAGCTGTTGTGGGCCTCATTCCTCCCCCCTGGTATGTAGCCATCAGCAGCCTCAGTTCACAATTCCAGGAAAATGAGAACTTCTATCTCCCTGGGTTTCGGGCTCTGTCCCAGGGAAGGCAGCTGATTGGCCTGCTTGAGTCACATGCCCTTTTGTTGATTGGCAGCAGTTATTGTCATGGGGAGGGAGCACTGGAATGGCCAGGGGGGCAGTGCCTGGAGGAGATGAATGGGCCAATGGGACTTGAGTCTAGGTTGGCAGTTCCTTTTACAGTTGGGCTTACACATCTCTGATATAATACCGTCAGTGTTTCTACCAGTACACCTGCGTCTCCCCCTGCGCACACACTCACACACACACACACACACACACACACATACACACACACGGACAGAGGGATCCACCATCCTCGGTGCCTCTTCCCACAGAGAGAGAAGCTGAGGTTGAGAGGAGAGAGCCATTTGTCACCGGTCTGAACTCTTTCTGGGGCAGGCCAGTGAGGTAGCTCTTTAACGACACCAATTCCTTGCAGCCCAGGACACACACACCCTTTAAAATGTGACTTCATTCGGAGATGAAGCCTACTTCCCCGCCCTTTATCTGGGCCGGCCTCGTGACTTGCTGGGACCAGTGCACGCGACCGGAATGGAGCTGCACAAGTTCTGAGGCCCAGGCCTCAGGGGCCTTGCAGCTTCTGCTCTCACCCCCTTGGAGCCCGGCCCAGCCCAGCCTCATGCCAGAGCCCAGGCTGGACTACTAAATAGTAAGAGGCCGGTGCCGAGCGAGCCCCTGAGGCCAAATCGAGAGAGGCCCAGCCGGCCCACCTGTCCCAGCAGAACCCCGGCCTGGCTGACCCCCCGGTCACATGCAGCCGTGTGCGCGAGCCCGGGGAGATCAGAACTGCCCCGTCAGCCGCTATATTTTGACAGGATGTGTTCCATAGCCAGAGATACCTGAATCGGCCAGGCTAAAATAGCTAGAAAGCTAAAAATATGCATTTGCCTAAGATCATTTTCAGAATTTCAAAGCCTGGCCACTCCCCCTGTCCTATCCCTGACGTTCTGGCCATCAGAGCCCCTAGAAATGTCTCCGTTTCTCTGGGAATAGCATGCAGCCAGCGCCTGGGTCTGCTCACCTACACTGCATCCCTGCTGCTCCCTCAGGGCCAGAGAACAGCGGTTGCTCCAAAGTTGCCAAATGAGTGAGTGAATGTCCTCCCCTAGCCTCTGCTTGCAAAGCCCGTCCACCCCGCCCCAGGGAAGGGAGCTCCCTCAGGAGCAGCACCAGGCCCTCCACTACCCTCCCTGAAACCACACTGGTCCCTCTTGTCTTCTCTTAAGCTGTTCCCGGTGCTGCGAGTGGCCTCCCCACCCCCAGCCACATGACAACCCCTCCCCAGCCTCTTCCATTAGGTCCTGACAGTGTTTCCCAAACTTTTGACATATGTGCACCCCTTCTGTAATTTTCGTAACGCTGAGTGCCCCTCATACTCATGAGAACGTAGAATTAGGCGCAGCTAAGCACGGTACAGTGCATATCCCCACCAAACTCCGGTGCAACGCGTACCCCCACCAAACTCTTCCCGTACCCTTGGGGGTATGCGTACCACACTTTGGGAAACACTGCATTAGGAGGTGCCTCTGAGGTGCCTCTGCTTTCGGGAAGGTTCTCCTCCATCTAGAGCAGAGATCTATGTCTCCCCTGTGGCCTGGCTCCCTTCCTGGGTCCTCTTTTTCTATAGGACAGCCTTGGTATCATCACAATGGTCCCTAACATCTGCAAAGCAGCACAACCTCCCTTAATAGCAAATTCATTAACATAGAACGCCAGCCACAAGCATAATCTTTTTTTTTTTTTTTTTTTTTTTTTACAGAGAGGAAGGGAGAGAGATAGCCAGAAACATCGTTGAGAGAGAAACATCGACCAGTCGCCTCCTGCACACCCCCCACTGAGGATATGCCCGCAGCCAGCGTACATGCCCTTGACTGGAATCAAACCTGGGACCTTTCAGTCTGCAGACTGATGCTCTATCCACTGAGCCAAACCGGTTTCGGCGACAAGCATAATCTTGTGGGAAGGGTTCCATCAGGGCCTAAAAGGAGCACGAGCTCCGAGATCCACTCCACCTCTGGATGGCCTGGGGAAAGACTTCCTGTCTCCAAACCTCAGTCTTCTCATCTGGAAAATAGGAGTGAAATTTACCACCTCGGGCCGCTGTGGGGCTCACAGAGATGATATATGTAAAATGTTCTGCATGTAATCAGATAAAGGTCAGTTCCTCTTCTGCGGGGGACATAAGCAGTTCCAGATGGCGAGGCCATTTGCACTTAGCATGCACGTCTATATAAATAATGTGCGGGTGGGGGAGGGCTTGTCAGGTGGCTGGGGATGAGGGAGGCCACTCCCTGCAGCAGGAACAGCTTAAGCAAAGACAAGAGGGACACACGTGGTTTCAGGGAAGGGTGAGCAGAGGGCCTGGAGCTGCTGGCATCAGGAGCAACAGGAGGGAACATGACTGGGGAGGAGGAACGGCCCATGCCAGGGAGGGATCTGAATACTGGGCTAAGGAGCAAGGGCTTTGCCAAGGGGGCCAGGGAGGAGGTCTGAAGCCAAAAGGGTGAGGTCAGGTGCGGAATAGCAGCCTGGGCAGATCTGGGGATAGATTGGGAAGGGGGCGGGGAGAGAGAGTCTCTGAGAACTTGAGAGGGGAGAGTTGGGGTGGGAGCCAGAATGGCTTAGGCCAGCGTGGGGAGCGGGAGCCTGGCCACTCAGTGTGAGTACAGCCATCATGGGAAGCAGGGCCCCGGAGCCTCTGTCCTGGTACCTCCACTCTGTGTCTTTGGTCCAGGCCCTGTGTAAGGAGCACCTTTTCTGCCAGTTGAGTCTAAGAACCGGCTGTGAGGAGGCCAGCGGAGAAGATCTGGGCCAGATCTGCAGTCAGAGTGGGGACTAACCTTACCCTTTCATCTGTTGAAGACGCCGAAAAGTCCCTTTCCAGATTTGCTCATTTCAGGAACTGTCCTGGCCCCTGAGCTGAGCTGTACAATTATTCTAAGCTTTGCCAAAGCCATGGGCTCCTTTAAGAGGTACAGCTGCCTTGGGAGGGAGCGAGGCTGGGCAGGGGTGATTAGTCCTATTTTTAAGACGGGGAACCCTAGGCCCAGAGAGGGGAAGGGAGGTGCCCGGGACCACCCAGCAGATGTGGGGCACAGCCGGGCAGGAACCCAGACCTGCCTCCTGCTCGCATCCTCGCCTCTTTCCACAGCACCGAGGGGCTGGGCAAGGCGCTCTCCGGGTGAAGAGTGAGGGGAGCCAGAGGGAGGTTGACAGGCATCAGCAGACAACACTTAACCCAAACTGACAATTTAATTGTGAAAATGTGGACGAGGTACAGTTATGTGTAAGGAAATCCAGACGGCCTGGGCCCCTGGGGAGCCTCGACCAGCACCCCGGTTGCCGGGGAAACAGAGAGGGTTGGGGATGATGTCAGTGGGCTCTGAGGCTGAGGCATGGGGGATGGGCTGCCCAGCCACCTTGTTGGGACCAGATGGGCTGCCCGCCTGGCCACGGGCTATCATCCTCATGGTTAACTCCTTCCCTTACACCTGGGCAAAGGGGAGCTGGGTGGTGACTTGTCCAAAGTCACACTGGGGCTCAGTGACTGAGCTTCCCTCATTTGGGGGGTCACCCATCTCTATTCACCCCGCAGGCTGTGGACACCTTGAGCCCAGGGCCAGGTCAGGGTCACCTGTGAGTCCTGTGCCCAGCACAGAGTCTTGCAAGGAGCAGAGCTCAACTCTGCAGCGAAGGCTGCTTGGCCCTTTAAAAATATATATTTTATTGATTTTTTTACAGAGAGGAAAAGAGAGGGATAGAGAGTTAGAAACATTGATGAGAGAGAATCATCGATTAGTTGCCTCTTGCACACCCCCCACCGAGGATGTGCCAGCAACCAAGGTACATGCCCTTGACCGGAATTGAACCCGGGACCTTTCAGTCCTCAAGCCGACACTCTATCCATTGAGCCAAACCGGTTTCGGCTGCTTGGCCCTTTTATACATGGGGATGAGGCTGCTTTGGGAGGTGACGCTTGTTGAGTTCATAGAGCTTTAGAGGAGGAGCATCAAGCACTCATCACTGAGCTCAGAAAGGGCAGGTCACCAGGCCAAAGTCACCGGCAGTCTGGGGTGTTGCTGGGCTGACCCTGAGTCACGCCCCACAGACATGACAATGTTCACAATCCTTACCCAGGGGGGTGTGGCCCCTCTCACTGCTGCCCCCTCGGCTTCGGGCCAGGGATCTAGGCTTGGGTAAGCCCCCACTGTCTGAAGCGTTTTCCCAGAATCCCTAGCCCCTGCTCCGAACATCAACCCACCCAAAGCACCAATAGCAATGACAACAATCACCCTTAGCACAGCCTCCACCGTGTACCAGGCTCTGGGCTAGCCCGCTATGCTCCCGATCTCAGATACTGACAACACTATGAACTGGGAGTTACTGCTCTCACTCTGCCGTCTAGAAGATGGAGGCTTGGGGAGGGGGGCGGTGTCTACCTTCCCACCAGCACAGAGAAGCTGGGACCCGCACCCCAGACCACTCTGCATCTCTTCCCTGGCTCTTAGATCATCCACAGTGCCCCTGGGGGAGGGGGAGGCCAAGCTTGGCCTGCTCCGTCTCCCTCCCACTTCTGATGGCAAAAGCATCCCCCCCTTCTATCGCCCCCACGTTCTGAGGTTCTGTTGAGGCTGCAGTCATAGAGCCCAGGGCCCTACTCGAAGGGTACTCTGAGCTCAGCTTCCTCCGATGTCATATCTATGCCCCAGGGAAGGTGTGAGGCCCAGAATGAGAGAAAAGGAGCAGGAGGTGTTCCAGATGGGGGAAGGGACATAAGCAATGCTCAGGGGCTAGAAGGGGCAGGGTGTGATGTGGGGGGACAACGAACAGTCTGTAGGCCAGGGGACAATGCTGAAAGGCTGCCTCCCTCGTCCTTCAGTTGGTGAGATACGCAAATGACTCCGGTGCCTCCCTCACAGCCCAGCTCAGAAGCTAAAGCCCACGGCCCCTGGGTCCCAGGGCAGGAAAGCCCAGCCCTGACTTCCAGCCACAGGGCGAGCAGTGAGCAGGCTGCACACTGTCCTGACGCTGTTGGCTCCACTCAAGTGTGGGTGTGGTGGACGGAGCCCCGAGAGCAAGGTGGTTGGGGTCCATGGGAGGGCTTTTGTTTCCTGCTTTGTGGTTAAGTGAGCAGAACGTGCAGAAGGTCAGGGTGAAGAAAATGCAAAAGGAACGAGAGACAAAACGACCATTCGCCGAGCAGCTCCTGTTTCCCTGAGGCACGTGATGAATTTCAGCTCAGCTCACAAGCTCCCAGAGAAACAGGCCCCATTCCATGGAACCCAAAATTAGCTCAGAGAGGAGGCTATGTCTGCCCGTGGTCACACAGCCAGCAGGTGACAGGGCTGCAATTTGAACCCACTCCACTCGTCCTAAAGCTCATGCTTTTCTACAACGCCACGTTATCCTGCAGAGAGGAAAGAAGAAGAGAATGAAGGCAAGATAGGGAGAAGCCCAGCGGAGGGAGGAGTCACATGGGGAGGAAAATAAACGAGGCAAAAATAAAAAGCAAGAGTGGAAAGAGCATGAGGCCACGGCGGAGTCCTGGAGCCGGTCCTCAGGGAGTGGCCGAGGGTGGGGACGGCCCAAGACTGGCTCATCAGCCCAGGAGCCAAGAACCACGCTTGGCCTGAGCCCTAGTGGAAAAGCTCTCACCTCCAGATACTGAAGAGGGGAAGCCAGCAAGGGGGCCGCAGGGTCTGCCCGGGAGGACAGGAGCAGACCTGTTGGCCAAGGGGCTGCCAAGCAAGGCTGTTCGCACCTCCTCCAGCTCCATAACCACCATGGCCGCTCCGGCTGGCAGGCCCTGCTCCCTGGCGTGCAGGGAAGGGTGATGGTCAGGACTTCCTGGATACCAGTTGTCCTGGAACAGACCCCTTAACGTGGCCTGTACATGGGGTGGCTGTACCGTTTGTTGTCCAAACTGGGGCACTAGAGAGAGAGCAGGGACAACGGGCATAAGTGGGTACTTATGGCCCCAGCCTTGAAGGCCCTGCAGGGTCAGCCCGGCCTGTTTCTGCTGTGGCTGCCCCCTTAGCTTTACCCATTCTGGCCTTCCTCTCAGACATGTAGGGCCATTGCCAACACCTCTCCACACCCCTCCATTGTTCCTACCCACCCTCACGCCTCCCCAGTGTTCTTGTTAAGCCATTCAACACATTGTGTGCTTTTCCTCCACAGCACGGATCACAGTCACAATCATGCAAATAAGTTCTTCAGTGTGTGTGTTAGTTGTTCTAATGTCTGTCTTTCTTCCTCAGGGACGGCTGGGTCCGACTTGCCCACTATTGTATCCTGAACACCCAGCCAAGGGCCCCTCCCACCCCTACCCCCCTACCCCCGGCACAAGAGAATCAATCAACACCCAGGGCCCCCATGGTTGTGGGCCACCCTTGTGTTTTGTTGTTGTTCTTTTAAGGAATGCAAGGAGCTGGTCTGGAAGAAAATCACCTGTGTACCTGGTGGGTACAGCATGCACTTCTGATTCTCCCCCAGGCTCGGAGCTCCTGCAGGGAGAGGCATTCCCTTCTGGTCTCTTCCCGTCTCTGTGCTAGTCTCCTTCGCTCACTGCTACACCCAGTTCAGGCTCTGTGCTGGCTGGGGGCCTGCAGGAAGGCTCCAGTTGGACTTAGTGATGAGTGATCGCAATGTGCCTATCATTGTAGTGGATCCCAGAGTCTGAATTGGTAGGAGCCTGGGAGATCATGAGATAAAATATTAATGCTGAGTCCAGGCCCTGGGTATTGTAGGCACAAAACAATATTAGTATTCCTTCTTTTAGAGATAATCTTGTCCAACCAACCACCTTTCTAATAACATTTTTTAAGTGTACCATTCAGTGAATTTTAGTACTTCACAAAATTGCGCTGCCATCATTACTATCTATTTCCAGAACATTTTCGTCACCTCCAAAAGAAACCCCATACCCAATAGCAATCATGCCGCTTTTTCTCCTCCTCTCAAGCCCTAGAAGCCACTGACTATTTGATTGATTGACTGATTTGAGAGAGAGAGAAACATTAATTTGTTGTTCCACTTGTTTATGGATTCATTGGTTGCTTCTTGTATGTGCCCTGACTGGAGATCGAACCCACAATCTTGGTCTATCAGGACAATGCTCTAACCAACTGATCTACCTGGCCAGGGCTGGCCATCTTATTTTAAAGCCAGGGAAACTGAGGCCAAGAGAAGACAATGCCTTATCTAATGCCACATTGTCAGCGAGGGCAGGGCCAGGACTTGAGCTCAGGCCTCCTGACACCCACTCTTCTCAGTCAGGCAGCGAGTCTGAGCTCTCTCCAGCACCCTCAGGCTCTCTGGTGCCTGACATGAACAAGCTATTCAGCAGAGACCTGTTAAATGGAGTCTAACAGGTAAGGCGAGGCTGTCCCATCTTAACTGTTCAGAGCCTGCCCTTGCCCACACGGTGCTGAGGGATTTTGAGGCACAGGAGACATGTCTAAACATCATTTCCTACTTACACCCCACGTCCTACCATAGCCAGTGTCCTTTCACAGCTGGGGATGTCTCTCCCTCCATCAGCACCCCCCGAAGGCCCTTCGTAGGGAGGCTTCGGAAAGAAGACAATGCTCTGCGACTGGTGGGATCAGGAAGGTGTGGTGTATTATGAGTTTCTAAAACCAAGTGAAGACACAGCAAAGTAATTTTGCTTCATGATGACACACCACCACACACTTCAAAACCAGTTAAAGACACCTTAAAAGATCTTGCCTGGGAAGTATTAACCCACCCGCCGTATTCACCAGACCTTGCTCCTTCAGATGACCACTTGTTCCGATCAATGGCACACGCACTTTCTGAGCAGCACTTCAAAACGTACGAAGAAGTGGAAAATTGCGTCTCGGGATGGTTTGCCTCAAAACAAGAAAAGTTCTATTGGGACATTATCCACAAATTACCTGAAAGATGGGGAAATGTGTAGCTAGTGATGGACATTACTTTGAATAAAGCACTTTTGATGTTTCTCTTGAAATTATCGCGTTTTCTATGATTACAAAATCCAAATTACTAACCGGTTAAAACGTAATAGTTAATCCGAATTACTAACTGGTTAATAGTTAATCCCCATTATTAACTGGTTAAAATTAATCTGCATTACTAACTGGTTAAAAATTAATCCGCATTATTAACCAGTTAACACGTGATCCAAATTACTAACCGGTTAATAATTAATCTGCATTACTAACTGGTTAATGTGGATCACTTGTTAACCGGTTAATAATGAGGATTAACTTTTAACCGGTTAGTAATGCAGAATAATGCTTTCCCCCTTCTTCCCTCCCTTCCATTCTCTCTAAAAATAATCAATGGAAAAAAATACCATAGGGTGAGGATATTTTTTTTTTTTAATGTGTGAACAGTTCCCTCCCTGCTGGCACTCCATCCTCCCTGCAGGTGGACTTTTCCTCCATACACTTACCATCACCCATGGGATATACTGTATCCTTCACTTCTCTGGTGACTAGTAGAAGGTTAGCTCCTCAAAGGCAAGGATTTCTGTCTGCTTCGGTTGAATGAATGCATGACTGAATGGTTGGCTAGTACTGCATTTTATTCTAATCAGCAAGAGTCAGGGAAGGAGTTTTTACGCCTGTTTCATACCTGTGTCTTAGTCCACTCAGGCTGCTATGACAAAATACCATAGACTGGATGGCATTTATTCCTCACAGTTCTGAAGGCTGAGAAGTCCAAGATCAAGGTGCTGGCAGGTCAGTTCTTGGTGAGAGCCCTTTTCGCAGCTTGCAGACGGCTGCCATCCCACTGCGTGCTCAATTGACCTCTTTGTGTATTCCCAGAGAGAGGCAGATTACTACACTAATCTCATTGTGGGGGCCCGACCCTCACGACCCACCTAAAGCTAATACCCCCAAATGCCATCACCGTGGAAAGTAGGGCTTCAACATATAAATTTGGGGCGGACACAACAGATGGTAAGCTGGGGTCCAGAGAGGTCATCTGGGAACCGGAAGCAGGCCATTATTGCCACCCCCTCCCCACCCCACCCTACCCTCCCAAACCTGCCAGGGAGCCTGGAGTAGAGTCGAGATGGGCATGAGGAAGCAGGGGCCAGATGGCCCTGGTTTGCCTTTGTTTTTAGGAGCCCAGAAAGCAGAGTCAGCCTGTGAGCCTAACCTCTACCCCTTCCTGCAGTAATTCAGCCGTTTCCACATTCCATGCCTTAGCCAAAATGGGAAAGGAAAGGGGAGAAAAGGAAAGGAAAGGGAAGAAAAGAAAAGAAAAGAAAAGGAAAGGAAAGGAAAGGAAAGGAAAGGAAAGGAAAGGAAAGGAAAGGAAAGGAAAACACAGTACTATTTTTAAAATGGCCTTAGCTCTGTGAGCTCCAACATGGAAATTGCTGGTTGTGATGTCACAGGCCCTTAGACCGGCTGGGCACCATTTCTGACACTTCACATGGTGGGCTAGGCCCAAGACCTGCACCCTTGCCAGGGCTAGGGGAACCCCTGGGCAGGCAGGAGCTCCATCAACAAGCCTGGGCTCAACGCAAGTCAGGATGGAGCCAGGCACTGGGCAGGCCAGGAGCACCCTCAGGTAATAGAATGCCCCGCTCTGCCATCCACAGGTCCTAAAGGCCCGCCTCCGTGGGACCCACGGCAGCGCTGGGACACACGGGGGGGCCAGGACGCTGAGCTGTGTCTTCCCGTGGTGGACAGCGTGCAGTGGGGTGGCGCCCTTCCAGGGTCACACAGGCAGGGAGCGATGGTCAGGAGGAGCCTGCACCCTCTCCTCTGATTCTAAATTCCATGGCCCAGGGAAGGGGAGAAGGCATTATCCTTCCCCAAGAGAAGCCAACAGACTGACCCAGGCTGTGAGGAAACCACCTGGTCAAGTCCACGTCCTCATTTTACAGCGAAAGAAACTGAGCGGGGAGGGACTGGCCTAAGGTCACACGGGCACTCCACAGGCCAGATGGCTGGCTGCGGGCTCCAGACTCTGGCCGGTGGACTTTCCTACCATATCCTGCATGGAAACAGCTTCTTTTGAGCGGAAGCTCCCCTGTTCCTCAAGAGAAGCCAGGCCTTTCCAGAATCCGGTCTGAGGCTGTCTTCCAGGATCTGCTGTCAAGGCTTCCTCCTCAGGGAACAGCTGCTGGCAAAAGGAGGGAAGGTATTGATTATGGCTGGGGCCCCGGGGAAGAATGGGGTGGGGAAGGGCAGTGGAGGTTTCTCTGAGAAACAAAACCAAGGTGTATTTATTTTCGCTTTTGCGTCTCTCTGTCTTCTCATTGTTCCGCAGTGATGTAATTCATTACCATATTTGAAAGTGGTAAACTGTTTGATTGGGACTTGTCTGGGAATCCAGGTTGTCTCGGTCCCGACTGGCTGTGAGAACTTGGTCGAACCCTCCCCCGTCTCTGGGCCCTTCTTAGAAATGCTAGTACTAAGGCCGCCCCTGAGAGAAGTGAGTGAACCGGAAGTCTCCCCGGCTCAGGACACAGCTCTCCAGCCTGGTCGTCAGAGATGAGAACCATCCAAAGAAACACGCTGCAGTCCAGGAGCGAGGTGTCCGGAGAAAAGCCGAGGTTCAGAGAAGCCTACTGGCTGTGTGCGTGCCCAACACTGTCCAGGAGGTAAGAATTGTCGCCTGAGGACGTGCCCATCCCAGTCCCCATAGAGGGCCTCTCTGCTCAGAGTGGAGATGGTTTATGGGGCTTCACAAAGGTCTGCGGAAACCACCCTCTGCACTAGCCCTCTTCACCTCACCCCTTTACTCAGATTCCAGGCCCACCAGGCAACGGCCCCCTGGGGAGGAGGGGGAGGGGCCAAGAGCACTTCTGTCAGTGGGAAGGGAGATTGTCTGGCATTGGTGACAATAGTGTTGGGAGGAGCATCGACCTGGAGTGATCTTAAGGCCAGCCTGTCTGACCCCTGTGGGTGTCTTGAGCAAGGCCAATGTCAGAGCCAGCCAGGTGAGGGCCAGACTGCAGGCTGGTCAATCACCCAGGCCCTGCCACCCAGTGAAATCGGAGTATGGAGTTTAGAACAGCGCCTGCCATGGAATAAGGAGTCAATAAAAACTGCCAAGTGACCGTTAGCTGTGGCCAATCTAGACAGCGGGGTGAGTGGAGGGTCCAGAAAGGGAAGAGCGCCTTGATCCCAGCCACCTGCACAGCTGGAGCCCCCTGTCTCTGCCACCTGTGGTCACCGAGAGGGCACCTTGCTGACTGTTCTGAAATTGGTATCCCTTTCTTGTCACCGCCTCTCAGCTCTCCTCTGATGCTCAGGCGTGAAAGGGGGATCATGGCTGTCCATCCCTGAATTATCTCCCATCGCCTCTCACTCTCTTCCCCAGCAATGGGCTAACCCTCAGAGGCAGGGCATACCAGGTCAGGTGGGGCCGTACCATGGGAGGTCAGGGCTAGAAGGTCCTTTGCTTGCTCTTCCTCCAAAATGCACACAGGGAAACTGAGGCCCAAAGAGGGAAAGAGACACACCCCCTCCCTCCCATCCTGCAGTTCCAGCTCCAGTTTGCATAGCCAGGGAGCCGAGGCTGGGCTGGAGCTGGCCCAGGCCCCATGCTTTTTCCCATCCTCCTCTGCTCTCCCGGGGTCCCTGGAGGCTGCTTTGGAGACTATGCTCCCCCACTTTCCTGGCCACACCTCACCTGGTCTTTGTTTGCTCCATCCTCTGTGGCTCTGCCTGGGATAATTCTCAACGAGCAGGGCCAGCCCCCGGGGAGCAGGCCGCTAACGCGCTTCAGATGTCCAGGCCCAACTACCTCCAGGCGGGCGGATGCTCAGATGCTCACGCTGATTGCTGACGCCTGGCCCGTGCTGATGGCAGAGAGGAGGCTTCTCTTCCCTTCACAGGTCGCTCACTCCTGGCTTGGCTGCAGCAGGTTGCAGTGTCTCATCCCAGAAACGCCGGAGGCTACTTCAAGGAAATCTGAAGAAAGAGAGAGGGAGAGAGAGAGAGAGAGAGAGAGGGCAGATAAAGCTGGAGGACAGATGCATTTTGACCATTTGGGAACTTACTTATTCTTCTTTCAAAATGTTTCTAGGTCTAGAACAGGTCTTTCCTCAAAGTCTCAGCAGGGAGGGGGAAAGAGAGGGTGAAGCAGCTTGTTGATGGCTAGTTCTGTGCTGGCTCAGGTCTGGGCACAAATGTCACCTTCCCCAACCTTCACAAGAATGCTGCAAGGTTAAGGCTGTCATCATCCACTGTACAGATAAGAAAAAGAAGGTTCAGAGAGGTGAGGTGACTTGTCCAAGGTCACACAGCCCATGAGCGGCCAAACTAAGGATCCAGCTCACGCCTGTCAGAGCCTATGTCTACCCTACAGCAAAGTGAGGTGTGTCCAGAAGATCAGATGGCGTATTGTGGTCTCAAAGTTACAGGAAGGGTGAGGACCTGTGGGCTGCCCTGGGGTTTCAGACACTGAGGTCGCCTTGGCAGCTGACTCACTCCTCCATCCTGACAAGGTAACAGATTTCACATTTACAACATGGGAATCATCCTCTCAAGTTCAGGTGAAATAATACCACGATATCATCACTTCCTCAGCCATGCAGAACACATTCTAGGAGCCAGACCCTCTGCTGGGGGGCCTTCCGTGGGCTAGCCTGTCAAGAGCTTGGATTCAACAGCTCTGCCCCTTGCTCGCTGTGTGACCCTGGGCAAGCTACGTTGCCTCTCTGTGCCTTCATTTCCTCGTCTGTGAAAAGAGGGTACTGTTAGTTCCTACTGTACAGAGTTGTGAAGTTAAACCAGTTATGTTGGTAAAGGGCTTAGAAGGATGCCTGGCCCTAACTGGTTTGGCTCAGTGGATAGAGCCTGCGGACTAAAGGGTCCCAAGTTTGATTCTGTTCAAGGGCATGTACCTTGGTTGTGGGTACATCCCCAGTGGGGGGTGTGTAGGAGGCAGCTGATCCATGTTTCTAATTCTCTATCCCTCTCCCTTCCTCTCTGTAAAAAAAAAAATCAAATTTATATCTTTATCTATATCTGTATCTGTATCTGTATCTGTATCTGTATCTATAGCTATAGCTATATCTATGTGCCTGGCACAGGGTACATACCCCGCACATGTGTTAGTTGATATTGGGCTCAACTTCTTGAGATTGGCCTTGTACTTTTCCCTGAAGTGCAGCTGTGGGAACTGAGGTGATGCAGTCCAGTGACTCTCAGACTTGGTGCACATCAGATCACCTAGGGTTCATTAGCATAGGGAGGGCTGGGCCCACTCCCAGCGTTTCCGGTTCATGCGTCTTGGGGCCTGAGAATGGCACGTCTAGCATATTCTCGAGTGCTTTGGGAACGAGTGCTCAGTAGCCACGAGTGTGGCCCATTCTGCCAGGACCAGCGAGGAGGACCTACACTAGCAGAGGCTCAATCAACAGCTGGCATGTGACTTGAGAGTGATTACAGAGAGCAGAAAGGATGTTGGACCAGGAGCCCTGGGGTTCTAGTCCTGAATTTGCTCCCGACTCTCCCTGGGACTTGACCAAACTATCTTTCTCTTGCAGTGTGGGTTTTCTCCTCTGTAAAACGGGGGTGATGATAATCCTTCCTCACAACAGGGGTCTATGCGAGTGGCACACCCCCACAGCAAGAATGATGAGGGGGACTCCAGCCGGTCTGACTCAGTGGATAGAGCGCTGGCCTGCAAACTAAAGGGTCCTGGGTTTTATTCCAATCAAGGGCACATTCCCTGGGTTGCAGGCTCGATCCCCAGTGAGGGGTGTGCAGGAGGCAGCCAATCAATAATTCTCTCTCATCATCATTGTTGTTTCTATCTCTTTCTCCCTCTCCTTTCCTCTCTAAAATATATTAAAAAAAAAAAAAAAAAAAAAGAATGATGAGGGGAGGGCCTTGGTGGAAGGTGTCAGGCACCGGGTACCCACAACCATCCTTCACGCTGTCCTTCCCTCTCGCACTGAGGGCTGCAGCTCATTCCCTTCACTTCTTGCTTGAACCTGAGTTTGGAAGATCAAGGCCAGACTGTCCCGGACACCCCGTGGCACTCTGCAGAGGGCAGCATGCTGGCTGTGGCCACAGGCTGTATAAAGGGGCCTGTGTTCAGGCCCATCACCTCCCACTGTGTGCCCGGTGGTTTTCTATTTCAGTTGCTGCAAAAATATCACCTTTGATCTCAGCTTGTGGCTCTTAAAAAAAGAAGAAACCACCAACAGGCTGGGTTTTCATGTTTCCCGCCCCTCCCTGCCCCCCTCACCTCACCTCCAGCTCCCTGCTCTTCTCCCTTCCCCTCCATTCTCTCCCAGCTCATCCCCTCTTCCCTGGAGACCAGCACCCTGGCTGGGCAGACCCTTAGGAACCAGCTTGTCCCTCTTTGGGCCTCTCCCCGGTCCCCACAAGGGCTGTCTCCT